>NC_080575.1:116042552-117292552 GCF_029962835.1 Magnolia sinica | reverse complement strand
CATTACAGTGTTAGGAGAAAAATCCTTTCTCAACTACACAATAAAATCAAAATCAAAATAAAGTATAAAAAAATGGCAAACTATGGCACAAAAATTTATAGTTTTTTTTTATCCATAGAGTCGTGCTAATCCACCATGCTCTAAGGCAAAAATAAAGAAGCATCTTCCAATACAATGACAACTTTCTCTCTCATTATAGAATATATATTAATGCAATCCAATTAGGGTTTTTATAAAATTTTATGTAAAATTAGGAAATTGCTTGACGAGAGTACACTTCTTGACTAGGCTATACATATCTTAACCCAATGAAACTTAGAAAGTTTTTAACGGTGGGTATTCAATGATAAATGTTTCATCTGTTGTGGTCTACCTCATATTCGAATATGCTTTTTTAGCCCATGACAGAAAATTAGCTTGCAAAATGGATGAATCGTTACTAACCCACTGGATATAGGACCCACCCATTGGATTGAGTGGATCCCATGGTCCTTCCAACGGGAATACGGGGTAATAATTAGTTTCGTGGTCTTCCAACAACCAAATTGAAGAGTCATAAATTTCAACCCAAATTGACCTGATGGGTCCCTCGAATGGTGGACAGCTCGATCTCCACCTCACCCACCGTCCTGCTGTTGGTGACCGGAATAACGGATCGTCCGGTGGGCCCCACACAGACGATGGATCCGATCAGATGGGTCCTAATCACCTTCACCAGTGATGGGTTGCCGCTTCGGATGTCAGCATTTGAACGCTCGCCCCCTACCACGATATGCGGGCCACCAATGGACGGTCACCATCAACCGATCAGTCCAAAATTTTAACCAAAGTCAAGAGGCTGGAGCGTATTAGGTGAGACCCCGGATTAACCGAGGTGAGTGGGAACCCTGATTGTGGGGCCCACTGTGATGTATGTGATTACATCCACGCCGTCCATCCATATTTAAAGCTCATTTTAGGGCATGATCCAAAAAATAAATCTCAGGTAGACCGTAGTACAGGAAACAGTGGTAATCGATCACTGAAAACTTTCCATTGACCACAAAAGTTTTGGGAAGAGTGGAAAAGCTTGGTAGTTGGCTGGATGGAATCGTATCGGGTCCCATGCTAATATCACTCAATGTTAGCAAGTTGTGTAGGTCCCACCATGATGTGTGGGCTATATCCATACCGTCCACTCATTTTTATAGATCATTTTAGAGCATGAGCCAAAAATCCAAGTAGATCTAAAGCTCAAGTGGACCCCACCATAGAAAGCAATGGATATTGAATACTTACCGTTGAAAACTTCTTTGGGGCCACATAAGTTTTGGATCTACCTCATTTTTAGGTCCATGCTATAAAATAAGGTTATAAAACAAATGAACGGTTTAGATATAACACATGTGTGTTATTGTCAATAGTTTCAAATAATGGTGGGTATATCCTTTCAATGTACCACCATATTACAAACTAAAAAGGGAATTAAGCTTATCCCACGGTAACGGGGAACAGTCCCTCCCATGGGTAATAATGATGTTTTTTGAATCCCATCCCACCCAAAACCGTGGGATCGGTCCGGCCAAACAGGCCCACTTGTGGCATACTCTTGCTCTGGTGGTATACTCTCGGGTAAAATCCCACCTGTGAGTCTGTCGGGGTGTGTGTGTGCGCGTAAATTTTTATTATAATTTTTTTTAAAGAAAAAGAAAAAAGAAGAAGAGGAAGTTGATATTTGTGGTCCCTTCATCCAGATCTCTGTGACCTTATTAATAAGTTGGATGGCAAATAAACATTCAGGTGGCCCATGAAGTTTTTAACGGTGGGGATTCAATCACTACTGTTTCCTGTGGCTTGGCCCACATAAGATTTGGATCTACTTCATTTTGAGATCATCCCTTAAAATGAGTTTTCAAAACGGTTGGACACTGGATTTAAGGCATATACATCATTGTGAGCCCCAGGGTAGTAGATCCCGGGTCTCACCTAATCCGTTGCTAGGCACGTGTACAGTAATACTGTGGCCCGCAATTTAGAGAACCTGAGCATGGCCTCACTTTTTCCCTACGGGGTCATTTGGTAGTCCGGCAGAGGACACCGTTCGATACGCAGGAGTTCAAAAATTGTACGCGTACCAGAAACTAACTCAAACGGGTTGTCGGTAACTCACAACTCCCACAATCATATTGGAGTGGATTGCCTGCAGCTCTAAAGCTCTGTAGGTCCCACGGTAAAGTATATATTATATGGACGCCAATTTTATAAGAAAGCCTTTTGTAGGAAGTTCCTGGCAAGGATGCTGGATGTCGCCCACTGAAATGTATGTGAAAAATTCATTCCGTCCATTTGTTTTTTAAGCTCATTTTAGAACGTGATACCAAAAATGAGGTATGCAAAATTCAGGTGAGTCACACATGCATGTGAAAAATTCAATCCGCCCATCTATTTTTTGAGCTCATTTTAGGACGTGAGACCAAAAATGAGGTATGCAAAACTCAGGGGTGACACACGATAGGAAAAATTGGGGAAAGAAATTCCTACAGTTGAAACTTTCCTAGGCTCGACCTTGATGTCTATATGATGCGACCTTGTTGTTTATATGATATCTAAATTGTTTATAAGATTATTCCCAATGGTATGAAGTGAAAACACTGAAAATATGACTTGTTACAAAACTTTTATAGTCATAAGAATGCTTCAATGGTGCTCACCCAACTTCTACTGTTTAATCTTGTGTGGCCTAATTGAGAGTTGGATACAACTCATTGTTAGACGTTCGTCCTACAATGAGCTCAAAAAATGGATGGATGGGTTGGATTTCTCAAAAACAACTTGGGGCCCACATAGCATCCTTGTGTAGTAACTTCTCGTCAAATGTTCAAGCTGCTAAATTGACATATGCTGATATTTTAAGTATTTTCCTCGAAGCGCATCATACTCAAGTTGCTAAATCCATTAAAAGTTCTTCTACCTCTTCTTAAAGAGTGAGGCAGTATATGAAATCTATCTTCACTCGCCTTATTGACGCATACTGGCTCACTCGCGTATGTTTCTATATTTGCACTACCTCAGGGCGTAATAATTGTCACCTTATCACTGACCTTAGCAAATTGCATCTTTTGGGACTAGTTGCTCAACTTCATTTTGACATTGAGATTGCCATCACATCCTTGACGGTTGCTTAACTTTGGGTGTGCTCGGTGCTTTATTATGAGCTCCCATTTTATTTCAATGTTTTGAGTTTTTATATTTGATTTTGGTCTTCCTCCTGACCAAGATGTGGGCCTTTCTAGTGTTGTTCTCCTCCTCAAGTTGTGGAGCCTTTTGCTTTTTATTTCTTGCTCTCTTAGTATTTTAGGAGAATCTTTACCTTACTTCTCCTTGATACTACTAGTTTCTCAATGTATTTTTAAGCTTTTGGCTCCTGAAAGTAATGAATTCTAAACTTATCTTTCAAAAAAAAAAAAAAACATTTATCGCTGAATGCTTCTCCGGAAATGGGCGCCCGTGTAACGTGTACTTCACAGTAGACCTACAGAGCTTTATCCACATACAGCGTCCTTGCACGGGAACCTCCGTGTCCATATAATACATACCGAATGCATTGCTCACGTGCATTTCAGCGGGCTCCACCCAGCATCCCTGTACTGCCAAGGGCTTTTACAGGAAATCCGCGTCCATCTTATATCAGACGCGGTTTGGCTAGTGATGCTGCCACTGGCCACGTAGCTAGTGGTCGGTGCTACATAGGGCCACCATGATCTATGTGTTTTTATCAACACTATCCATTCATTTTTACGCATCATTTTAAATATTTATCCCCATATAAGAGGTAGATCAAAATTTCAAGTGGACCACACCATTGGAAACAGTAGTGATTAAACGTCTACCATTAAAAACCTCCTACGGCCCACTGTAATGTTTATTTGACATTCAACCTGTAGATTACGTCATATATGCATGGATGAAAGGCAAAAAAATAAATATCAGCTTGCTACAAAACTTCTGTAGCCCCAGGAAGTTTTAACGGTGAGAGTTCATCAACACTGTGTAGCCCACTTGAGATTTTGATCTACCTCATTTTGTTTTCATACCCTTAAATTATCTGAAAAAATGGATGGATGGCATGGATGACACACACACATCATGTTAGGGTCCACACCACCCACCACTAGCCATTGGCTAGTGGCAGGGGAGTAGCCAATCCGTTTTCAATTATATCCACTCTCCAGGCGGATCCAAAGTTAGAGTGAACCACACCACGCGAAACAGCAGGAATACGTCCAACGTAGAAAAATATAATTTTGTACCAAGCTGATATTTGTATTTCCGTTTATGGATGTTCGATTCACAGGTTGGATGTAAAATAAACGTCACGAGGGACCCTAAGAAGCTTTCACCGTTGGACATCATTTTTCCCACTGATTTCGTGAGATGTGGTCCACTTGAGACGTAGATCTGCCTCATGTTTGGGTTAGTGTCTTTAAAATAAGTTGACGAAACATATAGACATTATGGATAAAACTCATGCGTCATGGTGTGATGCACAGAGCTGAGGACGGTGGGACTACTCTGCAACGGAAACGGATTGGCTTCTCCCCCTGACACTAGTCAATGGCAGGTGGTCGGTGTTATGTGAGCCCCGCCATGATGTATGTGTTTTATCCATGCCGTCTATCTATTTTTACAGATCATTTTACGATATGAGACAAAAAATGAGGTATATCCCAATCTCAAGTGGAACACATTGCAGGAAACAATGTTGAATGAGCATCGACTATTAAAAACATTTTGGGGGCTATAAAAGTTTTGGATTAAGATGATTTTTTCCCCCTTCATTTGGGCCTATATGATCTAATCAACAAATTAGATGTCAAATAAATAGTACAGTAGGCCTTAGGAGGATTTTAATGGTGGATATCCAATTGCTATTGTTTTCATGCGGGTGGTCTACCTGAGGTTTATATCACTCTTATTTTTGGGATCAAGCCCTAAAATGATCCGTAAATATGGATAAACAAAATGGATGAAACACATACATTATGGTGGACCCACGGAGCACCGACCATCAACCACGGGCTGGTGTCCGGGGGAGTAGCCAATCCATTTCTGGTTTTAGATCATTTTAAGATATGAATAAAAAAAATGAAGTATATTAAAATCTCAAGTGGACCACATTACAGAGACAGTGTTGGATGAGGGTCGACCATTAAAAACATTTTGGGGGCTATAAAAGTTTTGGATCAAGTTGATCTTTGTTTTTTCTCTTCATCTGGGACTTTATGACCTAACCAACAAATTGGATGTCCAATAAACAGTATAGTGGGCCTTAGAAGGATTTTAATGGTAGATATCCCATCTCTATTGTTTTCATGTGGTGTGGTCCACCTAAGATTTATATTCCTATAATTTTTTTGGACCAAGCTATAACATGATATTTAAAAATGGATGAACAAAATAGATGAAACACATACATTATGGTGGGGCCCATAAGGCACAGACCACCGACCCCAGAGCTGATGGCATGGGAGTAGCCAATTCGTTCCCCATGTGCCAGAAACGGATTGGCTACTCCCTTTTGTGGGCCCCACTATGATGCACGTGTTTCATCTATGTCGTTCATATATTTTTATGGTATGAGACCAAAAATGAGTTATATTCCAATCTCAGGTGAACCATGTTATAGAAAACAGTGTTGATTGAACTTCTACCATTAAAAACTTTTTGGAGGCCATAAAAGTTTTGGATCAAGTTAATCTTTGTTTTTTGCCTTCATCTGGGTCTATATGACCTAATCAACAGATTGGATGTCAAATAAACAGTACAGTGGGCCTTAAGAGCATTTTAATGGTGGATATCCAATCGCTATTGTTTTCCTGTGGTGTGCTCTACCTGAGATTTATATTCCTATAATTTTTTTATATCATATCCTAAAATGATCTTTAAAAATGGATGAATAGAATGGATGAAGCACATACATCATGGTGGGGCCCACTGGGCACCGACCACCAGCCACGGGGCGGGTGGCAAGGGGGAGTAGCCAATCCGTTTCCCGGGCGCCGCGGGTAATCCGCGTCCAATCGTACCGGGGACGGGGATTTCCTGGGAAAGGGGGAATTTCCTGCGTCGGAAAGCTTGGCCGGACATACGGGTGATGTTTGTGAGAAATCCAACCCTTCCATCCGTTTTTCTAGGTTAGTTGAGGACATAGGGAAGAAAAAAACGGAAGACGCATATCCAAAACTTCAAGTGGGCCGCACGATAGGAAACAGTGGGCAGGAAAATGAATACCGTTGAAACCTCCCTTAATCCACCGTGATGTTTACATTCCATCCGTACCGTTCATAATGCCATTCTTACGGGGATGTACTGAAAATACAAAAAGAGTAGCGTGATCCAAAATGTTTGTGGCCCTACAAATGTTTCAACGGTGAGTGTTCAATCCTCACTGTTTCCTTTCCTGTAGCCAACTTGAGTTTTGTATCCGCTCCATTTTTTTGTCCCATTTCCTAAAATAATTTCTAATAATAGATGGACTGAGTGGATCTATAAAAAAAAAAAATCATGGTGGGCCCCACCTAGCTTCCGTCACAGGAACTTGCGAAAGGTTTTCAGAAATCCGCGTTCAATCGTCTGGATCATAGGTGCTTGTTTCTTGAAATAGGGCTAATGGATTTTATTTTATTTTTTCCCAACATCTAATGTTCACCCACCAAAATAATAGGTGATCAAATAATATTCATGATACATCTAAGCTGGGACCAATAATTTGTACGGTTTAATTTGAATTACTTGTGCATCATGCATGCCATTTCTAAATAAATTTTAAATTCCTGAGTATCATCAGGACACTCCACCTGAGTATTTAAAGTTTTTTTCTCGTTTGATAGAGGCCATGGTTAGCTGGCTTCTGAAAAATCCATGATAAAGACTAATGATGGAAATTACCGTTAAATCCCAAAACGCTTGCCACGTGTGTGGCTGTAATTAGGATGGTGGAGTACGCTACAAAATGCTAACATCGTATTATTACACCGACCGAAATGATAGCCGATTTCCATATACAACGGTAACCTTTTCCTAGTGTATTTATAGCTGCTCTGCCTTTTCATTTTCTCTATCTCTCCGTCTCTCATTTTCTATTTTTGCAGCTACTCTCTCTGCAGTCTCAAATTCCACACCAGATACCTCTTCCTTTCTGCTATAACCATCACTCCACTCTTCTTCTTTCATTTGGGTCTTTGTAGACATGGAAAGCGAGAGATATCTAAGTTTTTTGCTTGTGATTTCAATGGGATTGATGTGTTCCCACGCGTATGATTACTATGTTGGAAGCAAAGATGGTTGGGTATTGAACCCATCTGAGAATTTCAATCACTGGGCTGAAAGAAACAGGTTTAAAGTCAATGATTCTTTAGGTAATACAATCTCTATTTTTTCAATTTCATAATCTCTGTTCTGAGAAGTACATATGATGGTAGATTGATTTTTACATATGGTTCCTTTTTTTCTTTTTCTTTTTCTTTTTTTTCTTTTTTTTTTTTTTGGGATGTTTTCGTACATGTTTGATCTTTTACGTACGATGCAAGATGATATTAGATGTTTTCCCTTTTTTTAAATGGGTTTTTGTTTTTGGATATATTATTGAAATTTGAAAATTAGTTTTAAATTGATTTTCGCGAGAGGGGTGTTTTTTGTAAAAAAAGAAGAAGATGATTTTGGATTTATGATAGTGTTGGATGATGTTGTTAATGTATTTTTTATTTTTATTTTTATTTTTTGGGATGCAGTATTCAAGTACAAGAAAGGAGGAGATTCTGTGTTGATGGTAAATAGAGAGGATTATGACAAATGCAATACAAAAAATCCAATAAAGAGCTACAACGACGGCTACTCGACGTTCAGCTTTAATCGATCTGGTCCGTTCTTCTTCATCAGCGGGACTCCTGGCAATTGCGACAAGGGTCAGAAACTGGTGGTTGTGGTCTTGGCAGTGAGACAGAAACCCCCTCCTATCTCTCCCCTGCCATCTTCACCTCCTCCAACGTCATCTCCATCTCTTCCTCCATCACCATCTCCAAAATCATCTCCATCTCTTCCTCCATCTCCATCTCCAAAATCATCTCTATCTCCTTCTCCTTCATCTACATCTCCTTCTCCAACTTCATCATCTCCTTCTCCTTCATCCACATCTCCTTCTCCTTCATCTACATCTCCTTCTCCAACTTCATCATCTCCTTCTCCTTCATCCACATCTCCTTCTCCTACTTCATCATCTCCTTCTCCTTCATCCACATCCCCATCTCCATCTCCTTATCCAACTTCATCATCTCCATCTCCTTCTCCTTCATCTGAATCCCCATCTTTATCTCCTTCTCCGACTTCATCATCTCCATCTCCTTCTCCTTCATCTGAATCCCCATCTTTATCTCCCTCTCCAACTTTATCATCTCCATCTCCATCTCCTTCATCTACATCCCCATCTTCATCTCCTTCTCCATCTCTTTCTCCAATTCCTCTTACCTCTCCTTCTCCATCTACCTCGAACGAAGCGCCACAAGCTTCTCCACCAGGCACTGAAGTCCCATCTCCTTCAGCTCCACCTGGTACGTCTGGATCTTCATCTTCGCCAGCAGGAACCCCTCCACCTCCATCTTCTTCTCCTCGCACATCCTTGATTTCAGGTGTTTCTACTGTAGTAATGGCTGTGGTGGTGTTGGCTTCTTTTGTTGGGCCTTTTTAATCGTGACTTTTAATGACATGGGCTTGAATTGGTAAAGATTAAAGAGGAACGGTCGTCCATGCATTCTTTTGAATTTTCATTTTCATTTTCATTTTTTTAATAAACGGATTTTCAGAGATTGTGGTTAGTGTTTCGATTCCCCCCTTTGTAATAAGTTGTAATGTTTTGGGATTCTAATATTCAAGTAACTTCTCGTGTAATTTCATTTCTCCTTATCGGATTAAGTCAATATATGGTAAGTTACAATGAAATTGACCTCCATGGGCCTCACTATGTTATTTTTGAGAGATCCAAACCGTCCATCTGGTGAATCACAACACGTTAGGCCCTGGCTCCGCTCCGGAAACGGATTGGCTACTCCCCCTGCCACCAGCCCGGTGGCTGGTGGTCGGTGCTACGTGGGCCCCACCATGATGTATGTATTTCATCCATTTTTGCGTTTCATTTTAGGACTTTTCCCAATAATGAGAGGAAAATAATAGTGATTGGATATCCACCGTTAAAATCCTCCTCAGGCCAACTGTATCGTTTATTTGTCATCCATTCTGTTTACCAGGTCATACAGGCCCAGATGAAGGGAAAAAGCAAATATCAGTTCGATCCAAAAACTTTTATGCCTCCAAAAAAGTTTCTAATAGTCGACGCTCATTCGACACGGTTTCCTATAATGTGATCCACTTGATATTGGGATATACCTCAATTTTGGTCTGATACCGTAAAATGACCTGGAAAAATAGATAGACGGCATGGATGAAACACATACGTCATTGTGGGGCCCACAGAGTACCGACCCGTTTCCGCTCCGAAAATAGCCCAATGGATAAATTGAGTGGGTCCCGCTCACTGTCATTTCACCTCTTTACCGGTGCATTGTGTGCGTCCCACCTGGACGAGAGGGGTACATTTGGGAGCCTGAGTGTCGGTAGCTTTTATTGGGGGAGTACGAATTCAATTTGTGTTAGCCGTCGTATGACTGAAGCCCACACCATCGATGGGGATGAGGATTCCCGGCGATCTGGTCACATACGTGGTGTGATTTGGTTGGGCCGCGTGCTGTGAGAGATGGTACTGGTCAAGAACGTCCTGGACCCACCGACGCTCTGTGAGGGGCCCATCCATTTCTCACAACGCCGACCACATACCTTCACGTGGTGTCACGTCACCGGGCAATTCGCATACCAGCGATAGGATAGGTTTTGTACGAGTTACCTCAGCCATTTGCTAGCTACATTGCTAGAGTGCCAAGTCAAATTGTGCTTACACCTTCAATGACTGGAGTTCCCTTACCTTCGTCAGGCCTAGTACGATTTACCTAACCCAACACCACAACCCTGCCCTGTGAGACTGGTAGCAGATTAATAAGTGATACCCCGGATCCACCGGTGTGGATTTAGAGCATATACATCACTGTTAGCCCAACAATCAAGGGTCCCACCCACCTCGGTGGATTCGGGTGAGACATCTCAAGTGGGAATTATAATTTGGACAGTTTAATTCGACTTGCGTGCCACTCATGCGATTTTCAGAATGCCTGCGCATAATTCATCGCCCTCCTTCAGAGTATCAAAGTTTTTCTCTTTGGGAAATGATACGGCGGAGCTGGGTAGAACTCGGAATCTGGTAGGCCATCTCTCCACTGTCTAGTGTAAGTGTGATTTATTGATCGGCACTGTTCATCTAGTGGGCCTTACTGTGGATGGAAAACGGTATAAGAGGACGCGGATTGGCTATCGTCCCTGACCCTGGCCAGTGGCTAGTTGTCGTTGCTCTGCAGACTCCACTATGATGTATGTGTTTCATCCATGCCGTCCATTCGTTTTTCCAGATAATTTTATGGTATGAGCTGAAAATTGAAGTAGATCCAAATCTCAAGTCGACCACATCAGAGTCAACAGTGTTGATTGAACGCCCACCATTAAAAAATATTGGAGTAAACAAAAGTTTTGGATCAAGCTGATATTTGCTTTTTATTCTCTTCGTCCATGTCTGTATGACTTAATCAACAGGTTGGATGTCGAATAAAGATTTCATTGGGCCTAGCAGTTTTTTAATGGTGGACATTTAATCATTACTGTTTTCCTGTGATGTGGTCCACTTGAGATTTAGATCTGCCTCATTTTTGGGATCAAGCCCTAAAATAATCTGTAAAAATGGATGGATGGTGTTGATAAAACACATACATCATGGTGGGGCCCACTGAGCACTAACCACTAGCCAAACCGCTTCCTGTCCAAGATAGGTGTTTCAGATGATCCTAGCGATCTGCTGAATAACGAGTGGGATTATTTTATAGGTGTAGCTTTTGTAAGGTAATCCATCCATGGATGGGTCCCACTTATCTCAATTGGCACATCACCCTGTCAACTCTGCTCTGGAGTGATGCCTACACCATAATCTGGTTATCCTTGTATTATTTCAATTTTACATTGATTTTTAAATGCTTAGTTTTCCCGTTGGATGGTCATGAATCAAGCAGGCCTGCTTGATGGATGGCTGGCTTTTTCTTGCAATTTTTAGACCATCCAAAAAATATATCGTGATGATCGGCTGAGATCACTCATACATCCATTGTGTGTACGGAAGGGTAAAGAGAAAGTGACATGCACTTCACTCACGGAGTCTTCTTCAGGTCTTTCTTTTTGTAAAGTGGGGAAATTATTGGAAACGAGTGCAGTATAAAACTGGAAATGGCACTAGTTTTTTGCCCTTTTTCCTTTCCTTTATCTTTTTAACTTTTTTGTGTCTGTTTCTCAAAAGTGAGCAATTACACCCTGATCTAGACTTCGGCTACGTGTTACATATGTAAGATTTTTGTACGTGTTAGGATTAATTTGCAATATGATTTAAATTGAATGTCCGTGACCTCTGATGTAGAGATGGAGTGGTCAGAAGATCAATTGTCTATTTAACTAATTGTCTAATGCACTAATCAAACAATTTACATTGGTTGGGGTGCTTCTAATAATAATAATAAAAGAAATTTCTATGAAAAATAAAGACTCTCATATGTGCAACAATTATATAATTAAATGAAAATAAATCGAAAATGAATATGGAAAAGCGAGACTTATAAGCTATTATCAACCTAGCATACGAGCATATGTGAATGATTCATAATACTATGGCCTTCTTTTGGATCCACCACATAGCCGCTGATGGAAGGAAATTACAACTATTATATATTTACGGTTACTAGCCATTACTAAGTTGGTGTAGCTTAAGGCAGATACAAACTGAGCTAATCCTACAACACAATTGATAAGGGGTGTGTTTGGCCCGTTGCATTAGCTGCAATTAGAAGGGATGAAACTAGTTTTAAGGTAATGATGATGTTGTAGGTAGGTGAGTTGGAGTTCCACGGCATTACAATATCCCGGGATACTTTTGACGGTCTGTTTGGATAAGTTGAAATATCCCAGGATGACGATGATTGAAATATCCCAGGATGACGGTGATTATCGTGTTTGGCTAGTAATGGTGAAAACCCACCAATTGCAGTGGATGAGATGCCATGGATTGTGACAAAAACGCACCACATTTATGTTTATGTCACCACATTCTATGGAGCCCACGGTGATGTATGTATTACATACACACTATTTATCCATTTTACGATATCATTTTAGGGCACAAGCCCAAAAATGAAGCATATCAAATTCTTAAGTGGATCACGCCACAAACTAGTAAGATTTTAACATCTACCATTGAAAACTTCTAACGGGCCACAAAAGTTTAGAATCAGTATGATATTTGTTTTTTACCTTCACCTAGGTCTGTGTGACCTTATAAACATCTTAGATGACAAATAAACATCATGATGGGCCTTAAGAAGGTTTCAACAATAGGAATCATTATCCTCACTACTTTATGTGATGTGGTCCACTTGATCTTTGTATCTATCTCATTTTTGGTTTATGGCTTAATATGATCTCTCAAACTGGGTGGACAGTATGGATACAATACATATATCATAGTGGGCCCCATGAAACTTAGTGACGCCCATACACCACCGTACAACATACCAATTTTTTCTTCTTCTTGAATCCATTCACTTCGGTAGTTATAAATCCAGGGGGATTGGGAGAATTCAAATTTCTATCCAGTTTAGTTTCCAAAGTCTTGAACCAATAGTACCAAACTAATAACCAAACATGCATGAAGTTTGAACCATTGATTTTTCTAATTCAATCGCATCTTTAATGCAATTGGCCAAACAAGCCCTAAATGTCCCCAAGGAAGGATGGGATAAACAGTGTTGCATTGGATTAATTGTTGAGTTGTGCTTTGAATTGATGGTAGGATCCTTTGCTTTGACTTCTTTTATGCTTTTATAGACTTTTGGATGAAGCCTTACAAATAATCATTGTTTACGTGACAACGTGGAATGTTAAGCCATCTGTAAAGTAGCGGTCCTGCTCTCGCATTGGTGCTTTACTTTCATCGAATGCGATCTTAACACAACAACCGTCTCTCGAACATGCTTTGATGCTAATGTAATCCTAGGAGCTAGGATTTGCCTATCAAGAAGTTGTCATCTATATATTTGATACACGTCGTGAAGATATCATACTTGCCACATAGCTAAATGTACATTGTTAATTTTGTAATACTAAATCTTATCCAAACACACTAATATCTAAACCATCCAAAACTCAAGTTGGCCTTCAATGCACTAAATTAAGTAAAATCATTTTTAAAACTTAGCGTGGCACACATGAGTCCCAGATTATTTTAATTTTTTTGAATTTTCACAATTGGCATCTAATAAACAAATTGAATGGAATGTATAAACAAATGGTGGACCCCACACTCAACTAATGGCGCTGTCCCGTTCCATGCCGTACACGGTTTGGCTAGTGACCCTAACACTAGCCAGGTAGCTAGTGTTAAAGTTTTGTGGGCCCGACCATGATGCATGTGTTTTATCCACTGTGTCTATCCATTTTTTCATATCATTTTAAGACATTTAGCCGAAAAATGAGGCAAATCAAGATCTCCAGTGGACCACACTATACGAAACAATGAAGATTAGACACTTGAAAACCTTTTTTTGGGCAGCAGAAGTTTTGGATCAAACTGATATTTGTGTTTTTCATTCTTCCAAGTATATATGACCTTATCTACAGGTTAGATGGCAAATAAAATTACCATGGGCGCAAGAAAGTTTTTAATGATTGATGTTCAATCAATATTGTCGTCTTATGGTGTGGTTCACAGAGATTTGAATCTCCCTCATTTTTGTGCTTACTCCCTAAATCGATCTGATAAAATGAATGGATGGCGTGGATGAAACACAAACACCATTGTCCTTTCATACCTGAGTTTCGTATGAGCCTGATTTTTGGGTTTGACAGATGGATCTCATGCACATTGTCCTTGCTCAACCAGACATACATGCTGCCTAGAGGTGGGTAAGTTGGACCCGATCCGGTGGATCCGACCTGATCCGACCCGACTCGGTACCGTTCCGAACAGAATCGACGGCCTAGATCGGCCCTGATCGAATCTGTCCATCGAGATCCGGTCGTTTTTCAGGTCGGATTCGGATAGGGGTGTATCCGAATAGAACTGATCCGAACCCGGACCGAAAGGGTCCGAACCGACCCGAGATATAAATATCCCTCATTTTTACAAAATTCTTTCTCCATGCATCTTTGGCTTTTCATTTGGCGCCAAAAAACCCCACCCAATGTACATAGGGGTGCACATTTAACCGGTAGAACCGTAGAACCGGACCGAAACCGACCAAACGGTCCGGTTTGGTCCGGTTCTAGAGTGCACCGGTTCCGGTTCCGGTTCCAAAAATCAAAGAACCGGTGACAACGGTTCGGTTCTCGGTTTGGGGGTATGAAGAACCGAACCGAACCGTGAACCGATCCATAGAACCAAACCGTGGATCCGATCCGTAGAACCGAATCGTGGAACCGAACCGATGTATTTTTGCATATCTTATAATTATTTTCTCTAGAATAATTATTTTCATAAATGTATTTTTGAACAACTTATACAACATCTAAACCATTCATCAAATGGACCACAACATGGATGGACGTGGGCTTGCAATTGGGTTGGATTATAAAAAGCCAAGAACCGTGGAACCGATCCGGAACCGAACCGGTTTTAACGGTTCGGTTCCGGTTCGGTTCTAGGGTGCCAACGGTTCGGTTCCGATTCCAAATTTCCTAGAACCGTTAGGAACGGTTCGGTTCCGGTTTCACCCCAAAACCGGACCAAACCGAACCGTGTGCACCCCTAAATGTACACCTGAGCCCCAACTCTATTTCTCTATCTCTCTTTATATCTGTCTTTCTCTGTATCTGTCTCTCCCTTTTTGTTGAAGAAGAAGGTAAGAAGATAGTTAGCTAGATGTCTTGCGGTGGGTTTTGGAGCTTTTATGGAATTTCTCTGGTGAAGAGAAATATACAGGGAGAGCCGTTGGGTTTTGGAGCTCAATTTCTATGCCGGATAGGGAAATGGAGAGAGAAAGAGTAGCAGCAGGCATGGTTGGCATACAGCTATTTGCCTGCTGGTTGACGGAAGCATATTGGCTGGTGTACAACCTGGATTTGCAGGTGTAACGTTAGCAAGCTCTGTGGGTCTGATTACAAGGTATGTGTTATATCCAAACCATCTATCCATTCGGCAATATCGTATTAACGCTTGAGACCAAAATCAAGACATATCTAACTATTAAGTGGACCACACTACGGAAAGTAGTGGGGGATTGAACGTCTACCATTGAAACCCTACTTGGGTTCACGGAAGTTTTGGATCAATATGAAATTTGTTTTTCCTCTTCACTGAGGTCTTTGTGACCTTACGAATAGATTGGATGAAAATAAACACTATGGTGGGCCATACAAATTGTTCAACGGTGAAAATCATTATCTCCGCTTCTATTTATGGTGTGGTCCAGATGATCTTAGGATATGATTCATTTTTTGGATAGTGCTCTAAAATGAACTCTAAAAACAGATGAATGATATAAATTTACTAAATACATCATTGTGGGCCATGTAGCTTTGATCTCCTTTGAATCGTTCGTACAACTCAGAGCTCGAGGAGCGTCAGGGCTCGTCTTCGCACGACAAGTTACTTTGGTTGGAGCTATAGCCTATATGGATTGGCTACTCCCCTGACACCAACCATTGGTTGATGGTCGGTGCTCTGTGGGGCCCACCATGATGTATGTGTATCATCCATGCCGTCCATCTATTTTTATATAGCATTTTATGATATGATAAAAAAATGCAATCTCAAGTGGACCACATTACAGGAAACAGTGTTGAATGAATTTTGACCTTTAAAAACGTTTTGGGGGCCATACAAGTTTTGGATAGCTGATATTTATTTTTTCCCTTCATTTGGGTCTTTATGACCAAATCAAAAGATTGGATGTCAAATAAACAGTACAGTGGGCCTTAGGAGGATTTTAATTGTGAATATCCATTCATTATTTTTGTCTTGTGGTATGGCCTACTTAAGATTTATATCCCTATCATTTTTTGTACCGAGCCCTAAAATGATCTGTAAAAATTGATGAACGGCATGGATGAAACACGTACATCATGGTGGGGCCCACAGATCACTAACCGGAGTAGCCAGTCCATTCGCACTCATACATAAAGCAGCTGTATAGCTGGTAGCCTGCTGGAGCTATAGCCTATGAGACAGCAAGAGCTATAGCCTAGTACTTGAAGAATTAAAAATGGATTTCTTACTGACTTAGCTGAGTAAACTATGTGGGCCCATCTTGAATTTTTTTGGTTTATCCAAACCGTCCATCAGTTTTTTCGGATGATTTTAGGGATTAATGCTAAATTTTAAATATATCTAATAATCAAGTAGATCACACCATAAGAAACAGTGTGAATAATGATTTTTACACCGTTGAAAAGAACAACGATCCGACCTTTGCCCAATCCAATCCAATCCGACTCGGTTGTCCTGACCGAGATGGACTCGGATCGGCTCAAGCCAGGAGGAATTAGGATCTGTTCGGGTCAGATGACCCAGACTCGGCTCCGGATCGGATCAGGTTCGGGTTCGGCCCTCCAGATTTCGATCCTGGTCGAGTAGGAACCAATCCGGTCTGACTCGGTCCGATGCGCAGCTCTAATGCTGCCTATGCGTAATCAGTCTACAAGGATTATTTGAATATGGTTGGATTTATTTTAGTTGTTATGGTAACAAAATGAAATGGGAAATGATTAAAAATTACTCCCGTTCTAAAAACTACATCAATTGTAATTTTATATTATTTGATTTATTTCCAATAAAATCATAATATAATATTTTTAAATTATAATTATATTACTTTAATACTAAATTATCATTAAATTAAGTTGATATTATCGACTGTATGAAAATTCTCTCCTTAATTAAGTGAAAAATTGCAATAATTACAAATTATTTTACCATGGTTATTTTACCTTACCAGGGAATGGGCAAATTAAGTAGGCACGTAGGGTGCAAATGCATTCGAGTAAGTTGATCTAAACTGTCCAATTTTTTCAACTTCAAACCAATGGATCTCATCTGTCCATTTGGTCCACCGCAGACTTTTTATTGTGCCGTTAGAAAATCTCATAGACTAGATGATTATTTCTGTCCAAAGTAGGCTGCCTTTTTATATCCATACGTTTCCCATACCGTCGATCTTTGTTAAAATAATTCTTTAGAACAGCAAGCAACCGCTGTAGATTTTTCCTTAATGGGCCATGAAAAGTGCAATGACCAAATGAACGGTCCAGATGAATTGATTGGACTCCTGACTTTTCCCTGTAAGGCTTGGGAGAAGTCTTGAGCACTTGATAATCTCTCAATGTACATGAGACGGGAGAGTTCTGTTAGCAAGGATCGCCCAATCTGCTAAAAAGATTATCTGGACCGTTCATATAGAAGCTCCCATAGTATATGGTGCATGTGTTAAGGATCTCGTTCATCAGTAATCATAACCGTTCATAGTGAGGTGAGATTGAAGTCGCTTTTCTGACTTCTAGTGAATGATTTTACCTAACTTATAGAGGAACGGCATGGATCATCAGACGGTGGCCAGAAGAGGAGAGAAAATTGGTATAGCACCCGTGCCTTGATGGAAAGTGATTCGTCCACAAGGCGTTAGACACGTGTAAAGGCATTTGTCCTGACAGACGTCATCCGTCCTTCTTTCTTTACGAGACTTAATGAAAAGATACGAGGGGTTTTCCTGCTGACAATGTCAGGTGATGTATGTATTTTATCAACTCTGTCCATTTTTTAAAACTTTTTAAACCGTCCATTTTTTTCATAACATTTTATGGCATGCCCGCGTGGGAAGGGGATTCCTCCGAATGCCTTTTGCAGAAGTCCCTGCGCCGTAGGTAGATCCATTACGAAGGGGTCGTTTGGCACCCCAGGGGGGTGGCACCGTAAAGTAACGGGTTTCAGATCAGTGTTTCAAATCTTCCCGAAGAGGGAGTTTGGAATTTCGTTAAAACCTTAGATTACATCTAAAATATTTTCAAGCGTTGCATGTGTAATATGTAGGTCACTTGAGTATTAAATTATTGGGCACATGGCCTACTAATGATATCCCAAAACAAATAGATTATCAATTACATCACTATAATTACTTTAATATTATGATCAACACCATCCAAACATTAACCATGTAAACCATCGATTAAAAATCGTTTGTTAGTCACTCAGACGTGATATTATGCTTGTGACCCATACTAAAATTTCATCATTTTTGGGCTAAGTATATATTTCAGCCAGCTTATTACAACTATTGTATCAAACATTATATACGTTCACTAATCAAAGTATTAAGGTTGATTTAATAATTAAATTCAAACGCATGTAAATATACCATGTATGGCTGCTTTTGAATTAAAGTTAATTCCCAATCCAAGGTGCCAAACACAATGGGAGGATTTGGGTTCCGAATCCACGCTCCCAAATGGGCCGACCCCTATGAGAGATAGGCGAGAAAAACAAGGGAAAGAGTTTTCTAAAGTTGAAACCTTTTCAGCATCTATCTCTATATTTAACGGTTGATAAAGTTATACCCATGAGGATAAATTGAAAAGTAATGGACAAGGTTGTTTCTAATGTAAGATCCCGTGTGCTAATAACACCATGGAATGGTTTCGAAATAAATAAAAATACATATATTTATAGGTTCAATGCCAAAATTGTCATAAATAAGCCCTGTTATGGGTGGACGGATTTGCACAACACCCTAGCATGTCTCGTGCAGGTATAGCTCTACCACATTATGGTTGTTTTGATGGGGACCGATTAGGTCCACCCATTAAGGCCCTAATGTGGCAAGATTTGATGGGTCACATGCTGCCGTAAAAGTAGGTTGAGTACCTACCTGATAGACCTCACATGGGCTAGACCAATCAAATCTTGCAGCATTAGGCCAATCCATTCCCCCTTCCAACAACAATATCAGGTCATGCTTTCAGTCATTTTGCTATATCATTTTTAGGGCATGAGACCAAACATGAGGCATATCCAAAGCTCAGGTGGACCGCACCACAGGAAAGAACCGTGGGGATAATGACACCCACCGTTGAGACCTTCCTATAGACCACATCAATGTTTATTTGCCATCCAACCCATTGACAAAGTCACGTGAACCTAAATGAAGAAAAAACACAAATATTAGCTTGGTCCAAAACTTCTGCAACCCTCAAGAAGTTTTTAAATGGTGGGAATTCAATCCCCACTCCGTGGTCCACTTGCGCTTTGGATCCACCTCATTTTTGGGCTCATGCCTTACAATGACATAGCAAAATAGATTAACAACATAAATAAAACACATACATCTTAGTAGAGCTCAAAGAGCTTTTCCAACACCAACACGGGTATTGTTTGCTAGTGATCCCTTTGGTACAAACCATTCGTGACGAAAACCTTTATAGGCTCATCAATATGTGTGTGTGTGTGTGTGTGTGTTTGTGTGTGTGTGTGTTTTCTCCATGCCATCCATCCATTTTTTTCATATTATTTTAGGGTACGAGCCCAAAAATGAGATAGATCCAAAGCTCAAGTGCAACACACCATAAGAAGCAGTGGGGATAATGACATAAATGGTTTCTAAAAAAAAAATCAAAACGTTGACAGATCCCTAGTGTGATTAGGCCATGCTACAAACTCAAAGTCCAGCAATCAATCATGTTAATTCTTCCGCGCTGCTCAACTAGTCGAGAAGTCTGCTCGACCGGTCGAGGGTCTGCTTGACCAGTCGAGGTTACGCAGATTCATGTCCGAATTTTGTGCGAATTGCGTAAATTTGAGACAGTTTTCACTTGAGCTTTGGATATGGGTCCCTAGGGCTGTTCTAGGGTATGCAAGAGAGTTTCCTAAAGCTTTGTAAGGGTTTAGGGCTATCAAAGGTGTGTGTGTATGAGAAAGAGAGAGAGCTTGTGGAAGGGAGGTTTTGCTCATAGAGGTGATTTACTTCAGTCGACGTCTCAGCGCTTCTACGTCCTTGTAATCGATGAGATCTCTCCATTTTTCTTTATTCTCTTATTGTTTATCTACTCCTGCATGAGTGAAGAAGGTTTGATTCAAGTGGTGTGTGCTTGTGATCGGTTATAACGTTCTACTTCATAGTGGATTGTCGATCTGGACGAGGTCCCGTGGTTTTTACCTTTTTGAGGGTTTTCCACATAAAATCTCTTGTGTCATGTGATTTGTACTTTGATTTATTTCATTGCTTTATTATATCCCATAATTCTGATGTTTTTAGGAGGTGAGATCCTAAGGTTTTTGTACAACACTCCCAACAATCAACACCATCCATATGTCCCCTGAACGTTTGCCCACTATTTGGATGGCTTAAGATCAGTTCTTGGTCCCTATTAGGGAATTCGATGTGGCTTCTCCTCCTCTTACACCTTAGATAAACTTAGGAGAGACTCCCTGTGTTAGGAGAGTGGCATCAACATCAAATTTGGTCCGTCCATCAAGTATATCATCTATGAAATATGTTTTATATAGCCAGGCCTCGACTGGTTGAGCACCACCCTCGATCGGTCAAGCCATGAGGAGGAAATCTCATCAAATCTCCCCCTTTCCGACTCTGGAGAAATCCGTATCTTCAAGTCAGTCAAGTTTCTACAAACCTCAAACTTGCCTCTAAGTAAAGCCTTAGTCATCATGTCTGACTCATTATCGTCCGTGTGGACCTTCTCAAGCTGTAACACCTTCTGTTCTAAAGTATTCATAATCCAGTGATACCAAATCTCTATGTCCTTCGACTTGGAGTGTTGACTCGGATTCTTGCTCAAGTGTATAACACTTTGACTATCGCAATAAACCACATGTTGTTCCTGCTTCAGGCTAAGTTCCTGTAGGAACTTCTTCATCCAAAGCATCTCTTTACATGCCTCTGTGATTATAATGTACTCGGCCTCTGTCGTGAACAATGCTACGACCATCTGTAGCTTACTCTGCCAAGAGACCGCTCCCCCTGCAAACGTGAACATGAACCCTGATGTAGACTTACTGGAGACTATGTCACCTGTCATATCTGCATCTGTGTAACCATCTAACACAGGTTTTCCGTCACCATAGCATAAGCTTAACTTGGATGAGCTTCTTAGATACCGCAATATCCATTTCACTATATTATAGGTATAGTTCTTATGGAAGGAGTCCATCTCCTCTTGCATAGTTTTCAACCACTTCCCCTTATGCTCGTCGGCTAGGGCCAAAGAATAATCTTCTGGCTCTCCCCCATCAGTGAGTATAATGTACTCATGCGGTGAGTACCTCTTGGACGGCTGTCTGTCCCTAGATGACCTCCTCACATGTGGCTCAACAGGTGGATCAGGTGGGGGCTGCTCCCCCGGTCAATCTTCTATAGGAACTCCCTCGTCCTCTGCACCTTGCTGTACTCCCCCGTCATCAGGCACCACGGGAAGCATAACCAGATCCATATCATCTAGCTCTCCTGAACTAGGCTGCATATTTTTTGGTTTACAAATGTCTTCAATATATTGGTCTTAAAAAAAATCACATCTCTACTCCTGACGAACTTTTTCTCAGTCGGATCCCACAATTTGTAGCCGAACTTTTCATCACCATACCCCAAGAACACACATTGCCTGATCTTTATATCGAGCCTAGACCTCTCGCCCTTTGGTATGTGAACGGATGCCCTGCATCTAAACACCCTAAGATGACTATACGATGGATCTTGTCCAGTTCACACCTTCCCAGGTACTTCTCCATTCAACGGGGCTGATGGAGACCTGTTTATCAAATACACTTTCGTGTGCATCGCTTCTCCTCAGAACATTTTGGGCAACTTCACATGGGATAACATGTATCTGATTCTCTCTATAATGGTGCGATTCATTCGCTCAGCCACACCATTATACTAGGGGGTCTTGGGAACTGTCTGTTCATGCCATATACCTAGGTACTTACAATACTCATGAAAGTCACCGATGTATTCACCACCATTGTCAGTGCGGATGCACTTCAATGATCTACCTGTCTCTCTCTTGACCATAGCATGAAACAATTTAAATACACCAAAGACCTCGTCATTGGATTTCAAAGCATAAACCTAAACCCTCTAAATGCATCATTTATAAAAGCGACAAAATACAATACCCCACCCAAGGTTTTTGTCTTCATAGGACCACAAACATCAGAATAAACCAAATCTAATGCATGCACTTTATTAACATGAGAAGTAGATTTAACAAATGAAACTATATGTTGTTTCCCTGATAAATAATCAATACATGTTTTGAGAGGTATACCTGTCATGTCTGGAAGGAGCCGCTTCCTCGCTAGTAGCTGAAGCTCTTTTTCACTTATGTGGCCTAAACGCTTGTGCCATATGTTAATAGCTAAATCTTCCACTGCATTCAACCCACCCTTGCACACACTGACACTTGCCTTGTAAATGGTGCAACACTCCTTTCCTCTGGCCGCAATCAATGAACTTTTGATGAGCTTCCAGCACCTACTAACAAATCGGCTTTCATAGCCATCATCATCCAACCTTCCCGTCGATATCAAGTTGAGGCGAAAGTCTGGAATATGCCTCATATCTCTAAGAACTAATGTGTAGCCCACATCGGCTTTCACACAAATATCACCGACTCATATAATCTTTAATATGACAGAATTTTCCACCTTCACGGTCCTAAAGTCACTTGAACTGTAGCTTGTGAAGAAATCTCTACGTGGAGTTGTATGAAAAAAGGCTCCCAAGTCTATCACCCAGTTGGTGTCCTGACTCGTACCCGTGAGACAAACATCATGATATGCTGAAAGAATAACTACAACGTCACCATCTGAAGCGACCACGGTGGAATCTAATTCATCTTCCTTCTCATTTCCTTTTCCATTCTTGTCATTCTTCTTATGACATTCATGCTTGTAGTGACTCTTCTTGCCACAATTTCAGCATTCAACATCTTTCCTAGTACTCAACTTGCCTTTTGATTTATCTCAGGCCTTCCCACCCTCTCTGTTCTTTCCTTTTCTCCGATCTTGTATCCCAAGGGCCTCTTGTTGAGTATACCCCTAAGACTTCCTCCCTGTCTCCTCATTGAAGAGACAACTAGTTACCTGTTCTATGAACACCTTTTCGTATGGCTCGGAGTTACTCAGAGACACCACTAATGTCTCTCAACTATCAAGCAATGAGCTAAGCAATAGCAAAGCCTGTAATTCATCATCTAGGACCATCTTCATAGTGGAGAGCTGGTTCAATATATTGCTGATTTCATTCATATGCTCAGCCACAGAACCACCATCTTTGAACTTGAGATTCACAAGTCGTCTTATCAGAAAAATCTTATTGTCGACTATCTTCCTCTCATACAACCCTTACAGTTTCAGCCATAGGCTAGCGGCTGAGGTCTCCGTAGACACATGGTGGAATACGGAATCGTCCAGCCATTGTCTAATAAACCCCACCACCTTCCGGTCCAACTTCTTCCAATCATCATCTGACATATCTTTTGACTTTGCTGATATGCCTTGAATTGGAGAATACAAGTCCTTGCAATAAAGCAAGTCCTCCATCTTAGCCTTCCATATGGTCCAGTTAGAACCATTGAGACTGATCATCCTTAATGAGCCACCTTCCATAATTCAGAACCGATCCCACTCCGTTCAACCAACCCAAACGCTCTAATACCACTTTGTTAGGAGCGTTACACAAAAACCTTAGGATCTCACCTCCCCAAAACACCAGAATTATAGGATATAATAAAGCAATGAAATAAATCAAAGCACAAACCACACGACATAAGAAATTTTATGTGGAAAACCCTCAAAGAGGTAAAAACCACGAGACCTCGTCCAGATTAACAATCTACTATGAAGTAAAACGTTACAACCGATCACAAGCACACATTGCTTGGATCAAACCTTCTTCACTCACGCATGAGCGGATGAATAATAAGAGAATAAAGAAAAACAGAGAGATCTCACTGATTACAAGGACGTAAAAGAGCTGAGATGTCGACTGCGAAATAGATCACCTCTACAAGCAGAACCTCCCTTCCACAAGTTTCCCCTCTCTCTCTTTCTCACTCTCTTTCACAGCTTTGATAGCCCTAAACTTATTAGCAAACCCTTGCAAAGCTTTAAGAAACTCTCTTGCATACCGTAGAACAGCCATAGGGACCCATATTTATAGTTTAGGAAACTCCTTTCTGCACATCTGTGAAAACCGTCTCAAATTTATGCAGTCTATATAAAATTCAGATATAAATCTGTGTAACCTCGACTGATCGAGCAGGGTGAGCGGACCTTCGACCAGTCGAGCAGCACGGAAGAATTAACACAATTGATCACTGGACTTTGAGTCGAGCTAAGTCGCGACTAGTCGAGCACCACCCTCGACCATTTAAGCCATGAGTAAATCTCATCATTGATAAGAGAGGTGGGATGGCCACTCTCTCCTCTCTATCTCTCCACTCTCTATCTAATCAAGATGGGAGACACATAAGTTGCATCCAAGGCTTTTCATGTAATCCTTCTCTGCATAGATTTTAAACAGGAGGAATATATGTTGCAAGAGAGTAAAGGGTTATGGTACTCTGTGCCACCTTACAAGGTCTTTTGTACTTCGCTACGAGGGGAAACTATTTACATTCCTAATCCATGTACCCCAATCGTTAAATTCCTTCTACTAACTATGGGCACCAACCTATAGTAATCCCATGCTGCCTCTAAGCTTGGTGTATCAGATCCTAGCCACTGGATGTTCATTGAGTATGATTTAAAACAAATCAATGATTAAAATTCAAAGTTAATGGTTGAAAATTCATATTTAAGAAATAAAAAACCCAAGAAGTGTTGGCCGACCTTTAAAACACTTGATGAATAATCCAAACCTCAAAATCAAGTCACATGCTAATTTCCTAGGTGAACCAAGTAGATCTCTTATTGGACCATGCACACTTGGATAACTTTGATGAAGCTTTTCAGCCATACCCATTTTTATTGGCCTCTAGGTAGCCTCGTAAAGTGAATGAAAGAAGTATCATCAAAATCTTTCCACCCAATGTTCCCTCATATCCAAGGATTTGACGGAGTTGATTCAATCACAAGTTTAGTCTAGTGTGAACATGGTGGGTCTCCCTAGCTAATAGTTGCAAGTGATGCTGCCTATATTAATGGTCAAAGTTCCAAGACCGGTAACCATTTACGGCCCATTTACACTCTCGTGTGGGGTAAGGTTAGCGGTGGGATCGAGTCGAGTTGGACTGGATTGGGACCAACTCGACTCGGTCCGAAGTTTTCAGTACCTGACCCGAACTCGATCCAATCCGGTACCGAGTCCGGGTCCTCTGACTCGATCCGATCCGATCCGTTGTATTGCTGGCCTGACTCAAACCGAGTCCAACTCGGTCAGGAAAATCAAGTCGGATCGGGTTAGGTACAGTTCGGATCGAATATTCTTGACCCTAAAAGAGTTTCAATGGTAGACATTCAATCCCACTGCTTTTTGCAGGGTGGTCCACTTGATCTTTAAATTTATCTTATGTAATGCCCCGAAAATCGAGGGTTGAGTAAAGGCTCAACTCCTGAGATCCGATGCATCACTTATGCAACATAGATAATGATGTTTAAATGTTGTTCATATTAGTGCATGAAACATGAGTGGGATTATTCTAAAATAACATATCATACTTCGGGTGTAATTAAATTAAACAAGCGGAAGACTTAAGTACTTGAATTATAACTTGAAAGTGTTTCACCATCTGGAGTATGAATCTGTTCTAGGCTGAATATATATAAGTGTTTATTTCAAATTTTACAAAATTTCAAAATGTAACTGTCCAACTAATCCATGTATCCCTGTGATACCGTCGAATCAGAACAAAGTCTACAGAGACTCGCCTGATAGCTGAATATAGGAGAATTCCTCCTCTTCATCAATGAAGTCCAGCTCCGTCATGTAAGCCACATCACTACCTGCATCTAAAGTAGTGTCTGGTTGGTGTTTTAAAACATCGTCCCAGAGTGGGAGTGAGTGATCAACTCAGTGGTACCAAAAGGTAAAAGTTAGCATGTTATCAATTCAGTCAAGCATGTTATCAATTCAGTCAAGCAGTAATGATAAAACAATACAACAATCATGTCCTAAGTATTCTTATTAATGAAGGAATGATATGCGTAATGATGCATGCCCTCGCCTGCACTCCCTCAGCGACTTTATCTCACGGTCGCACATGGCAAACTCCCTAAACGTGTGCTTCCTCGCCAAAGCACATGCAATGCCGTGCATGGTCGTGTTAGCTAAGTAATTTATTAGGCTCATTCATACAACAAATTCGGGAAGCTAAGCTACCTCCTTTTATATCACTTACCTAAACAATAATCTATCTAGTGTCGTCAATCCTAGTTAAACACATACGATAAGCGAGTTGTAGGGCATCACCCCTGATGAAAAGCAGTAGATAGGTAAGTTCACGAGCTTACACTCAAGGTCGCTACGGGGAAGCTCGTCACCTCAGCGTAGGCCTAAAATTTATACTCGATGTCACTATGGGAGGCTCGTCACCTGAACGTAGGCCGACAGCTCAAATACGGTGTCCCATATACCACCAAATTTAGCTCACGAGTTTGAGTTGCTCACTGGTCATTACGGGGAGGCTCGTCACCCCAGCGTATGCCGACAGCTTGACCACGGTGTCTCATACACCACCATGTCTGGCTCATGAGTCTTAGCGGATCTTGGTACTATGGTTAAACGAGCTTTATATTGGTAAGTGGTACCTTAGATTCAAACAGTAGTGTCCATACATGGTAAACACACTATAGGCCAATCGGGTTAATTGACAAGTGTGATTGGTACGAGCGCATATTGAATTAGTCGGCATGGAGCGCGTAAGCACTTTGCGTGGCCTAACCATTGTCGACAATTACCATATGGCTCGGATTCATCGAACGTATCTAATGTGGCGAAACTAGTTCAACCACCCTCTTAGGAACCGTTACCAATTGCCTAGACTGCGTACTAGTCCCAATCATACTCAGATGTAATAGGCAGTCACATATGTTAATCATAATAGCATTTGACGATCAATTCAAGCATAATTCCCATTGAGCATTTTATCGAACATATTGAACATATAGTTATACATGTGCATTTCAACCATAAATCACGACGTAGCAATTTACATTACATGGAAGAAACTATAACTGTGGACAAGATAGTTGAGAATCTTATCTCAACACCCTTGTTGGAAGCAATTTATCAACCACTTTCTCATTCAAACATTTTATCAAATACTTAGACTACATAATACTATATACTCAAACTAAATTAGCTATAGCATATATTATGACAAATCCTTTCACAAAGGAGTTATAATACAAACAACACACATGTATTCTAGATTTATAGTCATGGCAAGCATAAATCATAATTTCACTTTCATTCAAACATTTCAACAAACACATGGATTGCACTTTATATTTGCATAGTTCACACACATGTATAACTACTGAATACATCGTAACTAAGATCATATGGATCAAGTCAAACATAAATCATTACTGACATTGAAAGCCTTGAAAACCATAACCTAAACGTGTATAATCCGCACCTTTCGTCGGTACGCCGGTTACGAACTCGGTTCGTACACTACGTCCCTGTCTACAGCACAACGGCTACCTAAATCACGAGATAGGTTAGCTATTTCGTCGTTTCTTCTATTTGGATCCCTAAGACAGAATTAGGGTTATGATTTCTTACCCAAAACGAAGTTGAAACGAATTGAGTAACTAGACGTGAAGGCGATTCGACGCGGGGAGTGACAGAACAGAAGTACTGCAACAAACTCCAAGGATCTCCCTTCGATCTCCACTCTTTTCTCTCCTTTTCTCTCTTCTCTCTCCTAGAGTTAGAGAAAATTCGTATGGGATAGGAATGTGGTGGTTTAAGGACCTTATATAGGCTCAGAAGTGATGTCAATGGCCCCAGGGCCATGATATACTTGAGTTATAGCCAAAAGGCATCTATTTCGGGCAAACGGATCTCATCTGGAGGTCCACTTCTCACCTAAGTCATTGAGTAAATTTTCTGACCATGGATATAAGCCAGGTTAAGGTTTCGGTCTGATCAGATTTGTGGATCGACTATGGAGGACCCGTATCAGTTCAACAGTCATCGTCACTCGATCAGGGCCACAAGTACACTGACCTGTGCAGGAAAATTTTCCTGATCCAAGGGTATAGTTTAGTCAGAATCTGACGGTCCAAAGTCTTCAATTTCACCCGTAAGCGAATGGCCCAATTCACATAAGTTTGAGTTCATTTTTTAAAGATATTCGCGTTTCTCACACACCTTACTCCGGGTTCAAGTTGTGCGTTTCTGGATACTATTTGGGCTTTGTAAGATCCATATCCTAGCCCATATTGTTCCGTAGGCTTCGCCGGTCATTCCGGTTGAATTCTGTCGACCCGCGATCGGTTATCGGCGTTTGCGCGCGACCCTGAGACGTGTCCCGTATTTCAGAGTCGGCTCAACCTGAGACCTATACCCTTGCGACCGCGTCGTCGCCGCGGTTCTGACGCCGCATCTCGATCGCCGATGCGATACCCGTGCCAGGAAGTGTGGGCCCGTGTTCAGCTTGAGGAAAATACCGCACGTTATAAATTTCAAGAGAATCTATCAAATCCATCACATCAATCACATCACTTGTCAAAAGTACACCCATCACTCAACCCATTACTCTCCCCATGCCCAAGTACAAAAGCAACCCCCCCAAAAGTCAAAGCACCTTACCTCTCATGTCACTCCACCATCCCTCTCTCCCATCACCCATCTCTTTCTCTCTCTCTCTCATTCTCCAAAGACAAGCAACTCCAACGTCCATGGCTTCCATGGAGAACCTTGGTGTGGCCCACCTTCCTATCTCTCATCCCCACCCTCCAAAGTACATCTCAACCGTTAAAATTCAACCCTTGGAGCTCTACATTGTGTCGGTGGAAGAAGGAATAGGAGATCAAAGGTGGGTGATTCTTTCTCTCTCTCTCTCTCTCTCTCTCTCTCTCTTCTTCCTTTATTTTGTGGCCCACTCAATAAGATGTGATGCCTATTTGTCCATCAAATGGATCCCTTGGCCGTCCAAGCTATGTGGGCCCTACCTTGTGGGTGATGGGAAAGTACAAGCATCAAATTGATCCATATCAGGTGGGCCACGTTTATGTGGGACCCACCTTTACTAAGACGTGGGCCACGTGTGTGTGGGGCCCACTATGGTGCTGTGTACATCCATACCGTCCAGCGTCCCTGGACGCTGGACGTGAGGAAGAGGGCGGGCTAACATGGAGTGTATGCACTGGCACGGTGTGTACTAATAAGGCTGGAAAAAAAAAAGGAAAAAGAAAAGAGAAGTTGCTTTTGGAATAGCTTACTCATGTAGGCCCTACCTTGATATATGAATCCAATCCACAACGTCCATTCTATTTCTCACGTGTTTTTAGGCGTTGAGGAGAAATTTAAGGCTAATCCAATTCTCAGGCGGGCCATACCATAGGGATTAGTATTGTATACCATTAAAACACACCTTGAAGCTTCCATTCATCCAAAACAGGCCGCATATTGGACTCATTTGGTCGGTCTTGGACCGTGGAATCCAATGGCTGGAGTGGATTCATCGGATACGGGCCCTACGTAGGAGATTTTGTAAAAAAATTCGTTTTCAAAAAAAAAAAAAAAAACAGCAGCAGCAGCAGCGCTGCTGCCGCTGACAGGCCAACAACGCCCAGGCGCTCCACTGTGATGCGTTTCAAAGATCAATGCCGTCCATTTTATGGGTCCCTTAGGGCCAAGGGCAATCTTCAAAAATCAACTATATATGGCACTCAGGTGGGCCACACCATTTAAAATCATGTAAAGACATGTCGAAACATATAAAATCACTTGGTGGGGCCTACCTGAAATATGGATGCCGCTGAAAATTGGTCTAAACCCTCAGCCAAGTGGGACACACATAATGGGTGGGCTGGATTTAGGAACCACATTCGGTGGGCCCTAATTTTTCAAGGTCCATGCGACCTTTTTATAGGTTGGATGCAAGTAAACATCTCTGTGGGCCCTACCCCATGGTCCGCGTGACCTTACGAACAGTTTGAGTGTTATATAAACACTCCAAGGCCCCCGGGGGCCCTCCTCCGCCCACGTGAATTTATAAACGTGATGGCAAGTAAACATTGTAGTGGGCCCCTGGCCCATGTGACTTTATTAGCAGATTGGATGCAAGGAAATATTGCAGTGGGTCCCATGATTGTGTGACCTTATCAACAGGTTGGGAGAAAAATAAATATTGTAGTGGACCCCAGGTCTATATGACCTTATCAACAGGTTGGATGCAAATAAATATTACGGTGGGCCCAAGGTCCATGTGACCTTATGAATAGATTGGATTGCAAATAAATGTTACAGTGGGCCCTAGGCCCATGTGACCCTATGACCAGTTTGGATGAAAAATAAACATCATGTTGGCCCCAGTTTGGATGGATAGTATGTTGGGTCCTAGGTTGGGTGGAAAATAAACATTTTGGTGGTTCTTATTTAAGACCCATTTATGTATGTGTTGTGTCCACAATTGTGGACCTCCATCACGGAATATGTGACTTATCTATGCCTTCTATCCCTATGGGACCCACCGTGATGCATGTGTTTCATCCAACCATCCAAACATTTCTTTTTGGAAAATGATTTTTTTTAGGTTTGGGACGAAAATAAGACAGATTTATTTATCAAGTAGACCATAGTGCACGGTGAGGATTGAACGGCTATCTTTGAAATCCTTGAGATCTTATGATTAGATTGGATGGGAAATAAATGTTATGGCGGGCCTTGAAAATTTTAGTAGTGGGAAATCATTATCACCACTTATATTTGAGTGTGGCTCATTTGATAAACATATGGCCATGTGGTGTGGCCCACTTACCATATTTATGGCCCATTGTTAAGGCCCACCTTATTATATATGAGTTCCCTGTGATGCGGCCCATTAGATGTATTTGGGGCCCATGGGTTGAGGCCCAATATGATGTATATAAGGCCCATTTCAATGCGTGATTCCGCCATGATAAATGTATTGTATATTCGCACCATTTAGCCCGCTGGATGGTAGGACTCTTCCCTCCCGATGTATGTATTTTATATCCGCACTGTCTACCCGTCTTGATGGCGCATGCCCGCCCACATTGTACAGGCCCACCATGCTGTGTATACTTCACCCACACCATCCACTTGTGCGGCCCGCCTAGACGTACGTATTTTGTATCCACACCATCCATAATGTTGGGATGGTGTTGGATAATGTTTGGTTGGCGCCGATTTACATGGATATGTTTGTATAAGTGCTGATCATCATACGTGGACCATGGGTGTAGTGATACACATGTTATACTTACAACTATTGAAATGATTTTTTTTTGGTGCAGCCCGCATAATGAGGGTCACCTTGATGTATTAGTGCGGCCCATTGTAATGTATGTGGCCTATTATGATGTGTTTGGCCCATGTGCGGGCCATCTGTTTGTCTTGTTAGGACCATGAGACGTGGCCCACTGTGATATATCTGAGGCCAATGGGCGAGGCCCATTAGTGCAACACATATAATACAACCCACTTGATGTGTATGAGGCCCATTGATGTGGCCTACTTGTTGTATTTGAGGCCCATGGGTTGCGGTCCATTATGATGTAACGAGGCCCATGGGTCATGGCCCATTGAGATGTATACTCGGCCCATATGTCGTGGCCTATTGTGATATGTTTCTGACCCATTTATTGAGGCCCGACTTGAATTGCATGAGGCCCAATGGTAAGGCCCAATGTATCGACCCACCGTGATGTGTAGGCCCACGTGCTGTATATGTAAGGCCCACCTGTGATGACTGTTTGAGGCCCACTTGTTTGACTCTATGTGAACTACTCCTTGGGAGCAATGTTGGTTAAATGTCCACATTACTGGGCAGTGATGGTTAGATGTCCACATTGTGACCCTTCCTTAGGCCTTATCAGGCCCATTCTCATCATTTTCTTAGTGGGTTAACCCAAATAAGTGGGCCCCATTTACCATGGACGGAAGGCTCCATGCTACCAGATTTGATATAACCACGGCCAGGGGCTGATCTTTATATTATGGTTGATTAAATGTTCATCTATAGACCTAGTCTTGTCTATGTGACCGGTCGTCGGTGTTGATTATTGATGCTGATTGTCGGTGCTAATTATCGATGTAGATTATCGGTGTCGATTTGTCGAGGCCGATTGTCGAGACCTATATGATGTATATGTGACCCATAGTTGAGGGCCATTGTGATATGTATTAAGCCTATGATGCATGGTCCATTTGATGTATTCAAGACCCATGTGTAGGGCCCACATGTCCTGTATTTGGGGCCCATGGGTAAGGCCCATTGTGATATGCATTAGACCCATGAGCAGGGTCCACCTGTTGTGTATATGTGGCCCTTGGGTAAGACCCATTGTGTTGTATATTAGGCCCTTGTGTGAGGCCGTGGGCCCATTATATGTTTGACTCTATGTAGGCCATTCCTTGGGGGCAATGTTGGTTAAATGTCCATATGGTCGAGGTCGATTATCGATCGATTGTCGATACCGTTATGAGTATGTGACAAAATAAAGATCATGATACATGCCCATACGCATCATCTGCATGTTTGTTATGAGAGGTGGGTGATTATGTCATGAGCATGTTGTTATGAGACTCCCGATAGGTGGAGGTTATCTCACATGAGCACGCTGTGTGCGCAGGATGCATGAGGATTGTATGACTCATGCATCTCGCATTATGATTCGTATGCCCTAGCGACATCAGGGCCGTAGCCTCCACGCATATCGTGGATGGCTAAATAGACACCGAAAATGTTTGGTTCTAGCATATGGGCGCCATAGATGTCCCCGGGTGAAAATTCCTAAACCTCCGTGGGCAGATGCCCCAACGCGAGACCGAGTGGATACATGAGCGCCCGAGTGCCGAATACCAGAGGCCGCGTCTCCCACCGTGTCGTGGTCGGGAGAGGGTGTGGCCTTACTCGCCCGAGGGCAGGGGGCAATACTGGGACTAGCTCACGAATGGGTCCACTATCGACGTCCCAGATTTGGCAGACTATTGGCAAGGCGGATAGTGAGGTTTCTTATGCTCACTTGGACTGTGCGGCTGGGAGAGCGGCAGTACCATTTGGAGTGTACTAAACCCCGGTGATGATCCTAGAGATGAACTGTACTGATATGTGGATTTAGTGAGTAGGAGTTGCATACTCATTCATGCATTTATTCATTCACTATCCACTCGAGTTGGTGGTGCGCAACTATTTGTTACGAGTGCTTTCGCAATGGCCAGGATTTCGGTTGGGGCGCGCGACTAACCTGAGATCAGGAGTTTACCACATTGAGTCTAACTATCCAAATTTAGGTATGGGACTGGTTTGGATAGAAGTCCCTTGTGATGGACCCCATAGCCTGCGATACTACGTACCATCATCCCGACTTCACACTCCAATATGGTCATTCCATTTGCACCGCATATTGCAGAACATTCGCATATATGGCATTTTGGGCTATTGCGTCTCTGCATTTATATGGTTTAGGTACGGCTGACGCTATTCGTGTTACTCATCAGGAATATATATTGTATTGTATCCTCTGCATCTGATATTTAGCTATTTATGATTCCTCATTTGCATAGTGGTTCTATATTGCATATTCTGACATTGATTGACTCATGGACTTGTCCGTATTTTCGCTTACTCTGTTATCGTATGATCTTATCAGTATATTTCTGCTTATTCCAATATTGTATGATTTATGGATTACCGGTATTTCTGGTCTTATATGATAATGTCATTATGTTGAATACTTGGCACTTACCGTGTACACACTTACCCTACCCTCTAAGCTTTCTATAAGCTTATGCACAATAGATGCGTGTAGGTGATGTTAGGTTGCAGCAGTGTTGAGCTTGAAGCGTGCAGCGGTCTTCTGGAGCTTGATTTTTGATATATGTATTTCCCTTTCAGCATTGTATTCAAATGATTATATTAGTGGATATGTGATGATGATGTTGCCGTTATGATTTGGGTATACTCGTGGTTATGCTTATTACGAGATAAATGTATATATATATATAAAAAATCCTCCTTGTAAGATCTCAGGATCGGAATCTGGCGTATGGACGCTAGGAGCCGAGAATGAGGTACTACGGAGGCTGTCGGCACTAGATCGGCGAGCGGGATTCCTGTGAATTCGATCTCCGGGTTTGGGGCGTGAGAGGCTTGGTCCCTGCGATGCTTGTCAAGCCTAATAAGGCGGTCATAACCTTATAGTTTCGAAGTAATCAGACTTTTGATGCGCGGTCTAAGTCTAATACAGAGTTTCAAGGTGCTCCCGAGAGCAACTGGGTTTTGAGATTGCTCATAGGTCTTTAGGTAATGTTGAGTTAGTGATTCTAATGGTTTTGGGTGTTGCAGTTCGTATAGATAGTGATTCAAGATAATACACCGATTAATACAGTTTATTACTTAATTAATTTTCGTCTAATTTTTAAAGGATTCGCTCATTAAAGATTTCTGCCTGAGGTGGTACTCGGGTCTTTGTACGGATTTTTCCGAGACGTTACATCTTATTTTTCAGCTCAAGCCTTAAGATGAGCCCACCGAGTGGATGGATGGTTTAGATATAACACATACCTCATGATGGGACCCACAGAACTTGCTGACGGCAACATGCCAAACCAGCTGTGCTGGTGCGTAGTACACCTGCTGATCTGCGTCCCAAAGTTTTTCCTTGGGACGTGGATTTTATGTTATGTGGGCCCACAGTGATATTTGTAAGAAATCCACACCGTCCATCAGTTGTGAGGGCTCATTTTATGGCCTGATACCAAAAAATAGGTGGATCCAAAGCTCAAGTGTGCTGACGAAAGGGAAAACAGAGGAAGGCGGTCATTGAATCTACACTGTTTCCTCTCGTAAGGGCCACTTGAGTCTTGGACATACTTCATTTTTGGCTACGTGTACTAAAATGAGCTCTCAAAACAGATGGACGGTGTGGATTTATCACAAACATCACAGTGTGACCCACCTAACATCCCAAGTAAGAACGTGAAAGGCTTGCTTATGTCGTCAGGGAGCTCTGCTCAAGGCACCTCAAGCCGTGTGAGAAGATGGATTGGCTACTCCCCATCCCACCAGTCAAAGGATGGTAAGTCGGTGCTCCGTGGGCCCCACCATGATGTATTTACTTCATCCATGCCATCCATCTATTTTTCTAGATCATTTTATGGTATTAAAAAAAAAAAAGTATATCCCAATCTCAAGTGGACAACATTATAGGAAACAATGGTGAATAAACATTGTGCAAATCGAATTAGATCGGATTCCAGATTGGGTCAGTCCGGGTTGACCATTGATCCGAAATCGATTTGATTAACGGTCGGATCTTGCTAGGCTAGCTCGATCCGACCCGATTCAAGTCTTCGGTTTGGATCTGTTCGGGTCGGATCGGGGCGGATCCGCCGGATCGGTCCCTTTTTGCCCAGCTCTAGGTAAGGTGAATGCACACTGACACGAAGGGCCAATGGTGGAAACTGTTCATCTTGACACAAGTGAACCCCCTTATATGAGATGACGAATATATAGTGAATATATAGTGTAAGTGCGTCCAAACACTCACATGGTCATGGCTAACACACTGGATCAATGGACTACATCTCTCCCTAGTCATAGACCGACCTATCCAATCTTAAAGTGCCTAAGGATAATGACCCCATAATAATAAACATGCTCCGCATATGATTAACTAATGTAAGATCAAATATAAAAAATTATAAATCAACATAAACATTGGTTTTTAAAGGTAGTACCTTAACAATCTTTCATTCGTCCTAAAATCAATCGGCCTTCTTACGCAATCAAATACCGGCAATAGCCTATTTATGGTTGAGACAGCTCATAGTTCTAAGGTGAGTTTCCAAAGCCACACGGCTTCCTTGGACGCTTCATTAGTGGCCACACGTTCGGCCACTATGGCTGAATCGCGATGCACTTTTGCTTTGCACTATGTCAGCTAGTAGCACCACTCGCTATCGAGAAGATGTACTTACTCGTGGAGCTCCTAACATCTAGATCTATTTGGAAGTTTGTATCAAGTGTATTTGACTACAAACAAATTCCTATGCCCATACGTGCCAAGATGAGCTCTTTTGTCTTCTCCAAGTATTTTAAGATGTGTTTCACTATAATTTAAAAATACATGCCAAGATTGCTTGGTATCAGCTAACCACTCTCACTGCAAAAGAAATATCCAGCTTCAAACATAGTGTCATGTACATTAGGTAGTCAATAACAAATTTGAAGAGAACATTCTCTATGGCTTTATGCCCCTCATCTTTCTTGGGACAGAATTTTCTAGACATTTATGGTTTCTCATTTATCAATGCACCAAGAGTTAGATGTAACAAATACACAATTCGTTTCTCACACAGAATTGGTTAATTATTACCATGGGTAATGTAATATGTATATGCATAAGCCTAGCACCCCTAAGATCAAACTCTCTGCAATCTAAAAAATACAAAAAGTGCTTTCAATAGCTCATTGTAACAATAGGGGCCTTTGTTTTTTCAAGTTTATGTGTAATTACAATATTCGGAATTATAGCATAAGAATTGATATTCAAATCCAATCAAATGCAGTCAAAGAAAAGAAAATTATAATCATTATAATTTTTTATTATAAAATTACTTCCTTCATGGTGATTCATGTAGAAAACAAAAACACTAAGCTTAGTCATCGTTACAATCAAATTACACTGGCATCAGTAGAAAATTATAGAGATAAGTAACCATTACTCTTTTGCCCCAATAACTAAATTTTACTCGGTATTTGCATATATAAGCTATAAATTAAGGTGCAAGAACATGGAGTACTTCCTGCCAAGGTATTAAATTTTTTAGGCTTTCTTACTACTAGAGCCTAACAAGTCGAGCCCCCTCAACCCATGTACTCCCACAACCAACAAGTAGGTAATGCACGTCCAAGCTATAATGTCCATATACAGCCATAGATGAGAATTTTAAGAGTACACATCTGAGTTGTATTGTCAGCACATGCTCAACTAAAAAGGATAAACATCCATTCAATTGCATATGAATAGAGCATATGCTATTTAATCGAATGGTTGTTAAATGCATCTTGTTTGAATTGTCTTATTCATCCCATTGTATATTAATAATGTATTTATGAATATTGATAGGATAATACCTACTTTGGATGCTACTCAATAAATAATATTAGTAGAAATAAACATGCACGATCTTGAAAGATGGAGTGGACACCGCCATAGACACAAAATAGGATGACCTGATAAAAACCACTAGAGTGGGCCTCCCATATCTCATCTGAACCGCTAGATGTATTCAGCACGTTCTGATTAGGCCACACTCTTGAGTTTTAGCCCAACCGAACCTCAATGGATGAGATTCGTTCAAAATGAATTCGACGGTCCAGATTAAATGCGCGGAACATGAATTTTCGAATGAAAAATACTGCAGGTCAAACACGATGATGTCAGTGTGGCATCTGCTCGGTCCATCTGTTGAACCCGCTCATGTTACTGCGTAAACCTAAATTTTAAGAATATCCAAAACTTTTAAGTGGGCCACACCACAGAAAACAGTAAGATTGGGAATGCACACCATTGAAACCTTCTTGGCCTACCGAAGTTCTTGATCAAGCTGATATTTGAGTTTTCTTTCATCCGGACCCATCTTATGAACCGAAAGGGATGTTATATAGATATCACGGTGGACCCCACCGTGGTTTTTTGTTCATGGGCTTTCCACCACGAACGGATATGCAGATTGCCTTCCTATAGTTGGAGGCTGTGTGGGGCCCATAGAGATGTCCGTGACAAATCCACTCCGTCCATCAGTTTTCCAAGACCACCACCATAGGACAGGAGTCTAAAAACCAGACAGATCCAAAATTCACGCCGCGATGCAACACGAAACAGCGGGGATTGAACGTCCAACATTGGAAACCTTGTGGGGCGTAGAAGTTTTGTATCTGAGCGGTGATAACACTATGAACGGTTTGGATGGAATATAAACATCATGGTCCGTCCCAGGAATGTTTCAACGGCGGACGTTTCTGTTCCCACTATTTCGTTTGGTGTGGCTGACATGAGTGCTGAATCTGCTTAATTCTTATATGGTTACCCTATTATAATCATGTAAAACTGATGGACGGAGTGGATATTTCACGGGAATCTCTGTTGGCCCCACACAGCTACCGACGACAGGACTTCCTATGCTCGGGTCATAGGCAATCCTCTCACACGTGTGTACACTAGACTCATGCATAGATGGGTCCCACTGTGAGGATGACCTGGCGCCAATCAAACCAATCACATCATGTGGGCCCCACGCGTACAGTAATTCAGATGGTCGTCCGTCCGTCCTACGGCCAGCCTAATTGGTGCACCCGCCGAATTTTTGCTCCCGGTGTTCTCCATTGCGAGGCCGACCTTACTCACAGCTCGGATGTCCTACACGCATGCCACGGAGGCACGTGTGGTTGGGTGGACGTTGACTTGGCAATAGGTAGTTGATAGCATTAGCACGGTCAAGATAAAATAGTACCTGTCAGGGAGCTGATCCGATCCTCTGGTCATGCGTGTGATGATCTGGACGCTTCATCATGTGGGCTCCCCCTTCGATTGGTCACACCAAAATATTTATTTTATTGGACCTTTTCTATTTCTAAACATCTATCGGTTAAAGTGTTAGGATTGTCCAAACATTGTGATTTTTGGACCATGGTCCATTCGCTATTAAACCTATCAAATGAAAGGTTTCAGTCTAGTAAATGTATGCCGCGTATGCTGCAATGAAATATAGTCACAGTACCTTTCTTGTCTCCAGAGAAACTGGATTGGATCCCCAGTTCACAAAAGCTGTTTAGGATTGGATGGCTGTGATGAATTGAATACAATGGTTAAACAGCACTCGCCAGCCAGGGATTCTAGTCGTGATTTTGTATCGTTATCCATGACTTGTATCATGCCTTTTTTAAAAAAAAAATCTGTACGGTGAAATGAGTGGGACGTACCTTCTCCATGGAGTGGATGAGACACACACATAAAATGGTGGGCCCCACATAGCTTGGGCTTTGTACAAGCTACGTGCAACGGGGTGTCATCGAGTCCGAAAAGTAACCGCTCCGAATAAAACAAGACCGAAGAAAGGGGCCCTTCCAAACAGATGTGGGCCCCAACGCCAAATACGCATGGGAAAAACCACTTTGAGCCTGAGTCTAACGATATCACACTTCATTCCAATCTCTCACCATTTCTCTCTCTTTCTTTCTCTATCTCTCTCTCACATCCATTGAAGAAACCTGCTCCAACTTCTAGCATTAGGATTTCCATAGTAATGATGCTTGGTTTTTGCATGGGTCAACGAGTCGCGCTCCTCCTCTGCCTATTGGCAATGGCCCACGTGGCTGAATCGTCTGCATGGGACTCTGAGGCCCAGTTAGGCCCTACACACACGACGAGCATGGCCGGCGATGGCCATGGCACGCAAAGGAAGGCATGCAATGACCTAGTCGGCGATTGCATCGACGAGGAGGAAGAGAGAGCGATGGAGTCTGATATAAGCCGACGAAGCCTAGCCGGGACCGCCAAGCGGTATATAAGCTACAGTGCACTGAAGAAGAACCAGGTCCCGTGCAACCGCCGCGGCAGCTCCTACTACAATTGCCGGAGGAGCGGACGGGTCAACCCTTATAGGCGTGCCTGCACCGTCATCACTAGGTGCAAGAGGGACCTCCGATGAGAGAATTGAAAAATGGAGACAGGTAAAAGAAAAGGAGACAGATAACAGAACCATGATGTCGTTGTGGCACTAACATGAACGATGTCCGTCCATTCATCTGTCCGTCCATTTAAGCCGAAATCCTATCCGTTCTTTTCTAGATCTCCATTTGGATGCTTTACTTGTTTCATATTACTGCATTTTTATTTTTACTTTGATGTGGGTGCAATAAGGAGGCCTCAGCGCATCTCCTTCTCTTGTGTTTTATGTTATGGAACAAAATAAAAGGTACAGCCAAATGAGTCTTTTTTTTCGTATGTATTTCAATAGGTTTGGTTTCTGCGGATTTTCATTGTGGGGCCTACCTGCAATGTAACAGATTACAGTTTCTCAGCTTCTTTTTTTAGTGATCTTGTTGATTTTTATGTTGGTCCATTACAGTGAATGGTGGAAAATGGTTTTAAAAAAAAGAAGCTCAATTAATGATGGATATATTGTCTTGGTTTCATAGTTATATATTTGCCTTTCTCATGTTTTTGTGTTTGTTCTATGTATTGTCTATCTTATATCTATTCTGATCAAACGGTCATCACGTTTGAGGCGCACCACATGAGGACCACCCTACCGTATTTGTGACATCAGCTTATACCGTAACTCAGATGTGGTTGACACACATTATTTCTGGGAGAATGATCCAACATGAGTCCTTAATACCAGTTTTTGAACCTAAAATGCCGTAATCCAATCTGATCAGGTGGTGATTGGCTGTGGCCATGTGTTAGGGCCCACTCCTACTAACGGATGGATAAGATTGGAGGATTGACATTTCAATCCAAACCTGATTTCACTCGTTTTTTCCATTCGCAAACCAAAAAGATTATGATAATAGTTCACCACTTTTAATTTGTGGTGCCTCTCGGACGCCACGTGTCAAACACGCGAATCAATCGAGACTGAGAATAACATAGCCTGAAATCACACTGATCTAAAAATTCCAGCCATCCGATTGGTGACTATCAGATGATTGGAAAGCAGTCTGAATTCAGTCGTCCAAATGATGGCTAGGATCAGTTGATCAATTTGCACTGCACGCCATGCCATATCCACCATGGGACTAATGATTTGGATGGTCCAGATTCCCGGCATCTGTATGGTGGCTGAAACATCACGATGGTCCTTTTTGTAGTAACTGCTCGTTTGATCTCAATGAATTGTGTGGTCCAGATGCGCTCGGAGAGTGAATGACATCCTGTTACATCAATTTATATACATGGGTACAGTTATCCAGACCACTGATCTGATGGATCCCACCATGGAATCTCAGCTGTCCTAAAAGCCTTCCAGATCAGACGATCCTTAACCCTGTGATCTGTGTTTTACAAGCAAACAACTCAACAATAGATGGTTAAGATGATCCTGACCCTTGAGCTGGTTCAGCCTACGGGAGGCTACCAAACTGAGAAAAACATGTCCTTTGATGCAACCGTTCAAAAGGCGGTCCCCACCTGCATGGACCAGTGGCCAGAAAATGCACTGACCAGTGTAAATAACCCAGTAATCCACTTAATCAGAAAGCTAGAATCGTCTCTTTCGTGTAACTGTTGGCCCACAGCTAATGCTGCGACGTTGTTGTGGTTGGTCCATCACAGTGGGACGTAACAGATGAATGGTCGGGATTACCCAGCTGTGGGCCTCACTTCTCAGGATTGATAACCTGTTACACTGCATATAGATCGAGGTTGAGTTTATCACATAATTGCTCTCTCGTGCATGTGTTGTTCACCATGATTGGGAAGCTCTTTGGGAACCACCATGTTGTCTATCATAAATCCACTCCGTCCATCGGGTGCGCTTCCTGATGCTAGGCCCTGGGGCCAAGAATCATTCAGATCCATAAGTCAGGTGGGCCACACCACGGGTTTGGGTGTGGGGCCACATGGCCCAAGCCTTTCTTCAAATCTTCAATTTTTTTCATCATGTGCGAGTCACAAGGATGAAGCTAATATACAAAAACCAGCCAAATCCAAAACTCAGGCAGCCCACAACACATGAAATTAGATGTTTTAGGGGCGCCTTTACTTTGTTCCGATTGGCGCAGGATATCTTAAGTGTTTTATCAGGCTGATCTTTTGTATTTACAGTGAACATTAGGTTTATCACCTGATGGACAGAATGGATTCAACATACAAAAGATGGTGGGCCCCAAAGAGCTAGGGCATCTTACGCATCAATGGTGGCAACCCATCCATTCATACATGTGGGTCAATCCAGAGCAATCATCGGCACCATGGCTGATGGAGCATAGTCTCCAACTAAAACCAATTGGACGAAATTCACCATAGCATGGTTGTAAAGAAAATGGCCACCTTCCAAATTAAAGGACGAAATCATATCGGTTAAGATCCTCCCATCAGTGTCATGTTTGATCCACCCTCCAAAAATTGCGCTGGAGATTTGAGTGGTCTGTATTGACCTACATATATGCCACATGTAGGGTGCATGGGGTTGTCACTGCCTGATTAACAGCAGTGAATGGTGATGGATCACCCACTGATGTACACACACATCACCACATCTATGACTAGTGATTTAAGACCTGATTTTTTCTTCCACAATAGAAGTGATTAATACTCTCAATTCAAAGGCTTCAACGAATCACTAGCTCAGAAGGGCTATCTCTTAATTCCAAAGAAAATTCCTTCTCCATCAGTAGAGAGATCATGAATTTTTGCATTTAGACAACAAATAGAGCTTCAGTAGCTCCTGATAGAATGTTATTGAGAAGGAAACTAGCTCACAAAAAAGAAACATAACCATAGCAAAAGGAACATTTAAGGAAAGAAGGGAAAAATAACCATCGCACATATCAAAAGATATACAACAGTACATTCGGATACCTGCAACCCTCCATTACTTCGTTAAAATAACCACCATCTGCGTTGCCTTTGCTTTTTCTGCCATAGATAGAGTAATGCAAGAGAATTATACAGAATTTGAATTCAAAAAGGTTTATATAAAAAAAAATTAAAAAATAATAATAATAATAATAAACAGATATTGATCAAGAATTTCAGTGACTGCAGCAACATGACAGTTTCAAAATCAGGACTACGGAAAAGCATTCGATCTTCTACAAACCCATCATGCCCGTGTAGGGCAGCAGAAGATTTGCAATGTGGGCTTGTTTGGAAGTAAATGATGTTTTTGCTCATTTTCTCTAGTGTTGAGCTCAATTACAATTTCAAGAATGTTAGATGGACTTTCTCCATTCCAGACAATTGGGAATTGATGAGTCCAAACAAAAGCCTATATAGAAACCAACACAAGTCAGTGCTGCTTATTTCCACCAGCCTTTCACATCCTTCATACATCATGTTTAAGAGATCTATGACTTTAACCCAGTGCAAGAGGGAACTTGCTAAAAACTCCAAGTTTTTATTCAAATTTTAATCACCCCAAAGCCATATGGATTTCAATCACCCCAAAGCCACATGGCATCTACACACGTGCATAACACTAAAGAAAGCAAAACCTACAAGCTGCACCCAAGTGATGGGCCTTACAGCCTGTCAGGCGAGCCTCACGTGTGCTACATGTGTTTCAGCAATGAGAAAAGCTCGAGAACATCACAGAAAAATGGTGGCCTCCAGAGAATGAACTCATGGAGTAGCAACAAGGCCCAGGTGCTAGTAAATAGGACAAAGGTCCATGGATCTTCCTCCCACTTTTAACCAATTCAGAATGAAGTGAAAAACAATGATAAAATACAAACCAAGGAGCATGGAATAGAAAGGAAAGGGATATACCTTTTGATCTTGTTCTTGGGGCTGTATGATAATGGGCTGGGGAAGAACACCATTGTCTATGCTCTTGATGTATGGTTGCACTTTCTCTTCCAACAGCTCATTCAACTGAATTTGAGGTATGTCACACGGTATCAAATACAATGAAGAACAGAGCTCTATGACTCTTACTGATAAGAAGTCCAGAGATAGAAAATTGCCAACCAGCAAGCACAAATGCACCCATTCACACGCATGCCACCCAGACAACCCACCGAAATGCATTTCAGCGTGTGCACACATAAAGACATGGAAAACATTGCATATTTCAAACTGAAAAACAACACATCATGAGTTATAAGTCACACCATCTGGTCATTTTAAGAGATGCGCACTAGCATCTGAAGGACTTTCATCTGTTCTTAAATAACCAAGTCCATGCATTTCCAATATAATATGTTCTTTTTTCTTTTCTTTTTTTGGAAGGATAACTGGAATTCACTGATTCAGCGTTTCATCAAATGGGCACTTGTAAAATATGAATTTCAAGAAAGTTCTAGGGGAAACCTCCTGGGAAATTGGAGGAATCTGTGATCGAGAGGGGAGCATGGAAACTTCAGGGTCCATCCTGCTTCCAGGCTTGTGTATCTTCTTCTTCTTCTTTTTTTTTTTTTTTCCAGGATTGTATTTTGCTCTGTAGGGGTGGGTTTGTGTTTTTGAGTGATGAAAGGGTCACTTTTGAGCCAGGCCTGCTCTCTACCACTTTGTATTTCTTTCTGTTGGTTTGAATATAATCGCTATTTCTCAAAAAAAGAAGAAGAAGAAGAAGAAGAAGAAGAAGGGAACCAGCTAGAAACAAAACAAACATCTAAAACAAGGGGGGGACGACAAGCAGACAGCGAGTGGCCCTCTCCTCACTCCCTTTTTCACGAGTGAATCAGCAATCCCATTTGCCACCTTCAATACGATGGATGTGATTTATTGAAACGAAGAGCTATTATTCTAATCTCAGAAACAACATAAGAATATTTCCAAAGCCCCAACTCCAAAGAGGGGATCCACTTCATAATATTACTTGAGGCAACCTCAATCACTAAGGCCCCAGCAAAAGAGTGAAAATTCTCAAGCCCTAGCAAAAAGCAAGATCCGCCTCTTCAATGGATCTGACTGCACACAGGCCAGAAAATGGAGCAACACAATGACTCCCTTGTCATCTCTCACAAGTCCAATTCCAGACAAATACAGATTCCCATTTGAATAACCATCAAAAGTAAGCTTACAATAAAATGGCCAAGGGGGGAGGAGGACCAAAAGCCACCTTGGGCTTGGGCAATCTATACTCAACTCCAATTGTCTCATGCTAAGGATGAACAAACTCATCCGAGAAGTGTCTTTGAATTCTAGCCTCACAAATATCCAATTAAGAACAGGGAAAGACTTTCTGCTTTTGACTGCCTCCCCCAGAAGCACATTGATAGCCAAAAATCCTCTATTTCCTTTCTGCAAGTCCTACATAATAGCACAAGCATTCTCCAAATCATAGCACCCCTAGAATCAAATGGCCCATCTGTAGAACCGTTGATGGCTCTCCCAAGGAGCCATATTGAACACACAAAGCCAACACACCCAAAAAAAAACAACAAAACCCAATAATAATAATAAAAATAATAAAATCCACATTTCCAATTTAATCTGCCGTGCCATTATTTCCAACTGATATTGCAATTCCCCAACCTTCTATGTTAGAGAGGTATGGGGCATAGTATCCGTACATGCATAAACCCTTCAAGTTACAAACCACTGCTCCTGGACTATTGCAAGTTTGGCACTGCAGTTGCAGCCAGCTGCATGTGTAACAAAATTTGATCCAGCTCAAGATGCCCAACATTAAATAGGTTAAATGCTGTTACTTGCATAAACCCTTCATGTTATCAACCAATGCTCCTGGCCTATTGCAAGTTGGGCACTGAAGTTGCAACCATGTGTGACAAAATTAGATCCAGCCCAACATGCACCCCATTAAACGGGGTAGATGCTATGAGATGCGTAAACCCTTCAAGTTATAAACCAATGCTCCTGGCCTCTTGCAAGTTTGGCACTGCAGTTGCAGCCAGCTGCAAGTGCAACAAAATTCAATCCAGCCCAACATGCACACCATTAAATGGCATAGATGCTATTTAACAAGTCTTGCCTTTATTTAGTAGGGAAGCCACCTTCTGTGGTACGCACGCATGGAAAGTTCCTTTTGCATTGCACGCGTACAGGCAGGCATGGGAATAAAGATTTTATTTCCAACATAGAGTTTGTGGAATCTGCTTGTGTTAAAAAGAAATTTTCTCAAGTACTGCTTAAATCATTTAAAAAATGCCTGATAATGCATACCTTATCTTGGCGCCATTTGTTTTCCCACTGTGTATCCAAGATTTTATCTGCCATTTCTCTCTGGGCATTGAGAAGAACTGTCATCTCATACAATTTCTTTGGATCTTTGAGCTCCTCGGAGTTCCACGACGACGCGCTCAGTGGAAGGTTCAATTCCTGACAAACTTCTATCAGAAGTTGACTAAAAAATAATACCACAATACATAAAATGCAATTACATGTTTGTGTGCATGTGAACTTGGAAACATCTGCCTGGGAACTTGCATTGCCATTGGTCGGTTCAACCTCTCATTTACATTTAGGATAAAATAAAAATGCACAAGTCGATTATTTTAGTAATGAGAAGCCATGGCCATCTGTTTTTATCACTTTAAAAAACATGAATTGGAGGGTTTTTGGAGGAAAGGTGTTCCCATATAACTTTTGAAGTCCTCACTCCTAACATAAAAAAGCTTGTCTAGATATGCTTTGACCGGTGCCTATCTTCATAGTTCATTCTGGATAAACTTGTGTTACAAAGACTCAGGAAAGAATATGATTTAAGAAGCAAATGCAAGAGAATTCTATTAGTCACCTCCAAAGCTATGGTACTTGCATTTTATGGGTTTCTGGAAGGACTTCTATCCATTGGGAAGAAAATGAGCTGCGATGTTACTGGTTCTTGATCAAGTTTGTTTGTTCTTTTAGTATGGTTTCTGCTTGAGATCCAATATGGAGTACCACATTTCCAAGCTCATAGTTTGCAGATCAAAATGGTAAATGATGCTGGAATGGGGTATACAGTATTCTACTTCCACCAATATCTGGTATATCCCATTGGAACAGATGTAAGGTATTCTACTTCCACCAACACGTGGTATGCTAGGGTCGGAAAACATATGGAGGTTGGTGATTTAGGAAACATTGACACTTTCCACCACAATGTAATTTAAACTTGTAAGAAAAATGTGATAAAAGAATGTAGATCATATTAATGATTCATTGAGAATTATTTACTTATTTATTTATTTATTTTTACCTATGGTAGCTACGGATTCCAAGCCATGCTTTATGGTACAGAATGTGGGCGATCAGCCAGTCAAGGAACAACATGTCCGTGGGATGAGTGCAACTCAAATGAAGATGTTGAGATGGATGAGTGCCAAGACAAGGATAGATATAGAAATGAATACATTAGAGGAAACATAGAAGTAACACCAACAGGCACAAGATGAAGGAAGGTAGACTAAGATGGTTTGACCATTTACAACGGAGACCAAGAACTGCACTGGTTAGGAGTGAGTTGATTGAAGGCTCTAAAAGGGCAAGGTGAAGGCCTAAAAAGAAGCGAGTAGAGGTAGCAACAAAAGATTTGATGACCTATGGTTTAACTGAGGATATGGTCCTTGACAGAGTGGAATGGCAGAACAAGATTCGCATAGCCAATCCCCAATTAATTGGTATAAGGCCTAGATGATGATGGTGGTGGTATTTATTTATTCTTGCCTGTGTTATTTCATTGTTTGTCTTCTAACCACGTGTATTAGTGATACTGGTGCATAATAACCTTCAAAACTGGAATAAACTAATAAGAACATAGAATGGAAGATCAATTTCTTACACCCCAATTCTGTGGTCGTGGTGGGACATCTAGCTTCAGGACTTCTGCTTCTAATGCCTTCTTGGCCTTGTAGTATGGGATGTTTTTCACGATAACTGGATCTTCCCGTGCACGGACTGGATCTATAGAGATGAGAGCCTGTAAGAGACATGTACTCAGTCAGAGTTTCCATAATGTCAAAGCACTCTAAGCCCCAGACCTTCTAAAAAACATAGATCTCCAACAGGATACAAACTCTAGGCTTGAAAACAAGATCATTCAATCCCCAAGAATATAGAAATTAAATTTAGAAAACTGGTAAGTATGCTATCACCACCAAAGCAAAATAATAATAATAATCTACTGAAATAATACTTGAGTAATCTGACATCATGCATGCCTAAAACCAGATACAGAAACTCGACCACAAACAGATGATTGTTATTGTGATACTATCTCTTACGAAAAAATAAGTACAGATAGTGCATATCAATATGAACTAATCAATCGCCACACATGATTGACACTCACTTCCTGTAAGTGCTCCCAACCAGGTCTCCGTTTGGCTACCACATCTCGAAGTTGATCGTAACGCATAGATTCCTGAAATGGAAAGAGCACCATATCATAACATGAATGCTTCATAACAAAGTCATTCCCATAATAAAAACGCATACAATATTTAAAAACAGCTGAATGAATAAACTGAACAGGATATCAAACAATTAAGGGCTATAAAAATTTTGATGTACTCGGAAAGGAAACTAGCGAATCATATAACATCCAGCTATGGGATTCACACAGTTCCATATGACATGTAAACTCAGATGCATGCACAAGGTAAACTTAGATGCATGCACAAGGTAGTAAACATTTCCTCTAATCGATGATAAGGTGCTAAACACTGGAAATCTAACATGCTAACATGTTTTTATGTCTATATGAAAATAGAGACAGATTGCTGACCCCAATTAGTTGGGATGAGGCTTGGATGATGATGATGAAAATATTGAAGAATACATTATCATACAGGTCTTTAAATCATAAAAGCATAACAAATAAAAATTTGTATTCAGAGAAATGGGAACATATGACGAAAAAAAAAAAAAAGAAGAAGAAGAAGAAAGAAGAAAAAAAGAAAAGAAATGGAAACACATCAAATGTAAATAAAAAAAAAGTAATAAAGAAGAAAATGGGACACTATTCCCTTTTTTTTAACTATAACATCAGAAGTATGTCAATGCCATGCATGTTCAAGCTGGACACCAAAATTTTACAAGAAGTGTCCTTTTTTCATTTATTTAAATTTTTTATTATTATTATTATTTTGGGGGTGGGGGGTTTCAGAATAAGAAGTATCCTTGTTATGTAAAGTTTAATTCAATTACTCTATTTTTTCCTAGGGGGTTCTCTCCTCATCCTTCCTGCAACTCTTAACATTTTATGAAAATAGGACATCACTTTCAGCTTTGGAGGTGAAAGTCGCTTGATCCCTATATGGAGTATCCGATGACCAAAAAAGTCTAATCATACACCTGACGCCTCCACAGTAATGTAACCTTCATGAGAAAAGGAAACAAACAATTAAAGTGGTCCAGTTAGCTATTCCCCAGAAATATCAAAGGTAATACAGAATAAGATGAAAATCATTAAAAATAACAGAAGCACACGCATTTAATAGAGAATAAATCCTGATGCCAAATGTCACTGAATAAGATGCATGCCAGGAACAGTGTGAAAGAGGAGAAAATATGATCCACTGCACTAACCTTGTATGCCCACCAAATTTTCTGCTTCACATCATCATCGTAGTCGAACCCTCCCAGAATCTGGGGCATTGTAATTAACCAAAAGGCAGCAATGTTCGGGTCTCTCATGCTTTGAACAATATTCTGAAAGAACAATAGGGGACAAGATGAAAACAGTTAGACAAAGAAAGGACAGTTATTATCCAGCTCGAACGCACTGCTAACTTGTTTCCTGTATTGATGTATAGTTCATCTTGTTAAAGGATTAGAGAATCGATCTAAAACATGCACAAGCTTTTTGCTACAAAATGTTTTATCAGGCATACTTCTTGCTTTTAGTGAGAAAGTATAAGAGAAAGCTCCAATTCTACATGAATCATGCCTGATAAAACATCCTCATTAACCTCCAACTAAATTCTCTAAGGTTGTCAAGGGCGAACCCAACAAACTTCTAGCACACTAAAGCACAAGTGATCCTACCATGCATTCTTTTTGCGGCCTATCTTTCACTTCCTACCTTGCTTCTGAAGGCCTTATTATTACATTCCTCCCATAACAATCACCACCTACTGGGAGAGACGGCCTCCAAAGAATTTCCATTGGCACTTTGCAACTGATTTCTGTGCCTTGAGCAACTTAGCCATGGAGGAAGGCAACAACCACTTTGCCTCAAACAAATTAAGGATAGACCACCATACCCTTTGAGAGAGTGGAAAGTGGATACAAAGATTAACAGACTCCTCTGCTCGTAAACACAATAAACATATATTGCCATTATTTTTTATCGAGAAGGTGATCCACAGTTAGAATTTTATTGATGCCCGCCCACCAACAAAACATAGTCAAATAGTATGCAGTTTGAACTTTAGACTTGCAATTACCAATGAGCTTCATATAAAAGGTGATGCAGGACATGGAAAATTAAATATGATATGCAAGATTGCAGGCTTAGATCACACCAATTCAGAAACAATCACACAAATTCCACATCCCACATGAAAATCCAAACATTCAATTAAAGGGGAATCTATGCGGGTCCAAGCCGACACAGGCTAGGACTGGACCAATAAAATTATAAACCAAACAATGTCAAAAGGAAATAAAATCAACTACTCATGCATAAAAATCAGTCCCTAATCCAAGGGATTCCCTAATTTCAATTCAAGGAACCCTAAGGTGATAAAAAGGGGCAAATCAATTAGGGATCATGTAATATAGGGTTAGGATTCATGAAAAAATGACTATGAGAGGATAAAAGAGGATAAAAATCTGAACCAAAAGATGATCCTGCGTGTGGACAACAACAATGGCCCAAACGGACGTGCGTGTGATCCCGGCCGCACATGTGTGGGGCCCACTATTCAGAAAAAGGCCACTTGGCCCTGGTCAGCCAGGGATGGACTCCAAAACCTCCAAATTTCAGCTCGATCCGATGTACGGTTTGTGTGTGGTGCTCCACCGAAGTTTCAGCTCGCCTGCGGGCCGAAGTCTGGAAACCTGCTTCAATGAAGAAATCTGATGCAACAAAAGGACAAATTCAAAGTACGGATGGTGGGGGAAGATGGAAAAAAAAGATGATGGAAGATGGGGGTGAATTGGGATCGATGTGGCTTCGCACCACGGTAGTTAGCCCTTTGAAAAGGGAGGGCTTCGCACCCACTTTTGAATTCTTCCACAACTCACGAAGAGAGCAGAAAAATAAAGCAGGAATTTTTTATTAACTTCAATGAATGAAAAGAACTACAAGGGGTGCCTATTTATAGGGAGAACCCTATACCCAAAAACTCGCACCATGTGCGACACCTATTACTTGGCGATGAAGTAAACTAAAATAAAAACCAAACAAGGAAATCTAAAGCGTTCACGATGTTCTAAATAATAACAATAAGCAAAACATAAAATATAAAACCAATCCGACGAGTGGGCCACGATCATGAGATCCCATGGTGGGTTTTTCTTGACTATCGGGCCACTTTTCTGAACCAAAACTTGACTTTTAGCTAAGAAGCCCTCCCTGGACATTGTCATCGAGCCAGATCGATGGTGGGGTCCTCCTTCTACGTACGTACGTGCGTAGGGGGGTAGCGTGAGTGCGCGTGATGTCCCCATCAAAAGGACTGAACAGAGAATATTCCCATTGACTCTGACATTCGTATTCTTCTATTGATTCCAGAAGGCAGGATAAATGGTCCTTCCAGGAGGGATGGGAGCTGAGAGAAAGAAAAGATATTCTCATCTCTGAGATTTCTTCTAAAAGGTGGTTTCCAACTTGGTCTCTCAAAAAGGTGAAGCAACAATCAACTGTAAGCTCCCTCAAAGGAGCCAACCTGCGGAGGTTACTAAAGTGGAACAGCAGAGGCCAATCAACACACCAGCTGTCCTCCCAGAGCTGAACGACAGCAGTGTTGCCTTTCCATGCATGATTCCTTTTACATAACAATGGAGGCTACTAAAGTGGAACAGGAGGGACTATCTTTTCCTGCAATAATCACCAATGTCATTTACCTAGCAGCGCCACATTCATTGGCATCAATCTTCTGATGCTCACCCCTCCTTCAGTTTGCAAACATCTGACAAGTTTCAACTCCACCAAATGACACACCCACTTGTCTTTCATGCCCCTCCACAAAAATTACCTTTGGAGCCTCTCCAACCTATCCACTGGACTTGCCAGCATCGAAACAACGGCATGAGGTAAATAGGCATGTTGAAGGAGGGCAACTTTACAAGAGTAATCTAACACCAACAGATACATTTCCAAGTGGAAAGCCTTCTCTCTACCAATCCCCCAACCAGATCCCAAAGGCTCTTGGGAGGTTTTCCAATACAAAGTAAAAGAAGTCACAGAAAGAGCCAGTTCTACAACCCAAATACAGAAAAAAAAAAAGAAAAAAAAAGTGAGATTTCACCTTTGGCTAACCTAACTCCAAACAATTCCATCTTATAGACCAAGTGACCTATTGACTGGAGACCACTTCAAAGCAATGCACAATCGTTTACAAGAGCACCTGCTCACAGGAAACATCAAAGAGTAGCAGCGTGTTGATGATGAGAAACCTGAAAGTTCAATCCATAAAACCCTAGATAATTCCCTCTGCAATGCCTCTATTAATCATTCTACTTAGCGCCTCAACCACTATAACAAAGATATAGGGGAAATAGGATCCCCTTCTCTCAATCCCCTCGAGCTACAAAAGAAACCTTTTGAAGCCCTGTTGGTAAGGACAGAAATGAAGGCTAAAGAAATGCACTCTTTCATGCTTCCACTCCATCTACTACCAAACCCAAGCCTCCTCATCATGTAATCAAGGAAACCCCAATCCCCCAACCACAAAGTCATAGGCTCTTAAAATCAAACATACAAACAATCCCTCGTTTTCTTTTCTTATACAGACAATCAATACATTCATGTGCCACCAAATGTCCCATAAGGCTGAGGGGAGGATTTTGGTCATAACAAAAGCCCCTTGAGAGAAGATCACCTCAAAATAGTAACCCCCCACAGGGCTGATAGGAGAGACATCTTTGAGCTCCAATGTCCTTTCCTTTTTCTCAATCAATGGAAGTTGTTCCCAAATCCCTGCCGTACACCCCCTTTCATGGAATTCTGACAACGGGTTCATGAAGTTCACTTAAGGGGCATATACAGAATGTGTGATCATATCTCATAGTTATAATGTTAACAAGGTTACAAAAATCATATCAGGTAGGATCGTTTTTTCCTGCCAAATGAGGCCAGCAAGGAAAACTTTTCAAAAACGGAATTGGTTAGAAATTGAATGATCAAATTGGTTGACTCAGCCAATCAACCAATTTGACAATATTCTAACCTACTTGCCATGTGTCACTTGTTTAATAACCTTTTTTTTCTTTTGAGAGCCATTTTTTCTTCAGTGACTAGAAGTTCTAGTTCAACAAAATTCAAATTGTGAATATGTGACCACTTGCTACATGATTGGCTCTAGAGTGGCACAACATCATTTGCAATAAAGTTGTTGCTTATAAAAAAGATTGCCACAACACTTCTTTTGCTAGAAAGAATGCATTTATATCAATTCCCAGATTAAGTGAGATCCCCCAATGGTAGGAAAGGAATATAGAGAAGCAAGCTACATATATTAAATCATGAAGGCAAATATTAATAACAATACAACTCATGCTGATAGAAAAACAAGGGAAAGAGAACATCTTGATACTCACCTCATAAGGGTAGTCCATTTTCTGCAAGACATTGTAAGCTTTCCAAGGAGGCTCCATGATCTGAGGAACCAAAAAAAAAACAGCCTCATGATAGCTGTACAGTAAAAAATAATAATTCCAGATAGGAAGGATAATATTATCTTTGAATATAGTGGGAAAATATACTTCAAAGCCAAGCTCGAGAATGACATGCAATGATAATAAACGATTGATGTGAAGGTGTAGAAATAATTTAAAATTTTAAAACACGTGAATGAAGCATAAATTTCCAGACTAGAAATCCATCATAAGGAAACCACATGCAGCTGATCCATAGACGTCCATGCAAAACCTTCTCTAAAGGTGTACATATGTTGAAGAATACTTCTTATATTCTCTTCTATCTCATCATCTGATTGTTTATATTATCTTATATCTCATCATCTAATTGTTTAGTGGGTGTTACATGACATCTTTTGTCTTTCCTTGAAGCACAAAGTTTCTACACAGGATCCTGGACCAAGGTAGTCGTTTGAATCTATTTATTTTGTTAAATAACATGAGTAAATATGCTTCCAAGAAATTCTGGCAGATGGAAAATAAGCAAAGGTACCTTCCATCAACCTTATACTGAAGTAAAGAAACATCAAGGTAAAAGATGAAAACACCCAAGTAAATTTGCAACGAGACTCACATCATCTGCAGAGATCCTAACTTGCAATTGATGTTTACATTCGGGACAATGCATCACACCCTGCAACAACAAAAAGTACTTCTTAAGGAGGAGAGAAGAAAACAACAAATGGTATTATTGGAGTGTGTATACATTATGTTGGAAAGCAGCTAGTTCTAGAAGAAACAAAGACATAATGTTTTGACAACACAGTAGATAAAACCAAGGAATCCATGTGACAGATGTGAGCAGGAAGCATTGACTAATTAGGCATAACCATCCAACATGCCATCAAAAATTTGATTCAGCAGGAGCCAGAAGCTGTGTAGGACATTAACATTAGAAGCGAAGTTGTCTTCACAAAGAAATCTCATCTTCCCTTTGGTGGTCAGATTACACTTATAAAGGGCATTTTGACCAATCTTCTCACCTATTGTGCCTCCGTTTACAATCCAGGCTAAAGTTGCAAAGAGGATTTAAAAAATCAGCAGAACTACCTTAGGGAAGGGTGGAAACTGTAATCATCTGCTGAAAGTGGGAGGAGGTGCAAAAACTGAATGTCAATGAGGGAATTGGTATTGATCGATTTAAAGAAAGAAACCAGGCCATATTATCGAGATGTTGGTGGCGGTGGCGCATTGGCAATGAACAGGATGCATTGTGGAAGCAAGTACAGAGAAGAAATGAGAGGCCAGCCATCATGTGTCATTAAGGGAGATATTGGCTCACTGATTTGGAAGAACATTTTGGCTTTCGGGAAGACCAATGGAAGTCTAGGTAATATCTTCGTGGATGGAATTAGATACCAAGTCAGCAAGGACAATAGGATCAGATTTTGGGAGGGATTATGGGTGGAAGATGCCCCTTTGGCTAAGAGATTTCGAAAGCTCAATCAGATCTCTGATAAGAGATTTCCAAAGCTCTATCGGATCTCCCATAGAAATATTTCGATTAATAAGTGTTTTGAAATTTTGGGAGGTCAGGTTGTTTGGAATGTTCTGCTCAGGAATCTGCTGGATGATGAAATTCAAACTCTTTCAGAATTATTGGTTTGATAACTCTTCTTTCCCCTAAATGAGTTAGATGAAAGGTTGTGGTTCACTCTTCTCTAGGTAATCTCTCCTAAGAATTTCTTTAAGGCTCTCATCAAGAACCAGTCTTCTAGTTCCCCTGCATGGAAGAATGGGGGAATACTTGGCCCCTTCTTGAGTGGAAGCTTTATGATGGACAGTGATTGCCACCAAAATCCTAACTATTTGATCATTTGATAAAAACGGAACCAGGCTCTGCCTAATATTTGTCCATGCACTGAGAAGATGAAGGGTCAGCTGATCACTCATTTTCGCATTGCAAATTTGCAGCAGAAATCTGACATACTTCCTTTGCATGTTCCAAGTTGTGTTCCCAAACTCAATCAGCACGCTAATGATGTGTAGGTCTTCAGCCTTTTCCTCAAAGATTGAAGATTCTCTGGAGCATGATACTAGATGCTATTATGTGAGGCATCTAGCTTGAGAGAAAGAGAAGACTTTTCTAAAGCGTTTCTGATGCAAGACATGGAAATAAAACATGATATGCAAAAATTCAGGCTTAAGATCATACTGAATTAGAAACACTCACAAAAACTCCAATCCCACATAAAGTCAAGCATTCAACATAGGGGATCTATAAGAGTCCAAGCCTACATATGCTAGGACTAAATCAATTAAAAATTATAGACTAAACAATGATCAAAGTGTAATAGATTTATCCACACATGCATAGGAATATTCCTCAATCCAAGGGATTCACGGATTTCAATTCGGTAAATCTTAAGGTTAAAAGAAAAAAACATAGAAATAGGGATTTAGGACAATCTAGGGTTAGGGCTAGGGAAATTAGGTGAGGGAGGAGTGAAGGAGAGGAAAGGAAGAACCTGGAACCGATTCTACATGTGTGGACAGCGAACCTGCCTGATGCACTGCGCTAATGGTATACCGCACGTGTGTGGGGCCCACGAGTCAAAAAAAGGTCAGCTTAGGCCTGGTCGGCCAGGGGTGGACCACAAAACCCCCAAGTTTCGCGACGATCCGACGATTGGTCTATGCGCGGTGCTCCTGCGAAGTTTCAGCCTCCCTGCAGGCTTGATTCTGTGAGTCTGTTGAAGAAGATGGATCGGCTGCCAAAAGAGGGTGGGTTTGAAGCGTGAAGGCTATATGAGATGATGATTATGAAAGATAGGGGTTGGGGTGATGGGAGATGGATGTGGCTTCGCACCATGGTAGCTAGCCCTTCTAAGAAGGAAGGGTTTCGCACCCAATTAAGATTTCACAACTCAAAGAATTTAGAGAAGCAAAACGCAGGATTTTTTTATTCAATCATCAGTGAGAAAAACAACCTACCAGGGGTGCTTATTTATAACAAAACCCTTTACCCCAAAACTCGCACCATGTGCACAATCTATTACTTAGAAATGAAGTAACAAAAAATAACAACTAATCAAAGCAATCTAAACCATCCATGATATTCCTAATAACAATAATAAGCAAAACCAAAAGTATTAGATCATCTCGAATAGTGGGCCATGACCATAAGATCCCATGGTGGGATTCACATCACGATCGGGTCCACTCCAAGGAACCAAAACACGGTCCCTTAGCTAGGGGGTCCCCCTTGGACGTCGTCATCGATCCAGATCGATGGTGGGGCCCTCCTCCTTGCGTACGTGCATAGGAGGGCGTGCGTGTGCCCGTGATGTCCCCATCAGTTGAGTGGAAGCCACCTCCAACCAATTGGTGGAAATTGAACAATGGTGGGTGCTCACTGGAGAATCTTGTGCCGTCTGGGATAGGTGGTGTGGTGCAGGATGTGTTTCGCATGATCAGGCTTTCCTTCTATGTTCCAATTAGTATTGCTAATGCAAACCAAGACAGGTTGGAAGCAACTCTCTAGCATTAAGCTCATATGGAAATATTTCAATGGGTGCATCTTCCCATGGAAGCCAATTTGAGGAGTGCCATCTTATGGGCTTCTTCCACTTGTAGAGTCCCATGGAAAAGAAGTTCTCCCGTGAAATTATTGCCTTAGTTCAGCAGGACGAACTGTTTTTATGCTAGTTGATAGATCTGCACGTTTGCTTGCAAATTCTTCTTGCTAAAAGAGTGATGGACATGTCTTCTCTTGTAATTGGGAATTGCTATCCATCTCCTTAATGAATAGCTAGCCCTTGTTTTCTTCTTTTTCTTTTAATAAATTTTCATTATTCCATAAAAAAATTCTCAAAAATATGCAAAAATACTTCATAGATGATGGCTTAAAATACAACTCAGAATAAAAGGTAGGTTGAATAGACAAGTTTTAAGGGTTGACGGTAGGGTTTTTAACAGAATTAGACACATTTAAGCCAAGGAAAATTTAGAAAGAAGAAGAAGGAAATTTTCAGATTTCTCATGGTGTGAGCATTCAGACTGTTTTGGAATGGGCTTCCACTGTAAATGCAGCAAAGTCTGCTAGTCTCTCTTCTTCTTTTTAGCTATAGAGTCAGGTTGTATTCTTTTGCTGCCTTTCAATGGGCGTTTTAATAAAATTCAGCTCTCTCAAAGAAAAAAAAAAGTGCACATTCAGACTAGCAAAAGTGTTTGTAGAGAATTGATGAGTTTATCAATCAAGGCTGCAGCCAATAAAGAACACAAACCAAAAAGAAAACATAAAATTACAAATCTAGCCAATTGGCTGGAAACTGTGACAAGCTCTTGGAAGCAACCACCCATTCCATAACTAGAGATTTAGCCATTTTAAACACCTCTGCCAGCTCTCTCTTCTGATTCCTAAAGCATCAATCATTCCTTTCTTGCCATAAAGACCAATTTGGGCATCAAAAGTTAGAAAGGGTTTCTGGATAAACTTACAGATCCATTGCATGTCGGGCACTCTTTGGAGGGTAATGGTAAAGGAAGATCTATAGCAGAAGGAATGTGGACCAATTCAGCCCGGTTGTCAACAATGGCTTCTGCAACGCACTCAGCTGTTGGCTTCTCTCCACTGAAACAGGGTATTACAAATATACAAAAATGGGGAAGTAAAAACAGATGTCATTACCATTGCACTAGTATTTTACAGAAACTCAGAAAAGCAAATACAAGGAACTTGCTAGAAATAGAGCTACCTTTTCAGGGTGTAATTTTTCACTTGATAGTGCACCTTTCCTGTACCTTTGCACATCGTGCATCGCAACGCTTGCCACCCATTACAGGTATGACAATTCCTAAACTTCACAATACCAGTGTTAGATGAGGAAAATCTCTTGGACCACCTAAGTTTCACCAAATAAATCCATCTTTCATCAAAAAAGAAAAGAAAAGGAAAAGATGGTTTAACTTTTTATTTGTTTGAGAGCAAAAGATACAATAAGGCAATCATATATAATTTATGTTCTCATTTCTCCATAAGGGTGCATTTGGTTGCACCAAATATCATGAAATTTTGTGATATTCCCACCAAATTAGACTGATTAATCATGAAATATCATGGAATTTTATGACATTTGGAGCAAACAAACACACCCAAAAGCAAAGACAGCATCCTTGTATTGAAAGAAAGCCCATGGCCACCAGAGCATCCCTCTGGCAAACACTCAGAATTCAATCCACAGTAAAACTTGCTCTGGTGCACACATGCACAAATGCAAGAGTAGATGCTCATTTCATATTACACATGAATGTCCACAAGGCAAGGAGGAATTGAATAAATGGCCTTGATTGCCACACATGTTGCTAAGAAACAGCTTAAAGTAGTAGCGATAAGCACCTCTGACATAGAACTTTCTTCCCCAGCTCCAAGGCAATATCATAAGTGCCGAGAGTAGCAACAGCCTGTAATAGACCCATTAATATAAGGGCATAAACAATGCAAGTATCAACCAAAGAATACGGCTGTCGACAGGACGGGCCCAGCTCTTGAACTAGTTAGGCCATGAACTGTGGGGCCAGGCCACACCCATTGACAGCCGTACCAAACAATGCTAAAAAGAATCAAATACTCGACATAGAAGCATTTTCCTCACAATTGCTGCTATCAAATGCCATATATGTCGACATAGGAAATAGAGAGAGAGAGAGAGAGAGAGAGAGAGAGAGAGAGAGAGAGAGAGAGAGAGAGAGAGAGAGGAACTCTCAGTTCTGACATACGTACATCACATCATTTGAATCAAATGGTATGATAGAAAGAGAGTGCATAATGTGATCTTCAATTGGCTGTGTTTGGATGCAAAATCGGAATGAAATAATAAAAATCACTCCAGTTAAGAGAGCTAGAAATTGCTAATGATGTTTGACAGTATGCACAATGATGGAGTAGCACTCAAATTGCAGTTAATTTCATTCCAATTCCAACTTCAAAGTAACATGAATCCAATTCAGATCCTCTTCAATAAGAATTCCAAACAAGGTAACTACAATGAGCAATTATCCAACGCTCGACTGCACTGACAACAGAACATCTGCTGCAGCTAAGTTTTTCAGCTTGCACGAGTGGGGCCAGGAGCTTGATCATCCAAACCGTTGATATGATGGGCCTTGCCATGGATAGCCTATTCATCCATTGAATGTGCAAAATTGCTGTATTTTCTTCCGTAACCATCTTCCCCTCTGTAACGCATCTAGTACGGCCCACTGAATCAACGTTTTAGAAGGATCCCGCATTCTCAGGTCGAGCATTGCACAATAGCTAATGGTGTGTTTGGTTGCACCAAATTTCATGAAATTTGGTTGAAATTTGGTGCAACCAAACACACAGTAAACTGCAATTCGGTAATTTACACTTCACCAAACTAGTTATTGCGATTCAATTCGATATTGCATCCAAACGCAGAGCGTATGAGAAACATAACAGAAATTCGAATCCGGAAATGAGATGTGGAATTTCTATTTTTTTTTCTTAAGAAAGAAGGGGAGAAGAGAGCTTACAAAGATTGCAGAGAAAGAGAGATTGGAGACGAGCTCGGGAACACCGAAGCCGCGTGGAGCAGAACCGGCGATGTCGTGAGCGAGCGTGAAAGGAGAGAGTACGATACGGATAGGGAGATCGAGGATGTCGATTATCTGTTGTCCGTACCGCTGGACGAAGATCTTACGGTACACGTCCGCGTACTGTTTCGCCTGCCTCAGCAGCCGGTCGGTGCCTTTCCCCATTGTCGACTGCTCGAAGAGAGGAAGGAGGCCAAGGACAAATGAAAAAAGATAAGAAGGCGAACCGGGCTCGCTCTACGGAATGTTCTGGCAACGGGCGGGCCGGGCCTATTCAAGTAACTTATTTTTCGAGGCCCGGGCTGGCTCGGTTAAAGGTTTACTCGTGTGGAATATAAATATCACGATGTGCACGCTGCATTTAAACATTACAGTGGGTCCCACGCATACTTAAGTTAAGCGTTTAATCTCCACCGTTCCATGGGATGAACGGCCTCGTTTTTAGGATCCAGGCCAAACACTGGATGGCGTACCTGATGATCGGACCGGTGGATTTCATGCTCGCGCCACGGTGGGGCCCACAGAGCTCATGTGATCTTTCCATGTATGTGTGTCTTGGGAGCTCTGCCTGAGCTGCGGGCGTTTTCGTTCGGATAGTAATCTGTAAAAGTGGAGCCCGATTTGGGGTGATCGGGACCATTCGCGTGGTTGGGCCCAGCGACGATTAGTGATGCTGTGGGAAAACTCTCGTGTTGGGTAACCCTACGCATTGAGAATTTTTCTTTTATGTGAATGATGGTCAGATTCAAACTATGGTTTATGATCTATGTGAAGTAGGAGAAAGCCCACCAATTGGATGGTTTGGATTGTTTCACTGAGGTGATTAACGCTTCGTTGCGAATATGTGACAGAGCCGCTCTATACTAAGTTTTGGCCCAGATTTAATCCAATATTCTGTAACTTATGTTTAAGAAGTCCATAATGTAGGATGTAAGGTAGGCCGCAGTTGCATCATTAGCTCAATTAGACTAAAAGGAAGCTCAAATAAGTGCGGTAGTCCATCAAAATCAGGCCCAATCCGGGTAAGCTATGACATAACCTGTCCTAAGAAAGATTCACCATGGATACGTGAAAAAAATATTATTTGAAGTGTTGGTTGTAAAAGAGCCGTGTCTTTTAATCCGAATATTGCCATGAAACGTATAACTTATCAATCTTTGTGTAAAAAGTGTTTTCTAAATTAATTGACTTTTTTTTTTTAACACATGCACTGCCACACACCCACGCAAGCCGTAGTGGAATTTCACCACCTATGTGTTTTGAACCCATGACCTCATGTTGAAACTCCTTAGAGTCTACTACTCAGGTTTTAAATTAACCGACATGCTTTGCTAGTTGAATATGTTTGTTTCACGCTAAAGCACTTTTGTTTTTTTTGGTCAAAATTAATATTTTAAGAAAATTTTATTACTTTTGATCATTTTTAATTTTGTCATATCTCATAATCATTGTAATTTTAGGATTTTGTAGCTTTTAGAAGTTGCTCATAAATTGTAATAAATGCTGAGAATGCTCTAATAAGGTTCTATTATCATTTTTATTTTTGGCAAATTTAGTCGACTAATAAAATTTTGCTATTTAGGTCATTTCTAAATTAATTAAAGTTTTGGATCATCTGTATAAGTGATGTAATCAAATAATCTTAAATTGTTATGCAATAAAAAAATATCCGTATTTTTTCTCTTATATCTTTTTTATTCAAGAAAATAACATTATAAATTTAAGGTGTTGATTACTTGAGGAAGATGATGATCTTCTTATTGTCATGCCACGCCCTTTCCTGCGTCAATCCACAAGCCTTGAGTTTGTATAAGCAAGCTCATGTCTTAGTGAACTAGACCATTGGTCAAGTGTATTATAACATGGATGGGGGATTCCTCAAAACTCTTGTAGATTGGAAGATTTTAGTGACCCTACATTTGATCAGCTCTCCACTGGATGGCAACCTTTCTACATTTTTTATATTTTTTCTTCTCGAATATCTTTTTGTAGGCTGCTCTGTATCAAGATCATTTAATTAAGGATTTAGATCCATGGCATGGATCACAAAATAATGGGAACTTCTTTGGCAATCTTAGGCTAGAGGATACTATGGATCATGGATTTCCTCTAAAATGTGGCAGTCCAGTCACGCCAAATTGAATTTTTGAAGCTGGAGATGAAATGAAAATAACAAAAGGGGTTTATGCAAAAGTAAGTTTAATCGACTTAACTTTTAAGCACTTATTTTTCAGCATTAAAGATAAAATGAAATTAATAAAAGTATATCTAAATGCACAATGCAAAGTAGAATTAATTGAAAACGCCATTTGGACATCAAACACCCTATATATAGTGAGTCAAAACAAGTCATTTAGAATGTAAATGGGCTAAGCACTTGTTGGATTAGCTTTTCACCCACACTCAAGCCAATAATACAGAGGCCACTCAACTTGAGTAAAGCTATTCTTAGACTAAAAACCCCAGCCCCTTGAAACTTTCCTAAACCAAGCCCCTTCCTTCTTTATGCAATTTCCACATGTATTTTTACAAGCATTTTACAAAGGGGCAAGATGGCTCATTATTTGAGATCCAAGCTGCTCATCAAGCATGCCTTGCTATATAAATCTCCAATCTAAAAAATCATCTTAACTTATCCTAAGGTGAGTAATACCCATGCAAAATAAATGGACATTATTCTGCATTGAATATAGGGGGCTTACCAAGTAATTGAATTGACCCCATCTTTGGAAAACGACATCTACACGGTGCAACCCCTCTAATGACCATCTCCTATGCCACGAATGGAGGCCACATTTCCATGCAAGGGAGGGTAGTGCCAAAAAGGTGAGAGCCAATTCGGCAAGATATGATAAAATTTGATTGGTCCACATATTGTTGTTAGGGTTAGGTCATACAAGGCATGTTTGAAAGTAATTCGATACTCAATCGGCATCACATGGGGTTGAACCATTCAAATCTTATCATATCAGGCTTTGCACGAGCATCAATGTGTTTAATCTAAGTGGATCACATGGGTACCTGTTTGTGTGTGTGGGCGACAATCTTGTTCAATTTAATTTGATTTAATAATTGCTTATTTTTAGAGGTACTTTTAGTTTTCTTTATAAATTTCATTAATTTTGTTTGATTGCTATTAGAGGTAATGAGTAATAATGAAGGACTAAAATATATTAGGATTAAGTTTTATCACAAATTGGGTTTTAAAAAAATAATAATAATAATAATGAATTGATTTGCTCCTCTCCATGTTTGTGTTCCAATAGTGTATGCTTTAAGGCCATATTTGTTTTACCAAGTAGAAATATACAACAATTATAAATGCTTCATCTAGTAGGTGATATTAGATGCATTTGACTACAATAAGGACACTAATTACAATGTTTAATTTGTTATGATAAAAATGTAATGATGATAATTTTAGATTGCTTCAATGTCAAATCAGCATAAAATACATTGATGTTGGTATTTAAATTAGATTTTCCACAGCAATACAACAAATTTACAAATTATTTTGCTTGTCTTTTATTATATGTACATTTGACTTTCAAAATGTATCATAATATTTATTTAAACAAATATTGTGAAAAAGTAATAATGACTCACTTATGCGCAAATCAAACACGTAATTAGGAAAATCATCAATTTTAGTGAGCTCCAAACAGAATTCATGTTTTTCTTAATCATGCAAAATCTTGTTTGAATGAATCCAATCGATTTATTCGTTGGGGATCTAGAGAGAGAGAGAGAGAGAGAGAGAGAGAGAGAGAGCCCTCTCAAATTGGAGCATTTAAAACCTTTTATCACTTGACCGTTTTCATTTAAATATGGACTATCTCATAAATTGTTGTTCTAAGAGCAATTCATCAAAAGTTTAGGTCATTTTTATCCTAAAGATTTTCATGCAGCCATTATTAATTATATATACTGATGAGATTTCCTCCCAGGCTTGATCGGTCGTGAGGCTCACTTGACCGGTCGAGAGTGGTGCTCGGCCAATCAAGCGCTGCCTCAACTCAAAGTCGAGCGATTTTGAGTTTATTTTTTCCGTGATGCTCGACCAGTCGAGGAAGGTGCTCGACCAGTCGAGTGAGCCGCTCGACTAATCGAACTTGCGCAAATTCGTTCTGGATTTTGTGCGAACTGCGTAAATTTGAGGCGGTTTTCACATAGGTGCGGAAAAGGGTTTCTAAATCTATAAATACGGGTACCTAGGGCTGTTTTAGGTAATGCAAGAGGGTTTCCTAAAGCTTTGTAAGAGTTTGCTAAAGGGTTTAGGGCTATCAAAGGTGTGAAAGAGAGAGAGAGAGGAAGCTTGTAGAAGGAAAATTATGCTCGTAGAGGTGATATACTGTGCACTCGACATCTCAGCGCTTCTACGTCCTCGTGATCGGTGAGATCTCTCCGTTTTTCTTTTATTTTCTTATTGTTTATCCACTCCTGCGTGAGTGAAGAAGGTTGTGACGTTCTACTTCATAGTGGATTGTTTATCTGAACGAGGTCCCGTGGTTTTTACCTTTTTAAGAGTTTTCCACGTAAAAATCTCTTGTGTGGTATGGTTTATGCTTTGATTTATTTCATTGCTTTATTTCCCATAATTATGGTTTAATTTGGGCGGCTAGATCTTAAGGTTTTGTGCAAGGCCCCCAACATATACCATTTGATAAATGATTTTGATCATAAAACACAATACTACATTCAATTAACTACAATCCAAATGTATCATGTCACTGTACATTGGGGCACATTGTAGCAAACATCTGCTTTGAGGTGGGTCAAGACATAGCTTAGCTCTTAATAACCAAGTTCTCTTTTGAAATGATCAAGCATCCTTTTTATCTTCTTTCAATTCTACATAGTTTAGTTGTTTTTAATAATCGCTAAATGGGTATTTCTTTTGCCCCTAACAATTCTAGGTACAAATATGCATTTAGGTCACATTTGAACACATTCCTTAAAAAAGGGTTTCTACAAAAGCAGGTTTAACCAAGTCAGCTCTTTAGCACCTATTTTTCGGCACTGGAGATGAAATGAACATTACAAAAGCGTATCTAAATGTACAAATCAAACCGGATTTAGTTCAAAACACTGTTTAGACATCAAACCTGCCTTTTGAAGGCGTGTTGAAACAATTCATTTGGAATGTAAATGGGCTAAGCACCAGTTGAATTAGCTATTGTCCACACACAACCTACATAATACAAGGCCCACCCAATTTGAGTAAAGTCATTCTCAAACCTAACATCCACAGCCCCTTGAAACTTTCCAAACCTGAGCCCCTCCTTTGTACGATTTTCGCACGTTCCCGTCACAGGCATTTTACAAGGGAGCAAAATGATTCATTATTTGAGATCCAAGCTGCTCATCGGCAATGCTTTACTACATAAATCTTCAATCTAAAGAATCACACTCACTTATCTTAAAATAAGTAATATCCAAACAAAATAAATGGATGGTTAAAATAAATTGACAAAGTTCTTCATTTAATATTAAGGGCTTATCTAATAATTGAATTGACCTCATCTTTAGGAAATGACATCTACACGGTAGAACCCCTTTAATGAGGGGCTCCCATCGGCCACATTTCCATGCAAGAAAAGATAGTGCTAAAAAGGTGGTGAGAGATTTTATTGGTTCATATGTCACTGTTAAAAATTAGGTCATATAAAACATATTTGAAAGTCATTCTGTACTCAACATGCATCACATCTCCGTGTAAGAGAAGAAATTGTCAAAAAAGTGAGAGATGTGAGAGATTTGGTTGGCCCACAAAATAAGTCTTACTGTGTCATTTCCTCACCACTTGCCTTAGTGCTCCCTTGCACTACTAGTTAAATTGGTTTTATCACATAATGTTTCAAGCCATTAAAGTGACACTTTTCACTGCAAGGCTAATATTTTTCATTAAGGACTTGTTTGATTTCTAGGATATTGGTAAATATCCCGCAAAAGGGGTAATAATTATTTCCCGGTGCATTTACAACATTTTACGCATACTTGATTTGACTACCTACTTGTTGAACACAGATATCGAGAATATTGCAAAATATTTGTGGGTCCCACTGTGATGCATTTCGCTTATCCACACTGTTCGTCCATTATGCCAGTTGCATTTATGGCGTGAGCCAAAACATGAGGCATATCCAAAGCTCTAGTGGACCATGCCACAGAAAAAAGTAAATCATACACTTATTGTTAAAAACTTCTAAGAGCTACTGTTTCATTTGGTGTGAGCCACTTGAGTATTGGATTTACATGATTTTTTGACTCATATCTCAAAATGTTGTGGTAAAACAGATGGACGGAACAGATATGTCATATACATCAGCGTGAGGTTTAAAAATTTTATCTAGCACTTTTGAATCGGTTTCCAGGATAAGAATTCCCAAAATTTTACAAACGGGTGAAAGTGTCATAATTAGCCATTTACCCGGTATTTGCACTTGCACGGAAAAATCAAACAAGCCCAAGGGTTGTTAGTAGAATAAAGGGAATCGGATTGGCTACTCTCTGTGCGACCAATGGCTGGTTGTCGGTGCTCCATGGGCCTTACTATGATGTATGTGTTTCAACCATGCTGTCCATCTATTTTTCTATATCATTTTATGGTATGAGATAAAAAATGATGTATGTCCCAATCTCAAGTGGACCACATTACATGAAACAATGTTGAATAAAATGTTGACCATTAAAAACTTTTTAGGGGCCATAAAAGTATTGGATCAAGCTGATATTTGTTTTTTTTCCCTTCATCATCTGGGTCTCCATCACCTAATCGGCAGATTGGATGTCAAATAAACAGTACAGTGACCCTTAGGAGGATTTCAATGGTGGATATCCAATCACTATTTTTTTCTGTGGTGTGGTCTACCTGAGAATTATATCCCTCTAATTTTTTAGATCAAACCCTAAAATGATCTATAAAAATGGATGAAACACATACATAATGGTAGGGATCACAGAACACCCAGGGAGTAGCCACTCCGTTTCCAGAGAAAAGGTAATTTCAATCAGATTTTAGCCGTAAGATAAGGATTGAAGGGTGACCAAACCACACCCCTTTCCCCAGCATAAAATCTTTATATCTCTTGCATTTTGCATATTCGATTATTTACTTAATTGCGTTGAAAGCGATTATCATCCACGAAATCTTTTATATTATTAACACTGTTGTTGCAGGGAAAAGTAATTCCCTGATACTAACATCCGAAGTAAAAGAGGGTAGGCTGTCGGATAGCAGAAATTCATCCTGCTAAGTCCAAGCAAAAATGACTAAGAAAGTATACACGATACAACAGCCTGACACCATACAAAGCTAGTCTTAGGCCAGGCAGGCCAGCATGACGTCTGAACGATATGGTTGGATATGATGTACTAGACAGCGGGCCTAGTGCCATCCAACCTGTACATTAGGTACTATCACCCATCTTATCCCTACGTCCTAAAATCATGCCTATCTAATGCCACTATAAAATGTTCGGAAGCGGATTGGCTGGTGTACTACACACTACCGACCTGGCTGATGTGGGTGCGTGTCGCGAGAAGACGAGTGCTTACACTACTCGAGCTCCGAGTTGTAGGAACGGTTGAAAGGAGAATGAATTTATTATATCCACATCTCATCCATTTCGCGAGATCATTTTTAGGGACCACACCACAAATAACAATGGAACAATGATTATCACCGTTAAAACATCATAATAACGTTTATTTTCCATCCAATCTACTCATAAGGTCACATAGACCTGGATGAAGAGTAAAAACAAATATTATATTGATACAAAATTTATGTGAACCCAGAAGGGTTTCAATGGTAGACGTTCAATCCTCTATTGCTTTTTGCAATGTGGTTCATTTTATCTTTGGATCTATCTTATTTTCTGGCTCAAGCCTCACGATGATCTCGCCAAATGGAAGGACGGTTCAGATATAACACATACCTTATGATGGGACCCACAGAACTCGGTGACGTCAACACATCGGCCAGGTCTTTGGTGTGTGGTACACCACGCAATCCGCTTCCAAAAAGTTCCATATGGAATATGCCATTCAGCTCATTTATCAGATTCTCCCCACTGAGACGAAGGGACACAACAAAACGCAGGCCAGTCCAAAACTCAGGTGAACCGCACCATGATTCTACACTGGTCCTTGTGGATGTCCCACCTGCTTTAATAACGATGATTCTATTATATACGGTTCATCAAATGAATGGTTTAGATTCCACGTAAGCATTTTGGATTAATCCCATATAGACTGGACGCATGGGAATCACCATGCGTTGCAGACATATGTTACCTGAGGAGGACGGAGAAAAATCGGTGACCCTTCATCTCCAAAGCAAAAGAGTAAGATTATCAAAAGATTAAAATAATTTAATTGAGGGCTTTAAATGGTGGGCATTCAATTACCACTATTTCATGTGGTGTAGTCCTTTGAGATTTGGATACACTTCATTTTTTGGCTCATCCCAGATGAGCTGGGAAAAAGGATGGACGGTGTGGATAAATAACACAGAAATCGGATTGCTTACTTAGCTACTTGGAGCTCCTTTATTGTACGGAGTAAACTCAGTTAGGCCCACCATAAATGTGTTTGGTTTATCTATGCCGTTCATCCGTTTTTTCAGCTAATTTCAGTGGTTGAAACCAAAATTAAAGTATATACAAAGCTCAAGTGGACCACACCACAAGAAATAGTAAGAATAATGATTTCTACAGTCGAAACATTCCTAAGGCTCGGAGTGACGTTTATCTGTCATCAAACCTGTTCATAAGATCAGACATGCAGAAGGAAAACACAAATACCAACTTTATCCAGAACTTCCGTGTCCATTGATAATTTTGGAGCGGTAGATGTTTAATTCATAATGTTTGTTGTGGTGCGGTCCACTTTTTTCTAGTGGCTTAATTTTTTACTTTTAATTCTTAAAATTAATTCACATTATTTCACATGGTGGGTCGACTAGAGTTTTTTATATGATTCTTTTTTTTTCTTTTTCCTTAAGCCCTAAAATTATCCGGTAAAATGGATGGACGGAGTGGATAAAATGCATAAATTACGGTGGGCTCCACATAGTTTACTCAATACGCAATCCGCTCCCACAAAGCGTACATCAAGGTAGGCCCCACCCCACAGTCATGGCCTCACCACCCGGAAGAAGCGGATTGTCAGTCTGGTGTACCGTACACCTCGATTAGGCTAGTGTGGACACGTGTCGTGCGAAGACGAGCGATGCAGTTGCTCGAGCTCCAAGTTGTACGAACGGTTCAAAGAAGATCAAAGTTGCCCTCAAAATGATGCATTTATTATATCCACACCGTTCATTCATTTTTTGGGGTCATTTTAGAGAATGATACCATAAATGATTAATATCCGAAGTTTAATTGGACCACAGAAATAGTAGTAGGACAATAATTCTCACCGTTAAAACATTTGTAGGGCCACCATAGCGTTGATTTTCCGTCCAATATGATCATAAGATCACACATACCCGGATGAAGAGGTAAAATAACTAGCATATTGATCCAAAACTTCTGTGAAGCTTAAAAGAATTTCAATCCCCACAGCTTTTGGCAGTGTGGTTCGCTTCATCTCTGGATCTTTCTTATTTTTCGGTTCAAGCCTTAGGAATAGCCCGAAAAATGAAATGACAGTTGAGATATAATACATACATCATGATGGGACCTACGGAACTTGGTGACGTCAACACATCAGCCAGATCGGTGGTGTGTGGTACACCAGCCAATCCGGTTCCCGCCCACTAAGCCATGCATTACTTAGAGCGTTCGATCATCTGATTTTTGTCAGTCCAGTGTACGGGTTGACAGAAATAGAAATGATGGGAACGTGAGAAATGCTCCAGTGCTCTTCGTTCCTAATCTGATTGGGACGAAGAGAGTCCAATCCTTTGATCTAGACCGACCATCGGATAAAACGTGCATTTCATGGGCAAACGTTCAAATACCACACCAACATGACAACCTTAACAATCTGATCAATAGCCATTAAATATGGATGGTGAAGATCTTTAAAAAAAATAGATCCAATTAACATTTTGGTATGTTTGTTAGGGCCGTTATTATTTTGAAGAATCAATTTTGTTATGCAATCCTAAACATCCAATCCATTACGTGAAAAAGGATGGTTTTAAAACTAATAGTAACAAAGCCAAATCAAGGATTAATCGGATCATCCAATCACCGGGATGTTTTACAAAGCAGCCAGTGAAATGTGTGCTGGACTTGATGTACAGTTCAGATCAATCGATTGGACTTTCCATGTGACCCATTGTAACTAAGAGCACTATAGCCAGTGGTGGAGCATTTCCCATTAAAATGTGGCAAACGCACATTATGGTATTTCAAAAGGTCGGTGCGTCTCAGGCAAGCATCTTCCCCATGTCTGTCCATCCAGAAATGACACGACATCATCATAAAAGGACAGAGGCCCCCTCCACCGCACATTTGGAAAACCTTGGATCGAGACCGTTCACCAAGTAGCCATTTCGTGGATGGAATGTTTAAATGATTTGAAGCTGGATGCCCTTCACCTCCCGTCCTGGCCTTCAGATGTGCAGTTACAGACGGAGCTGGTTAATTAACGGTTGTTGTCCATGTACTTTAAAACATTTAAAAATACTCGGTTGTACACGAGTTGAACCGAGTCGAGCTTCGCACACCTCGGCCATGTCGGCCAGCCGTGAACTCCAGTTTAAACTTGGCTCAGCTCGGGCCGTTCGAGCTGAGTTCGAGTGTGTAATACATTTTCTCACACATACAATGTATCTTCAATCTATCACGGAATGCAAATCAGTAACAACACTACACAGGTATATCATCAACCGCAGAACAACCAGCTAAAAAAATTAGATATTAGGACATTTTGATAATATATATATATATATATATATATATATATATATATATATATATATATCATATATATATATATAGGAAAATCATTTTTCCTCTCTCGTTTCTTTTGAAGGATGGACAAGCGCAACTTAGAACCCATCATCCGTGATGTGGATTCAATAAGCCAATTTATTGGGTCGAACCGTAATGAGCTCAATGACCCAAGTTTTACTTTGATCTAATACTTTGATAAGCCATGAAAAATTAAAACATTGTGGTTTTGATTTGCATTTCTCTGATGGCCAGTGATGATGAGCATTTTTTCATGTGTTTTTTGGCTGCATAAATGGACGATTTAGACTCCCATGGCACGTGTGCAAAGGTGCGCACGTGCGTAGGTGGGGAGCAGCATATATATATATATATATATATATATATATATATATATATATATTTTTAATGATTTACTTCTTGTCGATTTCTTTCTTTGCCACCAGTGGATTGTATAGAAAATATATGCATTCAAAACAATACCTCGATGAGTCATTTCATTAAACATTGCACAAGCAGCATCAAGACAAAAATAATCGAGTCACTAATCTGATTCGATCTAAGCCAATTTGAGTTGGGGTTCAAGACCAGTCACATTGAGCTCAAGCAAGTTTGAACTCAGCTCAAAATAACCCAATTTCGAGCCAAGGTGGGTTGAGCTTTTCTGAGTTGAGTCGAGCAAGCCGATGGAGCTAACTTGACTCATGTACAGCTCTAAGTCTCCAACTAAGAGCCTGTACATGTCGTTCTTATTTTGTAGATCGTACATTGTACAAATGAGTTTCCTGGTCAATGATTTACATGGTTGATGTTGAGGGTCGTACGATGGATGGCTCATGCATGAAAGATCCTCAAATCCAATGTACAAAATATTTGGCATTTGGATTGGTGGAATCCAAAGATTCAGCTTGTATAGGACAATGTAAATGATACAAGAAAATCTGCTGAAAGAGATATTTATGGAAAAAAATCCGGCTGAAAATGTTTTTTATTATTTTAACACATGATTTTTACATAGCCAGTTGAATGGTACAACAATTAAGAGAGAGAGAGAGAGAGAGATGCACATTAAAAGATGTCAAATGAGAATCTTGAAGTTTTTGTTAAAAATATGAAATTTGTGTACTAAGGAAATTCATTATTAATAGCTAACTTTGTTTTCGATCCCTAGTGGGGGTGGCTAACAGTAGAGTATGTGTATTGACATGGGTGTATACTAACATGTTGATGCATGTGTTTTATCTACACCGTCCATCCATATGCACCCTTTAGATGTGACAAATGAGTTGCAAAGTTGCATATGCATACAGGTAGCCAACATCAATTTTGAAATCTGTTATATATGTTGGGTACAATTTCACATTCATCAAGCACAAGTCTCACTTAATACAATGTTTTTCCCCGGATGTCAAATTTAATTCCAAATGTGGGTTTAACTAGTTAAATACCATTGTATTTCTAGACATATAAGCATATGCAATAATAGTGTTAATTCCACCTAATGTATTTCAATATCATCTAATTCCGCATTCCAAACATCATGTGATTAGTTGGGTGGGTCGTACTAGCATCCGTTGAAGGAGGTGGGGTGGGTTTCAGCCGCGGCATTGAGAGTCAATGAAGATATAATGCAGTTTTGGTTACTAACGTGGTGGTGCAATGGCTAGATTGGGAGTTTTTGCAAAGAGCGAATTAACAAGATGGAGATAGGTGCTGCAAGGGAGTCTTGAGGTTTAGGAAATGGAAAAAAAGAAGACTGTACACATGTTGTGGTGTGAGTGAGAGGGTGTTGCTGCTTGCATGACTTATTGCGGAAGAATAAGAGAGTAAAAGAGATAGATGAGATAAGAATTAGAGTCTTACTCTACTTTGATACTATGTAAACACTATTACAAATTAGTAGCTAATTAGGCTAACAATTTTATTTTAGCTCATTTCTATTTATAACAATAAAATAATATAAGAATCCTATGATAGTTTGCAAGATCACTGAAAAACATAATATTTCCTTTAACATAATTCATATTTTTATTTACTACATTCAACAATGTTATTGAGTCAGACAGTTAGGCTTCAGTGATGATATCGACCTTTGATGTTTGTGGTTAAAATGAAGTCATTCCATTTTCATTATTTTTCACTGTTCTAAATTTATCCGGACATGATGATGGTCACAGTCAACCGTTAGCTGTACTTTTCTTTAGTAGCCCGATGGTACAGAGTCTACAACATGCAAGGTTCCGATCATGGACTGCTCAGCTCATGGGTCCCATTGGCCAGTATCACACCCTGGATCTTGAGTCAGGACATGAGCCAAGACGAATTGAAACGATCTCTTCATGTGGGGAGATGTTTGTTGCATGAGCCATGTTGGAAATTATACAGATTAATATATATCTGTATAATGTGGAAACCAAAAAATTGCAAAATAATCTGAAATTAGGACAAGTTAAAGCACGTCTGAAACGCTTTCCTTAAAGCGTTATTTGCCCCTACTCAAGTGAATTGAGTATGCTGATAAGTTACAGGCAAACTGCTTTTAGGATACGACGAGCCTGGTGTGGGTCTGTGTTAAGCAAACACGAAGGCCCACCAAATGGAACTCTTATACACTCTATCTGGCATAATTATAATAAAGAAAAAGTCTCAAAAGAGAAAGAAAGAGAAGAAATTTCTTTTAATCTAGACCACTGCACTGGTCAGTTCTTCAGCCACTGGTTCAGATGAACCGTTCTAGACCACACTATTGGTCTGTTTTTCTAGCAAAGGTTCAACCCTTGCTGTCTTGCTGGAACCACTGGAGTATTAGAGAGAAGTAGTGAATTGTGTCTCAATTCGTATGGGTCTGCTGGAGTGGGTTGAGAGATGGTTTGGAAACCCATTCAAATCCTCATTTTATAGGCTATGATGGCTGGGGGTTATGGTCCAGGGAATTAAATCCCATAACCGTTTTCTAACTGTTGGAGAAAATTAGCTGTTTTATGGCCGTTTTCTTACTGTTGTGCATGGGCCATTAAGCTGCTGCACGCTGACTGTTATGAGACAGCAGCTAGCCATTTTCTAGCTGTTGGGCTAGCCATGCAACAGTTACAGTTGGACCTTACACTAACTGCACAATTGTTACAGATCTGCTGCAACAGCTCTATTTTTCAGCCCTCTATATATTTTGGAGGACGCTCATTCAGTCCTCTAGTGTCCCCTTCATCCAGTCATCCGCCTTAGTCACTTAGTCGTACACGTCTCGCTCCAGTTCGCTCAAGGTCGCGAAGGAGCAACCCTCTGCGACACGATGCGGACGTACGGAGTGCAAAGTGCTCCACTAGCGCCTTTACAGCCACACTGCCTCACATGCCCACTCCCTCGCACCGATCCCGTGCCCGTGACCGAGTCCGAGTCCGAGTCCGAGACCGAGCCCGAGCCCGTGCCCGTGCCCATGCCCATGCCCATGCTCGAGCGCGAGCGCGGGGGTTCCAGTGCTACGCACTGGAACACACAAGGTCCATAGTCTTTGGACTAGGTGAGTAAATATTATCATACTCCATTGTTTTCATTTAAACTATTTTTTCTTCTCTTCCCTTCATTGATACCCGTGCTCCGCTTGTACAAACTGAAAGCCTGGCTTAACCGGACACGGATTGCGTCCAACCCCCACCCGGACGGTAATCCATATGGGCAAGGCTCTATGGGGTCCACCGTGATGTAATCTTTTTATCCACGCCCTTATTTGCTTTTCTCATATCATTTTAATATATGATCCTAAAAATGAGGCAGGTAAGAGGCTTAAGTGAACCACAAAGTGGGGATTGAACGTTCACCATTAAAAACTTCTAAGTAGCCGGAGAAGTTACCGATGAAGGTGATATTTGTGTCTTCACTTCATCCACGTCTACATGACCTTATAAGTAGGTTATAAGTAGGTTGTGGTTAAAAAAACATCACAGTGGCCCTTAGAAAGGTTTCAACGGTGGGTATCATTATCACTGCAGCTTCCTTTGGTGTGGTCCACTAGAGCTGTGGACCTGCTCATTTTTAGGATCACATACTAAAATGATCTGAGAAAAGCAGTTAAGGGCATGGATAAAAATAATAATTACATCACGGTGGGCCCCACAGAGCCCTGCCCGCGTTGGACTTAACCATAGTACAAAACCTTGTTTCACGGACAATGGGATCGGAGGTGTGGGCTCTGCTTAGAGTTGTACGCAAGTTGAGTTAGCTTGGGCAGCTTGACTTGACTAGGAAAAGCTCAACTCACTTTGGCATGAAATTGGCTTCAAACCGTGTCAAGCTGGTTGTTGGAGCTAGATAAAATTTTGTGAGCTTGCTTGAGCTCTATTCAACTTAGGATCAAACATCGACTTGAATTGACTCGGATCCAACCAGTTTGGTGACTCAGTTATTTTGATATTGATGTTGCTCGTTGAGTGTTTGATGAAATGACTCAATGAAATGTTATTTGAGGTGCATAAATTCTCTATGAAATCAGCTGGTAGTGAGGAAGGAATGGTTCGCATACAAATCACTAAAAAAGAAAAACTTTACATTATAAAATTGACTTCAAATCTTGATTTTGATGTTGCCCGTGGAGCGTTTGATGAATACCTATAAACTAATGTTATTGTTTTGCATTCTATAAGAAATTGAAGATGCACTATATGTGTTTGAGAAGATGTCACACAGGCTCAAACTCGGCTTGAACTGGCCCAAGTTGTTAATCGAATCGAGCCGAGCTGGCTAGTCAGGCTTGAGGACCGAGCTGAGTTGAGTTCGAGCTGGGGTTAGCTATTAGTTGAGCCAAGCCAAGCTGTGCCAAGCTCAACTCAGTTTAACTCATGTACATCTCTGCCCCTACCTCAGGTAACAAGGTGAGGCCTTTACCATAGGGCCCACCTTGATGTATTTATTTTATATCCACGCTGTCCATATGTTTTACTAGCTTATTTTAGTACATGATTCCAAAAATGATGTGTGTGTGTGTGTGTGTGTGTGTGTGTGTGTGTGTGTGTACACCACAGAAAACAATGGTGATTGAACACCCATTAAAAGCTTTATGGGCCTAGCGGAATCGGCCACAGTAATATTTATTTGCCATCCAACTAGTTAATAAGGTCACACAGACTTGGATGAAGGGAAAAAAATCAAATACCAGCTTGATTCAAAACTTTTGTCACACACAATTTTTTTTTAATAGTCAATCACCATTGTTTCATGTGTTGTGGTCCACCTGAGATTTAGATTTACTTTATTTTTGGGCCGATATCCTAAAATAAGCTGAAAAACATAAGAATAACATGGATATACAATAAATAAATCAAGGTGACCCTATGGTAAGGGCCACATCATGTTGGGTGAGGCCGATGGGAGAGAGAAAATTAATTAAAATAATCCTTAATTATGACGTAATAAAGGCACTAACCTCAATATTTAAAGTTATTATTTATTTACCCATTTGGTCACTTTTTGCTTTTTTAGAGAATGAAAATGCTCCTCTGTCAACCATCACCTCGTATGGTAGTCTCTTTTCACGAAAGTAAGTGAGCATTTTGAGAATGGCGGTGTGAGCCCCATTAAATCCACGATTGGATTTGGAGCTACCCTCAGTTGATCTGATCCGTTCATTTTAATCGGACAGTTGTGAACCTATATTATAATTATCTTCAAAATTTAGAGTTGTTTGTGGCCCATTACGACATTAACACTATGAGTTAATTCTGAAATATTTCCTCCGATGTAGTTCATCTGTGCTGAGTTTTTCCCATAAACTTTGGTAAATGACATGAAATTAAAATCCCTTTCATGTAAACGGCTTGGATATACTACAAGAGGATCTAGTTGGGGCACACAAGATGTGAAATGAGTTTAATAGGTAGGTCCCTTGCATGGGAAGATTATTTAGCATTTTTTCTCTTTCTTCTTCATTTTTTTCACGGGAGGGGGCTATTTGGCCATTAAGACCATTGCTACTTCCGTAGGACCCACTCCAGCAAGCTTCTTATAAGACCCATATTCTAGTCCGTACTGTTCCGTCGACTCCTGCGATCCTTCCTGACGAATTCGGCAACCCGCAACCTATGATCGACATTTGCACGCGACCCTAAGTCGTATCCTGTAGGTTTAAGTCGGCTTAATCCGAGACTTGTATCATTGCGACTGCACTGTCGCCGCGGTTCCGACGCCGCGTCTTGCATACCGATCCGATACCCTGGTAGGGAGATGTGGGCCGGCGTTTATTTCGAAGAAAACGCCGCGCGTTTGCAATTCCAAGAGAATTTCTACAACATGTCTCATCAATCAATCAATCAATCACTCAATCAATCAATGCTTTCTTTCTCCCCAAGTCAAGCAACCACCAAGTCAACTCTCTCCCACCCTCTCTCTTACACACCCATATATGTCAAGTACCACATCACCTCACATCCATCACTCCATCACCCATCACCTCCCTTACAACCATTCTCTCTCTCTCTCTCTTCACAATTTTCCAAGCTAAGGAAGTGGTGGACGTCCAAGCCATTCTAAGAGAGAAAAGTGAGTTTACGTGGCCCACCTTCCCATCCCAAAATCCTTTATCCTAGCCATTCAACTCTCATCTCCCTCCATCAAAGTGAAGCACAAGGAGAGCAGCATTCCAACGGACCACGAAGATCGAACGGTGGGTGCTTCTATAGGCTAAATTTTGAGGCCTACCGATTGATGGTATGGATTTCACTTTGGACCCTTGATGTGGCCAATGGTCCACCTTGATTTTCATTATCATTCCATGATGGAGCCATTCTCCATGGACCTCATCATGATGTTTACTCTTAAGATCTAAAGAGGTCATCTAGACCTTCCATTTTGGTGGAGAAGTAATCTCCACCGTTGATTTTTGATTTGGTGGGCCAACATGTATTGGGACTCACTTGATGTATGATTGAATGCTTAAAAAGGGAGGGCCCATAGTTTCGGGGTCCCTCCATCACACGTGTCCCTCTCTCTTTCTCTCTCCCTCCCTCCCTTTTCATTTATTTATTTTGTGTATGATGATGTGGCTGTGTGGCCCACTTGGATGGACCCCACCATGAGGCATGTATTTTATCCAAGTCATCTATAGGTGGGGCCCACTTTACAAGTGTTGTGTCCACCCCATCCATCATTTGGTGGCCCACGTGGGCATCCCACTTGAAAGGCACACGCTGGACGTTGAATGGAAAACACAAATATTAGCCTTGGCTCAAGGCTATTTGGGTGAGCCACTTGTATAGCCCCCACATGGATGTATGGATTCAATCCACGCCGTCCATCCTATTTACCAACTCATTTTAGGTGTTGAGTCGAAAAATGAAGCTGATCCAACTTTCTAGTGGGTCATACCTTAGCAAATAGTGATTTTCACCGTTTAAATTCACTTAAATTTTTCTACACGCTGAAACATGCCCAATATTGGGCTTGATGGATTTGTTATGGACTGTAGAAACCAGTGGAGGGTGGATTCTTCCGATGCGGGCCCCACGCATGAAAAACCTCAGAAAAACCCAACTTTTCAAAAACATAAAAATAGGCAACACCTGCTACCACTGACGTCAACAACAGGCGCTGCTGCGCTATGGACGGACGGGCCAGGGACCACGGTCCTAGCCGTGGGCCCCACCGTGATGTGTTTTTAATATCTACGCCGTCCATTTTGTAGGCCCTTAGGGTAGTGGGCCGCCCTCAAAATTTCAGTTGTATACGTGGCTCAGGTGGCCCACATCATAAGAAACAATGGTGATTGAATGGCTGCCATTGAAACCCATTTGGGTCTTCACAGAAGTTTTGGGTCAATATGAAATATGTTTTTCCTTCCATCCAGGTCAGCGCGACCTTATCAACAGGTTGAACGACATATAACATTATGGTGGGCCCCACATGGGACCCCAAGATGTAGGTGTTCTATCTACACTATCCACAGCAGTGGACGGTGGAACCCACTATGATGTATGTGTTTTAGTCACACCATCCAGAGTAGTGGACGGTGACAACCACCATGATTTATGTGTTTTATCCACACAGTCCACACCTGGACAGCGCGACCCACCATGATGCATGTGTTGCATCCAAACCGCCTAACCATTTGGCTAGCTTGCCTTACGGGCTTGAGATTAAAAATTTGACAGATCTAGGATCAAGTGGACCACATAGCACAAAGTAGTGGGGAGTGAGTGTCTACCATTAAAAACTTTTGTTTCACATAAGTTTTGGATCATTAGGAAATTTGTTTCCTCTTAATCCAGGTCTGTGTGACCTTATGGCCAGATTGGATAGAAAATAAATGTTATGATGGGCCTTGAGAATTTAATGGTGGAAATCATTCTTGCCACTGTTATTTGGGGTGCGGTCTAGTTGATCTTTTAATATGATTCATTTATATATTTATATATACACTTGTGGCCGTCCGTTCAGACCCATTTGATATACATGAGGCCCATGTGATGAGGCCCATTTTGATGTATTTTAAGGGCCCATGGGTCAAGACCCATTATGATGTATTATGGCCCGTGGGTTGAGGCCCATTATGCTGTATTTGGAGCCCATGGGTTAAGGCCCATTGTGGTTCTAGCATATGGGCGTAATAGATGTCCCTGGGTGAAAATTTCTAAACCTTCGTGGCCAGGACATCTATGATGCCCGTATGCCCCAACGTCGAGACCGAGTGGATACATGAGCACCCGAGTGCCGAATACCAGGAGGCCGCATCTCCCACTATGTCGTGGTCGGTTGAGAGGGTTGTGGCCTTACCCGCCCGAGCGTAGGGGGCATTACTAGGTTGAGTTTGACCATATCGTGAATGGGTCCGCTATCGACGTGCTGAATAGGTATTGACAGACTATTGGCCAGGCGGATAGTGAGGTTTCTTACACTCATTTGAACTGTACGGCTGGGAGAGCGGCAATGCCATTTGGATATACTAAATCTCGGTGATGATCCCAGAGATGAACTGTACTGATATGTGGACTTATTGAGCAGGAGTTGCATACTCATTCATTCATTCATTCACTATCCACTCGGGCTGGTGGTGTGCAACTATTTGTTACGTGTACTCTCGCAATGGCCAGGATTTCGGTTAGGGCATGTGACTAACCTGAGATCAGGAGTTTACCACGTTGAGTCTGACTATCCAAATTAGGTATGAGACTTGTTTGGATAGAAGTCCCTTGTGATGGACCCCATAGCCTGCGATACTACGTACTATCATTCCGACTTCACACTCCAACATGGTCATTCCATTTGCACCACATATTACATTACATCCGCAGGCATATGGCATTTTGGGTTCCTATGTTTTTGCACTTATATGGCCTCGACGGACTTAGTAGGATTTACACATTGCATTACATCCTCGGCATCTGATATTTAGCTCTCTATGACTCCTCATTTGCCTAGCTGATCTGTATTGTGTACTCTGATATTGTAACACCTCATACTTTCAGTACTCGGGTGTTACCTTTTAAACCCACACTAAACTAAAAATTACTTGGGTTAACCAAAACGTGAACTCGACATACGTAGGATGGGGATTCCAGTCGACATTAGAGCCATCCATCAGGGTCTCCAGGAGCCAGAATACTCCCTACGACAATCAGGAAGGTGAGACCACTCGAACACTCAAAGATTGAAGCCATTATGCTAGTTAATTCTGATGCAACACACTTGTCACCAATACTTTAGAATTTGTTAGCGACAAACAAAGCCTTCATCATAACTAATACCCTATATCAACCGTTGAAAAAGTCTATCAGGCCCACCTGATCAACGGATTTCGACATATGGGCAACTGACGGCCTAAGGATTTATGTAACGGGCCACCTAGGGCTCACTATCAACCCAAAATGAACCAGGATCCCTGGGTAATGTCCTCCAATACAAATGAACGGAGTAGATCATGGTAATCACATTTCAGTGGGCCCCTACACAATGCATGTACACAAAGAGTGCTTGGGCACGAAGTGTACTAAACCCAATGGCTCAGTCAAATTAGCTCTGACCGAGCATTTCTCAAATATCTTCCTTCCCTTCCTCTCTCTGTTTCAAACCAACCCACTTCAAACCTATAAGTGGGCCACCACGATCATTTTCCGAGCATTCTAAACCGTTCAAATCCTTCATGGAACCCACACCATCAAAATTGTATAGCCGTTTGATCACTTGTAAACAGATGAAGGAGATTGAATGCCATCGTCCAATCCGTGCCAAAAAACCACCCGACCCGAGCCTGTGGTAGAAGGGAGAAAAAGAACCGCCCTTCCTCTTTAAGAATGATGAATCTTAGCCATCCGTTGGGGAAACGATCCCAAACGTTCCCTCTCTCTCACTCCCTCTATAAGATAGGGCCTTGTAGCCCTAGGAAATTCGTATCAAGAGAGGAAGAAAGAGAAAGTGTAAGAGAAAGAAAAACAGAGAGCTGTTCTCTCCTCCACAGGTGGCCATTTCTCCTTCCATTTCTTTCTTTCTGTTTCAGTTAGGTTGAGGCCACAGTGATGGTTGTATTAGGATAAAGGATGGCCAATCAATGGCCATGCTTTCGGATAGAAAGCAGACCGGCAAATACCCTTGTGTTGATTAAGCGGTCCATTTCAAGCCTCTGTTTAGAGCTGGGACTGACCAAATGATGGTCGGGTCTTAGGCAAACACCAGGCCTAAATGTGATCATAGATGGGTTGAAAGCTAGCCAAGTAATGGCTGTGTTCACACCTAAAGCAAAGCATTTAAGTAGGTCCCTGTTTTTAGGCTAGAACGGAGCCAACCACTGGGTCCCTGTTTCTGGCCTAGAACTCAGCCGAACGGTGGCTCTGTTCCAGGCTGAAAACCACCCCATTTGCAGCACCTGTTTCGGGCCGAGAAAACTGGCCAAACAATGGCCATGCTTTCAGGGAATATCAGTCCAGCAATAGCAGTATTGCTTGGGTTGGAATCAGTAAAGAGAAGGCCTTGTTTCGGTTTTGTTTAGGCTGAAAGTGCATACGGGTTGGAGCTCTCAGATTTGCCCTTGAATAGCTTCAATCCGGCCTCAAGGACTGACCGGAGTTGAGCGTGAATGGTTCCCAGAATCCAACTGCGACAGAGCCTGAAAAACAGCTCCAACGGCAGGGAGTCTACCTTCACGTTGCATGTTGGTGGGCCGCATCCTGTATCAGCAGGTGGACCTCACCCTACCACAGTTGGTGGGCCATGTATGTGGCCCCACCCTGATGTCGTGGCTCGTCCAGGCCGTCCATCAAAGGACGCTATGCCCTGGACGTTTTTGTAAACAAAAATTTTTATATGCATGTACATATAACACATACATGTGAATGCATCTGTGAATGCATATAACCGGTGGGTCCTACATGTGTGGACCCACCTCTAATATATGTACAGCATGGTGTACGTGGACTGCATCCAGGCCATCCATCCATGCAAACAGCCTTGGACCTCCATTAATCCCTGACCATCCATCATGGACTCCAGCGCTGGACGCCCCTTTTTAAGAACACATGTCTACGTGTATAGCATGTGCACATGTACCGTCCACACAGTGGGACGTAGGTGGGGTACATCCAGGCCGTCCATCCATTCCGGCTTCGGACTTAGGGCCCACCTTGAATTGTATACGTGGAAGGTCCACGTAGAACCCACTTGGGAAAAAGAAAGAGTGGTGTACATGCACACCAGGATGTGTAAACAAGACATACTGTTCAGCCAATCAGTTCACGTAAACTGATTGCAAAAAGTTGAGATCTCATCAGCTATGATGAGTCTGGGAAATTCGAATGGTCCACATGAAGCAACACCTCATAAAACCCCTTGGTTTCAAATTTTACTTTAACCCGAAACTTTGGTGGGCCACAAGGAATGCAAACAGTTTTTTCCTTTAAATTGAAATTATTCTTGCTATGGCCCACCAGAATCTTGGATCATGGTGAAAACTCACGCCCTGAGGTTTCTTGGGATTCTACATCTTATGGACCGTTCGGATTTGACACCCATGTTTACGTGGGACCCACACGTGAAGTAAATTGGCGATGCATGCATGCACCAGGGAGTGAAGACATAATATGTCAGTTCACGTAAGCCACTACAAAATTTCGAGATCTCCCCATGGCTGATGAATCTGGAAAATCTGAATGGTCCACTTGGAGCAGAACCTCATAAAACCCCCTGGTTCCCATTTTTACGTTGAACCAAAACTTGGGTGGGCCATGATTAATAAAAACAGTTTCTCCCCTTGAAAGTGCATTTATCTTTGCTATGGCCCACCAGAATCTTAGATCAGGATGAAAATTTACCTCCTAGGGTTTCTTGAGATTCCACATCTTATAGACCGTTCGGATTTGACACCCATGTCACAAATATGAAGGTGCGCGGGTGCCTATATTTATGCATGGTGAGTCCTGCACATGTGGAACCCACTTTTGTGCTCTGGACATAAACTATCCAGGGGCTGGACGTGATGCACCAGGACGCTCGATATTTATATACGTACCATATAATATATATACTGTAAACATAAATATACTATGTGATATATCTACAATGTATATAATATATACATACATACCATATGGTACAAATATAATATGCATGCTTTGTATATAGATATAATGTGTGACACAACCATATTGTACATAATGTATACATGTATACCGTATGATGCAAATATATTGTATATAGTGTATACACAGATATACTATGGGATGTATTTAGTGGGCAAGCTCATCTATATGGCAGTGGGCCACATATGGGGGCCCCTCCATGATATAAATGCTTATCCGCCCGTCTTGAAATGGACCCCACCAACTAGGTAACTGAATATTGTGCCCACTTATTGGGATAAGTATTGTCGGGCCTATACTCCTCTCAACAAGCACCAAACTGTCATGATTTGGACCATTCGACCAACCATGGCGTCCTAGAATCTTAGAACTTATTAGCTAATGCAAGGGATTTCTCTAGGAATCTGTTCAAGTGACGCAGAGACGCTAGCTTCTCGAGAGGGCTCATACCAAAGGATGCCCTACAACTTGTCTAGTGATGATTCTTCCCTTTGAGCTTTCCATCTTCTCATTAGCTTAAGTTATAGTTGTTATTTAAATTCATAATTGATATCTCTCTTTATAATCACATGTGTTAGCTAGTGGAAATTGAATTGTTGTATTATATGCTTTATGATTATCCTGTATAATTGTTCATGCTTGTGGATTCTTATGGAACTTAAACCGGTACATTAGTGGGAAATTCCCACACATGAATGTACACCCATACTTGGGATGTAACTTGGCAAGTTGTGATCATAATGGACCTTCGACTTGTTGGTTATTGAGTGGTGGTCTAGATGGACCATTGATGTGGGCCTACCATCCAGGGTTGTTGTGCCCAATGGTTTTTAAGGATGGTCTTTATCGTATGGTTCTGATATCGGCCCTATGTGGCCGACTTTGATATCGCCCTATGTGGCTTTGTTCTAGTATTTCCCTATATAAGTTCGATATTTTATTCTGTGCAACCATGCGATGGTAAGCCCTATATACCGTAATATGATTGGCCACTAGTCGAGGGGTTTCTATTAAACATCCTAAGGTGGTAGTCTCATGGGCCGGAGATGGTGGCAATGAGACAATATGCCTGAGCCATCGGCCTACGCTCGGTCATGTGCTCCCCGTAGTGACCTTTGAGCTTACCTAAATTGGCTGGTTGTAAATGGATTAATAATGACTTGGCTAATCATGCATACATGGCACATTTCGATGACTTGGATCACTCTGCCCTGCGATTACGCTGCGTGTTGCGCTTATGACCAGTCATTCGATGATGATATTGACTCGGATTATCATGCCCTGCGATTACGCTGCGTGTTGCACTGATAACCAATCTTATCCCTGGGTGACGACCTTAATGTCCGTCCGGATGTTTTTCCCGGGACATCGCCCGTCTGGATGTTTTACCCAGGGCACAGACCGTCTGGATGTTTTACCCGAGTCGATCATTACATTCATGCATCCATGTATCTAACAAGACTGCATTTACTCTGTTTTGGTTGTTTGTATGTTTTATACTATTTCTTACCTAATGCGGCGGCGTGTAATCTTGAGGGGAATTCACACTGAGTTGGCCACTCATCCATCAAATATAAAACCGTACAGGTAGTACAGGTGGCTTAAGTGATTTGCATGTTCAAACTTGATAAGGAGCAGGGTACGATCACCAGGAATGCTTGACTGTATGCTTGGAGGAGCTGTGTGATCTTACGGCTTATATTTATATGCTTTCTATTATTTTCTCATATATTAGATCATGTAATTCTTGTATTTATAAATTTTGGAGACATTGGTTTGTATAAGTCATTATGGGCATATTTGAATGATAATAAAATTTTTCTTTATGTCGATTTGTCCACACTACGCTCATTTGCTTACTCTGATGAAAGAAAAAAAATATATGCACTCGAATTTGACCATCCTTTAAGGTTAACACTCGGGTTTTTGGGAAACGGGTCGTGTACTCGGGTCCTGAAAAGTCGGGGCGTTACAGATATTTTATAATTTATGATCTTGTCAGTATCTCTGTTTACTCTGATAATTCCTGATCTTGTTAGTATTTATGCTTACTCTGATAATTCATGATCTTGTTAGTATTTCTACTTATTCCGATATTATACGATTTATGGATTACCAGTATTTTCGATATTGTATGATTATGGCATTGTATTGAATACTTGACACTTACCTTGTGCACACACTTACACCGCCCTCTAAGCTTTTTATAAGCTTATGCACGATAGATGCGTGCAGGTGGCGTTAGGTTGCAGGAGCATTGAGCATGGAGTGTGCAGCGGTCTTCTGGAGCTTTGATTTTGACATATGTATTTTCCTTTCAGCATTGTATTCAAATGTTTATATTAATGGATATGTGATGATGATATTACCTTTACGATTTGGGTAAACTTGTGGTTATGCTTTTTACAAGATAAATGTACATTGAAAAATCCTCCTTGTAGGATCCTAGGATCAAAATCTGGCAATGAGTGCTGGGAGCCGAGAATGGGGTACTATGGAGGCCGTCGGCACCGGATTCGGCGATCGGGATTCCTGTGAGTCCAATCTCCGGGTTTGGGGCGTGAATAGGATCCCGGGATCGGAACCTAACGTATATATGCCGGGGGCCGAGAATGAGGTACTACGGAGGCTGTCAGCATCGAGTTCGGCAATCGAGATTCCTGTGAATCCGATTTTCAAGTTTGGGGCATGACACTTCCGACGTCATTTCCTCCATTCTGGTGAGCTTCTGAGTATTTTTTTTAAAGATTTTCAACCACACTCTCCAATATATATATATATATATATATATATATATATATATATATATATATATATATATATATATATATATATATGGGAAAAGGTACTATGCGCTCGACCTTACTATTAGCTCCCATGAGGTCAAGCTGTGTGGGCCCCACCGTGATGCGTGTCCACCATCAACACTGTGCATTTGATGGGTACCTTCTAAATTATGGGATATCCCAAAAACCAGCCGTATACAGAACTCAGGTGGGCCATACCATCTAAAATCATGTGAAACACCGTTAAAACATATAAAAACACTAGGTGGGGGCCCACCTGAGTTTTGAATGCTGCTGAAACTTGGTCTGAACGCTTATGCAAGTGGGACACACATAATGGATGGGCTGGATTTTCAAACCACATCTCTATGGGCCCAAAAAATAGATTATGAATGTTTTAATTGTTCTCTGGAGCTTTGATTTCGATATATGTATTTCTCTTTTAGCATTGTATTCAAATGATTATATTAGTGGATATGTAATGATGATGTTGCATTATGATTTGGGTATACGTGTGATTATACTTCTTATGAGACAAAGATATGTTGGAAAATCCTCATTCTAGGATGTAAGACCCATATCCTAGCCCGTTCCGTTCCATATGCCTTCGCGGTTCTCCCGATCGAATTCCGGCGACCCGCGATCTATTATCGGCATTTGCGTGCGATCTTAAGTCGTGTCCCATATATTAGAATTGGCTCGACCCGAGACTTGTATCATTGCGACCGCGCTGTCACTGTGGTTCCAACGCTGCGTCTCGCGCTCCAAGGCGATTCCCGGGCCAGGAGATGTGGCCCGCATTCAGTTCAAAAAAAACACCGGGCGTTGCAATCTTGAGAGAATCCATCACATCAATCCCATCAATCCCATCAATCAAAGTGCACATCACACTCCATCACTCACCCATCCCCAAGTACAACCACCCCTCCCCTAAAGTCAACTCTCTTTTACACAAGTACACACCACTCACACCCATCACACCCATCCCTCTCTCTTACACCTCTCTCTCTCTCTCATCTCTCTTTCTCATTCTCCCAAGCAACCCATGAGAGTCCATCGTCCAAGATCCATGAGAGAAGCTTGGCATGGCCCACTCCCTACCACCCAATCCCACACTCTAAAATCAATCTCCACCGTTGAATCACACCCCTTGGAGCTCTAGAACCTATAGGCGGAAGGAGAAATGAAGGAATTCGATGTGGGTGATCTACCGTTGATTTCCACTTGAGGGCCCACTTGTATGTGGGACCCGTTTTGATGTATGTGTTGTAATATAGAGGGACCCATAGTGGCGGGGTCCCTCCATCTCATCTCATCTCTCTCTCTCTCTCTCTCTCTCTCTCTCTCTCTCTCTCTCTCTTTTTCTCTCTCACTATTTTTCCTATTGCGGCCCCACCTTGATGAATGGACTAGATCAACACCATGGATGGTGGAAATCCCGTCATGATGCGTGTACTTTGTATCCACATTGTCTGTAGGATCGTGGACAGTGGGACCCACTACATGTGTGGCAGTCCACATCGTCCAGTCCACTAGACGCTGGACTGTACGACAGCAAACAAAAATAAATAGAATATATTAATATATTGCTGTGGGCCCACGTGGTACTCATCCACCGTTGAAACGGATTGGCTGGTGTACCTCACACAAGCAAGTAGCTGGTACAAATGACGTCATCAAGTTTTGGTGGCCCCCCGCCGCGATGTAAGGGTCCCATCCACACCGTCCAGCCCTCTGGACGGGTGGGACCCACCTTGATGTGTTTAATCTATATCTACACCGTCCATAGGGACGGTGCTGTTTGAGCCGCACCATGCAGTAAGGGTATAACCCCACCGTCCTTCCATTTCTGGGTTGGGACCCACCCCACGTGTGCTGCACGTGCGGGATGGGGCCACCCTTATGTATGGGTTATATCAGCACCGTTCAATGGACGGGCTGTGTGGAGCCACCGTGATGTACGTGTGTGTGACCCACCATGACGTGTGGATTTGATCCACACCGTCCACCTAGTGTACGCTGCTGGACCGCTGTCCAGCAGCCGTGGGACCACATGAGATATGAATTATATCCCCACCGTCCATCCACGTGTGGATTCCACTTGTGTCCATGGTCTGGTCACAAGGTATGTATTATATCCTACGCCATACGTCCGTTTTTAGGGTGGCACCCACCCACATGTGTAGCACGTGTGGGGTGGGGCCCGCCTTTGATATATATGTTTTATATCCAATCGTCCATCCATTTTGACTGGATGTGGGAACCACCGTAATGTGTTGTACCCACTATCCAGTAGCTGGACGGTGGTACCCACCGTGATGCATGTGTGTAGTATCCATACCGTCTATAGTTTGGACGGTGGACCCCTCTGTAATGTATGTGTTTTATACACTCCGTCCATTCGCTTTGGACGTGGGGCCACTCCTCACGTGTGGCACATGTGGGGGTGGGACCCACCTTGCTGTATGTATTATGTATCTACACCGTCCACTACTAGACGGTGATTGGTGGGGCCCACTCTAATGTATGTATTCTACATCTAAACCGTCCATCTAGACAGTGCAGCCACTTGGCTGCTGTCTGACTTTGGCAAGCTCCATGGACCCCACTCCAGCTATATAGCTGCTGACTGGCGTCAACAAGTTCTGTGGGCCACACCGTGATGTATCTGTCTAGATGGTGGGACGCACCTGATGTATGTGTTGTATCCCGATTGTCCAAACTACTGGACCCCACTTTATGTATATATTATATACTCACGTTGTCCATCTATTTTTTGCCATGTAGGACGGCCATGATGTATGGGTCTTATCCACATCGTCCGTAGGATGGGACCCATATGATGTATGTGATTTATATCCAAGCTGTCCGTTCATTTCTAGAACGTGAGGCCAGCCTTGATGCACGTGTTGTATATCCTCACCGTGATGGTGGGACTCCATGATGAATGCGTTGTAACCACACAGTCTAGCTATGGATGCAGGGCCCACCTGTTGTGTGAATGTAGGGCCCTCTATATTGTTTGTGTTTCATTTATGCTGTCCACTTGTGCGGCCCACTTAATGTATGTATGGCCCATGGGTTGTGGCCCATTGTGATGTATGCACGGCCCATATGTCGTGGCCCATTGTGACGTATTTCCAACCCACATGGTGAGGCCCGATGTGAGGTATTTGAAGCCCATGTGAGCGGCCCCTAGTGTTGTGTGTTAGGCCCATTAGTGCGGCCCATTGATATGGCCCACTTGATGTGCATGAGGCTAGTTAGTGCGGCCCATTAATACGGCCCATGATGATTGTATGAGGCCCTTGTATGAGGTCATAGGCCCACGATACGTTTGGCTCTATGTGGGCCACTTCTTGGGAGCAATGATAATTAAATGGCCACATTGATGGGCAATGATGGTTTAATGTCCACGTTGTGACCTTTCCTTAGTCCTTGTTCGGTCCATTCTCATCGAAGCCAATTATCGATTGCCGTCTCTGATTGTTGTGGCCGATTGACCGATTAGCGATCGAGGCCGATTATCATGGCCGGTTGCCGATTCTAATTATCGAGATCAATTATCGATCAATTTTGATTGTCGTGGCCGATTTCTGATTCTGATTATTGTGACCGATTAGGGATCGAGGCCGATTATCGATCGATTTCGATTATCGTGACCGATTGCCGACTCTGATTGTCGTGGTGAATTGACTGATTAGCAATCGAGGCCGATTATCATGACCGATTGCTGATTCCGATTGTCAAGGTCGATTATTGATTGATTCCGACTGTCGTGGCCGATTGACGATTCTGATTATCGTGACCGATTGACCGATTAGCGATTGAGGCCGATTATCATGGCCGATTGCCGATTCTGATTATCGATCGATTCTGATTGTCGTGGCTGATTGTCGATTCTAATTATTGTAACCGATTGACCGATTAGCGATTGAGGCTGATTATCAATCGATTCCGATTATCGTGACCGATTGCCGACTCTGATTGTCGTGGCCGATTGACCGATTAGCAATCGAGGCTGATTATCGTGACCGATTGTCGATTCCGAGTATTGAGGCCGATTCCGATTCCGATATCGAGGCCGGATATCGAGGCCGATTATCGAGGCCCAATGTGATGTATATGCGACCTATATTTGAGGCCCATTGTGATGTGCATTCGGTCCGTGTTTGAGGCCCAATGCGATGTATATGCGGCCCGTATTTGAGGCCCGTTGTGATATGCATTCAGGCCGTGTTTAAGGCCCAATGTGATGTATATGAGGCCTATGTGATGAGGCTCATTGGGATGTATTTGAGGGCCAGGCGATGGAACTCATTATGATGTATGTTAGGCCCATGGAAAGGCCCATTGTGATGTATTCATGGCCCATGGGCAAGGCCCATTATGATGTATTCGTGGCCTATGGGGCAAGGCCCATTGTGATATGTATTGGGCCCATGATGCATTGCCCATTTGATGTATTCGTGACCAATGTATAGGGCCCACATGTCATGTATTTGAGGCCCATGAGCAGGGCCCACCTGTTGTGTATATGTGGCCCTTGAGTAAGGCCCATTGTGTTGTATATCAGGCCTTTGTGTGAGGCCGTGGGCCCATTATATGTTTAGCTCTACGTGGGTCATTCCTTGGGGGCAATGTTAGTTAAATGTCCACATTGTCAATGCTAACTGTTGATGCCGGTTATTGATACCGATCATGAGTAGGTGACAGTATAGCACCATGATACATGCCCATACGCATCATCTGCATATTTGTTATGAGATGTGATTGACCATTGCATATGTCATTGGGCAGGTTGATATGAGACTCTCTGATAGAAGGAGGTTATCTCATATGAGCGCATGGCATACGCAGGATTGATATATGACCAGATTATATGACTCATGCATCACGCATTTTGTGATATGACTACTTTATGCCTTAGCGATATCAGGGTTGTAGCCTCCACAGGCATATCGTGGATGGCCAGATAAGATACTGAAAATGTTTGGTTCTAGCATATGGGCGTAATAGATGTCCCTGGGTGAAAATTTCTAAACCTTCGTGGCCAGGACATCTATGATGCCCGTATGCCCCAACGTCGAGACCGAGTGGATACATGAGCACCCGAGTGCCGAATACCAGGAGGCCGCATCTCCCACTATGTCGTGGTCGGTTGAGAGGGTTGTGGCCTTACCCGCCCGAGCGTAGGGGGCATTACTAGGTTGAGTTTGACCATATCGTGAATGGGTCCGCTATCGACGTGCTGAATAGGTATTGACAGACTATTGGCCAGGCGGATAGTGAGGTTTCTTACACTCATTTGAACTGTACGGCTGGGAGAGCGGCAATGCCATTTGGATATACTAAATCTCGGTGATGATCCCAGAGATGAACTGTACTGATATGTGGACTTATTGAGCAGGAGTTGCATACTCATTCATTCATTCATTCACTATCCACTCGGCCGGTGGTGTGCAACTATTTGTTACGTGTACTCTCGCAATGGCCAGGATTTCGGTTAGGGCATGTGACTAACCTGAGATCAGGAGTTTACCACGTTGAGTCTGACTATCCAAATTAGGTATGAGACTTGTTTGGATAGAAGTCCCTTGTGATGGACCCCATAGCCTGCGATACTACGTACTATCATTCCGACTTCACACTCCAACATGGTCATTCCATTTGCACCACATATTACATTACATCCGCAGGCATATGGCATTTTGGGTTCCTATGTTTTTGCACTTATATGGCCTCGACGGACTTAGTAGGATTTACACATTGCATTACATCCTCGGCATCTGATATTTAGCTCTCTATGACTCCTCATTTGCCTAGCTGATGGATGGATGGCGTGGATAGATGTAACACCCCGTACTTTCAGTACTTGGGTGTTACCTTTTAAACCCACACTAAACTAAAAATTACTTGGGTTAACCAAAACGTGAACTCGACATACGTAGGATGGGGATTCCAGTCGACATTAGAGCCATCCATCAGGGTCTCCAGGAGCCAGAATACTCCCTACGACAATCGGGAAGGTGAGACCACTCGAACACTCAAAGATTGAAGCCATTATGCTAGTTAATTCTGATGCAACACACTTGTCACCAATACTTTAGAATTTGTTAGCGACAAACAAAGCCTTCATCATAACTAATACCCTATATCAACCGTTGAAAAAGTCTATCAGGCCCACCTGATCAACGGATTTCGACATATGGGCAACTGACGGCCTAAGGATTTATGTAACGGGCCACCTAGGGCTCACTATCAACCCAAAATGAACCAGGATCCCTGGGTAATGTCCTCCAATACAAATGAACGGAGTAGATCATGGTAATCACATTTCAGTGGGCCCCTACACAATGCATGTACACAAAGAGTGCTTGGGCACGAAGTGTACTAAACCCAATGGCTCAGTCAAATTAGCTCTGACCGAGCATTTCTCAAATATCTTCCTTCCCTTCCTCTCTCTGTTTCAAACCAACCCACTTCAAACCTATAAGTGGGCCACCACGATCATTTTCCGAGCATTCTAAACCGTTCAAATCCTTCATGGAACCCACACCATCAAAATTGTATAGCCGTTTGATCACTTGTAAACAGATGAAGGAGATTGAATGCCATCGTCCAATCGTGCCAAAAACCACCCGACCCGAGCCTGTGGTAGAAGGGAGAAAAAGAACCGCCCTTCCTCTTTAAGAATGATGAATCTTAGCCATCCGTTGGGGAAACGATCCCAAACGTTCCCTCTCTCTCACTCCCTCTATAAGATAGGGCCTTGTAGCCCTAGGAAATTCGTATCAAGAGAGGAAGAAAGAGAAAGTGTAAGAGAAAGAAAAACAGAGAGCTGTTCTCTCCTCCACAGGTGGCCATTTCTCCTTCCATTTCTTTCTTTCTGTTTCAGTTAGGTTGAGGCCACAGTGATGGTTGTATTAGGATAAAGGATGGCCAATCAATGGCCATGCTTTCGGATAGAAAGCAGACCGGCAAATACCCTTGTGTTGATTAAGCGGTCCATTTCAAGCCTCTGTTTAGAGCTGAACTGACCAAATGATGGTCGGGTCTCAGGCAAACACCAGGCCTGAATGTGGCCATAGATGGGTTGAAAGCTAGCCAAGTAATGGCTGTGTTCACACCTAAAGCAAAGCATTTAAGTAGGTCCCTGTTTTTAGGCTAGAACGGAGCCAACCACTGGGTCCCTGTTTCTGGCCTAGAACTCAGCCGAACGGTGGCTCTGTTCCAGGCTGAAAACCACCCCATTTGCAGCACCTGTTTCGGGCCGAGAAAACTGGCCAAACAATGGCCATGCTTTCAGGGAATATCAGTCCAGCAATAGCAGTATTGCTTGGGTTGGAATCAGTAAAGAGAAGGCCTTGTTTCGGTTTTGTTTAGGCTGAAAGTGCATACGGGTTGGAGCTCTCAGATTTGCCCTTGAATAGCTTCAATCCGGCCTCAAGGACTGACCGGAGTTGAGCGTGAATGGTTCCCAGAATCCAACTGCGACAGAGCCTGAAAAACAGCTCCAACGGCAGGGAGTCTACCTTCACGTTGCATGTTGGTGGGCCGCATCCTGTATCAGCAGGTGGACCCCACCCTACCACAGTTGGTGGGCCATGTATGTGGCCCCACCTCGATGATGTAGCTCAACTAGGCCGTCCATCAGAAGCCAGGCCCTGGACGTTTTTGTAAACAAAAATTTTTATATGCATGTACATATAACACATACATGTGAATGCATCTGTGAATGCATATAACCGGTGGGTCCTACATGTGTGGACCCACCTCTAATATATGTACAGCATGGTGTACGTGGACTGCATCCAGGCCATCCATCCATGCAAACAGCCTTGGACCTCCATTAATCCCTGACCATCCATCATGGACTCCAGCGCTGGACGCCCCTTTTTAAGAACACATGTCTACGTGTATAGCATGTGCACATGTACCGTCCACACAGTGGGACGTAGGTGGGGTACATCCAGGCCGTCCATCCATTCCGGCTTCGGACTTAGGGCCCACCTTGAATTGTATACGTGGAAGGTCCACGTAGAACCCACTTGGGAAAAAGAAAGAGTGGTGTACATGCACACCAGGATGTGTAAACAAGACATACTGTTCACCTGCAACCAGTTCACGTAAACTGATTGCAAAAAGTTGAGATCTCATCAGCTATGATGAGTCTGGGAAATTCGAATGGTCCACATGAAGCAACACCTCATAAAACCCCTTGGTTTCAAATTTTACTTTAACCCGAAACTTTGGTGGGCCACAAGGAATGCAAACAGTTTTTTCCTTTAAATTGAAATTATTCTTGCTATGGCCCACCAGAATCTTGGATCATGGTGAAAACTCACGCCCTGAGGTTTCTTGGGATTCTACATCTTATGGACCGTTCGGATTTGACACCCATGTTTACGTGGGACCCACACGTGAAGTAAATTGGCGATGCATGCATGCACCAGGGAGTGAAGACATAATATGTCAGTTCACGTAAGCCACTACAAAATTTCGAGATCTCCCCATGGCTGATGAATCTGGAAAATCTGAATGGTCCACTTGGAGCAGAACCTCATAAAACCCCCTGGTTCCCATTTTTACGTTGAACCAAAACTTGGGTGGGCCATGATTAATAAAAACAGTTTCTCCCCTTGAAAGTGCATTTATCTTTGCTATGGCCCACCAGAATCTTAGATCAGGATGAAAATTTACCTCCTAGGGTTTCTTGAGATTCCACATCTTATAGACCGTTCGGATTTGACACCCATGTCACAAATATGAAGGTGCGCGGGTGCCTATATTTATGCATGGTGAGTCCTGCACATGTGGAACCCACTTTTGTGCTCTGGACATAAACTATCCAGGGGCTGGACGTGATGCACCAGGACGCTCGATATTTATATACGTACCATATAATATATATACTGTAAACATAAATATACTATGTGATATATCTACAATGTATATAATATATACATACATACCATATGGTACAAATATAATATGCATGCTTTGTATATAGATATAATGTGTGACACAACCATATTGTACATAATGTATACATGTATACCGTATGATGCAAATATATTGTATATAGTGTATACACAGATATACTATGGGATGTATATAGAGGGCAAGCTCATCTATATGGCGGTGGGCCACATATGGGGGCCCCTCCATGATATAAATGCTTATCCGCCCGTCTTGAAATGGACCCCACCAACTAGGTAACTGAATATTGTGCCCACTTATTGGGATAAGTATTGTCGGGCCTATACTCCTCTCAACAAGCACCAAACTGTCATGATTTGGACCATTCGACCAACCATGGCGTCCTAGAATCTTAGAACTTATTAGCTAATGCAAGGGATTTCTCTAGGAATCTGTTCAAGTGACGCAGAGACGCTAGCTTCTCGAGAGGGCTCATACCAAAGGATGCCCTACAACTTGTCTAGTGATGATTCTTCCCTTTGAGCTTTCCATCTTCTCATTAGCTTAAGTTATAGTTGTTATTTAAATTCATAATTGATATCTCTCTTTATAATCACATGTGTTAGCTAGTGGAAATTGAATTGTTGTATTATATGCTTTATGATTATCCTGTATAATTGTTCATGCTTGTGGATTCTTATGGAACTTAAACCGGTACATTAGTGGGAAATTCCCACACATGAATGTACACCCATACTTGGGATGTAACTTGGCAAGTTGTGATCATAATGGACCTTCGACTTGTTGGTTATTGAGTGGTGGTCTAGATGGACCATTGATGTGGGCCTACCATCCAGGGTTGTTGTGCCCAATGGTTTTTAAGGATGGTCTTTATCGTATGGTTCTGATATCGGCCCTATGTGGCCGACTTTGATATCGCCCTATGTGGCTTTGTTCTAGTATTTCCCTATATAAGTTCGATATTTTATTCTGTGCAACCATGCGATGGTAAGCCCTATATACCGTAATATGATTGGCCACTAGTCGAGGGGTTTCTATTAAACATCCTAAGGTGGTAGTCTCATGGGCCGGAGATGGTGGCAATGAGACAATATGCCTGAGCCATCGGCCTACACTGGGCCATGTGCTCCCCGTAGTGACCTTTGAGCTTACCTAAATTGGCTGGTTGTAAATGGATTAATAATGACTTGGCTAATCATGCATACATGGCATATTTCGATGACTTGGATCACTCTGCCCTACGATTACGCTGCGTGTTGCGCTTATGACCAGTCATTCGATGATGATATTGACTCAGTTTATCATGCCCTGCGATTACGCTGCGTGTTGCATTGATAACCAATCTTATCCCTGGGTGACGACCTCAGTGTCCGTCCGGATGTTTTTCCCGGGACATAGGCCGTCTGGATGTTTTACCCCGGCCACAGACCGTCTGGATGTTTTACCTGGGTCGATCATTACATTCATACATCCATGCATCTAACAGGACTGCATTTACTCTGTTTTGGTTTCTGTATATTTTATACTATTTCTTACCTAATGCGGCGTTGTGTAATCTTGAGGGGAATTCACACTGAGTTGGCCACTCATCCATCAAATATAAAACTGTACAGGTAGTACAGGTGGCTTAAGTGATATACATGTTCAAACTTGATAAGGAGCAGGGTACGATCACCAGGAATGCTTGACTGTATGCTTGGAGGAGCTGTGTGATCTTGCGGCTTATATTTATATGCTTTCTATAATTTTCTCATATATTAGATCATGTAATTCTTGTATTTTGTAAATTTTGGAGACATTGGTTTGTAAAAGTCATTATGGGCATATTTGAATGATAATAAAATTTTTCTTTATGTCGATTTGTCCACACTACGCTCATTTGCTTACTCTGATGAAAGAAAAAATATATGTACTCGAATTTGACCATCCTTTAAGGTTAACACTCGAATTTTTAGGAAACGGGTGAAAAGTCGGGGCGTTACAGATATTTTATAATTTATGATCTTGTCAGTATCTCTGTTTACTCTGATAATTCCTGATCTTGTTAGTATTTATGCTTACTCTGATAATTCATGATCTTGTTAGTATTTCTACTTATTCCGATATTATACGATTTATGGATTACCAGGTAATTCCCGACATTGTATGATTATGGCATTGTATTGAATACTTGGCACTTATCTTGTGCACACACTTTCACCACCCTCTAAGCTTTCTATAAGCTTATGCACGATAGATGCGTGCAGGTGGCGTTAGGTTGCAGCAGCATTGAGCATGGAGCGTGCAGCGGTCTTCTGGAGCTTTGATTTTGACATATGTATTTTCCTTTCAGCATTGTATTCAAATGTTTATATTAATGTATATGTGATGATGATGTTGCCTTTGTGATTTGGGTAAACTTGTGGTTATGCTTTTTACAAGATAAATGTAAATTGAAAAATCCTCCTTGTAGGATCACAGGATTAGAATCTGGCGTATAGGTGCTGGGAGCCGAGAATGGGGTACTACGGTGGCTGTCGGCACCGGATTCGGCGATCGGGATTCCTGTGAGTCCAATCTCCGGGTTTGGGGCGTGAATAGGATCCCGGGATCGGAACCTAACGTATATATGCCGGGGGCAGAGAATGAGGTACTACGGAGGCTGTCAGCATCGAGTTCGGCAATCGATATTCCTGTGAATCCGATTTTCAAGTTTGGGGCATGACACTTCCGACGTCATTTCCTCCATTCTGATGAGCTTTTGAGTATTTTTTTAAAGATTTTCAACCACACTCTCCAATATATATATATATATATATATATATATATATATATATATATATATATATATATATATATATATATATATATGGGAAAAGGTACTATGCGCTCGACCTTACGATTAGCTCCCATGAGGTCGAGCTATGTGGGCCCCACCGTGATTCGTGTCGACCATCAACACCGTGCATTTGATGGGTACCCTCTAAATTATGGGATATCCCAAAAAACAGCCGTATACGGAACTCAGGTGGGCCATACCATCTAAAATCATGTGAAACACCGTTAAAACATATAAAAACACTAGGTGGGGGCCCACCTGAGTTTTGAATGCTGCTGAAACTTGGTCTGAACGCTTATGCAAGTGGGACACACATAATGGATGGGCTGGATTTTCAAACCACATCTCTATGGGCCCAAAAAATAGATTATGAATGTTTTAATGGTGCACGGCCCCTTCCCACTTCTGTATGTGTTGTGGCCCACAAAGTCACGGATTGACTTGATTTTTGAAACCTAGGCCCACGATGGAATGGTGCATCTGACTAATGGGTTAGATGTTCAAAACGCATCACGGTGGGGCCCACATAGCTCGACCTCATGGGACGGACTCATGAGGTCGAGCGCATAGTACCTTTTCCCTATATATATATATAGGTATAAATGGTGAGAGTTTGTAAAAATGATGCATTTTGTAATTGATGAATTTTGATGGAAGAATGTTGTAATTGATGAATGTAATGAATGTTGCCCAAAAGTGGGCCTAAAGTTACCATGGATCGTCAGTACTCACTGTAGATTGCCGATACTCACTATAAATCATTGGTCCCACGAAAATGGTCATAACCCTCTCATTACATGTCTAATTCGGGTGATCTTATATTATTTGGAAAGGTAATTTGATAAACCTTTAAATGACTTTACAATCATCTCATTTTTATCCCATTTGAATAACCAAAAGTGGGTCCAAAGTTACTATGGATCATCGGTACTCACTGTGGATTATCGATCTCACAAAAATGGTCATAACTCCCTCATTATATGTCTGATTTGAGTGATTTTGTAATCATTGGAAATATAATTTGATTAACTTTCAAATGACTTTAAAATCACATCATTTTAACACCATTTGATTTTTCAAAATAGGGCATAAAATTACTGTGGATCACCGATACTCACTATGAATCGCTGGTACACACCGTTGATCGTCGTTCCCATGAAAATGGTCATAACTCCCTTGTTACATATCCAATTTAGGTAATCTCGTACTCGTTGGAAATATATTTTGATAAAAATTTAAATCACTTTAGAATCACCTCTTTTGGATACCATTTAATTTTCCCAAAGTTAATATGGATTGTCGATCATCACTATAGATTACAGATCTCATGAAAATGATCATAACACCTCTTTTACATGTTTTATTTAGGTGATCTTGTAATTTTGAAAAGTTAATTTGATAACATTTTAAATGGCTTTAAAATTATCTCATTTGGACATTATTTTATTATCCAAATGGGGGTCCAAAGTTCATCATAACATTTATTATCAAATGAGATATCCAAATAGATGAACTTTGGGCTAATTTTTGGGTAATCAAATGGTATTCAAATGAGGTCATTCTAAATTCATTTGAAATTTCATCAAATTATCTTTTCAATAAGTATAAGATCACTCAAATCAGACATGTAACAAGGGAGTTATGAGCATTTTCATGGGATTTGCGATCCATAATAAGTATCGATGATTCATAGTAATTTTGAGCCCACTTTTGGGTAATCAAATGTTATTTAAATGAGATGATTCTAAAGTCATTTGAAAGTCACGCAAATTAGGCATGTAACGAAGGAGTTATATATGATCATTTTCATGGGACCGACGATCCACAGTAAGTATCGGTAATCCGTAATGAGTATCGGCGATCTATAGTAACTTTGTGCTCACTTTTGGACAATTAAATAATGTTCAAATAAGGTGATTCCAAATTCATTTGAAACTACTTCCAAATATATTTCTAACAAGTACAAGATCACCCAAATTGAACATGTAACGAGGGAGTTATGACTATTTTCATGGGACTTACGATCTACAGTGAATATTGGTAATCCATAATAACTTTGGCCCCACTTTTTGACAACATTCCTCTATTTCAACATTCATCACATTTATCCATTATAACATTCTTCTATTTCAAAATTCATCAATTACAACATTCTTCTATTATAAAATTCATACATTTCACAAACTCTCATAATTTATATTTATTAAAAAAACTAATATGTATATAAAGTGAACCCCCACACCCTATTCCCTTTCACAAACTCCCATTAACGATGCTAAAAATACACACATACAAATATATACTGTTATCCTAACTTAAATTTGCCTTTGGCCGTCATATCTTTTGTATTGTAAGGTGTGTCTGAAAATCTTAAAAAAACATTTAGAAAGTCGCTAGAATGGAGGGAATGACATTGGAAGCTCGCCAGAGTAGGTCCCAAATGGGTGTCAATGGTTCTAATGGTCAAATGGTCTCCTCCGTAAAAAAAATGAAGAAGAAAGATAAAGAACAGTCTAAATAGCCTTCCCGTGCAGGGGATCCACTTATTGAACACATCCTATATCTTGTGTATGGTCCATTAGATTGTTTTGTAGTAGATACAAGCCATTCATATGAAAGGAGTTTTAATTTCATATCATCTGTCCAAGTTTAAGGGCAAAATTCATCACGGATTGACCAAAATAAAGGAAACAGTTCGAAATTAACTCACAATGTTAATGCAGTTGTAGACCATAGATAACTCTAAATTTTTTTAGATAATTCTACCGTGAGTTCACGGCTGTCTAATTAAAGTGAATGGTTTAGATCAGTCGAGGAATTGCCACAATCATTGATTTAGTGGGGCTTACACTACCATTCTCAAAAAGTTATCTTGACTTCTGCATAAAGCTACCGTTATTCGAGGTAATGGGTGGCTGAGCGGCATTTTCATCTTCTAAAAATACAGCTAAATAAATAATGGTATGCTGATGTCAGTGCCTTTATTATATTATAATTAAGAATTGTTTTAATTAATTTACTAAGGAAGATCCAAATCAATTGAGGTGGTTGAGACCCCTGACTATGGGGTCCTATGATATACGTGACTAAATCCTATCCTGTTGTCCATTTGTATGGAAAGATCATTTAAAGGTTTTAAAGGGATGATTCAATAAATGAAACAGATCCAAATCTTACAGGAATATAATAAAGGAAACCGTGGTAATCGACTCCTAAAAATTTCCTGTCGGCAATAAAAGTTTTGGATCAAGCTTATATTTGTGTTTATCCTGATATTTGCGACTTTAGCAATAGGTTGGACGGCAAATAAGCATTCCAGTGTTCCCATTAAGTTTTTAAAGTGAGATTCAATCACCACAGTTTCATGTGGTATGGTTCACCTAGGATTTGGATCTGATTTATTATTAATTTTTATCATACTATAAAATGAGCTTTCAAAACTGTTGGATGGTGTGGATTTAAGGCACATACATCACCGTGAGCTCCACAGTCATGGTCCCACCCAGCTTGGTGGATGGGGGTCTCACCTAATCCACTCCTAAGACAATGGCCATTCATGTCAGACGCCACTATGTGGACGGTCCTGATCAACCGCCTCCAAGAACCAAACCACCTACTAACCTTTCTTTCCAGTAAAGCAGAGCTCGGCGGGCTGGGCTCTGAAGGGCCCACTGTCATGTATGGGTTTGTCAACACCGTCCATCCATTTTCTATATCGTTCCAGGATGCAGGCTCAAAAATGAACAGATCCAAGAATCAAGAGTAACACACCACATGAATCAGTGGTGTTAATGATACCACGATCCTTTAGGGCCAGTTCATAAGGTCTCATGTAGCAAAATGCAAATATCAACTTGATCCGAAACTTCGTCGGCTCCCAATAAGTTTTTAATGGTGTGCGTTTAATCCCTAACGTGTGGTCCAATTAAGCCTTTAAGCTGCCTCATTTTTGGAATTATATTCTAAAACAATATGGAAAAATGGAAAAATGGATTGACGGTGTTGATAAACCCATACATCACAGTAGCCCCCTCAGAACCCCAGTCTGTTACGAGCTCCTGAGAGGCGGCGAAGTTCCGCTTCCGGATATACCCTTCGCAGCGTTAGGTGACGTCTCCCTCCCCGTCTAAACATCCCTTTTCCGACCGGAAGCGGATTGGCAGGTGTACCACACACCAGCTATATAGCGGTTGTAGGTACGTGTCATGCGAAGACGAACGCTTACGCTCCTAGAGCTCCTTGTTGTACGAACGGTTCAAAGAAGATCAAATGAATAATATCCAAAGGTCTTCTACACCACACCACAAATAGCAGTTGAGGCAGTGATTTTCATCTTAAAATATTGGGCCTATCATAACGTTTATTTTCTATCTGATCTATTTATAAGGTCACAAAGACCTGGATGAAGAGGAAAAACAAATTTCATATTCAACTTATGTGGCTTCAAAAAGGGTTTCAATGGTATATGTTCAATCCCCCACTACCTTTTGCAGTGTGGTCCACTCGGTTAGATATGTCTTATTTTAAGTCTCGAGCCTTAAGTTTCGAGCCTTAAGAAGAGCTTGCGAAATGGATGGACGGTTTGGATATAACACATACCTCGTGATCAGACCCACATAACTTGCTGACGTCAATACACCCATATATCTGGTGTGATGTACACCAGCCAATCCGCTTCCTTCCTGACCCACCCACCCTCTTTAAATCCTACGGTCAGCACGTTCGATCGAGCATCTCCGTACCGGCAAACCCCTCCCAAAAATGGAAATTTTACAGGAACACCCTCCACTAAGACTTTTTTCCTTTTTAGGCAAGAGAGAGAAATGGAGATTCCTCCATTTCCATCTTCTATAATATATGGGTATGTGGCTCTTTGAGAAAGAAAGAGAGAGATGGGGAGAGGAAAGGTAGAAGTAACGAGGATAGAGAATCCGATGCGAAGACAGGCGTCTTTCTATAAAAGAAGAGACGGTCTCTTCAAGAAAGCCAAAGAACTCTCTATACTCTGCGATGCTAACCTTCTTTTGCTTGTATTTTCCTCTTGTGGAAAGCTCTACGAGTTTCGCAGTCCTTCCCATCTTAGGTCGATCGTGGCCGCCGTTTTATTGTTGCTGGTTTTGGGCTGTATTCCTTTTCTCTTTACCCTGCGTTTTTATTTATGGTTTTTTTTTTTTTTTCTTTTTTAAGTGTTGAGACGTTTATAGAGAAGTATGAAATGGCCCACCAATCAAAGGCTTTGGATGATAAATGCACGGTAATTCATCAATCACGTTTTTTTTTTTTTACGAATTTTTAAGTCTCTCTTCTCTCTCTCTCTCTCTCTCTCTCTCTCTCTCTCTCTCAAATCAACTTTCTGCTTGTATAGGGAAAAAGTGCAAACGTTATCGAAGCCGAGAAACTAGTGGACCAGCTACAGAGAAACGTGCGGTGAGAAAATGTTGTTATTGCTTTTAATTTTTTAAGCTGATACGTGTATGGGCCATACCCCTAATGTTACATTGGTCAAATGATATCCTAAATATATTATATATAAGTTTGCAGCACACGTGACAGGGAGCGTATCAATATGGACCGTCCATCTATTTTTCGATTGGACTGATGGTTAAACTCTTTTTAGAGATTTATTAATTTTGATATGCTGTGGCCCACCTTAGGTGTGAAATTGCCTGATTTTTTTGATGCCAGCTCACCTGATGGATAGCTCAGATCTCGCACAAGTGTTTACTTGTGTTATTTTTTAATTATAAGCCATACATGATAGCTATCACTAGACCAACGGCCTTGATTAATGCATCAGCGTGACACGTCTACGTTAGAGAAAGGGCCCTGTCGTATTCGGTTTCTGTAGGCTGTACCACACCTCCTTTGTAAGCGGACCGTTTTGGGAAAGCTGTCTTTTGTTGGGCCCGCACGCGTGCATATAAAGGAAATGGGATTGGTGGGATTGTATGTAGGGTGTTAGTTTGTTACTCTGTCTACGTCTAATACGCAGGCATTTAGAAATGGTACACATGGCATATAACTGAATTAAACCGATTAAACTATGGAACACGCCATATTATTAAGTTACAATTCAAAAACCAGATTAGTTAAACAATGGAAATAAGATTCTATACAGAGAGAGAGGAATGCTCATCTATGCACCTTCTTACTGAGCACCCGTGTGAAAATTTATACACGTGTCATAGGAACAGAATCTGAACGGTCCAAGTGATGTGGAACCCTTGAAACTTTATGAGCCCAATTTTCAGCCTGATCTAAAACTCTAGCGGGCCATAACAACGAGAAATACAAATCAAGGGAGGAAACTTTTTCCTTTTACCATGGCTCACTAGAGTTATGTATCGCGCTGAAATATGGCCTAGTGAGGTTTCAAGGGGTGCCTCATTAAGTGGACCGTTCAGATTCTGTGCCCTTGACACGTGTGAAAAGGTGCTCTCTCTCTCTCTCTCTCTCTCTCTCTCTCTCTATATATATATATATATACTTTGACAGAAAATTATACAGTAGAGCGTAGAGTACAGTAATAGGTAGATCACCAATCAGTAGAAGCAGTTTTTAAATAAATCTGGAGAAATAGCCACTGGAAGGCCATGTTTGTCTGGTGGGCCTGGCCCAAAACATTTGGATGGTTAAAGAAATGACTAATGCTTCACACTGGTCATACATATGGCCCACTCAATGACTCGACTGGCCTTTTGCTTCCGAGGCCTGGAGGATACTCAGTTGGGGCCCCACCAAATGAACGGCCGAGAGTAAAGCAGCGCATCTTTACCCTATATAGTTTGTTTTTTTACCCAACAGATTCCTGACGGGAGATGAGAGTGTATGCCATTCCTTGCCCGCGTTGAAGTTCGTCGAGCAAAATCTAGAGGCCACAATCTGCCGTGTTCGGACGGAGAAGGATAGAAAGATCAGAGAAGAGATGGCCCACCTTGCCAACATGGTAAAAAACATCTACGACAGCATTTTATGTACTTTTATCTCTTATATGCTTTCCCTTATAGTTTATTTATTTATTTATTTTCCGGTGTATATGTGAAGGAACGGCTGCACCTGCGAGAAAGATACCATCTATGTACAAAGGCAAGCTCTTCTATCTTTGTACTTTGTGGTGAATAATGTAATTTGTATGCGTGGGGCCCATGGTTTGGTGATCCAGACCATTGAACTTGTAGCTGATCTTAAACCATGCCTAGAGAAGCTCTTCAAGCATTTCAATTGTTGGGATGCATGGTCAAGAAGAAATACGCCAACAATCCAAATCATTGGAAAAAGTACCAACAATCAATTGTTTGCGCATCACCATAGATTACCTATCGAGATTCGTCGAAATCTTGGTACAAAGTCAAATTCTTCTTCTCTCTTCATCCTACTGTAATGGGGGTTTTTCTCAACATGGGAAGAGGACTCGGGACCACACTCAGCACTTCAATGCTTGTGGCAAGTCCTACTCATTGATAGACTCGCCAATATTTCTATCACCTCCACACCTCTCCCTTACGGGAGAGAATAACCCTGACGTAAGAGACTCTCTCTCTCTCTCTCTCTCTCTCTCTCTCTCTCTCTCTGTATTCCATAAGACCTATTTGGCATACACCACACTACTGTGGGACTCATATGCAGCTCTATTGCCTGGCATTCAATGCCATAGGCCATAAAATTCCAACATTCTCCCACTCAGTCCACCTAATTGGCATTATATTATATATGCAATCTATTAGTGTATCTAGTATATCCTTACGTGCTCGAAACCTTATTATATATTTATTGTGAATCAAGAGTAGTACTCTAAATAATCTACTCCACCGAGACTTCTGTTATAGAATTATGGCAGTCATCATTGCATTTCTAGTAATGGGACCATGCACAATCATGCATAACAGTATTCTCAACGGCATGGATTCTGGAAGCTAGGGTGCGTTGTATGAAATTGCATGTCTAGTGTAGCCTTTCATACAGATTTTCAAGCAGTCTTATTACTCGAAAACTTTAAGAGTGTGTTTGATTTTTTAAATCAATTGTAAATACACTGCAAATGGGAGTAATGATTATTTCTTTTGGTAATTGTGGCATTGTTACTTATGCTTGATATGACGGTTACTTTTTGAACTCAAAAACCAAGGACACTACCAAATATATTTGGGGCCCACCTTCATGTATGTGGCTTATCCACACCGTCCATTTGTTATACCAGCTAAATTTATGGCTTGACCAAAAAAATGAGGCTGATACAAAGCTCAATGGACCCCACCACAGGATTTAGGAAATCGAACATCTAACATTAAAAACTAATCAGTGCCACTATTTCCTTAAGTGTGGGCCACTCGAGTGTTGGATCAGCCTCATTTTTTGGCTCATGCCTCAAAACGTTACGCTATAAAGGATGGACAACACAAATATATCTTATATATTAGGGTGGGGCTAAAAAATTTAAACTAATCCTTTTGACTCGATTTTCAAAACTGAAATGTAATTGCATTTTCAAACGGAATGGAGAAGTAATAATTAATAATTCATTGAGCATTTACATGAGATTTGGAAAATCAAATAGGCCCTAAAGCATTATGTTTACTTACTTAATCATGTGCATGAAAACTTTATTTTAAGGCACAAAAAACCACAATGTCATATATTATACTAAATAAAACCAAAATAACACATAACTTGAATATTTGTACCTCCTACTAATTAAATACATCTTTAATGATAATCAATCCTATGTCATTCAGTAAATCCTTGAATACATTGAGAGGTAAGCCCTTAGTTAATGGATCCACAATCAGCAACTTCATGGTATTGTGTTTTACAGACATTAGACAGTCTTCAGTTCTATTCTTCAAAATAAAAAACTTTAAGTTTATGTACTTTGACTTAGATGAACTTTTGTTATTATTGGAGAAGAATACAACCGTAGTGTTATCACAGTAAAGTCTCATAGGCTTTAGAACTGAATCCATAGCACGATGCCTTGAGATAAAGTTCTCTTCTTAGATCGCTTGACACACAGCCTCGTAACAGGCGACCAATTCCGCTTCCTAATTTGGATCTTCTGCTGTTGAGGCACCCAACAAAGTTTGATTCTATAAACCAATTCGGCTCCAACCAATCAATCCATATATATGTGAGCATGAAATCCTTCATCCTTTACAAATACCGAAATACTTTCTTTACGGATCTCCAATGATCCATTCTTGGATTCGGCATGTACCTCCCAAGCATTCCAACCCCAAAAGCCATGTCAGGTCTAGTGCAGACCTGCACATACATAATGTTTCCAACTGTAGATGCATATGGGATATCTTGCATTTCCTTCTTTTTGAGATCATTCTTGAGACACTGTAAGAGACAAATCTTGTCGCCCTTGACAACATAAGCCTTTTCTAGCGCATAACTCTGCATGTCGTATCTGCTAAGAATTCTTTTAACGTGAATTTTCTAAGGTAATCTTAAAATACATCTTGTTATATCACGGTATATTTCTATACATGTGAGAAATGAAGCAGTGTTAAGATAATTCATTTTGAATTTCTGTGATAGAAATTTCTTAACATCGTGCATCATTCCTTTATCGTTGCATGCTAGTGGAATATCATCAACATATAACACTAGGAACACAAATTTGTTCCTACTGATATTTAGTAAATACACTGATCAACAACATTTTTCCTAAAATCATATGAAGAAAGCACCTTATAAAATTTCAAATACCACTGACGTGATGCTTGCTTTAAACTGTAAATAGACTTCTTTAGCTTACAAACCAAACGTTCATATACATGGATCTTGAAACCTTCAGGTTGCAACATATATACGTTTACCTTTAATTCTTCATTGAGAAACGCAATATTTACATCCATATGATGTAGTTTAAGATCATATTGAGCCATCGGTGCCATAAAAATATGAAAGGAGTCATTTTTAGAGACTAGTGAAAAAGTCTCTTTAAAATTAATGCACTTCTTTTGAGTGACCCCCTTAGCTATTAACTGGGTTTTATATCTTTGGATCGTACATTTGGCATTCCACTTGGTTTTGTAAACCCATTTACAACCAATAGGCACCACCCATTTGGGTAGATCAACTAAATTCCAAATATCATTGTCTTTCATGGACTTTAGTTCACCTTTCATAGCATCGATCCATTAAGAGAGGTTAACACTTTGTTTTGCTTGTGTGTAAGATTCAGGGTCATCTTCCACACCTATGTCAAACTCATCCTCATGAAGGTACACAATGTAATTATCAGGTACCGCTAATTTCCTCTCTCTTACGATCTCTTTAATGGAACTTCTTCCTAATTAGGTGATTCTTCTATCGTAAGAGTGTCTTGTGAAGCCTGTGATCGATCTTCCCTTGAAGCCTCATTTGTGGAATGAGTAATAGGTTGATCGTCTCCTATAACTAACTCAAGATCAATCACATTTTGCTCCTCAATGACAAAGTTCATAAGTTGTGCACCACTATCATCATCCTCAAGAAATTTTGCATTCCCTAATTCAGCTATCCTTGGGGTGTGAGAATGACAATAAAACCTGAAACCCTTTGGCCTTTCAGGATAGTCGATAAAGTATCTACTAAAGATCCTAAGATCCAAATTTTTTTTTCCCATGGGTTATAGATCCTTACTTCAGTGGCGCAACACCATACGTGGAGGTGATTAACACTAGGTTTCCTTCCTGTCCACATTTTAAATGGAGGTTTACTAACAGCCTTAATTGAAACACGATTCAGGATGTAAACCATTGGTTTTAAGGCATCGCCTTACAATGATTCTGAAAGAGTGAAATTACTAATCATGGACCTAACCATGTCTTTTAGGGTCCTATTTCATCTCTTAGCTATACAATTCTATTCTGGCATACCAGACATAATATACTGAGCGATGATGCCATGTTCTTTTAGGAATCTAGCTAATAGTCTTAGATTCTATCCTGATTCGTCGTATATGCCATAGTATTCACCACCATTGTCAGATTTAACAACCTTAATAATCTTTTGTTAAGTTAGTTCTCAATCTCAGCCTTAAAGGTTTTAAACATATTCATGATATCTGATTTGTCATGAATTAAGTATAGTTACCCATAACGAGAATAGTAATTTATAAAGATGATGAAATACTTTTGTTCATTACAAGAAACCGTAAGAAATGGATCACATATATCTATATGTATCACCTCTAAGAAACTAGTACTCCCGGTGACACTTAATTTCCTTATTCTCGTCTGCTTTCTCTTTATGCAATCTACACATACTGTAAAGTCTGTGAAGTCTAATGCACTTGGAATTCCTTCCCCAACAAGCTTTTCAATTCTCTCACGAGAAATGTGGCTGAGTCGCTTATGTCATAACATGGAGGAATTCTCCTTAATCAATTTCCTTTTTATGCCAATATTCATGTTCTCATATACATGCACAAACTTTGATTGGAGGTACGAATTATCGATATGTAATTGATATATGTTGTTTACTGATAAATCAAGGCCAATGATATTTGAATCACGTGACAACACAAACTTTTCATTCCTAAATGAGAATGTATATCCACTAGTGTTGAAACGTGATATGAAAATAAGATTGTGCCTTAAAGACGGCACGTAAAAAGTGTTGCCCAAGTCCAAATAATGCCATAACTTTAACTTTAACCTATAGATCCCTACAACCTTAACATCCTACTGAGTGCCATTGGCCATGAGAACAAAGTGTTCTCCATCTACCGGTGGACGACTCCTAATGAATACATGCATGGAATTGAAAACATGAGTTGTGGTGCCTGAATCAATCTGCCATAAATTTTCTGGTGTATCAATTAAATTTGATTCCAAGTAGACGAGTTTTTTGTATTAGTTTTGCTAGAAATTTCTCTTTCATATTTGTGACCCTAAAGACTTTTCTACAGTTAGATTGTACTAATATCTCATTTGTATCAAGATCTAAGTAACTATAGGAGATAACATGCATATTTGTATGCAAGAAGGATTAAGAAACTCATATAAGAAAATATCCAATGTAAAACTTTATCCAATCGACAGGGTGGTCAATTAGATTCGCTATGATGATAGGCCTAAGCATCAACTCTAGGTGTGATACATAGTGCATCGTTGTTGTCCCTCCTCTGGATTGAGAGAGCAATATGCGAGTGGTTCTCACAATATGAGGTTGGGTGAGTGCTAATATTATGGGCCCAAATAGTATAATACTTTTGTGGCAAGATGACTAATTCGATCACATGATATTAACATCCTCCACCCCATCCCAGTTAGCTCCCACCAGACTAAGAACTCTTTTGGGTCGAAGACAGTTTGTTTGGAGACAAATGCCACAAAATAAGATCCTCTAATGCACAACATATACGCCGCAACCTTGATTCTAAGAATCGATGCACATCTCTAGTCACCGCCACTTTAGTGAAACACACAAATAGATACGCTCACCAATTCTTAGAAACTAGGATCCCATCGGCTCCATTATCCAAATGGATATCCTTAAGACCCACAAGCCAAGAGGCCGGTACCTGGATCATGATGGTCGCAAATCTGAAAGCTGAATTACTTCATTACTTTTGGACATAAGAAATCTGGGCCAAGTTATCTCCACGGTGGGACCCACCCGATTCATGAGCCACGACCTTGACACGCACCACTGCATTCACGTGCAAGATTGACACATATGGCCTAGTGCAGAACGGTTTGTAGTTGCAAATTTCAGTTATGATTGATGGTTTATGTTTTTATACGTAGCTGGCTAACGTTCAAGAGCGCAGTAATGCTGTTTTTAATGGGCCATCACCCCCCTCGGTTCATGAACTAGACCTGAGACTAGGTATGTGAAATCTTTTTTTTTTCCTCCTTCCCCGGCGTTGTTAACCGTCACAAGGGAATGCCAACATGCTCTTAACCCAAAGCTCGTGGGGCCCACTGGGATATTTGTGTTATATCCATGCCAGCGTCAGTTTTGCCAACTGGCTTAGGACATGAGCTTAAACTTAGTTAAATTCAAAAACTCAAGTAAGCTACAACACAAAAAAAAATGAGAATAAGATGGCCCACCTCAAAAACCTTTCACGGGCACATCGTGATGTCCATATCCCATCCCACCGTTAATAATGCGATTCCCACTGGAATGAAGGTTAAACACAGATATCAACCTCATTCAAAACTTTTGTGACCCAACAAGATTAACGGTGGCCGTTCAATCATATTATTTCTTGTGTTGTGGTTCACTTGAGTTCTCAAATATTCTTGAATTTAAGATGATGTTCTAAAATGAGCTAGCAAAATAGGCAGAAAGAGCAAATATAGCCTAGACATCAAGGTGGGCCCCACAGAAATTAGAGTTACATGGCACATTTTAGCAAAATAACTTAAATGGGGCCAGTGTGAAGTGCCATATATCATATTTTTACTGTTAGTCTCTTTTTTTGCTGCTGTCTTGCAGGCTTGAGTTAAACACGGATTGCTTTCCAGCGCCAGGAGTGTAAGGTTTGAATTAGAATTTCTCAAATTTTAAGGCCATAACATTGGAGAGAGTGTTTTGTATGTTTTTTTGAAGTTATTTGCATTTGCATAGACATGGACACTTACTCAAATTGGATAGTGTTCTTGAGGAATTATGGGGCCCACATTCATCAGATTTTTTTATGTTCTTTAGGATCACTGATTTGATGGCCTGATAGATGTTGGATGACTGAAAAATCACTATGATTGGAGATCCTAGCTGGTCTGGCAGTGACTGACCTACAAATTGATGGTTAGAAAAAAAAAATGTAAAAAAAAAAAACAACAACAGCCGAGAAATATTAGTTTTGGGGGCAATCCCATCCATGGTGGGGCCCCTTTTCTGGATTGGAGCATCAAGACCTTTTACAAGTAATGATGCATTGTACCATCTGACTCCTCTGGTTTCTTGGGGAATTTCATGCAAGTTTTTCTTTTTAATCTTCAGCGGCCTTTGGAATCAGGAATCCATTGGAAAACATGTGGGAAGGAAGGCAAGTTCTTTTCCTTCAATGTGACAAATATCCATGTTTGGATATGCTGGAATTCAAGGGAATTGATTTTCTTGCCGACATGTAATTACATTTTCCCAACACCAAATAGAAAATTACAATAGCAGTTTCTGTTGAAAAGCAGGCATTGCACTTGATTCTCAAACAAAATACCTTGAATTTGGAATCCATATCCACTATTAGCATTTACCTTTCCTCACCATGGATTCCATATCCAAACATGGCCTTTCTAAAATTGCTAAAAACACTTGCATGACTTTTGCTGACGTGGATGTAATGACTTAATGTGATGAGATCCACCCCATCCATCAGGTATGCCACCTTGTGTTTGGACTGAGGACCAGAAATCAGGCAAATTCAACACTTGGGTGGGATAAACCATGGGGAGGTTTATCCCATTAAAATCGTTCTGATTGTGTGAGACCATGTGTGGTGTGTGCATATAGCATCCAATCCACCCATCTGATGTACGGCACTAAAATTAATCGATTTCCTGAAAACTAGGACATTAATTCCAAGACTCATGTGGGCCAAGTATGATATTACATTGTTCATGTGTGTGGCCCAACTAAAGGCTTATTTGGGAACTTGTAATTGGAGGTAAATGGGAAATGAAATTGGAGGCAAATGAATTGAGAGTAAATGGCTTACTTAATTGTATTTGGATGAGAGTAAATGAAATGCACTTAAAATCTTTGAATGAGAGTAAATGGAAGGAATTAGAATGCATAGAATTTTTCAATATATGTACAAGATCATATGTGATATACCAAATTAGTTTACATTTGTGACATTTAACAGAATAAATAAGCCCATTGAAATATATACTTAAACCAAAAATAAGGAAATTTCAAGCCTCAGGTTGGTCATAAACTGTAAAGATTACAAACAAGCAACTCGTCAATATTTTTAACCTTCCATTTAGATGGTTAACCTTTAAACGGCTTGTATCATTCTATTAACAATTTATAATGATGTAGCCTATATTTGGATTGTTTCATAATATCATTAGCATGCCATGTATACGGCTTACATGTGTACAGTGGCACCTTTATTTATTTGTGCTACCTTTCAAGGGAGCTCAAAAGGGCATTTACCCATTTACTTCTTAAATTGGAATGGTTTTAGGATGCATGGTTAAATTTAATGGCACACCTGACAACGGTTGATCTGCCACAGGTTTATCCCCCATAGTGTTTAGTTAGCCGGGTGAGGATTTTAGTAACTTAGAAACTGGTGGTCACTCAAATCCTGACACATATGGGTATCCAGACCATCCAAATTGTGGGTCCACTTGTAGATGGAGCACGCCTTTAAAATCACATTGATCATCCAAATTAATGGTCATAAAATAGATAGCAAAAAGAAAAATATTGAGAAGTCAAAATTCAAATGGAAAAAATTAAATGGTTAATATTGTTGATGCAAAAAACTGGAGCATCCTTTTCCGTCCTATCACCTGCACAAGAAGGAGATAAAGGAGACCCTGACTAGAGCCGGGGATCCTCTGATGCTAAAGTCAGCGATATGATCGTACTAGGAGGTTTCTAGGAGAGTTTTCTGTGTACCTTTCACCTTGAAGGTCTCCTATATTTATAAGAATGGGAGAGTTCCGTAGTGTAAGGATTCTTCTCCTGATATCTCGAAGATTCGGTATCAATCCGTTTTTTGTCTCCATCCGATCCCGAGATCTTCAGGATCGAGGATCCTTTTACTAGATTTTCGGGATAGTGTTCTCATTTACACCGTCTTTTCCTTGCTTGGCTCAGTCTCAACCGACTCTAATGATGAGTGAGTCTCAGCCAGCTACAAGAATAAACTTGTTTGCCCTCTGTTGGATGAAATGGAACCGATCCGTAATTGGTATCCTCTCTTGATCCGATAGTCGACCTGTAATCGACCTAAATATGAGTCCGTTTTATGGTCAGTCGGATGTCTTTTAGGCTTCGAGCCTTAATCGGCCTCTTTGGATGTTGCTACCTCGTTTACCGAGTTAACTTTATGCATCTTACATACTTTGCCTTGTGGCTCATGACTTTGTAAGTCTCGGTTGGAATTCATTTCCTACAATCCGAGTTAAGTCTCTCCTTTAGGCATTTAGTTTGCCTCGGTTCGGCTTATTACCTCGGATTCCCGGGCGGTATCAGTAGAGTTGGTCCATTCCATAGCCGAGTCTCTGGACTCGTTCTATTTTTTCCCCAACAAATATTATATCACTAGTATAAATTGTTGCTCACTCTTGACGTAGGGAAGAACATAAAGAGATAATGAGAAAGATCATTGTCTTCCTCAAGTAGGTAGAACCTTGAATCCATAAGGTACTTTTTAAATCCATAAGAAAAAATAGAGACAACTCAAATAATTTTATTGAGTAATGTCTGTAATATATATGAATTTTTAATTACATCACTAATAAAGAAAAATAAACCTTAATTTGTAATTATTTAAAATAACAAAATTTTAGCCATAATAAAAGTTATCCAAAATAGTAAAACTTATCTAAAGCCTAATTTGATAAAAATAGAAAGTTTAGATAAAAGTCCTACCATGATTACAAGTAATTTTTAAAAAAGATGAAAATTTAAAACTCTAAAAATAAGGAAACACGGCAAAAATTAGAATTATTAAAAATAATATTTTTTTTCGTAAAATTTCATTTTTGAACTAGAAGCATGTGTTTTCTTGCGAAACAGATAGACACGACTAACTTTATCAACCGATCAACCTCGGATGGCCCATTACGTAAAGATTGATAGGTTGTGCGTTCTATAACAATACATATGTAAAAAGTTATGACCAATTTATGATTCACACTTCAAATGATAATTTTTCCCTATTTGAATTGAACGCACCTGAGGCTCAATTGCACCATGCCTTACGTAGGACCGGGCTTGAATATGATGGACTACTTTCACTTCCATTTGATCTTCTTTTGGTCCAAGCATGCTAAGAATGTATCTATGCCACATTCTACATCAGTCCCCCCACTTAGAAAGAACTCATCCTTGAGTTATTCAATGGACTTGGCTCATGATACTCATATCGGTCAGCCTCATTAAAAGTCTGTAAGATCTCCATGCCTTTGGGAAGATCAATAATATTAGCATTATTATTTATTTTCCTGATGATCGAAATAGAACATGTCTTCTTATTCCCCAGCTTATTATATGTCACAGTTGGAAACCTCTCCTTACGCAGGTGAAATAGTACGTTATTATCTACTTTAAACACCTTTTGGCACTGCTATTTATTAACATCTTCATTGTACCTGGCGTTATATTTGTATAACTTATTCTGGACATCGGCATGCACTGTCATGATTCGGTCCGCCATATTTTCTACCGAAACACTTATAATTAGTAACTTACCAAAACACTCATAATCGTTAGCTTAGGCAGGGGAGCTAGATCGAGTGTATATTTGGTAACACAACCATATACAACCTTGAATGAAAACTTATATGTGGATCAATTATGTATGTCGTTGAAGACAGATATCACATAAGCAAAAGCAACAACCTGCATGGAGAACAATTCGTTGGGAAGTTCATCGGGCATAATTCATTTGGACTTCTGCAATACTGGTTTCAACTTTTTTGGGATGTTTATGAGTTCTACTTATTTTTCCTTTTCAACTAATGTGTTAATATCTCCCGTCTCTTCGGTTTCTTTGATAAAATCTCATTCAGTTACAAGAGTTTGCCTCTCAACTTTAGAAGTCATGGCTTGGTTTTTTGTACTCATAAGGGTGATGATAATATTTCTACTATCTTCAACAAATATAAATATGTTATCCTGATCTATATGCGTAACATCAACATGATACTGTTACGGTCGACCAAGTAGCATGCGACAATACTCCATATCAATCATGTCACACATTATTTCGTTCTTATAATGTTTACTAATGGAGAAAAAAATACCACATTGTTCAGTTATTTTTGTTTTATTGGCATTCTTGATCCATCTAATCATGTATAGAGATGAGTGCCTTTATGTCTTTAGTTACAAGTTTTCTACCAGTCTTTGATAGAAGATTCTCACTACTCTCACCATATATGATCAGATCACAAGCCATTTGCTTCACGGTGCACCTCATTCGAAAGATGTTATGCCATTATAAATCTATTTACTCATTTTGTATGTATAACACTTTCCTCATGATTAGAGTGGTGGCTTACGACTTATGACTAGTGTTGCACCACAAACGTGATGACTATAAGCTCCATTGATATCATATTGCTCATTATTACGAACATGAATATATCTAAGGCTTTCGTCAAACGGTCAATCACTACTTGCGGTTCTTGCATGGCTCGCAGATTCTTTTGTTGGAAAGCTTCAAATACTGTCTTTGTCATAGGATTGTTCTTTAGAGCACTGTTCATGTGATTGTTGCCTACATCATTATTAGATGCTATCGAACTAAGGAAAAATATGGCTATAAAACCAATTACCGTAGGAAAGAGTGTAAAGAGATAATGAGAAAGATCATTATCTTTCTCAAGTATGTAGAACATTCAATCCATGTAATAGTTTCTTGAATCCACAAGAAAAGAGAGAGAGAGAGAGAGAGAGAGAGAGAGAGAGAGAGAGAGAGAGAGAACTCACATAATTTTATTGAACAATATTTATAATGTGTATGATTTCTTAATTATATTACTAATAAATAAAAATAAATCTTAATTCATAATTATAAAAAATAGCTAAATTATAACTCTAATAAAAGTTATCCAAAATAATAAAACTCATTAAAGCCTAATTTGTTAAAAATAGAAAGTATAAATAAACCTTATTAAAGGAGTCATAGCATGACCGCAAGTAATTTCTCAAAAAGATGAAAATTTGAAACTCTAAAAAAAGAAAACATGATAAAAATCAAAATTATTAATAAAATTTACCTAAAATCTCGTTTTGACTTAGAAGCATGCATTTTCTCACGAAACGTATAGATACTACCCACTTCGTGGGTCGATTGACCCCAAATGACTCATTATGATGAAGATTGATAAGTTGTGCGTCCTTTAATGATATTCAGATCAAAAGTTATAGTCAATTTATAATTAATACTTCATGTGACAATTTCTCCCCATCCATATTGAATTTCTTTAAATGGGATGTGCTTGAGGCTCAAATACATAATGCCCTGCGATAGGACTAGGCCTGGATTTAACCGACTATTTCCACTTACGTTTAGCCTTTTTTTGGTTAGTTATACTAGGAATGCATCTGTGTCAACTCTTCGTCCATATTTGGGTTAGGAAATTGGATGGTGTGGATTGACATACAGCTACGTTTGAAGAGTTGCTGCAGTTTTTTATTATTTTTTCTCAAATAACGAAGGAATCTAGCACGTGGTTGAGATGTCAGGGGTGGCACTGGGATTGATAACATGGGCCAGAGCTGGTGGCCCGCCCTATAGGGCCAAAGGTTGGCCCCTGAACTTAGCCTGAGTTTGGGTTGAGGCCCACTTTTTCAACTTAGGTTGGGTTTAGGGCTCATGATGATAGCTGACTAAGCCCCTGTCCAATAATCAAGTGGGTCACTAATACAAAATGCTGTATGATTTGTAAGAAACTTGTAAGATTCCATTAAACATTCATGAGGAGTCTAAAGGGAATTTTATTTGTTTATTTATTTATTGGGATCATGATTCTTTCATCAAAATTATTTATATGAGGGGATTGAATGTGATTTTTCTTACATGGCGGATCCTCGCCAAACTCAGCTCTGTAGGGCCCGGGTCAGGGCTGAGGTCTTTATAGCATGATTAAGGCCACAGCTGGGTTACATCCAGGTCTAAGGGGCTTTGGCCCGGCCCTAGCCCGGTCCATTGCCACACCTACGAGATGTGTGCCTAGATACAGATTGAATGATAAAAAAACCAAACTGATCAGAAAACATCAACCACGTGATTTTATAAGTTAAACTATCTTTTGAATAAAATGTCAGATGTGGGCCCTACTAGAGGCGGACGAATAAAATAATTAGAAACTTTCTTTCGACTAAAATGATGTATTTGATGCTCACGTGTTTGATGGTATGACTGTCTATATTTGCTGCGGTTCTTGTCCTTTAGGGCCCATTAATTGGACGGCGGCATGCCTGTATCCACGTTTATGATGGATTAGTTACCGAGCCTGAGCATATTTCTAAAACGGACTAACACGACTCGAAACTCACTGAGTCAACTCAGCTCGACGAGCTTTTGAGCTGTTTCTGGGAAACTTGACCATGAGCTTGACTCAGTCCGGACTTGAAAAGACTTACCAACTCGTCTTGACAACTTGGCTGACTCAAACTGAGTCAGCTGCCACGGCCTTTCAATAATAAAAACTCTACAAGAGATGGGAACAAACCTGCATTCGTGCTAATGAAGCAAGCCCCGGTACCAAACCGAGGTAGTTTTTTTACAAATGAATTCATATTTTTAATTGAGTTTAAACATTTATTACTGCTTACATTTGTCGTTTATATATGGTATAATACTGAGTTGAGTGAATTAAAAACTCGTCAGTCTTTGAGTTGATTGGACTGAGTTTTTAGGTGCTATGAACATGAGTGAGATGGATCGCCTGATTTTGCCCTTTTGGCTTTCTTCTATAATGTTTTGAAAAGAATCCAGACCATTGACTTGTTATGTTGCACTGTCACGGATCAAACCTCCACATCCTACAGAGAATAATCTCAACTGTTGGTTGTTGGCCAACAAATAGACTGTTATGATTTAGAAATATGATAATGGTCCTCATTCAATTGAAAAAAGGTCCTAATATTGGAAGCTTCAATATTCCACTCTTGAACTTTTGGGGCATTATCCGCCCAAGGTGGGCTGCGACGGAACAATGGTCTAGATTACGCTAGTCTGCAATGCCATTAAAATATGCATCTGAGATGCATAGGCAATTACCAAAGAATACATCTAATTGAAATCACGGTGTTTGGCGGCCTGCAATTGAAATACACATAGATTTGGTAATTGGAATCACCAAAGTGTGTTTGGCATATAATATTTGGAAGAGAGAAAGTAAGAGAGATGGCATCAGAATCACCAAATTGTGTTTGGCATCCGGTATTTGGAACAGAAATCTAGATCATTTGTTTGCCACAGTCTGGAGAACCCTATCTATTACAATATAATTGGGCCACATCATCTGCGGTTAATACAATGGATGCAGATTGCGTCCTACCCCCGCCCGTCTCTGGCCATGAACGGGCAAATCTGTTGGCTGGCCCACCGTGGTTTATCTGTTTATCTACGTTGTCCATCCTTTCTCTCATATCATTTTAAGAAATTTGGACAAAAATGAGGTAGATTGAACAATCAAGTGGACCACACCAAATAATAAGCTTGGTTGCATTAAATGCCCAAAGCATGAAATGCGAGAATCATCTATGGTGTGGTCCACTTGATCTTGGATTTGCCTCATTTTTGTACTCATGACCTAAAATGATCTAAGAAGAGAAGTGGACGGCATAGATAAACACATACATAGTGAGCCTGCCCACAGAACTGCCCATTCATGGCTAAAGATGGGTGGGGGAGGACCCAATCCATGTCCTAATACAACAATGCGGGCAAACAGAGGATTCGTAATCTTGAAAGAGAGGGAATGAGAGAGATACCTTTAACTTATGGCACGGGGGTAATCAAAACCCATGAAAGCACATCTTTGCTATGAATTAAAAAAGTGTCGTTCAGGGGCTATGTTCATAACTTGTATTTGATATGTACTGATAAGCAATGGTACTGCCGTAGAATCCATGTTAATTAAAATCACTAGCTGTGCTTGATGGCTTATAAATTAAAAATTCATTAAAATCTGACAATTTGCTAACTATTACTTACTAAATTGCTTTGAACAACTAGTATTTAAAAAATTAAGAGCGAGAAATATGATTGATTTGTGACTTAGTAGTAATTGAAATTTATATAATCAAATTATATAATTTTATTTTAATTAAAAAAATCATTATAAATATTTTTTATCACAATAGTTACCGCTGATTCAGGCTACAAATGGCCTCAAGGTGTATTGATGTGAACCACACTCATCCCAAATACACACCAGTCTAAGAAATGGAAACCCGCGAATGCTGTTATCGATCACCTTTTCAGCGTTGCCAAAACGCCAGTGTCATTTTGGTAAATTGTCTCTCGTGGGAACACTTCGAAAAGGCATCTCGGATTCTGAGTAGATTGAAAACTCGGCGACCGAAGTGGCTGAAAGGGGGTGTATCTAATTCAAGAGAACGCCATCACCACAGACTAAAATTACAGAAAAACCAATCCCCCGACCTCAATAAAAAATAATCACACTCCACCCCTCTCCGATCGAAAGAGAGAAAGGAAGGAAGGAAGAAAAATGGCAACAGCTCCGCCGAACGGAATTTCGTCCCTCTCGTCGGACGCATATCTGGAAAGCAAGATTGTGAAGGAGACTAGGTCACTAGTCGCCGATCTCTGCCGTCAGTTCTACACACTCGGGTGGGTGTCAGGCACCGGAGGCAGCATCACCATCAAAGCCCATGACGACTCCGTACCCAAACCCCAACAGCTCATTGTCATGTCCCCTTCTGGTAATTTTGTAATTTCTCTCTCATCAGATCATCTTCTTTCAGTCCCAAACAGGGCAAATCGCGATTCATTTGAATTGAACTCTCTCTCTCTCTCTCTCTCTCTCTCTCTCTCTCTCTCTCTCTCTCTGCAGGGGTTCAAAAGGAGAGAATGGTTCCTGAGGACATGTATGTGCTGTCTTCGAGCGGCTCGATCCTGTCCGCTCCTTCCCCCAAACCATACCCTCACAAGCATCCTAAGTGTACGGACTGCGCTCCTATCTTCATGAAGGTAGGCGCGTTTGGTAGCTAGTTTGCGATTCCCCCGAAAGCTAATTTAGTTGGTTCATTGGGTATGTTTGGACATGCTATGGAAATAATTAGTTCAGTAAAGTGGAAATAGTCAAAATTCTGTTTCCTTAGCATTTATAGCTTGAGAGTGAGTGCTAAACTGCAATTACATCACAGTCATGCTGGAGAGAGGAACGTAACTTGGATTTTGGCGGCCACACCATCGAGTTGATTAAAATGAATGTTTGCAATTCAATTCACTTGTGTATCCAAATGGAGCCTTAGGGGTTGTTTGGATGCCTATAAGTTTTTAAGTTGTAAGTGGACGTACACCTAAAGGCACTGTCTGTTTGGATGTAAGCTGTAAGTGTGAGTCACTTAAAGGTAAGTAGTTTTTTGTGTCTGGGTAACCTATAAGTCAGTTATACTTATGGGTAAAACAAAGATTGAAGTGGAAAATCGCTCCAAAATCTTCAAATCACATTAAAAAAGTTTAGCATAAAATGTCATTGGGTTGAGTCCATCTAGATTAAACTTTGAGTCAATTCTTAAGCTAAAACAATTATAAGTGAGCCACAAAAGTGGGTCCATGGATTCAAAATACTGGTAATGCGGAGCATCTACTTAATATAAGCAAAAAGAAAGTTAAAGTTATTAATAATAAATCCAAACATAAGTCTTAATTACAATTCAAAGCATGCAAAAAGGATGGCCAAGATTATTCGTAGAAGATACATCCAATCACAGATGTTTAGGACCATCTAATTGCTGTGATTTTTGCAAAGCAGCATGTAGAAAGGATGGACAAGATCTTTTTCAGAATAGAGGTCCAGTCACAGATGTTTAGGACCATCTAAATGCTGTGGTTTTCACAAAGTAGCATAAGAAGAGTGGACTGTACTTAACTGATGGTCCACATAGGTGATGTAGATGGCAACTATTCCAAATGCAATTAGGTGCATTGGAAGGTTCCCATACATGTAGCCCACTAGATTTAAAAAAAAAAAAAAAAAATCCTTAAAAGTGGGGAACTCCGGCGCATTGTACTTGAGGTCTGTCCAATCACCCTTGGCCCATCCATAATGTGCTCCAAGACAATGCTAGGGTGGATGGTCTGGTCCATCCATCTGGTGCTCCTTACACTGGGTTTGGAAACCGTGGGAATTTCTATATGATTCGTGAACATTTATTGGATGGTTAATAATAAAAAAATATCCAATGATCCTATCTCCACATGCGCGTGTCCACGACCAAGTGATAGTGGGGTGCACAATCTAATCAGTTTTATTTGATAATACATGCTGTGTGTACAATTTTGTGATTGCCTGCACATCAAGCATTGTAGCATTCCAAGGATCAGGTGAGCCATATCCAGCGTCAGCGTATTATTTGTGGGCCCCACCATGGATCGTATATGCCATCTAATCTTGTCAGATTATGGTTCTGAACAGGCTGATTGGACTCTAAAAAAAGGTCATTCCAGGGATCAGTTGGGCCACGCCACAAGCAATAGTTGGGATGGGGATGCTCACCATTAAAAAATTGTGATTATTTGTGGGGCCCGTTGTGAACTATACATGCCATCTATTCCAGTCAGATGGTTCAAGTGACTAGGATGATTGGAATGCAGAAAATCAGGCCATTCCAATACTCAGGTGGGCCACCCCACAATGAACAATTGTGAAAAGTAAAAATTGTTTAGATTGTTGTTGTGGCCCACCTGATTTTGATATTGACCCGATTTTTGGTACCGTACTCTTTCCTTCTCTTCCAGTTCTCTAGTGCCACTCCGAATAGGGGGGAGGGGGGTGCGGTGCGATAAGTGACTTACAGGTTAATTTCCTCCCCCAAACACCATCTACAAGCGACTTGTCCCTTCCCACTTACAGAACTTCCAGGTGTCCGAACAACCCCTTAGGTGTGTGTGAGTTGGGATTGCTGCTATTCAGACAGCCAAGCAAGCTTCAATCATAAGACATCAGATTGTTTTATACATATTCTATGGAGGGGCTCATGTGAATGTTTGCAACTTGGGCTGCTTGTACATCCAAATGCAGCCTCAGGCGTGAGCTGGGATTACTGCTATTCAGATGGCCAATGCAAGCTCCAATCATAAGAAATTAGTACTTTTCATATTTTATGCACGGGCTCATGCAATCACGAGGGAATACAACACAAATCAAGGAATCCAAGGCCGGGGATGATAAGAAGTGGAAGTTTGTTACCATCATTATATGCATGGCAAGAGGTTTTACAAAGCGGCTAGTCTAGATATCGGCATATTGCCAAAACTTCGAAGGGAATTAATTCGGTAATTTAAGTCCTTGTTCCTTGCGTTATTCTTTTCTTCTGGAATTTCATAAGGCTGTGTGAAACATAACTTATCGCAGTCGCATATGAAATTCTACTAGGTACTGTTTGGATATATCGTGTGTCCTGAAATGGATAAGAATTAGAGTCTCCGCATGTTTAGGGAGGCCTGGAAAAGTTGGTGCATGTGGTTCCCTATGCATAGGTTCCTTGATGTTCTGTGCAGATCAATAGCGAGATCAGAACAGTTCTTGCTGTTTGTAAATTGCTTTATATTTGGGTGGAAATCCAAATCATGGTTTTAAATAGCAGTTTCATAGAGTGGCTTATTTGGAGGCCGAGCTGTTCACCCCGACTCATTCTGTTCAGTCCTATTTCGGTCCGGTGAACCATGTCCAACAAGTATCTTATCCATTCTCATAATTTTCTGTGGCTGAAAAAATAAATGTCCAGTAACCTATTTCATGCCAACATGATGCATGGCACCAAATAGTGTACTGCAGCAACGCTATATTAACATGCTTCAGTAATATTACTTGGTGAGCAAGCTTCCTTAAGTGTTCCAATTCGTTTCGCTTGTTCCACAAGCGTGCTTGTGTGAGATTAGGATTGATCGTGCCACACACACACTCCAGCGACCGTTTGAGGATTGGGTGTCTGATTTTAACTGTCATTTTCGGCATCACTGTATTATTTGCTTATTTAGTCAATTTGCACTAGAATTGATTCATGGGCAATGGGCAGTTTTGGTGGGAAAATCAAAGTGGTTATTGATACTCAATATAACTCCTTTTTTTTTGGGGGGTACTCAATATATCATTGACAAGAAATATGAGAGATAGTACATGTTTTTGCACACATTTGGATTTAGCATACTGAGCAAGATATTCTATAACGGTAATAGTGGTCGTAACAACTATCACCATTACCTTTATGATACGGGCTGTAACGGCCGTTATGGGCCTTACGGCACCCATAACGGCCATTAGGTCTCTTTTTTTATTATTGAAAAAACCCAAAAAACATGTATCAGCCCCATAATGGACCATTACGGGGCCGTTATGGCCTTTACGAGGGGCATAACGGGCTGTTACAGGGATTGTAACAGCCATCGTGGGTCATTTTTTTTTTTTTTGTTTATTTTCCATAATGGCCGTTACAGCCTTTACGACCTTGTAATGTGTAATGGTTGCCACCGTTACCTTTACGTAACAGCCTTTATGGCCCCATAACGGCAGTTACAGCCCCATAACGGCCGTTACGGCACACCATGATACTAACTTGTCGTCATTGTCCTTGCAGGCTTATCAGATGCGTAATGCTGGGGCAGTAATTCACAGTCATGGGATGGAGTCTTGTCTAGTTACAATGATTCATCCCTCATCAAAGGAGTTCAGAGTAATTTCTTTCTTTCTTTCTTTCTTATTTCACGGATCTTTCATCTCTTGCCATTTATGAGCTCTAGAATTCTAATGTTGCAGATAACTCATATGGAGATGATAAAAGGAATTCAAGGGCATGGTTATCATGATGAGCTTGTGGTTCCAATAATAGAAAATACTGCCCATGAAGCAGAGCTCACAACATCCCTTAGTGAAGCGGTACTTTCTTGTAATGCATTGTGGGTTTTTTCCCGTTAAGTTAGCTTCATGTTCTTATTGATACTCTCCCTTTGAGTTGTTGATACTGAATGGAGGTATGATTATGGGTGTTTGTTTCTCATGGACACACTAAAACAATAGATTCTCTTGAATTTATCGTGTATAGTCTCTCTTAATTGGTGTCTAGAAATTGAGGTTATTCTCAATTTATTATTGCTTTCTTTTTGTCCTGTTATGTGCCTATATGCAGTGTGTGCATTTTTTCACTTGGTGTTTCAGGCCATGAAATGAGAAAATTCCTGCAATCTCTTGTTCCATTGCTTTTTGTCATCCAATCAATATAGCATGCTAAGGTTGGCTAGACACAGTGTAATGCAAGGACATTTCACACTGGGCTCGAGTGGGGTAGCCTGTGGGATGCCGGGACACACTCGGGGTGGGTTACCCATGTGATTTGGGGCCCGCGGGGGAGGTTTTGTGTTCGAGACTCGTCACCGGGGGTGATTAATGCAGGGGGCATTTCATACTGGGCTCGAGTGGGGTAGCCCGTGGGATGCGGGGACACACTGGGGGTGGGCGGCTCATGTAATTTGGGGCCCACGAGCCCACGAGGGAGGTTCGGCCGAGGTTCTAACCCATGAGATGTGGGGCCTGGGCTATGAGATAAAGGGATTAATTCGCCATACTCTAACAGTTCGAGCTTTTAGAGCAAGTGGTTAATTGTCTTGCATCAAATTGGTATTAGAGCGAGAGGTCTCGTGTTCGAGACTTCTCACCAGGGGCGATTAATGCAGGGGCATTTCACACCGGGCTCGAGTGGGGTAGCTGATGCAGGACATGGAAAATTAAATATGATATGCAAGATTTCAGGCTTAGATCACACCAATTCAGAAACAATCACGCAAATTCCACATCCCACATGAAAATCCAAACATTCAATTAAAGGGGAATCTATGCGGGTCCAAGCCGACACAGGTTAGGACTGGACCAATAAAAATTAGAAACCAAACGATGTCAAAGGGAAATAAAATCAACTACTCATGCATAAAAAAATCAGTCCCTAATCCAAGGGATTCCCTAATTTTAATTCAAGGAACCCTAAGGTGATAGAAAGGGGCAAATCAATTAGGGATCATGTAATCTAGGGTTATGATTCATGAAAAACGGCTATGAGAGGATAAAAGAGGATAAAAACCTGACCCAAAAGATGATCCCGCGTGTGGACAGCAACAATGGCCCAGACGGACGTGCGTGTGATCCCGGCCGCACGTGTGTGGGGCCCACTATTCAGAAAAAGGCCACCTTGGCCCTGGTCGGCCAGGGATGGACTCCAAAACCTCCAAATCTCAGCTCGATCCGATGTACGGTTTGTGCGTGGTGCTCCGCCGAAGTTTCAGCTCGCCTGCGGGCCGAAATCTAGAAACTTGCTATAATGAAGAAATCTGATGCAATAAAAAGGACAAATTCAAAGTACAGATGGTGGGGAAAGATGAAAAAAAAATGATGGAAGATGGGGGTGAATTGGGATCGATGTGGCTTCGCACCACGGTAGTTAGCCCTTCGAAAAGGGAGGGCTTCGCACCCACTTTTGAATTCTTCCACAACTCACGAAGAGAGCAGAAAAATAAAGCAGGAATTTTTTATTAACTTCAATGAATGAAAAGAACTACAAGGGGTGCCTATTTATAGGGAGAACCCTATACCCAAAAACTCGCACCATGTGCGACACCTATTACTTGGCGATGAAGTAAACTAAAATAAAAACCAAACGAGGAAATCTAAAGCGTTCATGATGTTTTAAATAACAACAATAAGCAAAACCTAAAATATAAAACCAATCCGACGAGTGGGCCACGATCATGAGATCCCATGGTGGGCTTTTCTTGACTATCGGGCCACTTTTCTGAATCAAAACTTGTCTTCTAGCTAGGAGGCCCTCCCTGGACGTCGTCATCGAGCCAGATCGATGGTGGGGTCCTCCTTCTGCGTACGTACGTGCGTAGGGGTGGCGGCGTGAGTGCGCGTGTGCGCGTGATGTCCCCATCAGTAGCTCGTGGGATGTAGGGGCACACTCGGGGTGGGTAGCCCATGTGATTTGGGGCCCACGGGGGAGGTCTCGTGTTCGAGACTCTTCACCGGGAGTGATTAATGCATGGGGCATTTCACACTGGGCTCGAGTGGGGTAGCCCGTGGGATGCGGGGACACACTCGAGGTGGGTGGCCCATATGATTTGGGGCCCACGAGCCCACGAGGGGGGTTCGGCCGAGGTCCCAACCCATAAGATGTGGGGCCTTGGCTATGAGATAAAAGGATTAATTCGTCATAATCTAACAACACAATGTTTATGTCTCTAGATTATGAGTTTAGTTTGTGTAGTTTTTTTTCGGAGTCGGTGTCATCCTGGAATGTTCCTCTCCTTGGTATTTTTGCTTTTCCATTTCTCTCCTTTACCAATAGCAAAGCGATATCCAATTATTCTTGTTTAATGGATGATCGAATTATGTATTAAAAAAGATATTAAAAAACAAAGCTGCAACCCTTCCAAAGAAAAAAAAAAAAAAAACCAACAAAACAGCAGAATGAGATCAAAGCTGGGGCCAAAAATTCTGCAAATACAGAGAGCTTATCCAGTTATCATAAACACAGACATACATATTCATACATACATAACTTATACACAATTCATGCATAAACTGATTGGTCAAGTAGTTTTTTTTTTCCTTGTTCTTTTTTCCTTATAATTCTCTCATGTTTTATGTGCATACTTTGGAGTCTGAAGAGAATGCAAGCCATTAGTGCAAATGATGGTATCCACTGCACCTACTTATTCTAATTTGTGTTTAAGGAATTTATAATCACATTTACATACAGAAATAATTTAAGATTAATATCATTTCTCATCTTCTAAGTTCTAACAACACAAATGAGAATGTATTCCATGCCTATATCGATATATGTGCATGCGCGTGTTCATACCTATATGTAGGATGCTTGCATGTGGAGATAAGCCTGTGCCCTAGTGATGATGACTTGATATGACATTGAAGTCAAAGGTTCAATTTTCCTGCTTAACTGTTAAAAGTTATAGGATATATAAAACGTACTGATGGAAAGTTTATGACAAGCTTTTAGTGTTTATAAATTTAATCCATATCAGTATTATTTGATGTATTTTTATACATAATGCGTATGTTCCATTGATTCTTTCTAACCGGGCGATGCATCCCATGTCAGGAGAATTTGATCCTGACACGCATATGGATTCTTGGGCGATAAAGGATCATATGCATGTACCTATGGTTCATGTGGCACATATACCTCAATCATTATGCAACAGCTTTATACGAGTGATCCACATATCATGTAATTCCTTATTGGAGAAGCAAACAATTTAGTGGGGACTAAGAATTGCATCAGTTATCAGGAGCGAGCTGGTTCAGGTTGATGGCTCTAAAAGGCAAGGCGAAGAACCAGAAGGATGTGGGTGGAGTAAGCAAGCAAAGACTGACCTATGGTTTGAGGATATGATCCTTCATAGAGTGGCCTGGTGGAACCGGACCCATTTAGTTGGGATAAGGCTTGGATGGGGAATTGTTATCATTGTTAAAAAAAGAGAGGGATTGTATAAAAATAAATTGTTTTTTAAATATAATGAAAATATATCGCTAAATCCATGAATCCTATTTTTAGGGGTTCAATGAATCTGACACTACTAATATCAGATTTCTGACATTGTACTAAAATTGGATTTTGACACTTGTATCCATGTTCACGCAACTTGGGCTTTAATGGAAACTGTTAAAAACTTTAATCATGTGGGGTACAGCTGATGTCTGTTATAAATGTATGTCTGTTATAAATGTTATTTGCCATCCACTGAAACATAATATTGATGTCCCATATCACTGTGGGTGGCAATGGGCCTGATTTGGGCCAAGCACAGGCCCAGACAGAAGCTTAAGACCCAAGCCCGTAATGTCCAAGGCTCAAATCCAGCCCAAGCCCATGCCAGACCCAACCCCAAAATTGAGAAAATCCCTATTTCCCACTTGAATGTTCCTAATCTATCTTTTGGTCAAGTTGGCCAAACATGCAGAAACAAGTAGATACCTAGAGGAAGGAAATCAACGGTCTATAGTCAAGATGCGTGGGTTGCTCAGTCAATGGTTAGAAGGGCATGTTTGTAGGATATAAGACATGTACATATGAAGTCGGGTCTGGCAAGGCTAAAATGACCTGAGCCAAGCCCAGCCTGAAAATTGATTGGGCCATGCATCCCAAGCCGAAGCCCAACCCACAGGCCAAGCAATAGGTCCAAGTCCAGTCCAAAGCCGAGTCGGGCTTGTTGGACTTGGCGGGTTGCCAGGCCCATTTCTACCCTTTTACATATCACCACCACCACCTTCTCCCAACAATTGGGTCAGCTTCTAAATGGTAGATTGACAAAAAAATAAAAATAAAATTACAGTAGGCTGCCCACATAACATCAGCCTTCATCTTTTACTTGGGCTTTTGAATCAGCTATGGTAAAGGCTCACAATCAACAACCACAGTCATCTAGTTAAAAAGATCCTCTAGGATATACTTCTTTGATAATAAAGGCTCCTCTCAGTTAGGTCTTAGTTTGTTGCAAGAATATGGCACTTGAAGAGCATTATCTTTTTTTCTTTCTTTATATATATATATATATATATATATATATATATATATATAAACTGTCACCCGCATTTTCATCCTATTGACTAAACATAGGACATGAGTCTTGAAACACCATGTAATGTAATTCTCATAGGAGGATGACTAGTTCAAACACACATCGACACAAACAAAAGAAAAAACAAGATTTGAAAAAGAGTGAATAATAGGATAGTAACAATAGGAGGTTGGGCATTGGAGCCATCTCTTAGAGGCATGCTTTCTTTATTATAATTTCTATCATATTTTCACATGTGATGAGTTTTGGATTTTATTTTTTTTTTCTTTGTATGTAGTATTGGGGATATTGCAAATGAAAATGAATCATCCTACATATTGATTTCTAGTATACTTCAGTCATTTAAAAATGGATGAAATCAATTGCTCATACTGGGATTTATGGTGTTAGAGCAAAAAGATCCTTGGAATCTTTCTAGTAGTCTTTGGTGTTGTTGAAGATTTGACTCACCAATACGGTTCAATCAGAAAGTAACATTTTACCAAGTTTGACAGCTTTTTAGTCGGATGTCTTTAACCTATTGTCATGATTGTATTTATAGCCACAACAGCATATTGGCATATCACATTGTCATGTTAGTAGTACATAGTCCAAATGACTTCAGTCTTTTACAAACAGCTTGCTATTTTTAATAGCTACAGCCTTTGTTTCTGATACTAGGAAGAAGTTTTATAATTGTATACATTACATATACAATACATGGCATCTTGCTGATACTCCTGTATAATGTAAATAACAAACATAGCATCTTGATGATATTTATGTCCTATATATATGGAATAATAAATAATTATGTTCTGTAGACTTTCATTTTAGAGTGTAAATTGAGCATACAGCTTATGGATATTCAAACATAAATTAAGTACCAATGCATGCTAGTAGTACAAGTCATTCGAAAGTGGCACTGGCACCTGCTTACTCAAACAATTGTGCTTCAATGGCACCAGCTTACACAAATGATTGTGTTTTAATGTGCCTTCCATAATAACTTATCCTGCTATTTATTATTACTGTTATTTTTTTATGATGACTTCTTCACTGGTATTGGCCTTCTGAGGGTCAATGTCTGGATTATTGGTTTGCAAAACACAGATTGGCTCTTGATTTATGGTTTGAAGCCATTTCTTGTTTAGCTTTCAAAATTTTTTTAATCATCTTTTTACCAATTATGATGTGGAAAGTAGTATTTCTGAAGGATTATTGACTTTAACATCAATGTTTTATAGGTGGCAGCCTACCCAAAATCAACAGCAGTGCTTGTTCGCAACCATGGGATTTATGTATGGGGAGACTCATGGATCAGTGCCAAGACTCAGGTTTGTGGTCATATCTGTCTATTTATTTTGTGGGCTGAAAGGTACAACTGAAGCTTCTGGAATCTGAGCTCTTCTGCAGCACGTTTTTTTTCAAAAGGGTGTTAGTTTTATTTAGGGATTGGGCTCCGTGATTTCATTCTTGGGTTTTAGCGAGCTATGGGGCTGGCTGGTTGTATTTTTCCTTTTCTTTTGATTAATAATGTTCTCATCTTTCAAAAAAATACAAAATAAAAAATTTATTTGAAGTAAATAAATCCCTACTGCTTCTCCCAGATTATATATTGGCAATAAAAGTATTTTCTCCAGTTGTGCCCAGCGTCCTGGCTTTATATGTGAGTTTAGGTGGCTGTTGGCATAAAGCAAAGTTTAAACATCCAAATCAACTCAGAACTTGGTTAGTCCCTGAGTATGACTTAACTGTCTGAGCAATAGGCAGCATGGAATATAAATCCTTAAGTTTGCATTTTAGATTCTAATTCTGTAAAACATTCAAGTTTCAATCTCACAGATATGCTAACTAAATTTGTTGCTGGTATGAAATTGTCATGTTAGGAAGCTTTTATTTGCATCAACATATGTTTCTTAATTGGCTCTTATATTGTGCTTGCTCATAGATCATCTCAATCACATATGGTGTGCTGCAATAACAATTGCTTGCTTTGTACTTCATTTTGTGCATGTGAAGGAACTAGAAGTTGAGTGGCCAAAATTTCATAAAAGATGAGTGATATTATGGATCTGGAAAATAATGTTGAAGGAATATGCATCCATGGCTTTGGTCTACATGGAAAAATGCTACCATATAAAAGGCATGACTTGGTTGATATGCATTCTAGTTTTTGTAGGAAAGAGTTTTGAGTCAAGGCTTGCATGTGTTCTCCTCCAATTTCACTTACTAATGGCATTAGATGCTTAGTGGCCAAAAAGGTGAACTCGTGGCTTATGATTTCTTCCTGAACTTTAATTGGAACTATTGTGTCAGGCTGAATGCTATCATTATCTCTTCGATGCTGCTATCAAACTCTATCAGTTGGGTTTGGACTGGTCTAGTCCAAGTCACGGTCCACTTCACAATGTAAAAGGTTTATCGGGTGATGGTAGGAATGTAAACGGGGCTATGAAGGCTGGGGTTCTGAATGAAAATAATGCACTTGAGCTATCTAGAGTAAGTTCTTATACTCTTTATCTTTTGTATGTCAGTGTTCTTTATTACTTTTATTTTCCTTTCAAATTAAATATCTACTGCAGGATCTTTGTTTTGGGGTCCAATAAATTTTCAAACTCATACCAGTTTGTAAATTCCATTTGGAACACTACCGATGAAAAAGAAAAATGCATCTGGAGTACTTCATGAGTTTTCTTTCCCTGTTAGATTATCCTCTACTACTTGAAATTGAAATCTGACTGATCTTTTGAGTGCTTTGGATATTTGCAGCAATGTATTCTTCTTGACATTGAAGGCACCACAACCCCAATATCATTTGTTACTGATGTTCTTTTCCCATATGCCCGTGATAATGTGCGGAAACATTTAACTATCACATATGACAGTGAAGAAACTCAAGATGACATTAAGCTTCTGCGAGCCCAAGTAAGATTTAGATCCTTTCATTTAATGCCATTTATACGTTATTAGTGGAGCCAAATTGATCTTTACCATTGGTTTATTACTTATCTTTTACCATGCTGTGGACTACTATTAGCATATATAATAATATAATAATATGGAATGTGAGAGGATATACCTTACTAGGATTTCATTCAGCACCAGTTTATAATGATTAGGTATTTTAGTAGGCTTTTATTCACCCAAAGAAATGCATCGAGACAAGTAGCAGTTTGAGGTGTGGTATAATGAGCTCTGAAGAGTGAAGAGCAAGTTCAAGCTAGTCTTGACTCTTGAGGTTTCTCTCCTCGCTTTTGATAGATTGTAGGGAATTATTGACCTTTGAAAGATTTTGAACGTGCTACAGATTATGGCCAGTATTTGGCTACAAAAGATGGCATGTTCTGTGCACTGGTTTTTGAAATTATTGACCCATTATTTTCTCATCATAAGTCTGAATATGATGGTAGTCTATTGATCCTTAGAACGTGTGAGGTCTGAGCACCTGATTCAGCTGTCTTACCTAACATATATCCATCCATGACCAGATCAACCTTGTGGCAGTTGCTCCATAGTAGCCTCTGGGCAAGCAGCATAGGTGTAATATGACATGCCCAAACATATCCATCCATGTGGGGTTTGAGATGGCTGTAATCCTTATCCATGGTTGAAATCAAGCCAGGTGCATGTCTGTGTGGAACAAGTCATTGGTGGGTATTTATCATTCTGTGAACAAGTAGGCTAATAAGCATCAATCTGGACAATCAGAGAGTGAGTTGCTGCATTGTAGCAATTCATGTGTACTTCCTGTTTCAAGTTAAGAATCGAACACTGTCACCTTTGAAAGTTTCAGATGAGGGATGGTAAATGGGGTTTCACTTCTGTTCAGGTTCAAGATGATTTGGAGCAAGGCGTTGTTGGTTCTGTGCCCATTCCCCCCGATGATGCTGGTAAAGAGGAGGTGATTGCATCCTTGGTAGCTAATGTGGAGGCAATGATAAGGGCTGACAGGAAAATTACCGCTTTGAAACAACTGCAGGTAATCAAACTGTAATTTCAAATAGTGCCTACTTTCAAAGGGCTTGTCCTTGGTACCTCTTTTATTTGCCAACATTTCTGCATGCAGGGCCATATATGGAGAACTGGATTTCTACATAAAGAATTGCAGGGAGTAGTTTTTGAGGATGTTCCAGAAGCTCTTGAGAAATGGCATGCTATGGGCATCAAGGTTGTACTTTTACTTATAGCTTTACTAACCATGGGTTTGCGTATCCGTTGTGGTCATAAAGGCCCCATTTTGAAATTTTTATTTTAAAATTCTCTTGTTTTCCAATTCTTCCTTCATTGCAACCATGAATGAAGCTTGCAAACCAATTTTAGACTAAATATAGTCCTATTTTGAGGATCAAAACAAATTTCTGAGTGGGATTCAACAATTTAAGTGGAATGGGTCATCTTGGGAAGTATCGGAAGAAGGGTAAACTATCACTTTAGATCTTGTTCCATTAGGACCTATTTGGTTGACTTCCAGCAGATCAAGCTGACAGGCATCATTCTTATCAAAGAATGGTCTAATACACCATTGAATGCATGCTAAAAGCACAAACAATGATAAATTCTCAGGTTTTACAATTTTTTCCTATTTTCACATTATTTTTTTAAGAATTGTTTTGTGCTAAAAAAAAATTTGGTTGATACAGGCCTGTATCCATCCAATATGGGTCTGTTTTTGTGCCTGTCCGATATTCCCACCAAAACCGTATTCAAAACCTTGTTTACTTCAAGGATTAGGATGATAGACTGCAACTAATGTCAATCAATATTTATTTTCTTCTCTTTTGTGCACGTTTTGAAGATTTATGGCCTTTGTTTCCCCGACTCTCGTTACTGAGGGGATAGAGGTCGAAGAATGGGCTATTCATTAGAATATGGACAGCAACCATTAAAAGAAGAATTTTCTTTACATAACGAGTTGGCACTGTTGCTTATCTTCATGCAGGTTTACATATATTCTAGCGGTAGTAGAGAGGCTCAAAGGCTTCTCTTTGGAAATACAGCATATGGGGACTTGAGGAAATATTTATGTGGATTCTTCGATACGGTGATAGGGTAGGTTTCCTTTTAGCATTCTTCTGGGAAAACATGTATTTGTTCATATATAGGCATTCCTGCTATTGTTACACTGGGTTCAAAGGCGACTTCTTATTTATTTTTTTCCCCTCCCCTTTTTATTTCTGTTTGCAGAAACAAAAGAGAAACATGCAGTTACTTGGAGATTTCACAGTCAGTTGGAGTTGATAAGCCATCTCAGATCTTATTTGTGACAGATGTCTTTCAAGAAGCTGTGGCTGCAAAGGCAGCAGGTAATTGTTTGCGACTTCTCTAAAGAATAATGAACTGTTTCCTTAACTTTGAACCTTTCTTGTTTTTTTTTTTTTATTCTGAAATGATCATTGATATCACATGTTCATCTTTCAAGTCATTAAGTGCAAGCTAGCAAAACCCTATTTCATCCACATATTCCTTCAAGGAGATGTGCAAAGTCCACTTGCCAGAGTATTATTTTGCATACTACTCTCAATAGGGCACATATGCGTGAGACCTAGGCTCTTAATCAGATGAGCCCCACTTTCCTATACCCTAGCCAGTAAATCAGGTTGGCCACACTATCAAAAAATGGAAGTAAAAAGAATTGGTCAATGGTCCACATTTGATGTACTCGTGACCACCTGATGACTGCAACAACTTGATTTTTGATCCATGAAGTAAACACGGCAGGGCCAACCTGATGGCCTGAGTCTTGCACAAACTAAGCTGTTTGATTCAAGATCTGATGATCTTCAGGAGTCCCCAAGGTTTTCTTTCTCGAATACCTTCTGTGACTGGTGAAAGAGTGTTTGAGATAAGTTCCGGTACATTCATGCAAAACTTGTATGCATGGATTTTACCTTTCCCTCGCTGATATTTCAATTACTTGCTGATGCTTTTCAAAATTGTTTTTCTTTGTTCTTTTGTGGTCTGTGTATTTGGTAGGCTAAATCATTCAATGATCCTTCACTAATTTAGCACGTTGATGCAAGAGTTTGATGCTTTGATGATAAGCAGGAAAACCTATCCAATGACTCAAAATTTTAGTTATTTCAACTTGAAAGGTTGATTTTTTTATTTTTTTATTTTTTGGTAAATTTCTAGTCTGTTTAAATTCTAATATGTTGCTGGAAAAGATGTCATATCATGGGTGTTTTACTAATCGATACTGCAAAATCATTGTGTTTCAGGTTTGGAAGTAATAATCTCCATCCGTCCAGGAAATGGAACTCTCCCAGAAAACCATGGGTTTAAGACAATCAAGACCTTTTCAGAAATCTAAGCAAATGCCATCTAGAGAGAACCTTGAATTGTTGCCACTTCTTTTCTTTTCTTCTATGGGTGAAACTTATTAATGGCCTGGTTTTCATAACCACGGCAAATGTGTACGTTCATCAGGCGCCTTACCTTGGATGGTCTGTATCCCAAAATTTCCACATATTGTACACTCCTAAGTCCTAACCCTTGGATTGGAGGATTCTCTGTGGTGGGCTTCTTTCCAATAACCATCCATTTTCTTTCCCCCTGGGCCTCCATTGATAATGGTTAGGATTGAAGATGGGTATGATTTCTGAGAGTATGGCTCATCTAAGGAACAGGATAATTGATGAATAGTTCATATGTTGCATTCGTTTGCCACGTGTTTGAAAATTGAGCTTCTGATAACTTTGGTGAGAAAAAAAGTGACAAACAGTAGTCTTGCCCTATACTCTGCATCTTTCCAGATGATATTGTTACTGAAAAAATGTTATATGGAAATTTCAGGATACTAATAAAAGTTTTCTATTACAAGTTCCCCAGTTTTCTTTGGTAATTTGTTTTTCTTTTGTGAAATGAAACCATAAACGGATGAATAGAGTTGCTATGATGCCTACATATACATATGGTGCCCCCCCTATGCATATGTGGTTTGTGGGTATGGATAAAATCCTGAATTAAAATAAATAAATAAATAAAATATTCAGCTTCACATACAGGCACCATATCAGACACAGATATAGGGCCCATCTGATTACCATTCAAAGTTCTGTTCAGCTTTGCTATTTTAAATGGCATCCGTCAAGCTAAGGCCTATCTGAATAGGCATATAATGGGTAGGCTTTCTTCATTACTGACTACTGTTTGTCAAATGCCGTGTAGACAAGCATGCAAACAAACGATACACTTGTAGATACTTGCATATGTGGCATGTGGGTCGCTTGAAGATGCATGCTGACAGAAGTTGGTTGCTTGAACATGCGCAGTTGCATGTGAAGCCTAAGCACATGATTGTTGGCACATGTGGCACGTATTTGGCGCTTGGCAGTTGGATGTGACATGTAGGGTGCTTAATGGACCTAGTTTGGATTTTGCGTCACAGTTAACAATCCATGGCATGTTTGTCAGGGCTAGCCAGTTATGGACATGCTTTTGCTATTTGATTTCGTTCCATCACTTGTTTATCAAACACCTTTGGAGCATGGGCAAGATAGATGGTGGCACACTTGAAAACTTAAAGATTAGTTGATAACACAACTACACATTTATGCGTGCAACCAACACGTTTCACAGTTTTTAGTACCTAAGATTGTTGGTGACACCCACGCACACACACACACTATATATATGGATGGTTGCACACACGGCGCATTGGACCGTGCCATACATATGTATGGATGAGTGTGATCCTCACGTGTGCCAAAATCATATCAATGAGTTTTTTCTCCCCGTAAACCTCAGCTTCTACCCACTGGGGTTTCTGAACTACCCTAAACTCTACTTTCCAAGAGTAAACCCCTGCCATACCAATTAAATATTTGTAAACGAAAATTCCCTTGCTGTATGGATTTTTTTTTTTTTTTTGGTTAGCTTGTTAGTACACCCCACTGTCAGTTCACACTTCACAGTTAGCTACCCCCATTAGGGAATCTATACCAAGACCTTCACTCGGTCTACCACTTGAGCTAATATTCATCTCACTCACTAATATCCAAAAACCTACATATGCATCTTCTTTTCATCATTTTTTCTTCTTAAAATTTCCATTGAATCTTCGTATATTATCATTTTACATCTGCCATCTTGCTCAAGGTTCCATTCATTCCTTCAATCTGGTTGCATTGATAAACTTGGAATCTTTTGGGTTTTCTCCATTCCTTCAAAATGGTTGCATTGATAAACTTGGAATCTTTTGGATTTTCTCCATAAAAGTTTTTTGCAATCTTTCAAAAGATTTTAAATTGTGTTTCACTTCAACGCATTCTTCTTCTTCTTCAACTCAGGTTAGGAGGTAAGGATGTTTTAAAAAGTTAGTGGGTTTAAGGTGAAGTTTACAGTGAGAAAAATCTCAAGAATGAATATATATATATATATATATATTCATCAACTATATGTGCAAATTCAACTAGTAATTTACTGAGAGTACTCAATCAAATTCAACAAGTGCTCGCTGGAAATTGATGAAGAACTCGCAAAAATTGAGCTAAAACTTGTTGAAAATAGACTGCGAATTCGATGAGATTGACGGAGAACTCGCTGAAATACACCAAGAAGTAGATGAAAATTGACCAAGAAGTTGTTGAAATTTACCAAATACTCAGGCAATTTCACCGAGAACGCGGACAAATTGACCGATAACTCATAAAAATACTCGTTGAAATTAACCTAGAACTTCATGAAATTTCACCAAGAACTCTTTGAAATTCATTGAGAACTCGGCTAAATGCACCAAGAACTCGTTGAAATTGACCTAAAAGTTGTTGATTTTTTACTGAGTAGTCATTACAATTGACCGAGAAGTCGGGCAAATTGATCGAGAACTTGCTGAAATTAATTGAGAACTCAGTGAAATTGACTAAGAACTCACAGAAGCTGACCAAGAATTGGTATTTTATTGAGAACTTAAGTAACTTCAAGAAGTTTTCGGTCAATTTTATGAACTTCTCAGTCAATTTCATGAAGTTTTCGGTCAATTTTCGCAAGCTCTTGGTTAATTTCAGGAAGTTCTCGACCAATTTCATGAAGTTCTTGGTCAATTTTAAGAAATTCTTAGCCAATTTTATGTAGTTCTCAGTCAATTTCCGCAAGTTCTCAATCAATTTCAGGAAGTTCTTGGCCAATTTCATGAAGTTCTCTGTCAATTTCGTAAAGTTCTCGGTCAATTTTCACAAGTTCTCAGTCAATTTCAAGAAATTCTCGATTAATTTTGTAAACTTTTCGACCAATTTCATGAATTTCTCAGTCAATTTTATCGAGTTCTTGGTTAATTTCGTGAAGTTCTCGGTCAATTTCATGAAGTTCTCGATCAATTTGACCGAGTTGACAGTCAATTTCATGAAGTTCTTGATCAATTTCGTGAAGTTTTTAGTTAATCTTACAGAGTTCTTGATCAATTTTGTGAAGTTCTCAGTCAATTTCACTTAGTTTTCGGTCAATTTTATTGAGTGCTCGATCAATTTCATGAAGTTCTCAATCAATTTTACTGAGAACTTCACGAAATTGCCCGATAACTTCACGAAATTAACTGAGAACTTCAAATTGATTAAGAACTCGGTAAAATTGACTGACAACTTCATGAAATTGGTTGAGAACTTAGTAAGAACTTGGTAAAATTGACTAAGATCTTCATGAAATTGACTGAGAACTTCATAGCACCGACAATTGCCAACCAATCTTACGTACAAGAGACGGAAATAGGAAGAACAGAAAAAATCATATCAAAATTGGTAATTGCAACTCCAGATACCAAACGGATATCTAAAGAAAAAAAAGAAAAGGGGAAGAAAAGAGCTTCACATAAACAAACACATCAAAGTGATAAAGATCTCATAGCTGAGGAGAAATCATCTTTACCATTATTGGTTCCAGTAGTTTCACTAAAGGAAATAACATCGAGTTGATTCTCCATATCTTGCAAGAGCTTCATCCAATGCTAATTGCGACTCAAGACTAACAGCGGATGAGGATTCTGCCTCTCTTTCTATAGTCTTTTCACGTCCACTTTGTTCACGATCAGAACTAGAATCTGCACTTGATGAAGCTCTTGTCAAATCAATGCCAGTGCTAGCCTGGAGAGACTGGTACATGATTTCCTACAAAAATCAAAATAGCCAATCATATTACACAATTAAACGGAAGATCAAAATCTACTTCAACCAATTCAAAGTTCAGTAACTGAGCATATGTATATTTGCTGGTATCAGCAGTTATCTGTGGCAGCTGAAGAACCAGAGATTTGTTACTTGACAATGAATAAGCTTAACTTGTAAACCACTCTGTGAATTTTCCACCATCTCTCAATTGCTGGGGACTCCTCGACTGCACATGAATCATACATGCATGCCAATCCAGAACACCTAAATCTTCGCCCCCCTTGTGTATAGAGAAAACCCAATATCCCAAATTGGATGATACCATATGGATGGTCTGGATTGTCCAATCAATGTCATTTGCATAATATGCTACATCTAGAATGGTGCCCACAATTTAGATGATCTAGATTGATGTACAATTTTTCTTAACCAAATTTAATTACTTTTTTGACTAAATATTCATGGAAATATATGAGACTTGGACTAAAAATTTAAAATTAAAGTGGTTAGGCTGTAAATGATTTGCAGGTAAATGAAATCACAGCTTTTCGGAGTGATTTCATTTGCAGCTAAAAGCTGTAAATGATTTACAAGCTGTAAAATTATTTACAGGCTTTTTTCAGGATCCAATAGCTGTAAATGATTTACAAGCTGTAAAATTATTTACAGGCTTTTTTCAGGATCCAAACACTGACTGGCTGTAAGTCATTTACCTGTATTTCATTTACAGCTAGCCCAATTTACAGGCATCCAAACGAGCCCTAAGAAACAATCAGGCATAAAACGAATTAGAACTTGGACACACAGAGACATCTTACACATCTCTCAAGGCGGCAAAAATGACACAAGCTGCAATAAATCATTATCTATCTCTTTACCATCAACAATGATGAGAGATACTAATCAGAGCTCACCTGATCTTGGAGAACCTCTTCGATGGAAAGATCACCATGCACGAGGTAATGCCCTTTGAAATTCTCTTCGACCACACAAAGGGACACCAGCATGTACAAAATGAACTTCCACATCAGTCCTGCCTGACGTCAATCTTCTTCTTCAAGATGAACGAAACGTAAGTCTCTCTAGAAAACAACTCTCTAGAAAACAATAGGAAATTTTCAAAATCTGCAAAGATAGAATAATCCCAACTCAAAATTCATCCCAGAACCCATTGATCAACCATATCTGCATCGAACAATCTCCCATTTTAGCATTTGGGTCTTTGTATCTTCACATTTTCTTCATCTAAATCTCGCGGTGACCAGGGAACGAGTTTCTAACCACCCTCTCATAGACTAAAACAAACACTACTTGGAGCAAAACCGAATAGGTTGTAATTCCAGAAAGCTCTTCATGGGTGTGGTGAATTATAAGAAACTAGTCGTAATAAACTTCAGTTCGATACCAAAACACGAATTGTGAGCATAAATTGCAGAAAATCAAATGACCCAGTTCAGATTTGAGCTAATGAAAAGAGACGTGCCTTTGAGAGAGAGAGAGAGAGCCTTGCTCTACTGTTCTCCAATCTCAATCATATTTCCATTGAATTATGAGTGATATTAAAATGTTCGGTGCGAGTGACAAACAGCAAAAGCAGAGCTAGAAAAAACAGAGGCTTTTCTTTGAAAATTCTTCAATGCAAATAGATACAAGAGGATCCTTGGGTCCCTCTTTTTAACCTTTTTATGTAGAGTAGAAAAAATGCCACTAGGCTTCACCTCTCGTCCATGTTTTCCACTTCGAACAGCAAAGACCCAACTAGTATATTCAGTGGGACCCATCATGGGTGGGCCACAGAACAAGATCTCACCACATTTATGTATTATGGAGGCCTCAAAACATACAGTTGAAAACAAATCATGGCACAAAAGGACGGATAATAGTCGGTATATAATGGGCAAAGTTTATTACTTTTTCTTATGTGATCGATTGCGAGGCTTGCATGGACGGCATTCAAGACCTCCAAATTGGACGCAGATTGGCTGGTCATGATGTATGTGTTTTATCCACTCTGTCCATCCATTTTGCCAGTTTATTTTAGGGCATGAGCCTAAAAATGAGGCAGATCCAAAACTCAAGTGAACCATACCATAGGAAACGGTAAGGATTGAAGGCATACCAATGAAAACTTCTTACAGGCCACTGCAATGTTTATTTGCCATCCAACCTGTTCATAAAGTCACATAACCTTGAATGAAGAGAAAACACAACTATCAGTTTGATCCAAAACTTCTATGGCTCCCAAAAAGTTTTCAACAATAGGCATTCAATTCCAACTGTTTCTTGTGGTGAAATCCACTTAAGCCGTGGATCTGCTTCATTTTGGGTTCATGCCCTAAAATGAGCCGGCAAAATGGATGGACAATGTGATAAAACACATACATCATGATGGGAGCCCACGGAGCTTTTCCTCCAGCTACCTGGCTGGTGTAGGGGTCACCGGCCAATCCGATGGCAACCACCCTTTCACTTCTTTTTAACCGTCCATTGCATTGCTGCCAATGCCATGTGGATGGTTGCCATCGTTGATCAGTGAGTTTTTCAATTTCTTCTCCATCCACAGTGGGTCCTATGATTAGAATGATCTGCGATTGCCCTACTGTATGCCAGACGGCTGCATCATGGCCTTGCATGAAACCCCCCTTTCACACCACGGTCTCACATGCATGCGGGAGAACATCTGGACCGTGCAAAAGCTGGGCCAAAACATGCAACCACCTGCCGCGACAATCAGGAAGATCCACGTAGAAAAGGGTCCCACTCGAACACTCAACCAGACCATTGGCCGTAGTTCACAACCGTTCTTCTGTGAGATTACCCAACTTGTACAGCTCATTGCGGATAGAGCTAAAAGCAGCTGTTTGTCGAACAATCATAGCCATCCAGATGGTAATTAATCAAGTAGATATAAAGTGTAAAATGGTCAGTAGCCAAAACTTCAAATTGCAAAATCAAAAAGGCTGAAATGATGGAATCTCACTGTCACATGCCCAAAAAAAGGGGGGAAAAAAACCATCCAAGCCATAGAGAATTTGGCCCTGCATCAATTTGAAGGATGACCCTTGTGTTTTCTTTCTTAACCTTTTCTTTTGTTGGACCCATATTGACATGTTGAGGATCCTCTTAAAGTGGTTGGGGGGTTTTATTTATTTATTTTGCCGGGACCATGGACAACGCACCATATAAAGTCAAGACTAGGGCCGTACACGCAACCGAGTTAGCTCCGTCAGCTCGCTCGACTCAACTCGAAAAAGCTCAATTCAACTCAGTTTGAAACTAAGTTCGGGCTGATTTTTTGAGCTCGAAAAAATTTAGAACCGAGTTCAAGCTTGCCCAAGCTTGACTCGGATCAAACCCTAACTCAAATCGAACTCAGATTGAACCAATTTGGTGACTCGATTACTTTGATATTGATTTTGCTCACCAAGTGTTTGATGAAATGACTCATTGAAGTGTCCACTGGTGGCAAAGAAGGCATGCATATGAAACAAATACTCTTTGATGAAATACTTGTAAAACCGTTGCGTTGTTGTTTTAAATATAGTGAGAATTTGAAGGTGTGGTCCATATGTTTGTGAAAATGCTGCACAGGTGAACTCAGCTCGATCTTGGCTCAAACTCACCAAACCGAGCCGAGCTGGCTAGTTTTAAATATAGTGAGAATTTGAAGGTGCGGTCCATATGTTTGTGAAAATGCTGCACAGGTGAACTCAGCTCGATCTTGGCTCGAACTCGCCCGAGCTGCTGACCGAACCGAGCCGAGCTGGCTAGTCAGGCTTGAGGACCGACCTGAGTTCGAGCTGGGGTCAGCTAGTGGCTGAGCCGGTTCGACTCATGTGCACCTCTAGTCAAAACGAACAACGGCCCCACTTGGACAAAGTACTAAATTGCTGCATGACCCCATGGCTCTTGCTATTATCCATGCAATTCCGTAGCTCTCATGGCTCTCCATCACATCCATCCGACGAGAAATAAAAAAAAATAGCCCCCTTTTTCTCCAGTCTTTATGTAAATTAATCCAAGGAATGGAATACACGCAGGCATCTTCATCACAGGAGGTCCCCGGGTCCTTCAGAAGTTTATAAAAGAGTACAAGAGCAAATCTTCCATCATCATCAGGATGCCCTTTTTTCTATGGACGTTATGATTACGACATACCAACTCGTGCCTGTGGCATGTGCGGATTCATCATGTATATTTGACGCATACATGGCATGGGGCCCACCATAGATGAGTAACAACAACCCATCTCCACACTGAATGGATGGACGGTCATAACTGGCCTGTCGGTGTCCTACCAGTGAGCCGTCAACATATAAAATCAATCAACATCAAGTAAGCAAATGTCTGTTAACCATAAGTTAAGATCATTTAACGGATCTGATTCTGGGGCCATACTCCCCCATCTTGAGTAGGTCCCATCCCCATCCATGGAACATGCCACAAGTTGTAAACGAAGAGAAACAAAGTTTGTACAGACCATACACACTAGTTCTATAGAGGTACCAGTCAAGATCTACACACCATGAACAGGACTGATATAAGTTTTGTTCCCAGTAGAAACCTAACAGGAATAGGATTGAGATTGGTTGAGATGTAGAGAGATTTGCCTTCATCAGTCACCACCAACTTGCCTCTTCCAAGAGTCTTCTACAATCAGCTCATCAACCCCCCAGTCCTCATAACTGCCATATTTCAGTGTTAACACCATCATGCATGCATGCCATAGGAATAGGGGAAATTAATAATAATAATAATAATAATAATAATAATAATAAGAATAAGAATAATAATACGAAGAAGGAAAATCTCACCTTCCATCTGGTAAATAGCGACGGATCGTAAATGGTATCTTGCGCTCCCGAAGCTCTTTCATTGCAATCTAAAATCACAGGGTGATAGATCAAACAATCTGATAACAGTTGCCATTTCCAAAGAAACCTAGTATCTCCAAAAGGCTTTACATATGGCAATGTGGCTGTTCTGACTTTTCAGCAGTGGTTATAGAAAACTGAATTCATTTCACACAAGAAATGCACGAAACAAGAGAAATGCAAGCATAATCACATTGGGAATCTCATGGGCACACTCTTTGGCATGGGTGGCATATGTGTGAGAATCAGACTGCTATCAGCTAGGCCCCACCACACCCTAGCCTAAAAGCAAAGCTTGTCCATGTATCAGGTCACCACATGGTTTTTTTTTTTAAGGGTTTTGCCACATGTAAATGTTAAATGCAACTTGTTGACCCTTATCAATATCCATCCTTTATTTCTGTAAATGAGTGGATTGTCCTGTCTATTAGGCCAGGAAATCCACATGGTTGCCCACACAAGGACAGCCTGGATCTCACGCATCCCGCCGATGTTGGCACATGTGCCCTCAAGTGCCATTAGCAGTGCTCCATGAGAAATTAACAGTTGTCATTATTTAAGTCTGATCTTTTACAAACATAAGTGGAAAATACAATGCTTTTATAAAATAAGTTACCCAAACTATCAACAACCTAGTCATTTATGATAATCATCTTCTTAAGGTCCTGTTTGGTTGCCACTTAAAAATGAGTTCATTTCATTTTTACTTAACAATAATTATGTATTAGAAATTGCTGGTAAAGGATTAAAAGCAATCTTGGTAACCCATAATTTACATTAACTATAATTTCTAATACTAGAATACATAATTACTGTTAACTAAAATGAGATGAACTCATTACTTTTAATTGGCAACCAAACAGGGCCTCAGTCATTTTAAAGAATGAATACTGGAAATTGGGTCAGGCAGACTTCCATATTTCTAAACATTTGGGGACATTTCATCCAGCCAGACTCTGCAACTAGCTTACCTCCAGCGGATCGGTCTCGCCCTCCAACTCAACCATCACTGGGGCATTCATGCTGCACCAAAACAAAAGAGTGCAAGTATAATAAAAGTGTTGCCGTGATTCATTCCAGTTCAGAACAACAAAGATGCCAAGAAGTTTCAAATACCAAACCTGATCTGCAGGGCACGGGTGCCCAAGATTCTTGCACGCTCATACTTTGTCATGTATTTTGACGTCTTCCGAGGCCGTTGTACTGGTTGCTCCTCTTTCTCCTCACCTTCAGTCCCAACAAAAGCATCAGGAGGCTCTTCGTTATTATTTTCCAAATCCTCTTCTGCTCCTTCCTGCAACCATCCAAATGGTGGTTAACAATATCAGTTAGATCCAACAAAAAGTCAAAATAGTCCTCCAGAATGTTTGGGAGAAAGTAGAAGTTGCAGGTTTAACCTCAGGCTCAGGTTCTGGCGGCTCATCATCATATCTGTAGCAAAACAGATCATGTCAAAGAGTTCGTATTTGACCCGAAAATAAGATCAGAATGAAAGAACAACACAGGACAGAAGAAAGGTTGAGAGATTTTGAAGATTATCAATGAAACTGCTTTAACAGTCATCCAGGAAAACTGAATTCTCAAAGGAAGTGCTGCAGGCAGGAAAAGTACAAAATGGAAAGCAAATGAAGTGTGCTATATATGTATCTTGAACTCACAGCCAGCTCAGATTGAAGTCACAACAGCAATCTGGGAGGTGTTCCTAAAGCATTTTAAAATATGTTTCATACCTCTGGAAGAAAATTCCAACGGTATGTAGAACAAAAGGGGAGGTTGAGATCCTAGAAATGGAGAATTACTTCTTTGTTTTCAAGTTCACCAATATGGAAGACATGAATGAGGTTATATTCGGCGGTCCATGGGCTATGAAAAAACAATACCTGATGCTCTAATGATGAAAAGTGAATTTCTTCCAAGTTAATGTGGTAAATAACATAGACGGTTATGTAGATCATATTAAAAAACCTCCTAATGGAATGTCAAAAATGGAATTCGTCATCCACAGTCATAGGATAAGTCAAAAGATTGCTTAAGAGTGACAAAACCAAGGAGAATTAGAAGAGGGTCCAATTCATCAGAATAAGTGTTGAGGTCAAACTCTCAAAACTGATAACCAATTTCATGGAAATTGAAATGAAGAGGGGAACAAATATCTGTTCCATCAAATTTGGCGTCATTAGTTGAAGCCATCACTCGAAAGGACATCGTGTTGGTTCCAATCTACAAAGGTGGTTCATCAGTCTCTTACTTGCTTTTTGCAAGCAACACATTAATTTCCTTAAAGGCCACAAGAGGAGATGTGAAAACATATTGACCATTGAAAATCTGTACAATGTTGAGGTGGGACAAAGTATTAATCACGAGAAGTAGGTTGTCATTTTCTCTGCAAACACTAATGATTGAGTGAGAAGGGCCATAGAGAGCAATTTAGGTGTTTCAATCCTCCAATCTGATATGTGGGTACCATGGTGCTTGGGTTTAGGCCTTAGTCCCTCCAACTCCAGGAGTTGATGGAGAGAGTCCAAAGTAGGATCCAAGGCCTGGAAAAGCAAATTACTGTGGCGAGCAGGAAGAGTCCTACTCCTCAAAGCAGTGATAGTTGGGCTTCCTTCTGCATCATGGCTATAATTGTCCTTCCATGCTAGAACGTCAATTAAAGGCCTCCAATGGAATTTCATCAAGTGGAACACAATCATGAAACCTAGAGACCAAAGGACCTGCAATTCACCTACATAGAAGGTTCAACAAGGCTCTAATCATGAAGCTATCTTGGAGATTCATCTCTACTAAATACAACCTTTGAATTATGATCCTACGGAAGAAACAACTCAAGGAAAACCTTTGGCAATGCCTGAGCCTCTCTTATCATTGATATATCCAAAAAGCCTTTTTGAATGGCAAACAATGCTTCCCAAGGAATCCTTATGGAAAATAGGGGAAGCCAATTGTGATGCAGGACAACTAACCACTTGCTCTGAAAGCTCAAATTGATAGAGCATGGCAAATCAATCCCTTCATCTCATAGCCTAGGTCCCACATCGCATGGGTTAGAACCTCGGCCGAATTCCCCTCGTGGGCCCCACTTCATATGGGTTCCGCCTCACATGGGCCGCCCACCCCAAGTGTGCCCCTGCATCCCACATGCCACACCACTCGAGCCCAGTGTGAAAATCCCCTTGTATTAGTCACCCACAGTGAGGAGTCTCGAACACGAGACCTCCTGCTCTACTACCAATTTGATGCAAGACAACTAACCACTTGCTCTAAAAGCTCGAAGTAATAGAGCATAGTGAATCGATCCCTTTATCTCATAGTCCAAGCCCCACATCGCATGGATTAAGACCTCAGCCGAACACCCTCGTAAGCCCCACTTCACATGAGTTCTGCCTCGCATGAGCCACCCGCTTCACACAGGTTGGGCCCACCTCATACGGACCGCATACCCCGAGTGTGCCCCTGCATCCCACAAGCCACCCCACTCGAGCCCAGTATGAAAATGCCCCTACATTAAATTGCATCAGCATTTGGAAAGATAAGTGTTTCCTTCGAACAGGGATGCCACTAGTCTTATCTCACAAAACCTTAGGCGAACTGGAGCATGATCTCGTTAGTGAGCTTTTGTTGCCGACTGGCAGCTGCAATGAAGACCTAATTTGATATTTTCAATTCAAATTCCAAGCAATGTGCTAATTTTCTCTATTGGAAAATGGAACCCAAAGGGATCTTTACATTAAGGTTAGTTGTTAAGCTACGAAAATAGTACCCAAAACTTCCCAATGATGAGAGTCTAGAACCTTCCACGTACCCTATAGATTCAAATATTTGTGGAAGGTGGCCCATCACAAATTGCCTATGCTGAATAAGAAGAAAGCATATGATCCAGCACATGTTACCACTTGACTGTGGACTTGAGGAGTGCCTTGATCATTTGTTGCTTAATTACAATCTTGCAAAAGGTGTGTGGAACACTAGAACCATATGTTAGGTGACATATGGTTCTAGAGTCGGACCATGGGAGGAAAATTTCTTGGGAGCATGAAGGTTATCAAGTTCTATAACCCTTGGAGACAAAAACATGGACAACCATGCTCATCAAGCAGTCATAATCATGTCAAGAAGTCAAAAGTTCGTCAAATGGACCCCTCCAAAGCCTAGATGACCAAGCCCAACTTTGAAGGGGTTGTTATTGAAACCCGTTGATGGAGGGTTCTAAGGCCATTATTCAAAGAAAATTTGCAAGATTAATTGCTCCAACTAGCTCAACACATAAGAATTGCAATAGCAACTTAGTTGAATGTTTTGCTCTATTTCATAATATATATCTTGCCCTGAACCTTAAAATCAACCACCTTGGGATAGATGGTGATTCCCTTGTGGCCATCAAAACGATCAAAGGGATTTTTACATGGCAACCATTGTTCTCGATTGCAAAGGGTTGCATCGCATCAACATTTCTCTTATTATGATATGAAGCACATCTATAGGAAAGGAATGCCACAACCGATTACACTGGTCTCTATGCAGACTTGGATTCATGACCTTCCTCTATGCATTTGTAATAGCTTATATCGAGATGCTTTGGCCCTTGTTTCTTTTATTTATATTGAAGTTCCATTTCTAACACACACAAACAAGACTCTTTAAGTGAAACATCTTGCTCAATGACCTGACTCAATGCTATACCCACTTAAAATGCATAATCAGTGAGAACCTTCATTCCATATTCCTCCAGGTTGTGTATAGTTCAACCATCAAAGCAAAGCTATTCTATGCAAACTCCATCCTTCTTTGTATTGGCACCTACCCACACCCTTTAGACCAGTGAGAAATCAGTAACAAGTGCAGCAGAGAAACACAATTTCATCCAATGACGAATGCATTCTCAATTACCACGATGCACCTTATCAAACAGTCCCCCTTTGACAGGAACATCCTCTTGAAGCACTAACGATTCTCCTAAAGAATGTGATATCACAAAATTATTCTTTCCACATATATCCCATAAAACACTAAGGGTAGGAGCTTATTTTTCAGTCTCTGGCCTATTCAAAAAAAAAAATAAAAATTATACGATGAATTGACAATTCTGATTTGTATTGACTAATTCGGTATATTCCACATTCATATAAGTACATCTATGTTTCTGCTTCACAAATATGATATTTTTTGGGCATTTCTAATAATATCAAGCGCTATTCCTATACTGGAATTTCTAATTTCCGGGGTTTTAGCCCCGATTAGTAAATGGCCAGAGAAGCTTTCTAGTTATGAATTAGGTACAGAAACCCATGGGGATGCTTGATTACAGTTCTGAATCCGTTATTATATGTTTACTCTAGTTTTTGTTGTTTTTATTTATTTATTATTTTGAAATGGTCTTTCTTTATCCATGGCCAATGAGTTTCGATGTATTGGGTGCATCTGTATTTATCGAAGCTTTAATTTTCTTGTTTGTCACAATTGTTGGTTCAGTTTATACATGGCGAAAACAAGTATTGGAATGGTCTTAGCTCCTGAATATTCGTTTGAGTTTCCGTTACTTGACCGACCAAACAACCCAAAATTCAGTTACTTCAACTACATCAAACGATCTTTCGAATTGGCCAAGACTCTCCCCAGTGTATGGCCGCAAAATATCAAGGGCCAAAAGGAATTCTTCAATGCTATCAAAATTATCAGAATTTTAATAGATATTGGAAGCTTACAGCAAGTTTTTCAGAACAGTTCCTATCTCCATAACATCTTAGAAAAAAAGAAAAAGAAAAAAAAAAAGGTATGTTTGGATGGCTCTACGGAGGCAGGGCAGGAGAGGTCCTACCTGAAACGTTCTTAATATTGATTTTAGGAAAATAAATGGCAGAAAACAGTATTTCACCAATCGCAGTTCCCATTTCCAGATGTACAGAAAACGGAAAACTATGCATTCCGCTTGAAATTTGCGGTACATCCAAAAACGAGCCCTAAACGACAAGCTCAGGTTAGAAAAAGGAAATGAAATTGAAGGGGGCCTTCGAAGACACAGAAGCATTCTCCGTGAATTGTGAAACGTAAAAGGAAAACCAAAATCTAGTCATCAGTTGTTTCGATTTTCAGCGAGGAAATAGCACAAACACTACACAGACAATATCAAAGGGAGAAAAGGATGGATATATATATATATATATATATAGAGAGAGAGAGAGAGAGAGAGAGAGAGAGAGAGAGAGAGAGAGAGAGCAAGACGTACGCCCCGATGTCGTCGTTGTAGTCTTCGTCAGCCATTGATGAAAATCTAAATCTCTCTCTGCGTTTGTTCTTGCTCTCAAAACCTAACCCCTGCGATGGGGAAGTTATTTATGCCTGCTGTTTTGGAGAGAAGCGGATTGGCTCATGTACCACGCACCAGCTATATATAGCTGATGTAGGTACGTGTCGTGCGAAGACGGGACGCGCATTGCGTACTACCCCAGCCCGTCACTAGCTCCGAACGGGCATGTCTGTGGGCGGGCCCACCGTGATGTATCTGTACATCCAAGCCGTCAATCCGTTTTCTCAAATTATTTTAAGGTATCCGTACAAAAATGAGGTAGATCCAACGATCAAATGGACCACACTACATAAGAAGATTGGTTGCATTAAATACACAAAGCATTAAATGTCAGTTGCATTAAATGTAAGAGTCACCTGTGGTGTGGTCCATTTGATCGTTGGATCCGCCTCATTTTTGTTTTGATGCCTTAAAATAATATGATAAAAGGGATAGACGGCTTGGATGTAAAGATAAATTACAGTGGGCCTGACCAAAGACCTGCCGGTTCGGAGGTAGGGACCAGCAGGGGTAGACGAGCGGTGAGCTCGAGCTGGGCACTTTTGGCCCGATTCGGTGGATCCGACGGTGGATCCGACCTGATCCGAATCGAATCGTAGGTTTGAATCGGTGCAGTTCATCTTGAATTAGTTAGATCCGACCGTTCACTGGATCAAGGTCGGATCATAGTAAATTAGGACCGATGGGAACCGAAATCCGAACCAAATGCCGTACCAATCCCATCTAATCTGGAGTTATTCAATGTGAAAATCAATACTTCTACTTTTTCCTTTGCTATGGTTCACTTGAGCTTTGGATATGCATCAATTTTGGGTTCAACCACTAAAATGATCTTAAAAAACGAGTGAACATTGCGGATAAACCACGTGCATTCATGGTGGCCCAACAAAGTTTACTAAGAGACATGCTGTGCACGTCTACCCCTTTCATGAACAGCACGTCAGTGACAGGTTGAGTAGCTAGACTACCTAATGTAGTTACGTCAACAAGTTCCATGGGCGCCACCATGTTGTATGTTTTGTATCCACACCTTCCATTCATTCGAAGAGATCATTTTAAGGCAATATAGAAAGAACCAGTTAAATCCAAAGCTCCAGTGGACCCCAGCACAGAAAACAGTGGGACAGTGATGCCCACCATTGAAAATTTCTAAGGGCCACAAAAGTTTTGTGTTTTCCTTATTTCATGGTTTTTTTTTTTTTTTTTCTTCACGTTTTCTTTTAACTTTTTAATAGGTTGGATTTCAAATAACATTACGATGGACCTTAGTGTGGAAATCATTCTCCCCACTGTTTTCTTTAGTGTGGTCCACTACAGATTTTTATTTACCTCATTCATTGGTTTGTACCCTAAAATGATATCTAAAAATGGATTAACGGTGTGAATATAACACATACATCATAGTGGGGCCCACAAAATGCCAACTCAACCTCTCATTATCTAATCCACGTCATAGGCCATAGCCTGTATTCATTTCGTGCCCAGCACGCTTGATACGTGTCTTGCAAAAAAGAGTTCTGACAGGCCTCAAGCTCCGAGTTGTACGAATGGCTCAAATGAGATCAACGTTACATGGCTCACAGTTACGTATTTATTATATCCACAATGTTCATTCATATTTTGAGATCATTTTGGAGCATTATAAAAATAAAAATAAAAATCATATCCAAAGATTAGCTGGACCACACCACAAAGAGCAACGAGAATAATGAATTTCACCGTTAAAAAATTTGTAGGGCCCACTATAACTTTTTTTTTTCCATCTAATCTGTTAAGGTTAAAAATACATGGATAAAGAGGAAAAACAAATTTCATATTACTCCGAAACTTATATGATCTCCAAAAGGATTTCAATGGTAAACGTTCAATCCCTTCTGTTTTTTGTAGTGTGGGCCAACTGATCTTTACATCTGTCTTATTTTTCGGCTCAAGCCTTAAGACGAACTCTACAAATGGATGGATAGTTTGGATATAACACATACCTCATAGTTTGACCCACAAATCTAACCCGATCCAAATCGTACCTAACCCGATCCGACTCGGTTTCCTGACCGGGTCGGACTCGGTTCGGGTCAGGCTAACTGTGCATCGAATCAGTTTGAGCCAGGTGTTTCGGACCCAGTCCCGGATCAGATCGAGTTCGGATCAGTTCATGTTGATTTCAGATCGGATCGAGTTGGACCCAATCCGATCCGACTCGGTTAGATGCCCAGCTCTAGCGGTGACGCTTCTCGAGCTCCGAGTTGTATGAACGGTTCAAATGAGATCAAAGTTACATGGCCCCACAATGATGTATTTATTATATCCACACCGTTCATCCATTTTTTGGGATCATTTTAGAGCATTACGCAAAAAATAATCATATCCAAAGGTCAACTGGACTAAACCAGAGATAGCAGTGGGATAATGATTTTCACCATTAAAAAAATCATAGGGACCACCATAATGTTTATTTTCCACCAATCTGTTCACAAGGCCACAAAGACCCGGATGAAGAGGAAATTTTTTTTCATAAAACTCCTGTGACCCTTAAAAGGGTTTTAATGGTAGACGTTCAATTGGCAGTGTGGTCCACTTGATAATTAGATCTGTCTTATTTTTCGTCTCAAGCCTTAAGATGAGCTCGCCAAATGGATGGACAGTTTAGATATAACACATAACTCATGATAAGACCCAGGGAACTTGCTGACGTTAATACACCAGTGTGTGCTACACCAGCCAATCCGCTTCCTGTTTTGGGGGCAAGTGGATTGCATGTTGTGTCACACACCACCGACGTCCGTGGTGTATTGATGTTGTAGATACCCCATTTGGGCTAGCAATTTAATAAAGCATGGATGATCCATAGGAACTGATCCTAAACTCCACACTCTATACAAAAACTGCATCCATTTCTCAAAAAGGATCCAAACCATAATCGAACCTGAGCCATTCCATTACCCCAAATCCTAACTTAACTCAAGTCATCACTCAAGCCAAAGCATTCCCAAACCTTCACCCACAATCAATCCATTTTCCGAGCCAATTTCGAGCCATTTTTTAATCAAATACCCAAAACGAGCTTTGGGCCACTTTCCGGGCCCGAAAAAAGCCCATTGGCTAAACTTTAGAAGCAACTATAAGAAGGTGGTAATCCGATTACCGCCCAACTCGACAGATGTGAGCCAAAGTTCACAGTTGTTGCTCCTCTCTAAAGTCAACTATATTGATATGTTCGATCCCAAAATTCACCCTATTTACCATTTTGCCAGACTCTATGAACATGTAAGGAAGTGTCATATGGCATCCTCCATCCCTCCAGCAATCCCAAGCCACCACGTCATCATTTACCCTTCAAAGTCTCTAGAATTATCATAAAAGCCATCCCAAGGGGTTATAAATGCCCCACTCCTCTCTTCATCTAAAAAAAAAAACAACAACTACCAACCAACAAACAGAGAGAGAGAGAGAGAGAGAGAGAGAGAGAGAGAGAGAGAGGTTGAGTTCTCAAGCTCCTATGCCATTTCAAGTGCAAACCAAAGATCATGCAATCATCTCTAATATTCATATTTTATCAATCGTATCATTACTTTCCTTCTCAACCCCCCTGCTTTTCTAGGTTACCATTAAATGTATGCTTGCGACTTGCCGAAACTCCGGACCCCGTCACATCAAAACTCATGGTATCCTAGTCTTCTTATATATCACATTTGTATCATTTTAACTTCATTTCTCCTCTAAACATTTTTAGATTTATACTTTGTGGTTTGTTGGGATCTCGGACCCTGCTACATCAGAAATATGAGTCCGTCCAGTATCATTTTAATGGCTTGCATCCTATTATCTTATTCCCTAAGATCATCTTACCACAAGAAGTAAAGACCAAACACCCGTACGGGCAGAAAGGGTGTTTAATATCTTCCCTCTTTGTAACTGAGGTCTCTTACTCAGAATTTGAGGTCACAGATCAGAAGTCAACTTAAAGCAATAGAATCTTCGGATTCCCTAGCTTTACATATTTTGCAGGTTCTAGCCGACTGCAAGATTTTAAATTAATTGGCTAGTGGCGACTCCAAGTTTACTGCATCAACAATCCAAATTAGCCCACCCATCAAACCAAAACAAACTTAAATCAGTGTGGGCGCCGATTCCAACGTTCACAAACGTCACCAAGTTTTGTGGGCCCACCATGATGTATGTCTTATATTTACACCTTCCATCTACTTTTCAAGATCCTTTTAGTGAATGGGCAGAAAAATTAGGAATAGTAAAAGCTACATTGGACCACACCATAAAAAGCAGTGGGGATTTAACGCCTACCATTGAAAACTTATGAGGGCCACATAAGTTTTGAATGGAGTTGATATTTGTGTTTTCCTTCCTTCACACCTGTGTTACATTATTAACAGTATAGTTGTAGTTGTACATGAGTTGAATCAACTTGGTCATCTCGCTCGATTTGATTTGAAAAAGCTTGACTCGCCTCGACTCGAAGTTGGATTTGTACCAGTCGAGCTAGTTTTTGGAGCTTGAAAAGATTTCGAGCCAAGTTTGAGCTTGCCCGAGCTCGACTCGACGCAGATCGAATTAGATTGGTGACTTGGTTATTTTGATATGAATGTTGCCCGCCGAGTGTTTGATGAAATGACTCAAGGAAGTTGGCGAGGAAAGAACGGATATGCTGGGTGGTTGATTTTGACACAACTTGCTATGTGTTTGATTTTGTTTGATTTTGATGTTACATGCGGGGTTTTTGATTTTGTTCAATTTTGATACCGTACATCGGGATTTTGATGAAATGCCCATAAAGTGTCATTTCTGTTTTGCATTCTATGATAAATTTAATATGCATTTCAAGTGTTTGATAAAATGCCACACAGGCTTGAACTCACCCGAGCTGTTGATTGAACTGAGCCAAGCTACACAGGCTTGAGGCTTGAGCCGAGCCGAGTTCAAGGTGGGGTGGGCTACTGGTCAAGCCAAGCAGGGCTATGCCAAGCTCGACTTGGATCAAGTCGTGCACAACTCTAATTAACAAGTTAGATTGCAAACTTCACAATGGACTTATGAAAGTTTCAATGGTTAGCATCATCGTCCCCAGTGTGGTCCACTTGAACTTTGGATCTGCTTTATTTGTGGGCCCATGTCATGAAATGATCTCGCAAAATGGATGGACGGTGTGGATATGATTCGTACATCATTGTGGGATCATTGGTGACGTCAACACATCACCAAGGTCCGTGGGTGGTGTATGGCACACCACGCAATCCGCTTCCCTTTGGGAGCTGCCCCTGGACACAACTTGCCTGTAACCCGTAACTGTGTAGGGCCCACCATGATGTTTTTGTTATATCCAGTCCGTCCATTGGTCTCGCCTACTCATTTTAGGATAGCAACCAAAACATACGATAGATCCAAAACTCAAGTGGGCCACACCATCGAAAACAGTTAGGATTGAACGCTCACCACTTAAATCTCCATGGGCCACAAAATTTTTTGAATCAGGCCGATATTTCTCTTTTATTTTCGTCCAGGTGGGAATCACCTTATGAAAGGGGTTAAATGGTATATCAACGTCATGGTGGGGTCCAAGAAGGTTTCAACGGTGAGCATTTCCGTCCCCACCTTTCCTACGATGGTCCACCCGAGTTTTGAGTCAGAGAGGTGTCAGGGATGGGTATAGGGCAGGGCCGGGTCTAGCTCTGTCAAGGCCCAGGGCGATCCTATGTTTTAACATATGTCAAAGCCGGGACTGGGACCATAACGGGCCAATATTGTCTACCCCAAGTCCACCCAAAATATCAAACCCAACTTAAAACCAATATGCAAAGGCTTAATAGGTAGCCATGTGATAGGTACCCGACTCCATAGGTTTGGGTCCCGAAATTCGGGACTAGGACCTGAAAGGACTGAGATCTCAGAAGACCTGAACTCGATGAGCCAAGATACGAGCAATCTTAGCACCCACCTTTGCTTTGGTCTATCAATAGAAACTGTTGCTTTTAAATTATTTCTCTAGAACCGTTTAATATTATCACTGTTAAATCGCTCACTGCCAGTCCCACATATGTTCTGACCAAAGAATCTTTGTATTTACAAATTTACTCCTCTCTTTGTATCGTAGAGTCATCTAAAAAGAACACGAAACTTTGTGGGGTCACTTTCATGATGCTTAGGGCATGCCCGCCCCAAAATTCAGGCTGATTCAATCCGTGGGGAAAAGTTTTTAGTAGTTGACTCTTTCTTGAGTTGTGGCTCACTGGAGCCCTATATTCGGCTCATCTTCTGATAACCCAACTAAAATTAACTCGCCAAACCTGTGAACGGGGTGGATTTCTCTCAAATATCACAGTCACCTCACCATCACGGAAGTCATCTCCATTGCTTCCTGACATTTATTTATTTACTTATTTTTCTGTTAGCTGGTTAGTACACCCCACCGTCAGTTCACACTTCACCCTTAGCCACCCCCACTAGGGATCGATACCAAGACCTCATTCTAACATGACACAGAGCCGTGATGCTCTCTCTCTCTCCAACTCTCTGAAATCGGATTGCGTACCGAGTAACTTAGTATGTTCTTATCGTACCCCACCGTGAATGTATCTTGTCTATCCACACGTCCGTCTGTTTTTCCATCTTATTTTAGGGGTTGAAATGAAAATTTAAGCATACCCAAAGATCAAGTGAACCATACCATTGGAAACAATTGGAATAATGACTTCCACCGTTGAAACCTTTCTAGGGCCCACAGTGATGTTTATTTCTCATCCAACCTGTTCGTAAGATCACACAGACATGGATGAAGGGAAAACACAAATACAAGCTTGATCCAAAACTTTTGTGGCCCCCAAGAAATTTTCAACTGTAGATGTTCAATTCATAGTTTCCTATGGTGTGGTCCACTTGAGGTTTATATATACTTAATTTGCAGGCGCAAGACCTAAAAATATCTATTAAAATGGATGGACAGAGTGGATAAAAAACACACCATGGAACGTGCCAAAAATCAACCTTATTTGAAACTTAGGTGGGGCATACCATATGAAACTATGGAAAATCATGCCTAAAATATTTAAAAGCACTTGGTAGGGTCCATTTGAATTTGGAATGGTCTGAAATTTGGTGCGACCCCTCATCCAAGTGGGACACACATGATGGATGAGCTGGATGTCTAAACCACATCTCATTGGGCCCCATAGACAATTAGCAAGGTTTCAATGGACCACTCTCAACTATTGTCTGTGGTGTAGCTAGCCCACCTGCGTCATGTATTTTGGCCTGATTTAGGACTCGTGGCTCATTATGGAAAAGTGCATCTGACGTAGGACAGCCCTAATTATGATGCATGCTCATGGAAATAATTAAACAGCGGAAATAAAAGGAATAAATGATCTAAAATTCTAATAATAACCATCATAACTGAGAAAATCATAAAGGAAACATGCAATGGAGCGGGCCATCACTACAACCATGGAGTATGGAATTCAATTACTACTTAGGTTGGATCCGGCGAGGGATGAGACCTCCCGATCTTGCATGGTCACACCCAATCGATCAATGAAGATCACTAGTCCGAAGAACCAAGAAGTTTCTCGGATTAGGGATTTGAAAATTTGGGGATTTAGGGTTTAGATCGGTTCTCAAGATTTTGATCGAAGAGGACTTAGCCAAAACAAAAAAATAGAAGAAAGAAAGTTATTACCTTGAGGAAGTTGGAGGGGCACAAGAAGAAATTAGAAGAAGAAGATCAATGGGAGAGAAGAAGCACCATTAGAGAGAAGAGAGGAAGGAGGCAACCAAAGGGTTTGCTTTTCATTCATCAATAGTTGAAATTCGTGTTTAGGGCTTTACCCCACTTAAATAAGCAAATAAAGACATAAAATTACTAAAATACCCCTAGAATAAGCAAATAAAGATATAAGATTACTAAAAGACCCCTAACTAAGTCAAAAAATGCACAAATAACATAAGTATGGGAAATTTTGTGCGCTCGGTCTTCTTTCTCCAATCTTCCTTCACATGTGTCTTCCCTAAGTGAGGTCTTCTATATGTCCAATCACATGTGAAAGGTCTTCAGCTCCTCAATATTCGCCTATCCACAAGGACGACACTTGTGGTTGGCGCTTTCTTCGTTGGTACACCTTGAATGCACCTGTGTCCGCATCAATTCCCCTCGGGTGAGAAAAACTCGACTCCGACGAGTTGAAACTTTTGTAGCGCTCGAGTAGATCTGGATCAATACCTTGCAATGCGTCGCCCGACAGCCACGTAGATTCAGACGATGGTTTGTTTTTCCACCTGACAAGATACCTTTGGAAACCCCCATCTCTCGTGGATACTATCTCGTCATCCAAGATTTTCTCAATTGCTTCTTTATGGGTAATGGGTGGAGGAGGTGGTGGAAGGGGTTGGGTAGCAAACTCAGAAAAAGGCCATGAAAGGGACGATGTATCAATAATGGGAGTATGGGCACGGACTAGATCTTCCACATTAAAAGTTGGATTAATGCTCATTTCGGTGGAAGGTCAACCCGATACGCGTTGGACCCAACCTTTTGTAATATCTTGAATGGTCCAAAGGACTACGCGCTTGTAATTTCTTTGCAGATCCTTGAGAGAATCGCTCTGGCCTTATTCGCACCATTACATAGTCTCCTTCTTGAAATTCTTGCACTTTACGATGAGAATCATCTGAAACTTTATAATTATTATTGCTCTTATTTAACCGCTGTCTAATATGTGTATGCAAATCATGAATATGGCATGCGAATGCATCGGTTGACTCAGAAGACCTTTGGGTAACAGACATAGGTAAGAGATCTATGGGCATTCTAGGTTTATAACCACTTACAATTTCAAAAGGACTCAACCCCGTAGATCTATTAACTGACCCATTATAAGCAAGTTCAGCGGTTGGTAAAATTAGGTCCCAAGTCTTAACATGTTCACCCACTAGACAACGTAGAAGATTTCCAAGGCTACGGTTTACCACTTCAGTTTGACCATCTTTTTGTGGGTGGTAAGCAGTAGAAAATTACAAACGAGGTCCCATAATGTGCCACAGTGTCTTCCAAAAATAGCTAGTAAATAGAACATCACGATCCGACACTATGGTTTTAGGTAACCCATGGAGACGCACCACACCATCAAAAAAGATACGAGCAACATGAGACGCATCCGACGTCTTCGAACATGGGAGGAAATGCGCCATTTTAGAAAAACGGTCCACAACGACAAAAACGGAATCGTGCTTTTTATAGTCTTGGGAAGCCCGAGCACGAAGTCCATACTAATGTCCTGCCACGGAGCATGTGGCACTGCCAATGGCGTGTAAAGCCCGGTATTTTGCTTTCTTTGCTTTAGCTGACATGTTCGACACTGCCCTAAAACTTTGGCTACGTCTCGCTTGAGGCTTGGCCAATAGAAACGATCTTCCACGAGGGCAATGGTTTTATCACGACCAAAATGGCCAGCTATCCCTCCCGAATGAAGCTCCCAGATGAGGAATTCACGAAGGGACATACGGAAAATATTTTGTTCAATTTTGATACCATACATCCGATCTTTGATGAACATATTCACCCATAATAGTGGTCACTAGTTAGAATGACGCGTAATGTATCCCCAAAATCGACATATGGGGTATTCATGTTTGCTCAAATGCCGACTACGCTCTGACACTCAGCGAGTTGATTGAAGCCACTACTCTAAGGCATGCAGGTTTGTTTTCAAGCCCCGGCCTTGTGTTTCAAAACAACCGAGTATTCTGAAGAAACGCTACCCACTTGGTCAATGCCTTGAGCAGTTGAGTTTCTTGATGCCAATATCTCGAAGCCTCATGGATCAAGTACGATACGAATTCTTGCGGTAGGAGGTAGTGTCGCCAATGTCTAGGGGATTGCACTACCGCATAAAATTCTTTGTTGTAAGTGGAGTATTTTTATTTTGCCTCATTCAGTTCCTCACTGAAATAGGCCACTGTGTGTCCTTCTTGACTCAACACTCCACCTATACCGACACCATGTCATGACACGCTACTACAAAGCAGAAAAGTCGGATGGACGCATGTGGATATGAGCTTCGTACCATCATTGCCCTGGGATCATTGGTGACTTTAAACAGCATGACCAAGGTCCGTGGGTGGTGTATGGCACACCACGCAATCTCCCCCCTTTCATGCACTCGGTAATGGGAGCCATGATCGTGCTACAAAACTCCTAATGAACCGACGATAAATAGTTGCTAGGCCGTGAAAACTCCGCACCTCATGAATGTTCCTTGGTTCTATCCAGTCCGTCCATTGGTCTCGCCTACTCATTTTAGGATAGCAACCAACCCTAAACCCTATAAGATCCTAAGAACATCAACGGTGGGCCACACCATCTAATGCAAAACTTAAGTGATTGGATATCCACCACTTAAATCTTCCTAAGGCCCACTATAAAACCTTCTTTAAATGTTCAAGGTGTGATTTCTTAGTGTTACTATAAATAAGAATATCGTCAAAGTACACCACTAGAAATTTTTTCATGAACGGCCTCAAACTTGGGTCATCACCCGCATGAAAGTACTGGGTGCGTTAGTCAAGCCGAAGGGCATGACCAACCACTCATACAACCCATCTTTCGTCTTAAACGCCGTCTTCCACTCATCTCCTGGGCGTATACGAATTTGGTGATATCCACTCTTGAGGTCATTCTTAGAGAATATAGTGGACCTGGCCATCATGTCAAGCATATCATCAAGTTTAGGTATAGGGAACCTATACTTGACAGTAATTTTGTTTATGGCACGGCTATCCACACACATGCGTCACGTGCCGTCTTTCTTTGGCGTCAACAATGCAGGCACGGCATATGGACTCATACTCTCTTGGATGCAACCCTTTTGCAGAAGCTCATCAACTTGCTTCTTCAACTCTGCATGCACTGCAGGGTTCATCCTATAGTGAGGAAGGTTCGGTAGAGTAGACCCTGGGACAAGGTCAATGGCATGTTGTATGTCCTTCATAGGTGGCAACTCATTCGGTAAGTCTTCGGGAAATACATCACTGTATTCCTTCAGGACCGAGGTCACCTCTGAACTCGATGAGCCAAGATACGAGCAATCTTAGCACCCACCTTTGCTTTGGTCTATACACCATAGAAATCCTCCTTAGCCTCTTTCAAACTTCTTCGATTATATGTAACCGACTTAGGTATTGGATTTCCCCATGTTAAATCTGGCTCACTTGCCAGTCTCATCCTATGTTCTGACCTAGTGTATTCTCTGTGGCATGGGATTACAAATTTGACTCCTCTCTTCGTATCGTGGAGTCATCATAAAAGTACACGCATTCAAACGGCCAAAGATCGTGACATCATTATCGAATAGCCATGGTCTACCTAGGATAACATGTCCCACATCCATAGGTAAAACATCACACCACAGGGGGAAAAGTTTTTAGTAGTTGACTCTTTCTTGAGTTGTGGCTCACTGGAGCCCTATATTCGGCTCATCTTCTGATAACCCAACTAAAATTAACTACGGGTCTGGATGAGGTGTGGATTTCAGTGTTAAGCGATCTAAGGTGCTAGTGGAAATCACAGTCTGACAACTTCCACTGTCCACTAGCACCTTACAATTGCTTTTCACCACACTTGGCAATAGTGTAGTAGATAGTGCTTCGACGCCAGTCAACACTACTTCTAGCCTGGGCTAGCACACACGCGACTACCGTCAGCGTTGCTTCTCCATCCACTTCTTCTTCATCCGGAGTCCTCCTTCAGGGATCGATACTCTTCAGACCTTCATAATCTACCATGGTCATCGTCCAGCCTCGTGGGACTGCTATAACTAAGGCTCTCTCCAACGGTCTCTTCGTAGGACATCGGATTAGACATGTGGCCAAGGTTGCCACACTCATAGCACCTCACTTGGCTCATGTTACTCGGACCGGCACCAAGAACCCCTTTGCCCTTGTCTTCCCTAGGCCTAGGCGAATGGTCGCTGTGCCCTAGGTTGATTACCAATCTTAGGTCTAGTTCCTTGGGAACTGAAGAATTTAAGCATGAGTCTCGGACTAAACGATCGAACGACATGAGCCATTGGAAACAATGCTCTAAACTTCCAGCACGACTTGATATGCTTCATCTAAGGTCCGCCCACAGCGATGTTTATTTTCATCCAACTTATAAGATCACAGACATGGATGAAGGAAACGTCTTAAATACGCGAGAGCGTTGATCTAGAGGGTCTTTCTCGGATATCCACATCGCATCACATACTCTTCAAATTGAGCGATGTAGTCAGTATTGACCCTTGGCGTAAGGATTGCCATTGATCAAGGAGCTTCTGACGGTATGAGAGAGCAAGGTACTTCTCCTTCAACTTCTCTTTCATCTCATACCAATGTGTGATAGGGGCTCTCCCAACTCTCTCTATCCTACGCTCGGTGTTGGTCCAAAAGAGCTTGGCTTGACCCACAAGCTTCATCTTAGCAAACCGCATTTGACGGTGTGACATGTCATACCATATGAAAGTAGTGGAAAATCCATGTCGCTAAAATACCTTTAAGGAATGCACTTGGGATCAGGCGTCCATCTAAATTTGGAGCCTCAACTCTGACACTCTTGGTGCGCACGCTCATCGGATCATCCAACGGTCTTGATGACACACATGATGGCTCGTGCCTGGATGCACCTACACACCCTACCACGATCTCATATGGGCCCTCACTACCACCACGTGTAGCAGCACGTTCTTCAATGATTCCCTTCCACTTGGGAGTGTGCATCTTCCCCTACAGCGGGGTTTTCCATTTGGGACGCCTCTAGTTGCTCCACCTTATTCATGGTGGTGGTAATTTGGTTCTCAAGGCGGGCAAACTCACGCCTTTGACCCGCTTCTAGTGCGGTTATCTTTTGTATCAATTGAGCAAGTTTGCTCAGATAACTGCTCGTTATTCATGGTAGGTTGAAGTCCGAAACCTCTACCTATTCTCGTGGGCATACAATGAAGACTTGAACCAAACTCTACCTAACTAGCTTCGGGAATTACGAAAGCTTAACCTACTAATGAGAATAAGAAGACCTATTCGCCTTTATTTTGAGAGTGGAGATGATAAAATGAAAATAAAAGGTTTGCAATAAAGCTCATGTACATGCTAGACATATGCTGACATGAAATCTAATTCATCCATCAAGTTAGACATATGCTGACATGAAATCTAATCCATCCATCAAGTTAGACCAACCTTTTACATGTTTTTCCAAAAAGAAAATCTAATTCTTCAATCAACATGTGGGCCCCAGTTGGAAGCATGTGGATGAGTTGGAAATAACTTTATCCAAGTTTTTTAGAGCTCTTCATTTGTTTTGCAAATAATAGGCCATCTGATGGGTGAATCAATCTCATTACTGGGCCACGGCATCAATATAGTGCTGCCATTCTAATGGACCTATCATGCCACACTAGCACATGTGTGGCGTGTGAATAAGTAGGCCCCTCTTCTCCAGACTTATATGCTTTAAATATATTGAAATGTCATTGTGTTTCAACTGGGGCTGGTGCTAGTGGATCTGTCATCTGGATCACCAGATCAGGACCCCACACATCCACAGCGGTCCCATTGATGGACCATCCAACAATGCACGTAAGGCTCACGGGGACCTTAATACTTCACTCCAAAGGGGACCCTAATACTTCACTCTATCCACTTTACACATGCAAAAGGCTGGATGGACGGGAAGCGTCTATCTAGTGGGCCTTGCCATGGATGGAAATAAAGATGTCAACGGACTTTAGACTATCTATATTTTGGGCATGGCTATATTTATTTTTATCGACTGTGCATATGTAGTTAGGAATATCAAACAGATCATGATCTTCAAGATTTTAACATGTCATTAGTTTCACCATACACGGGACGCCTATGATATAAATGGTTTGAATCATCCATCCATGAGCTTCACATGCACAAAATACAATGAATGACCGGACAGATTTTTAAGCCTACATGGACCCTCCATCTCTTTCGGAGATTGTACCACTTAAAGGTATTTACTGGACATCCAAGCCGTGCATAAAATGGCCCACACAGCGGTCATGGCAACTCACTGCCATGCATTACTTGCACACCCATGATAGTTACAAAACTTGCCAATGATATTCTAATACTGCACTTTGATGAGTGGGAAAAGGTATAAGCTTTTGGCCTGAGTGATATAAAAAGTGAATTCCTGCCAATGCACGGCTAGGATCATCCCCCGCATAGCATGTTAAAAAATGAATTCTTGCCAACGCATGGCTAGGATCATCCCTCGCATAGCATATTAGCAAGTGCGGTCGTGTGTACTGGTGTTGTTAGCAAAACTTACTTTTTAAGTAGAGAAAAACTTTAATACTTTGACAAAGTGTGACACTTGATAAGCAGTCGCATAGAAATTACTTAGAAATTGCATGATAGGCGGACACTGGGAAATTAGTTAGAAATTGCATGATAAGTAGGCACTTTGAAATTACTTAGGGCCTGTTTGGGAGCGTGGAGTCGGAACACCCAGGATTGGAAACCCCCTGGATTTGCAATCCTCACGGTGTGTTTGGCACCCTGGAGTGTGAATGAAATTTAATCCAAAAATACCTATGCATGTTATATTTATAAGGGTTTCAATTTAATTACTAATTAATCAACTTTAATATCTCTAATTAGTGAGATATATAATTTTTGACACTATGGTTGTGATAAGCCCACTGAAATGTATGCTTTGCTTGAAATTGATGAAATTCCAAGTTTCGGATGGACTGCAAGCACAAGATCATGTTTGAGTGAGTAACCAACGATTTTTAACTATTGATTAATAGGGACAATGTTTGGACGGTGTTGGACAATGTTTGGATGGTGCTGATTTACATGGACAATGTTTGGACGGTGCTGATCATCATTAGTGGGATACATGCCTAATAGAATAATAGTATACAGTGACACACATGTCACACTTGTAACTATAGAAATGATTTTAGGGCCCGTTTGGCCAACTGCATTAGGTGAGATTAAGGTGGATGGAATTGTAAAAGTAACAATAAATGCATATGTAAGGTATTGCCTCTGGATTGGGTGTATCCCATGTTTTCCCATACCATGTTTGGAATGCATGCAATTAAAAGTAAATTTCGGAATTTCCTTTCAAATTACACTTGGAAATTCATCATCATGAGATTTGGAAATCCCATCTCACACTTTCCAACACAAGGCTCATTTTCCAAAGCCTATAAAATTAGTTTTAATCTTATCCCACATTCCTTCCAAACATGCCATTCTCAATCCCGATGTGGGATTAGCAATGCAATCCCATTTAATACAACTTAATACTATTGGCCAAACAGGCCCTTTAGTATAATTTAAGCTCTCACGGTGGATTGCAAACCCCCTCAAAGAGGGGATTAGTAGGGTTGAAAGTTGGGCGGGTTGAACTCGATCGATCCATGACCAACCCGACATTGGGTTGGGCTTGGGCAGGATGTATAGAGTCCGATCTCAAGATTGAGCTATACAAACCCTAACCCGATAAAACTTGGGTTGGGCTCGGATTGAGATCTTGGGTTGCCCAACCTAACCCAACCCAAACCCAAACCCAAACCCGATCAATATATAAGTTACTTATAGATAATAATTGAGTGTGGACCGTATGTGTTGAAGACAGAGAAAATTTTAGTACTATTGGGTCTCGTTGGTCCACATCATTTACGATGACTAAAGCTAACAAGAAATGTTGGATTTCTCTCTCCTAAATAAATTTTGTGTTACACAACACGACTTTTAAATACATAGTTGTCATGTATTTTTGCTTGTTTGTTTAGAATAAATGAAGTTCTTTATGATAAATAAGTATGTATATGATTAATAAAATTATAGATATAAAAAACTAAACTTGTATTGAAAAATAATAAACTACTGCAATCATTAAAATATTAGCATATATGTACCCGATCAACTTGACCAACACGGCGAACTTGCTTGGGTGGGCTTGGGTTGAGAATTCCCAACCTAAGGTGAGGTTGTGTTGGGTTGGATTGGGTTGGGTTGAGTTAGGGTTGAGCACCAATCCGGCCCAACCCAGACTTTCAGCCCGGGGGATTAGAAACCTTTGAGGGGATTAGAAACCCCCTGGGTTTGCAAACCGCAGTTACTTTATGCACCGAACAATCATGGGTATTTGAAACCCCATCCAATCGCCTCCAATCCACGGTGCCAAACGACCCCGTCTGGGATTACATTTGTTGGACTGTTAAAAATGACAAATATCGTGAGGTGGTATTTCCAACCCCAAGCATCCACAATCAGCGGCTACAATTGTTCAACCATCTTTTCTTGCGATTGTGACCGGCTATAAATGGCTGCTGAATTTAGTCAGCTTTACTTGATTTAATATGCAATAGGAGTACAATTTCTGAGCGATTGCATGTCAAATGTCATTCTCAGCTTAAGAATCATAACTCTTCTTTTAAATTTAATTTCTGGTTTTGCTAAGGCCACATGGGTGGGGAAAAAAGCTAATGTATGTGCCACACATGTATCAATATCGCACTATAGGTCTAAGATCCAATCCATCCATTACATCGACACCACTATATTAATGGCCTAGCTCAAAAATGAGGTTGATCCACCTCTTAGATGGGCTACATTTACAGAAAAACTTAGATAAGTTTTTTTTTTCCAACCCACCCGCATGTTTCCATTATTGGGGCCCACATGCTAATTGGGCCAGATCTCTTTTTTGGTAAACATGTACAAGACCTACAAACCTGATGGATGGATTATATTTCATCCGGCACATACATGCGTTTACAGGAGCTTTGGCAAAACTCTTTATTTTTTTGGTTCTCATCATATGCATTTAATGCATTTAATGAAGGTACTTATATAACAAATTCCCTAAAATAGCTTTAATATTTTCGAGTTAATATTGCAATAAAATGTGCAATTTTAAAATCTGCCGAGATTTTGAAAATCTTGGATGATATTTTCAAAATCTCGGCCATTTTGTCACCACCATGCTCAATGCATGCGTGACCCAAACAAATGGGCAGATAAAAGGTCAAGATTCCCGGCCTAACCTTCCAATAGCCTTTTGACAGCTGTTGGTGGAAAGAAGAGACCGCACCACATGAAGTGAAAATGCAACATATCTGGCTTTGAGAGAGTAGTCTCCTCGTTAAAAACCAAGTTCCTGAGATCTAGAAATGGGAAGGGGGGAGTCACCTTCCGCTCTCTGTCTTGTATTGCACTTGTTTTTTTATTCTGTGGTCTGGCCTTTTGCTTAAAGACAGCTCAAGGTCAAGCTTCCTTTTCCAGAATGCCTTCTTTTCATCCTCTCCAATAATAACACCACAAGAAGACCTTTACAGCTTATACAGATGCAGATTGACAGCAGCTCATAGATTGTGGTAAGGATTCTCCATAAGTGATTTCTGTCCACAGATTTGGAAGAAGAGGCAGGAAGGAGAATTGGGTATGGAAGGATGGGAGATGGATCTGGTCAGTTCATTTAATGGGTCTTGATTGAAAAACACATTAAACAAATTATCACTATCCAATTTTCAACTGAGAGCCATTTTTCATATGGACCCAGTAGATGTATGGTCTGGATTCATCACAGCACTTGCCATGATTTCCATTTGAATGAAAATGCAAGAGAACAGAACCAATGCAAGAAAAGAAAACGGAGAATGTTCTTTCTCTTAAAAATTCATATCATATCACAGAAACCATCCATCCATCCAGTAGAGAAAATAAAAACAGCAAAAGAAAAAAAAACCATCTTGAGATCTTTTATCTTATATTGATCTCCATAACAAGCAAGCAAAATGAAATGTCGAAGAGAGGGTAAGCAAAAGCAATCAAAAGAGATCAAATTGTACAATTGAAGCATGATCTCTACAAATAATCCACAACCCATCTTTGAAAATCATTGCCAAAATCCTTACCAATCTCAAGAAGAGCCAGACACCCTCGGAGATGTCACTGGGAAGAGCGGCAGTAGCCGGGGCTCTGACTCCCGAGGCGTTGTGATCGGAGATGGGTGCAAATAAAATCCTCTCTCTGCAATCGCCCTCTCCTCAGCCGACACACGAAAATCCACCGTAGAGGGGGACGGCCTGTTGAATGGGTCGGGGCTCAACGGCGTAACAGGGCTGAGAACAAGGGAAGGGAAATTGAGCATGCTCGGCGATAGGATCTCAGGCTGGCGTGGGGAGAATCCACTGTTGGAATTGGTTTGGAAACCAGGCATGAGTGGGTTGATTTTGAGATTCTTGAGGCTGTTTCTCCTCTCGTAGAGCTTGAAAGATGGTTTCTTTGGACCTGTTTTCATGGGTGGGATTGCGGTTTTTGATAGTGGTGGATCGACGGGCTTGGAGGAGGGCTTGGTGGTGTCGGAAGAGCCTGTGAGCATCTGGACTACTTGTTTGAAGGAGGAGGTGTCTGCTTGGATGAAGGTGGTTGGGTAGGCAGCATTGGTTTCAGGCCTTGGGATGGATTTGGGGGTTAAAGAAATTCCATTGCTGCTGCTGCTGCTACTGCTGCTGCTGCTGGTGTTTGGGGATGTTTGGTGAATTGGGTTTTGCTTTTCTTGGAGTTTTGAGTGGTTTTCCATTGGTGGGTGTTTTTTCTTCTTTGAAAGATGTGGAAGATAAGGAGAGAGAGAGAGAGAGAGAGAGAGGAAATAAAGAGATGGGTTGTGTTGGGTTTGGGTTGGGTGTGCTTTGAAAATAAAAAATGAGAGAGAGAGAGAGAGAGAGAGAGAGTGCTTTGAAAATAAAAAATGAGAGAGAGAGAGAGAGAGAGAGAGAGAGAGAGAGAATAGGTGAGTTGTGTGTGGAAGAAGGTTGATGAAAGAAACTCTCCCCTCTTTGAAATATATTAGCAGCTGTTGGTTTTGATTGGATGTTTTAGGTGAAGGCAAGTAAGATAAAACAAGATGTGGGGCCCACCTCGGAATTCATCTTTGATGAAGTCGTCAAAAGATTCAAAATGTTGCATTGACTTTGTTTCTGGCGCTGACTCTTATGTTGATGTTGATGACACACATGCGCCACATTGTGCTTTTACCACCACTACTCAAAATTTTGCTGACTTGGTTGTGGGATGGGTGTCAATCCTGACCGTTCAAATTCTGGGTATCGTAGAAGATGGAGCTTGCTCCGAAAATTCTTCTGATTATATATTCTTAACCGTCTGATTTATTCTATTGAGCTTTGAATGGCAATCGCTTTCATTTTGACCATCGAATGAACCACTAATTTGATGGTTAAGATCGTCCAATTATTGTAATTTTCAAGCTACCCTCCATCCATAAGATGGCCCACAGTTTGGATTGTCTAGATTAAGGTGTGCATATTACAGGCATAAACAGTAGATGAATTGCCATAGTTTAGTGAGCTCCCATGAACGCACATTATATCTCTACCCGTTATTTTTCAATGATCGGCCCAAAGCTTTTGCTTGATTTTCAGAACTACCCTTTCATTGGGAAGCGTCTCGGTTTTACCACCAGCGGTTTGGATCCCATTCGGCGATCCGCCAGACCACTGAAATAGATGGTCCCCAAGGTTGAAACGACAGGAATCACATGTATTCAATTACCGACCGATGCTATACGAGTGGGTCCCATCAGTTCCACCAATGGGTGTTTGGGGGACCATTTGGTAGTGGACCACAACCCTTTCTCGTGACAGATTCTCATAAGTGCATCCATCTTTCAATGTCATTTTATGGGACATGGAATAGCAATCCAAGATTATGGAAATCGAACTGATTAGAGATATTTCAAAGTGGGCCTGTCCTACTTTTAAGTAATTTTTAAAAATACGCTAGAGATCTCAAGTGGGCCGGTCCAACTTTAAATATATTTTAAAATTTCACTAACATTTCCACCATTTAATTGGCTCAAACCATTAGATAATTTTAACCAACCAAACCATACAATTTTAACAACATTCAAAATATGAAAATCATAATGATTAGTGAAATTCCAAGTGTGCCAATCCAACCCAATTGAAATTTGAAAATTTGCGAACATCTCCTCAATCCAATTCGAGAGAATCATTTGAGAATTTTAATAAAGTATATAGTTAAGATTTTTAACGACATTGCTGAAAGCTGGTATAGTGAAAGGAACGTAGTAAATTGAATTGAAGATAAAGGAGAATGGTAGAGCATCGAATTCTCATCTATGATGACCAAAAAATAAAAATAAAGGGAGGAAAGGGGACCACAACGAGCGTCCCACGTCGTCATTAGTGCGGGAAGAGACCTGTCATGAAAGAAATTCCAAGCATGGATTATGGAGTATCTAACAAACACCATACATGATAAAGCAGTGGCCTAACCACACTCAAATCACTTGATTAAAACTCAATTAATAGAGCCAACCCAACTAATCTTACCATGAAATAAATTTCCATGATTTTTCTTCTTATTTAAAGAAAGGTAGTTAAAGAATGAGGTAGGGGTTGGTACTAAACTCTAGTAAGGAGTGGTGGTCCCCACTCCAGTTGGGTATTGGGTCCCATCATTCAACAGTCGATCCCCACGGGTTATTATTAGGAGGTCCCATTATTCCACCGTTCACACAACGAGTCATCTGGAGGCTGCATCCACTGCAAAGCTTTGTGTGGGGTCCACCATGATGTGTGTATGACATCCAGTCCATCTTTCATGTGCACCCTCTCATGTTCTCCTTGGAAGCCAAAAAAATCAGGCAGATACAGGACTCAGGTGGGCCACACCACATGGAACAGTTGGAACGAGGGTTCTATCTATTAAAACCTTCTAGACCGTTGATCTGATGGGAACCAATGTTGATATAAAATTCCATAGTAAATCAGTGGATTGGAAGATCATAGTCATCCACTGTTTGCCCCCCTTTTTTCTGTAAATGAGAATTATTCCTGTATTTTCTTCATCTATCTGTTGGCCACTTAGCAAAGGTTGTGATTCTTCCATCATCCGTAGTGGGGCACATCAGATCAAAGGTCTATATCACCTGAGGCATTCACCCACTTGTCCAAAAGGTTCAAAAGGCCTTGTGCAGATCCTTTGTTTGAATATTATAAAACTACTAGCTATTGCAATATCCAATAGATAAGGGATGGTTTGGCACCGTGGATTGGAGGGGATTGGCCATCCCTGTTTGGCAGCATAAAGAAACTGGGGTTTCAAATCCAGGGGTTTCTGATCCCCTCTTTGAGGGGGTTTGCAATACATGGTGAGAGCTTAAATTACACCTAAAATCATTTCAATAGTTGCAAGTGTAACATGTGTATCACCGTGCACTATCATTCTATTTGGCACATGGCCCACTAACGACGATTGACACCGTCCAAACATTATTCAGCACTGTCCAAACATTGTCCATATTAATCAACAATTAAAAATGGTTGGTTAGTCACTCAAACATGAACTTATGCTCGTGGTCCATCCAAGACTTGGAATTTCATCATTTTTACGCAAATCATATATTTCAGCGGGCTTATTACAACTATAGTGTCAAAAATTATATATCTTACTAATTAGGGATATTAAAGTTGATTTAGTAATTAAATTCAAACCCTTGTAAATCTATCATGCACAGTATTTTTTGAATTAAAGTTGATTCACACTCCAAGCTGTCAAACACACCAAGAAGATTGCCAATACAGGGGTTTTAATCCTAAGTTCCGAATCCGGGGGTTTCAAATCCACGCTCCCAAAGAGGCCGTAATGGATGCATCAGAATTGAGAAGGTTTCAACTCCCAACTTGTTGGACCATAAGTTACCATCCAAACGAAAGATGACTTCAAATATATCATATGCGTGACAAATCTAATCCGTCCAATAGGTTTTTCCCAAAATATGAATAAACTTTTTTTAAAAAATCAGCCCCATCCACTCATCAGGTGGACCAAACTTATATTTTGATATTTATCAGTGGCTGTACACTGTTTTCTATTATCTTATGCATTGCATCAGTCTTTTCTGCTGATTTCCGTCAGATGTGATCCTGATGATGAGGCCAACCAAATGGACGGGTTATACAACATACCCATTGACAGGTAGGAAACTATCCTCTGATGTACTCTAAATTGTCATCCAACTCGTTGGACTTGAGAATTCTCATGGACAATGCCTCCCATCCTCCCCTGATTTTAAGTTTGTGCTAGTGAGAACCACGGTTTGGGAATCCAAATCGTTGATCAGATGGACCCCACCGAGGATGATCCTTATATCGAAAATAAACGATGTGGGGTTATCCCAACCCTTCAATTGGTGGCCAGCACACAGACGGTTTAAAAAGTTCATTGCTTTTGCCAGTGTTACCTGGAAATGGGCATTTTAGTAAGAATATTCTAAAAGGAAGTGGCATTTTGAGAATTCCAGATGAATCAAATGCAAATTGACTACCATGTTATCCAACTCTGGTGGGGTCCACCTCTCAGCTGCCTCGGTCAATAGTGCTGGACAGATAATTACATCATCCACCGGCCACCACTAATTAATAAAAAATGTAAGTACTCCTCATTAACTCTAACAAAGCTTCTCTAGAATTTCGGGGGCCCACCTTGCCCACTTCTCTGATGAGCTATTGCCGAAGATTTTGTGCTGGCAGGATCATATCCGTCCGATTAATGGTTTGCGATTGGACGTGTAAAACTATGAAATGAGCAATTGTCCATCCTCAATTGATCAAGAAAAGTCCATTAATCAGATGGGTGAGATCATTCGCTAGTACAGATGGCCCATCGACATCAGGGACCATATTTTCTTATCCCTTTACTCGGAGGGACGAAAATGGTAATTTCTCAAAAGTTGATGTTGACATATGACTTTCATCTGAAAATGAATGTTTTTAATGGTCCAGATCGACTTAAGGATAGTGCAATTAGATGGTGGCCGCAATGATGGAAATTCGACACCAGTGGGGCCCACGTATATCAAATTCATATTGCAATTTCAACGAAAATGGACCCACAGAACTAAAGGCATCTCTCTCCTCACACTGATATAATATGGTACATCATACGCATGTACACAACTTAGATGTACACCAATCCAAACCGTCCAAATAATGGGAGTATCAGCTGTGCATTTGGTAAGATGCAAAACCCATTTTAACACGTTGATTGGATGACCCTAGCTATCCAATTAATCCTAACCGTTTATTCTCAACTGTAACTTTGATGATCGATGGATAGATGATTAGATCATCAGTTTAATGTGATATTTGGGCTAATCTCCCTTCACAGTTTGACCAGCAGTTTGGAGTGACTGTTTAGATTGAAATACATGCTTGCCGCGTGTTGAGTGGGTGTCTGCATGGATACGATATTCCATACTCCAGCAGCGTATGCTATAAGTCTGATAATCTCCTTTCATGTCGTAAGATTCCAGGGCTTACGCATTAATTAAAGCGGAACATTGTGTTTAGGGAGTTATTTGTTACTCTGATAGAATATGACGGTTGCTACTCAAGCAGTCAGAAAATCTACACGTGGTGTACGTTTCTCAATTTAAACCGTCCAAGTTGAGGGAACCAATGTAGATGGGTTATCTCCATAATATCATATTGTTTTAATGATCCTAAACTCTGATTAGTGGACACCTTCTTACTGAATTCAGACCATCTAAATTGTGGCTCCATTTGGACGGTTTAATTTCAGTTACACTAGCCACGTGTACAATTCCTTAGTGCCTGCGTATCAACCACCACACTCGCCAGAGTATCAAAGATTTCCTCGTGTATAATCGATACATAGAAACTTGGTTAACAGCCATTCTTAACCGTTGGATCAGTATACCATTTAGAAAAAATTATCACTAATCGAAGGCTCACAGCTCTTGAAAAAAGTTATATCCATCTAATGATCCTAACCGTTGGATCAGTACACCTTTTAGAAAGCTGCCCCATAACGTCAACTGACGTCAAGAACATCTGATTGATGGGTCCAAGAGGTGTCCCATCGAATGGATCGCCCATAACGATAGGCATATCAATTGATTGGACACAACAAAATGTTTTATTTTATTTTATTTTATTCTTATCTTCATCACATATTTTCTTCTTTTTCATTTTTTGTGAATTATTTTCTTGGGTAACGATCACATGCATTCACACGCATGGTAATTAACATACGTTTGAGTTGTGTGGGGCTCATCCATTATGTGTAAGTGGAATCCAAACCCTTCATCGGGTGAGATCGGGTAGCATACATCCCATCTACCGTCCGTATTAAAAACTGAGGGGGGGAATATGACAAGGATCAATGTACAATCAAGCCTACGGTCTGTATATATATATATATATTCTCTTGATGGGGTCTACCTAAATTTTGAAATGTTTTGAGCTTTTATGTCTCTTAATCCTGGTGGGCGCACTTGATGACTGGGTTGGATGACATCAAAAAACATGGTGGACCCCACATTACATCTGGACGTTTCTATGGTGGGCGTGGCCTCCCCAATGTCCGCAATGGACGCGGATTGCGTCCAAGTTCCAACCCCCGCCCGTCTCCAGATGGGAATGGGCAGGAGCTTTGAGTGGCCACCTTGATGTATGAGTCTTATCCACACCGTCCATCCATTTTTTTGGTATCATTTAAGGGTATAGGACTAAAACTGAGGCAGATCTAAGGCTCAAGTGGACTACATAATTGGGATTAAACTTTTACCGTTGAAAACTTATTGGGGGCCACAGAAGTTTTGGATGGAGCTGATTTTTTTGTTCTCTTCATCCAAGTCTCTGTAACTTTATGAATAGGTTGGATGGAAAATAAACATCACGGTGGGCCCTAGAAAAGTTTCAACGGTGAGAATCATAATCACTTCTTCTTCCTGTGGTGTGGTCCACTTGAGTCTTGTAACTGCTCAATTTTATATTCACGTTATAAAATGATATGGGAAAAATGGATGGACGGTGTGGATAAGAGTCATACATCACAGTGGCCACTCAAAGCTCCTGCCCGTTCCCAGCTAGAGACAGGCGGGGTAGGACGCAATCCGCGTCCGTCGGCAATTGTTCCCTTTGGTATGGCCACCTGAGTTATTGATCCGCTGGTTTCTGTCACTTAGGCTTATCACTTGGGTTGCATCTACTGGACGGATTGGATGAAACCCATACATCAAGGTGGGCCACTTGAACATATGGTAATTACCATGCATTCCAACCCAAGTGTTCATTCCCTTCCTTCTTTTCACTGCTTGGGACCACGATCCAACGGCTGCACATGTATATGCATCTGACCCCACAAACATCACATGTGCACATGTAGACGATAAAGTTTGGGAGAGTGTTTCTTCTGGCTCTTTTCGTTTTGGTTGGATGTGGGACTTTGAATTGAAAAAGTGAAAGGAGGCTTGACTTTGGTCCCATGCATCTTCTAGATGGTTAGGCAGATCTAAGTTACTTATTAAGCACTCAATCTCCTTATTTTCAACAAATATGTATGTTAATCCGAACCGTTCATCTATTTTACCCTACCATGGATAGGCTGTCCACCGAAAATTGGACCAGTAAGATAGTCCTAACCATCAATTTGAGAAAGTTTCTTCATTGAACTTCGGCCGTTGGTTAGAATGTTTCCTTTACTTACCTGTTTGTAATCTTCATGAATCCTTCAATCAGTGACTAGAATCACCCAAACCCACCTTATCCACTGCGGGTCCCAACAGATAACCGGTCTGGATCTCTTGAACGTATAGCTCGTGTACCGATATTAAATGCTCGATGCCTAACTTTGGATAAACACTGGTATCATTGGATCCACTTTCTTGAAAAAAATGGCCCAGCCGCTCTTTTGGGTGGAATACAGGTCCAGAGGCGACGTTTTAAAGATAATGAATTTTGATACTCTGGCGGCGTGATGGATGATATGCAGGCACATAAAACTCACATGTTCCACGGACCAAAACTCACGTTAATTTGATAATCTGACCATTTAATTGGTGAATATTTATTGGACGGTTAAAATGAAAAATATCCAATAGCCCTGTTTCAACGAACAGGTGTGCATTAATCATAGGATTGTTCAACCAATTTGAATATGGAACTATGACTTATAGAGAGGCAGAGCGGGTACTTCCCTGGCCCGTCAGGGGCTCTGAGGGGCCACCGTGATGTATGGGCTTTATCTAGACCGTTCATTCATTTTGCCGTATTATTTTAGCATATGAACTCAAAAATAAGGCAGATGGAAGACTCAAGTGGACCACACCACAGGAAGCAGCGGTGATAACGAAAACCACCGTTGAAACCTTCCTAGGTCCCACTGTGATGGTTAATTGCCTTGGAAGTGTATGGTCCAAAAAGGTTCTCAAAGGTAGGTATGCAATCGCCTCTATGTGGTCCACTCGAGCCTTAGAACTGCCTCATTTTTGAACTTTTGCACTAAAATGATATGGAAAAATGGATGGACGGTGTAGATAAAACTCATACATTATAGTGGCCCTTCGGAGTCCCTATCCATTCCTAGTTGGGATTGGCAGGGTAGTACCCAATCCGAGTCTTAGACACAGTGAATTCATTCCGTTTGGTTCGAATTAAGTACAATTCCGAAGTGCATGTGCATCAAGTTTCATACATCAGAGTATCAATTAACACTCCTCCATTTTTAAATAGGTGGGAGGTTGCACAGCCTCCCTTTGAACCCTTCTTTTCTCTTGTGATGCTGAAGATCCTTTCGGTGGTAGGAAAAGCTTACTCTAGACAGGCTTATATTAATATTGTTGGTTTGGACATACTATAATGGATATGGGTGGGTCTCAAGATTTTAAGAATAATAAAATTCCTAAAGTTGCCAGAAATCTTGGACAACTTATTATTATTATTTTAGTTTCTATATAGAAAAATAATAAATGATAACAATTTTATAAGACTATGTACCTGAGGACTAAATTTATTATTATATGCACACCAAATTTATTTGAAACCTTTCGCATTGTATATAGACCTAGTGAGATGTGGTTTAGACATCTAGACCATCCATTGTGTGTGTCTTACTTAGATGAGGGGTCACCAAATGTTTTTAAATATTTTAGTCATGATTTTCCATGGTTTAAGATGAATTTCGGCTAGGATTGATGGTTGGCATATCCCATAACTTAAAAGAGACCTACCAAGTACACGGCGTGGATGTCCATCACACATCACAGCAAGGCCTAGAGCTCGACCTCATATATACCATCATCAGGTCCACGTTTCATCCTAGCAGGGTCCATGTTGGTTGATCCATTCCAGTGGTGGCCTCTGAATAAATGATTATATTCAACCCCAAAAGGCCTAAGATTGGACGACTAGAATCTCCCAATCTATATGGATTTTGGGGTAGGGTGTATCTGGGGGGAATCTTTTTTGCTTCAACGGTCTAGATCACTTAATCATAGCTCCAATAGAGCAAACTTAAAATCCCAAGATACAATGCAAATCGTGGGCATTTTTCTATTGTAATAAATAGAGTAATCCTATCCCTTCTTTTTTAATGGGAAACTTGGGACCACTCCCATGCTTTCGCAGATGGACTGCTTAGAAGGAGTGGAGACATTTCTGGCTGTCACGTTTGCTTTATATATATATATATATATATATATATATATATATATACACACACACACGGAAACGCTCCTGCGAACCAGTTCGTACTTACTACATACGAACTTTTTCGAGAACCCATCATACGTGATGTGGATACAAAATCGGAACCGTTCATGTGAAGCAGCACCTCGTGAAACCCCTCAGGACCAAGTTTTACTTTGATATAAGACTTTTATGGGCCATGAAAAATGAAAACAGTTTCCTCACTTGATTTGCATTACTCTTTTCTATGGCCCACCAGAATTTTAGATCTAGGTGAAAATTTGTCACAGGGGTTTTCATGGGATTCCTCATCACATGGACCGTTCAGATTAGACACCCATGACACGTGTGCAAAGGTGCGCACGTGCGTAGGTGCGCAGGGGTTTGCTCAGCCCACACGCCTGTATAAGGCCATCTCATCTACATGCTGCCACGTGTGCCAGTGTGAATATAGGCATGAGATTAAAGCCATCCATCAGATGGGTCCCATTGTTCTGATTCACCTCCACAAAAATCAGTCTGGTCGGCTCCACAGATCAGTGAAAACTTACAAAAGAAATGGACGGATGAGAAAACCTTGGGCGAGTCTTTCTAAGCTGTTGGCCTATTTCTAATGTTGTCGCCCATCTAACAAGAAAACCAGTCTAGTTTCTAGGAAATGGGACCTACATGGTGAGACCCACATGGCTGACGGCTTGGATCTCAACCCTGTATGCCACGTTAGCACATTTGGTGGCACGTACATGATCTGACTTATGACACGTGTGGGCTTTAGCAAACCTCTCTACAATATAGGATTCGGGAGGCTACGCCCGGAAGGACGCAGAGAAATATGGAAAAAGAAAAGGAAACAGATACAAAGGACGGCTGAGATGAACAGAGCTTTTGTACATATTTTCCTTGACCCGTCAAGAGAAAAAAGACAGATACAGTGATCGTGCATCGTGGTTGAGAAATAAACAATAATATACGGATAAGAGTACGGTCATAGTTCACCACCGGCTTTTAAGTTGTGGTGTCTAGTGCACGAAACCTGTGGAATCTAGACCATCCAAATTGCAAGTCCAGCTATGGATATGGAATATCCTGGAAATTGCATTGACCCAATGATCCTAATCATCAGATTGACAGCAATCAAATGGACCGTTAAAAATAAGATGGCTATCAGTTGAATTCACTTGGTGAAATATGATGGATGATTAAGATGGTTTAATGTGTGCAGGTTACAGCTATGCTTCATTCACAATGAGGCCTGCAATTTGAATGGTTCAGATTGCCCTAAGTGTGCAATGGAGAAGACTTGATTCGTATCTACGACTGAAAATTGATGTAATATAAAATTTATAAGATTTGTTATGTATTTATAAGAAAGAAATTTTAAAAATAAAATATTTATTTTTAAAAAATAAATAAATATCTTATATGTGAAAACTTTATTAAAAATACTAATTAATGGTAGGAGAAGTAATTTTTGTGGTTCAAATTTCCAAAAGGCAGTAAAATCACCTCATTAGGTGCACTTTGTGTGTACTATTGTCACAAGAAGTTTAAGGAGCTTAGTCTTTTTGACACTTCATTTTGATCCATTAGGCCCATGGTATACTTAGAGAGTGAATGAAAGTTTTAACTAGAGGTTTAATAGCTAGTGTTTAAAGGTCTAGCCATATTGTTAGGTAAGTACATGTAGCATCAGTATCATATTATTACAGTAATTAGGCTGATCAAGATTTGGGTGGTAATTAAGTGTATTATTATGTAGTAATAATTTTTATTATTGTTTAATTATCTTTGTTTAAAAGAGACAAAAATAATTGCCATAAGAAAAACATGTTTACTCACAATAATTATAATTTTTGCATATAAATGGGTGTGTAAATATTCTGAAGAAGCCCTTTAAAGAGAATATCATATTCTTTCAGGTTCTATATATATCTTTTGATAATATAGTCTAGAAAGAGAACACATCATTCTTATATCAAGTCATCTATAACCATGTGCTCTCCTCTTTGCCTTCTAGTAATCTTCTTTTTAAGAACATTTTAGTGGAGTATGCCAATGTCAAAACTTGGAGATCTATTTAATATTTAGAGGTATAAATCTTTGCGTTGAATTACAAATATATGAGTTCATTCTATCCTAAAACCAATTTACAATCTCTCTCTCTCTCTCTCTCTCTCTCTCTCTGCAGTTACTAAAATATTCAAAAAAGAATAGCAAATTTGTCTAGAAATATTTACTATTTCAACTTATAAATTTAATAATTTCAACTCAAGTTTCTTCATTTTCTCTATTATATACTACACTTTTCCAACAACTAATTTTTTAATAAAGACAATGTATTTACTGTACAAAACACAAGCTGAAAGAACTTCAAAAACTATTTGAACATGCCCATGTATCATGGTTGGTTCCGATGACTTTTAGCAGAACCAATCTGCTGCATTCGAGGTGGCTCACGAAACAAAAACTTCTCTATGCAGACTTGAGATTTGGGTGGACCACATCCTATCACCAGCTAAAAGCAGCTACATCCAAATGCTGGACCACATCCTATCACCAGCTACATCCAAATGCAAGTTTAACTCAGACGAATTTTATTCAAGGATATGGACAGGGAAACCCATAAAAGGTTATGATCTTACTACATACCGGCACTCCCATTTGATATATTGATCAGATGGGTGTGAGGATAGGATCCTTAGAAGGTTGTGATTCCCACACCTAAATAGGCCATCTTGTGGTGGTCCCTAAACCACAGCCATCAGATGCAACGTACAATCACACCATGAACCCACCATAAAACATCAACCATTTGCATGAATCTGTTTCAACCTCAAAACCCATCATGCATGTTTAAAATACATGCTAGGAGATCTTTGAGCTGTTATCTCAGGTAGTAATTTCATCAAGTGATCGATCGGAACTGATAAATCAACCCATGCTGACTTGGTGTCACATATCAAATGCTGTCGGAACAGCGCAACAATCGACGTAGTGCTGACTTGGTGTCACATATCAAATGCTGTCAGAACAGCGCAATGATCGACTCAGGTAAGAACCTTGAAGACTGCTCCCACAGAATCGCAGAAGGTGAGCATTGCCCATTTCATTTTTGAGTGGGAGAGAGATGGAACAGGAGACCCGATACCCGTATTGACACTATGAGATACCATATTGGCACAGACTACTCACTGCATATAGATAGATACTGCTAACATTCTATTCAAGCTCCTAATAACCGTATTTGCATACATATCCCTATCTGGCATCATAGAAACAGGTGTTCAGTTAGAGATGGAAAGGCTAAAGGTTGAATCATTGCATGAGAGTTGTTTGGAATATCACATGGTTGTTCACATTCATCCTTTTTCCATTTGAGAATTCAATGGTTCAAGTTTCCTACGCAGCAAAATCATATGATGATAGCTGCTTCTTGTTATCTGGGGACTCTGTATTTGAGCATAAATGGTTATATACCATGGTTGATGTATTTAACTTATATTATATGTACATAACATCTCAACGGCAGGCATTATGGGTGCTCTTTGCAATACTTTCCTATGAAAAATCCACTACCTTGACAAACCATTACTTCTTTCCAAGGACGAATATTTCAACCTAAGAACTTGGAAACAAGTTCAGTGTCATAAGCATGGAGCCTGAGTGGGACTGGCAGAGAACATGGACATGTTCTTTCAATGTTTGTTTATCATGAGAAAAAACTTTGATACTCTGGCAGAGAGTAATGAATGATGTGCAGGTACTTAGAAATTACTTGGAAATTGCATGTGGCATAGATGTAAGTTAATTTAAACCGTCCAAATTATGGGTCCCAGTTTAAATGTACCATAAACCAAAAGTTATTATCAGACCATCTGATTGGTGGGCATTTTTTGGAATGGTTTTTTTTTTTTTTCAAATCCAATGGAATTGTCCATGAATCAGAGGTTTGGATTGTTCAACCAACATAATTTTCGGACTACAGGTCAGTTTAATTTGAGTTAATGTATGCCACATGTACAGTTTCTGAGTGCCTGTGTATCACATCATACGCTGCCTGAGTATCATGTAACGCACCATTATCATTTTGATCTATCAAGATGTGAGATATTGTGCATTAGCATTCATTTATCACTCCCTTCATATGCATATGTATATTTTGTCATGCTTCTGAATCCCTCTCGCAACTTCTGATTAATGAAATGTAACAATTTCATCCAAGATAACAGAGCTAGACAGAATACACTAGAAAAGAATGATTGAGTTCAGCACAAGAGTCTGATATAAAATCAAACTGAAAAGAAAAGGCTGCTGACGCCACAACTCTGAAGCGCCCAATACAACACTTCAATATATCTTGAGAGGAATTAGAGGAACCAATTGAGGTAGTTGATGAACTGCTTCCGTGCGAATTGTCATAACATTCACTAGGTGTGAAGTATTAAGACTGAAAGACCAACTTCCTTTAAAATTGTAAAGCTGGGCTGCAAAAACTAAATTAAAGAGCTCGAGCGATGTTCTTGAACTCGGTCAAACAAGACTGCAATATCTTCTGACGTTTTTGCAGAGATTGACGTTCGCTCTGAAGAACATCGATAGCGCCAGGCGCTACGAACATGTCCATGAATTTCTCATCATTCACTGCGAACAAGTCTAAACCAAGAGCTACCACCAACCGATCTCGACTGCGTCACAATGAAAAACACAGTCATGGAGAATAAGAACAACATTAATCCTAAAAGATACACATCTAGTATATCTAACTTTAATACATTGGTTCTAGCTTGTATTTGAGTACTTAGATGGATATTAGAAACCATTTATCTGCAAGATTGTCAGCAAGAATGGCATGGACCCCAGATTAGAAGATCCCAGTCCCAGTCTTGACTTTTTGTCCCGTTGAACATAGAGACATTGTTGTACTTTCTTTTATTATATTTTTGCAGGCAACCAATCCAAGGGTTAGGATTATCCCACCCTGATGAATTCGGTGCATGGTTTTTCAGAAGGGGGGGTGTCAATGGGCCGGGCTCATGCCGGCTAAAATCAGACTTTTGAATAGGGCCGGCCAAATGGCCCAACCCAAAACAGTTCAAAATGTGGGCTGAGATCAACCCCAGGCCCAGCCTGTTGACAGCCCTATTCAAGTTGGTTAGGATCATTAAAAAGGTCAAATTCAGCCAAAGAAACAGAATCTCAGAGAAGCAAAGAATGAAAAATTCCGGTTTAAGACAATGTTTAAAAAATGGAAAAGAAAAACAGCTATATAGAGATGTGAATGAATGGTATATATCCAATATAAAAAATGTATTCTATATAAAGATACAATCAAAACACAAAACTTCAATTAAAACAGTTAGAACTTCTATTTGAATGATTAATAATGTACATAGGTGATCACATAGTGAGTTATTATCATTTCTTGTCTCTCTCAAATCCTTCCTTTCCGAGTAATCCTATATAAATTGATCCCAAATCTCTATTAAAAATTTTCTACCTTCCACTTAATTCTATCATTTGGTGACAAAGACTAATCTTTATCCTTAAATCACCATTTCTATTCAAAATGAGTTTTATTGGAAGAAAACAATTTTAATTTGGTTTGCCATAGGCAAAGTCACTTTGCCTCTCTTTTGAAATGAACAGTGTGTTAACCATTGTTATACAAGTTTTTTCTTCTTCTTCTTTTTAAATTGGTAACGATAAATTTATTAAGAGGGTTCAGTTTCTTTTTTCTTGCCAAAAGAAAAAGAAAAAAAGAGAGAGTTTAAAATGTAGTTATGCTACCCTGGTCTGGACCACTAATATCATATGCCCCACTAGTTGGGAAGGACTGAGGATATTATGCATCTATGCATATCCTTGGGAGGAGGATTGCACACAATTCCTTGTTTTCTGGAGTTAAATAATATTCAGCGAGCCAAGGTAAAACCAGCGATATTTTTCATTATAGCATCGTTACATATTGCATCCTTAGGATACAGATACGTATCAGTTATCACACGGGATATATCATTTGAATCGGGTAATTTATTGCACTTTTTGAGAAACATGGGGAAACATTAGGAAAATGGTTGAATTTTTCAATGAAACTTCAGGGATTATTAAAAAATACTTTAATACACACTTTTAAATCATAATATCTCAAAGAAGAAGTGCACATAATAGGTTTCCTTTGTATAGGGTCCTAAGCTATGCGTTGTCTGACTGAATTAATGCAACTATGAATGCATAATATTTAGAGAGTATATGATGATCATTTCATTAAACACTCCTAAATACTTCAAAATAGTCATAATTGCAGCTGGTTGAAGGGGAATTTGGAAAGAAATTTTTTTTTAAAATAATTTTTTAATTAAAAAATTATCTTTATTTTTTGAAAATTGACAATGACTCAACAAATCAGTAGATTAGCCCTCATATATGCTTTTTTTTTTTTTTGGAGTGCAACATTGCAAGGGAGAAATTAGGGAAATTTTGAATTTTCCCGAAATCGGACCACCTACACACAAAATTTGAAATTAGAGTGTATGTGATGATAAATTTATAAAATACTTCGAAATTGGTATTAATTGATAGCTGATTGAAGGAAATTTTTGAAAAAACCATGGAGAATATGAAGAACCAATGGATATCGAAATCAAAGCTCCAACTTCATGATTTTTCATGCAAAACATGAAGAACCAATGGATTTATAACAATTTGGCACTGATTTAACATAATTTCAACACAAAAAAGGGGATCAAAAATTGAAAATGCTCACTGGAATGAATATGTGGGATATATCGGCACTACCTGTGCATTTCGTATCGCACAGGTGGGATACAAGATATATCGTGGGATATATCGGCCAAAATCGTCAATATTTAAAACTTTGATAGCATCCACAATATCCCTCAGAACGCCTATTATCAACCTCGAGCTGGCATATGAAATCACAGTTCCTCAACCTCAGCAGTGAACTTGCAGAGGGAGCACCGATATTTCAAAGTTTCCAGGAAGTTCAGATTACTAAATGTTTCCTCATTAGGAAATGTGGAAGCATGGTAAAAAGAAACATACGAATGGCAAAACACCTGAACACTACATACAAAGCATATTAACAATTTTAAGATATGAAGAATTAAAACTGACACCATGCAATTTTTTTTTTTGTGTGTGTGTGTGTGTGTGCGTGCCCCTATTTAATGCACCAAAACAGGCTGCCTTAGGAAGAAGCTTACCAAGGAGTTAAGAAGCCTGAGTTTAATGTTGATAACACACTTCTCTCAATTAGAACTTCGCGGATTCTCGCAAAATGTTGTGCAGCTGAAGAGCAGATCTCTGAGTAAGCTGAGCCTGATCTTGAGCCAATATCGCCACCACCAAATAGAAGTCCACCGTTTTGGAGTCGATGATGATCTGAATTTCTGCTGCCAGCCATAATCCTCGCATGCCGTTTTCTCCCTCCAATCTCATTGCAGTTACCGTTTTCCTTCTTAGATCCATAAACTGCATCACTTGGCTGATCAGGAGATGGTGTCTCAGGTATTGTCATTTGGCTTTCTCGGAGTACTTCTTTAGCTTCTGTTCCTTTCCCTGGTGGCGTTTGCTGTTGTTTTTTTGGAGGTATATTCTCCTGATCATCGCCTACCATTTTGTCTTGAACTGTTGCACCATCTGATAGGTCGAGGAAAAACGGAGCAGCAAGAGGTTGGTTGAATCTGTAGATTGTGGTCGCAGTGGAGCCCAAACCTCCTGTGAAGTAGTTTTCATAGCAGACCTGAGAATATGGGCTTGTAGCAGAATCAAGGTGGTGCCGTATCAATTGCTTGCACTGCTTGGCAAGATCATGTATGAAGTTATCATAAGAGCGCCTTAAAGCAGCATGGAATCCAATGTACCCGTCCACATCTCCCTTCTTTCTCCCATCTGTTCAGAAGATAAACATGCTTGTGACTAAAATTACATATTCAGATAACTAAAGCAACCATATTATTTCGATCAGAAGAGATGACACATAACACAAACTTCTACAAACAGATTCTACCAAAAAGTGAAATTCGCAAACAGATGCAGATGGGGGTCTGTGAGTCTTAAGAAGTTGAAAGAAAATGAAAGGATATTGGCAATCCAATACCTGAAGAGTTAATATAACATCTGGAGAATAAGCAATTGCAAACAGTGATTTTGAATTTTATTGTGCATTTTAAGGAGGAAAAAACAAGTAATAAGCAAATCAAAAGCGTCAGTCTTTCAAAATAAACTTTTGTGTGATTGAAGCAAACTTGAATCTCATTAGCTGAGTGCCATTTTTGTTACACCAGGGAACTGATAAAGATAAGCCTGATTTTAGATATAATACTTGCAAGAAAGAAGGTGAAGCTATGATGAACATTGAACTTCCTTGTGCACAAAATAGATCTATGGAATATCAAATAATAAAGATGGGTCTGATACTCACTGAAAGAAATTTGATATCAGTCTGGAGACATGTCCGAGATAAATAGGTAATGATGGAGTGACCACTTTAGCAGATAAGAAATATGATAGTGACCATGAAACCCAATATATAACATGGGACAAGAGCTATTGCCACAGCAGAACCTAACATCTTTCCTCACAATGATAAGTTCAGTTTCGATCTCCTAATTCTTACAAGAGTTATCATCACAGAAGTCAACATTTGCCATTGAGAATATGGAGTTCTACCAGATTAATTAAAGTAGACAAAATATGATTGTCATCGTCATCATAATGCTCATAAAGAAACAACCAATTATCAGACCAAGCAAGTAATAGATGCCAGAGATGGAGGAGGATCGTAAAAGACTGCATCACATCTGCTGAAAAGAATGGGTTTACCTAGCTCCTTGCAGTTCGAATCATGGCTATGGTTGCGTTCTACAGCAAGATTGAAGAGGCTTTTCAAGACAAATGCAAGTCGATCGCATGCAGTGTCTAGAAGAGGAGAAAGCCATGATCGTGCTGCTGCACGTGCTATCTCTGCAGCCGCCTCTGTAACACCCTTACCTCCACCTCGTCCAGCATGGGCAAGTAAAATGTTCGCAACCTGTTACAAAAACAAGAATCTTGTAAGTAATTCTCTACCCAACAGCCAGTTGCCCACATGAACTACAGAAAATTTCCACTTCTGGGATAGTTTCAGAGGTGACCTTCTCCCTTGACACTGGTGGGCATTCAATAGAATATGTAGCACAACGGAATTCATGTATAACCCTCTCAAATGCTGCCCCACCATAGAGCTTAAGGGTGGAATTGGGGGGCTTTACATCTGCGGTCACACCGGGCCAACTCCCAACACCACTCTCCGACTGTTCCTCATTGGTTGTTTTCCCCCACTGCTCTGGAGCAGGATCTGCCGCTCCATCAATCAATGCTCCCTTCAAAAACCAACAAAAGACAGGTAAGGTGAGGTTTATTTAATGAAACAGTGCATATTCAAACAGGAAAAAGGAGAAACATGAAAACTGGAGCTGTATGGTATGCATACCACATGACTACAAATAGAAGCCGCATGGAGCATTGCCGATCTTCGAAGATAGGCAACATCAGAAGTGGCCTGTAACTTGGATTCCATGTGAGCTAACTCAGTAGTGACTTCACCACAGCGTTGTTCTAGCAAAGCAAGTGTTGCTGGGGCAGCATCTTTATACCTCTTCTGAAGCTCAGACTCCAAGTACTCCCTAAGACAGCCGAAACCAATGAAGGGACGGAATTTCTCTTCATCAAATCCACCATTAACACTCTCACGTAAATGACGAATAACTTCTGTGTCAACTTGAGAAATTTGCCGGCGGAATTCCTCATTCGGCACTGTGCCCCTGTCTTTCGGCAGTGCCACAAAAAATGGGTGAATGTGATCACCAAGGTAACCACTTGCACTCAAGTATCGATCCACTTCCCATCGATCACTAAATTCCTGCACATGTTATGCTTTAAAATTTCACAACCATTGAATTTTGAGCTCAATTTACAGACGGAAAAAAGTTTCATCAGTTTTCACCACAACATTTCTATTTGTAATGTGGGTCCAACTTTGGTGCAGCGTACGCCAGAGACCATGGCAGCCTACATGTCAGGCAAAAATAACAACAGATCCAATTTTGAAATATGTGGTTGGACTCCCACCGTTCAACATCTTTGGATGGTGGGCAAAAGGTTGGCATCGACTCTCAGTTTACAATGTATAGGCAGAAACTTTTTCCTTAATAATTTTACCTTGAGCCGATTGTCGAACTTGGAAACAACAATGATTGTGCGCCTGAAAGTTGGATCGATATCACGAATGGCATCTAACCACAGTGATGAACACCACTCAACACTGCTCTGTTGAAGGAACAAGAGAAGGCGATGAGGGGGGCTTGCTAATGACTTCACCATCGACAGAATCTCATCAGGTGTGCTCTCTGGCTCACCTTTCTTCGCCTGAAAGATGAAAATTGAAACTAGGTTAATGAAAAATGAACAATTCCAAATTACACATGTTTCTTTCTTCTATGTATCAAACATATTTTAAGTTACACAAGATTCTTTTGTGTTAGACATCATGAACCAGAGAAAGGGAAAGCACCTTTAGAACAAAGCCGGGTGTGTCAATTATGGTTAGATTGGGACAATGGGCATATTCTGCTCTCATTACGATAGGCTTTGGAGAAACTGCAGTTCGGGTCTTCTTCAAATGTGCCTCAGTTCGCTGTTTTATGATATCAGCAATTGTAGAAGCTGAAACCATGGGACTTCCATATTCTTCAGAATCTTCCTCCTGCGGTCACAGTCATGGTTTAGTGTCTTGGCTCATCATGAAAAAGGAAAGAACTATAGAACCTTTAAAATGGATGAGCAATGAGGGAAAAAACAAAGTTGTAGAAATGAAAACCAAAAGTTGGCCAAAACATGAAAAGGGAAAATTTAAGAAATGGAATCAGTTGGAAATGATTTCCAAGATCGGAAGTAACCCAATATCTAAATTTAAATCCTGATAATTAAATGAATAGCAAACTATAGAATTACAAATTAACAGTACCCACAATTTCAGACAGAAAATAGCATTAAAATCAAGAGGTTTATACGATGCTTGGCCCAAAATAGAGGCTCTTGTTTCAGGCCAGCATTATGTTCAGTAGTTCAGAACATCCTACAAATGGGTCCAAAATGGCTGGGCAATGGACCAGCAGACCCTTCTCTGTTGCAAATGGAATGCTGCTTATATTTTTATTTTTACATTTTCCTTTGCAGGCTAGTAATAGGATGGCTAGCTTATCTGAAAGGGAAGTTATATGCAGCATGAAGTTATATGCAGCATCTTCGATCCATAGTGAGGCCAACCAGTAGTTGTTGTAGTAGAACTAGGAGCTCACCATCACCGAACTGGGAAACAAACCAGGCTCTCACTAGTAGAATTTCTTCGACCCTATGTGTAGCCGATTGCATGAATATAAAGTGAAATAACCATGAGTATCACTATCACCACAGATTTGGCCAAGAATCTGATGAACCATAAAAGGATTAAAGCATATTTCCGTCCAATACATCATATTTGGCAGGTTACGAAAGAAGACAAGGTTTTGTTGTTAAAGGTAGGAACAAAAGAGAACATCATAGGCACGCTAAGCCTATTCAAATAGAGAAGTTGGAGTGGAGCTCAACTTCCCTGCATTTCAAGAAATGGTAGTGATGTTGAATTGGCAAGGCAAGTGGGTGATTTTGCAATCAAGGTGGAGATTATTGAGGTGGCACTATCAACAGTTGGGTTGTTGATAATCACTGCTCCAATAGCATTTTGGTCTTCCTTAAATTGTTGTAACAAAGGCTTGCTCCTTGGAATATAAAAGGTCAGTGTAGAGAGAGAAAAGAGAGTAAAATAAAGTACGTTTCTTTTGGGGTGGAGATTTCTCAAATTTGAGCTTGCTCAACGAATTTTTCTTCTCTTTCCTCCAAATCAAAGAAGCCATATGACTGATTTTTTAAGGTGGATCAGATGCTTTTTGTGGTTCTTTATGGTTGTGTTGCGGGCAGAAGAGATACTTCTATGTGTTTTCATTAGATTGGTGAGTGCGATCTACATCCCCCAAAGTTGTATTTTCTTCCCAAATGTATGTAATGTTGTTCAAAACTAAAACATCACCAGTTTGGCTGCCAATTGATGTAATGCATATTTCCTCTAAAAAGAATGGGTTATTTTTAGTCAATAGATACAGCTCTCAAATGCCTATGGCAGCCAAATCCCAGAACTGAAACCCTATAAATGATGAAGATCAAATCGAAGACACATGAAATCACCACCAATCACATCATTCAAATCAAAATATACTTATCAAATCAAATCCAGCCACCCACAAAATCAGTAATTGATTCAAGCAAACCCACAAACGCCTTATGTGCACAATGTTGAGGGTCAAATATTGCATATTAGACCCCATTTATTACCTGATTTTACGAACATGATACCGTTTAATGCCTTATTTTAATCGTGTTTGTGATGCAAGGTGAATTTACGAGCATGGATTGAAAAGGATGCTAACAGCATGGATTTAATGCTCATGAATCACCAAGGCAAGGGATGGGCTCTAGGGGACCGAGATCGATGATTTTACACGGCCGACATTCAAGAAAATCCCGTATGTCACACTAAAGAGGCCTGAAAGTTGTTTAGAATGCAAGATCACAAGGTTGCCACCATCCATTCGGCTCGAAACTTTAGAGTTGGCCTGAGGACCATAAATTAACCGTACACGTCGAAATTCAGCCATTGGATCCCTGTGGAAGTGGTCCGTGGAAGTGGTCCAACGTTCAGATCAGTCCATGAATTAATGATTTGGGGCCCACCTAAGATCTGGATATACTTCAAGTGCGGTTTCAACCCATTATATAAGGTGATGGAACATATGAAGCAACATCACAAGTGGACCCAACTGGCACTGCCAGTGCACAGGGCACAAGTGCACTCAACGTGCACTGGACCAATTCCTTTGGTCAAAATCGGTTTGACCGACTTTCCAAAGAAACAGAGAAGGCCCCTGTTTTGCACCTGCTGCGTTTTTGAACCAAGCCGATTGTTAAGGTGGGCCATTCGACCCACATCATGACTTGGTTAGGAAATCCGGACCATCCATGAGACTCACATGGCCCCTCTCACTCAGTCCTAGGTGGCGGTATTTCGAAAGATAGTAGAGAACGGATCTCAACTGTCTAAACGTTAGATGAACGCCAGAGCAAAAGATCCTGTGAGTCTCATCAACAAAAGGCCAAAAATACACATTTCCGACCGAAATTCCAAGAGGAATCCGGTGAACGGCATGGATTTCTCAAACGTCAACTGAAGTGGGCCCCATCAATCATCAGCGCAGACCACTTTCACAGGCCCTGTTTTCACGTCTAAATGTTGATTGTTTTTGCGGTCAATTGCACAATCATGGCAATAATCGGATGGTTCATCTGGACCGTCCATCTTGTAGTCCATCCAAAACTGTCCAAAGAGGCGCTGTTTTAACTGCTTTTGATGGATGCTAGGAGGACTAGCGGGAGCAAATTCTTAGGCTTTCACGCAAAGCGCGTGCATGACTGCGAAAGCAGTGCGTAATTCCTTACGCACTCCACTCGTCCAATTTCCACCGACTCCAGCACCCCTTACGCACTCCTAACCGACCTCCATCAGCTATAAAAGAAAGAGAAGTGGAAGAGAGTATTCATCCAATCTTTTGGACGGCAGTGAGAGAGAGAGAGAGAGAGAAAGAGAAAGAATTTCAAATTGTTGTTTTCTTTCTTTGAGAATTAGCCCAATCATGGTTGGCTAAACCTCTTAGCTAGGGCTAAGAGGTGAAGCTTGTGGCGTGATGGGAATGATTCTACGACTCTGATTTATGTTAGACTGAATTGATGTTGATTTTAGTTTGATTAATAGGAATGCATTCAGTTTTTAATGATTTGTTGTGACTTAAATTGCAATAGATCTGCGATGGCTTTGAGTATATCCCTTCCCTTATTTTGATTGTGTGAAGATAGGAAGCCCTATTATTCACCATTGCCCCTTGGACATGATTGGATGATGGAATCCTTCCTAACATCCATACATCTGTCTGATTGGTTGTTGATTGGTTTAATTTTGTTGTTTACTTTGTCTCATGGGCATGGTTTTGTGATGGGATTATCTCTTATTTTCATACCTTTCATCTCTTTGAAAACTAGATCAACGGAAGTTCAGATTGAGTTTTAGTGATGTATCTTCCAACTGGATGAAGATGGGACTCGAAGTCCAATTGAGTTCATGAATCAAGTGTAGATCTCCCTGATCTCTACAAGTGGATCCTCTGAATCCCTACTTTCCCACCTTTGAATTCTACAAATTTCAGTTTACTATTTCACCATTATTCCCCTCATATTCACTTGATTTAAATTACATCTTCTTCTAGTTCTATTTCTAGCTACTTTCAGATTACGTACAAGGTTCAGTCCCTGTGGATTCGACCTCGGTCTCACCGAGATTATTACTACATCACAACCTTATACTTGGGGTGTGAACACACAACCAACGACCACCAACACCACCAAGAATAATTTGCAACAAAATATGGGAAAATAGAATGGAGAAAATGCACCAACATACAAATCCACAATCCACAAGATACATACAACATTTACGTGATTCATCACAAAGGTCTACTTCCACAGCCAAAGCGGTAAGCAAAATCAATCCAGTACTTTTGGGAAGAAAATGCAACTTGGTGTAAAGAAAGAAACATTCACCAATTTGATAACATGTTTGCCAAATCATCTCCCTTTCCACCACCAAATGAAACCACAAACAATCACAAAACTTCTTTCATGTAGTCATCGGCACTGCCAAAAAGCACTTGATCTATCATTGATAAACAAGTGGCTTATGATTTGAAGGAAAGAGAAGAAAAAACTCCTTACAACCTGAGAAATCTCACCCAAAGGAAAAAAAAAAAACCCTCTGTCCCTTCTTTTCCTCTTTAAACAAAGAGACCTTTTATATTCTAAGGGACAACTCTACTTACAGTTTCACAAGAAAGATAAAAATGTCCTTTAATTGGTGATTTTGATGTCGCCAACCTATAAGCTGACATACCATATCAACAATCTCCACCTTGATAGCAAAATCACAACGCGTGTCATGCCAATTCAAGAGACTCAACAAGTCAAGTCTTAACTCTCAAGTGGCAAGCACACACTCAAGATTCAAGTCAACGAACAACAAAGTCTTTTATTTTGTACTTTGTATTTTCTAGTTTTTAGCTTTTAGTTTTTTTCTAATTTTTTAATTTCTAGTTTATTTTTAGTTTCTACTTTATATCAAGTTTCTATTTTGTAGTTTCTAGAATTCAACTTTCATATTCAAGACTTCCAAGTTCAAGAGAATAAAGGTTTTCAACTTTCAAAATCAAGATTCAAGACTCACTTCCAAGACATTTCCCCCTCCATTTACAATATATACTTACTAAAACTCTCAATACACCGTGGATGTATGAGAGCAAAAGAGTGTGTATTGAGAGTTTTAGTGAGTATATGTTGCAAATGGAGGGGGAAGTGTCTTGAAAGTGAGTTTTAAATATTGATTTTGAAAGTTGAAATCTTTCTTCTCTTGAACTTGGGAGTCTTGAATTTGAAAGTTGAATCCTAGAAACTACAAATTAAAAAATTGAACTAAAGTAAAAACTAAATATAAATTAGAAACTTGAAATAAACTAGAAATTAAAAAATTAAAAAAAAAAAACTAAAATTTAGAAACTACAAACTACAAACTAAAAACTACAAAATAGAAGACTTTTTGTTGGTTGACTTGAATCTTGAGCGTGTGCTTGCCACTTGAGAGTTAAGACTTAACCTGACTCTTGAGTTGTTGAGTCTCTTGAGTTGAAGACTTATTGTTGGTTGACTTGAATCTTAAGCGTGTGCTTGCCACCTGAGAGTTAAGACGGACTCTTGAGTTGTTGAGTCTCTTGAGTTGAATCATAACTCTTGATAAATGATATAGATAATCTAATGATAGAAATAAAGAATAGATAACACAATGCAAGTTAGAAACTTAGAATATAGATTAGAAATTAAAAATTAGAAGAAGAGAATAGAAGAGAGAAAGAGATAGGGTGATTCTTCTTCTTGCTTCTTTCTCTTGAATCATTGATTATTGCCTTCAACTTCAAGGGAAAATAGTAAAGAATAAATATAAGAGAAAATATGAAGAGATTAAGAGAGAATGAGGGCTTTAGAATGATGTATGAGAGCAAGAGAGTGAATTGAGAGTTTTAGTAAGTACATATTGTAAATGGAGGGGCAAGTGCCTTTTTATAGGCAAAACTTCCAATAATAATAATAATAATAAAAGTTTCAATGGTCAGATTTTTTACTGTTGGAATGTATGTGATCGCATAATGGCATATGCGATCGCATACCATGGCATATGACATATGCGACCATCGCATATGCCATACGCATGGATTTATGCAATTATGCAATCGCATAAGAGAACATTGTTCATAACTCGACACTATATATAGATAGGAGTTACAACACACTTTTCCACAGGTATCCAATACGGGACTAAAGTTGCAAGACAATACAAAACATTTATATATATATATATATATATATATATATATATATATATATATATATATATATATATATATATATAAAATGTTTTGTTGATATTTGAAGATTTTAAGAGTCATATTCTCATGGCCATAATCAAGAAAAATGATAGGATTTGGAACAAGTGTAAATTAAGTGAACTTCAGCAAATGCTATTAATTGTAGTGTCGTTGGTGCGTGCAAAGGGACATACAAGTATTTAATGTAGGACTAAAGTTGCAAGACAATACAAAACATTACATATATATATATATATATATATATATATATATATATATATATATATATATATATATATATAGAGAGAGAGAGAGAGAGAGAGAGAGAGAGAGGGAGAGGAATGCTCACCTAAGCACCTTCTTACGTGAGCATCTGTGTGCACCTTTGCACACGTGTCATGGGCACAAAATCTAAACAGTCCGCATGATGCGGCACCCCTTGAAACTTCACAAGCCCAACTTTCAGCCCGATACAAAACTCTAGTGGGCGATGTGGCAAAAGAAAACAAATTCCTCCCTTGATTTGCAATTCTCTTTGCTATGACACGCTAGAGTTTTGGATTAGGCTGAAAATTGGGCTCATAGAGTTTTAAGGGGTGCCGCATCATGTGGACTGTTCAGATTTTGTGCCCATGACACATGTGCAAAGGTGCGCACGGGTGCTCACGTAAGAAGGTGTGCAGGTGAGCATTCCTCTCTCTCTCTCTCTCTCTCTCTCTCTCTCTCTCTCTCTCTGTGTGTGTGTGTGTGTGTGTGTGTGTGTGATTTAAGCCTGTATTCTCAACACTCCCCCTCAAACTCAGCATGCTGAGGCTCAAGATCTTCAATTGAATCTTGTCTTTAGATTGGAGCTTCCAATGTCCACTGAATTCACTTCAAATAATAGCCATAGCCAACCTTGGCAACCATCAAGCTGCCAAACTGTCATTCGCATGCAAAATTCTCTCAAAGACACGAGCAATTTTGCACATCAGGTGAGTAAACTATACCCACAATGCTTGAGAGCAGAGCAGATGCAGAGCATTACATCAAACAGTTTGTGTGTCAAGGAAAACAAAAAGATTAGAAGTCATTTTGTTTCGGGGATGGCTAGGTTGTGCAACAGACATTAATCCACAGCTTAATCCAATGCTCTAATAACAATCCACCACAAAGATGGGTGCTACAAGATGAGCCTGGGGCACTGTGCTAGATTAGAGCTCCCCGGTGTACAAGATGCAGCATTGCTTGCACACCCCTCCATTTAGGCGTCGTTTGGATGCCTGTAAATTGGGCTGCCTGTAAATGACATATAGGTAAATGATTTACGACTACATGACTCCTTTATATAGATAGGAGCGACAACCCACTCCACTTTCCCATGGGTATCCAATGTAGGACTAAAGTTGCAAGACATAAGAAACATTAATTTTGTATTCTCAACGAGTAGGCAATGGACCGAAAAGCTCCTGCAAACAATCCAAGCCATACAATCACTGACACTTTCACACTACACCTGGACTGCTTTCTCCATTCTACTTTAAGCTATTGATTTGCAAGCAAGCCAAGGGAAAGATAAGATTTTGGTAATGGATGTATATTAACAGTATCATCCATCCAAAGCAAATTCCAACAGATGAACGGTTTGGATCATTAATAGGTTCTCCCCCGTTTATACGAAGCTATCCATGACATGGAAATTCAGGCCAAGCATTGACATTTCGTCTCAAAGAAACAAAAGAAGAAGAAAAAAAAAACCCTAATGCAAGAAACAGAGCCAATCGAAAGACCTGGAATCGGCAGCGGGGCTCCAATGCAGATGAATCATGGACCATCTGGAGGATGAGGGGCCGGCGGGTCCCCATCTCGACCTCTCGGACATTGAATCGGAAGCCGAGGAGGGCTTCTAGGAGAGAACTCTTGCCATCGGATTGTCCGCCGAGGGCAACGATCTCCGGTATCGGGAGCTTCTCACCGAAAGCGACGGCAGCGGCCTGCAGGCGGTTGTAGGCCTCGAATCGGGACCTGAAATCGGAGGAAGAATCGGATGAGTAGGGTTGGGATCTTTTAGAAGAAGACATGGGGGCCGAGAAATTCGATGATTTAGGGTTTGGAGTTTTGACTGGTGTAGAAGATGCCATGGAGAGAGAGACAGAGAGAGAGAGAGATTGAAATTTGAAAACGGTGGAGGGGGATGTATAGCCGTTTGGAGTGCTTTTGCCCTCTGTCGCGACTGAGAACCCAGCTCGTGTAGCTTCCCACCAGGGCCCACAGGTTGAGATGGACCGACTATTTGTACTGTCCATATTCTCCTAACTATTAAGTCTATTATAAACACGCTATCATTCCATGACCAGACTTTAATATGATCTCCACCATTGATTTTTTAGAGATGAATGAGAGCCATTGAAAATGTTCTTTTCATTGTTCCTAATTCATATACAGACGGTGATTGTAACCATTGCCTTTCACCGTAATGAGCCTCATAGACTAGATTTCACAACATGGACGGTTCCGATTATTGTAAAACTCAGTATGTTGGCCCCAGTTGGCAGCGATAGACGCGTTATTCTAAATCGCGACAGAGACAAGGCCAACTCAGCCGTTCGCATTAGGTTCACCGGCACAGACGGTTGATTCACCGGTTTTCTCCGGTCATTGATGTTCATGCCCCACTGGCCCTTGAAGATGGAAATATTGGAATTAGCACTCGCGAGAGTAGCCATTTGAATCTCTCCCTTGAAATTCAACGCCCAAGCGTCAAAAACTTACTCGGACACGGTAACGTTTATTTGCCATCCAACCTATTCAGGTCACGTGACATGTACGAAGGGAAAGTTCGAAACTTTTGTGCCCCAAGAAGGTTTTATGGTTCAAACCTACTGAGTTGTCCACTTCTACTTCATTTTTTGGATCATGCCCTAAAATAGCTGAAAAAAGTGTATGGATGGTGTGGATATATAACACATACATTAAAGTGGGCCCCACATGGCAACACCTGATCCGCTTCCCAAATCCGCTCCATTTGTGCGGGAGACGATTGGATGAGGATGGGGAAACACCAAGCTGGGGACAGGTGCCTATCCGTGGCTACTATGATTTATGGGTTTTATTTACATCGTCCATCCATTTTTCCATATCGTGCTGAAAATGAGGTAGATACAAGAGTCAAGTGGGCCACACTATAGGAAACAGTGGTGATAATGACACCCACCATTGAAACCTTTTTATGGCCCACCATGATGATTAATTGTATTCCAACTTGTTCATAAGATCACATGGACCTGGATGAAGAGAAAACACAAACATAACCTTTATCCAAAACTTCAAAACTTTTGTGGCCTTCATAAAGTTTCAAACCGTACGTATTCTCGCAATGTGGTCCATTTTAGCCTTCATATTGCCTAGTTTTTGGGCTTGTAAAATGATATATGGTAAAATGGATCAATGGTGTATATAAAACCCATATATCATGGTAGCTCTACAAAGGCCCAGCCCATTTCATGTTATCTATTCGTTTTACCAAATCATTTTAGTGCATGTTTCCACAATTGAAGCATATCCAAAGATCAAGTGGAGCACACCATAGGAAATAGTGTGAGCTTAACTACTATGGTTGAAAACTTCTCAGGGCTGACAGAAGTTTTGGATCAAGCTTATATTTGTATTTTCCCTCGTCCATGTCTGTGTGAACTTATGTCCAATTTTTCCTATTGTATAGTCCACTTAAGCTTTAGATATGATTCAATTTTGGAATTATGACCTAAAATGATTCGGAAAAATGGATGTGCAACTTGAATAAGATACATACATCCATGGTGGCCCCCATAGAGTTTACTCAGTATGCTCAACTTGATATTATGCAATCTGCTCCCTATCCATAGCAATAATGTAAGGAGATTTTATTGGGCCAAGTGTTGCTATTAGAGGAGGCTATTTGCATTTGTTTCAAAATGGTTTGGGTGAGGGTGTACTCAGCAGAGCTAGATTAGTCAGATCTTGCTACATTAGGGCCTCATTGAACTAAATTGTTTCCCCCATTTCTTTGAATACACTCCTCATTTGTGGGTTCGTTCATGGAACCAGATTTGGTGAGGCAGGGAAATATGGACTTGCATGAGATCTTGATATGGTGAGATTTGATTGGTTGGAGATGAAGAATACATGTTGTGCATTCCAATGATTGGAGAAAATTTCTTACAATACATTTTTTTACCCACCCACCCACACCACGTGGGCACTCGATGTCGAGGTCTCAGTGTTGAAATAGGACTCTCTCTACAACTGATCCGAGGAGCCACTTCATAAGAGAGTGCATGTAACAAAAAGCTCATTACCGAAGGTCCTAAACCCATTGCTTGTGTGAAGTACAATTCCTTTTTTACCCATCGATGCTAGACAAGAGCCTGAAAGTAAGACCCATGGGAAACTCAAGTAGGCCTGTTTGGGAGTGTGGATTTGAAACCGGCTCCCTGGATTTGAAATCCTCTTCTTGTGTTTGGCACCCTTGAGGATCAACTTTAATCTGAAAGTAGTTATTCATGGTATATTTGCAGAGGTTTGAATTTAATTATTAAATCAACTTTAATATCTCTAATTAGTGAAATTATGTAATTTTTGACAGAATGGTTGTAATAAGCCCGCTGAAATATATACTTTACCAAAAAATGATGAATTTCTAAGTCTTGGATGGGCCACAAGTACAAGATCATGTCGGAGTGACTAACTAATGATTTTTAACCATTGATTTATATGGACAATGTTTGGATGGTGCTAATTATCATATTAAAGTAATTATAGTGATACAATTGATAATCTAATTATTTTAGGATATCATTAGTAGGCCATGTGTCTAGTAGATTAATAGTCTAGTGATACACATGTTATACATGCAACTATGGGAATGATTTTAGATACAGACCTTGGATTTCAAACTCCCCCTCACTGAGGGGATTTGAAACCCCCAATTACTTTTTGGTACCAAACAACCGAGAATCCCCCCAACTCCATGGTGCCAAACAACTCCTAACATTTGGTAATTCTCCTTTCTCAATGGGATTTACCTTATGAATAGATTGGCCGACATATAAACATCCCAGTTGGCTGGTTGAATGACATATAAATATTATAGTGAGCCTGAGTTAGGTTTTGATGGTACGGCGGTTTAATGAAATTTAAGTCTCTGGACCATAACCCCCTAGCCACCATAGCCTATAAAAGGAGGGCCTGGATGGGTTTCCAAACCAGCTCAACTCACTCCAACAAACCCCATACGAACTGAGACAGCCAGTCCTTCTCCACTCATATATTATAGTGTTTCCAGCAACATAGCAAGGCTTAAACCTTAGCTTAAAGAACATACCAGCGGTATGGTTTAGGATGGTTCAACTGAACCAGTGGCTGAAGATTTGAACAAACTCGTGCAGAAGTCGAAACTATTTTTTCTCTTCTTTTGGGATTTTTCTTTTATACTGTAATACTGCCAGAAAGTATGTAATTGAGTTCCATTTGGTGGGCCTTCATGTTTGCTGAACGCAGACCCATACCAGGCTCGTCGTATCATAGAAGTTATTTGCCTGTAACCTATCAGCATACTCAATTCACTTGAGTAAAGGCAAATAACGCTTTAAGAACAACGTTTCAAACATGTTTCAGCCTGTCCTGATTTCATATTATTTTGCAATTTTTGGTTTCCACATTATACAGAAATACATTAATCTGTATAATTTCCAACCATCAGTCATCAGGCCATTTCCATGTTGTGGCTCACTTAGTTTTGAATTGGCCTGATTTTTAAGCTCATATCCTAACATAAGCCAGTACGAATGATAGATGCCATGGACGTTGCACACATCAAGGTAGCCCCATTGAGGTTTTGGTGGACGGGGCTCCCTTGCTTGAGAGTGCCTTAACCCACTGTTCGAGCAAGCTCGTTTTAAGACATTTTAACACATGAGTCCAATTATGAGAAAGATCTAAACCTCAAGTGGGCCGTGTCACAATAAACATTAGGAGACAGAAATGCTCATCACTGAAACTTTCTTGAGGCCCCACCACGATGTTTTATATGCCATCCCAATTTTCTTTATGCAATTCCCACATGGCTGAAGGGAAAACACATATTAATCTTATCTAGAACTTTTGTGGTCCATGAGAAGATTTAAATGATAGGCATGAAATCCCTTCTGTGTTTTTTTTTTTTTAAAAAAAAATTAAATAATATTTTTAGATCGCATCCTAATGTGAACCAACACAACCAATAAATGGAGAGGATATGCCACATATGTGATGGTGGCCCCATAAAACTTAAGGTTATAAGAGATTGATCACAAGGTATAGGAGAGCCCCCTTCGAATCTCTCGATGTAACAAATTTACATCCTTAGGAGGGGAAAAAACTTTAATGCACTTGCAAAGTATAATGGGTGATATATTAAGACTTGAAAATTTTTAAAATTACATGTGGAATGTAAATAAATATTTAAAACTTGCATGTGGAATGTAAGTAACGTGGTGGGGCATGGAGAATTGGTTGTCTTCTTCTTTCCAAGTGTAGCCTTGCATCCACAAAGAAAGAGAAAATATCTTTAAAAAAACAGATAAAATTAATATCTCTGATAAAAACTCATAATAAAGTTTATTATACGAAGCATCTTAATTTGACTTATATAAGCAATAATCTCTAAATTCATTTTTTTAATAGTAAATATGAATAAATAAACACTTCTACTTCTAAATTAACTCAAAACTCTTTTAGAGGGGTTAAGTAAGGATTTTAATATATTCTAGGACCATTCAAAATCTAAAATACCTTCATAATAGTAAAATTGGTAACTTACTAAAAATAATAAAATTTAACTTAAAGTTTAAAATTAATTCCTAAAATGATACAGGCAAAGAAGTGATGAAGTCAATCATTGTTTTCCTCAGGGATAATTACTCTGAATCTATGGAGCTTCTCTAGAATCCTCGTAGAGATTCCTCGAATCCATGAGGGATGAAAACAAAAATAATATCTAATAATTTGAAATAAATTGATTAATAGTTAAAAAACAAAATTACAATAATTTAAATAGTAAATTCAAACCTAGGACAAAGTTTTAGAATCAAACTCTAACTCAAACTTCTTAAAAATATGACTTACTATTTATAAACGGTCATGATTCCTACTAGACTTCATGGTTTTCGGCCAAAAATAGTAACAGTTCAATTCGACCTAACCACATTATTCTCCTAATTTTTCTAAGCCCTTTTCGTGTTAGGCACAAGTCCTAAACTTAAAAAATAAAAAGCTATGATGAAATTAAAACTTACTATTTATAGTAAAAATAAAAATAAAAAAGACTTTTGACTGTAGATCTAATGGATTTTCACAAATCCGGAGTGGGCAACCCCACATAGTGGGTTGGTTAAAGTAGCTTCTCCTACCCAAAATCATATATGATATATCGAAAATCTCATTCCAATTTGCGAGATATGACTGTTTTAAGGTTCTGACGGTCCTTATCACATTGACCTTCGATCAAGGCTTCTCTGGTCCTTCTTCATGAAAGTGTCTGTGGCCCACTCTACATCATAAAATAATCTATATTTGAAAAATATATATTTAGATGCTAATTGCCTTTAGCCTTAGCCAACTTATAAGGTCTTGGTAACTTCCCAACAATATATTACACATGTGAAATGAATAATTGGTCACAAAGTTATAGCTGCTGAGAAATATAATATGTATTAGACTCTTAGATCAAGCTTTTTAAATTGAGATTTAAATTTATTAAAAAAAAATAATAAAATAAAATCCTTAGCTATCTGGGCGGTTGCTCCTAACTTTGTCCTACATTAGTAGGTAATAAAATAAAACAACGCATGCAAGTTATATGCATCCAAGTTCAAATGTATCATGAAGCAAAAATAATGTTTGCTTGGTAATCTGATTATTAAATTGGTGGACGCTTGTCCGAAGATTAAAAAAATAATAATAATAACAAAAAGGTCCATGAACAACGGTTATCATATTTCAACAAATTTGATTTGCAAACAGTGGACTCATCGACAACAATATGTAAATGTATGCTGCCTATACAATTTTTTTTAAGTGTCCACGTAACCAATATCATACCTTATAGAGTAATAAATGACCCCATAATTGCAAGAGCTAGGTGATTTGATTAGGTGATCAAGTGGCTGGGCCTGATTTTGGTTTGGGCCCAGATTTTGAATTGTTCAGGCCAGGCCAGCCATTTACAGCCCTAGATAGGATCTGAGTCGGTAGAATCGGCGTATGGTAGTACCATATCTCCATGTTACACGTAGTGGAGCATGTGTTCACGGAAACCATCTCTCCCTTCTATGGATGTAGAAGGGTTTAAGGTATGCGTACATAGGATCATCCTAGCCATTTAAACAGTAACCTTCGAAATGTCAGCATTGAACAACAACGGTTAATGGTTGATACATTTTTTACTATTCTATTTAAATCTAATAAAAAAAAGGTTTCAACATGGAATTCAAAAGATTTTTTCGTTTTTTTAATTTTTGCATATAAGCTCCTGTACTACAAATAACCCCCTCACGTGTGTGTATTTGTAAAATATCATCCCTTATCATCACCTTTGGAAAAAAGACCATTTGGTTACTTTTGAATAAGTTCGATCACATCAAGAAAAAAGTCCTCCCACGTCAATGGACGTATCTATCACCTATCCCTACTTTGCAGAGTTTAAGACTTCGAAAAGAGATGAAAAGAAAATAATGGTACATAGCAGTCATTCACAGGGATTAAAATTTCAAGTAAGCAAAATAAAGTAAAAGAATATAGATAATGAGTATTATAGACTAAAAGATAAAAGAAAATGAGCGCGTGCTTCCGATGCATCTGTGACGTGTGGACTGAAATACAAATTAATTTAAAGATGTAAAAAGGTAATGAGAGACTCTACACTTTTTTATTATAAAAGAGATGTTCGTATGTTTTCAATTCCAACATTATTCTTTTGAATTTAGTATATTCTTTAGTTCCGGTAAATTCATGCTTTTATTTAGCCAACTCTAACAACTTTATGTAAAGTTTAATTTTTTGAAGGTGACAGAGGAAAAGTTGACAGATAGTTACTCTACAGAGCCATACATGAGATTTTCACCTCATGTGGCTCATCGTCAATTGGATCCCTTTCCCCGTTCTAGAATCTCCTCCCATCTTCCACTTCAACAGAAAAATGCTTTTACATAGTGACAGATGCTGTGTGGAGAAAATATTTAAGGTACACCAAAACCATGCCCGTCCATCAGATACACAACACCTGTTTGGCCTTGATCCTGAAAAATCATTTTGTTGCACACTCACATGGGCCATCCCATCGGTAACAATATAAACTTATACCTAAAACTCTTAAATCATGAGATATGGCCCACCTGAGTTTCTTAATAATGTGATTTTTGCCTAATGCTTTCATCTTGACGAGGCAGATCAGGTGAATGGATTGGATGACACATGGACACTATGGTGCCCCTACACAAAACTAATGTGGGTGTGGCCATCTTAACCGTTTCCTATGGAGTAGCCTACCTATGTTTTGGATCATCATGATTTTTGGGTTCTAGGAAGAAAATGAGGTAATTTACCTAGCGCGGCCAGAGTCATTGAACTGTGGGTTCAAGCGGGGGTGTCAATGGACCGGGGTAGACCTACAAATATCTGAATTTTGAATAGGATGACTAGTAGGGATGCAATTGGGGTACTACCCTTGTCAGTCCGGGCTTGGGACAAGCTGGGCCTCTGAGGGGCCACTGTGATGCATGGGTTTTATCCACACCATTTATCCATTTTTCGATATCATTTTAGGTTATTAATTATCTCAAAACGAGGCAAATCCAAGCCTTAAGTGGACCACACCATGAGAAACAGTATTTAGGAAATTGTACACCTATTGTTAGAAAACTTATGGGGGTCAGAAGTTTAAGTTTTGTAACAAGCTGATATTTATGTTTTCCCTTCACTCAGGACCGTGTGACCTTAACAGGTTGGGTGACAAATAAACATCACTCAGACCCTAAGAAGGTTTCAACAGTGGGCCTCATTATCTCCACTGGAGCTTTGGATATACTCCAATTCTAGGCTCATGCGGATAGAAAAATAAATGGACGACGTGAATAAACACATGCATCACAGGCGAGACCCATAAAAAATCCACACCAAGCTAGCATGGTGTGCTCCTCACTACCAAAATCCGTGTCCGGATTCCGTACTGACCTTGCCAGTGCCATGTTGCTCCTCAAATGTAGATTAATATGATAGAACTGAATATGCAATAATAATGATTTAATATTTAGATAAAAATATTATTAGTAGAGTTAATTATAAAGATGCCCTTAAATATTTGGGTAAGCGGAGATGATATAGTTATATCTGTAATCAATGTAATTTTAGAGTGAAGTAATCACACGATTAGGTAAAAAAATTTAAACAGAAAAAAATCTCATATCCATATCACATCTTTTTGTAGTAAATGTAAGGTTATTTGGTCGACGATACCGATTGTCAATCATAATACGATCGAAACATGCTTATGTAGTAGTAATGTAGGAGCCCATTAGGTGTCCCCATCTTATGATCTAAGACGGTGTGAATCTTGTTGTGGGGCTCACCTTGATGCATTGTTTTGACAAGAAACATATGTATTTGATTTGAGGTTATTTAATAAATAAATAAAAAAAGAGAGAACAACATCAATATATATTTCATTTATTCTGAATTGATTTATATCCTTTTATTCCTTGATTCTAAGTTTAAGTATATAGAATACAATTGCAAATATTAAATAAGTTTGGGTATCAATTTCGACAGTATTTCGGCTTGTGATGTATTCATCTTAGCAAGAGAAGTGTTGTGTGGATTTGAACATTCTTCACTCTATTCCAATTCATCTTGAATCGAGATTTCTTGTGTAAGAATACTGGATAACAGGATAAACACTTATATACTCTTATGAAGATCCGTCGATTTCGACAATATTTCAGCCTTTTTGCACCAATCCTTGTGCAACAATATGTTGTTGTGCGGTCTTGCGCAATGGATTAAATCCATTATTCTTTCTTCTCTTTTCTTTTCCTCCAAAGTACATGTCAAGATGTATTCGAAGATCTTCTTCTTCTTGGATAGTTCTAATATCTTGTTGTGGTCCAAATGAGAGGGGAGTGGTGTTGAAATGTGGAGCCACATCTGGGGGCCGCACGACCGTTCGTGGCCCCTGCTCGACCGGTCGTGCAGCCTACACGATCAGTCATGGACTGTCTCGACTCAAAGTCTAGCGAGCATCAATTTTGAGTTCTGAGGTGCTCGACCGGTCATGGCCCATGCTTGACTGGTCGAAGGATCCTCTCGACCGGTCGTGCAGCCTGCTCGACCAATCGAGGTTACGCAGTTTCGTTTCCGGATTTGATGCGGACTGTAGATTTTTTAGTCGGCTATTGCAAGGGTGCGAAAGGGAAGTTGCCTAAACTTTTTATAGGTATCCCTAGGACTTTTTTAGGGTATGAGAAATAATTTTAAGGTGTGGGCAAAGGGTTTTCTATATATTTCCAAAGGAGAGGTTAGTATATTGCCTTGTAATCTTCATTTTTCTTCATAATGGAAGTTTGCATCCGTGGTTTTTTACTCTTATTGGGGTTTTTCCACGTATATCTTGTCTTGTAGTTTGTTTGGAATGCTTTGATTCTTTTTCTAGTTTATATTTATTTTTGTTTATCGTTTTAGAGTGAGACTTGAAATTGGATCTTGGTTTACTGCGTTGTTGGCGTTCTGCGCAACAAATGAGGTATTTATAGGCCTTCATACGTGCGAACCCTCGATCTCTGTGACATGGGGCCCACTTCGTACAACATCTCATTCATCCAAACTTCTGTGACCAAACTGATGTTGTGTAAACCTGCACAACCATTATTAATGTTGTATGGCCCCACACAACCAACATTCTTTGCGCGGGTGCGCGCAACACAATTTATTTCATTAATTCTCTTCAACTTGATATCATCATAGCATCTTAATCTTGATTATTTTTATGTCCCAATAGATGCACCATTGATCCTTTGTTTGCTCTCTTCCTTTAGAACAAAGAAATAGGATCAATCCATTATTCTACTTGATTTTATACGTTATTGCGCGCCCCCGCGTAACACTCTATTCAGTCCAATTCTTCTATAAATACTAGACTTAACCCTTAATCTCTCATTTTCACTTCTCTTGTCAACATTTTTAGGAAACAGAGTCCCTTCAGCACAATGAACTATCTTTGCACACAACACAACTCCCGCGCAACACATATTTGCCCACGCAACGATCTTTGCCTTTGTACGCTCACGTGCAACGAACATCGATTGCATGCTCCTGCGCAACCGTTCTTTCTTCCATGCAAAGCAGTTTTATTCAAAATTTTCTCTAAGTCCTAAATATTTTCCAACCCTTGGATTTTTCTGAGTCTTTGAGACTTTTCTTCATTTCTTCAAAAACTCATTTCCCAAGTCTTCGATACTTATTCATCATCCTAAATGGCTCGCACTAAAAGAACGTATCGTGTGATAGAACTCCGTACTTCAGACCCTTCTCATCCTGAATCATCGAATCCATCATCTTCCCAAATACCCAAATCTTCTCCTTCTCTGCAGCCAAAACAACCAAAGAAGAAGCAATTTAAAACCACCCACAAATGCCTTGCATAAATCAAAGAACCCGTACTCCCAACTTTTGACTTCATTGACAGCATTAATGTGTTATCTTCTCCAATTCAGAGGGGGATCGTAATAGGAGATGTTGAAAGACCGCCTCGCCACAGTCGTGACTTTGAATGGGAAGAGTGGCTAAAGTCGACAGCTTACCTTCAAACCGATATCCAGAGACCGCCTGTAAGGGAGGATACGCCACCTCCTTCGTTGTCGAAGAAAAAACAGCGCCGTAATAAAACTGAAGAATTCCAAGAGAAGATAACAGAACACAGTAAGAAAAAACTCAAGAATTCCTGGAAGGTGATACATCTTAAGCAAGGTATCATGAAATTCGATAGTCCATTCAGAGAAGGAATGGTCATCATCCCGTTGAATCTTAACCATCACCAATCCATCATTAATAGTGAACCCTCTGACCAGGTGGGCAGAGAAAGACTCATGTTCACTGCAAACTGGGTGCTGAAGGAACCGCGAATCTTGGAAGGAACTCTATTTGTTAGAGGGTCGAAGTAAAGGATAGGCGATGTCCATCCGATGAGATTTCTTATTCCCTCTCACAACCCTCATGCTTGATTTCCAACTCACTTCTATGAAACTGTTCAACAACAATTCAGAGCTCGCGAGTCTATCCAGGAGAATGAAGAATTCAGGACTCGCGACTTCTTGTCTTCTCGCACTCACTATTCGGAGTGTACAAAAGCGATTTTGACAAAGCATGTTGCGGCCTTAATAAAGATTGATTTATATGACACTATAGAGGTCACATCAAAATACTTTTACAAGGACACCATGGTTCTTAAAGGTTTCCTCAATTATTGGTGTATGGTCATCAATTCATTTAATCTTCTGGCTCATGAAGTCAACATTGCGCGGGCCCGCAACAACATGCATGTATTCTATATCCACTCTACTCATTAATTTTGCCAAATGATTTTAGAGCATATCCAATTCTTAGGTGGAACATATATAGTAGGAAATAGTAGTGATTGACCATTAATGAGCCACAAAAGTTTTGGATCACGCTGATATTTGTTTTTCTCTTCATCTAGGTTTATGCGACCTTATCAAATAGGTGTTGGTTGGCAAATAACATTGAAGAAGCATTGTGGTGGGCCTTTGGAAGTTTCTACGGTATCGCATTCAATTACCACTGTTTCGTATATTATGGTTCCCAAGAGTTGGATTTTCGTCACTTTCTAAATCATGCCCGGTAACAATCTCACAAAATAGATGGACTGCATGGATATAGAATACATACATTAATGAACGCACTGTCGGCTACAAAAGTATATCTCACTGATATTTGTTTTTTAATTTTTGTTTTTCTTTCATTTGGGTTTATGTGGCCTTATCAATGTCAGATGACAAATAGCATTGTGGAAACATTAGGGTGGGCCTTAGAAAGTTTTCAATGTTAGGATATTCAAGTACCACTATTTTCTGTAATATAGTTCACACGTCTTAGTTCATAAAACAGATGGACTGCGTGGATGGACCCGAATATGGTAGAGCCAACTCACAACAATACAGCAGGATTGTCTGTGGTGAGGCCCGGGCCGCACATGATCCTCTCCTATCAATACAGCAAAATAGCCTGACTGATCCGCCATTGAAGAGCCTTAGCTGGACAAAGGTACAAAGGTGTTAAAACCCAATCCGAGTCCTTTTCGCTGCTAATGCCGCGGAGTAAGATTATAATATGGTGGATCCTGTATGACCCGAATATGGTAGAACCAACTCACAACAGTATAAGTGGCAGGGTAGTGATGCAATCTGTCCCTTCCATCTGGTTTCACTTACTTTGGATGGATAGTATGTCTAAATGGAAAATTATCGGATTATCCAATACATAATAAAACATCTTTCAAACCTACGGCGTGAGATCAATTGTTAATGGCTAAACATTGATCAAGGAAAATTGGAGAAAAATATTGAAATAATTGTCTGATTGGTGTGATTTTTGATACATTGTCCATCCACGATAGAAAACACTAGATGAACGGCCCTGATCAATACATATCCTGACAAGCGACTGTAAGAGATGGCACGACTACATTTCCTACCATACCATCTCCATATATTGAATATAAAAGGGCTGATTAACTTTAGCAAAAGGTTGACCTTTCAGTGGCAGGATTCATTCAATGTAGCGTTCAATGCCCCATCCTCCACCGATCTGGCGGAAAGAGCAGTCGAGGATAGGCCACCACTATGTCGGTGGATTGGATTCGTGACTATGTCGCTCTTTATATCTACGCCATCCATGCGTTTACTCAGCTCACTGTAGGGCATGAATTAAAAAATGAAGCTGATCCAAATCTCAAAGTGGACTGCATTATAGGAAACACTGGTGATTAAGGGCATGTTTGGTCCGTGGAGTAATATGGTGTTGAATTGTATTAGATGTGATTAACACCATTATTGTACAATGATTGTATGTATGGAAATACCATGATATTTTAGCCATACAATTTCATGTTTGGGATAAAATTCTTGCCACAGGAAACACTGAATTAAGCAAACTATTTGGTGGACCATGGAATTGTAATTAACGGACCAAATTCACAATGGATCTTGTTCACTTATACACATGTATAACCAGAATGTTAAGCATAAATGGTGTATATGTATGGACGGCATGGATAAACGCATGCATCAACGTGGGTTCCACATGTGTACTAGATTTCAAAATCTACGAATATCGCGCTTGGATGGAATTTGCAATTCCATCCCACCTAGTCCCAACCTTTATCATCCTCTCCAAATGTTCAATGGAATTTACACGACACCAAATGCAATTCTATCCCACCTAATTCCATCTAATACCTTGCACCAAGCGCCCCTAAGTGGGATAGAATTGCTTTTTTGCAATAAATGCATTTATTTTTGGATTGTCTCTCAATGCTATGGGAGTAAGCTATTCACTTTGGTGTTTAGATCATGTAGGATGTAGGAGTTAAATGCATGTTTTGATTCATGTATTGTTTGGTTGTATATGGAAAACAATTACTAATATCGAAAATCATGTTTGAAAACTATAGTGAGAAGTAAGGTGGGGCCCACCTTGATGTTTGTGAGTAATCTACCATGTCCATCCGTTTTGTGAGATCATTTTAGAACATGTTACCAAAAGTCAAGTAGATCCAAAACTCAAGTGGGGTGCCACACGAGAGGAAAGAGGAGGGAAAGAATTTCCTACTGTTGAAACCTTCCCGAGCTCCACCTTGATGTTTATATATATGTGATCCCAACCGTTTATAAGTTCATTCCTATTGGGATGAACTGACAACATAGAAAACTTTATCGTGATACAAAACTTTTGTAGCCATACGAATGTTTTAATGGTGGTCACTCGATCCCTACTATTTTCTCTGGTGTGGCCCACTTGAGTTCTAAACCTACCTCATTTTTCAGTCGCTTATCCTAAAATGATCTTGTAAAACAGATGGATGGGGTGGATTCCTCACAAATATCAAGGTGGGCCCCACCTCCCTTCCCACTGTAAGAACTTTTTAACTCATGTTTTTAGGAAAAAATCTTATGGATTTCGCAAATCCTGGTTGAATTACATAAAGCCTTCCTTAACCCTCTTTATTCCATTCACATGATTCAATATTGGAAACCTATGAAGAACCAAACAGGAATAATTCTTCAAACCAAGAGATTTAAAGTTTCATCCCACTTAATACCCTCTAATTTCATGCACCAAACACCCCCTAAAGGTCTATCATTTAAGAATTTTTTGAGCCTACAAAAGTTTGGATGTGGCTGCTATTTGTATTTTCCCTTCATGGAAAGCTGTGTGACCTATTGCATTATGCCGTGGTTCATCTGAGATTTGAATCTCCTTAGAAATAAAATAAATAAATGATATAAATTTAAAACACATACGTCAACTTGAGCCTTACCGTCATTGATCTTACGTGGTTTTGCTCAGTGGCTCCAACCTCACATGGGAGTGTCTAATCCACGTATTTTACCTGGATGGTTTTGCTAAGTGGCTCCAACCTCACATGGGGTGTCTAGCTCATGTGTCAGGTGATATGCTTTTGGACGCACCTCTCTTTAAGATGCTTTAAATGTGGAAATGGACTTTTGTTGCCGTCCAGCATGCAGGCCTATTTAATAGGCAAACAATTTTAATTAAGGGCCCATTTGGGAAAGTGGATTTGAAACCCCCTATTTTTGGAATCCTTTTGTTATGTTCGCACCTTAGATTCAGAATTTTTAATAATTCAAAAATAGCTATACAAAATATATTTATAAGGGTTTGAATTTAATTACTAAATCAACTTTAATGTCTTTAATCAGTATACATATATAATGTTTAGCATAATGGTTGCAATAGGTCCATTGAAATATATACTTTGACAGAAAATCCTGAAATTTCAAGTTTCGGATGGGCAACAAGTATAAAATCACATCTGAGGGACTAACCAACGATTTTTAACCATTGATTTACATGGACAATGTTTGGATGACACATATTATTCTATTGAAGTAATTATAATGATGGAAGTAATTATAATGCTGCAGTTGATAATCTAATTGTTTTGGGAAATCATTAGTGGCCATATGCCCAATATAGATTAGTACCTTAGTGACACACATGTTACATGTGCAACTTTTGGAAGGATTTTAAATATAATCAAAACTTTCACCTTGGATTTTAAACCCTTATTTGGAGGGATTTTGAAACCCCTAATTATTTTATAGTGCTAAACATAATAGGGGATTTGAAATCCCCCAAATTCATGGTGCGAAATGACCCCTAAGGACTAGGTAGTGCTCCTATGTATAACAAGACTATAATTTAACTGGATGGTAGGCCACTGTTAGAGATGAGATTGGGTTTAGTACATGATCAACCAAATAACTTTCAAACTACCTTTCTTACTTATCAAATTTGTAACAGTGGGATGATTTGTGTGAACCCCTTCTTTAACCGCTGTCTCTCGCCATTTCATGCATGCCCCGGGTTCATAGTGATGGGCAATATCCAATTTGAGTCTTACATAGAGTTTATCCATGAAATTGCTTGCCATCTAATCAAATCCTATCACATCATGCCCATGTTGAACTCAGTACAGGCAAGAGCAGTACCCAAACCAAGTCCCACTTTCAAACAAATAATTTTACAATTATTGATTCATCACCAGGGCTGTCAATGGACTTAACTAGCCCGTTGAGCATTCAGGTTGGACTTGGGCAGGAGTATTAGGCTCAATGGCCCGGCTTGAGCTGAAAATTCAAGCATAGTTTCAATCTGGTTGAGTTTGGACCATGTACAGAAACCTATCAATCCAGCCTGAATCTGGCCCATCAACTAAACGTTTATTGAACATAAAAATGAATATTTAATGGCTCAATTTTAAATTAAGGAATAAAAGGATAAGATCATCAATAAAGCTGGATTATAGAATCACATCTTCTCTACGATAATAATGAGAATACAAACAGTTGAGATGAATTGAATCTAAGGATTCACTCTCAAGTGGAAACAGGGAAATGATATAGTAAGCCAACAAACACCAAAAAGGGTAACTGACAAATGAAGTCATTGTCTAAAAAAAATCAAAATCTCAAGGTAGTTCTTTCAAGATATCGCGTACCATGCTATATTTAGTGGCGTACCACATTATAGTACGCCATGACTTTTGTATCATTTCCTGTGAAACCGGCCAGTCCCTATGCCCTACTGTGGTTAGAGCTCTGTACCCTAGATATGGGAGGTCTGCAGGACTACATCCTGTAGTATTGCTTGGAGTAAGTACGAGTCCTTAGGCCAGGTTGCAACTTGGAATTGGGTGAACCTGAACTTGACTGATTCAACCTGAGTTTGGGTCGGGTTTTTAAGGTCCTTGGATTGGGCTTTGTGGAAACACTAACCTAATTTGAATTGGGTTTTGATTTGGGTTGAGTAAATTTGAGTAGGAAAGGTTATCACGTGAATCATGGGAAAGGTCATTCCACTAAAATCAAAATCTCTTAGATTGAATCTTTAAACGCTTGGTTGATAAAAGGTTATCACGTGAACCATGGGCAGAAAAATAACTGTCTAACTGTTGATGATGAGGATGATTCTCAGCTACTACTTCTTACCCAACAAACCAAAAACAGAAATGCGCTGGCAAGAAAAAATTGAGAGGTGCATGAGAATGCACGCTGCCACTGTACATGTGCATCAACCCAATCCATCCAAATTGCAGGGTTCGTTGTCTATGTCATGAGTCAAGAACCACACTCAACCTTACCCAATAGGATCCAAATCCATGCTTGGATAGTGTTGTCTTCCTTCCTTTCTTCATGGGTAACAATGGGATTAAGGTTGTCTCGCGCGAGTGAAGATTTGGGAGGCATACCTTCTTTAGTAACAAAGTTCTACTCATTATCAAACTCACCACTAACTCTAATTAATGGTTGTCATGGATACCGCCTAATAAGAAACTTCCTGAGTTAATTAAGTTGCTCTGTTTTTCTTTTTTCTTTTCTTTTATTAAAAAAAAAAAAAATTTACTTTGGCAATCACATTTGTAGACATAATTTATGTGATGAAAGTTACATGGGTTTTTATTTTTAGCTTTTCACATTTTGACTTTTCAGCTTATCTTTTATTTTCGTCCTCTCTCCATATGATAAATGGTCCATGTCAAAGGAGGGTCCATATGATGGGCTGTTCACATCAAAGGTGAGGCCCACACAATGGATGGTCCACATCAAAGGTATGCTCCACATTATGGATGACCCGCATCAAGATAAGCCCATATAATGGATTGTCCACATCAAAGGTATAGTGTTTCTACAAATCACATGTACTTTTCTTTTGTTTTTTAATGCACGCACACACATCCCCACACACACTAGTGGAATTTCACCACCTATGGATACTCGAACCCTTGACCGGTGTTGAAACTCTTAAGAGTCTACCACCGGAGCAAGAGCAAGGATCCAAATCACATGTATTTGGATTGTGTTGGATTGAGTTTGGTTGGGTTGGGTCCGGTTGGGTCAAGTTGGGCTCGGGTTAATCCTCAACCCAACAGAACCCAACCCACCTGAGTTGCACCCATATTAGACTTTGGATATGAGACGCCTTTCAATGATTGACACCATGATGGGTTCACCTTAGATATGATAGCTTAAAGATCAAAACTGTCACGTTGGAATATTACAATCCTTTGGTTATTGGACTTTGTAACCTTGGAATCATAGAAGGATAGGAATATTTCAAACTGAGATTTTTCAAGGTTCCCCCATCCACGATGTGACCCATCATATAATCGGTTTTGGTCATTTGGGAAGAACCTGATCCAACGGCTAAATACCCTACGTACCCTTTTCAATACGCCAGATGCATTCCAGCAAACCTCAGGATATGTAGGCAATATTGTCATTTCATAGCAATTTTAGATCAATCAATTCAAGGTAAGGCCCACTAGATGAACAGCCTGGATTGTGGTCCACCCTTTTGAAGTGTGCCCATCAGTGCTAACCTCATACTATCATTTCTTGCTGGGAAATAGAAAAATAAAAATAAAAAGGGGAGAAATATGATAGTTGTCGTTGCGACCTTTGTTAATGGAGGCAAGTTGGCCAGTGACCCTGCCAGTACTAGTGAATGGCCAGTGGTTGGTGCTATGTGCACCCCAACATGATGTATGTATTTCATCTATGCGGTCCATCCATTTTTTTTAGATCATTTTATGGCATGAGCCCAAATATGAGATACATCCAAATCTCAAGTGGACAACATTATAGGAAACAGTGTTGATTGAACTCCTACCATTAAAAACTCCCCGGGGCTACAAAAGTTTTGGATCAAGCTGATATTTGTTTTTCCTTCATCCCAGCCTGTATGACCTAATCAACATGTTGGATGTCAAACAAACATTACAGTGGGCCTTAAGAGGTTTTTAATGGTGGACATTCAATCACTACTGTTTCCAGTGGTATGGTCTACTTGAGATTTACATCTGCCTTATTTTTGAGACGAACCAACGAAAAAATGATGAACTACTTGGTAAAACACATACATCATGGTGAGGCCCGCAGAGCACTTACCACTAGCCAAACCGTGTCCTATATTAGTTACCACATGCTTGAGCCGTGTGGGTCCGGCTATTGGCAGCATCAGTACCAGCCAAACCGCAAGCTTATGTTAATTACCTTATGCTTGAGCTGTGTGGAGCTGCCATGATGCATGAATTCCATCCAGACCGTCAATTATATGTACCTGTTATTTTAAGCCTAGATCCCAAAATACATCACGGTCCATAACTAAGGGCCTGTTTGGCCGGGCAGATCCTATGGTATTAGGAGGGATGGGATCAATTTTAAGGTAATGATGGTGGTGTCAGTGGATTGTCTTAAGATCCATGGGATTGCTTATATCCCGGGACAAGTTCATTGGGTCTGTTTGGCACGCTGTGCATATCCCGGGATTTTACCTTCCAATCCATCCAACCAAGGGATAGGATCAATTTTAAGGTAATGATGGTGATGTCAGTGGATTGTCTTAAGATCCATGGGATTGCTCATATCCCGGGACAAGTTTACCAGATCTGTTTGGCTTGTCATGCCTATCCCAGGATATTGCCGATCCCATCCCTCCTAATATCGTGGGATCTGCCTGGCCAAACAGGCACTAAAGGGACAACACCAGAACAATGAGGGGCACTGGGAAAGTCGGGTCCACTGCAATAACTTTCAGATGAAATTTGGGGTCCTGTTTCACTCATATGTCATCTAGCCAATTTGTGAGGTGTGCCCCACCAAGACGAACGCACACATCGAAACTCAAGCCATTCCAAAATTAGGTGGACCAAAAACAAGTGATCATATAGATATTAGGTGTGATTGTACATTCAATCCTATGGTGTATCCCCACTTAATTTTGGATCAGGTTGCTTCTTGAGACTTATGGTGAACATATTTCAACTGATCTATTATTTGAATTCCAGATAGTCGCCGGACCCCACACGGCTGGAATGTAAGTAATTAGCATAGGTGGATCACATGAGTACAGCCAAATGCCAGCTGCTAGGGAACTTTATTCACATGGCGCAGTGTCTTTATCGTGAATTCGGATAGAGGCGGATTCCCTGCAGTACGGAGACTACTTTATTTTTAAGGCATGTTTGGCCAGCTATATCAGGTGGGAGTAAGGTTGATTGAATTGTAGAAGTTACAACAAATGCATGTATGAGGTATTGTTTCTTGATTGAGTTTATCCCTTATTTTCTAATACTATGTTTGGAAAATATGCATTAAAAAATAAATCATAAGATTTACTTTCAAATTGCTTATGGATTGAACATAGACACAGCAAAAATCCATCAGCCATGGGACTAGTAATTTCGTCTCATACTTTTCAACACAGGGCTCATTATCCAAAACCTATAAAGTTAATTTTAATCCCATCTCCCACTCCTTCTAAACATCTCATTCCAAATTTCAAAGTAGGATAGTAATGCAATCCCATTTAATACAACATAGTACCACTGTCGAAACATGCCCTTAGTGGATAATCTAACCCATTCATCCCATTGCACTCGCTGGGAACAAAAAAATATGAAGCAAATTCAAAACTCAGTGAACTATGTGACAGGAAAAAGTGAGTAGGGAATGAGATGCTTGCTACTAAAACCTCTCTACAGTCTACTAGGATGTTTATATGCCATTGAAACTGCTAATAAGGTCAATTGAAATGACAAAAATATCAAGACTAATACAAGCTTCTGAGGCCTATGAATATTTCAACCGTGGATGTTAATCCTCCGTGATTCCTCTTATGCGGTTGAATTGACTTTAAAATCTGATTATTTTTTTAGTTCATATCCTAACATGATCTAAGAAAATGGATGAACAGGGTAGATTTCTCACAAACATCATGGTGGGGCTCACCTATCTTCATTCGCATCAATCTACGTCCCATTAAGATTTGGAAAATTCAGGTTCGGATAGAGAATTTAAAAATAAAAAAGAAGAAAAAAAAATAAAAAATCCTTCCAGCATGCAATAAATGTGGTAGAAGTAGGACATTGATTTGGGCCATCGATGTTGTTAGCAGTTCCGACCCCAAATTATGGTTGGCATATTAATATGGAATTTACCCACCCCCTCCTAGGGTGATAGAGAGTGAGATCACCACCGTTTTTTAAAGTAATGATGACTCATTCACTGTACACGTGGCATTGTTAAACTGCATTACATACAATCCGTTCGAATCACACGCGCCCAGCTGTGAATGGTACAGTATCCTAAATCCACTCACCATTTTTGGTAACCACCGATTGAATGGATAGGATTGATGGATCCTTGTAATTATGAGTCTATACTCCGTTCACATTGATTCTTACAATCCCGGGAATCTACAATAACGGTCGCATGATAGTTGGCTAACAGTCAAATAAGCATGTTTTGGTTGGCTAACAGCCAAATAAGCATGTTTGAAAGTTGTTCAATCAGTGCATACTGCGGTTTTAAGGGGCTATCATAAATTTATAAATTTTATCAACACCTCACGAATTTTCCATATAATTTTAAGGAATAATAGTAAAAAAATAAGGTAGATCCAAGGCTTAAGCGGACCACACGGGGAAGATTGAATGCCCACAGTTGAAAACTTTCTAGGGTCAGAGAAGTTTTTGATCAAGCTGATATTTGTCTTTTTCTGTCATCTAAGTCTATCGGACATTAAAAAAAGATTGTATGGTAAATAAACATCATGGTGGGCCCTAGGAAGTTTTCGACGGTGGGCGTCAACATCACCATGCTTGCTGTGGTGTGGCCCAATGGAACCATGGATCTGCCGCATTGTTGAGCTTAAACCTTAAAATGCTATGGAAAAATGGATGAACGGTGTGGATAAAAAACCATACATAACAGTGGCCCCTGAAGCCCCTGCATGCTTGTGCCGAGTTTGGGACAAGAGGGGTGGTATCCGATCCGCTTCCGCTGGGTCCCGGCACCCAATCCGCGTCCATACTTAGGGCGCGTTTGGTCCGTTGAATAAAATGATATTGAATTGTATTAGATGGGATTAATATTGTTGTTGCATAATGATTATATGTTTGGAATACCCTGGTATTTTTAGCCATCCAATCATTTGTTTGGGATAAAATTCTTGCCATGGGAGAATGTTAAATTTGGTGGACCATGAAATTATAATTAACGGACCAAATTCAAAACGGCATTGTGAATGTCGCTCACTTGTACACACATATAACTAGAATGTCACATTATAAATGGTGTATATGGATGGACGGCATGGATAAATGCATGCATCAATATGGAGGGGCCCACATGGACCAGATGCAATTTTATTGAACCATGTGCGATTCCATCCCACCAAATCCCTACCTGTCTCATTCTCCCGGAATGCTGGATGGAATTTGCACAGTACCACATGCAATTCTATCCCACATAATCCTATCTAATAAATGCGGCAAACTCCCCCTTGTGATTTCAGTAATTATTTCTTGGGCAGTTGGAACATGAAATCCAAAGGGACGCACTTGGCGTACGTGTCACATGCGTGCAGCCCAATCCAGATGGCTATTTAATCTTGTGTAGAGATGTCCGTTATTCATGAGAGAGAGATATAGAGAGAGAGACAATCAATGGCTGTAAAGGAAGAAAGAAGAGTGGAAGAAGAAGAAGTAGGAGAAATGGCGGAGCCGGTGAGCCCGACGGGGCAGTACTTCAATAGCTCAGCATTGTCAGTTAGCGTTCTCGCAGTTTTCGAGTCGGAGATTCCCATCGACGACTCGCCCACCATGTACATGCTCACAAACGTCTTCCTCCCCATCAACCCTCGATTCTCCTCCATCATGGTTCTCTCTCTCTCTCTCTCTCTCTCTCTCTCTCTCTCTCTCTCTCTGTGTGTCATATGTGCATGCGTGTGAAGTCCTGTTTACTCGGAAAACTGTGATCATACTCTGGCACCGCATATAGACGTTGCCAAGGCACTTGATTATCTGATCATTGTATTTATAGACATTTATTGGGCGGATTAGCAAAGGGTAATATCCAATGGTCCTGCTTCAACAAATAAGTGTGCACAAATCAACGGTTAGAATTGATCAATCTGATTTTAGGACTCAGACTTAGCTATGTGTTCCACAATTTAATCATTTTACTTTGAATTATTGCATGCCAAGATTACAATTTATAAGTGCCTGCGCATCAAGCGTCATGCTCTGCCAGAGTATCAAATAACTCCTGTTGTTTGGACAAGCACCAGTTGGTATTTTGTGGATATTGGTCCGAACGGTTTATGCACTAAACAATGGTCCAGCTGTTGACATAACCATCTTGACCGTGGATGATATATAGGGCTATCAACGGTCATCCACGGTCCAGGCCTAAGGTTAGCTTCTGTCGAATTTTGAACTGTTTGGGCTGGGCGTATTTAAAGTTTTGATTTAACCTGACCCAGCGGCCCATTGACGGCTCTAAAATGATAGATACCTCAATATCCCCCAATTGCAGACTGGGGTGAATTGCAATAGGATATGTTGGGATTTTAGCCATTGGATGAAGGTCCTTTTCAGTGATCCAAACCGTTTAATTTATCTGATGATATCAAATGCTTAGATCACTGAACCATGATTGAATTACAATATAACCTATAACATCAAATCCAATCCATTGGAATTTGGTTTCAGGTGAAAGACGAGAATGGAGCACGACACTGGAAGAGAGTGAACATCCGGCTCGAAGACCATGTAAAAATTCCAGTCTTCCCGGCCAGCTTACCGCCCGAATCCTACGATGTGTACTTCCAAGAGTACGTCTCAAAGATAGCAATGGAACAACTTCCACAAAGTAGGCCTTTGTGGGACATCCATATTATCAAATATCCAATGAGCAATGCAGCTGGGGCTGTGATTATAAAGCTTCATCACTCCATGGGAGATGGTTTCTCCCTCATGGGCGCTCTCTTTTCCTGCATTAAGCGAGCTGACGATCCATCGTTGCCGCTCACTTTCCCTTCTCAACCGAAACCGTTACAAGAACAGGATTGGGCCGGTATTTGTAGGAACATACCACGGTATTTATCGGCATTATACAATACCGCATCGGATTTTGCATTTAGCCTTTTGAAGAGTAATTTGGTGGAGGACGACAAGACGCCGGTGCGATCGGCGACAGCTGGAGTTGAATTCCGGCCCATTACCATCTCGACGGTTACCTTCTCTCTGGATCATATCAAACAAGTAAAATCCAAGCTTGGAGCGGTAAGTTCTAAGTATTATTTTGCTTGCTCTGAATCTTAGCACTAGCAATTCATTTAGAGCCGTTGGATCTTGATCAGATTGTTATCATGTTGGTGGAATCGGGTATCGGGTCTGTCCCATCCGATTGTGACCATTTGTGATGATTGTCTCATTTCCATCGGTTGGCTAGGATCATCTGATGGGGATCAAACACGTAGATATTTAAAAGGTGGGGCCCAGCAATACCATTACTTCCATCATGTGGGTGAATGTTTAATGTTCGACGAGGTTATTATTCGTGGGAGTTGATCCAGTCCCTCCAAGGCAGACATACAGTAGGTCCACAGTATGTTGCCATACGTGTGAAATGTGCATGTATGAGATCTACACGTGTCCACCCTGTCTGCTCAACATGGCCCACAAATCAAATCCATCTTTAATCAAACAATCTCAACAAACGAAATAACGAACCGTTTATCACTGAATCTGAGCCGTTGCTAATTTTTTTAGTTCTAGTGATTTGCACACTGCCAGTCCAATTGTTAGGATGGTTTGATGATCGGTATGATTTTTTACTCATGGCCCACTCACTATCTGACACACTTAATGTACGGTCTCATCTCGTCCACACATGCTACTTGTACAATTAAAACAATGTGCAGGCAGGGGATCAGCCCAGTCATCATTTCTATCCCCATCAATTTAGGTACGTGGATCAGATTAAAAAAAAAATATCAAAATGCTTTAAATGCATGTCCTCCAAGCATAGCACATTAAAAGTTGAAGGCAAAATCTTAAATATTAGGATGTTATTTTTAAGGCCGGTTAGAGAGAGGTAATGATACTCTGGCAGAGTCTGATAGTTGATATGCAGCCACTCTGCCACTCAGAACTGTACACATATCAAACATTAACTTAAAATAAACTTCCAAATTGCGCTACTTACCGTTGACAGTTCATAATCATAGAATCAGATACATTGAGCCATATAAGCTCCTACCAATGGACACTTGTTCACTGAATTCGAACCATTGAATAGTTTTGTTTTCAACCCTCCGTTATGTTGGGGTAGATAGACTAGATTATCTTAGATATATATCGCATGTAAATACACGTATCTAAAAAGATCTATCTAGCCTATTTAAATCTGCATGTGTAGCTGTATGGTACATGTGCATCTAACCTAACTCATTAAATGCCAACCAATAGTCAATTTGAATGTTGGGATAATTTAAATCGATAGTATGTTTTCCCAACTACCTGAAATTGAAAGAAAAAGTGTCATTATTGCAATTATGTCATTGTCAAACCAAACGTAAGGATAGTTAGTCAAAATCAGAGGTGTTAAGGAGACAGGGTAAAGGTGAAAATCTTAAATTCAAATAACAATATTGATGCATTTTTATATTTTTGTGATGTTGACATTGGAGAAATATAAAGATATCATCATCGTACTTTTAATGCCGATCAACCAAATATGAAAAGCCACGGTAAGAAAAGTATTTTATAATCATGATATATTTTCTTTACAATACCTTGTAATTAGCGAAACAAACATACCTTTTAAGGCATGTTTGATTTTTGAAAGCTTGTGTAATTATTCCTATAAATGATTAATTATTAGCCTTTCAACCTATTTAAAAATTAAACGAATTTCTGCCTTGGAAACCAATTCAAAAGAGTTAGTTTAAATTTATGGACCTCGATGTGATGTGTATTTTATATCCATTCCGTCCATCCGTTTACCACAATATTTTGAAGCACGATATGAAAAATGAGGTAAATCCAACACTCAAGTGGCCTACACCAAAAGAAAGAGTGGCCCCATGAGGTTTTTAATGATAAGTGTTCAATTTCCTTTTTCCCATAGTGTGGTTCACTTGAGCTTTGGATATGCCTAATTTATTTTTTTTAGCTCATATCATAACTTCAACTGGCATAATGGATGAATGGTGTGGATAAACAATATGCATCATGGTGGGACCCACAAATATTTTGTGGCTTTCTCGGTTTTTGCATCTAAAGAGCAGCTGATCAAATCTGTAAATACTATATGAAATAATTATTACACTATTTATAAGATATTTACTATTGAATTGAAAATTCAAACAAACCCTTATAATATATAATTCATGTAATTTGATGGTTGAAATTGAATTGTATGCAACACATACAATGTACTAGTGCCTGTATATTAAGCACCCGGATTATCAAAGCTTTGGATTCCAAAAGCTCTTTTTATTTGGTTAAGGAGCAAAAAATGACCACCAACCAAGCATGGCCCACTTGATCATGTTATGAAGGGGATACCTGAACATATCGCCTTGTAATTTCTAGTATTTCATGAGGCATTGAATCATTGCTTGCATGATATAGTGGGAAACTTTTAACTTCAAGAAAAGTTGTCTACCGCAATTTATTCCAAGTCATGTTGCCTGTGACAGGCTGTCACTGTCGTGCCATCTTGGACTAGCTGTCTTATTCTTTATTTTTCAAACACCTAGAGCGAGAATAAAGATGAAAAGTAAATAAGTTGGAGAGTTATGATTATGGATGGCGCATCTAATGTTTATTACCTATGGGGTATATTCTATGCAGTACATGTGAGGTGCTTGAATAAAGATCTTACACTCATTCGTGAGCTCATCATATCTAAGTTCTTGGACAATGGGTCTTGGGTCTACATGCACAAACCAACACATCATGACACCTATAATTCCCTGTAACAAATGACTTATCTAATTCAGCTTTGAATCTCTTGATTGATTTGTAACAGACCATTAACGATGTCATCACCGGGATAGTATTCTACAGCGTCCACTTATACATGCAAGATGCAGGGCAAAGCGTACCAGACACTGCACGTGTTACTTCACTCGTCTTGCTCAACACTAGGATAATCAGCCAGTACCAATCAGTCAAGGAGATGAACCAGCCGAATGCCGAATCTCCGTGGGGGAACCAATTTGGGTTCCTTCACGTATCGGTCCCACATTGCTCTAAGAAGGATGAGAAACAGCCTCTTGAATTTGTGTTCAAAGCAAAGGAAGTCATACAGCGGAAGCGGGCCTCATTGGCTGTTTATCTAACAGGCCAGCTACTTGAGATGATACGGAAGATCAAAGGCCCAGAGGTATGTATTGTAGGACTTGTTTGGCTCCTTGAAAACTATTTCCAGTAAATAGATTCAAAATGGATTTCATGGTGAACAGAAACAAGAACACTAAGACAAGCTTATCTTGCAAACCGAAATGAGTTATTTGACACCCACCGGATTTGTGAGATTCCATCAAATTGACGGTTATTTTAATTAAATAATTTCGTTTTTACTATTTATAGTAAGTTTTAGTTTGGTCGTAACTTTTGATCCTTTGAATTTACTAGTTGTGCCCAATATGAAAATGACTTCAAAAAAATTAAAAGAATAACATGATTAGGCTAAATTAAACACTTACTATTTTTGGCCAAAAACCATGAAGTCCAGTAGAAATCATGACTACCTATAAATAATAAGTTTACTATTAATATAAAGTCACATTTTTAGGGAGTTTGAGTTGGAGTTTGATTATTAAACCTATTCCTATGTTTGATATCACTTTTCAAGGATTGTAAATTTATTGTTATTATCAATCAATTTATTTTTAATTTTATTAAAATTTATTTTTTTATTCCTTTCAATGAATCTCTGTGAGGAGTCTAAAGAACTCCATGGATTATTCGGAGTAATTATAACCCGAGGAAGATGGCAATTGATGTCCTTCCCTACGTCAGGTATTGAATCAATAATAGTAAAAGGACAAATTTTGAAAATTGAATACACAATGCAAGTCCTTAATAATGGAATCCATTTCCAAGAGCCAAACAGCCCCTCATAGCCTTACACAATGCTAGTTAAGGCCACATTAGTGAAACCCTACATAAGGAAGCTGATATTCTCCGGTAATGGGCACAGGTAACAGCCCAGTACATCCACGCAACGTTGAAGAACACGAGCATGACGATCTCAAACTTGATCGGGCCCATGGAGCAAATGTCCATAGCGGACCATCCAATCCGGGGCTTATACTTCATGGTTGTAGGCGTCCCGCAGGTAACGTACATACTTTTTTACATGGATATGGTTAGTTGATCAGATAGTTGAGATCAAATATTGGGTGGGAGTTTTGGTCCATGGTTCATCCACAGCGGGGCAAGCCTGATGAATGGTCCAGATCAGGTGTATGGTAGACATAGTCTGCATACCATTTAATTACTACTACCCCAGAAATAGCATGACCATTCTCGTGAAATTCATGGAAATACATTGAATGAGTGATAAAATGCTGTCATTTTCAAGTCAGGGGGGAGTTGTGGAAAAGAATATATTTACAACTGGATAAGTTAATGTCAGATGCTACTTGTGTACATTTGGTAAAAACCCACAGTTGGGCCCCGGTTGAATCTGAGCCGTTGCTTTTTCAAGGAGACCCGATCCACTAGGAAGCTTTGTAGATTAATCTTTACTTACAATATCATATGTGGGGCTTACTGTGATGTGTAAATGACGTCCAATCCATCCATCATGTGTACCATCTGTCCTGGCGCGTTAAAATCAGACCAATCCAAAACTCAGGTGGGCCACACCACAGGGAAGAAATGTTATGGAAACACACCATTAAAAACTTTCTAGATTGTCTGTGCAGCTACCATGTTTGTACTTTCCATCTAATCCATTCAAAAGATGTGTCCCATCAGGATGAATGGACCTTAAAGTCAGCCGATTCCAAAACTCGGGTGGGCCACACCACATGATTTTAGAGTTCTGAGCCATGTTTTTGGAATTTTGGATCCGGTTGATTTTTGGGAGCCAGGGAAAACTTGCAGGGTTGGATTGGATGTCAGGGCATACATAATGGTAGGCCCCACTTCTCATTCTAGGTTAAGCTCATCCTACAAAGCATTGTGGTGGATCTGCCCCCTTAGATCAATTGCCATGGACAATCAGATCAAGCTGCTATTTATTTATTTATTCTCAAGCATCTAATTTAAACATTGTGGATTGGAATGCAGAGCCTTACAATAACGATGGTGAGTTACAATGGACAGTTGACGGTTGCACTTGGGACTGAGAAAGGATATATAAATTCTCAGCTCCTCAGTTCATGCATGGAAAGAGCCTTCGATACTATATTTGAAGCTGCTATGGGCAGACCTGGCATCCACTCCACTTGAATTCTCAGTCTGATATTTTCTCAGCCACATCATTACGTGGGCCCAACTTGGGTGCACACATCTCCCACCATCCAGTGGGTGAATGGGAGTTTCGGATCTCATTCTTGAAACGCTTCTTGGGATTCCCGTTGACCATCTTTCAACGGTGTAAGACATGTGATGCACCAGCTTCCAATCTTTTTCATGTATTCTGACTTGAGATTCATGAAAAACCTCAAAATTGTATGGTAGCTGTTTCTTTGGGAATTTCAATTGTAACCGATGGTTTGTTTTAGGAGTATCTTGTTATAGTTCTTGGAAACATGCTGTCAATTGTCTGGGCTTGGGCTCTATGGGCTTACGTCTAACCAAGCCCAGGCCACAAATTAAAATCTAGGCATGAGCCTGTCCAGCCCTTGATGGGCCAAAAGAAACAGACCCGAGTCCGGATTGGACCTAGCCACCCACTTTTTTCAAGATCCGGGCTGTTTATTAAGTGTGCTCCATCATGCATGATACATGTATGATAGAATTCCTTTCAAACCCTAAGCGGGTTAGGCCGATGGGCACTTAGATCCGACTGAGCCCGACCCTATTAATAAACAGGTTTAAATTTTAGTTCTAAGCCTGGGCCTGGATCATGGCCTACTATTTCACTCAGCCCAGTGTGCTCCATAATGCATGATACATGAATGATAGAATTCCTTTCAATCCGTAAGCGGGTTAGGCCAACGGGTTCTTAGATCAGACTGAGCCCGACCCTATTAATAAACAGGTTTTAATTTTAGTTTGGGCCTGGGTCTGAATCATGGGCCTAATTTTCACTGAGCCCACCATGATTGGGCTGGCCCAAAGTAATTGAAAAATCAAACACCCCTAAGCAACATGATATTGCGGCTATACTTTTGATCGGAATAAGTGTAGGTGCGTTTGGGTGTTCTTGAAATTCCATTTGAGTGGAAATGATTTCATCCAACCCTACATACTCCTTTGTTTTGGTTGGATTTCATCCAAATCCAAGTACATGAGGGTGTGTTTGGTTGCACCATCGTGAAATTTCGCAATATATGGTGCAACTATACGCGCCCTCATGCATTAAGTATATGGACTCGGATGGCGGGTTTTTACACGCGTGTGGGCTTACTGAAGAGAAGCTCTCTAATGTGTGGGATTTTTTGTCATTCCAAAAATGGACAACTGGCACACGTGGATGAGATGTGGAGTGTTTATCAGGTGGTCCCTACCTTATTGAATCAATATCCTCAATCAACGGGCACGATTGCCTGGGTTCTCGATGGATGCGTCCTTTGAGGCTTGAAACTTCCAAGCTGGGTCCTAGCTCATGAATGGTCTGGATCTCATCCTAGTGCAATACCCGTGATTTTTATTCACGGATGGTAGACTTCGTGGGTCGAGGACACAATGCCATGGCCCACAGAGATAAAATATCCGTCAAATCACTGAAGAGGAATGATCATGAGATGTAGTACGAAGTCCTTTTGCAGTAAATGGGGGGGTTGCCTTTGAATATTAAGGACGGTTTGATAGTGGGCCCCACCTTTTCAAGTGTTGAAAAGGTCAGAAACACCGTTCGGGCCTATGAAAGTCTGTAGTCCACCACCACAAGCCCAGCCCAGCAGCGCTGTGCACACCAGGTTACACAAGGTCGAGCAGGGGAAGACAGGAATACAGTAGAACTCTATTTCCACCACACAAACTGCAGGGGAGGTGTCCATTGAGACAGTCGGAAAAATGGATTGAGTGATCCTAGCCATCCAATCTTCTGACTTCAAACAACTGCAAGAAACCAATGATGGCGGGTTTTTACACGCGTGTGGGCTTACTGGAGAGAAGCTCTCTAATGTGTGGGATTTTTTGTCATTCCAAAAATGGACAACTGGCACACGTGGATGAGATGTGGAGTGTTTATCAGGTGGTCCCTACCTTATTGAATCAATATCCTCAATCAACGGGCACGATTGCCTGGGTTCTCGATGGATGCGTCCTTTGAGGCTTGAACCTTCCAAGCTGGGTCCTAACTCATGAATGGTCTGGATCTCATCCTAGTGCACTACCCGTGATAGACTTCGTGGGTCGAGAGAGTGAGAGCCTTGATTCCTTCAAACAGGGAGTGAGAGCCTTGATTTTAGAAGATTCTATTAGAATTTTAATGAATTTTGACAAAAAATATAATTTCTACTGTGTGGAAAATCAATTTGTTGATCTATTCATCCATCCAATAATGTTTTTAATAACTGAATTAAGTGCTTAATTTTTATTAATAACAAAAAATTTAATATTAATTCATTTTAACCAGAATCTCAAATGGGTCACAAAAATAAAGTTTGATATAGTTATAGTTCATATTTATTTATTATTATTATTTTTTTGGTTCAACCGCGCTCATCCAGCTTGAATTTGTGCGATGTTAGCCTTCCATTGGGTCATCATCTATTTATCGTGTATCAATATGCTTCGATGGCCATAACCATTCATCTTCTAGTGTGAACCTAGAGGAGCCATGGTAAGGGACCTGCTCTCAATAAGTGATTCTAAGTAAATGTATTTTTATTTGAACATAGATAGTCAAAATATAACATTTATCTTTTCACATTGAATTCCATATATCAAAGGACATAATATTCGTTTTTTTAAGTATGGTTTTTTGGAACACATGCCAATAGGCAAAATATGAACAGCTCTGATTGTTGGGACATCTAGCAATGTGGGCCCAAAGGGATGCTGGTTATGTGGTGAGGAGCTCACTGCCCTCAGCCGAAAGCGGATTAGGTGAGACCCAGCCTCACCCACGACAGTGTGGCCCTTACCGGGGGTTGCCGTGGGGCTCACCTTGATATATGTATTATGATATATGTATTATGTATCCATGCCGCCATCCAATTTTTCATATCATTTTAGGATATTATCTCAAAAATAAAGCAGATCCAATTATAGGATGGACCATACCATAAAAATCAGTGGTGAATGACTTTCCTATCATTAAAAACTTTTTAAATGTTTTGGTAGTATTTATTTACAATCCAATCTGTTAATCTGTTGATAAAGTCATATGGGAAAAGAAAAATATCAGCTACTTTTGTTGTTCATTAATAGTCAATCACGACTGTGTCTCATGGTATCATCCTTCAACTGTATTATATCAGATTGGATCTCGTTAATTTTTGAGATAATGCTTTAAAATATTTTGAAAAAAAATATAAAAACAACATGGACACATAATAAATACATTGAAGTGGCCTTAACAGTAAGGGCCTCACCATCTTGTGTGAGTACCAGGTCTCATCTAATCCGCTCCCCCCTCAGCCCTAACGTGGCAATCCAGCCAGATTTGATTGGTGAGGCTGTACACCGTTAGAAGTGAGCCTGAATGAAGTTTTTAGCTTAATAAGTACTTAATCCATCTCCAACAGCATGCACCCCACCAATCAAATCTCACCACGTCCCCACACCATCGCTGAAGGTGTTGAGGGCCCACCACCTGATCCATGTCGGACTTGGAAAGGGCAGAGGCTGGTGATTGGTAGCACGCGGACGCAGAAATGCTTACCAGAAAAGGTTTGAAGGGACCTTCGTGTTCTGTCTGGCGCCTAATCATGACCAGCACGAAAACGTGAAAAAGCAAGAAACTTTGATAGTCTGGCAAGTTGTGAGGGTTCATATACGGGCACAAAAATAGAAAACGTGTAAAGGAAGTAAGTCAAATTAATAAGCTGATTGGTAAAACATCTATTGGGCGGTTGAAATTAAAATAACCAAATGCCAACAAAACTCTACAAATTAGAGCTCGGAATGGCTCGACCAATCCCATTTTCTGAATCCATCTATCTACATTGGATTACACGATCTGGACGGTTCAATTTGGGTTAGTATCTGCCACGTATCCGATTTATGAGGGCCTTAGTATCAAGCATCATACTCTCCCAGACCATCAAATAACTCTTCGGTCCATGTGAAATGGGCGCGGATTGGATACTGACAAGGTCAGCAGCCAAATCGCTACTGAAGTGACGTCACTAAGCTATGTGGACCTCACCATGATGCATGTGTTGTATCCATACGGTCCAACCATTTGTAGAGATCGTTTTATGGTATTACAAAGAGAATGAGATAGATCTAAAGTTCAAGTAGATCCCACCATAGAAAATAGTGGAAACAGTGACATCCACCGTTCAAAACTTCTTAAGGGCCACAGTAGTCTCCGGTCAAGCTCATATTTTTGTTTTCACTTCATCTATATCTGTGTTAACTTATGAATAGGTCGGATCTCAAAAATACATTATGGTGGGCCGTATAAATGTTTCAACTGTGGGTGTGACTGTTCCCACGGTTTCCTATAATCGGTCCACTTGAAACTTAGATCTATCTCATTCTCTTTGTAATGCCAGAAACGATCTTTACAAATGGTTGAACGTTCTCTTTGTAATACTATAAAATGATCTTTACAAATGGCTGGACGGTCTCGATACAACACACGCATCATGGTGGGTACATAAAGCTTAGTGACGTCACTTCAGTAGCGCTTTCGCTACTGACCTTGTCAGTACCCAATCCGCCCCCCATGTGAAATGCAATAGCAACGGAGAGGCTTGACGTGGGAATCCTATGCCACCCAGGCACCCACAAATGAGATCGATCACTACTGCTGGGCCCCACTCTATTTGTTTCGTGCGCCAAAAATAAAATTGCTCTGATGATCTGAACCGTGTGATTTTAGGCCTTGACACATGCGTAAGTGGCCCAACCTGATGAATGGCCCAGATCCAGCTCAAACATGCTGCATTGGCACATGTGGCCAGATTAGCAACTAGCCACTCAAATATCTACTCGGCTCGTGTATCCACATTGCAGTGGCCATGGTGACGAATCTCGTTTTCCGAAATTTCTCGGGAGATTTTCAGGTCTTCTTAATTTTCTCGTGATGATATTAGTAAAATCTCGCTCAACATAAAATATTTAAGAAATAATTTCAAATTAATAACCGGTTTTTAAAATTGAGATAAAAATGATTATATTTCGTAAAAATCTCGATAATTTCATGAGCCATTAAAAACGATGAGATTTAAAAATATCTCAATATTATCTCGAATATATCGTTACATGAATTTTCTGCGAGAATATCACGAAATTATCAAAATCTCGGCGATATTTGTAACAAGGGCAGTAGCTGTTGCATTTAAAAACTTTACTCACCTCATGCATGGAATCAAGTCACACGTGTGTAAGATCTGATTGGTTCCTCATACAATCCTCGCTGTCTAGATTCTTTCATTCTAAAATCAAACTAATGAAATAATCAGATGGGCCACACAAGTTCACAAAATTTGGACCATTGAACAATTTCCCTGGGGAGTTTATTTGTTTAATGAAAGCGTGGCCCACTTGATGGTCGCTTACTCCTTGTTTCTAAGGTATAGCGTCTACCTTTTTGGTATGGCCTGAGAAGCGAATGAAATCTCCCACACATGTGCCTCGTATGAGCATGTGATGCATATGCTATGAGGATTCCTTCATAGTAATTTTTAGAGAGGGATGCGAGACTCGAGAGACTAACGAATACCCGATCTGATCTCGATCTCGAGAGCAGATCATAAAGGTACAATAGCTAGCACGAGATCGGTACGCACGCTTTCCTTAATATCAAAAAATGACTGAAGTATCCCTCAGTCATCAGGATTGGGAACTTACTGCCTCTTGTTCGGAGGGTTATGGTCCGGTCCAATGTAATATTTTTAGTCCATCTCTACCGTCCATTAGATGCACTAGTCCATTGAAATGGACCGTCTGATGTTGGATGGATGATATTGAATGTATATGCGGCCGACAATCCAATTGGTGCGATTTTTGGCAACGTGGCTTATCAAAGAAGTGGCCCATGAATTGGACAGTCCCGATAGATGTGCACATGTGACACACATGCCCACTAATCTAGACAATATATCCAAATCATGGTCCATTTTGGATGGAGCATAGCTTGAAAATCATAGCAATGGAAAGATTTTTAGACCATTTTATTTTCACTATTGAATTTCTAGATGAGGCTATTGTCATTTTATCCATTTGATTGGCTATTTAGGATCATCTTATCCGTGCTATTTTCTATCCATACACTGTTTCTAGTGGGACCAGCGATATGGATGGTCTGGATTGTCCTAAATTTATGCTTCCTGTGACATGTAAGAGCTGCCACAAAATCTTTTGGACTGTATTGGACTCACATGTAATACGTGAGAAAGAGGGTATTCATTGCATGGGCGAAGAGTCCATATATTTTGGGTGATGGTTACCATCGCCATAAATGGGCGAAGAGTCAGCGAAGGTAACGGATTGGCTACTCCCACTGACACCAGCCAATGGCTGATGGTCGGTGCTATGTGGGCCCCACCATGAGGTATGTGTTTCATCCATGCCGTCCATCTATTTTTACAGATCATTTTAAGGTTTTAATCCAAAAATGAGTTATATCAAGATCTCAAGTGGACCACATTATAGGAAACAGTGTTGAATGAGGCTCAACCATTAAAAACATTTTGGGGGCCATAAAAGTTTTGGATCAAGCTGATCTTTGCTTTTTCTCTTCATCTGGGCCTGTATGACCTAATCAACAGATTGGATCAAATAAACAGTATAGTGGGCCTTAGGAGGATTTTAAAGGTGGATATCCAATCACTATTGTTTTCATGTGGTGTGGTCCATATGAGTTTTATATCCCTATAATTTTTTGGTCCAAGCATAAAATGATATGTAAAAACGGATGAACAGAATGGATGAAACACATACATCATGGTGGGGCCCACATAGCACCAACCATCAGCCACGGAGCTGGTGGCAAGGGGAGTAGCCAATCCGTTTCCGTCAGGGAAACGTGAAATATCGGCAGGAGTCTTCGATGGAATGGGACGTGGCTTTGGTGGATTCATTGCCATGGGGCCCACCGTGATGTGTGTGCCTTACATCCACGACGTCCATCCGTTTTTACAGCTCATTAAGTCACTATCACAAAAATAAAACAGATCCAAATCTCAGGTGCACCACACCACAGGAAATAGGGGGGATTGACGATTAAAAACTTGTTGTGGACCACAGAAGTTTTGGATAAAACTGATAATTTTGGTCCCTTCATCGTGGACTTTGTGACCTCATCAACAGGTTGTATAGCAAATAAACATTCCGGTAGCCCACAAGAAGTCTTTAATGGTGGTATTCAATCACTACGGTTTACGGTGGTGTGGTCCTCCTGAGATTAGGATCTGCTTCATTTTTGGGGCCAACCCTAAAATGAGCTGTCAAAACGGATGGACGGCGTGGATGTAAGGTACATACATCAGGGTGAGCCCCACAGTCAGGGATCCACTGAAGCTGCGTCCGATTGAATGGCGATGGTAACCATCATCAAGATCTGTGCGGTATTGATTTTTGGGAGAAAATGTGCGGTTGAGATTTGTTTAATAACTAGATTTACAAAAGAGAGGTTACCATGTGGAGCTTTTAATAAGGGCACGAACTTCGGGCATAGAAAACCCCGCGCCCTTCACGTATCTCTCTCAATCGTACGCATTTACCGCCGGAAAAGGAGATCTTCGCACGTACGCACCGTCATGGTCAACTAAAATTCTAAGGAGCTACTTGGTAGAGTAGTCACACGAAATCTATATTTACCACACGTGTGAATTTTGAAGGTTAATTTGGGATCCAGACCATTCATAATGTTGGGCCCTTGTTAAATTCCCATACACTTTGTTATGTTGCTTCATTGTTTAAGTTTAAGATTAGGTGAAGATGGTAGTGGTCCACAATCTACTTACGTCTGTTTCCCTCTGATGAATTTGAACTGTTTATTTCCAGACCAGGTCCTGGTCACAATATCCTTCTTAAATAATCAATGGACTGGATCTTTTCCATTTGATCTACGTGGGAACATATGATGCGATGGAAACAAACATCTCAAGCGCAAGAGTAGCTATGCCGTCTCTATAATCGAAACGTAATTGACACGTAGCACGGGAAGAAGCCCCTCCGTAGAATCGTATGAACGACTGTGAAACAGCCATGTGATACTTCGCTATGGATGAAAATCTAATCACCGTCCATCTTTGTGATGGGAAGTGGCCCACTTAATCTAATCGCCCTCAGTGAACCTTTGCTTGTGGGTGACTTCCACTTCGGTATTTGATCAAGCTTAAACTGTGGTGAGTAGTGTGGCCCACTTGATCACAGCACCAGCATCTCTAGAAAGGGATACGAGAAATTAAGATCTCTAGATCCTCTCTAGAAAAAATCAAATTTATAAAATAAATAATGTAGTCTTAGTAAAACTAAGGAAGATATATACATTATTAAATTAAGAGAGGAATTATGATACTCCGGCAGAGCGTGATAGATGATACTCAGCCACTTAGAAATTGCAAACCAGTCACACAAACAAGTTAAATTTAACTGTCCAAATTATGGGTCCCAGTTCATATGCATTCTTATTTGATGATACGACTATCAGATTAGTGGACATAAATTGTACGGTTGAAATGAAAAATATCCAATGGTCCCATTTCAACAAACAAATGTCCACCAATCAAGAACTTAGGATTATTCAGCCGATCTGATTTTGGGACTTTGACTTAACGATGGTGGATCCCAAAACTTAGTTGGCGTAATTAGAGTTAATCAATGCCATGTGTTTTGTATTAAATAATTCCACTTACATTAAATAATCGTAATTTATTTAATTTAATTTATGGATTTGGCGGGTAATTAATTCGTCCACACGTAGTATCTAATCTTGGGTTACGTGCATAGTTACACGTACGTAGTAGAACTTTCAAAAGCCTCTCTTAAGCTCCTTTTATCAAGGAATATTTTATCAAAATCCACCCCTTCAACCCCTTCAAATACCTACTCAAGCTCTAGCATTCTCCCCCGAGTAGTCTCTTACATAGAGTGTGAGAGAGAGAGAGAGTGCGTGAGAGAATGACTACCACCCTACCTCATTTCAAGCTAACCACCATTCTCTCTATCACCATCACCTTGGCCCTCCTCATACATATCCATGCGGCAATTGACGATGTTGAGTTCGACGAAGAAAAGGAGTATGTGATGGATGATCACTTCCTCGGGCTGAACGTCCGATCGGGGAGCCGGTTCCTTGCGACCAAGATCGAGAAGGGTGCAAGCTGTGATGAACTTGCCAACAACATCTGCTCGGGTGTGTCAGTCAATAACAGCACAGGCCTCCTACAGTGCTGCAAGAAGCATTGCAGGGACGTGCTCGGCGATCGTAACAACTGTGGTGTCTGTGGCCAAAAGTGCGGGTTCGGTCAGCTTTGTTGCTATGGCAAGTGCACCGACATCGCGTACAATGTGGATAATTGTGGCAAATGCGACAAGAAGTGTCGTGCCGGCGTAAAATGTGAGTATGGAGTTTGTGGGTATGCTTGATTTATGTATCATGAATCCAAATAGAGTGTAGATGGGAGAGATGAGTAGAGGGAAAGAATAATTACTGGTAGATTATTAAAATATGGGTAGATACAAGTATAGTGAATGGTGATGAATGTGTCACTATTAAGTAGATGGAGTTTCTATTTCTACATAAATGTCTTCCATTCTTCTCATGGGTATACTAGGAATGTAAACAGGTTTTATCATCAATAAAAGAAAATCCATGGTTAGATGGTATTTGTGGTGTTTTTCTTGCTTAGGGTTTGGTCTTTGAATAGGATATGGGAGGTTTGTAATTTGTAGTGCTTTAGTTACATGTTTGTGAACAATGCTTCCTTTTGAAATTTAGGAACTTATCTTATACTAATAAGAAATGATTTCTACATTGTATGCGTTGTAAAAGGGATGTTACTCAGATCTTTCAAGTGGCCACACCTAGTGTCATTGTTGACCATTGGATAGGAGGGGTCCGCCACGGGTGCTAATCAAAGTGACCTGATTGGATGATCACTGCCATCTGATTAGCGGTCTTAAAAATTTACTATATAGGCTTGTTCTTTCTTAATGTGGATTTTGCATGACCTTTGTAACATAACTCATTCTACGGTGAATAATCTTGTAATTGGCCTGTACGCTTGGAGGCCCACAGAACATTACACGTTGGCCAAAATTCCAAAGGATTCGATTTACATCAATCCACAATTACATGATCCAGTGGCTTCTGCTGCTTACTAGCCTGCAAGCCACATTCTTTTTAATTGCATTGAGGTGATTATAAATGAAAATGTTGCCAACATGCACCCCAACATGAAGTCTACGTACGTTTGGATAGAGGTGGGCATCGGTCCGGATCGGAGTGGATTGGGTTCAACCCGATCAGATCCGAAATAACCATGATTTGACTCGGACTCGATCAGATCCGAAATCAAATTCGGGTCACCTGACCTGAACAGATCCGATACATAATTCATCTGACTCGAACAAAGTCCAACTCGGTCAGAGAAACCGAGTCTGATCGAGTTGGGTACGATTCGGATCCGTATAAATTTAATTTAATTTTTCATATAATGTGGCCCACTTCAACCTTTAATATATATTATTTTTTTCTCAATGCCTTAACTGATATGTCAAAATGGATAAACGGCTTAGATAAAACATATACATCAAGGTGGGCCCCACATGGCTATACAAAAACTATCCGTTACTGTGTTTATGTTTTTACCGAACATGTATATTAACGTGCATTGCACGAAAGCACTCTGACTTCTTTTTTATATATATACAATGAGTGGGGACTTGCTGTAATGAACTTGGCAAGTTATGTGGGTCTTATCATGGGGTATGTGTTATATCTAAACCGTCCATCTATTTGGTAAGCTCGTCATAAGGCTTACAATGAAAAATAAGATAGATCTAACTATCAAGTGGACCACACGAAATATTTAATGGTGAAAATCATTTGCTGCTGCTACTTGTGGTGTGGTCCACATGATCTTTGGATATTAATAATTTTTTAGATAATACCCTAAGATGATCTCTAAAAATATATGAACGGTGTAGATATAATAAATACATACTGTGGGGCCCATATACCTTTAATCTCCTTTGAACCGTTCGTACAACTCGAAGCTCGAGGAGCATCAGTCTCGCCCTTGCACGGAAACGGATTGGCTACTCCCCCTGCCATGGTGTCACCAGCCATTGGCTGTTGGTCGGTGCTCTGTGGGCCCTACCATGATGTATGTGTTTCATCCATGTCTTTCATCTATTTTTATAGATCATTTTACGATATGAAAAAAAAAGAAGAGATATATCTAAATCTCAAGTGGATTACATTAAAGGAAACACTGTTGAATAAACGTTGACCATTAAAAACGTTTTTGGCTTAAAAGTTTTGGATCTAGCTGATATTTATTTTTTCCATCCATCTGGGTCTTTATGACCTAATCAACAGTGGACCTTAGAAGGATTTTAAAATTTTAATGGTAGATATCCAATTATTATTGTTTTCTTTTTATGTGGTCCACCTAATATTTACATACCTATCATTTTTTTTATGAATCCATAAAATGTTCTGTAAAAATGTATGAACGGAATGGATGAAACACATACATCATGGTGGGGCCCGCAAAGCACCGACTAGGGGAGCAACCAATTCGTCCCTCGCACGAACTAGCCACCTAGCTTGAGGCTAGTATAGCTGGCATGTGGTAATACGGACGACGTGGTTTACGTCCGACGAAAGGATGGGTTTCAGCAGGAAAAACGGTAAATGCTACTCGACCTTCGCACATGCCAATCAGACACATGTATGCAAGCAGATGCAAGCAGATGGGCCTGAACATCATCTGAGTCAAAGTCAAGGTTACAGTCTACTATTTTTAGACTTTGGGTCGGGTCTGATCGGTTCGGGTCGGATCCTTTTGGTTCGGGTATCCTGGTCGGATCTGTCCGGATCAACCTCTAAACGAACCCGACCCGAAATACTATCAGATCTGTGTTGACAGACTCGATCAGGCTGATCTAAGCCGTCGGTTCTGTTTGGAACGGCACCGAGTCGGGTCGGATCGGGTTCAAAATGCCCACCTCTACATTTGGATGCACAAGGGAACCCAATTGTGAACATTTCTATTATGCATAACGATGCGGGGCCAAGGACATTTTTTCCCATATAATTAGTTTTTAAAGGGTCATGGCCTTTGAGATTATACAAGACATAAAATGAATTTTTGGTATGCATTGATATATATCAGTAGCATTTTTAGAATTTAAAAAATTTACGCTCTTACAAGCGGATGGCTTGAATTTTAGTCATGTCAATGGATGACTTTGATTAGCCAACTTTTTGTGTGTGTGTGTGTGTGTGTGTTCTTCTATAGTCCATGCAACAATCACATCCATCAAATATATATATATATATATATATATATATATATATATATATATATATATATATATATATATATAAGGTCCACCGTGATGATAATTTGATATCCACCTGTATGTCTATTGCACCGTCTCATATTAAAATGTAAATTAATAGAAGAAATAAATGTAAAAAATTGAGTGGACTGTTGAATAGGAAAAAGCGTAGATGATTTTCTTACCATTTGTGACCTTCTATTTCTTGTTATGCGTGTAACTGCATTCTTTTCTTATATCTCTCCTCTCTTCGCTAGTTCAGGTTAATCAAAGGCACTAATAAAAATATTAAAATCCCATAAAGTCTAACTTGAAAGAGACTCAATCACAAGGTGGAAAAAACGGAGGGTGCGAGGAAAGAGATTGCCATATGATGGTTTCTTATTTTATTTTACTAAGAGGAATTATAGAATCCCGATGCATGATGCATCAGAAGGCCAATATGGCCTCGATATGCCATTTTCTCCATGTGGGGCTGAAGGTTCTATGATTCAAACCATTGATATTAGTGAGCTATGGCAGATGGGAGATTATCCATAGGTCTTTTAGATTGGAAGATCCAAGCCTTCGAATATTTGGCCTTTCTTGTGGACAGTTGTTGCATTTTTCTTAACCATCCGATTTTCAGTTGCTAATAAAAGAGTTAGAATGGACCATATTACCTTGGGAGAGAGATATTGGAGTGACCTCAAATCTATAGTATGGAAAATAAGATCAACGGTCTAGATGACCCAATCATGGAGACCTATCCGTAATAATGCATGCATTAGGACGCTATTCACGTTAGATTGTGTTTGATGCATCCATACGCTTCCAAGGATGCGGATTGAACCATTTTCCAACGACCGTGATTAGATATCAATTCTCAGGACAAGAATCAAACGTTGGAGTTTACTCCGAGAAGAGTTGTGTTCGTGTATGGATATGTCATTTCCCCATCTGCACGGCTGCACCACGTACTTGGGTCTTCTATTCTGATAAGAGCGTTCTTGATCTGGTAATCCATACTTTCAGCATGCTGCATCTAAATGTGGAGGACTGGAATTCTGTACAACACCTGTTTTATGCAGTGCGGTAATCACTCATGTCGTTGGGTCCTATCACGTTGCATATTTAAAAATCAATTCCGTCTATCAGGTTACGACCTCTATGCTAGACCCTCATTTTCAAAATAACCTAGATCCACAGTTCAGATGCGCCACACCATATGGAACAATGGGGATTGGATGTCAACCATAGATTTTTGTGTGGGGCTACCATAGTGTATATATTTCATCAAAACAACAAATCGGGTTTAACTCACTAAGATGAATAGAAGATACAAAAATCAGACTGATACAATACTCAGTCAGGCGAGGCCGTGTGAAGTGTGTCCTGTATGAGTTTTCAATGGCCCTTATGAACGGAGTGGATTTTACATATACAACATATGGACACACACAGCTTAGGTGTTTATGCACCTTATAAAACAGGTGTTGCAAGCACCAAGATTAAAATAAAATAAAAATCTCATCAAGAAGACATCCTAACCAGTAGATTTTTGAAGCACGGTCCATTCACATCCACGGTAGACTTATCATAGCTTAAATCCCGACATACTTATATGGGTGGATCATGGAATTCCTCCACTAGGGCCCACATGAAAAGGTGCTTGGATGATGATCAGAACTGTCCATAGTTTATTATGCTACACAGATGGGCCACAGGAAGAACCTTATGTTGAATGGTTAATTCTGATCGATCGATATATGTAGCTGAATTTGAACCATTGAAAATAAAATTTCCAATAGCTTACATTCAAGTCAATGAATCAATTCATATGCGGGCATCATTTTTCAATTTCAACAGAGAATAGACCACGCGAAATAGCACCAATCCGGTGGACGCTTCTGATTATTTAAACATCTCTCATGGGGCCACATGGGGCAACGTGCTCTAAGTAGGGGACCCGCGCAGACCCGATTGCTCGGCATGTGCACGTGGACAGCAGAGGGGGAAGTAAGTGGGTGCGGATTAGATACTGACAAGGTCATAGCCAAATGGCTAATAAGTGATGTCACCAAGCTTTGTGGTCCCCACCGTGATGCATGTGTTATATTTATATTGCTCATCATGTTGAGAGTACATTTTATTACAGGAGAAAAAGAATAAGATGGATCAAAATTTAAGTGAACCCCACCATAGAAAGCGGTGGGGTTTCAAAACTTCTAAGGGGTTACAGAAGTTTCTATTCAAGGTTTTTTTTTTTTCTCATTTCGTCTATATTTATGTTAACTTATGAATAGGCAAATACATCATGACGAGCCTATAAATGTTTCAACGGTGAGTGTGACTGATCTCATAATTTTCTATAGTAGGTTTACTTGAACTTTAGATCTATTTCATTCTTTTTCTGGTACCGTAAAATGATTTATATAGATGAGTGGACGGTATACATACATCACATGCATCATGGTAAGGTTGACAGATCTCGGTGATGCCACATCGGTAGCAATCTCGCCGCTGACATTGTCAGTATCTAGTGGCGTCCCTGTATGGGAGGGCGGACGTCACTTCAGTAACCATCTCGTTGCTGACATTGTCAGTAACTACTCCACGTCCGCAGTAAGGGGCCGCGGATCAGCCACTGAACTCGACGGTAGCAGTCTCGCTACCGAAATAACGTCACCGAGTTATGCGGGCCCATCATGATGTATGCGTTGTATCCACCCGGTCCATCCATTTAGAGAGATCATTTTAAAGCATGACCCAAAGAATGGGGAAGATCTAAAGAGTGAGGAAGATCCAAACTTTAAGTGGACCCCACCACAGAAAAATAGGGATTGAACACTTACCATTAAAAACTTCTTCGTGCCATAGAAGTTTTCGGTCAAGCTAATATTTATGCTTTCTCTAATTCCATGTCTATATTAACTTATAAACCGGTTGGATTTCAAATAAACATCATGGTCGATCCTAGGAAAGTTTCAACAGTGGCCGTCATCATCCCCACTGTTTTCTGTGGTAGGGTCTACATGAACTTTCGATCTTCTTCATTCTTTGTATGATGCACTAAAATGATCTTTACAAACGGATGGACTGGGTGGATACAAAACATACATCATGGTGGGGCCCAAAGAATGTGGTGACGTCACTTCAGTAGCAATACTCGCTACGGTCGGGTTCAATAGCTAATTCGCGTCCGGAGAAAGGGGACGAAGGTCTCTCCATACGGAAGGAAGCATTTTTCTCGGATTCTTGGAATTAAGTGCACTTGCGTTGGAAATTTGGAATGGATGACTTAAAAATCGACTGGTGCTCAAGTTCATGTGTGGCCCACCAAACGAGCGGACAAGCTTGATATATATAGCCCAGGGTACCTAGGTGGCTGGAGCTGCTTGAATTTCTCACGTATGCGCCACATTCGCGTGTGAGATATGGGTGCTTCCACTGTGCTGTTGCTTGATTGCACTGCACATTTCTCTAAGTTGATAATGGTGATGGCCCACTGGTGAGGAAAACAACGTTATCGGTCGTGTAATTTGGTGGCCTGCAAATTGGACGGCTAAGATAAAACATGCACCGTCCAATGGCTTCCATGGGCCTACCAGGAAGGACATGGTTAGCGCGAATCCAGAACCCTTCTCAGTATTAGCATGCACCTGTCTAAACAGCCGTGATTCATCGGCCGTGCACATGAATACATGGATGGTAGGCATCCAAGCTGTGGCCATCAAATGGATCATCTTACAAATGATGAAACTCCAGTGAAATCAGATGGCTAGTATCATCTCATGAAAGTCGCGACTTGTAGACTATGCCCACCCATAAAGAATGACACGCGGACTGGTGGATAATTTTGCCACTATTTAGAAACTGCGCCATAATTTAAATATATGATAGGAAAAATCAAGCTAACCTGAAGTATGCGACACATATTAGGATTCATTAGAGCAGACATCTGGACTACCAAAGCACTTGCTACTAGAGAAGATGGATTGAGCAAGTAGACTTAATGACCGAGTTGAAATAGTTAACCTGGCTTGGAGATAATGCTCATTGGCAAACATCGATCGCGGATGCCGACCTTGATCACTTTGACCATGGATGCTAACTTCGACCTCGAATACCGACCTCAAGCTCAGGATGGAAACATTTGAAGAAAATCTCGTACCATATACGAGCGAGATTGTGTAGTGAGAACCTAACTAAATATCACATCAATCTAGGTATAATCGGAGAAATATCCGAGAATAGATTCCAACTTCAATACGAGTCCCTCAAGCATATCTTATAGATCTACTCAAATATATAAGTTGCTTAGCAAAACTATAAATATATCTCCCTACTTAAATGGAAGGTATGCACAATAATTCCGACTTTAACTACACTTACTTTGAGTCCATCTACCTAATTTAGGCATTGGAGGGTCCCTAACCATAACCAGCACTCCTAATGTTCTCTTGTTCTCCGTTAAATAGCAAACGCATGGATGATCCAACTCTAAAGCCATGAGATAAGATGGTCGTGCACATGTTACACTGGAAGTTAAAAACACCTTTTAGAGCATTCAGTTGGAGATAAGGGGAAGCGGATTGGCTAGTGTAGCACACACCACTAATCGGGTTGGTGTGTGGATGTGTCGTGCGAAGATGAGCACTAATGCTCCTCGGGCTCTGAGCCGTATGAACGGTTCAAAGGAGATCATAGTTATACGGGCCTAGCAACGACGTATTTATTATATCAACATCTTTCATCAATTTGGCAAGAACATTTTAGAGCAAAATACCAAAAATAAGTCGCATTCAAATCTCAAGTAACCACACCACAAATAGCCATGAGGAGAATGAATCTCACTGTTAAAACATTTGTAGGGTCCACCATAACATTTATTTACCATCCAATCCGTTCATAAGTTCACAAAGACCTGGATGAAGAGGAAAAACAAATATCATATTGATCCAAAACTTCTGCGACCCCCAAAAGGCTTTCAATGGTATACGTTCAATCCTCCACTACTTTTTGCGGTGTGGTTCACTTGATCTTTGGATCTGTCTTATTTTTTGGCTCAATCTTTACAACAAGCTCACCAAATGGATAGACAATTTGGACATATATAACACATACCTCGTGATAGGACCCATGGAACTTGGTGATGTAAACACACCAACAAGTTGGATGGTGTGTGGTACACCAGCCAATCCTCACGTGGAGAGAAGAAAGTAGATCACATGAGAATACTCCCACAGACAGGTAACTCATGTTTTTTTACAATGTGACACATTGGGCCACATATTACGAACTGATAACGTCAATGATGATTGAAGCGTATGAGCCTTACGCAAAGAGATAGAAGGATGCTGGCTACCCTCAAGATGTGGGTCATATTCAAATATATTTATATTTATATTTATATAGAGGGAGAAGAGACGATAAAGGAGGCCGGCTACTCTCATCCAAAATTCAAATAAATCAACACCTCACGTGACAGGGAAGGGTATAACTTAAACCATCAGTTGGTTTGCAATTTGCATAAATACCATCACCTACTTTCCAAATCCCTGCCAAATTCTATTTAAAATTCAAAGCTCCCTTCACCCAAATTGACTAAAGGGATGCCTGTGTCAAATCCACTCTGTCTGTAAGTTTCTCAAGATCAAAATAAGATGAGAGTCTAAAAAACAAACCGAACAAAAACTCAGTTGAGCCACACTACATGAAATAGCGGATTTGAATGGTCACCGTTGGAAACTGTTGGGCCCATAGAAGTGTTCTATCGGGATGATATTTGTTCCTACAGTTTATCAAGTAGTAAGCCTGTGAACAATTTAGATGGCATATATAAATATCACGGTCGGCTCCACAAAGGTTTCATGGGTGGATAATTCTATTCTCATTGTTTCTTGGGGTGTAGCCTAGTTGAGTCTTTGATCTAACTCATTTTTGAATTCCTGTTCTATTTTAATCTTGAGAAACTAAAGAATGGAATAGATTTGTCATGAACATCTTTGTTGGCCCCACCTAGCTCTAAGAATTTTTATTTTTATTTTTTTTTTAAATTCATTATCCAACTGGTGCACTGATTAGACTCCCAAAAAAACCCATCGATCCAATCACTAGGTGATCCCCACGGTAGAAAATAATCTTCAGGTGGGCCCCATTAGTAGAAAATAATCTTCAGGTGGGCCCCACAGTAGAAAATAATCTTCACTAACCCAAAACCTCCAAAATCACGTGTGGCGTGCCTTTTAATAAAATTGTCCTGATTTTTAAGCTGTTTGATCATTATTTTGGAGTGTGGCGTGCCTTTCAATAAAATCATCCTCATTTTTAAGCTGCTTGATCATTATTTTGGAGTGCACCTGTTAAGCATGCATGCTTTAGTGGTACTACAAAAATCACCACCTTTCTAGTAAAATAATAAATTGTGGTGATTTTGTTTCACTCCCTTTAACCTAATGCAGTAATAAGAGGAGGATGGCCGATTGGTTGTGGCAGTTTCTGTCCACCATTATAGGTGACGCTTCTATGTGACGACACCAAAAAGTCTCTGTGTCTGCACCACAATTTGAAAGTGAAAGGGACTGTTTATGTTTGCCACATCAGCGACACATCCTCTTAACTTCAAAAGATACCAAGTGTAAAGAGAGACCGTTGCACCCCACTCAGCTTTAGGTCAAGACAAGAAAGTAAAGATAAATACTTTGATACTCTGGCAGAGTGTAATTGATGATGCTCAGTCCCCAAGTAATTACACTTCTCATTCACTAACTTAATAAAAACTTTTCAAATCATGGGTTGCAAATCAGATGACTGGTGAATGGAAAATTATACTGATATAAGATTCACCAAGTCGTGGATTGATGTACATTCAATAGACTATCAAAATGAAATTAGTCTATGGTCTGAAATTAAATTAGCAAATGGCCATTAATCAGAGTAGATTGCACAATCTTGGCCGTGTAACCTAATTTGATGTATGCCATGTGTATAATTTTTAAGTGCTTGTGCATCGGCCTTTGCCCTATTGTCAAGGAACTACTCAAAAGTAAAGCCTCACATAAAGAAGATGAGTAATGAGCTTTCCCACCTTCAATCTCGACCTCTCCATAAAGAGGGTTGGTTTTCGCTTTTGCAGGGTGCTTCAGGTGGGGCACTTTTGGTGGCTAGGAAGGGCTTATTTAGATTTGTGGAAATAAAAATAAAGTACAAGGTGTTTCTCAAACATGGTTATCAAGAAAATGTGGAAAAGGAAAACATTGGGACCCAAATCATTTTTCAACTTTTTTTCTTTTTGAAAATTATTCTTCCATTTTCAATTATGTTGTTTGTAAAGATGGATTTTTTATTTTATTTTTTGAAAAAATTACTTGAAGATGGCTCCCATCCATTAATGGCCAACAGGAAATCTGCATTTGGTATTAGAAATCGGACCGTTCATTTTATTCATAAAAGATTGAAAAGGTTCTCTTCAATGTCTGCCAACTGATTATCAGACTATACATTTGGACTATAGTTGTTGGATTTAAGGTCATGTTTTTAATGAGATAACTGCTGACGTGACGATGGCAGCTACCCAAAAATTTTCAAGATATAAACTTGGTCACAGAACAATGGATGAAAAGATGATCCATATTCAAAGGACCTGATTACATAATGGAATGAGTGAAACATCTTATGTAAGAATTTCTTTTTATTTCACATATACAGAGAGACTGTCACATAAGCTGTTTATATCATTGAAATATGATTTCAGATTGGATGGTTACATTCACAAAGTATATCATGTATCCTGGAATCAAATTGTAGCAAACCTCATGAACTGTACTCACTACGGAGCTTTATAGGTTCTACAATGAGATATGTGGGGTCCACCATGATGTGTGCATGACATCTAACTTGTCTATTAGGTGCACCCCCTCATGCTCTCATATTAGTCCAAAAATAGTCTTCTCCAAAACTCAAATGGCCCATAACATGTAAAATCATGCCTAAAACCTCTACAATTATGTTGTCTGGTCCACCTAAGTCTTCGAATAGCCTGTGTTGTGGGGTGTATATTCATCCTTCTGGGACACATTTATTGAATGGATTGAATGACATATACAAAATATGATGTGCACTACACACAATGTGATGCAGGGAAGAGCGTATAACAAATAAGAAGAACATTTAGAGAGAAAATTTAAGTAATAATATTGAACAATGTGTTTATGATTTCTTAAATACACTATTAATAAAGAAAACTCAAACCTTAATTTAAAATTACCCAAAATAGTAAAACTCTTCTAAAGCATAATTTCCTAATTCGTTTAGAATTGACATGAAATTTTAAAATTCTTCTAAAGCTTAATTTTTAAAAAAATAAAAAAAATGTCTAAATAAAATTTATCAGAGTATTCCTAGGATAGGGTAATTTTTCTAAAATCACAAATTTAAACCCAAAAATTTGCTTTTTAAAACCCAAAAATGTGCTTTTACCCATGAAACGGTGGTGTGTGCTTTGCTATGCAAGTCAGTTGGCCCCAGTACCATCATTACATAAAAAATCAAAAGGTTATACATTTCATGATGATGTCTGGATCAAAAGTTGTTATCGCTCTTTTACAGTCAAAACTTCAAACAACAAGTTTTTCATATACGAAATGAATTTCTTTGAATTGAACATGCATAGGATCCAATTTCGCCACCTACGTGAGATGGGTGTCCAATTCTGATGGATTACTTTCGTTTTTATTTGAGCTTTTTTTTTCTAGCTAGCCAAGAATGCACCTATGATACGATCAGTTGTTCTCTCCAATGTGGTGCAACCACCTGAGTTTTGATTGCCTAGAAGAACATGAGGAGGCTCACATATATGATGGGCACATTGGATGCCATGCACACATAGAAGTGGGCCCCACATGTCACATTGTAACTTAAGCTGAACCTACAAAGCTTTATAAGTGGAATGTGAATTTTCTGTGATAAGCAATAAGCTTTGTAAGCATGAAATATCCACTTTGTCAATTAATTCTCTCCCTAAGATTCAAAACTCAACTATACCAAACTGAAAGAAACAATGGGGATTGAACACCCACCGTTGAAACTCCAATGGTTATTACCACTCAATCCCTTGATCATAAGGTGAAGGAAAAAACAGAAATATGAGACTATGGGCTACGAAAGTTCCAACAGTGATCATTTAATCCCTACTATTTCTTAAGGAGTACAACACTTTAAGTTTAAGAAGTTGCCTGATTTTCCGGTTCATGTCCCCATATGACCCAGTGAAACTGATGAACGGAGTGAACATAACACAGACATCACGGTGCCACCACAGAGCTTAGGGTTAGTAGTGTGAAATTTCCACCTTGTAAGTGGATCCGGACTCAACCCCATGATTGAGGAGCAGACGGAAGAAGCCAACAATGATTGGTATGAGCAGATGCCCTCACATGTTTTGAAATGGGTGGCACAAAGGTCATACGATCAACATCTCCTTGTCATTCTACAAAAAGAGTCCACACTATCAAAAGTGAGAAGATAAGAAAAGTACTCCCTGCCATTACAAGGACCACATTCCTAAAGAAGTGGGGCCCACCTTTGAAATGTGGTCATTTCATGTTTCTCACCTACGTATGATATCCACCTTTGCCTTGAGTGTGAAAGGTCACGCAGCCGCATTTCTGTTGCTACGGTCTTGCCAGCCTATTGGCTTTAAAGAGAAATCTAATTGCTTACTGAGTAAACTCTGTTGGGCCAACCGTGAATGTATGTGGTATATCCACGCCGTCCATCTGTTTTTTCAGCACAATTTAGTGGCTCAGCCCAAAATTGAAAAATATCCAAAGCTCAAGTGGATCACACAACAGGAATCAGTGGGAATAATGATTTCCACCATCGAAACCTTCCTAGGGCATGATCAGCTTAATCCAATACACAGACTTGTGTGTTCCCTTCATCCAGGCCTTTGTGACCTTATCAACAGGTTGGATGACAAATAGATAGCTAAGAAGAGAAGGATAACAACAGTACACCGTTCAACTGAAAATAGATTGGTGGTTGGGATTTCTCCATATATGACACTTTTGGGACATGGTCCATCGATTTTGGTACTCAACAGATGGACGATGGATTTCCAAAACATGGACCCTGCCAGTCACGACCAAAAACCTGAGTATCATGTGCAAAGCATCGGTTCATCAACCATTACTCGCGTTCAAGATAATGTGCAATTGGCCTTTTTTTCTCACATGAATGTGGACAATAGCTGTATTTATTCATTGTCTATTTTCTGGCCACTAATGGAAAGTTTAGGACCGTCCAGAATCGTCTACAATTCCACCCGAGCTTCACCGGGTCCACCAGGTTATGTGTAACATCAATTCTGTCCGCCATGTGCAACCCTCAAATCTTACACATTGCAACAAAAAATTAGGCGATTCCAGGCCCCGTGGAACAATGGAGAATGAATCTTAACCATAGATTTGAGTGTGGAATCCACCGAGGCCATGTAATTTGTGTGTGTGTGTGTGTGTGTGTGTGTGTGTATAGCCACAGCCGACTTTTCAAAGACTCATCATATGTGATGTGAGTCCAAAATCTGAATATTCCACGTGATGCAGCACTCCATGAAACCCTCAGGGCCCAACTTTTACTTTGATCCAAAACTTTGGTGGGCCATGGAAAAAGAAAATGATTTTCTCTCTTGATTTGCATCTCTCTTTACTATGGCCCATCAGAGTTTTAGATAGGGTGAAAATTGGTCCATTGGAGCTTCATGGGGTGCTGCATCACATGGACCTATCAGATTAAACACCCATAACACATGTGCAAAGGTGCACATGTGTGAATGTGCTCAGGTGAGCATGCCTACACACATACACACACGAAGTCCAAAATTTGAATGGTCCACGTGATGCAGCACCCCCGGGCTAGGGTTGTATATAAACCAAGTTAGCTCGGTTAGCTCGCTCGACTCAATTCGAAAAAGCTCAGTTAGAATTGGTTCAAAACTGAGTTCGAGTTGATTTTTTTATCTCAAAAAAATTTGGAACCGAGTTTGAGCTTGCACGAGCTCGACTCAACTCGGATTGAACCCCAACTCAAATCGAACTTGGATCGAACTAGTTTGGTGACTCGGTTACTTTGATATTGATGTTACTCACCAAGTGTTTGAAGAAATAACTTAATTAAGTGTCAGCTGGTGGCAAGGAAAGTATGTATATGAAACAAATACCATGTTTTTTTCTTGATTTTGATGTTGCCAACAAAGTGTTTAATGAAATACCTGTACACAATTGTGGCTATTTTACATACAATAAGAAATTGAAAGTACACTCAATGTGTTTGTGAAAATGCCGCACAGGCTCGATCTTGGCTCAAACTTGGCTTAAATTGGCCCGAGCTACTGACTGAGCCGAGCTGGCCAATCAAGCTCGAGGACCGAGCCGAGCCGAATTCGAGCTAGGTTCAGCTAGTGGCCGAGTCGAGTCGAGTCGAGTTGTGCCAAGCTCAACTCGATTTGACTCATGTACACCTCTACCCAGGGCCCAACTTTTAATTTGATCCAAAACCTTAGTGGCCCATGAAAAAGAAAACATTTTCCTCCCTTGATTTGCATCTCTCTTTTCTATGGTCCACCAGAGTTTTAAATCAGGGTAAAATATATAGGAATGCTCACATGCACACCTTCTTACATGAGCACTCATGCACACCTTTGCACACATGTCATGGGCACAGAATCTAAATGGTCCACGTGATACGGCACCCCTTGAAAATCTATTGGCCTAATTCTCAGCATGATTCAGAAACCTAGTGGGCCATAGCAAAGAGAAATGCAAATCAAGGGAGAAAATTGTTTCCTTTTACCATGGCTCACCAGAGTTTTGTATTTGGTTGAAAGTTAGGCTTGTGAGGTTTTAAGGGGTGCCGCATCACGTTGACCGTTTAGATTTTGTGCCTAAGACACCTATGCAAAGGTGCGCACAGATGCTAACGTAAGAAGGTGTGCGAAAGTATTCCTCTATATATATCTCAATCATAAGCTCAGGTGATGTAGAGCAGGTCATAAACACTTTAATGGCAAAGATGGACCAGAGAAGACTTGATCAAAGGCAAAAGTTATCTAGGTCGTCAGAACCTTAAAACAGTCATATCTCACAAACTAGGATGCATTTTTTCAACATACCATTTATGATTTGGGGGTTGGAGAAGCTAAACCAACCCCGCTATGCCGGGTTGGCCACACCAGATTTCTGAGACTCCATTAGATTGACAGTCAAAAGTCCCTTTTATTTTCTTTTTTACTATAAATAATAATATTTTTGTTTTTACTATAGCCAGTAAGTTTTAGTTGGAGCAGGACTTTCTATCCTTTGAGTTGTAGTTGTGTCCAACCCTCAAAAAAATTAGTAGAATAATGTGGTTAGGACAAATTGGGCACTTTATTTTTTGTAGAAAATTATGGAGTCTAAAAGAAATGGTGACAATTTATAAATGGTAAGTTCACCATTTATACTAAGTCACGTTTTTAGGGTGTTTGAGTCTAAAACTCCGTTCTATATTTGGGCTTATTATTTAAATGATTGTAATTTTTTTTTAATCATTAATCAATTTATTTTGAATTTATTAGAAATTATTTCTTATTTTAATCCTCATGTATTAATTCATGGATGCTCTGTGAGGAGTCGATGAGAGGAGTCGATGAGCTCCGTGGATTCAGAGTAGTTATTCCATGAGGAACGGTGATAGACCTCATCAGGTCCCTCCCTATGTCATCTTTACGTGTCCTCCCATCTAAGATCTCGAGCTTTCCATGTCCTCCCATCCCAGATCATGCAACTCAGATTACCCATCACTGTCGCTCAAGATCCATTCAGATAACGAATCCAGAAAGTTGGTATTATGGCAGTCCCGTGCCATTGATATCAGACTCACCACGGCAAGGTACTACTTTTTTGTAATTGTGGGTATGAAATTTCGAGAAAAGCAAATTAAACAAAAAAAACCAAAAACAAAACTCAAGATAAGGCTCAGTCCAGATCCTGTAGGATCCCCGCATTATAAACGGATCGCAAAACCAAAAGAGATATTTCGACGGTCTTTTCAATCAAAACGGGCCCATTAGGGCAATCCACAGCATTACCAGTGTTATAACCTTTATGTAACGTCAAGTAGCCAATAGACACTTTCGTCACGAGTTCACATCCAACTCATGCCAACTTTTTGATAACTCATCATATGTGATGTGATTCCATAAATCTAAATGGTCCACATGATGCAGAACCCCATGAAACCCCTAGGACCCAACTTTTACACTGATCCAAAACATTGGTGGGCATGAAAAATAAAAACAGTTTCATCCCTTGATTTGCATATCTCTTTGATATGGCCCACCAGAGTTTTACATCAAGGTGAAAATTAGCCTCTTAAGGTTTCATGTGATTTCGCATCACATGGACCGTTCGGATTAGATGCCCATGACACGTGTGAAAAAGTGCACGCATAAACTGGTGAGCATATATATATATATATATAGATAGAGAGAGAGAGAGAGAGAGAGAGAGAGAGAGAGAGAGAGAGAGAGAGAGAGAGAGAGAGAGAGAGAGAGAGAGAGAGAGAGAGAGAGAGAGTCATGCTCCCCTGCGCACCTACGCACGTGTGCACCTTTGCACACGTGCCATGGGTGTCTAATCGGAACGGTCCATGTGATGCGGAATCCCATAAAACCTCCTGAGGCAAATTTTCAGCCCGATATAATATTCTGGTGGCCCATATCAAAGAGAAATGCAAATCAAGGAAGGAAACTGTTTTCATTTTTCATGGCCCATCAAAGTTTTAGATCAAAGTAAAACTTGGCCCTTGGAGGTTTCAGGAGGTGCTGCTTCACATGAACGGTTCAGATTTCGGATCCACATCACATATGATGGGTTCTCAAAAAAGTTCGTACGTAGTACGTACGAACTGGTTAGCAGGTGAGCATTTCCCTATATATATATATATATATATATATATCAACACGCACATCATTGTTAGCCACACCCCACCTGGGAATCCTTACCAAAACCTCTTCTTACATTGGTTAGGATATGTAAGAAATATTTAAAGCCTACGACCTTATCAACAGATGATTTAAACTTGCCTTTACATTCTTATATTTATAAGTGCGGGTTGTATTATTTTTCTCCACAGTTTGTTTAATCTCTTTTTCTTTTCCTTTCGGTTTCGCATGCGTTTGGACTGGCCGTATCCACACGTTGAATTCACACTTAACTACTTAGCACGTTCTTGCATATGTTCTTTATTTCTTAAAGTGCTACCAACACTAGTGTTATGTTTCTCTACCACCCATTTAGCATTTAGCATATTGGTATGCTTTAGTGCAATCTGAACTGTTCATATGTGGGCCCTCAATGGAGGTCCATGCTATAATTACACTAATCCAACGTGTCTCACCGTTTCTGCCCACAGATCCTGAACGCTATCTTCCTTTTGCCTATTCTGGCATTATTTTTGAGCTATGGACTCTCTTTAGAAGGGTCCACCTGTTGAAAGGTGGACCTCCACTGTCTATTTACAGATCAGATCTAGGGGTAGCCCATGACATTTTACATCCAAAAGAGCATGGGTGGATCCCCGGATCCATTGACTGTGGGGCTTACAGTCATGTATGTTCCTTAAATCCACACCGTCCAACCCTTTTGAAAGCTCTTTATAGGGCATGATCCCAAAAATGAAGCTGACCCAAATCTTATGTGGACCACACCACAGGAAACAGTCGTGATTGAATCCCCACCATTAAAATTTTTATGAATTCCACCGGAATATTTATTTGCCATCCAACCATTTGATAAGGTCACAAAGACCTAGATGAAGAGACCACACGAATATCATCTTGATGCAAAACATTCGTGGCCCCATAAGAAGTTTTTAATGGTCAATTTCCACTGTTTCCCATACCATGGTCCATCTAAGATTTGGATCCGCTTCATTATTTGTATCATGCCTTAAAATTGAGCTTTCAATACGGATGAACGGCATGGATGTAGTCACGTACATCACGGTGGGCCCCACAGTCAGTGTCCCACCCACCCACTGACAGGTTGAGTGGCGAGACTCGCTATTGAAGTGACGTCACCAACTTCGGTGGCCCCCACCATGATGTATGTTTTGTATCCACACCGTCCATCCATTTTGAGAGATCATTTTAGGTCAAGATCCAAAGAATGAGGCAGATCAAAGGTGAGAGTGGACCCCACCACAAAAAACAGTGTAGAGAATGACGCCTACCGTTGAAACCTTTCGAAGGTCCACCATGATGTTTATTTGAGATCCAACCTGTTCATGTGTTAAAACAGACATGAAAGAAGGGAAAACTCAAATATCAGATTGATCGAAAACTTTTGGGCCCTTAGAATTTTTTATTGGTGACCGTCACTCTCCCCACTATTTTGTATGGTGGGGTCCACTCAAGCTTTGGATCTGACTCATTCTTTGGATTATGTCCTAATACGATCTCTCCAAATGGATGGACAGTGTGGATACAAAACATATATCATGGTGGGGCCCACAGAAGTTAGTGACGTTACTTCAGTAGCGAGTCTCGCTACTCAACCTGTCAGTTATCTAATCCAAGTCCAAAGGAGACGTTGATGCGATTGGCCTCTCGGGGACGGGTGTCTGAGAACCCACCTTTCCAACAGGTAAGCCGTAGTGTTTGGAACTTCTGGCTTAAAATTGATACTGTTTCACTCCTCAGGTGGGCCACATCGAGCGAAAAACGGTTGCCAGAACGATTTTTTCTATATCTGTTCACTGGGTCCACCAGAGTGAAATGGCAAGAGTTTCAGCCAGAAGATCTAAACCGTTTGGCCAACTTGATGTAAAGCTCAGATATCACACACGAGTTACATGTGGGAAGTGTCATCCTTTGGTTATGAACCACCCATGGTGAGGCCCACCATTTTGGATGATCTAAATCAATGTAACTGCACGAGGTGCATGCGGGGCTGACTTTAGAACGTGGTACAGCAACCGTTGATGAATGACACGGCATTCATGTTTCACGTGAGACGTGCACGGCGTTCCTGTCTGTCGCTGGATGAATCGGACGCGGATTTCCTGCGAAAGGCTTTCAGAGTTAGTTGCTGTGCAAGAATGTTGCGTGGGTTCCACCATCATGTTTTTGAAAAATATACTTTGTTCATCTGTTTGATGAGCTCATTTTAAGAAAATCGGCAAAAAATACCATTATATTTTTTAGAAATATACCTCGTTCAACCGTTTGGCGAGCTCATTTTAAGAAAATCGACAAAAAATGAGGTGGGTTCGAAACAAAAGTGGGTCACTCGAGAGGAAATACTGGGGAAAGAAATACTGACCGTTGAAACCTTCTTGCGCTCCACCTTGATGTTTATATGCCATTTAAACCTTTTATAAGGTCATTAACATAGGGATGAAGTGGAAATACAAAAAATTTAACTTGAAAGTCCGAAACCAAGCTTTTATTGGTCATAAGAATGTTTCAACCGTTATCACTAAGTCCCTACTGTTTGCTCTCGTGTGGCCCACTTAAGTCTTGGATACACCTCGTTTTTGGTTGATTTTCCTAAAATGAACCCGCGAAACGGATCAACGGAGTATATTTCCCAAAAATATGGTGGTGAGCCTCACCCAGCATCCTTGCGCAGGAACTTCCTGCGAAAGCCTCTCGCAGGGAATCCGCGTCCGGATGATGGGGCCGTCGTCTGATTAATGACCACCCTCACTGTGAGGTTTGCACCGTTTAAAGAATGGTGGTGATTCTTCGAATGTACTAATGACATAGTTGTAAGGCAATCCAGACTGTTCAAATCGCTTGCCAAGGTGTGGTTGTAGCATAATCAAACATTTGTTGAGAAACTACAACCATCATCAATATTTCTTCAAGCTAGACCACTTATCATATTACTTTCAACCGTTCATTTTATAGCCGTTGATTGGATGGTGAGAATTGCTTCATCAGTGTGTTGTTGGAAATACGCACAGTGGGACCCACAATTGGAATGAACTGCATGGCCAAAATCAGTTCGAGGTGTGAAAGCAATGACTCTCCCATTTTCTTGGACGCGGTTTCACACCATTTTATTGGACTTGTGAAAGGAACGACTCGACGTGCACCATCAGTGCGACGGCGGAAGCGGATTGATTGGTTTACCATACACCGCCTATATAGCTGGTCGTTCGAAGACGAGCGCTGACGCTCCTCGAACTCAGAGTTGTACGAACGGTTCAAAGGAGATCAAAGTTACATGGCCCCACAATGATGTATTTATTATATCCACACCGTTCATTCATTTTTCTAAATCATTTTAGAGTATTATTCAAAATATGAATCATATCAAAAGTTCAAATAGACCACACCAAAAATAGCAGCAGGGTAATGATTTTCACCGTTAAAAAATTAGTAGGCCCACCATAACATTTATTTTCCATCTCATCTGTTCATAAGGTCAAAAATACCTGAATGAAGAGGAAAAATAAATTTCATATTGATCTGTATCTTCTGTGACCCCCGAAGGGTTTGAATGGTAAATGTTCAATCCCCCACTGCTTTTTGCAGTGTGGTCCACTTGATATTTAGGTCTGCCTTATTTTTCGTCTCGATCCTTAAGACTAGCTCGAAAAATGGATGGACGGTTTGGATATAACACATACCTCGTGATGTGACCCATAGAACTTGTTGATAGTCAATACACCCACTATATAGCTGATGTGTGTACACCAGCCAATCCGCTTCCGCGACAATAGTTCCCTGTCGGGTCCCTACCGGTCAGAAACGGACTGGCTACTCCTCCTGTCACCAGCCCCGTAGCTGGTGTTCGGTGCTCTATGGGCTCCACCATGATGTATGTATTTCATCCATTCCTTTCATCCATTCTTAAACATCATTTCATTGCTTTATCCCAAAAAAGAGTGGGATATAAACCTCAGGTGGACCACACCATAAGAAAGTAATAGTGATTGGATATCCACCATTTAAATGCTCATAAGGCTTGCTGTACTTTTTATTTGACATCCAATATGTTGATTAAGTCACACAGATCCAGATGAAGGGAAAAAAACAAATATAAACTTGATCCAAAACTTTTAAGGCTCCTAAAAAGTTTTTAATGGTCGACGTTCATTCAAGACTGTTTTCTGTAATGTGGCCCACTTGAGATTATGATATATCTCATTTTAGATCTCATACCATAAAATGATCTAAAAAAAATAGATGGATGGCATAGATGAAACACATACATCATTGTGGGGCCCACAGAGCACCGACCACCAGCCTGGTGGCAGGGAGTAGCCAATCCGTTTCCCTACCGGTATGTGGACCCACCATAATGTATGTGTTTTATATGTCAGGTTGTTCACAATGGTGATTGAATGCTTATCATTAAAATTTATGTTTTGGCGTGATGCTGGTAGATAGAATTAGGTACGATTATAATTATTACATCAATAAAGATAGTCCTCTCATGTCATGGAATGACATAGACAAACATAACTCCTTGATGAGTTTGCCACATATTCATTCTTTGATTTATTAACCATTGAATAGAAATATAACCTTCCCTACCGATGTGTGGACCCACCATGATGCATGTGTTTTATATGTCAGGTTGTTCACAATGGTAATTGAATGCTCATCATCAAAATTTATGTTTTGGCATGCTGGTAGATAGAATTAGGTAAGACTATAACTATTACGTTAATAAAGATAGTCCTCTCATGTCATGGAATGACATAGACAAACATAACTCCTCATTGTATTTGTCACGTATTCATTCTTTGATGTATTAACCATTGGATAGAGATACAACCCATCATTTAAAATAATTGAAAATGACATATACATTGTTTATCTGTTTTGTAACTTCGTTTTATAGCATAGCCTAAATATGAAGTAAATCCAGATTTTACATGAACCACGACACAAAAAATAATGGAAACAATAACCCCATTGTTGAAATCTTCGTAGGGTCCATTGTGATATTTATTTGTCATCCAATTCATTCATAAGGTCAAACAAACTTGGATGAAGGGAAAACACAAATATCAACTTGACCCAAAACCTATGTGGCCCCATGGTAGGCATTCAATCCTCGTTGCTTTCCATGGTGGGGTCCACTTGAGCTTTTAATGTACCTGATTTTTGGTCCCATGCTCTAAAATTATCTCAAAAAATGGGTGAACGGTGTGGACATAGCCAACACATCATAGTGGGACGTACGCAGCTCGCTAACATCAACAATCATTTTCAAATATTTCAAAAAATACACCAAGATCCATAGCTCAATAGGCAGACTGAGTGGAGATACCTCGTTTCAACACTTGAGGACTTGGTATCGATCCCTAGTGGGGGTGGCTAACATGGATTGTGTGTATGACATGGCTGTGTACTAAAAAGCTAATTCAAAAATAAAAAAATAAAAATTCAAAATTTTCAAAACAACAGACAGGAAGCAAAGCTAGTGTACTCAAAATCCAAGAGGGACATACAATTCTATCTAATCTAATACTAAACCTTTCCCGTTCTCCATATACTCTAGATGAAATGGGCATGGAACCAAATGTAATTCCATCTCACATGATCTCATCTAATACCATGACCAAACACCTCCTTAGGGTCTGCCGTTATATTTATTTACCACCATCCAAATCCTAATTTATGTCACACGGACTTAGATAAAGAGAAAAAACGTATATCAGCTTGATCCAAAACTTGTGTGGCCTTAGAAGTTTTTAATGATGGGTATTCAATCACCACTACTTCCAGTGGTGTGGTCCACATGATAGCGTTGGTGTTTTACCATCGTAGTGTTTTTAACGTGGTCCACATGATAGGTGGTGTGGTCCACATGATAGTATTGGTATTCAACTTGTTGATGCATCATTTGGATGGATGGTGTTGGTAAAACACATATATCATTGTAGGCCCACCAAACTTCTCTGTCACCGACCGCATGTCATAAACACAATCCGCGTACCATTTTCTTAGACTGAAAGCTACATATTTGTCTTGTCCTAGGCCCACCAAACCCTAGACTCACCCATAATGGTGCCACCCTCACCATGGCCCACCTTGATATATGTATTTAGTATCCACACCGTACATCTGTTTTTCCAAAAATGAAGCAGATCCAATTATCCAATGGACTATACCATAGGAAAGAGGGGTGATTGACTATTAATGGGCCACATAAGTTTTGGATCAAGTTGGTATTTGTCTACTTCATTTTTGGAATAATGTCTTAAATTATATGAAAAAAATGAATAGATGAGAATATACATTACGGTGGGCCCCACAGTAATTTGGAAATAAATGATTACACGGCGTGGATGCTGAATACATACATTAAGGTGGGCCCCACAGTAAGGGCTGTACTGTCTTGGGTTAGTTGGGGTCCTAGTTTATATGTATCATGCACCGAAATTAAGCTTTTTTAATTATATGACCAACGGTGGGTGGACATTTATTACACAGATAGAAATGAAATATCCAATGGCCACATTTCCATAAACAAGCGTCTATGAATAGGAGGTTCCCAAATTTTAGTTGCTTTAATTTAAGTATTCCAGCGTGTACAATATTTTAGTGCCTGCGTATGAAGTACATTGACTGATTAAAAAATAACTCTCCAAACCACAATTCAGTTAATTAATTAAATTCTAATGGAGTTCCTTTTGGGTCTGTCGCAGAGCAGGATCCAACGTGTATGTGTCATCAAGCACAGATGGTCCACGTGCTGCAATGTTCAGATAATTGGAACTGTCCATATTTCCTTTACTACCATATATAGCCTATCATCCCTTAGTCATGCTTCAGTGATGATCCTCACCTTTGATTTTCTAAGCAATGAAAAAATTCTACTAATTATTTCAACTTCATCAATATTTTGGTCGAAATCAAACCTTAAGTATAATATTACTAGTAATTTGCACAACACGAACCGTTCAGATCATCGGATTACACATCGTGTGAGCTTTTATTGGGCAGATACAAGCGCTTGATCGTAAGTCGCGACGGAGGCAAAACGAACTCTTTAAAATGTGGTCGGTGCAATTAGTCAAAAAGTCAACAGAAATCAACTCCTGATCCTTGGTTTAGCCGATTTTCACACAGTACACGGTCTCCCTGCGGAAGCGGATTGGCTGGTGCACCAGACACCACTGACCTAGCTGCGGTGTGTACGTGTCGTGCTGACGCTCCTCCAGCTCCGATCTGTACGAACGGCTGAAAGAAGATCAAAGTTATATGGGACCCAATATGATGTATTTATTATATCCACACCGTTCGTCTATTTTTCGAGATCAATCTAGACCATGATCCCAACAATGAGTCTTATCCAAAGATTAAGTGGACCACACCACAAATAGAAGTGGGGAGAATGATTCTTACCGTTAAAATATTTGTAGGGCCCCCATAACGTTTAGTCTCTATCCAATCGCTTCATAAGGTCACACAGACCTGGATGAAGAGGAAAAATAAATATCATTTTGGTCCAAAACTTCTGTGACTCCCAAAATGGTTTCAATGGTATAAGTCCAATCCCCCACTGATTTTTGAATTGTGGTCCACTTGATCTTTTAATAAGTTTTATTTTTCTTAATAACTATTAAAACGAGTTCGAAAAATGGATGGACAGTTTTGATATAACAGATACCTGATGGTGGGACCCACAGAACTTAGTGACGTCAACACACCAGTCAGTTCGGTGGTGTGTGGTACACCGGCCAACCCGCTTCCTCTCCTAGCTTATCTCAAATACAATCCATTGGAGATTCACGCGAGTGAAATAATGAAGAGAAAATTCGCAGTAAAATTGTATTAATTGATATATTTATTAAGATCCGATCCATTAATTTGGTTTATTATAATTTTTAATCAATTAAAATAATCTGTATTGGGACTAATAGTAACTTTAGACTGGTGAATATGATGAATTTGTGATATTAGTCATTTAAAACCATTACGTCCACTAATAATTAGAACTGTCTAATTTGGGCAGTGAATGCTCACGGTGACCCAGCTTACAAATGTTCCTGATATCACACACGTGTGCCATACTGATAAGCATTCAGAAAATCAGCTTTTCAAATCTATTCTGACGCTGATGGCCATCGCACTTCTTGTAACCCTACCCACCGTCCTTCAAATCAGACGACTTTTCTCATCAGGTTTCATGTTTTTTATTCTTTTGTTTTATTTTTTATTTATATTTGTATTTTTTCCACTCTATTAAAAGCAAAGGAAGAAGAAGAGTGAGGAAGAGGAGATGGAGATGGAGCAATCATCGAGAGTGGATCGTAAGACTGTGGAGAAAAACAGGAGAATTCACATGAAAACCCTCTATTCCAAGCTCAGCTCCCTCATCCCAAAGGACCCAAACTCCACCCCAAAGGTTCTCTCTCTCTTCCTTCCCCATCCACACAATCTCTCTCTCTCTCTCTCTCTCTCTCTCTCTCTCTCTCATTCACACATACAACGTGACAGTAGTGCAAGCATATCACATGCTAAAAAACAGTACTACTTGTGTTGGTTTATGGTAATTTTCTTATTTTCACCATTTTTATTTTTATTTTTTGAGGATAAATGTTTGGGTTTTTTTAAACTTTCAGGAGGTTACACTACTTCCGGATCAGCTCCAAAATGCTGCGAATTACATAAGAATTTTACAAGAAAATATAGAGAAAATGAAGGAGAAGAAGGATTCTCTAACGGGTATTGACGAAATAAACCAAAGTATGAATGAGGGAATGACAATGGACTTGCAATCTCCTTATATTGAAATTCAAGATCTGGGTTCGGCTTTGATGGTGGTTTTGATTAGTGGGTTGGATAATCATAATATGTTCTATCAATCAATTCGAATTCTTGAAGAAGAAGGAGCTGAAGTTGTGAATGCCAGTTTTTCTGTTGTGGGCGATAAGGTCTTTCACACAATACATTCCATGGTAATTCTTCATCATACCCATCATCTTCTTTCTGTTGGATGCATATCTCTAACTTTAGGGAGAGGTTAATGTGGCCAATGTTGCCATGGCAGCCCAGTTCATAAGGGTATTTCTCATGTTTTGTTAGTTTTTAAAATTATTGGGTCTTTTGAAATAAGGTAACCATTCTTTCTTGGATAGTAGTTTGTTGAGATTAAGTGGTTCACATTTAGAGATAACTAACTCATCCATAATCTTCATAGCTAGAACTTTCTTTGATGGGAGAAAATCTATAAATAGAGAAATCTTGAAGGGTCCCTAGTCTAACAAGCAATCATTTGGATCATAGCTTGTGATATGCTTGTATAGATTAGAAAATTATCAATTTTAAAGAAAATTTTGAATGTGAGGAATCCAAAAGAGGCTTGTACATATGACAGTCTTGATTCATGGGTGTATCTACACATTGGATTGTGAAAGCCAACATAAATTTCAATTATGGTTGTCATAGGTGGAGGTAAGATCTCGTGCTTCTGCCTTAATTTGCTTACACTTTACTATATTCTACCATATTCACTTGAAATTTAGAAGGTGATGCAATGAATTAAGTGAAATTCAACTTTCAATTTGACTTTTCATAGGTTCCTGACCCCAAGGTTGGATTTGAAGCTACAAATATATCAAAAAGACTAAGAAGCTTGTCCAAGAATGCTTGAAGGCTCCTTGAAGGTGTTGGCTTTTCAAATTGTTTTCCAAGGGAAATACTAGATCAAAAGTTTAACTAGTCTAATGAGCTATTTTCTATAAGTAAATATGGTCTTCAGTATGTAGGTTTGGGATCACTAGAGCAGTCTACATGCTTTCTTGGGAAATAAAGTTTCCTTTATAAGGAAACCACATTATATCTTCTTCTTCTTTTTTCCTTTTTATTTGGGATGATTTTAGTACTTGGACAGATAAGACAATTGATGTGGCCGTATCGATAAAAACAAAAGAATGTTCCCATTTAAGCAGGTTTGCACACATAACATGTAGAGGGAGCTCCATATATATATATATGATTGTCATGGTGTAGGATTTGAGTCATTTGACAATGACCAGGTCCCAAACACTGTAATCTAGTGTATATTGTTGAGAGGTCTTGTTTGAGTAAGAAGAGGATGGCTAGTTTCATATATCTGACAATAATAGTATCTTTGTGATCAAGTGTAACTTAGGCTGGGCTACAATCAGGTAGTTGGGTTGAAGTGGAATGAGACTGTTTAAGGAGGAATTGACCATTAGAGTTCACTTGAAATGTGGAATATGGTAGTGAAGAGATATGAGTAATGGTCATACACCTAAGCTATATGTATATTTTTTTAATGTGTATCTTCTCATGATTTCAATCTTCATCTTGAATGATTTTTTGGCCGCTTGTTGTTCGTTTGTCCACATAGGTCTCATGAAGGCATCAGTATCAGGCATGTTGCTTCTCTTTTAAACACAAAAAGGACAGCAGATACAAATTCAACATCCACATTGAACTTGAATGTTCCTTGTGAAACAATGTTTAATCATAACATAATCTATAATTATCTTATAAAGGAGCATTTAGAAAAAAGGAAAGTGGTGACCGTGCTGCTATACGTATGAGATGGTAAGGGATAAAGAGAAAGATCATCATCTTCCTTATGTCATAAAAACCTAAAATCCACAAAAGTATTTTCTTGAATCCAAAAGAAAAAAAGAAGATAGAACTTAAATAATGTCTAATTGTCTTTGATTAACCCATTACATCAAAAATAAATAAGAAAAATAAATTCTAATTCGCAATTACTAAAAATGACAAATTTCCAACCTTAATTAACAGTCCTAATTCAATTAAAATAAAATTTACCCAAAATAGTAAATTTGACCAAAATATAAAATCTAGATAAACCTTACTAAAAGAGTCCTAGCATAATTAGGAGCAATTTCTAAAAATAAAATCTTAAAATTCTAAAAATAAGGAAACATGACAAAAATCAAAATTACTAAAAATAATAAATTTTCCTAACATTCTGTTTTTGAATTGGCAACACGCATTTTCTTGCGAAACGGACTAATGCAACCCACCATGCCTATTACAGTAAAGATTGATAGGTTGTTCATTCCGTAATAATACATGGATCAAAAGTTATGGCCATTTGCATTTCACCTTCTTTTGATCCGGCCATGATAAGAACATACATGTACAATGTCCTTCATCATTAAACCATGTTTCTTCATGTCTCTTCATACTACATTCACAGTACATGTCTCCCTTCAGTTGCTAAAAAATACTGATAGTTCATTATCTTTATTTTTATTTTAAAGGAGGGGGGGTTTCTCACAATCTGGATTAAACTGAATGTTTGCAATTCAGTTGATTAGTGCATCCAAATGCATCTTAAATGAACTCAATTTGAAGGAATTCGGAAGTGTCCTCTGATACAATGGAAAAATGGAGTGTTTGGTTGCACAAAATTTCATGAAATATCATGAAAAATTGCACTAAATTAAACAGTCTAATCATGAAATATCATGATAGTTGGTGCCACCAAACGCATCCCAAGTCATAGATCACAATTCTAGGCATCTTTTGTAATGGAATGTATAATGCTTCAAGAGGTTTTGCATTTCCATTGCTTGTAAAAACAGTCAAGCTCAGGACCAAACCCAAGTCTGGCTCATTTATTAAACGGGCTTACGGCTTGGGCATTGAGATTGGCCCAGCCCATCGACTAGAAACCAGATTATTAGAGGTGGCAACAGCCAAGCTATCCACTCAGACCGGCGAACCCAACCTGCCTTTGGACCCGACTCAGGCCTGGCATGCAGCCCAATCAGTTTTTGGGCTGGGATTAGGCCTAAAGTCATTCTAGCCTTTCCAGGACCGGTGAGCCAACACATGCATCTTGCACGTAGACCTTAGTTTTCAATCTATAATTTCTATTTCTTTGCAAATGTTTGGCCCATGTGATCAAGGGACGGATTATGAACATTCCCCATGAGTAATAAGGATTTGATAAACTTTCGGGCCGGGCCCGATTGGTTTGGTGCCCAGCCATTCTTCAGGCTCAGGTTTGGGCCTGCTATCAGGACTTGGGCCTTACAATACCGAACCTGCCTGGCCCAATAAGCCCATTTCTGCATTAATAATAAGCTTAGCTCGTGGATTGGCGAAATTAAAAGTTCCCATGGTATGTTGGTTCTTGGGTCTTTACAAGTGGGGCCATAGTTCATTGATTCGACGTTCAGATTGCAAGAAAATAGACATTGTGGCTTCTTTTCCGCTGAATCTGGACCGTTGCTTCATATTTTCTCTTGACCGTCTACTTGCAGTGAACCGATTGAAAGGCTGGAAATTTCCCATCAATAGAAACTTTTGGAGATGGTCCATGTCCACTCTTGGTGGGGCCCATCAGATCAATGGCTTGGATGGCCTAAGCATTTGATTCATTTGTTTTTGATGGAGACTAGAGAATACTATCCGTATCTTTTACCAGTGTTTACCCTCTAGCCGCTGGTTGTTTGCACAGTATACTTACGTTTTCATTCTGTGCAAGTGGAGCCCATTGTAAAGTGATACAGGCCGTTCATTGGTAAGCTGGCCACTACTTTGGGCGGTTGACGTAGGAGAAGGCGTGAAATGACATCTTCCTCGGAAGCGGATTGGGTACGAACTCGGTCGGACAATAAGCCGTTCGACCAGAGCTCATGTGGGGCCCACGGTAATGTATCTGTTTATCCACGCCATCCATACATTTTCTCGTATCATTTTAAGGTATGAACTAAAGCAGATCCAACAGTGAATAGGACCACACCAGAGATTACTCTTGCATTTAATGCAACCCAATATCACTGTTTGGTGTGGTCAACTTGAGCATTGTATCTACTTTATTTTTGGGCTCATAACTTAAAATGATATGAGAAAATAGATGGACTGTATGGATAAACAGATACATCACGGTGGCCCCACAAGAGCTGTGGTCTGATGGCTTATTGATAGGTTCACACGCAATCCACTTACCAGCAAAACTTTGATTCCACGAGATAATTTATAATTTTAAAAAAATTGAAATTATATTTAGAGATAATCTTAAGACTTTCAATCACATCGCATTTAAAAAACAAAAACAAAAAACCCTACTCCATCTAAAGGTTATTCAAAATAACAAAATTCTCTTAAAAGCTACTTTTTGAAAAATATAAATTTCTAAAATAATAAATTTATTCTAAAATCACATTATTGATTGGAGAGGTGCATTTTGTAGTGGAATGGATGAATTCAACTAAAAGCATTGTTACATCAAAATCAATTGGCTATGTGTTACGTGACAATGCCGTAATTAAATAAATTTCTTTAAATTAGATACTTAGCATAGACCTAATGAACTACTTTCACTTTCGTTTAAGTGTCTTTTGATCGACCCATACCAAGAATATATATGTGACCCACTCTGTATAACTAGTGCAATCCCAGCAATCTTTGAGCCCTTTGAGAGTATAGCTAGGCATCGGACCCAGTCGGATCGAATTGGGTCCAACTCGACTCGGTCCAGATTCTACATGAATTGACCTTAACTCGATCCAATCTGGATCGAGTCCGGGTCATCTGACTCGATCCGATCTGATGCATTGCTAGCTTGACCTGAATCGAGTTCGACTCGGTTAGGAAAACTAAATCGGATCGAGTTGGGTACCGTTCAAATCGGAAGAGAGAAGTGGGTGATACAAACCAGAAGCGAATTGGTTGGTAGTGGTGTATTGACGTCAGCAAGTTCTTTCGGTCAAACTATGACGTATGTGTTATATCCAAACCGTCCATCTATTTGGAGAGCTTGTCTTAAGGCTTGAGCCGAAAAATAAGACAGATTTAAAGATCAGTTGGACCACACTGCAAAAAAACAGTGGGGGATTGATCGTTTACCATTGAAACCCTTTTTCATATCACAGAAGTTTCGAATCGATATGAAATTTGTTTTTCCACTTCATCCATGTATTTTTAACATTATTAATAGATTAGATGGAAAATAAACGTTATGGTGTGGCCCATGTAACTTTGATCTCATTTGAGCTGTTCGTACAACTCGGGGCTCGTGGCACACGTACGCGCTCGTCTTCGCACGACACGTATCTACAACAACCTGTCACCTATGTAGCTTGTGTGTGGGACGCAGATTAGCTACTAACAGGTTGAGTAGCTAGACTCCCTACCGAAATGACGTGACCAAGTTCTATGGGACCCGCCATGATATATGTGTTGTATCCGCACCGTCGATTCATTTGGAGATATCAATTTGGGGCAGGAGTCAAAGAATGAGTCAAATCCAAAGCTCAAATGGAACCCACCACAGAAAACAATGGAGAGAGTGACACTCACCATTAAAATTTTCTAAGGCCCACAAAAGTTTTCGATCAAACTGAAATTTGTGTTTTCCCTTCTTTCATGTCTGTCTTAATTTGTGAGCATGTTAGATCTCAGATAAACATCATAGTGGACCTTGGGAAGGTTTCAATTGTAGGAGTCACTCTTCCTACTGTTTTCTGTGATGGGGTCCACTCCAAATCTAGATCTGACTCATTCTTCGTCTCGTGGCCTAAAATGATCTCTACAAATTGATGGATGGTGTACATACAACACATACATCATGGTGGGTCCCACAGAACCTAGTGACGTCACTTCAGTGGGGAGTCTTGCTGGCTACTCAACCTGTCACTTGTCATAGCTTGCGTGTGATACAAGAAACTAATTTGAAGTTTAACCAAGTAACACATTGGTGTGATATAGCATGAATGCATGTGGGCCCACCGTGAATGCATGTGGTTGATCCACACCATCCATTCATTTTTTCACATCATTTTAGGGGTTGAACCCAAAATTTATGCATATCCAAAGCTCAAGTATACCATACCATCGGAAAAAGTAGAAGTATTGACCAGATCGGATTATTTTGAAATGTAGACCAATGCAACAACTTCCTACACTATCCTCTTGGTTATAGCAACTGTGCACAAGTACCACAGAGATCAAAAGTAGTCCCATCCCCTATTCAAAGGTGGTGAGAACCACCATGGCGTAGACTTTCAAGAGAAATTCTTGGTCCAGGTCTACATAAAACCCAACCCCAACAGAGATATCTCCTATCCCAACGACTGAAACCACAATTCAAAAAATATAGCCACTACCTTCAACACGTCCATCTGGGCTTGCTTCTTGTCTTTAATATCTCCCAATGATGGAGGTGCCAGTACTGCCATCTCAGCCATTGTTTTGTTAGAGAGAGTAGATGAGTGGTAGAAAGAAAATAAGAGGGGAGATGTTTGCACATGAGAAAAATGAGTGGTAGAAGCCATACCTCAACTATTTATTTATCAATCTATTTTAACTTCATATTATATGACCGAATCAAATCGGATCTGATCGGTCCGGATTGACATTGAACTGAACTCGATCTGATGAACGGTCGAATCAAACTGACCCTACTCGAACCGCACCGATCTAAGCCGTCGGTTCGGGTCAGATTAGGTCGGATCCACCGAATCGGGTCAAACATGTCCAACTGTATTTGAGAGGCTAGAATTGTCCCATTAAAGAGACTTTTATTTTACCACAGGCCCACTTGGCAGAATTGAAACCCGATGCACTCATTGGCCAACAGTGAGAGATGACCTTATGCACGCATGTACCAAAAACCACTTAAACATACCTCAATCCAAACCCTCCAATTATACGGCTCATTGTAGTGGTTTAAAGAAGCGGCTAAAATGAAAAGGTAAATGGCCCAGATTCAACAATCAAATTCTTATTTGTCAAAGGTAGCATTTACCTAGTCAATTGAAATTGGGTCCAGCCTCAACGGCCAAGGAGCCTATGGTTGACAGTTATGATTGATATAAATGTTTGCTGCGGCCACACTCGACTCATAACGTTTCTATGGATGGAAGCGGATTGGCTGGTGTACCTCACACCAGCTATGCAGCTACTACATTGATGTTAGCAAGTTTTGTGACTCTGATGAGGATGCATGTGTTATATCCAAACCGTCCATCCATTTGGCGAGCTCGTCTTAAGGCTTGAGACGAAGAATAAGACAGATCTAACTATCAAGTAGACCACATTCTGAAAAAGCAGTGAAGGATTAAACGTTTACCATTGAAACCCTTTTTGGGGTCACAAAAGTTCTGGATCAATATGAAATTTGTTTTTCCTCTTCATTCAGGTCTTTGTTACCTTATGAATAGATTAGATGGAAAATAAATGTTATGGTGGGCCTTACAAAATTGTTTAACTGAGCATTACGAAATTGTTTAACGGTGAAAATCATTATGTCTACGGCTATTTATGGTGTGGTTCAGATGATCTTTGGATATGTAAATTTTTTAGATAACGCTTAAAATGATCTTTAAACAGAGATGAACGGTGTACATATAATAATTTCCTTTGAACCGTTCGTACAAGCCGGAGCTCGAGGAGCATCAGTGCTCGTCTTCGCACGACATGTACTTACAACAGCTACATAGCTGGTGCGAGGTACACCATCCAATCGGCTTCCCCTATGGACAGTCGTACTAATGGGTACCCATGTTTATCGGAAAAGGATCGGGTACTCCCCTGCCACCAGCCATTAGTGCTCTGTGGGCCCTACCGTGATGTGTGTGTTTCATCCATTCGGTCCATATATTTTTCGAGATCATTTTATAATATGGTACCAAATATGAGATATATCCCAATCTCAAGTGGACCATATTACAGGAAACAGTGTTGAATGAGCGTCAACCATTAAAAAACCTTTTAGGGGCCATAAAAGTTTTGGATCAAGCTGACATTTGTTTTTTCCCTTCATATGGGCATGTATGATTTAAACAACAGATTGGATGTCGAATAAACAGTACATTGGGCCTCAGGAGGATTTTAATGATGGATATCCAATCACTATTGTTTTCCTGTTGTGTGGTCCACCTGAGATCTATATCCCTCTCATTTTTGAGCTCAGCTCTAAAATGATCTGTAAAAATGGATGAACGTAATGGATGAAACACATACATCATAGTAGAACACATACATCATGGTGGGGCCCATAGAGCACCGACCATCAGCCACCGGGCCGGTGGCAGGGAGAGTAGCCAATCCGTTTCCATTTATCATCATCTTGGAGAAATATTTGATAGTCCAGTGGAGAATGGAAATCTGTGCACATTTTGGATAAGAAATGGCCCGAGATTAATCATTGACGGTTGACCGTTAATTTCATTACATGATATATGCTCCCTTCCCATCATCAGTCTTACCAATGCAATTTAGTTCGGGAGGGCATATATTTTGAGATTTTATACGATATTAAATAAAATTTTCAATATAAATTAATTTTATTTTTTAAAAAAACGATTTGCATGCTTATAAATAACAGCTTAGTTTTTAAATGTGTCATTGAAATGTTTGGGTTTTACTTGCTTTCTTTATTTCTTTATCTTTTTTTGAGTCATCAGGTTTTACTTCTCTTTGAGTATAACCCACGGGATAAGCTTATCCATCAAAAGCACTACAAATCTACCCGTGTGAGTTGTGTGGTGCCCTTAATACGGTAGGATTTGATTAGGACACAGCTCTCCACAGCTTTCAAATTTTTCTTCTTTCTTGTTTTTGTCTTTTTGATAGTTTGTTAGTACACCCACTGTCAGTTCACACTTCACTGTTAACCCACAGCTTCCAAGTTTCGTGAATAGATGCCAGTTAAGTTCTTCTCCTAACTCCCGCAAGCTCAAAATAAATTAGAGCACCGAGGGACCCACCCTGATGTATGGGCTTATCAACACCATCCATTCATATTTTTTCATATCAATTTTCAATATAAACCCAAAAAATGAGGCAGATGAAAGGCTATGTAGACTACATATTAAGGATTAAACATTCACCGTTAAAAATTCTTGACAGCATGAAAGTTTTTGATCAAGCGAATACTTCTGTTTAGCTTTCATAGAGTTCTATATGACTACATGAATGTGTTTGATACTTAATAAATATCACGGTGGGCCGTAAAAAGATTTCAATGGTATGTGTCATCATCACTGCTGCTTCTTGTGGTGTGTCATGCTTGAGCATTGAATGTGGCTTATTTTTTAGCTTGTCCTGGAATGACGTGGGATAAACAATGTTGACAAACATACACATCACAGCAGGCCCCTCAGAGGCCCAGCCTAACTTCGGACAGACGGGTAACACTTATTCTTTTGTGACCATCTTTGACAGGGCTCTATCAAATTATATAGTGTGGTAGGGTGTCAGAGTGCAATCTGCGTCCCATCATTAGCTACCTTCTCTCTATCTTTAGGCTTGACTCAATCTTTTACTAGTGTTTTTATCTCTCTATTTATTCTTTTTACACTCGTCTCCGTTTCTCTCACCGGACAAGATTAATGTGCATGTGTGCAGATTGCCATGCCATGCTAGAACATTTGTCACGACCTCCCTGTCATTCTCCATCTCCTCTTCGGGCATGGGTGCAATTGCGTCTCATTGCTGCATACATTGCGGTACATATATTAAATTCAACTGTTGATTTAAAAGGTTAAGTAGTATACGCTACTGGTAGACTGAGTGAAGATACCCTCGATTAAACACTGATGTCTTGGTATGGATTCCCTAGTGAGGGTGTCTAACCGTGGAGTGTGTACTGAAAGCTAACCCCAAAAAAAAAGAGAAATTTGCGACTGTACGACCCATTTATGGCCTATTTAGGAAACTACGCCCACCTTATTTTCCTTTGCGAGAATACGCCCGAGCTGTACGGAAGGCTTGCCAAAGGTCGAAAATGCCCCCTGCTTGTTCCTTCAAGCGGATATGTGGCGCTCGCAGACAAGCGCTGACACTCCTCGAACTCCGAGTTGTACGAACGGTTCAAAAGATATCAGAGTTACATGAGCCCCACAGTTACGTATTTATTATATCCACAACGTTCATCCATAGTTCGAGATCATTTCGGAGCATTATCAAAAAAAAATAAAATCCTATCCAAATATCAACTGGACCACACCACAAAGAGCAACGGGAAAATTAATTTTAACCGTTAAAAATTTTGTAGGGCCCACCATAACATTTATTTTCCATCCAATATATTCATAATGTCACAAAGACCTAGATGAAAAGGAAAAACAAATTTTGTAATGGTCCAAAACTTCTTGGACCCCTAAAAGGGTTTCAATGGTAGACGTTCAATCTTCCACTGCATTTTACAGTGTGGTCCACTTGATAGCTAAATCTATCTTATTTTTCTTCCCAAGCGTTAGTACGAGTTCGCCAAATAGATAGACGGTTTGGATATAACACATACCTCATAAAAGGACCCACAAAGGCGGTGGGGATTACAACAGGGAAAAAAAAGAGTTGGTATCTTTGGCTACGGATTATAACCGTAGCGATAACCGCAGCCAATGCTTTTTCAATATGTCCTCTACTATACATCGAAAGTCTTTCGATATATACTTCGATATATCGAATGTCTTTCGATTAATCGGAAAAGGTCCAAAACTGTCCAGCAACTTTGCATAAAAAATCCTGCAATTTTCGATTAATCGAAGTGTATTCGATATGTATCGAAGATATAGCTACAGATTAACCGTAGCCATAATCATAGACGGCAGTCTATGCAAAAGTTTTAATTTTTTATTTTTAAGTTTTTATTTTTTACATGGAGAACTTTATTCTACCTACAATTTTCTCTAATACATATTTATATAAATATGTATATATAAGCATATAAAAAAAAATTCTCTCTTTTTTTCATTTATTTCTCTATTCATTCAACAAGAATATCTTATAAACCAAAATTAGTTACTTGATGTACCCTATATGATTTTGGGGTAGGAGAAGATACTTTAGCCAACTAACCTAGTTATTTTCTAAGATTCCATCAGGTCGATGGTCGAAAATCCATTTCATTCACTTTGCGGTCAATTTCAATCAGTTCGTGGTCATTTCCATGCATTTCATCGTCAATTCCCTCCACTACACGGACAATTCCATGCATTTCACGGTCATCCCAAACTATTTCGTGTTGATTCACGGTCGTTTCGAGGCATTTCGCGGTCAATTCCCTTCACTTCACGATCATTTGCATGCATTTCGCACTCAAATCGCTTCAAACCATGATCATTCTCATGCACTTCACGGTCATCCCAAACAATTCCGTGTTGATTCACGGTCGTTTCGAGGCATTTCGCGGTCAATTCCCTTCACTTCACGGTCAGTTTTGCATGGGAATGATCATGAATTGATGCGATTTGAGCGCGAAATGCATGCAAATGACCGTGAAGTGAAGGGAATTGACCGTGAAATGCCTCGAAACGACCGTGAATCAACACGGAATTGTTTGGGATGATAGGGAAATGCATGGGAATGATCATGGTTTGAAGCGAATTGACCGCGAAATGCATGCAACTGATCGTGGAGTGAAGGGAATTGACCGCGAAATGCCTCGAAACGACCGTGAATCAACACGGAATTGTTTGGAATAACCGCGAAATGCATGGGAATGATCATGGTTTGAAGCAAATTGACCGCGAAATGCATGTAAATGACCGTGGAGTGAAGCGAATTGACAGCGAAATGCCTCGAAACGACCGTGAATCAACACGGAATTGTTTGGGACGACCGTGAAGTGCATGGGAATGATCATGGTTTGAAGCGAATTGACCGCGAAATGCATGCAACTGACCGTGAAGTGAGGCGAATTGACCGCGAAATGCCTCGAAACGACCGTGAATTAACACGGAATTGTTTGGGATGACAGTGAAATGCATGGGAATGATCATGGTTTGAAGCGAATTGACAGCGAAATGCATGCAACTGACCGTGGAGTGAAGGGAATTGACCGTGAAATGCCTCGAAACGACCGTGAATCAACACGGAATTGTTTGGGATGACAGGGAAATGCATGGGAATGATCATGGTTTGAAGCGAATTGACCACAAAATGCATGCAACTGACCGTGGAGTGAAGGGAATTGACCGCGAAATGCCTCGAAACGACCATGAATCAACACGGAATTGTTTGGAATGACCGCGAAATGCATGGGAATGATCATGGTTTGAAGCAAATTGACCGCGAAATGCATGTAAATGACCGTGGAGTGAAGCGAATTGACAGCGAAATGCCTCGAAACGACCGTGAATCAACACGGAATTGTTTGGGACGACCGTGAAGTGCATGGGAATGATCATGGTTTGAAGCGAATTGACCGCAAAATGCATGCAACTGATCGTGAAGTGAGGCGAATTGACCGCGAAATGCCTCGAAACGACCGTGAATTAACACGGAATTGTTTGGGATGACAGTGAAATGCATGGGAATGATCATGGTTTGAAGCGAATTGACAGCGAAATGCATGCAACTGACCGTGGAGTGAAGGGAATTGACCGTGAAATGCCTCAAAAGAGTGAATCAACACGGAATTGTTTGGGATGATAGGAAATGCATGGGAATGATCATGGTTTGAAGCGATTGACCGCGAAATGATGCAAACGACCGTGGAGTGAAGGGAATTGACCGCGAAATGCCTCAAACCGACCGTGAATCAACACGAATTGTTTGGAATGACCGCGAAATGCATGGGAATGATCATGGTTTAGAGAATTGACCGCAAATGCATGTAAATGACCGTGGAGTGAAGCGAATTGACAGAAAAATGCATGAAATGACCGTGAATTAACACAGAATTGTTTGGGATGCTAGTGAAATGCATGGGAATGATCATGGTTTAGAGCGATTTGACAGCAATGAATGGAATTGATCGTGAGTGAAGCGAATTGACCCGAAAATGCCTCAAACGACTGTGAATCAACACGGAATTGTTTGGGATGACAGTGAAATGCATGGGAATGATCATGGTTTGAAGTGAATTGACCGCGAAATGCATGCAAATGACCGTGAAGTGAAGGGAATTGACCGAAATGCACGCGAAACGATCGCGAATCAACACGAATTGTTTGGGATGATCGCAAATGCATGGGAATGATCATGGTTTGAAGCGACGTGAAATGCATGCAATGACCGTGAAGTGAAGGGTATTGAGCGTGATCGAATTGATGTGAATCAACACGGAATTGTTTGGGATGATGTGAAATGCATGGGAATGATCATGGTTTGGATAACGCAAAATGCATGCAAATGACCATACAACTTAAGAGACTAGAAGAAGCACACTATGAACACAACTTGGAAAACATGGAGTGTGTACCGACATGGGTGTGTACTAACAAGCTAACCTAAAAAAGTAAAACAAAAAAAATATATAAAAATAAATAAAAAAAATACTTTAGAAAAAAAACAGAAAAATTACACTTCGATATATCGAATAGAACACGATATATCGAAACTCTTCGATATAATCGAAACCTAATCGATTAATGGTAGAGTAAGTTGTCGATTATATCGAAATCTAATCGATATAATATTAGTAAGTCATCCTTACAACCGACCGATATATCGACTATTATTCGATTGATCGAAAATAGTCACACACTGTCCAGCGACAAAATACTTTTTAAATTGTATTATCGATATAATCGAGTAGATGTCGATATATCAAGGTATCGATATATCGACTAGATTTCGATATATCGAAAATTGTCAGAAAATGTCCAGCGTCGAACTGCTTTTTTAGTGCAATTTTTCTGTTTTTTCTAATGTGTTTTTTTTATTTTTTTTATATATTTTTTTTTGTTTTACTTTTTTAGGTTAGCTTGTTAGTACACACCCATGTTGGTACACACTCCATGTTTTCCAAGTTGTGTTCATAGTGTGCTTCTTCTAGTCTCTTAAGTTGTATGGTCATTTGCATGCATTTTGCTGTCAAATCGCTTCAAACCATGATCATTCCCATGCATTTCATAGTCATCCCAAACAATTCCGTGTTGATTCACGGTCGTTTCGAGGCATTTCGCGGTCAATACCCTTCACTTCACAGTCATTTGCATGCATTTCGCGGTCAAATCGCTTCAAACCATAATCATTCCTATGCATTTCGCGGTCATCCCAAACAATTCCGTGTTGATTCACGGTCGTTTCGAGGCATTTCGCGGTCAATTCCCTTCACTCCACGGTCATTTGCATGCATTTCGCGGTCAAATCGCTTCAAACCATGATCATTCCCATGCATTTCGCGGTCATCCCAAACAATTCCGTGTTGATTCACGGTCGTTTCGAGGCATTTCCCGGTCAATTCGCTTCACTCCACGGTCATTTACATGCATTTCCCGGTCAATTCGCTTCAAACCATGATCATTCCTATGCATTTCGCGGTCATTCCAAACAATTCCGTGTTGATTCACAGAAGTTTCGGGGCATTTCGCGGTCAATTCGCTTCACTCTACGGTCAGTTGCATGCATTTCCCGGTCAATTCGCTTCAAACCATGATCATTCCCATGCATTTCGCGGTCATTCAAAATAATTCCGTGTTGTTTCACAGTCGTTTCGAGGCATTTCGCGGTCAATTCCCTTCACTCCACGGTCATTTGCATGCATTTCACGGTCAAATCGCTTCAAACCATGATCATTCCTATGCATTTCGCGGTCATCCCAAACAATTCCTTGTTGATTCACGGTCGTTTCGAGGCATTTCGTGGTCAATTCCCTTCACTTCACGGTCATTTGCATGCATTTCGCGGTCAAATCGCTTCAAACCATGATCATTCCTATGCATTTCGCGGTCATCCCAAACAATTCCATGTTGATTCACGGTCGTTTCGAGGCATTTCGCGGTCAATACCCTTCACTTCACGGTCATTTGCATGCATTTCGCGGTCAAATCGCTTCAAACCATGATCATTCCCATGCATTTCGCGGTCATCCCAAACAATTCCGTGTTGATTCACGGTCGTTTCGAGGCATTTCGCGGTCAATTCCCTTCACTCCACGGTCAGTTGCATGCATTTCACGATCAATTCGCTTCAAACCATGATCATTCCCATGCACTTCACGGTCGTCCCAAACAATTCCGTGTTGATTCATGGTCGTTTCGAGGCATTTCGCGGTCAATTCGCTTCACTCCACGATCATTTACATGCATTTCGCGGTCAATTCGCTTCAAACCATGATCATTCCTATGCATTTCGCGGTCATTCTAAAGAATTCCGTGTTGATTCACGGTCGTTTCGAGGCATTTCGCGGTCAATTCCCTTCACTCCACGGTCATTTACATGCATTTCGCGGTCAATTCGCTTCAAACCATGATCATTCCTATGCATTTCGCGGTCATCCCAAACAATTCCATGTTGATTCACGGTCGTTTCGAGGCATTTCGTGGTCAATTCCCTTCACTCCACGGTCATTTGCATGCATTTCGCGGTCAAATCGCTTCAAACCATGATCATTCCCATGCATTTCGCGATCATCCCAAACAATTCCGTGTTGATTCACGGTCGTTTCGAGGCATTTCGCGGTCAATTCCCTTCACTCCACGGTCATTTGCATGCATTTCGCGGTCAAATCGCTTCAAACCATGATCATTCCCATGCATTTCGCGGTCATTCCAAACAATTCCGTGTTGATTCACGGTCGTTTCGAGGCATTTCGCGGTCAATTCGCTTCACTCCACGGTCAGTTGCATGCATTTCGCGGTCAATTCGCTTCAAACCATGATCATTCCCATGCATTTCGCGGTCATTCCAAACAATTCCGTGTTGATTCACGGTCATTTCGAGGCATTTCGCGGTCAATTCCCTTCACTCCACGGTCATTTGCATGCATTTCGCGGTCAATTCACTTCAAACCATGATCATTCCCATGCATTTCACTGTCATCCCAAACAATTCCGTGTTGATTCACGGTCGTTTCGAGGCATTTCGCGGTCAATTCACCTCACTTCACGATCAGTTGCATGCATTTTGCGGTCAATTCGCTTCAAACCATGATCATTCCCATGCACTTCACGGTCGTCCCAAACAATTCCGTGTTGATTCACGGTCGTTTCGAGGCATTTTGCTGTCAATTCACTTCACTCCACGGTCATTTACATGCATTTCGCGGTCAATTGGCTTCAAACCATGATCATTCCCATGCATTTCGCGGTCATTCCAAACAATTCCGTGTTGATTCACGGTCGTTTCGAGGCATTTCATGTCAATTCCCTTAACTCCACGGTCAATTGCATGCATTTCATAATCGCTTCAAACCATGATCATTCTCATGCATTTCCGTCATCCCAAACAATTCCGTGTTGATTCACGGTCGTTTGAGGCATTTCACGGCCAATTCCCTTCATTTCACGGCACGATTGCATGCATTTCGCGGTCAAATCGCTTCAAACCATGATCATTCCCATGCACTTCATGGTCGTCTCAAACAATTTCGTGTTGATTCACGGTTGTTTCGAGGCATTTCGCAGCAATTCGCTTCACTTCACGGTCATTTGCATGCATTTCGTGATCAATTCGCTTCAAACCAGGATCATTCCCATGCATTTCACAGTCGTCCCAAACAATTCCGTGTTGATTCACGGTCGTTTCGAGGCATTTCGCGGTTAATTCCCTTCACTTGACGATCATTTGCATGCATTTTACGGTCAAATCACTTCAAACCATGATCATTCCCATGCATTTCACGGTCGTCCCAAACAATTCCGTGTTGATTCACGGTCGTTTCGAGGCATTTCGCGGTTAATTCCCTTCACTTGACGATCATTTGCATGCATTTTATGGTCAAATCACTTCAAACCATGATCATTCCCATGCATTTCACGGTTGATTCATGGTCGTTTCGAGGCATTTCGCGATCAATTCCCTTCACATCACGATCATTTGCATGCATTTCGCGCTCAAATCGCTTCAAACCATGATCATTCTCATGCACTTCACGGTCATCCCAAACAATTCCGTGTTGATTCACGGTCGTTTCGAGGCATTTCGCGGTCAATTCCCTTCACTTCACGATCATTTGCATGCATTTCGCGCTCAAATCGCATCAATTCATGATCAGCGGTCAGTTACATGCAACTGACCGTGAAGTGAAGGGAATTGACCGCGAAATGCCTTGAAACGACCATGAATCAACACGGAATTGTTTGGGATGACCGTAAAGTGCATGAGAATGATCATGGTTTGAAGCGATTTGAGCGCGAAATGCATGTAAATGATCGTGAAGTGAAGGGAATTGACCGCGAAATGCCTCGAAACGACCGTGAATGAACACAAAATATTTTGGGATGACCATGAAATGCATGGAATTGTCCGTGAAGCGGAGGGAATTGATGGTGAAATGCATGGAAATGACCACGAACTGATTGAAATTGACCGCAAAGTGAATGAAATGGATTTTCGACCATCGATCTGATGGAATCTTAGAAAATAACTAGGTTAGTTGGCTAAAGTATCTTCTCCTACCCCAAAATCATATAGGGTACATCAAGTAACTAATTTTGGTTTATAAGATATTCTTGTTGAATGAATAGAGAAATAAATGAAAAAAAGAGAGAATTTTTTTTTTATATGCTTATATATACATATTTATATAAATATGTATTAGAGAAAATTGTAGGTAGAATAAAGTTCTCCATGTAAAAAATAAAAAATAAAAAATAAAAAATAAAAAAATTTGCATAGACTTTTACGGACCGCAGTTATGGCTACGGCTATTATCTGTAGATATATCTTCGATACATATCGAATACACTTCGATTAATTGAAAATTGCAGGATTTTTTATGCAAAGTTGCTGGACAGTTTTGGACCTTTTCCGATTAATCGAAAGACATTCGATATATCGAAGTATATATCGAAAGACCTTCGATGTATAGTAGATGACATATTGAAAAAGCATTGGTTGCGGTTACCGCTACGGTTATAATCCGTAGCCAAAGATACCAACTCTTTTTTTTTCCCTATTGTAATCCCCACCGTCTTTGTGGGTCCTTTTATGAGGTATGTGTTATATCCAAACCGTCCATCTATTTGGCGAACTCGTACTAACGCTTGGGAAGAAAAATAAGACAGATTTAGCTATCAAGTGGACCACACTGTAAAAGGTAGTGGAAGATTGAACGTATACCATTGAAACCCTTTTAGGGGTCCCAGAAGTTTTGGACTATTACAAAATTTGTTTTTCCTCTTCATCCAGGTCTTTGTGACATTATGAATATATTGGATGGAAAATAAATGTTATGGTGGGCCCTACAAAATTTTTAACGGTTAAAATTAATTTTCCCGTTGCTCTTTATGGTGTGGTCCAGTTGAACTTTGGATAGGATTTTTTTTTTTTTTGATAATGCTCCGAAATGATCTCGAACTATGGATGAACGTTGTGGATATAATAAATACGTAACTGTGAGGCCCATGTAACTTTGATATCTTTTGAACCGTTCGTACAACTTGGAGTTCGAGGAGTGTCAGCGCTTGTCTTCGAGCGCCACATATCCGCTTGAAGGAAAAGGGGCATTTTCGACCTTTGGCAAGCCTTCCGTACAGCTCGGGCGTATTCTCGCAAAGGAAAATAAGGTGGGCCTTAAATTTCTCAAAAAAAAAAAGGGGGGGAAAGGATTGGCTACTGCCCTGCACCAGCCCGGTGGCTCTGTTGGTCGGTGCTCCGTGCGTCCTACATGATGTATGTGCTTCATCCATTTCATTCATCTATTTTTTAAGATAATTTTAGAGCTGATCCCAAAATTGAGAGAGATAAATCTCAGTTGGACCACACCACAGTAAAACAATAGTGATTGGATATCCACTATTAAAATCCTCATAAGGCCCACTGTACTGTTTAGTTGAAATCCAATCTGTCAATTAGTTCATACAGGCCCAGATGAAGGGAAAAACCAAATATCCGCTTGATCCAAAACTTTTATAGCCGCCAAAAGGTTTTTAATGGTTCATTCAACATTGTTTCCTGTAATGTGGTCCACTTGAGATTTATATATAACTCAGTTTTGGTCTCACGCCATAAAATGATATGGAAAAATAGATGGACGGCATGGATGAAACACATAAATCATAGTGGTGCCCACAGAGCACCAACCACCACCCATTGGCTGGTAGCAGGGGGAGTAGCCAATCCGCGTCAAAAAAAGAGTGGATAGACTATTTTCCATAAGTAACACAAAACAATCCCAACCTTTAATCCGTGCCACAAATGGACACTGCAAGGCATATGCCATCATTTACGTACATACAGTTGGAAATATTCTATCATTAGACGCTTAAGATATTTCAACAGAATGCTTTTTTATTAGCGAGCTATTGGTGAGGATCCGACAGATTGAACAGTTGGGATCATCAAAAGCTTGGATATGTTTATGGGAAAAGATCTTAACTGTACTAAAAACCCATGCCTTCTTGGACCGGATTGCCTGTTGACCCTATCGTGGGAGTTTGCTAGTAGAAATCGATGGGAGGACTTTGAAATCTGCTTTGTGTGGGCCATCTCTGACAGTTGCACAGGACTCAAATTAACTTCCCAAGGGTCTGTTTGGGCGGTGGGATTAGGTGGGATGGGATTCAAAAAACATAACTATTACCCATGGCTGGGATTGTCCCGTGTTGCCATGGGATAAGATTAATGCCCTGCTTTGTTGATAATACGGTGGTACATTGAATGGATATACCCACCATCATTTGAAATTATTGGGAATAACACACGTGTTATATCTAAACTGTTCATTTGTTTTGTAACCTCATTTTATGGCACGGGCCAAAAAATGAGGTAGATCCAAAACTTATGTGGCCCCAAAGAAGTTTTCAACGGTAAATATTCAATCCCTGTTGCTTTCTATGGTGGGGTCCGCTTGAGCATTAGACTTACCTGATTTTTTGGCCCATGCTCTAAAATAATCTCGATAAATGAGTGGACGGTGTGGATATAGCCCACACATCATGGTGGACCTACAACAACTTGCTAACATTGAGTTAAATTGGCAATGGACCAATACAATTCTATTTAATGTAATTCCAAGCTTTTCGAGAAATTTAGGACTGTAGACCCCACCTTTTATCCAACTCTGTTTTATTAAAGAAGACAATCTTTGTTTTGCAAGTTAGACCTGCACGTGCGGATTACAAATTTCAGGATCAAAATACCCTTCCTTTTCACTGCTGCTACTTTTCCTCTCCCTTTCAACTGTTTGTTTTTCCTCTTCCTTTCCACTGCTACTTTACTGCCGTTGCTTTCACCCCCTTTCCTCACCCCGTTAGAAAGACAATAAAAAAAAACCTTTTTTGTGGGCCCCCTTTCTGAAAATGGTTGGTCCAGCGAAGAAAGCACGCACCAGAGGTATATTTAAAACTCAGTTCGGCCCACATTGAATGTATAAGTATAAGAAATGGATTGGCTACTCCTCCCCCTAACACCAGCTCCGTGGCTGGTGGTCGGTGTTCTGTGGGCCCCACCATGATGTATGTGTTTCATCCATTCCGTTCATCCATTTTTAAAGTTTATTTCAGGGCCTTATCCTAAAAATAAGAGGGATATAAATCTTAGATGTACCATGTACGTGGCTGGTGGTCGGTGCTCTGTGGGCCCCACCATGATGTATGTGTTTCATCCATTCCGTTCATCCATTTTTAAAGTTTATTTCAGGGCCTTATCCTAAAAATAAGAGGGATATAAATCTTAGGTGTACCACAATACAGGAAAACAATAGTGATTGGATATCCATCATTTAAATCCTCTTGAGGCCGACTGTACTGTTTATCTGAAATCCAATCTGTTTATTACGTCATAAAAACCCAGATGAAGGCTAAAAACAAAGATCATCTTAATCCAATACGTTTATGGCCACCAAAAAGTTTTTAATGGTCGATGTTCATTAAACACTGTTTCATGTAATGTGGTCCAATTGAGATCAAGATATACCTCATTTTTTGTATAATATTATAAGATGATATATAAAAAAAGATGGATGGCATGGTTGAAACACATACATCATGATGGGGCCCACAGAGCACCGAACACCAGCCATTGGCTGGTGGCAGGGGGAGTAGTCAATCTGTTTCATGTAGTATATCCACGCCGTCGATTTGCTTTTCTATCTAATTTAAGGGGTTGAGCCCCAAATTAAAGCATATCAAAATATTAAGTGGATCATACCACAGGAAACAGTGGGCATAATGATTTTCTAGTTTGCCCCGCTGATTTCATGTTTCCCCCGCTCAATTTTCAGTTTGTCCTGCTCATTTTTCAGTTTAGCCCGCTCAATTTCCAGTTTAACCCGCTCATTTTTCAGTTTGTCCTGCTCAATTTCTAGTTTGTCCCGCTCAATTTCTAGTTTGGCCCACTCATTTTCCAATTTGTCCCGCTCATTTTCCAGTTTTGCCCGCTAAATTTCCAATTTATCCCGCTCAATTTTCAGTTTTTCCCGCTCAAATGAACATTTCAAGGACTACTAGTTGAGCACTAAAATAAATCCCCAACTAAAAGGAGTAACATGCATGTGAAAGAATCTATTTCTTACAAGGGAAAATAAACCATGCCTATATAAAGAAAACATAGCAACTTATAGTTTCCCTATCAGTTATGGTAACAGACCCACTGGCTTGTTTTCCAATAAGACCTGTCTCAACCACTATCTGCAATAATGAATAGGCGCCGCGTTTACATGCTTGGAATGCACATCTGATAGTGAATGGACCAGCAGTAACGATTGAGGAATTCTAGGAATTATATACTTTCATGATTTTCCAGTAACAACATAAGATAAGCTTACCAGAAATAGATAAAGGTTTCCAGAAAGTCAATCAAGTTTCATGGGAATTGCTAGAAGATATCCAGCTCTAGACTCTTTTGATTAGTGCTTTTTGCAATTTTCAGATATCATGAGAAAATAAAATCAACTTTTGATAGGAATCCAAGATGAAGAGCTTGAGGACCCCACTTTTCAGATATCATGAGGAAATAAAACCAACTTTACTTAGGTATATTTTATGTAAATTGCATATTTTGTTTGATAAATATAGTAGGGTTGGACATCCAACCCCACTAGTCTTACCTTTCTTTCAAAGTTTTTCTACTTATACAGAAAACAGGAGCTTTTAATGAACATCCAACCCCGCTCATTTTCCAGTTTGGCCTGCTCATTTTTCAGTTTGTCCCGCTAAATTTTCAGTTTGTCCCGCTCAATTTCTAGTTTGGCCCACTCATTTTCTAATTTGTCCCGCTCATTTTCCAGTTTTGCCCGCTAAATTTCTAATTTGTCCCGCTCATTTTCCAGTTTTTCCCGCTCAAATGAATATTCCAAGGACTACTAGTTGAGCACTAAAATAAATCGCCAACTAAAAAGAGTAATATGCATGTGAAAGAATCTATTTCTTACAAGGGAAAATAACCATGCCTGCATAAAGAAAACATAGCAACTTATAGTTTCCCCATCAGTTATGGTAATAGACCCACTGGCTTGTCTTCCAATAAGACCTATCTCAACCACTATCTGCGATAATGAATACGCGCCGCGTTTACATGCTTGGAATGCGCATCTGATAGTGATATGGACCAGCAGTAACAATTGAGGAGTTCTAGGAATTATATATTTTCATGATTTTCCAGCAACAAAAACATAAGATAAGCTTACCAGAAATAGATAAAGGTTTCCAGAAAGTCAATCAAGTTTCATGGCAATTGCTAGAAGATAACCAGCTCTAGACTCTTTTGATTAGTGTTTTTTGTAATTTTCAGATATCATGAAGAAATAAAACCAACTTTTGATAGGAATCCAAGATGAAGAGCTTGAGGACCCCACTTTTCAGATATCATGAGGAAATAAAACCAACTTTACTTAGGTATATTTTATGTAAATTGCATATTTTGTTTGATAAATACAGTAGGGTTGGACATCCAACCCCACTAGTCTTTCCTTTCTTTCAAAGTTTTTCTACTTATACAGAAAACAAGAGCTTTTAATGAACATCCAACCCCGCTCAATTTTCAGTTTGGCCCGCTCAATTTCCAGTTTGGCCCGCTCAATTTCCAGTTTGTCCCGCTCATTTTCCATTTTGGCCCGCTCAATTCCCATTTTGGCCCGCTCAATTTCCAGTTTGTCCCGCTCATTTTCCAGTTTGGCCCGCTCATTTTTCAGTTTGGCCCCCTCAATTCTCATTTTGGCCCACTTGTAGAATTGCCATAAGGTACAGGTTGTTTACCTCAATATCGAGACTGAATCGAGCACATACAGTACACTAAACAAAAGATGCTTACACCCAACTCCATAGCCCAACTGGCAGACTGAGTGGAGATACCTCGTTTCAACAATTGAGGTCTTGGTATCGATCCCTAGTGGGGGTGGCTAACATGGAGGGTGTGTACTGACATGGGTGTTTACTAGCAAGCTAACCCACATTTCTATGCATTTCACAGTCAATTCGCTTCACTTCATGGTCATTTCCATGCATTTCACGGTCATTCCCGGCGATTCCGTGTTGATCCATGGTCATTTCCACACATTTCACGGTCAATTCCCTTCATTTCCATGCATTTAACGGTCAATTTGCTTCACTTCAACCCTAAAATCATATATGATACATCAAGTAACTAATTTTGGTTTAGAAGGTATTCTTGTTATATGAATAAAGAAAGAAATGGAAAAAAAAAAAAAAGAGATAAATTTTTTTTTATATGGTTACATATACATATTTATATAAAATATGTGTTAGAGAAAAAATGTAGCTAGGTAGAATAAAATTTTACATGTAAAAAAAGAAGAAAAAAAAAATTGCACAGGGATACGGCTATAGCTATGGTTATAATCCATAGTCATAGATAACAGTAATTCGACGATCAATCGCAGATCCTGCAAGTCGCTGTCCCGATCAGCGATCAATCGCGGAATTCCGCGATTCCACCCCCAATCTATGGCTACGGATTATAACCGTAGCGAATAAAGTTTTACAAGTAAAAAAATTGCACAGGAATACAGCTATAATTATGGTTATAGCCCGTAGCGATAGATAACAGTAATTCGGCGATCAATTGCGGATCCCGAGATTCCACCACAAGTCGCTGTCTCAGTCAGCGATCAATCGCAGATTCCGCGATTCCACCACCGATCTATGGCTACGGATTATAACCGTAGCAACCATAGCTATAACTGTATTCCTATGCATTTTTATTTTTGTTTTTTTTTTCACACGGAATCGCCAGATCCACAATTAATCGGAATCCTCTTTGCCTTAACCTTTCCCTCACTACTCTCACCCTCTTTGCCTCCCTCAACCCTCTCAAATCGGAATCCAGCTACACGCATGCTCTGATGAATTATTTGGACAGGAATTGTTACAATTTGTTCTAGATCATGTTGAAGATAAGAGGGTGGAATATTTGCTTGAGGTTAGTGAAATAGTGATGCAGGCTTTTTCTTTTAGTGCTCATGCTGTATTCTCTTCAAATTTCTTTTAACTAGTTGTATTTAATTGCTAAAAATGTGATCTTTTATTTCTATGTTGCAGGATATTGAGGAGTTGCCATTTTTCTGGAACAATGCCTGCATATTTCGGGCAAATGGAAAAATTGGAAACTTTGTAAGTCCATCTTTTTCTTTAAAGATTAGATGAAATTGTTCTTTGCCAGATTTTAGCCTTCTTATTTGCACTCTATAGTGGGTCCCTTACCTGTGGGACCCACTATAAATCAGTCAAGAGTCCGAAATTGGATTAGCCGAGCAATTCTAACCTTTGATTTGTGGGCATTCAATGAAATTCTGACTATTTGATGTTTTCATCTCAACCATCTAATGAAATGTTCACCAATCAGAATGTTATGTGACCAAATAGGCATACTTACTGGTTTAATGGTACATTTAAATTGGGACACATGAACTTTTCAGTGCCTGTGCCTCAGTCATTACACTCTTCCAGGGTAATTAAGTTTTCCTCACATATTCCCAAATTCCTAACTTTCTTTTACCCTCTTTGAACGCAAGTTGTAGTATTGTTTGTCTCATATACTGTATCTTTGTGTATGGCAGGTTCTTGAATTGGGTGGGAATGCAACACGTGAAATTAAAAGGAACAGAATCATCCCTAGGCATGTACTCTTAGCTGTGAGTAATGATGAATAGCTTGGAAAGCTTTTGCATGGTGTGACAATTGCTCATGGAGGATTTCTTCCCAACATCAACCCAGTTCTTCTTCCAAAGAAAACTACAGGGAAGGCTGACAAAGAGCCCAAGGCTGCCAAATCTCCAAAGAAGACTTGATTTGAATCCCATCTGCAAGCCTCTTTTGTGTCCATCTCTGCTCTTCTTCTTCTTCTTCTTCTTCTTTAGATTTTTAATCTTTTGCACACATCTTAGAAGAGAGCTATACACAAGAATAAAAAGGACTGCTAACCGCTTTATGATCATACACATCATGGTACTTTAGAAGATAATGTAGGTGGAATAAAATTCTTTATATGCTTATACACATATTTATATAAATATGTGTTACAGAAAAATGTAGGTGGAATCAAATTTTCCATGTAAAAAAAAAAACCAAAAAAAAAAATAAAAATACATAGGGATACGGTTATAGCTACGATTATCACTACGGTTATAATCCGTAGCCATAGATTGGTGGGGGGGGGGGGGATCGACATAGCGACTTGTGGCCGCCGAATTACTGTTATCTATAGCTCCGGATTATAACCGTAGCTATAGTCGTATCCCTGTGCAATTTTATTTATTTTTTCTTTTTTAACATGTAAAATTTTATTCTACCTATTTTTTCTCTAACACATATTTATATAAATATGTATATATAAGCATATAAAAAAAATTATCTCTCTCTTTTTCTTTTTTTTTATTTCCTTCTTTATTCATATAACAAGAATATCTTCTAAACCAAAATTAGTTACTTAACGTATCATATATGATTTTAGGGCTGAAAGTTGAGTGGGTTCAACCCGACCAACCTGTGACCGATCCGACATTAGGTTGGGCTTGGGCAGGATGTATCAGGTTTGGTCTTGGGGTTGGGCCATACAAACACCAACCCGATAAAACTTGGATTGGGCTTGGGTTGAGGTCTCGGGAATCGCCGGGAAATGCATGGAAATGACCGTGAAGTGAAATGCATGGAAATGACCCGTCAATTATCTTTTTGGGATGCCAAGCCTATTGGATATTATTTTCAAACTATTTCTTTAGATAATGGCGTCAATTTTACTTTGACTGATGCAGGGGACATTGATTTTAGTACCCAAACTTGGGGTACTTATTTTGATTACAGTATGTGGTGTTATGTTGAAATCGATAACACCTTCAAACTGTCCAGCAATGGTGTTTGAATTTTCCAATTGAACTCGATATATCGCCAATTTATCGATATTATCGATATGTCACTTGCCGATATATCCACAAACTGTCGATATTATCGACGGATATCGGTTTTGAATAAAAACCTGCATTAACTGCTTTCACCAACTATCCTTTATTACCCTCCATACCCATTTCTTTGCACTCCTTCTACAACGTTCCCTCCACTTCATCTCCAACGGATTTCTCCACCTTAGCAACTTTAATCTTTGAAGGATTTCTTCTAAGACGATCTCGGTAAATCTGTGTTCATTGCAATCACTATAAAATGTTGAGTTTGTTGATGATGGAAACCCCTTTTCACCTTCCTTTCTTCTATTATGATACCTGCTTTATTTGCTACTCGTTGGACAACTTCTATTGCTTTATCGAGTAAGCTGCCATAGCTACAGGTACTTTGGTACGCAGGTTGTTAGAAATTACTCATAAATTGAATATGTGGCATAATTACAAACTATGTATCATCCAAAGTACACAAATTACATGATATGCTATACATCAGGAATCGGAAACTTGCACGACCGGCGATTATGCCCGGTTTGTTTGCATCGCCCACACTTTATTGTTTTCGATTCATCTCCACGTGATGGAATTCTAAGCTTTTTAAGTCTTCCAGTTGACCTCCTCTATCATGGGGATTTAATCTGCGCATAATATTCCTTCATCTCTGATGAAATTTTCTACTCGCTATTATCGCGTACTAGATACACCGATTCGCTATACGTGGCTAGGTAATTATGAGCCGTGTAGAATGGGGAGCAGTATGAGTAGTGATCCAGATTGTAGTTTATGCAGGCTGACAGGACATGCATACAAGGGTACCCCTTCACGCCAAACTCACGACATGTACATGAAAACTCACTGAGCTTCCCCGTATCATTATAATCTCCAACAACATAGTACTCATCTTGAGAAATAGCATAGCAGCGAACATCCCGCGCCTTCTGCACGATATCCTTTAACTGTTTCTCCGCCCATAGTGTCAATGAACCCACAAATGATGTCGCAGATTCTCGTCTCTTGTAAAATAATTCTTGTATCTTCAATATTACAGCCTCTATCAATTTCTTAACGGGGTATTCGCGTGGTTCTTTGAAAAGGGCATTAATGCACTTAGAAATGTTTGTCGTGACCAAGTTGAATCTTCTTCCTGGAAAGTGCGAAGATGTCTATCTCTCGTACCCGATTTCTGTCAGCCATGCATGTACTCGGGGATTGGCCATTTCGATATCATGTATTATTTTTTCAAATTCGGCCCTCCTGCAAGTCTTCACAGTCATCCAATAATATATCTCCAACGACTTGTCCTTAAAAGTGTCCACCAAGTCTCTGTAGACGTGGTACTCGCAATACCCATGGATTGCACATGGGTAGACTTAGGGACCTCTTTCATTATGTCGGTCGGATATAATGACAAGACCCTCCACAGACCCTAACACATTGTTAAGGAACCAATTCCAACTACTGCTGTTCTCTGATTCCCGGATGCCAAACGCGACTGGAAATATATGATTGTCCCCATCTAAGGCCGTGGCGATGAATAGAACACCCTTGTATTTGCCCTTTAAGTATGTCCCGTCAATAGCCAATATCCACCGCAATGATTTTTGAAAACTTCAAATGCATTGTCTGAGAGCTAGAAAACTTCTCTCGAACCTGTAAGTCTGTTGGTTAACAAGCACGACAGTAACTGTCCCTAGGTTGGCCCTCCTCAACTCATGCAAATACAAAGGGAGTTGATTGTAGGAGTCTTCGTAAGACCCCATCACGTGATTAATTGCAAGCTCCCTAGCTTTCTATGCCTTCCAATAACTGATACGAATATTATATTTCTCTTGCATGGCGAAGATAATATCACGTAGCCTCAACCCTAGGCGTTGTTCAATACGGCTAATAACCAAATCACATGCTAGCTTACTGCTGGCTTGCCGGTGATCGCTCTTCATCCATGTCATGCTGCACGTGTGTTTTGATGTATAAGTCTGTATTTTGAATATACCCGTATCATTCACCCGAGATGCATGAACTCTCCATTCGCATGCATCTTTGAAGCACACCGCGGTAAATCTGCTCGAATTTGAGTATATTACTCTATACTGGAAATTATTTCGAAGTACAAATTGGCTCAAAACATATTGGCACCGACTCTGGTCCTTGAACGTTTTCTCAATAGCTATATCGGTCGGTTCACATAACAAATCAGTAGATTCCAGTATTTTTGCATTGGTGAGTGCATCATCATCAAACGGCGCGAGAACTTGACGAGTTATGAGGTTTGATGTTTCGGGAAGGTCTCAAAGTGGAATGTGGCTTACACGCATAGATGGGATGGTGGATGATGATGGCAGATCTGTTGTTGATGTTAACGGCGGTGTCTTATATTAATAATTACTGTTAATGTCAAGTGCACCATTGACTTGGCTAGTCACAACGTTTGATGTTTGCGGCGGATCGGGTAATTGATCATTGCTTACTACCACTTGTAATGGAGAAGGATTGTATTTAAATTTCACACCATACTCCTCAGTCACATTGTCCACATATATTGTGGTATTGATGTGTTGCATTGTTTCAATGATTAACGGGATGAATTTATCCGAATGCTCAAATTAGCAAGACAAGAACTCTTTGACGTAATCGTCGTCTTCGATTTCGATTGAAGGCATTGATTCGTTAGTGTAAGGATTCAATACTTTCATCCTAATATCACAATATTCTGGTCTACTCTTAATAATCTTGTAAATTCTAAATCGAAGCTCCTCGTACGTAGTTTCAAGACGTAGCGTCATTTGTTTTAATGTTCCACCCGTGTACGAGTATCGCTTGTTTTCAAATTCTAACTCCCCGCCAAAAGAGCACATGATTCTTGCAGCCATTATTTGAAAACCAATATAATGACACATTATCAGTGAATCGTAAATCAATGGAACCATGCCATATGACAAAACTCGATTAAATAATGAAGGACCGACAACTCATGTCGACACCTAAAAAGAATATGAAAAAAGAAAAGAAAATCTTCAAAATAGTAGATGAAGATAACACCTAACCAAATTTTGTGACCGACAACAATACCTGGCCTTCATAGTGATTTATGTAGAGAGAAACCTTACACTGTACTGATTTTTTGAAGCATGAATAGTAATTTATGTCAAATGACATGTTTTCATCATTTTTCAGTCATTTGCATCTGGAGAACTTGTAGCATGGAGGAATTTCAGAAAGTAAAAATTGAGGGGGGCAAGCATGAAATTGAGCGGGACAAACTGGAATTTGAGCGGGCCAAACTAGAATTTGAGCGGGACAAACTGAAAACTGAGCGGGACAAACTAGAAATTGAGCAGGACAAACTGCAACTTGAGCGGGACAAACTGCAACTTGAGCAGGACACACTAGAAATTGAGCGGGACAAACTGCAACTTGAGCGAGACAAACTGGAAATTGAGTGGACAAAACTGGAAATTGAGTGGGCCAAGTTGGAAATTGAGTGGGCCAAACTGGACAATGAGCGGGACAAACTGGAAATTGAGCGGGATAAACTGAAAATTGAGCAGGCCAAACTGAAAATTGAGCGAGACAAACTGAAAATACAGTGGGACAGTATACAGTTCATTTCATCATCCACCAAAGTTATAAAGTATGCTATACATCCACCCATGCACCAAAATTTCCATGTCTGTGCATTTCAGTCCGAGTTCTTTCTCTAATCATGATAGCCTTGGGAGGGTTGATCCGAGGGATGGGTTGATTGCTAAAGGGCCGATTAAAACTATATTAGGTTATCTTGCTGGCTGGCATAATGATTTCAGTACTAGCAAGATAACTCAACATAGTTTTAATCGACCCTTTTGCAATCAATCAACCCTCCCAAGGCCAACGTAATTAGAGAATGAACTCAGACTGAAATGCATAGACATGGAAATTTTCTGCACTCCAAGATCACTGTAAACCTCATACAATGTATATTCAACGATGTATATAATAAAATTAATACATTGTATAATACAACATCTTTCCAAAATTAAATTGAGGCAAACATTAAATTGAGCGATCCTAGCATGATATTTATCGAGGCAGACCTTAAATTGACTTTATCTACCATGAAATTAAGCTAGGCAAACATTAAATTAAGCGATCCTAACATGAAGTTTATCGTGGCAAACATTAAATTGACCTTATCTACCATGAAATTAAGCTGGGCAAACATTAAATTGAGCGATCCTAGCATGAAATTGACCAGGGTAAATATGGAATTCAGCGAGCCTAGCATGAGATCAAGTGAGCCCTAACATGGAATTGAGTGAGCTTCAAATTGAATTGAGCGAGTTTGACATAGATTCAATCGATCAACGCATAAAATTAACTAAGCCTAATGCATGAAATTAACTAAGCCTAACACATGGAATTGACCAAACTTCGTATGCAATGCCATTGTACGAGTGTAGCGTTTTTTTTCAAGATCTGTATCTTCGACTGCCGCAGTACCGGTCAAATGCAGGTTGAAGAGAGGTGCATTGGAGTGAGGGAATATTTTGAACCTTTTCAAGGAGATGCAACGAGTTCGTGGGATTTCACGTAACCCTAGCCAAGATGAAAAATGGCAAATGTAGAATGACGATATCTAGATGGATATCTAGATGCTTCACAGAGATTTCAGTTAGGAAAATGAGAAGATAACCCCTTGTACTTCAGTTCTTCATTCCAAGATATTGTAGGGCTGGAAGCACCTGTTTTTTTCATTAAGGGGAGTGAAAGCAACGCTGAAACGAATGCAGTGAAAAGAGTATGGAAAAAGGAGGGGTATTGTGGTCCTGAAATTCGTAATCCGCACGTGCAGGTCTAAGTTGCAAAACAAAGTTTGTCTTCTCATAAAACACAGCTGGATAAAAGGTGGGGTCCACAGTCCTAAATTTCTCAAGCTTTTCCATTCTTCCCAAACATGGAGTGGAATTGGCACAGGACCAAATGAATCCCATCCCACCTAATCCCACCGCCCAAACAGACCCTAAGAATCACGGATTGTGTCCAACCTCTATCGGACCTTCAAGCTACTGACTAGATTTGTGTTGGGCCACTGTGATGTATTTGTTTACCCACGCGGTCTATCCCTTTTCTCAAATTATGTTAAAGCTCGGCTTAAAATGAGCATATCTAATGGTTGAGTGGACAACACCATATATGACTCTTGCATTTAATGCAACTTACATTTAATGATTTATGCATTTAATGCAATCTAAGCTTAGTACTTGTGTTGTCCATTACTGAGTTGGATTTGCCTCATCTTTGGATCATACCTTTACATGATCTTATAAATGAATGGACAAAGTTGATAAACAGCTACAGAAAGGTCAACCCATATAGATATGGTCAGACACTTGAAGGTCTAACCTAGGGCAAACTCAATCCACTTCCCTCTAGCTCGGATCTATATGTCACCACGTAATCAATCTTCTTATTTCTTGAGGCAATTGGTATGTGGATTGCATGGTGACATTGCCACCATGGGTGTGGTTCTCTCATGGATGAGCCCAATGACTAATGACTGGATTCTCTAAGGTTTGTGTTTTATCCATCGTGGTTATCTATTTTTCCAATTCAGTTTAGACATGACCCCATAATTAAAGCATATCAAAAGCTTGGGCAAACTACACTAGAAATAGTAGAGATTTATCACCTCCGATTGAAAATTTCTTAGGAGCTAAGAAGCTTTGGATTAAGATGATATTGTACTTTGACTCCAAAATGGGATTGTATTGTAACTCAACGTGCCGTTATCATATAGAGTAAACTCTGTTTGGCAACTTAAATGCATATAGTTTATGCACACTACCCATCCACTTTTTCTGTTCATTTTAGGGGTTGAGCCCAAGATTAAAGCACATCAAAAGCTTAAGTGTACTACATGTTGTATTTCGTTTCAAAATTTGTATTTAAATATGAAATATTTTATTTCTCCTCTACATTTGAAATTTTCAATCCTTTTGAGTTGTGGGTTTTGTCTCATGTCAGATTCAACAAAGAAAATCTTCTTCTATATAAAATAGACATTTTGCCTTGGAGCTTGAGCCCCATTGAGGGGCACGTGAATTCAGTCTTATGAGGGCTATGTCAATAATTCTAATCTATGGTATTTACCACACACGCGCATGCCGAGCCGTGCCGTGTTCTTGCACAATGGGACGGGCTAGGCACGGATGTGAGTGTACTCACATCGTGCCTCAACTCAAATCCATAAGTCTTCTTTCTCAAATTCTTTTTTCTTTTTTGGTTCTTTATTTTTAAATAGTCCATTCGATTTAACCAAATATTCCAACACTACACCAATGGAAACAATTGGAATAATGATTTCTACATTTGAAACCTTTTTAGGCCACAATGATATTTAGTCATCTAACCCATTCATAAGGCCCATAGTGATGTTTAATCATCTAATTTGTTCATAAGATCACACAAACATGGACGAAGAAAATATATACATATAGAGAAATGGTCTCCTGCGAACCGTCCCGCAGGCTACTTGGTGCGGTCTAATTCCCACCGCAAAGGAGGAAATCCGATTGCGTACCAAGTAAACTTTGTTGGGCCCACTGTGAATGGATGTGGTTTATCCACGCCGTCCATCCATTTTTCAAGCGTATTTTAATAGTTGAGACCAAAATAGAATCATTTCCAATGCTCAAGTGGACCATAGAACAATAAGAAACATTGGGAATAATAATTTTCACTATTGAAACCTTTCTAGGTTCTACAGTGATGTTTATTTGTCATCCTACCTGTTCATAAGATCACATAGATATGGATGAAAGTAAAACACAAATATTAGATTGATCCAAAACTTGTAGACCCTAAAAAAAATTCAACTGTTGACGTTCAATTCACACTATTTCCTGTGGTGTGGCCCACTTGAGCTTTGGGTATACTTCATTTTTGGGTTTAACCCTTAAAATTATCTGTTAAAATGGATGTAAGGAGTGGATGGAATATATAAATCACGGTGGGCCCCACAGAGTTTACTCAGTACGCAATTCCTTCCCTAGCTATTGAGAGATTGAGAAGTGACGTCACCAAATTTTGTGGCCGCACCCTGATATATGTTTTGTATCCCCGCCATCCATCCATCTAGAGAGATCATTTTAATGTAATATTCAAAGAATGAGTCACATCCAAAGCTCTAGTGGACCCCACCACAGAAAACAGTGGGGAGAGTGGCGTCATCGTTAAGTAGGGATCAGATACTGACAAAGGTTATGTGGATTAGATACTGACAGGTTGAGTAGGGAGACTGGCTACTAAAGTGACATCACCAAGTTCTGTGGACCCCACTATGATATATGTGTTGTATTTACAGAGTCCATCCATTTGGAGATATTATTTTAAGCCATCAGCCAGAGAATGAGGTAGATCTAAAGCTTTAGTGGACCCCACCACAGAAAACAACGAGAAGATTGATGCCCATCGTTAAAACCTTTCTAAGGCCCATCACGATGTTTTTTAGAAATCCAACCTGTTCAAAAGTTAACAAAGACATTAAAGAGGAGAAAATACAAATATAAGCTTGATCGAAAACTTTTGTGGCCTTTAGAAGTTTTTAACGGTGGCATCACTCTCCCCACTGTTTTATGTGGTGGGGTCCACTAGAGCTTTGGATGTGACTCATTATTTGGATATTACCCTAAAATGATCTCTCCAGGTAGACGGATGGCGTGGATACAAAACATATATCATGGTGGGGCCACAAAATTTGGTGACATCACTTCTTAATCTGTCAATAGCCCATCCACGCGCGCAGGATCTCCTGTGGTGAAGGAATTGCGTAGTGAGTAAACTCTACGGGGCCTGCCGTGATTTATATATTCCAGCCACTCCTTACATCCAATTTAACAAAAAATTTTAAGGCTTAAACCCAAAAATAAAGTATATCCAAAGCTCAAGTTGGCCACACCATAGGAAACAGTGTGAATTGAATGTCAACCGTTGAAAATTTTCTTGGAGTTCACAAGTTTTGGATCAATCGGATATTTGTGTTTTCCTTTCATCCATATCTGTGTGATTTTACGAATTGGTTGGATGACAAATAAACATCACTGTAGATCATAGAAAGGTTTCAACGGTGGAAATTATTATTCCCAATGTTTCCTATTCTATGGTCCACTTGAGCATTGGAAATGATTCAATTTTAGTCTCAACCATTAAAATACACTCCAAAAACGGATGGACGGTGTGGATAGGCCACATCCATTCATTGTGGGCACAATAAAGTTTATTAGGTACGCCATTGAATTTCCTCTTTGTGGTGGGAACAGGACCGCACCAAGTAGCCTGCAGGATTGTTCGCAGGACACCATTAGTCATACATATAAGCTTATCCAAAACTTCCGTGGCCTCCAAAAAATATTTCAACCGTGGACATTCAATTCACACTATTTTACGTGTCATGAACCACTTGAGTTTTGGATTAGGCTTTAACCCTTACAAATTATCTAGCAAAACAGTAGAAGGGAGTGATAAAATACATAAATTACGGTGGGTCCAGCAGAATTTACTCGATACGCAATCCGCTCTTCCCAAAACCGGAGTGACCCCTCTGCTGCCAGGTAGGTACTTGTTCATGCTGAGCTATGTGGGCCTCACCGTTATATGTATGTTTTATCCATGCCATCCATCCATTTTCTCCTGCTAATTTTAGAGAATAAGCCAAAAACGAGCTGGATCGAAATCTCGAATCTACCACACCATAGGAAATAATGGTGATTGAATAAAAACTTCCTGGAGCCTCCAAAAGTTTTAGATCAACCTGATGTATCTGTTTTCCCTTCATCCAGGTCTGGGTGACCAAATCAACGACTTTGATGGCAAATACAGTGGACCCTAGGAAGTTTTTTAATGGTTGGAATGCAATCACCGCTTTTTATTATGTTGTGGCCCAACCTATATTTGGATCTGCCTCATTTTTTTTTCTCACAGCGTAAAATGAGCTGGTAAAATGGATGTACGGAGTGGATAAAACACATGGGCCCTCGGCACCAACCAGTACCAAGTCCGATTCCCCCACGAACGTTAGTAGATAGCTTCTCCCCACGAGCGGCCTTCCTCGTAGTTATCGTCCTTTTGAATAGTGGGTCCCATGCTCACCTAACATGTGATCACTCTCACGTCGTGAGAGTGCATGGTAGAGCCGGTACAAATGCGATATGGTAAAGTCATCTTTCCACCGTACATGTGGCAATGTGAAATATCAGTTTTAACCGTTCATTTTCTTTTTCTTAATGCCAATGTCAATTATTCAAAATACCGCTACATTAAATTACTCCAATCATTCATTGAGAGGTCTTCAAATGATGAAAGGTTGACATCTATTGTAATAAAGCAAAGAAAATTAATTCATAAGATTGTCTTGTAAATAAAGTTTTTTACTCACGTTTCGTCCATGATACGGCCCACCAGATGGACAGTTCTGATTTATAATTCATCAGGTCATGTGTACTGTGATGCAATAGCTCAAACGTACTCCGGAATATCTACCGGTTCCGGCGTATATCATGTCTCCTCTTCCTCACCTCATTTCAAACAGTAGTAAATGCTATCTAACGCCCATGGTTCCAAATCAGGGATCTAATATAGTGTGCGTTTAACACTACACATGGGATGAAATTACGTCAATCCTGACCGTCTGTATCGCAGAGGTCAGCGTCAGTATATCTGAGAACCAATTGATCTGAGAGATCCTAACCACACATCAACATGTGGGCATTAAAAGATATTTACAAAGAGAATGTTGATTAGTCCAAAATCTGGAGTCGATTTTATATGATTAATGATCGTCCAACATGTTTGACTTCGGAATGTGATCTATCCAACAAGAGGCCACGATTTGGACAGCCTGGATTGACCCGTCAACGACGTGTATGGTCGAAGAGTCACCACTGTTTAACACTACAAGAAACGGACGCGCTTCTCTTGTGGCCTTTAAAAGAAAGAAAGAAAACAAAGCAGCAGAGACGGCCATTACATTTCCCCTTTGCGGTAAAAGCTTTCTGGTAAGAGATCTTGGATCCTCTAAAAGGGTCGAGATTTGACCTTTCTTTTCCTTTTCGGCCGTATAAAAAGAGGTCGATTCGCTGAAATCGCTTCAGAGATCTTCGATCCGAGGTAAGGATCTGATCTTCCAACGAGAGTCGATTCATTTCTTCTTTTTTCTGGTATTTACAAAAAATTAAAAAAATTTGCGTTTTTTCGATCTGCTCTAGCTTTTTGGATCTTGAATTTGTAGGAAATGGTTTTGTGTTACTTCCTTTTTGTTTCTTGATTGCGAGTGATCAACGAATTTTAGGGTTTTGGATGTTGATTATGATGTCTTGGAATTTGAATCTCGATCTTTCGTCTTTGGTGTCATGGTTTTGATCGCTATGAATCCGATTCATGTCATGGTTCTTTTTTAGATGTTGGATGAATTGTGGCCGCTGAATTCCCTCAAGTTGGGCCTACCTTTAGGGGATCCAGGTCATTGATCTGATCGGCCATGCTTTTGATGGACTGTGCCACATAAATCTATCAGATTGGAAGAACATCGCCTATCAATTGGTGTTATTAAATTGTTATTAATTTGACAGATGAACGTGGAAGGGAGAATGCCATGCATTAGATACCTACGGTCTTTGAATCTGGTTTGATTTTCTGGTGCCATGCTGTTTATGGACTGTGCCACAAAGATCTATCAGATTGGAAGAATCTCGCCCATCAATTGGTGTTATTAAATTGACAGGTGAACGTGGAAGGGAGAATGCCACGCATTAGATACCTATGATCTTTGAATCTGGTTTGATTTTCTGGTGGGGCCCATCAGGTCAATGGTTTTGATCACTGATCTTTGTGCCCTTCTTGCAGGAATGCATGACCGTATCATACAACCAATATCTCAGTCCCATCATCATGCAATCTTCTTTCCTTTGTCTTATCTTTGATTGATCACAAAGAAAAGAAAAGAAAAGATTTTGCTTTAGTTTTTCAGGCCATCATAATAATTCATTTAAATCTTTAGCTGTTTTCCCAAGACTGAAAATTTTATTTTATTTTATATATTTTTTTAATTTCCTTACTGTTGATGTCAATTAGAATGAAACTTTTCCCTAATTATGGAAAGACTTCATTCTATGTCCCAGTCTTAAGGAAATTAACTATCATTTACATCCAGTGGGACCACTGTAAATGGGTCTCTGCTCAATAGGATAATCCTAACCCCATGACTGGTAGCCTACAGAGGGATCGAAAGAAGAGGGCAATATCTAGGTCTAACAGGCCAATGCCCATTGATCAGACAGGATTGTACAGCCTGTGCAAGTTTTGGGCCATGAGATAGCCGTGGTCGTACGGAATGGATTTTAGTTCGGATCACTTTCCATGCGTATGGTGGAGAAGGCGCAAATGAGCATTATTCTATACTGAATCAGTCTGTTTGTTGCATTATGGGACATTCTTTAACTTTCTTTGTACTACATGTGTTTACTTTCCTCAGCCTTTTAAATTATATCTTGCTCATCAACAAATGTACAGTTTGCTGATGTGCAGGACCATGTTTTGGTGGTCGAAACTGTTGATCTGATGCCTTGAAAATGGTCCAGTCTGCAAAACCCCAACCCTTCAGTCGGTGACCTAGCATTAGCAATAGCAATGATGATTAAGAGAACTACAAAACAAGGGATCACATTAAATGGAAAGTGGTCCAGAGATCAAAGGTTTGGAATTCCAAGCTTGGAGATTCGTGGGGCATCCACCATTCTGGGTGTGTCCCATGGTATCAACAGTTTGGTTCATCAAACCATGGTCCCAAATTTACAGAATACTGTGCATCAGCAAATTGTACGTTTGCTGTTGAGATGGACCTAGAATGCCTCATGTTAAAATGATGCTACTTGCCATTACTTATCAGTAATTGGAACTTTTACAGGCTTCTTTCTGCATCAACCCGTTGGTTTAAACCATGGGTGTGGAGATGGTGGGAGCTGATTTTACACAAGGACAGACAAGGGATGGTATCCAAGAAAATGTTGATATTGTGAAACCAAATCAGGGATCAGAACCTGAAGAAACTATCAAATTTGGTATTGTGGATGGTGCAAATGGTACAACAAATGGACCCACCAAGAGCGAAGCTGATCCTGCTAGCAATGCCAACTTCCCCAAGGATGCACTCGACGAGTGGCCTGCACCAAAGCAAATTCATTCTTTCTATTTTGTCAGGTTTAGGTCCTATGAAGACCCGAAGCTGAAAGCTAAACTTGATCAGGCTGATAAGGAGATTCAGAAGAAGAATCAAGCTCGTTTTCAGCTAACTGAAGCAATAAAGGCAAAAAGGGTACATGTCTCTTTATTCATTTTACATATGGAAATTTTGCTTGTTTCACAAATCAGAATGACATACATTGAGTGCTTTTTTGAACTGTGAAAACTTCCCAAAACAGGCACAGGTGTAAAATGGCTGAAATCAAATAATTAATATTGGAAAACATTGAATTTCATTGCATTTGTGCAGTCAGACCGAGCAGCTGTGATTTCACAACTGAAGCCGTTAACTGCAGAGGATAGACGGTACAAAATGATTTTGGATGAGAAGAGAAAGGAATTGGAACCGCTTCAAGCTGCTCTGGGCAAGCTCCGTAGTGCAAGCAACACTGCCAGAGAGAAGGGTGTGGGCTTATGCTCTTCAGAGGAAGAGCTTAATGATCTTGTAAGCTTGATCTGTTGAGCTGTTTTGGTTACATGCTATTTCTTTTGGCATGTCTGACGCTTGTTTGTGCTGGTGCCATTGAGACAGATTGCTAGCTTGCACTATCGCATGCAACATGAGAGCAACACCTTAGTCGAGGAGAAGCAGTTGCTTCGAGAAATCAAACAGCTTGAAGGGACCAGGGATAAAGTTATTGCCAGTGCTGCTATGAAGGCAAAGATCCAAGATTCACTAGGTCAAAGAGATGCTATTCAGGACCAGGTCAAAGTAAGTTCTCTCTCTCTCTCCTCCCCCCCTCCCCTCCCCCTCCCCCCTTCCCCCTCCTCTTGGACCCTTCTATGTAATTCCTATGGTAGGAAGTATGTTTTATTTTGTTGGAGCAAACTCTCAGTTTCTTGATTTCATATATTTGGGTGTTTCTTCAAATGTAGCTTATAGGTGGTAATTTGGATGGGGTGAGAAAGGAGCAGCAAGCAGTTAGGACGAAAATAAAGCATCTAGAGGAAGAATTGAATGCCATAGACAATGAGATTGCTTCCATGCAGGAGGAATTGACAGCTCTGAGCCAGAAAAGGGATAAAGCGTATGAAACACTTAATGAATTGAGAAAACAGCGTGAAGAAGGGGTAATGTTACTTTTCCCTTCTCAGGTTCTAACTTTTCTCACTGTCTGGGATCATGTGCGTTCATTCATATTGGGGCAATGTATTTTTTTAAAAATAGTATTTGACATATATGGGGTTAAGCATATGCAAATATTTCTTTATTCCTAGGATCCCATTGCAAGCTTGCAACCAAAGCTTTGGATGTGTAGATGTTGCCTTGAGTTTTTTTTTTTTTCCCTAGGTGAATCGTGCTTTGATTGAAATGTATTGTATAGACACCAGGTACCATTTGGGGAAGAATCTGATTTGTTTCTTGAGGCATTTTTTAGATTTTTAACTGTTATTTAGGTTTCTGATTCGGATTCATATGGACTAAAGTTTTGCTTTTCGCATTTGTGATAATGTGTGGAATCAATCAATGATAGGAAAAATTATTTGAAAATTATTCTCTTTTTTCTTTGTTCTTTTTTCCCTTTTTTTGTAATTCATAGCACATGCTATTTGGGCCCCTTTTTTCGTATAAGACACAAAATTATTTTTTTTTTGAAAAGCAATGAAAAGAGACTATCCATCAAGGCAATGGATAAGATTTGACAACAAGCAGGGAACACTTAGCTGTGCTTAGCTAGGTCATCTACAATATGATTCACCTCTCGAGGGACTATGGAAAAGGAAATTAGATTTTGCCACGCATTCATCTAATTTCATTTACGCAGAAGAAACGATTCCAATGAGCCATCAAAGAACCGCTCACCCAGGCATGGCTTGATGTATCGTCCAGAACTGGTACGTATTGATGATACATACCAATATCATCCATGAATGATGTGGTTGTATCAGCCCATATTAACCAAAAAGCCCAATGCAGGGGCGATATGGAGCAAAACAACCCCATATTAGTGGTGGTGACCTATATGGCACACTAAAACCGATTTCAAACCATGCACCCAAGTGGTGGCACTTTTTGAATCCCGGAAGTAAGAGGCAATGCTAGCCTTCTTATCCACTCTTAAGTCTCATCTTGACTTCTATCAACTCCACTTGGTTGGAATCCCCAAACTCGCAAGGCCTCAAAAAGGCATGCTTGATCCTGCCTAGGCCGTCCCTGTGGACACCTCTCACCTCCGAGGGATCCGGGATTCAACCATCCACATTTAGCTTCAAACACCTTGCTGGTCTTGGGTCTCACTTGCCAGAAGTTGTGGCGGCTTGCCAATGTCATTGATCACCTTGATCTGATTCTATACAAGGTTTATAAAGTGATACCTTTCAACTCTTTTGCTGAACTTGGCTCAATCAATGAAAAGCTTTTTCTTCTTCATGCCCTTAGTAGACGCCTACACATCATTGAAGATTTGTATGTTTCAGTCCTTCCAAATACCTCATAAAATGCTTGAGGGAGCATTCTCCAAAGAATTCGACCACTAATTCTAAACAAACCAACCCCCAACCTTCGGAAAGTTAGCGCAATGTTCAGAAGTGCTTAGCAAATCCCAAATAGATTAAGGAAGAGCACCAAACCTCTTGAACGAAATTGCAATGGAGGAAAAGGTGATTAACTGATTCGTCTTCTTTTCGTCAAAGAATGCACACATACTTGGGAGACATTTCTGTCTTTCCTTCTTCTTCTTCTTCTTAATCTTTTTTTAGGCTATCAAGAGCAAGAATTTAGTTTGCCATAGCCATTTAGCAAATTGCTTTGGCCCTGGGGGAGTAAGAGAGTCCCAAACTTTAGAAAAACTTGGAGCAAGACAGGCAAAGAGCTTTGGCAAAAGCTTTTGTGGAGAACATCTTGCTCAATGTCGAAGGCCAAATCCTTTTGGTCAATGCTGTTGAGAGGGAAGAGAACCCCTTTAAGGATCAATAGAAGCTTCCACCATTGAAATTTCATGATTTTTGAGGTTCTTCAACTTAGGAACCCTAGCCATAATCCCACCAACAATTTCAGAATGATCCTAAATTTTTATTGCCTTTGCCATAATTGTGTAAAGCCTCAATAATTTATGTCCTAGAGCAAACCCTTTGTTGAAAAGTGAAGGCTTTCCATATATGAGAATCCTTACCTTTAATTACACACCCTAGAATCCACCCACCTTGTTTTCCCCCTTATTTCGTCCTCCAAAGGGCATCCCTTTCTTGACAAAAAATGTTTTTAAGTGCTACCATTTAGAAAGAAGGGATCAATTTCTCTCTTTGATACTGCCAATGATGACCTCCGCCTTCCTCAGACTTCTTGACATCCTCCCAATTAATGTTATGAAATTTAAAACCAGCCCTTTACTTTTTCCTAAGAAACTCCCACTAAAATTCTCAAGTTAAGTTGTAATAAATGTCGGAATTTTGTAAAGAGGGAGATAATAAATTGGGAGGTTAGCTAGAGTTGCCATGAAGAGAATGATCCCCCACATCATTGAAAATGCTTTTGTTTCACTCCTTCTAAATACCCTATAAAATGGCATGAGGGCACACTCCCCAAAGAAATCTACTAGTAATTTTGAACAGACCAACTCCCAACCGTAAAAAGGATATGCCAGTGTTTTAGAAAACTAAACAAATCCCGAATAGATTGAAGGAAGAAACACCGTAAACCTCTCAAATGAAATTGCAATGGAGGAAAAGTTTACTAACTCTTCATCTTCCTGGTAAAGAATGCACCTACATACTTCGAAGGCATTTCTTTAATTAGCAGTTAAGTGAAATATGGAGGAAATTGGTGAAATCTTTTTTTTTTTTAAATCATTTTTATACTGGAAAATTTGTGTTTTTCACTGTTAATTAATGTGGAAATTTTATATATTGATAGGTGTTGACCGATCTATTGATTAGCTACAAATTTTATATATTTATTATTGTTATTTTTTGAAGAGTGAAGAATTTAATTTTATCAACAAGCTTTAGTTCTGACAACAAAAATACAACCCAACATCCTCTAATAATTACAACCAAAATGAAAAAAAACAGTCCCACAATGAGATTGTGGACAACAAACCCTTTACAACCCAAATATAGAAATTACAAAATCTAGATTTACTTCTTGATTCTCATACACCCACTATAAGACCTCTCTCTTGGATTCCTCCACTATTTGCTCCCATGACCGTTGTTCGTTGAGGAAACATTAGCGATTTCATTCTCGCCAGGTATTCCACACAACTGCTAGCAATATAGGTTGCCACGTCACCTGCTTTTCCTTCGGTAGATTGTTTACCATGCCGCTCACAAAGCAAATCTACCACCAATTGTGCCATCACCCATAACACATCAAAGTACGATAAAAAAGTAGCAGGCAATGGATAAAAAGATGGTATAATGATTTTGTATCTCCCTTACAAGAGAGGCAAATATTTGGTTGAATCATAGAATGTTTCTGAAGATTTTTATGGTTAAGACGCGATTACGCCTGACCAACCAAAGAAAGGAAGCAACCTTGGGAGGTGTCCCATAGAACCAGAACGCATGGATGAATTCCTGTCTTCTTGTTGCCTTAGAACCTATAAGCATTATGTAGAATGATTTAACTGAGAATATACCCTAAGACGAAACCTTCCACACCATGGAATCCTCAAATGCTAACAAGTGATGAACATTATGGAGCTGATCCAATAAGTGAGTGCAATTTGCCGCCTTCTTTTCTGATAAGGCTCTTCTACAAGGGGAGACCATATGCCGCTTCTGCCTACCAAGGAATTACATGTGGATACAGAAATGTTCTTCATAGGAGATAATGATGCCAAGGAAGGGAATTCGAGTTCCAATGGTCGTCTCCACACCAAGGATCCTCTAAAAAACAAACATGATTCCCATTTCCAAAGGAGAAGTCCAACCCACCCTTATATAAAGGACCTATCGAGTTTAAAGCCCTCCAGATTTTGGAAGTGCGATAATATGATGATCTTTTTAATCTCCAACCCCCTCATAAACTCCATGCTTGAAATGCAACTATTCCCTCCATAGCCTCCCTTCTTCTGAATTGAACCTCCATTGCCATTTTCCTAGAAGTGCCACATACATAGTGATGCAGGACAATTAACCACTTGCTCTAAAAGCTTGAACTCTTAGAGCACAGTGAATCAATCTCTTTATCTTATAGCCCATGCTCTACATCTCATAGGGTAGGACCTCGGCCAAACCCCCCCCCCCCCCGTGAGCCCCAAATCACATGGGTACCGCCTCACACGAGCCACCCGTCTCACACGGGTGGGGCCCGCCTCTAATGGGCCGCCCACCCCGAGTGTGTCCCTGCATCCCACAGACAACCCCACTCGAGCCCGAAGTGAAAATGTCCTTGCATTAATCACCCCCGGTGAGGAGTCTCGAACACAAGACCTCCCGCTCTGATACCAATTTGATACAAGACAATTAATCACTTGCTCTAAAAGCTCCGAACTGTCAGAGCACGGTGAATCAATCCCTTTACCGTATGGCCCAGGCCCCACATCTCATGGTTAGGACCTCGGCCGAACCCCCCTCGTGGGCCCCGAATCACATGGGTACCGCCTCACAGGAGCCACCCGCCTCACACGGGTGGGGCCCGCCTCTCACGGGTTGCCCACCCCGAGTGTGTCCCTGCATCCCACAGGCAATCCTACTTGAGCCCGGTGTGAAAATGCCCCTACATTACATAGATTTCAAAACTCTAATGCATGTGCCTCATTCTAATATTGGCTTGCAAACCTCCTCCCACTTGAGTAAATGGAATTTCAGCTTTTCCTCTGCCCCTTGCGATAAGAAGTCATGGCTTATCTTTTCTAGCTTATCCAAAATTGACTTCGGGCACTTATATAAAGACATAAAATAGACAAGAAGGTTTGAGAGAGCCACTTTAATAATGCGGGGCCCATCTTTGATGTGGACAGTCCATCATGTGGGCCCCACCTTTGATGTGGACTGCCCATTGTGTGGTCTCCTTCTTTGATGTGGACAGCCCATCATGTGAGGCCTCCTTTGATATAGACCATCCATCACATAGAGAGAGATAAGTAGAAAAGTTAAAAGGAATAAGTAACTTTCATCACATAAGTTACTTTTACAATGTGCGTACCAAACTAACTTAAGTTAAATAGGTAACTTATTAACTTAACATAAGTTAAAAAGTTACTTATTGGGTGGTATCCAAACGGGCCCTACGTGGCGCAAGCTATTTAATACACTGGTTAGAGGACATGAAAAGAACTCGTATTTGCAAATATCCATGGGACTGTTTCCATTGATGAAATTGCCAAAGCCTTTCTTACTAGCATTGATTCCACTCACACACAAAAACTGAGCTGGACACAACCTGATCAAGTTCCTCCCAAAATTCCCGCCTTTTATGGATCACCATCGTATATAACATTGGACAACATCCACAAGAATCCATTGTTCTTGGATAAGAATCTGTCAAAGACTGAGGACCCAATATGTTCCTCAAGCATTGCAATGGAATCTTTGTTCCAGATTGCGAGAATGCTGCCAGATCTTGCATGGCTGGGAGACGACTAGCAACCTGAATTTGAATTCCTCCCCCAACATTCCCTGATCCAATAGTCAGAGAATGCTAAGGCTTCAGTTTCCTGATGAACTTCCTGTTTGCAAGTTGTTTTTCAGTTGTGCCCAGCATAGTGAAAAGTCTCAGATTGGAAATTTCTCCTGAGGTTTTCAGATTTGGAGGTTCTTATTGGAAAAAATGCAACAAAAATAAAGAATTAAAATATTTATTGTGAATTAATAGATAATTTAAAATTTTAAACATCATCATCATCATCATCTAGTGTTGGCTATGAATTTTAGAATTTAATAAATAATGAATTATTTAATATTAGTTTTTTGCATTAATTTCTTGATAAAAATGAAGTCTAAAATCTGTCAATATTTTGAAATTATAACAACCATGCATTTCATGTATTATTTGCGAAAATATTGTGAGATTTTCAAATCTCGGCGACATTTGTTGTACTAGCACCCAACCCTCTAATATTCCAAGACATGTCTTAATTTGGAAAGAAATGATACCCGTACCACTTTTCCTTCCTTTCTTTCTTAATTCATCGAGAAAGAAAGATTGCATACCTCTCTGCAAACGTTTCCATGTTTTCTTTCCCCCTTCTTCGAGGATGAGATTTTGTCTTTTCTTTCCAAGCCTCCAAGCAAATTCTTGTGAGAAATTAGTCATATCAATCAAATTCCCTTTAAAAGCTCCTCCCCCTCAAAGACACGTGCTTGCCTCGTCTACCTAACACAAAAGGTGTTCCAAAATGGTAACGGTGGCTGTAACGGCAACCACCATTACCGTTATGATATGGGTCGTAACGGCCATTACGGCCCTTTTTTATTTTTTGAAAAAACTGTTACAGGACTGTTACGACCTATTTTTTCTATAACGGCCGTTACGACTGTTTCGACCCCGTAATGCATAACGGTTATGACCGTTACGTAACCGATTTTGAATACCTTGCTAACACCTACCGTCACACTGAACATTTAAAGATCAGCCCCATGAACACGTGGCAATAGATGCTTCTTTCCCTTTCCTAGCTGAGCACCATTACCATCCATCTGTCCTGACAATCTGGAACCTACCACCAAGTCATCATTTTCTCTCTTCCTAGTTTACCTTTCCCCTCGCATGGATTCCAGCACGATCAAGTTTAGCGACTTTCTTTTAAACATATTGAGGCTTTTTAGACTTGTTGTTATCTTTCCTTCTTTTTTTTTAAATTATTACTTTTTAGAATCATATCATGCCGTAAGGAGGGTTGTTTTTTTTTTTTTTTTGATAAGGTTATCTTTCCGCAAGGAGTTTCAAGAGGATATGTTGACATGATTACAGATATGTATGAGGACCACTAGGGGGGAGAAAAGTGAGCTTCCTGTTACTTCAGACTTGCACCTAGGGTTGACATTGAGCACTAACCTTTCCGCATTGATTATAGAGAAGTTAATGAGGCATTTGCACGAAGAGACCCCAAGGTATTTGTAGATGACAATTTTGATTTACAAGATGAGGGAGCGTGTAAAAACAAAGTGCATGGGGTACAATTTTAGTAACAATAGGAGTGGAAACAAGGAATCAATTAAGATTTTTTATTTTTTTTTCTTTAGTTGAGAATTTTATTGATCAAAGCAGAAAGCAAGGGAAACAGAAAGTAGGAACAAAACTTGCTTACCCCAAGGCAGCATTGAAATCCCAACTAAAGCTTAAACTAAGGAGCCCAATCCTTGAATATAACTAACACTTTCACAAAAAACCCTGCAATTGAAACACGAACATTCTGAAAGCATTGGTTATTTCTTTCAGCCCACACAACCCATAGGCAACCATGAGAAGTATTCTCCACTTCTTTTTTCCCATTGCTCCTCCTTAGTCCACATGCCAACCACAAAACAAATCATCCATAGCTTTTGGTATCACCCAGGAGATTCCCACGAGCCTAAGAAAGCTCCACCAAATGTCAGAGGAGAAAGGGCGATGTATGAGCAGGTGATCAACAAATTCCTCCACCCAGAGACAAAGTAGGCAAACATTCGGGATTTGCATTCCACTTTTCCTCAAATTATCTACAGTTAGCACTCTATTCCAACCCATTAGCCATCCGAACGCTGCAACCTTTAGAGGCATTCCGTAGAATAATACAGATCGATGTGGCGGCACGAGGAAAAAGTTGATGCTGAAAGAGATATGTACAACGATCGAACCGTAAATAGCCCTAATCCAATCAGCGACCAACACATTGAATCATCCGATGGGGAGGAAATAGACAGAGATAAGAGAAGAGTAAACTCCTCAATCTCTAAATCTAAAAGATTTCTTTGAAAAGGAGGGGATCCAAATTCCTTCCCCACCATTAGACCAGAAACAGTCCATGACCAAAGTGTCAGGATCTAAGGTAATGGCAAGCAATGTTGGATCAGATTCTGCCAGGGTACAATCGCCATACCAAAGATCCAGCCAAAAGCGTATTCTCAAGCCATTCCCAAGATCAGAAGAAATTCCTTCGAACATTGCAGGGGCAAATCTAGTTATGCCTTTCCACAAGAACAATGTGCGGTGAAGGAAGGAATTTATTGGTCTACCACCCTCGAGAGGTAGTACCATATTTCACAACTATGATTTGATGCCACAAGCTCTTAGCTTCATTACCAAACCTCCAAACCCATTTGCCTAGAAGCGCTTCGTTGACCAAAAGGAGGCCCTTAATATTCGCTCCCCCTTCCTCATAAGGAGTACAGACCTCTTTCCAATTAGGTAGGGGGGACTTTTAAGTAGGGGGGACTTCCTTCCATTAGAGGCACCTTGCCAAAGGAAATTTCTTATGAGATTGTCTATTTTAGCAATGGCAGACTTTTTGCACCGAAAGAGCAATAAAAAATAGATTGGCAAGTTGGATAGGGACGCCTTGATTAAATTCAATCCCCCATCCAATGGTAGCAGGTTGAGCTTCCAAGTGGAGAGTTTCCTCTCCATCCTCTCAATAATTTTATCCCACAAGGCAAAAGGGGGCTTCTCAATGCATAAGGGCAGACCTAGGTAGGGTTGGGAGATTATGTACCTTACAACCAAAGGAGCGGCTAGAGAAGTACATACTACCTCAACATCCAAATTTATGCCAAAAAGTTCGCTCTTGGGCAAATTGACTTTAAGACCTGAAACAACTTGAAACCAACAGATTGTCATTCTTAACAATGAGACCATAAATTCGTCTGCCTCACAGAAAAGCAATGTGTCATCCACAAATTGCAAATGATAGATTGGATGATGGAAATTTTCCACATAGAAGCCCTCGAATAAGCCAACCTCCTGCCCCCGAGACAACATGCCACTAAGAGCCTCCATAACCATAACAAAAAGGAAAGGGGACAGAGGGTCAGCTTGACGAAGACCCCTTGTGGCCCTAAAGAAACCAAAATGGGAGCCCTTAATGAGAACGAAGAATTTGGGGGACATTAAACATATTCTTATCCACGATCTCCATTTGAAACCAAATTTCATTCTTTCAAGAATATAATCTAGGAATTCCCAATCCAGATAGTCATAGGCTTTTTCAAGGTTAAGTTTGCACACAATTCCTAGCTCCCTTGGTCTAGCTTGGGAGTCCAAACATTCATTGGCGATGAGAAGACAATCAAGAATCTGTCTCCCTTCTACGAGTGCATATTGGTACGGGGATATAATCTTAGGAATTATCATCCTTAGCCTCTAGCTCAGAAATTTGGATAGAACTTTATATGGACTTCCAATAAGGCTAATAGGATGAAAATCCTTAATATTTTGAGCCCCTTACATTTTAGGAATCAAGGCGAGAAAAGTGCTTCCCAACTCAGTGGCCAACCTATTTGCAGTCAAAGAAATAACAAGTAAAATCAAACAAATCGGATTTCTCTATTTCCCAAAAGGATTGAAAAAACGCAACTGGAAAACCATCTGGTCTAGGGGCTTTATCCCTTCCAAGTCCCCACACCACCTATTTCCCAAAAGGATTGAAAAAACCAATTAGAATTAATTAAGATTGTTGACCGAGAAGTATAGTAAAGTGACTACTTTCGATACCATGGTTGATAATTCTTGAGTGGAGGGAGTGTGAAGGATGTTACACATAGAACTAAAGCTTGGTGGAAGAAATGGAGATGTGCCTCTGGAGTTTTATGTGATCGTTGTATACCAATCAAACTGAAGGAGAAATTTTATGGGATAGAATGTTGGGCAGTTAAGAAACATGTCCACAGGATGAGTATAGCTGAATGAGGATGTTGAGATGGATGAGTGGTAAGACGAGGAAGGATAAAAATATAAATGAATTCATTTGAAGGAACTTACAAGTAGCACCAATTGGTAGTATGATGGCGAAAGTAGACTTAGATGGTTCGGTCATGTGCAACAGAGATGTGCCGGTTAGGAGTGGGTGCAAGTTGAAGTGGCGGAACAGGATTCATGTGGCCAACCCCAATTATAGTAGGGATAAGGCTTAGACAATGATGATGGTGATGAGAATCATACCTCGCCATCTCTTACTCTTCAATGAGGGCTTCAAATTTCTTCCCCATCATTTAAAGCATCAAAGATCCTTGGAGACTCCTTTGTCGACCAGAATCTTGGGCCAGCTAGACCAGATATTGTTGACATCCAGAGAGTGAGGATTGATGTCGACAGTGTGGCCTACACCACCTCCTATGCGTAGGAAGTTCTGCTTGCTCCATACACGAAACTGCATCCCTGATATTGAAACCCAAATCTCCTTGGCCATGCATCCGGCGATATACTTCCATCTGTGCAGCTGCCATTAATAGGGAGCAGAGAGAGAATTCTAGCGCATCTGCACATAAGGGCAAATAAAAATTACTGTTTCTTTCGCTTTCTTTTGACTTCAGTGTTTCCTGCCAATCCCCAATACATATTTACCCATTGTTTGATGCCGCCAATAGAGAGGGCTTCCTATTCGAGGTCAGGCATGTCAAGCAAAACCCTTTCCAGCCAGGGAAGACACTCCGTGACCAACCTTCCATCAATTTGCATAGTCCAGTTACTGGGATCAGGACCCTGCACCTTGTCCTTTGTCAAAGTGCCATCCCTGATTTGGACTCTCCCCTAGTAGAATGTTTCTTAAGGTCCTTTCTGCTCAACAATCCTCCCATGGGAAGAATGGGAAACAGCTTTTCTTCTTTTCTTTTTTCTAGCTTCATGCTTCTTCCCATCTTGGACACAGGTTCTTGCTGCTGCACCTCATTTGGAAAAATAGAGGTTCATTTTCTTCTAGCAGCCTGCCTTCTATCATTGAGGTTATAAATGTCATAATGCATGAAGGCAAAACCCCTGATTTCAAACAATTGTCAGCGCCAAGGAATAACCCCCCTGGCTACTTACTGTATCCCATAGTAGAAAAGGTCCATCTTCATCCAGCCATGGGGAGGATTAGATGAATAAGGAAAATCTCCCTCTTCCATCCTCTGGTTGATCCTCCATTTGGTGGTACTCTTTTGTTCCACTAAACAAGAGGCCATCCTTTGTTCTCCCCCATCCTTTGCTCACTTTTCGAGGCCTTCCACTGCCACATATACTTATTTAATGCTTCCTTTATCTTCCTCAGCTTGTGGTATGGCACAAAAGGCCTTGAAAAGTGATGGCGAACAGCTTGGTGGGTTTTCTATGCCTTTTGTGCTCATGTTTTCTTAAAAATTTGTGGCGATTGAATAATCACAAAATTAGAAAACAAAGACTGTGCAATCAATTCTTAGCAGTCCACTGCACACCCTATCCCTCTTCTACCTTTTTGCAACACAAGCTAGATTGGGAAGCAAAGCATGCTAAACCCTCAAAGAAAATCACTCTTTCAATCCACTTCATAACATAAAGAGGGGTTACAAAAAAAAGACCTTATAGAGAGGCTTGAGAAGCACAAAAAAACATTATGTAATGTGAAATGACCAAAATGCCCGCCTTTGTGTTTCTCTCACTAACACCCCTTGAGTGAGCTTAATTTAGTCTCTGTCCTTTATCTTAAAACATAAACACAATGAATCATTAAATAAGTAACTAGTCACTAGTCAATCCATGTTTGGTCATGTGGGATTCACATGTGTGATCAAGTGCGGTCCACACATGGGATTGATGATCTACTTGCATCAGCTCATCTGCTTGCATCATAGGGTAAAGTTTGTACAAATGTGATGTGTGAAATGGAAGAGAAAAAACATGTCTAGGAAGGAACAAGAAGTAACAGAGATGACAAGAGAAACATGCGGAATACACTCAAGGAATGTTAGGAAAGCTCTAGGAAACATGATGTGAAATGAAAAAAATTATTTCCTAATACCGACCCCAAGAAAACTAGCTTCCCTCTTTTTTTCTTTTCCTTTTTTTCTTTTTTCTTTTCCTTTTTTTCTTTTTTCTTTTTTGGTTTCTTTCTTTCTTAAGGCTACCTTGCAAAATTCCCCTTGTGTTCTTATTTACCCTTCATTCTTGTCTAGATTCCTCATTCTTATTTTGTGGAAACTGGATGGAATTTGTTTTTGCTTACCTGTTTCCTACTTCCAAAATGATTTTGTGAGGCTACCATGGAACATATGTTACTCAAGAAATGCGCATATTTGTGAGGCTGCCATGGAAAATTAGGGGCAGTGTGACAAATATCACCAAGATTTTGAAAATCTCACAATATTATCGCGAGAAATACATTAAATGATATTATTGTCTTTTTTTCAAGATTTCAAAATCTCAGCAGATTTTAAGATATTGCTATTTTATTATCGCAGTATTGGCTAAAAAATAAGTAAAATCATTAAGGAATTTGTATAAATATATTAAATTTTTTTTTTTTTTAATAATTTACAATAAATATTTTTATTTTTGGGCAAGATTTTCCTTATAATATCCCAAGAAAAGCCTCAGAATTTGAGTATCTCCTTAGAAATTTATGGGCCAGGAAAGAGTACTGAGAACGAGATTTGTCACTATTGTAAGGGGGTGAACTAACTAATGTCTACTTAGATGGCTTAACTAATTTATGAAGAAGCCTCCTTTGGCGTCTATCTCAGCTATTTTAGACGACTGACATAAGGAACTGGAACTCAGTTTCAGTGAAATCTGGCAGCTTGGCTTTTTCTCAGGGTGGGTGGCCAATCAGCGGTGGAACCCATAATCCCTCAAATGATGCAACTTGGTCATAAACAGTACGGGGTGAACTAACCAATGTCTACTTAAATGGCTAAACTAATTTATGAAGAAGCCTCCTCTGGCCTCAATCTCAGCTATTTTAGACAACTGACATAAGGAACTGGAACTCAGTTTCAGTGAAATCTGGTGGATTGGCTTTTCTCAGGGTGGATGGCCAATCAGCGATTCAGCGGTGGAACCCATAATCCCTCAAATGATGCATCTCGGTCATAAACAGTAAGTAGGACATGGTTCAACCTGAGAATCAGGCATGGTTGAAACTGCATCCGGGACTTCTAGAATACAGTGGGGTTTACAAAATCTGCAATGATATTGAAATTTTATCATCTAGTCTTGCTCAAGGAAAGAGGGAGGGTTATGGTAATGGATGCTCATGTAGATGTTTTGTTGATATATGCTTTGTTTGTTTCTTTCTGTTTTCAGAATACATACTACTACCAAAACCGTTCGCTCTTGAACAATGCCAAAGATCTTGCGGCAAAGAAGGACATAGCGGCACTGGAGGAGCTTTCTCATGCAGAGGTTGACCTTTCAATCATGTTGTGCTTTTCTGATCTTTTATTCATTTTCTGCTTGGATGGTAGCCATGGGCTGATTACACCTTTCCATGATTAGATGAAGAAATACATGTCACTATGGAACAGTGATAAGGCCTTTCGAGATGATTATGAGAAAAGGATCTTACCATCTCTTGACAGCCGACAATTGAGTCGTGACGGTCGGATGAGGAACCCTGATGAGAAACCAATAGTTTCAGAGCTACCAACTCCTACTGAAACAGAGGCACCACCAGTGAAAGCTAACATAAAGCGAACAAAGGAACCTGTTAATGCCCCTCTGGAGCATGAACCTGTCTCCATCAGTACGGTTCCAAAAGAAGGCATTAATAAACCAACAGATGTGGTAGTGAAAGCAAAGGGGAATGTCTCTGAGGACACTGAGGACTTCTACATGCCTGAAAAGCCAAAGGAGTCTCCGGCAACCAACGGTATTGATGCAGCAAAGTTGAAGGAGATGAAAAGAGAAGAGGAGATTGCCAAGGCCAAGCAAGCTTTAGAAAGGAAGAAGAAGTTGGCGGAGAAAGCAGCAGCAAAGGCTGCTATAAGAGCTCAAAAGGAAGCTGAAAAAAAGCTCAAGGTACCTTATTTTCTTTCCTTTTTTAGTTCTCGAATTTTTTGAACTTGGTTTTGTATTTGGAACTAGAGTTTAATGTACTTTTGAGTCTCCTCGTACATTTGCAGGAGCGTGAAAAGAGAGCTAAGAAGAAGGCAGGGGTATCAGCACCTGCTGCTGATGCTGACGTGGTTGAAGAGGAGAAAGATGCTGAAAATGACCCAGAAAAAACCGAAGCGAACGTTGAAGCTCCAGTTCTGCCGAAGGGTAAAGAACCAAAGGAGACAGTCAGGTTCAGAAACCGGTCGAAAGCCAAGGAGCCACTTCCAAAGGGCATCACCCTAAAGAGGAAGAAGTCGCCTTCATACTGGGTATGGGCTGCTTCCGCTTCTGTAGCATTAGTTCTGATACTTGCTGCACTCGCATACTACTATTTTCTCTGAAAAAAGAAGAAACTAGCATTTGCTTTTAGACAGACAGAGGATGTGGTAGTGGGCCAATTTTCCAGTTGAAGAGATTGTAAGAGAGACTGGCGTGGTCCTTGCACTAGTAATGGACTTTTAAAAAAAAAATTATTCTTTCTTTTTCTTTACATCCTGTGTGAAGGGGATGCAGACAACTGCATTATGTTCCTTATACCTCTTGTAGTGTTGAGATTTAGGCCGACCGAACATGTCTAGGTATTGTGGTAGCTGCTGTGGTTTGTGTTCCTTTGGATATTGTGACTTCATAATCCTTCAATGTTGGACGTCTCTGTTGGTTATTCTTTTCAGATCCACTGCATTTGAAAACCAGTGTTTATCATCATTCAAAGTAAAAAAATTTGTAAGATGGGTAGGATTGTTTAGTCCATCTTCACCTGCTGCCATAATTGACAGTGCTGTCGAGTTGTCAGTTCTATATTAGTGAGAAGCGGTTTAAAGAACTCTATGCATCCCTGTGGTTGTATGATCATTTTTGGTGAGTATATGCACTCTCAGGCCCCACCATGTATGGACCATGCCCTGAAGATGCCCTTGGTAAGAGAAATCTTATCCAAAATTTTCGGCCTGCATCCAGAAATGGTGAGGAGATTCAGCTATGGTTCATATTTGAGTGAAGGAAGTACAAAGGATGGCTTGGATGTTTTAAAGTGATTTTCTGAACCATCCATGTCTATGGTGGATTCCAACAGTCCAGTTGTCCCGATCACTGGACCATTGGCCCCAATTAAACTAAAACAACAGTTGGCTCAAAACTTTTTCTTTTTTTTTCCTTCTTTTAAATGTGTTCATTGATTTTTACGTATTTAACTTTTTAAAATAAAATAAAATTGGAGATTAGTCAAATATCTAATTACCCGGTTGGCTATGCAACTAATATCCTTCTTTTGTTAATATCTGTATTTGACCTATATTCATCTTCTCTGGACAATATTCAAATCTATATTCAAATCTGATATCCAAGTCATACATCAGATACATCAATATGAATATTGAATAATTCTGTACATCCTATCAGTTGCCTTAGAACAAAGTTAATGCTGTAAATAATGAAGTCTTAAATCAAGCAGGAAAATCTGTTTGTTTTGGTGGTTTGTTGTTTGACGGAGGACCGTCTATAGGAGGGGCCCATCGAATGGACGTTTGGTGTTTGTTTGGTTGACAGATTGCCGGCTGTCCTAGTATTCCTCTACAACACCTGTTTCACAGAGCGCCTAAGACATCCATGTTGTATACTTGAAAGCCCCCTCCGTCAGGTGTTTCTTGTTGCTAGTCACTGGAATAAAAAATTCAGACAGATCCACAGCTCAGGCGGGCCACACCCGTAGGAAAATGGGATGGTATGCCAAACATATGCTTGTGTGTATATTTCATCGAAACCGTTCATTAGGTGTGAATCGCCCTGATGAATGGAAGAAACAAAAATCAGACTGATCAGTGGCTCTCAGCGGACCATAATGCATGAACTAGACGTAATTTTCACCTTGGCCCATCTGAGTTTTTCATTGGGCCTATCACTTGTATGTACAGTGAATATAAGAGTGATCACCTGATGCTTTCAGGTATACAACATGGCGGGCCGCAAAGAGCTTGGGTGTTTTAGGCCCTGCGTAAAACAGGTGTCGTAGGCGACTCCGGTTCAGTCCCGAGCGCAGGTATCTAGCTGGGGCCCTGTCATGTATGTCCCTTTTTATATAAGATATCAGACTTACAATTAACTTGGAAAGGCCACTTGATCAGATGGCTAGGCTTAACCCTTCTGTATATTTTGAACCATCTGCGATCCCAAGCAGAGTCCACTATAAACAGTTTCAAAATGACACCTGTCCTGTTACCCAAGCTGTGGAGAGAATGCTCTCCGGCAATATCTCCGTGTGAGGTTTGCTAAATCTCGCACGTGTAGAGCAGTTCGTACACATCCACACGCGGCACATGTACAAATGTCGAACTCTTACTGTGTGTGACCTGAGCTTTCGGAAATAATGCATAGATCTTCTTCCTTAAAAAAATCAGACAGTCACACTCTTCATAGTAGATTGACTTATTTTCTTTTTTTTTTCTGGCCATTCATTTGTTTTGTTCTGCGTTGGCCCACCTGAGGTGTAAATGTCCCAAGTTCTATGCCAGAAGATCTAAACGGTGTAGTTCACCTGATGGAAAGCTCAGATCTCACATGTGTCACATTATGGCGCGTGCATCGCGCATGGAATGTCTCTCAAACTAGCAATGGCATTGACCGTTTAGTGCGCCCCTCAATCTATCAGTGGGGACACAGATCACAAAATAAATAGACGCCCGAACATCAAACAATCTAATCGATCCATTTGTTCCTAAGACAGTGGCCCATCTCTATGAACTTTTCTTGACCTTCTGAAATTGTGGCGATAGACGGTGAAGTCAAGAACTGCCAATCCAAGAAACTTTTGGGAGTTACCCCATCCAAAATGTGGACCAGTAATTGGACGGTCCAGATCAATCTATAACAATCAGAAATTAACAATTTGTGAAGAGTTTTGGACGATCACTGGATTATAAAGGAAACTTCGGGTCTATCTCGTGCCGTGGATGTAAAACGTATTGCAAGACGTGCAAAATTCCAACGTCGCTTGGCCTATGCATGTGCGTCAATGCACCACGTGCCTATCTCCTCGTGACTTGCACTTTTCGAAGAGTACAAGTGTAGAAAACGGTGCTAGTCTACCACCGTTTCAAAAGTGGGATCATCCATTGTCAAGGCGTAACATGCTACATCCTGATCGTCCAACCATGTGCACCCTTGTGGATAGTGCAGAGATCGAATACGATAATGATTGCATACCTTAACCATCTGACTTAGGTCATTTTTAGCCTTTTGTTTGATATGGAAAAATTGGATAGATAGGATCCTTAAAATCACTGTTGGTTTTTGGGTATGTCCATCCACAACGTTCCCCGCAGTTTGGACGGTCTGGATTCTGGTATATGTACGCCACGTGTAAGGACGATGAATCACCACCGTTTGAATATCACCAGTCTTGTCCCGATGCAGGCTAAAAAACCAAACCCGTCTGTAAAACCATTTGCATAACCCACTATAAATACGAGGCATTGAAAGCCCACTTCAACGTTCTTCTCACAGAGAGAGAGAGAGAGAGAGAGAGATGGCCTTCTTTTCCATGACATTAGTGGTCAAGGGTCTTTTCGTAATTTATGTCATTTTAATGGTGGGCCCCATTGGTTCGAATGGCAGTGAATATGCTCGTGGTGGGGTAGAAGAAGAGGGTCTTGAGAACGTGACGCGGCCCACAAGAAAACTTGTTGCTGTGGAAGGTGTCATCTATTGCAAATCATGCAAGTTCCAAGGGGTGAACACCTTTCTGGGTGCTTCCCCACTTTCTGGTAAGTGGGGAAAATGACCCCATCGGCGCATGTTAGCCACTTCCCATGCATTCATGCACCACTTGTGTGTGGTGAGATGGGACTCATCGGAGCATGTTAGCCACTGCCCATGCATTCATGCACCACTTGTGTGTGGTGAGATGGGACTCATCGGAGCATGTTAGTCAATACACGTGCATGCGAGTGTGCGTGTGCATGTGGGTCGATTGACACCTTAGCATCCATGCTTGCATGTAGAAAAAGAAGCTTATATGTTTTGTTTTTTAGCAATGTTTAACGTTTTTATTACGGTTGTGACATTGGGGTAGGTGGGGTGGCAAGGTTGCAGTGCAACAACAGCAAGAGAGCAGTAACAGCAGAGGGAAAAACGGACAAGAACGGCTACTTCTTCATACATACTCCGAACGTGACCAGCTACGGCGTCCACAAGTGCAAGGTCTATTTGGGATCTTCACCATTAGAGACGTGCAAGAATGCAACGGATCTTAACGGTGGGGTGACAGGTGCAACGCTGAAGTTCCACAAGGTTCTGGAGGGACCCACCCCTCTGGCCATCTACTCTAGTGGGCCCTTTGCTTTTGCTCCGTCCAATACAACCTCATGCCCCCATTCCCCTTAGAAATATTTATGTAGGTATGTGTGGCTGAGAGAGAGAGAGAGAGAGAGAGAGAGAGAGAGAGAGAGAGGGTGTATGTGGTAATATGATGGAATAAATTGGAATTTATGGTTTTCGAGAATAAGGGTTGTATTGAGCCCAAACATGAGGGTGATCCAAAGATAAGAGTGGGCTGCACCATAGGAAACAGTGGGGATTGAACGCCCACCGTTGATACCTTTCTTGAGGGTTACGTCCGTTCTGGATTAGGTTGATATTTGTATGTTTGGTCTGCAAAGCGGCTTGGTCCTCACTTCTCACCATACACATGGCACACAAGCACACCATTATTGACCGTCCAGATTATGGGTGTGATTTTGAATGGTGCGTGGGCCAGAATCACACCTATCAGTCAGGATCCTATCCTTCCCACTAGTGAACAGCAAATGGATGGGTAAAAACGGAGACGGTCTTGGTCATACGTGCAAGATCATGTCCCTTTGTGTGATTTGTTGGCTCTACTAATAGACCACTTTGGTCGGCCTGGATTTCATGCATGCATGCCACGTGTAGCTTTGGAGACAAACACCACTATTGGCTTCTTCAATTGTTCAAGGTCCATCAGTGTGTGTGTATATATATATATATGCTCACCTGCGCACCTTTGCACACGTGTCATGGGCGTCTAATCCGAACGGTCCTTGGGATGCGGCTTCCCATGGAACCCCAAGGGACTAATTTTCACCCTGATCTAGAACTCTGGTGGGCCATACCAAAGAGCGATGCAAATTAAGAGAGGAAACTGTTATCTTTTTTCATGGCCCACCAAAGTTTTGGATCAAAGTAAATGTTGGGGTGCTGCATCACGTGGACCGTTCAGATTTTGGACTGGACTCACATAACGTATGATGAGTTTTCAAAAAGTTGGAACGAGTTCCGTGCGCAGCGGAGCATGCATGCATTCTGACAGAGCCTGTTTATGCACCAACTCTTTTGTGTGTGGGATATGATCCATCGATTGAGCGGGACCGAATGTGCAAGACCCAAACACCCGACGGTACCAAATCGGATCCGTGTCCGGGTCTTCAAGAATTTGAGTACAGGACGCATAGACATTAGGGTAGCCATTAGGGCTGAAAGTCCAGCGGGTTGAACCCGACCGACCCGACATTGGGATGTGCTAGGGCAGGACGTATCAAGTCCGATCTCGGACTTGGGCTATAGGCTCGGATTGAGGTCTTGGGTTGCCCGAACCCGATCAATATATAAGTTACTTATAAATTATAATTGAGTGTGAATCATATGTGTTGAAGACATAGGAAATTCCGGTGTTGTCGGGTCTCATTGGTCCACATCATTTCCAATGACTCAAGCTAACAAGATATGCTCCATTTCTCTCTCCCAAATAGATTGTGTGTTACACAACACGACTTATAAATGAGTAGTCCTATATTTTAGCTTGTTTGTTTAGAAATACATATATAATTAATAAAATCATAGATATAAAAATAAAACATGTATTGAAATATAATAAACTAATGCAATCATTAAAATATTAGCATGTATCCACCCAATCAACCTAACCAACCCGACCGAACCCACTTGGGTTGGGCTTGGGTTGAGAATTCCCAACCTGAGGTTGGGTTGGGTTGGGTTAGGGTTGAGGTACAAGAACCTTGGGTTGGGCTAGGGTTGAGCACCAACCCGACCCAACCCGTCCGACTTTGAGCCTTAATAGACATTGCAAGAGCCTAACCTCTTAGCACGACCAGAGACCTTAGCGCTGGGCCTATTCAAAAGTTGCATTTTCTAGGCCCGGGCCTTCGAATAATTGTTGTGATTTGTGCCACCTAATGCACTTTCTAAGTCGGCACACTTGCGTTATTGAGCAGCGTTATAGAACCTTGTGTTGATCACATTTTGAAATCAGATCCTAACATCCCAGACCGTCCATCATGGAAAGGGATGGACCTGAAATGCCTGATGATCCGTTCCAGGCCCATTTGAAAATAAAAACAATACACGAGCTTGTTTGAAATGGTGTCTATTCTAAAACCATTTCATCATGGTGCCGGTGCGTTCTTGAAACCTTATGAATGACATGAATAATAATTCAATTGGAAGTCTTCAGATACTCAATTTTATGAATGGTATCAGTAAAATCAATTAATTAGAACAACATTAATGGCATGGATTATTAATCCATGGTGGATGGACGCCACTCGAGAGTTTGGCCAGCAAACATGGGAACAATCTCCCCAGATTCAAAAGCATAAGATTCTGGCACTCTCCATTGGGCCTTGCTCAATCTGATCTTTGATGTGTTCCTTGGAAGCCCATAGAAATCTGGCCCATTGAAGCTCGTGAACGCCTCAAGCTTATCAAGTGCACCTGCCTGCATTTGAAAACATGAACACTCAAATAACAAAACAACAACAACATTGAAACAGGGGGAGAAAGAACCCCCGCCTTCAGTTAAAAACAAGATCACCTGAATAACAAAACAACATCATTGAAAAAGGGAAGAAAGATATGTATCATGCTTGTAACTGGTGCACAAGTTTCCATTATTCCCTATCAAAACGGCATGGAACAAACAACGGAAGGGCTTTGTATGGTATAGGCATAAAACAAACCCCATTCTGCATTGGGTGGAATGCAGAAAGCCCGTGGAACCTGGCTTGGAATAACGAATTGAGATTAATGCAGCAAAGAGCATCTTGGCATCACAGCTTTTTGTCATCAGAACCTCCTGATTTTTGCATTCAGGCATGCTGTTGTAACGTCTGCACAGGTACATTGCATAGCATGCCACAAGCTGCCTGAATTTCAGCTTTCCAGTGTATATTCATATAAACAAGAAGCAATCGACAAACAGGGTGTCCAAAACTTCTTTATGATATTTTGTCCAATCAAAGGTAAATTCATTGGTTGTTTGGTGCTTATAAGCATTGTTTTCCATATTTGTATCAACAGATGTATCACTCTTGGGATACAGAAACACGTCAGTAATCACATGGGAAATATCGGATGTATCGTATAATATTTCGTTGTTTTTGGCAAACATTGGGAAAGTGGTCGAATTTTTTAATGAAATTCTAAGGGATGTTAAAAAAGACATCAACACACACTTAGAAATCAATGGATTACAAAAAACAAGTACATATAATAAGTTTTTTTTGTATAGGGTCATAAACTGTGCATTGACTGATACAAGTGATGCGACTATTTTCAAAATAAATTCATAACATTTATAAATATAAGAAAATATGTATAAAAACACAAGCAATACATTCAAAAGCCATAGAAGAAGTAAAAATATGCATGTGATATGTGAGGTTATGCCTTGGACCCACATAGAGTTCCAAGGCGGCCTGAAGTCATCATCTACATCTCGACCGAGTTGGCATAATACTTCTCCACAAACTGACATTACTATGCCCAAGTCATCGTACAATGATACTAGTGAAGATACTCCGACATAACGCTAGTACTCATCCTCTCTTAACTGGATCAATACGCACATCCATGGTACTGTGTAATCGGCACTGTCTGCAGCTGATATGGATCTGGAGCTAGATATGAGGTGGGTATGTATGAAACTCCTGTATACATCTCTGCCCACAGCCATACCATGGATATTCTTGCCCGAATGCGGAAGCAAACTCCTCGTAGTAAAAAAACTGTGTTGTAACTACTGAAGACGCTCGACACATCCATTTCTTTTCAAAAAATCCCCAAACCTCCATGAATCTGTGGATCAGCGTCCAGTTTGATTTTTCCATTGTCTAATTGCAATTTAATTAAATGGTTGAAATGAGGAAATTTTCAGATTTTCACTAATTTCTCCCATTTTTCTTAAATCCTCGAATCAGAGGTCGAAATCCATGACCCATCCAATCTTAATTTCACCCAAATAAATTGGTTTTTCCTCCAAAGTATCAAAAGGGTTTGATTCGATTTAATTTAGGAAAGGATTAGAAGTTGAAGAAATGAGAAAAAATAATGATTTTTAGGTTTTCCTGATTTTTGTGTGTTTTAATCTGAGGTGAGGGATGAAGATGGACTGCTTCTCATGAAAAGAATGGACTTTCTAAAGGGATACAAGAAGTTGACAATAAGCTTGAACAGTTTAAATCCAAACAAGATGATGACCTGCTAAGCTCTCTGCTGGCAAATAGGTACTTCAGAACCATCCACATGATGCAGAGAGACCACCTTCACAGCTAAAGGCTTGGAAAGGTGATGAAATGAAGGAAACTCGTACCTGTGACCAAAGCTCTAGAGGGCCTAAAAATTATACGCTACATCTGCTGGTTTTACTTATATTTCGATTCAAATTTAAGCCGACTGCAATTTGACGTTCTCTAGTCATAGTTAATATCACACTGCTAAGATTGGAGGAAGATCAAACTGGCTCTGTCAACAGGTTTGACTGCAATCAAGATATTATTGTCTGATCATATTGTTGGCTCAATCCATCCCTCTGGAATAGTGCAGTCAGAGTTAATATCAAATTGCAAAGATTGGAGGAAGATCGAACTGGCTCTGTCAACTGGTTTGACTGCAATCAAGATCTTATCATCTAGGGCCTTAATTTACTGAAAATAAGAGTGATCGCATTGTTGGCTCGATCCATCTCACTGGAATAGTGCTGGTCATCTTCAGCGTAACCTTCTATTCTTGTTCCTTTCTTTTTCAGTTTCTTTCTTTGTTCTTTCAAGCCTACTCTAGTTCCACATGGAGGGATAGCCTATTTGGAAGAAGTCAGCATTTCATGCACCCTTTTCCACCGGTCATTGCTTGTAAACAGCAGGTTCTGGGAATGGGGTGACAGAGACGGAGGTAGGCTTGGCCTCAGCCACTCCATTTCCATCCCCATTTTAAACCCCTAATATAGATGGTGTGAGGACTATCGCTCTTGGTGGGCTTCATGCCACTGCGCTTACTTTTCGCAATGACATCTCACATGTTCAGCCGATTTCCTTCTTTAATTAAGGTCTGTTTGGTTTTCCAATTACAATAGTAATTGGCTGGAAATGGGTAATGATTACTTACTCCTGTAATTGTGTGGTGATATCACTTACATTTGATTACAATAATTACATTATACCATTGTTTGTTTTACAGGCGCATTACTGCAAAAAAAAAGGGCCTGGTATGTAAAAAAGGAATGATTACAATTTCCTCTACCTATTTACTTTACATGTGTATTTGACTCTCGTTTTTTGTGTCATAATTCTCCCTTAACCAAACACCCTGAAAAGATAATAATGGCTCATTTACTTTGAATTACACCGGAAATTGGAAAACCAAACACGCCCTTAAAGCATCTTGTCCCTTACAAGTGGGTAAAAACAAAAGAAGAAGCTAGATTGTAGCGTGCCTTTGCCTAGCTCACAAAATTGTGGCAACTCATCCTTGAACACATGCACGCGGTCTAGAGTATCCAAATTGTGGACCCTCTTGTGAATAAGCATTGAATGGAATTCTACTGATTAGGAGATCTTAACCATCATCCTACAGAATGCCTGGCCTCTGGAACTGGAAGTGAGACCCAAAAGGTGAGCTTCTGGCAGTTAGCTTCTATAGGCATTACAAGCTAGAAGGATACTTCAGGAATGGAGGCAATACATTATTGGCCAACTAGAAGACTAAGACTCGAAGAAACAAAGTTCCGGACTAAGGGCCTGTTTGGATTGGAGGATTCCAATCGAAATCAATCGCACAGCACATATATTACATTTCAAACATGCTTGGATAGGTGAGATACAATGCTGTCAAGATGAAAATGTTGGAAACCAACAGGAATCCAACTCCCGATTCTCCCGCCATTCCCCCTTCATCTCCTCCACTCTCCTCTTATAACCCTTACGTAGCCCGCATCTAAGAGGATCTCGCCGTTTCTGAAGACACATCCCTACTTCGGCTCCTTTTCTTCTCCGACCTCCAACAGCATCTGTCTCTGTGCAGAGAAGCCCTCCAACACACCGGCACCTCAACCTCCTCCCCATCTCAGATACAGACCAAAAACTGCAAGGTGAGCATGAAAAACTCGAGTGAAAAGGGGCTATTTTAGATAACTAACATCCAGCACAACATACAGTCTTCCCTAGCAAGAACGCCCTGCCTCCTTCAACAGGTTGCGCATTAACATTGCATGTTACCTCTCATCGAGCTTAGTCCTCACTTGGAGATAACGGCCAATTTTCACCATGGTTTCAATCGTGTTTAACAAGTCCTTGTGGATGTTTCTTCTTCGGCTTCATTATTTGAATTTTGTAAACAAACCTCATGTGCGGAGCATGCATACCATTTATCCAAATACATAATCTATGCTTTTAACTTTAATCATAGAGATTAGTGTTGCTTTGTCTTTCTGATTTCAACTAGTATTTCGATAAATCCTCATATTTAACCCATATGGCATCTCTGCAAATCGATATGTCATTCCCCAAAACCATCTTCACTTCATGCATGTCATGGTGATAGGATGGCAACCCTTAATATTTTTTTAGCATTGACAGTATCATTAATGAAAAGCCGAAGCCACAATATACAAATAAACAATACAAAAAATTATAACTACTGCCAGCAATCTAAGAAATGAGCAATGACATTTGATGCCATCGCCCATTCCATAAGATAGCATTTAGCCCTTCTAAACACCTCTATGGCTCTCCCCTTTCGATTTCTGAAACAGCGATCATTCCTTTCAAACCACAAGACCCAAATTCCCGCTAGCATATACTTAATTGCCAAAATTTTCTCCCTGTTTTCCCTACTCCCTTGCCATACCTTGATAAGAGAAAACTGTCAATGGAGCTCAGCAACATCCATAGCACACCAAATAACTCGAAGAAATTATCCCACACTTTTTTGTGAATGAACTGTGAATAAAGATATGATCCATAGTTTCCGCATCTTGAAGAAAACACAAGCATACATTCAGGAGAATCATCTTCCTTTTACGAAGATTGTTCACAGTTAGCACCTTGCTCCTCCCCACTAGCCAAGCAAACACCGCCACCTTCAGCGAAGCACCATAAGGCCACACGAACATCGTCAGAGAGACCCCATCGCTAATATCATTTCCACTTAGCACCCAATGGAGGGATTTCACTGAAAACTTGTCAGATTTATCTTTTAACCATCTAAACAAGTTAGAGTTTGACATCACCAGAGACACCTTGGATAACAACTTGAGAAGACCAATAAATTCTCAATTTCTTCATCCTCTAGGTTCCTTTTACACAGCAGAGCCCATACAACTTCCTCTTTCCTCCTAGAGAAACAACTAGCCACCCTCAATTCTGCCTCCCTAGAAATCCTTGCTAACCTTGGAAATATTTGCTCATTTTTTTTTACCTCCTACCCAGATATTCTCTCAAGAGCTAATATTTTTCCCGTCCCCCAAATAAAAACCTATTCCTTCCCAAACCTTTTGTGTTAATGATGTTGCAGATTTCTGCAGATAAGATGATCGATACAATGATGAGGACTTGAACCACCACCCCCTTTCTTCCACTCTGTATTTCCTACCTATCATCTCTCTCCATCGGGAACCCGCTTCCGCCCCAAACCTCCTCCACACCCCTTTTCATCCAACAGGTAAATGAAATCGCCATCATTCGATTTTCAAATACTTTACCACAGAATCCTCCAATCAAAACAAGCCCTAAGACTAGAAGCAGCAAAGTTCCATAGAGATGACAGCGTCTCTTATAGAATGCTGACTGCTAGGTGTGTCTAGGGGTAGGTGAAGCTTAGCGAGCTTAATAAGGCCGTTCACTACATTAGCTCTTGGCAAACGCCAGTTGAATTTGGACCACTAATTACTTGTTTTAAATGATAAATTAAATGAACAATGATTGAACAATGAGGATTGTTCCATCAGTGTGATTTGAAGGTTGTGCTCCATCCATGATGGGGCATGTGACTTGGATTGTCCATACCGGCATGCTAGTGAGCAAAGAGTGCAGTGGTTGCAATATGGTAAGTTGTGCCACAAGTGCACCATCTAGTCTATTGAATTTGACACCCATTAGGCGTAGCTATGTTATAACTTTCATGCATGGCGAGCTTTCAAACCCCAAGCAACAAAAGAAAGGATTTAGCTATGTCTATGATTTGTCATATTATGGATGGACAAAAAATTGGCTCCTCTAATCGCAACAGGCACTTAGGAGTGGTTAATGATATGTTTTTTTTTATAAGTCACGAAATATTTTGATAAAACGAAAGAAAAGGAAATACAAAGCGAAGGAGAATAGAGAGATCGCCGAGAAAGCAATCTCTACTAGACTCCAAGAAAAAAAAAAACCACAATCCTTTAGGCCCACTACTAAGACAGCCCATTCAATCATTAACCGCTTAGCCTTACTAGCTACGACCACATGCGAGTTTGAAATGTCCCTGAAGCATCTGCCATTTCTTTCTTCCCAAACCGACCACCAAATCGCAATGATGGTCATTCTCCATAAGTGCATCTTTTGCTTGCCCAATCTTACCCCATGCCAAGCTTTAAGGAGATAACCCACTGAGCCGGGAAAGGTGGTTAATGATACTGCAGTACAATGTTGGCCTTTAGGATCAGAATAATGATTAAGAGGGACAGTTGTGGGCATTCGTATTTCATATTTAGATGTGAAATTATTGGATTTATGAAAGACAAGCTATCGCAAAAGCATTTGGCAAACATGCATGGATGTGTTTCCTATTATTCCATGGAGCCAACTTGATGCAGGACCGATGCATAAACTAAGTAACATATGAGATTAGATAACCAAATTAAGATATTTAACAAAAAAAACACAAACGTCGCTATATCCTTCATAAATATCATGAAAATCAAGAGAAAATCATGCATAATCCTGGCCTAAGCTACGAACATCGTAACATAAGATCATTAAATAAAACGAAACTAGGATCTGATGGATGTAGGGACATCCAATCAGCATAGGGTATAGTCTATTTTAAAATAGGAAACCTAATACATCTAGGGAGAAAATTAGGGTTCAGGTAATTTGGGGAAGGTTTGGGATTTCAAGTTTAGGGTTAGGGTTTCGGGGATGGAGGAATGAAGTTTTGATCTAATGACAGTGGAAAGCCAAAATGAGCCGGTGGGATTCACACGTGTGGTCGTACGATCACACGTGTGGCGTAGGAGGATGGGTTTAGGGCGGTTAGGGTTTGGTTTGTGGATGGGTATGGGAAAGTTGGGTTTTAGAGCTCTAAAAAGAATATTTGAGATGGGAGAACTAAGAACCTAAAGAGAATACCTGGATGGGGAAGAAAAGAGAAGATGGTGTGGAGGTAGGTGAAGACCTCGCACCTCCGTTAATAAAAATTAGCCTCGCACCAATCTTCCTTTCAAATTGCATGGAAGTATCTTCAAATCGCATGAAAATGGGAGAAGAAAGCGAGAGCTTCTCTTTTTCTTCTTTTTTTTATCATGAAATTCAATGAGGGAGAGATCACATGCCCTCCTCTTTTTATAAATCCAAAAAGTTTTAAATTTTTAAAAGACCCATAATGTGTCCAAATATAAAATAATCAAAAACTAAATCCTAAAATATAATAAAGTTTAAAACTGATGTAGACGATTAACGATAAATAGCCCGATCGTCACATCCCTCTGATCCAACGGTCTGGATCACTCCATAAAGCAACCCATGTGCATCTTCCCAGTGTGGGGTCTTCCAAATGCTCGCACATGCACATGGAGTCTTTAGCATGATCACGGGTACTCGCCTAGCCACAGGGAAATCGTCGTGGCCCGCTTCCTCCTCTGATACATACCTAAGGATGTACGGGATGTGATGTCCTCATCACAACTACTTGAGTGTTTCCTACCTACTTTTGGTGTGGTGCATCTGTGTGACTTCATGCTTGACACTTTTCCTAACAACTGCCCCTCCATGATCCTACCTTGCTTACTCGCCCTTTAGGGCGTGGGCATGCAGCAATAGCTGGGCTGGGAATCAATCTTGGGTTTGACCATGCTGCCATTTGTGTTTTGCCAATGTGAGCCTCTACAGTGACTTGTTCCAAGAGTTGGGGCAAAAGAGGAAGGTTGATGTCCAGTGGGCAGCCAATTGTATAACTTTTGCCAATCTACCATTTAAAGAGAACCTTAAATTGCAGGGAGAAAGATTAAGACAATGATTATATAATAACTAATGGTAGTTTCATAATTCATTCATTCTTTTTTTATTGCAAGGTAATTTGGAAACTCAGGATAGAAGAGAAATGGCAGTCGGTCCCAGCCCTGGTAAAAGAGAAGGGCTGGTCAAGTAGGCAGCTGATCTTAGAACTTCTGCAAGCAATCATGATAATTCATGTTTCAAATATGATCGGTGAAACATGATTCATTAAGCCAGCTTAAAGAGCCAGGATAAGGCTATGATGATGATTAGCTGGGGTAAAAAATTGGTGAAATAGGATCGTTAAGCTGGCACTAAATAATTAGGACAAAGCTATGATGACAATGACGAGTTGCTCGAAAGAAAATCGACAAATCTGCATAAATAACAGTGGAGGTGTGCTTACAAGTACCCAACAATGCCGTGCACATACTTGTATGCATTGCAAATTAGATGTGACTGCACTAGTCCTACTGAAGTATCTCTATGCTAATGTTTTTGGTGTTTGCATTTATATAATTGTGCCAAATCATGCAAGGGCAGTCGTAAGATCCTTCATGAAACCTCTAAGAAATGTATGCATGTAGATATTACATCCACTCAGCATGTAAACCAATTTTCCATACTTAAGATCTCCCAAATGAGCAACTAAAACTGAGGCATTCTTTCCCTAAATGTCTGATTCTCCATGGTCTTTTTAGTCATGTTTCTAATCTGATTTCTCCATGTCATCTCTACAATACACCAACTGAAGATTGCCCAAGAATTAGTTCTACTACCATGCACTAACAAAACCTTTGGGACTAATCTACAGTTATTGTTGCAGTGTAGATGAGAGAGGATCAATGCTCTTTCTTATGAAAAAGCACACCCATGAGAGAGAGAGAGAGAGAGAGAGAGAGAGAGAGCTTACCTGCTCAAATACCATGGCATATAGTGACAAGGCAACAGGAGAACTGTATATTCCAGCGCATCCACAAGGACATTCTTTCCATCGTCTCTCATGGGGAGCACTATCAGTTCCGAGAAAAAATTGTTTGCTTCCTCTTGTCACAGCTGATACAATGGCCTGTCCTACAGGGGGAAAAAATCCAACAATATCAAAAAAGGAAGCCTTTGACAAGGAAAGTCAAGGAACCAATAGTGATAGCATATTGTCACCACTGTTGCCAATCACCCAAAAAAATGTAATCTTTGATAGCTAGTTACAAACTCAACTTTTATGATGTCGTGTCTTATGAGTTTAGTCCCACATCAGATAAGGAAGTAGGTTATACATAAAGGGGCACAAGTCATCTAATCAGGGAAGAGAGTGTGTAAACAACATAGTACCTTGTCCAATTGGGCTCTAATTTAGTAAGAGTGCACCAAGCCCTTCTCTTCATATAAATCTTTATTTTTTTAGGTTGTTTAACAACAATGTCTGAATAGACTAATAGTACATAACCATACATATCAGAAAACATCAAATGATTTTACAAAGAACAATGTTAAGATTCTCAAACACTTCAGGGCATGCCTAAATTTGATTAATCAATTTTCATACAGGGAAAATCCCAGTTTTACAGTGGAAAGGGGCTGGGCCATGTCCAGGTTCAACCCATCACCTAAGGACTTGAGTCCAGGACCACACCAGCCCAGCCCATGAACTGAGAGGTCAGGCTCCATCTGGGCTCCACCCACCAGACAAATACTCAACCCACCAATCTTTAAATAAATTGGGAGAGGTAGATGCAAGTCTAGGTCCAGCCTCATCATTTATTGGGCCTAAATTTCAAGTGCATGTCCAAACCATGGACCTCGTGACCCAGGCCAAACCAAACAAAAGCAGTCTGGATTGGCTCAACATGGGTCAGCCCAGACTGTTTGCAACCCCAGGTTGATCTAACCTTGTCTTCTACAAATGTGTGGCAGATAATTTCAACTTCCAGGCCAACATTTATTAGTTGAACTCTTACAATATTCTGTGCAATATTGGTTCTCATCAAAATTCATAGTATTCACCATTCCTTTCATGATCTTATGTTCTTCAACCAGGGGCACCAACGGAGGATGCAAATAAGAATATATCAGGTTTCTGACAACTGTCACTCTTATTCATTTTTACCACAAGATTTCACGACCTCTGTATGAGTGGCAAGACAGAAAGACAAATATGTGTTCAAGGGAACTTAGGAGTAGCGCCAATGGTTAATAAGATGACGGAAAGTAGACTTATGGTTTGGTCATATGCGACGAAGACCAGTGTTCGAAATATCAGTATCGTGTTATGTATCACACCCTTGGGATACGGACACGGATACAAATACGTATCGGTTATTGCATGGGATATATCGGTTGTATCGCATAATGCATCGTTGTTGTTGGAAACATGGGGAAACATTGGGAAATTGGTCAAATTTTTCAATGAAACTTCAGTGATTATTAAAAAAGACATCAATATACACTTATGAATCAAAACATTACAAAAAAACAAGTGCACACAATAGGTTTTCTTTATGTGGGGTCCTAATCTATGCGTGTTGTCTAACTGAATTAATGCAAGTATATACAAAATCTATTCATGGAATTTATAAATGTAAGAAGACATGTGGAAAAACAAGCAATACATTCAAAGCAAACGAAGAATCACAAAATCAGGTTACATACATGTTTGATTTTATGTTTGGACACAAAGGTTGCAACTGATTTGCTAGAAATTGGGAAAAAAAATTCCTTCAAATTTCCGCAACTCGGCCCATCTCCTCCAAATCTCAAAATCGAAGCTCTTAATCCATGATTTTTAATACAAAACATGAAAAATCATAGATTTGTAACAATTTAACACTGACTTAACATGATTTACATAAGGAAAAAAAAAAGCATTGAAATTCGAAAATGGTCATCGGATCGAACATGTGGGATATATCTTACTACTTATGTGTTTCATATCGCACGGGTGGGATACAAGATATATCATGGGATATATTAGCCAATATTGTCGATACTTAAAACAATGACGAAGACCAGGAACTGCACCACTTAGGAGTGAGTTGGTTCAAGTTGAAGGCTCTAAAAAGGTAAGGGGAAGGACCAAAAGGACATAGGTGGAGACGGTAAGAAAAAAACTTACTATATTTTAACTGTGGATATGGTCCTTGCTAGAGTGGAAAGGCAGAACAGGATCTGTGTGGCCGACCCTAATCAGCTGGGATAAGGCTTAGATGATGATGATGATTCATGAACTCTGTATCAATGGGTGACTTGGTAAACCTACAGTGCAAGTAAATAGACCTTTCCAATGTTCTCAGTGGTGTGCAAAAGGGATCATCAGAACATACTGTGAATCTCTCTTTTCAGTACAGGAAGGCAGTAGTTATGTGGCTGTAATCCACCCTGAAATAAAGAATTTCTATTGAGAAGAAGATGCTGTGGCGTCACAGTCGCAGCAACCGACCCTGTGGGATGAGAAGATTTCCAAATGTCACAAAAGAAAAGACATCTGAGGTACAGTGAAATAAAGTAACTTGGTATAGAAGAACTGCAAATGAAGAGAGAATATTACCTTCAATGCATGACTCAACAAACCTGACAGCATCCAGAGTAGTAACATGCTCCATTACAACTTTCAGCCGTGGAAGCTTCTGGACCAGTGGTCTTAAAATGGTATCGATGAATAGCTTTTCGCGATCAAATATGTCAACCTCTGGATCAGTTACTTCCCCATGGACCTGTCAAAGAGTCTCAAGGAAATGAAGTTGTCCCAGTAACATTCTCCACAACTATGCCATAAGATGTTTTAAGAGAAATGTGATTCGTTCCATCTTTGGACTGCTTTGGAGTTCTCATCACTTGCCAAAAGCATCGTCTGAGATCCATATTGGCATGTATGTATTACCTACCTAGATATATATACATACATATATTCATGTATGTATGTATTGTTTTGAGACCCACATACAGAGGACACGCATAGTAACAGACACAGATATATAGATAGATATCAAGTCAGTCAAGGAACTTGCCAGTAATGGCATGTTCTGCTCAACCATCTCCTCCAAAACAGGTAGGCATTTCCCGAAAAGATCTGTAACACCATCTTGAGAATTCGTAGTAGCTCCAGCAGGATATAATTTCACAGCAAACACCACCCCACTCCTTCCTGACAAATGGATCAGTATCTTCAATAAAACTACAAAGCTGATATCATTTCCTATTTAGCATGTATCCAAGAGAATAGCGAATATTTGGTTATCGGTACAGTAAATGAACAATGGAATTCAATAAAAAAGCCATGTAGAGATAAATAATTAGGGCCTGTTTGGATAATGGACTACTGCGGCAATGCGGTGTAAAACTCACATCATTGCATCTTGTCTTTGATTGGACATTGCCGACTGTCAAATCATAGTAATCTTCTGGAATCACAGCAGAAAAAGGATGGGCAAAGGTGTGTCCATGTGGCATAGTTTCGTGGGCCCCACCATGATGTATGTATCATATCCACACGTCCATCCTTTGGTGATCATTTTATGGAATGAGACAAAAAATAAGGTGGATCCAAACCAGAAATGGATCACACCACAGAAAGCAATTGAACTGAACACCTGCCATTGCAAGCTTCTTGGGGCCACAGAAGTGTTGGATCTTCCTCATTTTTTAGGACATGCCTTAAAATAATATTGCAAAATGGATGGACACCGGTGTGGATATGATATGTACTAACAAAAGTACATCCACGCATATCAAACCACCAAGAATACTATACAAATGGAAAGTGTAGCTGTAGGAGGTGTATTGCGTACGGCCACTATTATGGTCTTTGAGTACTGTCGTCATGATAATCATTACTCATTTACCATATATTACAATGAATGTTCGAGTTATCGGTATCGCTACAAGTTTCGCTGGCCGGAGATAAAGATATAATATCGTTATCGCCGATAATATCGCCAATAACTGGAAATGCAGAGAAAACGGGAGAAACATGGAGAAAATGATGGAATTTTTCAGTGAAACTTCAGGACATGCCTAAATACACATATTTACATATTCAGGAATGAAAAAATTGCAAAAAGAATGCATTAAATAATAAGTTTCCATTTAATGAGGGCCAAAAGGCATGCGTTGTCGTAAGAAATCACTCAAATAGTAACCAAAATGAGTTTATATGATACAAATGCAAGCTTACAACAATTAAGACATGCAAAAGTAAATGAATTTAAAAAAATCACCAGGTTATGTGGGCTCCACTATGGTATATGTTTTGTATCCACACCGTCCAACCATTTGGAGATATCATTTTATGGCATAAGGTAAATAACGAGTCTGATCTAAAGCTCTAGTGGACCCCACCACAGAAAACAGTGGAAGAGTGACGCCCACAATTAAAAACTTATAAACAGAGTCACAGTGGGGAGAGTGACGCACTGGGATGCTACGTGGGGTCCACCAAGATGTTTTTTAAAAATCCACCCCATCCATCCGTTATTTTAGATCATTTTAAGACATTAGAAAAGAAATCATGTGGATCCAAAACTTAGGGTAGCCGCACGAGAGGAAATAATGGAGATTCAATGACCACCATTTAAACTTTAAACATGTCTAGCCACAAAAGTTTAGCATAAGGCTACTAATTTTGTGTTTTCACTTTATCCTAGTGGAAATGAACTTATAAACAGTTTGGATGGCATATAAACATCAAGATGGTGCCCAGAGAGGTTTCACAAGTGGAAAAATCTTTCTCCAGTTTTCATTCTCGTGTGGCCACCTTGAGTTTTGGATCCACCTGATTTTTGGCCTCATCCCCTAAAATGATTTGAAAAAATGGATAAACAAGGTGGATTTTTCATCAACATCATGGTGGGCCCCACGTAGCATCCCAGTGCAGGAATTCCCGCAGAAGGCTTGCACAGGAAATCCGCGTCCACATGGGTACTCCCCTGACGTTATCCAGGAATCAAACGTCGGTGCTATGTGCACCCTACATGATGTATGTGTCTCATCCATGCCGTCTAATCCATTTTTTCCAGATAATTTTTTGTATGAACTCAAAACTGAGTTAGATCAAAATCTCAAGTGGGCCACACAGTGTTGATTGAACTCTCACCGCTAAAAACTTCTTGGGGCTACAAAAGTTTTGGATCAAGCTGATATTTGTTTTTTAACTTCATCCAGGTTTGTATGAGCTAATCTACAGGTTCGATGTCAAATAAACATTACAGTGGGCCCTAGGAGGTTTTTAATGGTAGACGTTCAATCATTATTATTTTCTCATGGTGTGGTCCACCTGAGATTTCGATGTCTCATTTATGGGGAAAATGATTAAAATAATGTGTAAGCATGAATGGACGGTGTGGATAAAACAAATAGATCATGGTGGGGCCCACATAGCACCGACCACTAGCCCTTAGTTAGTCGCAACGTCATTAGCCAAACCATGTCCCTTGTGTATCGGAAGCAAATTGCGTAGTCAGTAACTCACTATGGTTAGCGTACTGAGTAAACTCTGTGAGGTCCACCATGATTTTTGTATTTTATCCGCTCCGTCCATCCATTTTCCCAGATAATTTTATGGCTTAAAGCACAAAAATGAAGCATATGCAATGTTCAAATGGACCACACCGCATGAAATAATTGAATTGAACTTCTACCGTTGAAAATTTCTTGGGGGCCACAGAAGTTTTGGATCAAGCTTATATTTGTGTTTTACGTTCATCCATATCTTTATGATCGTATGAACAGGTTGGATGACAAATAAATATCACTGTGGGGCCTAGCAAGGTTTCAACGGTGGAAATCATTATCCCCACTATTTCCTGTGGTATGATCCACCTGATCTTTGGATATGATTCAAATTTAAGCTCAACCCCTTAAATTAGATGGAAAAAGGGATGGAGGGCGTGGATAGACCACATACATTCAAGGTGGGCCCAAATCGGTTTACTCAGTACGATAAAAGCGCACCGAATAACTCGTACGCAACCCGATTTCTTTCCATATCTTTGAAGTTTCGAAGTAATAATAAATAAATAAACCAACCCTAAAAGTCCGATGAAGAGGCAATCCCGCCAAAGAAAGAGGGTTTTTGAGGGAGGGTTGTTGCCGAAGAAAGGGGTTTTCTTACTCGGAAACGGAATGAAATCTTCGAAGATCGACTGTTGCAATGCTCGAAGATCGCGCTGTTTATCGAGGCGTTCTTCCGAGCTCCGAGTTTCGATCAACCAAGTACGATATCTTCTCAGTTCCGATATTTTTTCAAATTTTTTACCTATTTATTGAAAATCCAGGTTGTTGGCTATAGTTTTCCCATGATAGGTAGTGTGGTTGGTGGCTACAGTCGATGTTGTCAGTGGTAATCCAAAATTATCAGCGACAATCCAAAATTATCGGCGATATCTTCGATATTTCGCCGATAATCCGAAGCGAAACGAAAAAATGGGGTTTCGATGTCGCTAGCCTGGCGACACCAATATTATCAGCAATAATATCGACATTTCATCGATAACTCGAGCACTGATTACAATACATTACTGTTGTAAAACATGACTGCAATAATCGGTAATCCAAACACGACCTTAGTGAATATTTGGTCATTGGTACGGTAAATGAACAATGGAATTCAATAAAACAGCAATGTAGAGATAATTATAATGAGACTGAAAATTGATCTAAACAGATGAAGATTAGTGAATATTTGGTTATTGGTATGGTAAATGAACAATGGAATTCAATAAAACAGCAATGTAGAGATAATTATAATCAGGCTGAAAATTGATCCAAACAGATGAAGCGTCTTTTCAATGAGCAAGGATCCAAGATATTCCCATGTACATTTTTTTTTTTTTAAGATGATGATTTTATTGAAAGGGGGCCAAAGGCCAAAGAATTACACCACAACCCAAGATATACAAGATAGATCACAGTTGTCTAGGCCAACTAAGATCGAAGCCCATTCCATAAGATCTGCCTTCACCCTCCTAAAAACTCTCAATGCATTTGCACAAAGATTGCGGAACACAGGTCATTTCTGCGCCCCCCCCCCCCCCCCAAAGGTCCACAAGCAGGTCAAAAGAGCCATCCTTCACAACATCTTTCCTCTTTTGCCGACCAAACCCCCATTCCACAATTGGAGGAGATCCTTGATAGGCTTCGGTAACACCCACGCCACCCCCAAAGAGACCCATTATTCGCACAATGAATGAAGAGATGGTCAGCCAATTCCTCATCCTGCCAGCATAGAGAGTATATGTTGATGATCACCATTCCCCTCTTTCGAAGGTATTGACCGTTGACACCTTTTCCATCCCACCAACCACACCAAAGCCACAACCTTGGGAGAGGCCCCAAAGCCTAAATCTCCCTCCCTCCCTCCGTCCCTCCCTCCCTAGCATTACGTTTGAAGCAAACTGATTCAAAATGACACCACTAACAATACCTTCATGTCAATACACAAGAAACACATCACTGTGTGACACAGTAATTTCAGGTTTATTATCTCCGTAATCCTAACTGGATGACTTATATTTCCATACCATCAACACCTTCATCAACCTAGTTAGCTTATACAACCTGGTTTTAGACAAAGCATATATACAACCCATGCACTTATTCAAGAAAGTTACCACTGCATTTCAATAAGCATCCTAAATGGCAGACCAGTCAGTTGCCATACTCGAGATTTTATTTCAACTATGTTAAGTCATTCTTGCAACATCTTTTCATCTTCTGATTGCCATTACAGTGACTTCAACTGAATCAAGGAGCATGCAATCATTATGAATCCTATGGTGGATAATGCATATGAGAACTTTTATGCAAAGCATAAAGAATTCTGTCAAGAAGGATTTAATAGGTCTAATAAACAAAATAAACCGAGAAAGTATAAACAGTCACCCAACCAATTAGGGATTTAACTGGCAATTTAGTAACTTATATACCGATGCTACAAATAAGTTCATTCATGCACTGGGAAAATTGCAAAGCTAAGAGATCAACAGCATAAAAGAAAAGACGCACAATTATGAAGATCATGGAGTCACTTCTAGACTATTAACCGCTTTCAGATAAAACTTGCATACACCAATTGAAAGATGGTAAATCAGACTCACTGGCAAGCTTGATCTCATTAGGACTCATGTGATCTGTCAAGTAAAGGGTCATAAGAGGAGTGAAATCACTGTTTTCGGGCAGTGCTTTCAATATGGATTCTCGATAAGCGACAGCAGCAGCTGTAGTCATGACAGGAGGTTTCAGGTTTGGCATTATAATTGCCCTTCCAAAATGGTGGGCACTGCAGACAGATCAGGTTGTTTTCAGTACAATTAGCTCATCCCTATTCAATGTGCAAACAAACCAAAGCTATCCATAAGTAACGCCTGTTATTATGTAAATAAACCATTAGTCCATTGAAACCCATGTTTTGGGAAAAAAACGAAGAATGTACCTATGAGAAACAACTGCTCCAAGAAGGTCACCATCACGAAGATGGAGATGCCAATCATCAGGCCGTGTTAATGACAGGTCCATCTTTACTCCCTTGGTCTTTATTGGACGGGGTCCCTCAGCCTTACCGAGAAAAAATTTTGATCCCTAGAAGGCAACAAACATCTGCTTTAAGTATCAACAAAAAGAAACCAATTAAACAATCCTATATGAAGACTAAACCTAACTGAGCGAGTATGTGTATAAAACATGAGCAGGCTCATTAAAAATTGGAAACCATCTCAATCTTGTCAAAACCAGCTACTCTACGAATTTTAACATCACGACTACAAAAGTCTAGCATCCAACAGCCAAATCCTCTCATCAATAGCAATAGCTTGACTTCAAAGTATGATAAAAGCAAACGGAAAAATACACACACGTGCGCGCACGCACTTGTTAATCATCCAATGTGTGGGTTTACATAGATATAGAGTTTTGCTAAGTCCACACATGTACAAGGAATGCCCTCTACATGTCACCACACATGCCAACTTGACATAAAGGCGCAATATCCAAGCCATCCATCAGGTGGGTCAAACCATGTAAATGTTCTCACCCAAAATAAAGCTGGTCCCCAACAGGTGGACCACAATGTTAGAAACAGGTGGACAGGTTGGACTATTCTTTTTCTTTTTCTTTTTTTTTTCTTTTTTTGGAGGGGGAGGACAATAAAGTTCTCTCCCTCTCTACTCCATTGTTCTGGTGGGTGTACTTTTTTTTTTCCTGATTTGGGTATCAAGATCTCATTGACTCTATAACCGAGCTGCACTATTTTGGTATAAGTACGGGTGATTGTTGGGAAACTGCCAACTTTACATCATCTCCTAATGACTTCGAAGGAAGTGACATAAGAAGAGAGTATGCAATTAACCCAATTCATCCACACACTCACGGAGCGAGTAGATCGATTCACGCATACAATGGGCAATCTCACTATCCAAATGGGAGAGCTCCAGCACTAAGGGAATCCGGAAACCGAAGTTGGAGCACGTGGACACGTATGGAGAGGTACCCACTAAGGTCCTGATCAACAAGAGGCGGCTCCGATTTGTGAAGACGCCAATGATCGAATCTTTCGATTGTTGAAACATGATAGAGGGCCCGTAAATTAAGTTAGAAATTCTGAAATTTCATTGCCAGTTGCATGTCGATTACTTCATCAATTGGCTACGCAAGGCGGAAAAAGCATTTGAGTACAAGTAGTGGATAATCAAAATGATAAGTTAGTAGCTGTGAAATTTTCTGGTCACACATTAGCATGGTGGGATGATCTCCAAGCCGAACGAAACCGTCAAGGTAAAGAAAAAATAAATTCTTGAAAAAAATGAAGAAGTTAAAAGGAAATTTCCTACCCGCAATTTACGACCGTGACCTCTATCAAAGATGTCGCAATCTGTGTTAAGGGAACAAATTAATAAATAAATACACCGAGTTCCGTGCCTTAACATCACGGGCAAGGTTTCATGAGTATGAAGGGACCAAAAGATTTCAAGATATCTTAATAGTCTTTAACCCGGATATCAAAACTGAATTTTCTTTCAAAGATGTATTTAAAATATCCAATGCATATGTTCAAATCCCAAGTATAGTGTTGTGATGTAGTAATAATCTCGATAAGACCGAGGTTGAATCCACAGGGATTGAACCTTGTACGTAAACTGAAAGTAACTCGAACTAGAACTAGGCGACGACGTAATCTAATCAGGAGAAATTAAGGGAATAATTATGAATTTAATTAACTAAAATTTATAAAATCAAAGATGGGAAACTAGGGTGCCAAGGATCCACTTGTAGCAATTAGGGAGATTTATGCTTGATTCACAAACACAACTAGATTCAGAGTCCTATCCTTATCCAGATGGAAGATATTTCATTAAAAACCAATCTGAACATCCTTTGATCCAGTTTTCAAGAGAAGATAGGTATTAGAATTAGAATTGATTCCATCACAAAACCATGCCCATGAGACAAAGCAAACAACATAATTTAGCCAATCCACATCCAATCTAAGAGATGTATGAATGTTAGGAAGGATTCCATCATCCAACCATGCCCAGGAGACGATGGTGAACAATAGGGACTCCTAAACTCACAATCCCTATAATGCTAAGAACATGCTCAAAACTATCGCAGATCCATTGTAATTTAAGTCACAATAAACTATTAAAAACTGAAAACATTCTTTAATATCAAACTATAATCAAAGAGAGTTTAATGTAACACAAATCAAAGCAATAGAAGACTACCCATCACGCTACAAGCTTCACCTCTTAGCCCTAACTAAGAGGTTTAGTCAGACATGATCAAGCTAAAAACCTAAAAAAAGAAGGAAAACGAAGATAAGGGAAGGAAAAACTCGTGAAGGCCGGCCACTCCACAATCTTGCCTTCTCTCGTGCTCCCTCGCTCCAAGATGCCTCCACGACTGCCTGGATCTTCCAAGTCCAAAAGATAGCTTCTCTCTTTCTCTCCCTTTTATAAAGCTCTGAGGTCAGCAAGAATCAGTGGAGTGAAGAACCTACGTAATCGATGATGTGCGTAAGTCTTACGCAACAAAAACAGCATGAAAATGCAAACTTATTGCGTTTAGACCGAGTTTTAGGCAAGAAGATCGTCCCATGATCTGATTTGGCTTCTTGGTTGGGGTAAGACTCCCTTCTGGAGCTTGTGGACGGTCCGGATCATCGATCCGACCATGATTGAGATCACAGAATGGCCCACAACGGCCGGTTTTCACGGACATACGTAGCCTGCGAAATTCATTGCTCTGACGTGTTCGGTGGACCCCATGGTGATGTTTTCGGCGAAATCTACCCCATTCATTGGATTCCTGACAAAATTTCAGTTAGAAAAGAGTGGTTTTGGTCGATTTTTGGTGCGGTCCACTGTATCAAATCAACTCGTCATCCATCCTGCGTTTTCTACCAATTCACGTGTACGTGCGCAAGGGACCAAAATCTCAACATGGCTAGGGTCATGGCCACCCCTTGAGGTGAATGAACGGTCCAAATCGTCCATCAGAGTGATGGTGGTGGCCCACTACACTTCCAACGGACAGTCGTCCAACCTCCCTACAAACGCGGAAGGTATTTCTTTCTAAATTCGAAATTTTAGTCGGGTCAGCGGCTTTTTTACCACAATTCGGGTCCAGTGCACAGCGAGTGCACTTGTGCACTGTGCACTAGCACTGTCAGTGGGGTCCACTTATGATGTGTGTGGGAATCCGCTCCGTCCATCCGTTTTAGCACCTCATTTGAGGGATTGAGACAAAAATTGAAGCACATCTAGATATCAAGTGACCCCCAAAATCAGAGATTTATGGACTGATCTGACCGTTGAGCCACTTCCACAAGGATCCAATGGCTGAAATTCGACGTGTACAGTTAATTTATGGTCCTCAGGCCAGATATAAAGTTTCGAGCCAAACAGATGGTGGGAACCCTGTGATTTTGCAATCTGGACGATTTTCACGCCTCTTCATCGTTGATCACATGTTTTCTCGGATCTTTGGCGTGTAAATTCTTCGATCTCGGTCCCCTAGGGTCCATCCCTTGCCTTGGTGACTTATAAGCGTTAAATCCATGCTTTCAGTACCCTTTTTCAGTCCAGCCTCCTAAACTCACCTTGCAACACAAACACGATTAAAATAGGCCGTTAAAAAGTATCATGTTCATAAAATCAGGTAATAACTGGGGTCTAATATGCAATATTTGACCCTTAACAGCATATACACTTGCATTGAAAGCCGAGAAGATAATTAATTGGGCACTTAGGAGAATATTTGGCACTCGAAAAGGTCGTCATCGACAACGGGACAAAATGGGAGGGGGGGTAGTACATCCAAGATAGAACAAAGAAACATGCCTTTTATGTGATTTATGTGTGGGCAACCAGTACATCTTTCTTTTCATTGTCCTGAACATTAGTCCACAATTAAAGTAAATTTGGTCGAGGAAGAAGAGTATGTGAAAGGCACTCCCAATTGCATACAAACAAATATCGAAGTAGATTCACGATATGAAGAACATGTTTTTGAGGATAAGGTACATGTTGGGGAAGATTTAATAGATGTGTATGGTGATAGGGGAGAATCCTTAGTCATCCAACAAAATATGTTATCAACGCCTCAGGTGGTTGATGGGGGGCGATGGGTTTTGGGCGGCTAAGGGTGTAGGTGATTAACCTGCAATGGTCAAGTGGTCAAGGATACGGTGATGGAGGGCTTTAGTTTTGAGTAGTGTAATGGGCAATCAATTGTGGGTTGAGACCGGCGCTAGATATGACAAAGAGGTGAGTTGCCAGTTGATTATTATGGGGTTTTGGGGGCTACGGATCCAGATCCGGAGATGTTGGAGGATCTGCAACAGGCCAACACTTTTGGGGATGAAGATAGGTTTCCAGCTTGAGACGGGTTCGTGCGGCAACAGGGATGTTGCACGGGATCTGAAAATAGGGGATCTGCAAATGAGGGGCGCTGACTCGAGATGGGTGGTCAACGTTGCTACTTCCGATGGCAGTGCGGCTACCGGCGACGAAAACGGTGCAGGCATCGGTGACTAGGAAGACAATGGCAATAAGTAGGACGGTGGGATGATGGATTAGGGATCCTCAAGGCATGAGCATCGGCAACAAGAGGTAGAATCCTACTCTAATACCATGTTAAACCACAACGACTACATCGTGGAAAACTGGAAATTATATTATTTCTCTAATAACCACTGAATATATAGAGGAGATGGAAGATCTGTAAGGGATCTGGAAAAAGACTCACAGATACACATCTAAAAAAATAAGGAAATAAATTAGATACCCTAATCTAATCTAATATACTCTAACAAATATACTCTAACAGCAACAATGTAAGTTATACTCAGATTGCCTTAAACACAACAATTTAGTGTATAAAGCATGTTGTGGTTGATTATCAATAAATCAGATTTTGGCATTAGGGTCTTTGACGACTCTACAAAGAATTTCTATGCATGAATTAAATAATAATAATAAAGTAAGAAGCTCTTATAAAGAGTAGGATAATGCATAAATATATACCTTGCAAGGTAAGTTTAAAGTTTTTATCATTGCTGAATGTTCTCAAGCAATCAAAGCTTCTCTTCAATGCCAAAAAGCATCATTTATGTCAAGAGAATCACTGCAGAAATGCATGAAATAAATAAATTCCGATATTCCAACTTTCCGACGCAAACATTGGATGCTATCTCAATGAAAAGAGAATAAATGAAAATTAAAGAATTTAAATAAATAAATAAACACATTAAAAGTAAAACAAAATAGATTGGTCATCCACAAGAATTATATCCCTCGTCTTACCATTGAGGGAAACCCTGCAACCTCTCTTAAGATAAGCATCATTCTAGTCAATGGAGGAAATATAGCACATTTAATCGCGATTCACTCATCCCAACAAACTGAACATGTGAAACCCACCTTTGGGTGAACCAAACCACTCATATGGTGGGCCCATGTGGACAGTCCAGGAATGCCCCAGGTCAGATTATCCAAAAAACCTGATCATGCCTACATTAAATGTGGGCTATTGGTTGTAATTATACTTTTACCAACAATTTGATCACTACAATCATCTGATAGGGGACATATTGGTGTTCCAACAGTTTGATGGGGGCCATCATAAACCAAAATATAGCCAAGATCAATAAGGTAGCCCTACCATAAATTGTAGCCAGAACAAAAAATTGTTGTTTCTTTGATAAGGTGGGCATCCTTTCACCTCACTGTCATCATTCAGCTACGATGCTCCCACATCTTTGCTAGAACAATCTCCTATAGCTACACTTCCAATGTGGCGAACATATGAGAGATCAAGGCCATTCATCAGGCAGGCCCTGCCACATACATGTCATCTAAATCAGGTTGTTCCACTCATCATGTGGGCTACACATATAAGATAAAATGGATGGTTAAAAACATTGATGAGCAAACCACCTGAATTGTGGCCACCTCATCAGCAGATCCTCGCCAAATTTTTGGACCTCGGCATACAAAGGTGGGGCCTAATAGATGAAAAACCAGGATCTCACATGATCTGTGCTAGATAAACTAATAGTTCATCACCATTTTTGAAGTTGCAGTGTCTCATCCACCCTACATGTGGCACACGTGTAACAAAATCAGGACCATAGATGGAGCATATCCCGTTTTCAAACTGATCGAACAAGCTTAACCATCTGATTTTGAAGCCAAAGTATGGACCACTAACCATGTTAATGTTTAATCATCCATGTGACATTCACAAATTGGATGGCATGGAACCTTTAAATATTATGATTTCTAGGTTAGCTTCATCTACAACCGGCATTATGACTTGAGGTACCGCAGAAACCGATAAACTGCCTCTAGATGGTGAGCACACGGAGTACGTATGAATTGGCTCAAAACACTCACAACATTAGCAATATCTAGACAATTTAATGAGAGGAAAATACATTTTCCTACCAACCGACAATCTAAACCCAGATCCTCAAGTTGATCAGATTCTTTGAAGAACAAATTATTATTGACTTCAATTGGAGTCTCGGCAGGACATGAACCAAGTAATCCAATAGCATGCAGAAGGTCCAGAGTATACTTTCTCTGAGATATGACAATGCCCTTTATAGGATTGGGCAACTTCAATCCCAGGAAAGTACCGAATGAGCCATAAATCTTATAATTTCAAAGCTCCACAACAAAAACTCTTTAACACGAGATTTCATCGTTACTTTCTCCAGTAACAATAACGCCATCAACGTAAATGGTCAAAAGCACAATGCGGAAAGCCAATCAAAAAGATTATAGTACTAAAGCGCTCGAACCAAGCACAAGGTGACTGCTTGAGACCATACAATGCCTTCTTTAACTTGCACACCTTTCCCTAAGATCCCTGGGGTCTAAACCTGGGAGGAAAACTCATATATATATATATATATATATATATATATATATATATATATATATATATATATATATATATATATATATATATATATATCCATGAAGATTTCCATGAAGGAAAGCATTCTTAACATCTGATTGATGAAGAGGCCAATGTCAATAAGCAATTACAGAGAAAAGAACCCGAATCAAATTCAAATTTACAACTGGAGAAAGGCCTCCTAATAGTCCACACGAGACATCTGCGTAAAGCCCTTAGCAACCAGCCAAACTTTATAACAAGCAATAGACCTATCAAGATGATACTTAAGGGTATAAACCCACCTTAATCCAACCACGTGACGATCTTTGGGCAAGTCAACGAGCTCCCGGGTCTCCTAATTCTAAAGTGTTGTCACACCAACTAAGGTTTTTTTTTTCCCTTCTTTTTATAGGTGATGTCGGCTCGAACCCAAGAACCCAATGTTGAAATACACCCTATCTAACATTTAGCTACGAGCTCAAACCCGCCATACCACCCAACGTGTTTGGATGCGTATGTTTTGTTCATGTGGTTTGTCCATCTCAAGATAAGTTAATGCCTCAATCCATCAAATGTGTTTTGTTGGGTTACTCCACTTAGAAGAGATACAAATGCTATTGTCCTACAACCAAACAAAAGTATGTTTTGAAGGATGTTACCTCCTTTGAAAATGTTCTCCTTCTCCTTCTCCTTCTCCTCCTCCTTCTCCTTCTCCTCCTCCTCCTCCTTCTCCTCCTACTCCTTCATTTGTGAAGCCTCCTAATATTTCTTATGGTTATAATTAGCCCCCTCTTTATATGGGAGTGGATTGGGTGCAGCACTGGCAGCCCAACCTTACCCAACACGGTGCAACCCTAACCATGGGACCCACCTTTATGTATGTATCGTATATCCACGTCGCCCATGCATTTTACCAGCCTATTTTAGGGCATGAGCCCGATGAATCATATCCAAATCTCAGGCAATGGTAATTGAACGCCTACCATTAAAAACTTCCTGGGGCTCATCGTAATGTTTATTTGCCATCCAACCTGTGATAAGGTCAAACAAACCTGGATGAAGGGAAAAAAATATCAATTATGAGCTTGATCCAAAACTATTGTGGCCCGCGAAAAGTTTTTAATGGCCAATCACCATTGTTTCCTATGCTGTGTTCCACCTAAGATTTGGATCTACTTTATATTTTGGGCTCGTGCCCTTACATGAGCTGGAAAAACAGATGTACGGCGTGGATATACAATACATTCATCAAGATAGGCCCCACCGCGTTGGGTGAGACCGGGGCCGTACCTAATCCACTCCCTCTTAGAGGAGGCAATAGATAGACGCACACATTTGCAGACTCTTAAAAAATAAAAATAAAACCCACTTTAAGGCTTAGGACGAAAATGAGGGTAAAACATATAACATCGATCACGAGTACAACACAAATGTCCACACTAATTACAAACCAAACTATCTTGGTTAACATTCCGAGGCGGTGGATGAGTAGGCTCTTTTCTTGAAAATCCCCTAATGGTCTAGATCTTGCCACAAATGACGATCTCTCAATAAAAGAAGTAGGTGCCACTCCAAATGTGATACAACGATGAGCTCACTCCGAATATATTTTGTATACGGTCTCTAAAGGAGGAAGAGACACCCGGCAAAGGATCAGAGCACGCTAAGACTCTAGATCTAGATAAAGCCCATTTAAGAATTCAAATACTTAATGATTCTCTAGCCATTTATTGAGTCTCATTTGGGATGTTAACCATGAGCATACAACAATCCAACTCATCCCCACATTGGCAAAGGGCAGCATATAATACTCTTCCACAAAAGATTCACCCAATTGCATATTGGCAATTTCTCTATGAAGTTGAAATTTTCTAGCCAAATCATATCTTTGTGATGACATATATGCGACTATATCCCACATTTCTTTAGTTGTCCGACTTTTAGCATTACGCTACTACTAATTCTTGGTAGTATGGAGTGAAGCAGCCAAACCATTATAGTATAGTTTTTTGTCATCCAATCTTCACATGTTGGATCATCTTCCTTGGGTTCCCATTTAGAACCCAAATTCTTCTACCTGCTAAGGGCGTGTTTGGATGCTTGTAAGCTGGGTGAGTGGAAAGTGACTTACAGGTGGTGTTTGGGGGAGAAAATTTGCCTATAAATCACTTGTAAGAAAAATTACCAGGAAACTTGTCGGGGTTGGGGGTGAGAAGTCACTTCCCTGTAAGTGACTTACAAGCCAAGGTCTGATTTTGAAAAGGAAAGAGGGGGGAAACACACCTCCATTACAGGAAAGCTCCAGCCATTGTGCCTCCCTCCCTCTACAATCAGAGTCATTGTGTGCCTATCTATCTTCCCCTCTCTCCCTCCCTGCAGTTAGGGTTATGAGCTTCTTTTTTCCTTTTATTAGAATAGGCCCAATTCAGTTAGGTCGTGACAGTGGGGCCCACCTTAAGGTATTTTTTCGGTATATCCACGTCGGCCATCAATTTTGCCAACTCATTTTAAGGCTTGAGCCCAAACATGAAGCAGATCCAAATCTCATGTGGGCCACACCACAGGAAATAGTGGTGATTGAATGTCCACTATTAAAAACTTCATAGGGCCCACCATAACGTTTATTTGCCATCCAACATGTTAACAAGGCTACACATACCTAAATGAAGGGAAAGCACAAATACCAAATGATCCAAAAAAATTTGTGGCCCCACGAGAAGTTTTATTGGTGGGCATTCAATCACTGTTCTTTCCTATGGTGTGGCCCACCTGAGATTTGGATTTGCTTCATTTTTTGGCCCAAGCCCTAAAATGAGTTGCAAAACTAATGGACAATGTGGATCTAAAACTTGGCCTTCTTTCTTGTAGCCATTGGTTTTCCAATCCATGGATGATATGTTTAGGAGCATATGATCAAAGGGGTTGTTTGCAACCATAAGCAATGAACTCTGGTCCCTCCAAATGAATGTTTCAAATTCTTGATTGGACCTATTATTTCCATAAACAATCTTTATTGTCCCTTTTTTGGCAATTTTTTTGCTATTGATTGGATGGTTCTAATCATTTGACCAGTGTGATTTTGTGATTTTTGCTTGGTAGTTCATTAATTGTGGGCTAACTTGATGGAAACGTCTAGATCAATTGATTGGATTGTCTATGTGTCCCTATGCAACCTTTTGTTCTTGAAGCATTTGATCGTGTCTCGATTAGATGCACAGCTAGGCATCTTGTTATGTAATCCAGCACTATTGTACAATGCTTCTCCTCTTCTCGTGAGTTGCAAATGAGTTGTATCAGGCCATTGACTTGTAAATTTTTTTGTGGTCGCATCTTAGCATTACCAGGATTTCACATTGTAGGTATTTTGAATCCATGGGCCCTTTTTTATGACCCACTTAATGATTGGTTTAGCTTGAGAATTGGCTTAAATATTCATCTATATAGGTGGAATAAAATAGCATATTTTATGCCAAGATTTCTTATGTGATTATAACATCTTAGAACGATTCTCTACTGCAAGCTCTAATTAGTGTGAATATATAGTTTTATACTTGTAAGTAACTTATAGGTTACACAAACACAAAAACCAACTTATATTTGTAAGTGACAGCTTACATTCAAACAGGATTTCTTATAAGTGACTTCCAGAACTTATAGGCATCCAACTTGTTTGGAAATAGGATTAAATGGTATTTAATTGCATTAGGTGGAATTAACACCATTATTACTCAATGATTGCATGTCTGAAAATATCATGGTATTTTGACCATTCAATCCCATGTTCAGGATCAATTTTTCACTTTAGGAAAAACATTGTATTAAGTGAAACCTACATTTGGGGGAACATGGAATTGTAATCAATGAACAAGATTTCACAACTGATGCCAGTCATCCGTATGCATATGCAAGTCAATTGTCAAGTGCAGAGGGCGCATATGGATGGACAGCATGGATAAACCACGTTCATTAATGTGGAGCCCACAGGTGTAGTGGATTTCGAAATCCACAAGAAATCCTGCCGTATTTCTTGTTGGGACTGGATGATATGATACTTGGATTGATCCAATCCTTCTCATAATTTCGAAACGCAAGATGTATTTTACATGGGACCAAATACAATTCCATACCACATAATCCCACGTTCCAAACAGGAAGGAACAATTTGGCCTACGAAGACCAAGTCAAGAATTTGTTCAGGGCTCTAATGTTGGTACGAAAGACTAATTTTTCCAGTAAATGGCTCTCTAACAACAATCATCTCAGAAAAATAAAATAAAAACTTGGAGAAGACACACCGATAAGCAATATCAAATGCAGTCACCAACCATCTTGAATCCGACTATCAAAACCCCCAACTTAATGAGCAATCAACTTCACAAATCGAGATATGATGACGAAGATAAACCAAAAACAAATTATTTATCTCAAGTGCAATCGCCAACCATCTTTAATTTGACTACCAACTTCACAAATCGATATATGATGCGGAAGATATGCCAAAAACAAATCACTCAGATTTCAGCGGAAAAGATGGCTGCTGCTTGGCGGAGACCGCACCTGCGCAGAACAGGAGAGAAACCCGGGATGGCGAAGGGCGCTGCTGCGTGCGGCGGGGCCAATGCCCTCTGCGGTGATGTACTGCTGGATGCGGCGTTGGCTGCTGCTGAGAGTGGTGGTGGCCCTGTTGCGTGCGGCCAGAGAGGAAGGATGAAGAAGAATGGTTAATCGCGCAAGGGTTTAATCCTCTGTTAATATGGGCCTGTTTGGTCGTGGGATTACATGGTATCGATTAGTAGGAAATGAGTTTAACGCCATTATTGCACAATGACTGCATGTCTAAAAATAACATGGTATTTTAGCTATCCAATTCCCATGTTTGGGATAAATTTCTTGCTATTCCAAATACACTAGATTAAGCGAAACCCTGTTTGGTGACCATGGAATTATAATCAAGGATCCAAGTTCACAACAGACGTCAATCATTTGTGCACGAATGTTATGTATATAGAGTGTAATAGATGAACGGTGTGAATAAAACACATGCATCAATGTGTGGCCCACATGTATAATAGATTTCAAAATCCATTGAAATTTCCACGCGAGACCAAATGCAATTCCATCCCACCTATTCTCATCTAAGCCCACCTGATCAACAAAGAATATCTGCGATAAAACCCACCAAGTTACTCTATCAATGATTCGTCCCTTTTTTCATTCATCAAAACTATGTTAAATAATATACACCATGGGATCTTGTTCTATAAACATCTCTTTAGTAAACTCACCCATGTGGAAAGGTGTGGGCTTAATGCTTACCTTCATACAAGTATAGGTGCAAATGGGCTGAGTTTGGGTCTAATTGGGAATTGCCAGCCAGTGGGTGCTACACCCATGCTTATATCAACACCCATGGCAAGCTTGAAATGGAGACTCGTACTCATACCTTTTGAGTGCCAATAGCCCATTAGAGTATTGGGCATCATTTGTTATTTCACATTCGAGGTGGGCGGCCCACGTGATTGAGGCCCATGAGCCCACGAGGGAGGTTCGGCCGAGGTCCTAACTCATGAGATGCAGAACCTGAGCTATGAAATAAAAGAATTAATTCGTCATACTGTAACAGTTCGAGCTTTTAAAGCAAGTGGTTAATTGTTCCACAGCAAATTGGTATCAGAGCTTCTCTCTAGAGATGATTAATGCAGGGGCATTTCACACCGGGCTCGAGTAGAGTAGCCTATGGAATGCTTTAAAAATATTTTGTTTAGAAGCCTAAGAAAATACTAGCCTTCAATTTTAGATTAATATTACATAAATAAATAAACCTATTAGTGATTTTGAGATCCACCATATGATTAACTAGTCAAGTTAAACCTAGAAGTGTACGTGTGGCCATATTATTGTTAGATCTTATGAACTTTGCAGTGCTTACTTTCATGGTTTAATGATGTGTTCAATCCATCACATGATTAATTAGTGTACACATAGCATACAATTACTCAACTTAAATAGTGAATTATTGGACTTGGGTTGGATGGCATACCCAATCACAGACCACAGTGCGCCTATTTTTCATGGTGGGTTAACCTTGTTAGATGGGTTGCATATCTTGTGTAATGCGCCCAGCAATATGGGCTTACTTTTCATGGATGATTTGCACAGTCTATACTTACAACAAGGTAAGAACCAGGATAATTTTCCTCACATGTATTTGCAAATAAAAAACTATTATTATTATTATTTACTAATTAAATATTATAAAATAAATTTAATATTACGAATGCAATCTATAAATATAAAATATTAAAATATAATTAGGTTTGAACCGAGTTTAAATATCAACAGTCGAATACCCACACCCAGCACATTTATTAAATAGGCTTAAATTGATACCCATATCCAAACCCATTTACCTATATCAATATTCAGCTGACGTCGGCCCAAGTTTGGGTACTTGTCAGGCATACCCAACATGTTCCAATCCCTAAGTGCAAACCTGCCGTGCTTAGGAACTCGTTTTTCTTTCTACCCGTGATCTTTACATTTGCTATTGCTTATTCATATATATCTTTAATATTGTTGATATATTATCCTAAAACTCATTTCTTTCCTCACACCCTCCTAATTAACTTTACGTGCATTCTATCGTGAGCTTTTTCTTAACTAAGACCATGTGGATGGGTCAAATTGATTAGTAAACCTATTTTTACATGAATGATATTAATCATCCATATTTTTTGTTATGGATCAAATGGTTATATCTGCCAAATCAACATGGTATTTGCATAGTTACCCGTGAAATTTGGGTTGGACTTTTGTCGTGCAGGATGCCTTGCATTCTACCTATCGGCTAGAGGAGCAGCTCAGTCAACTGAGAAATTCCGTGGTCGACTGAATCTCGTTGTGATGTTCTCAATCTATTGAGGACTGTTTTGATTGACCAAGAGTCTCAATTGAAAGCTCAGTCAACCAAATGCGCAACTGACGGTTTACACGTTTTTGAGTAAGTAAAGGGCAATTTAAGCCTAATTCTAAATTAGGGCTTGTATTATCAAAAAAATATGAGTGTTCTCTCTAGTGGCGAGGATTTTCACGATGTGAGAGGATTTCCAATGCTTGTAAAGGTTTTTCTTGAGTGAATAGAGTTTTCGTAGGGTTGTGCATCACAGGGGGAGATCAGGCGATCCTATAATCAAAGAAGGTGAGTGGTGTACTCTAAGGTTTTTATTATAGTTGAGATCTTTGTCGCTCTGTACCGTGGTTTTTCCCCGCAATGAATATACACATAAGATATCATGTGTTACGTGGTTAATTATTTTTGTTTGGTTATCTACTTTATTATATCGTTTTATCTTCATTTATCGTGCTTCGCAAAGCGCGTAGATTAGTAGTGGTGTTAAATCTAAATTTTTAATACCCATAGTTTGATCCGGGCTTATTGTGGCTCGGGTTTACATCATTGTTGTGAGATAAGAAGCCAACTTACTCCAACAAAGTGGTATCAAAGCATCATATTGGACATGCAAAATTCAATAAAGATGTCATGATCAAAATTCGATATACATAAATTTGATGGGAAAAACAATTTTAGTTTGTGGCAACGAAATGTCAGTGATATTTTAGTTTCATAAGGATTGAGCAAGGCATTGTTGAAAAATAAAACCTAAAAAGATGACTGAACCGATCTCAAGGAGAAAGCTATGAGCACCATCCGTTTGTGTCTGTCAGAAGAAGTTATATACACGGTCATAAAGGAGGAATCTCCCCTGAATATGTGGAAGAAGCTATAAGAACTATATATGTCAAAGTCCCTAACAAATAAGTTGTCTGTAAATAAATAATTTTTCAGATTGAAATTGAAGGAAGAATCGGATCTTTCAAAGCAGACAAACAAGTTTGCAAAGGTGTGTAGCGAGTTGGTAAGGCTCTAAGGTACGATTAAGGAAGAAGACAAAGCAGTGCTACTTTTAGCATCGCTTCCCATGTCATACAACAATCTTATCACTACTCTATTGTATGAAAAGAATACAATAAAGCTTGAAGAAATTACATTGGCGTTCATTTTCAACGAGATGAGAAAGAAATGTGTGGATAATGACTCTAAAGTAAAAGAGCTAGTTGTGAAAGGGAGTCAAGGACGTGGGCGATCCATGTAACGATCTCGATCTGACCAAAAAAAAAAAGTCTAGGTCGAAATCGAAGGCAAATGATGAATGCTTTTATTACGCCATTAAGGGGCACTTCAAGAGAGACTATCATAAATGGAAGGATGACCTGAAAAGTAAATAAAAGAGAAACATAGGTGAATCAACAAGTGTAGCAAAAGAAAACTCGGAAGGAGATTTCCTCTCAATCTCTTCAAGTATAAGTCATCTCTCAGATACTTAGATACTAGATTCAAAATGGTCATATCACATGTGTCTGGATAGGACTTGCTTTGATTCCTACATATCCTATGATGGTGGAAATGTTCCGATGGAAAATGATACAGCATACATGGCTATTAACATAGAGACGATCAAGGTAATGATGTTTGATGAAGTCACTCCAGGTGATGTCAGGCATGTCACAAAGCTAAAGAAAAACTTGATATCCTTAGGAGTTTTAGATACGAACGGTTTCACGTTCACCTCATCTGACGGCATAATCAAGGTAGCCATAAGTGGAATGGTGTTGATGAAGGGGCACAAGGTTGGAAATCTATAAAAAAAAAATTCAAGAGCATAATTATGGGTGAGGCCACTACCACCTTACACGTAGAATCCGGTACAAATGACTCAAATATGTGGCATAAAGTATTTAGGGCATATAAGCAAGAGGGGCATGATGGAACTTCACAAACGAAAACTGTTAAAGGGAGTCAAGGCATGTGAGGTTGATTTCTGTGAGTATTGCATCATAGGTAAGCAGTGCAGGGTATGGTTCAAGACTACTACACTAGCATCGGGGTACTCGACTATATTCATTTAGATGTCTGGGGGGCAGTGACAGTACCATCTAAGGGAGGGACATGATCTTTGTGACCTCCATAGATGACTACTCGAGGAAGGTTTGAGTCCACTTCATGAAGTAGAGTCTGAGTTGTTCACCAGGTTCAAGCAATTGAAAATGGAGGTAGATAAGCAAATTAGGAGACAAGTTAACCAAGTCAGATAACGGTATAGAGTATAAAGATGCATAATTCTTAAAATTCCGCAAAAATTAAGGTATCACAATGGCACTTCTCAACTCCAAGATCCCCATAACAGAATGAGGTGGCAAAGAGGATGAAAAAAAAAAAAACTATGTTGGAGAGGGTGAGAAGTATGCAATTGCATGTGAGACTGCCTAAAAGCTTATGGGCAGAAGCGGTGAATACGACATGCTACATAGTAAATCAATCATTATCTATGACGCTGGACTCCTAGGTTGCAAAGGAAGTCTGAATAGGCAAGGACATTGATTACTCATGATTGAGAATCTTCAAATGTCTAACATATGTTCACGTGTAGAGTGAACAGAGGTCGAAGTTGGATCCAAAGTTTATGAAGTACATCTTTGTTGAGTATGAAAAATGTATCAAGGGCCATAAGTTTTTGGATCCAGTTTCACAAAAAAAAGGTAGCTATTGGTAGAAATGTCATCTTCGAATAAGCGTTAATGCTGAAAACCAATAAGGACGTTGCAACAGGGCACTCGAATACACATGGTGAGACCGAGAAATTATCGGTGTAGGTGGAGCCAGTTGAGCATGTGACTAAAGGTGAAAATCAGCAAGAGCAAGACATTGAGCAAAATAATCAATAGGATACCCAGGAAAGTATAGCCATAAACATGGAGAAAAGAACCATTAGAAACCCAGTTCGGTACGGGTTCGAGGACATGGTGTCTTTTGTATTGTTCATAGGGAGTAAAGATCTCTCCACCTTTCAAGAGGCAAATTTTGGAAAGGATGATGACAAGTGGATATCGGTCATGGTGGAGGAGATGGAATCTCAACACAGGGATGAGATATAAGAGTTGGTGGAACTTCCTAGATGTGAGTGGGCTATATGGTGCAAATGAGTCTACAGGAAGAAAGAAGCATTATTAAAAATGATAGTGAAAAGTACAAGGTAAGGCTTGTAGCGAAGGGGTACTCACATAGTGAATGAGTAGATTACAATGATGTTTTCTCTTTGGTTGTGAAACATACATCAATTAGAGTGTTACCGTCTATGGTAGTGGAATCCAATTCAAAATTGGAGCAGCTCGATATAAGGACGACATTCCTTCATGAAAACTTGAAGGAAGTCATTTACATGAGGTAGCTTGAAAGTTTCGATGAGTTTAGTAAAGAAGGTCACATGGGTAGGTTGAAAAAGTCGTTGTATGGGCTGAAATAGTCTCTAAGGCAGTGGTATAAGCAGTTCGATTCCTATATGGTGGAGATTAAATATAATAGGTGTGAGTATGATTGTTATGTATATTATAGGGTACTTAAGGACAAGTCCTAAATCTTACTGATGCTTTACGTAGATAATATGCTAATTACTGCAAATGATAAGACAGAGATACACTTACTTAAGTCTCCGTTGAGGAGGGAGTTTGTCATGAAGAATCTGGGTGCTATGAAGATCCTATGAGTATGGGAAATCGTGGTTTCTCATAAGGGATATGTGCAAAAGGTGATAAAGAGGTTCCATATGAAACGTGCTAAGCCAGTTAATACACTCATACATGTCACTTTAAGCTGTCAGCCAGATCATGTCAAAGTATAAAGGAAGTGATTTTAAAAAATGTCACAAGTGTCGTACACAAGTATAGTGGAGAGTTTGATGTATGAATGGTTTGCACGATGTCAGATATCTCACATGCAGTTAGTGTAGTTAGCAAGTATATGGCGAACCAATAAATAAGCATTAAAATGTTGTTAAGTAGATTCTCAAGTATCTATGGGGCACAATCGACATTATAATAATTTTTAAGGGGATAAGGAGCTTCGGGTAGAGTTGTAGGCTACATGGATTCGATTATGCAGGTGATTTGGACAACATGAGGTCTACTATAGGATATGTTTTTACATTAGTGGGTGGACCGATGTGTTAGAGATCTGCGCTATAGTCTACAATAGCGTTGTTTATAACCAAGGCGGAATACATGATTACGACAGAGGCATCAAAGGAGGCATCATAGTTGAAAGGTCTCATGGAAGAACTTGGGTTAAAGTAGGTGGCAATTCGATTGCATCGCGACAGTCAAAGTGCTATCCATCGGGGGATAAATCAGGTGTATCACGATGAACCAAACACATCGACGTGAAGTTCCACAATATATGGGAGTTCATTACTTCAGGAGAGATTCTATTTCAGAATATTCATGTGGACGAGAATGTCGTGGATATGCTAACAAAGCCGGTAACCATATAGAAGTTCAAGCATTGTTTTGGTTTGAATAATCTCACTAGCATTTAATGAGATTAGGCACCTTTGCACAGGGGTGCGGATGGAGCTGATCAATCTCACACACATACAATAGCAAAGTAAGATGCAAATCAAGAGCATAAGTATTTTCATTTTTCTATGGCCCACTAGTTTTTAGATCATGCCAAAAAGTTAGCCCAAGAAGTTTCATAAGGCGACTCATCTAGTGGATTGTTCGCATTTTGTGCCCGTGTCATATGTCTAAAATTCTCACCAAGTTCCCATGAGAGCATTTTTGTATATATGTATATGTAGGGAACCGGTACTATGAAGTCAATGTCATGGGTTTGAGTGCCCTTTATGGTATGAGTGTGTGTGTTAAAAAAAAAAGGTCAACCTCATGAGAGCTGTATATATCCAAAACATGGGTGCGCCATAGCAACTGAAATGGTGTGAAATCATGCCTAAAACATCTAAAAGCATTTAGCGAGACCCACCTGAGTTTTGGATGTAGTTGAAACTTGGTGTGATCCCTCATCCAAGTGGGACATGTAATGGATGGTTTGTATGTCTGAACCACATCTTAGTGGGCCATATAAACAATCATGAAGGTGTCAATGGGTCGATATCTACTTTAAACTGTTGTTTGTGATGTGGTCCACCTAAGTCATGGATTGGCTTGATTTTTAGGTTCAGGTCCCACCACGAAAGGGTGCATCTGACTGACGGGGTGTATAGTTTTCATCACACAACAAGGTGGGCCCACAGAACTCGACCTCATGAGAAGCTTCCCATGAGGTCGACCTCATAGTACCTTTTCCCACACACAGGTGTGTGTGTCGACCTCATTATACTACACACACACACACACACACCCAACCGCTCGCATTACAGAGAGAGAGAGAGACTGAGATTGTGTTTGCGCGTTCATGAGAAGATCCCATGAGGTTTAGCCCTATGGGCGCCACCATGATGTATATCAAACATCCATACAGTGTATTTGGTGTGTCTCCTCTAGTTTATGGGATGTCTCAAAAGTTAACCATATCTTGAACTTAGGTGGGCCACACAATCTAAAACCATGTAAAATTACACCTAAAATATCTAAAATCACTTGGTGGGACCCACCTACATTTTGGAATTGACTTGAATTTGATGAGATCCCTCACCCAAGTGAGACACACACAATAGATAGGTTAGATGTGGGTTAGATGTCTGAACTACACCTTAGTGGGCCTTATAAATAATTGTGAAGATTTTAATGGGTAGGCATCCGCTTTCAACTGTTGTCCATGGTGTGCCTACATATGGATTGGCCTTGTTTGTAGGCCAATGACCCATCATGGAAGGATGCATCTAATTGATTGCGTGGATGTCGGTGCACATAATAGTGGGGCCCACAGACCTTGACCTCATGAGAAGCTCCCATTACATTGACCTCACAGAACCTTTTCCATATCTATACATCCGTGTGCCCACGCATGGTTAATTCCTTTCATTTGTGTTATGGACCATAGAATATATTTTACCAAAAAAAAAGGCTTAACAGGTTAGTCCATGATGCTCTGCTCGTGTGGTGGAATGTGCATGGTTGGCAACACATAAAAGGTTTGCTTGATTACATCTCATGTGTTGTTAATTTTATATATTGTCACTTTAGTTATTTGATTTGTTTTTATTTATTTTATTTTTTTAACGATTCAAACCATATAAGTTACAGGCCTCGCCTTGGGTAGTTATACTCTAGAAAACTCCTGAATTAAATATTTCAATCCTTAAATATACAAAGATATGCTAATAAAATCCAAAGAACCAAATTATCAAAGGGCTGACAATGATAGCTTTTATTAATTGACTTTTCAACGTACAAAGCGAGATTTGTTGACGGCGTCTACCATGGACTGAGACACCTGAAGAAAAACTCTCGAATTGAATATTTTAGCCCTTTGATTGCACAAAGCTCAAGAATACTATTCATGTTAGGCCTGAAATAATTCAATTAAGAGCTTTTTCAGAAGAGCCGTATTCAAAGGCTAAAGTGCAAAGCTCGTAGGGATGGAACTCGAGCAAACCTTGACTCGTAATGGATCACGTGGGGCACGTGATGTGTGGCTCGTGGACCGTACGTCAAGCGGCTTTTGATTTAAGGAACGAGGTCCACATGCAGCTCGAGTACTGGTTCATTGCATGTCGTGAGCGGAGCGTCGTACTATAGCTCATATACGTCATGGCATGCGTAACAAGGCCTGTCTTTAGGAAAAGGGCACTGATCACCTACAGGCCACTGTACCAAAACCTGTGGTACAGCGCCATCTTTTCCTTCAGCATACGAACTTTTTAGGATAATCGTAGGATGGAAACGATACGTCCATCGCAAAGATCATCTTCCTAAAAAATCAGTCTGATCCGCTTACTAGGTGGACCGATCCTTTATATATTGAGTCAAAACCGTCAGTTTTATTGATTCTTGCAGTGTGGACCGCTTGATCAGTGGACCAGCCTGATTTTTTGGCCAGATGACTTGCATGGCGGTTCCTATCACTTTAATGGTGCTGGTCCTGTTGTTAATACATAGGTGGCATGTTGACCAGAAAGACAGTAAGGTACCACAAGTTGTCGTACCTTTGCCGGTTGTTTATCACTTATCTTGCGTGCATCCCTTTCCCTAGCTGGTGACAATAAAAAGAATATAAAAAAGAAAAATAGAAAGGTAGTGGGTCTGTCCTGGAATGGGCGCTGATTGCATACTGACAGTGCCACGGGTGACTCCTATTGGATCCGTATTTATCCGGCTCATTTTATGCCATCAACCAAATTTAAATATTAGTAGTGATTAAATGGCCGCCGTTAAAAACTTACTGAGGACCACTAGAGTTTTGGATGATATTTGTGTTTTTCCTCCATTAGGGTAGGTATGACCTAATTAATAAATTAGATGGAAAATGAAAATTATGGTGGGCCCAGTACATTTTAAAATGGTGAGCATTGAATCACCACTATTTTCCAGTGGTATGATCCACTTGAGGTTTTGATCTGCCTCACTTTTAATATCACACCTAAGATAATGAGCCAAAATGGGTGGAGGACTTGGATAAAGAACATACATTATGGTGGTCCCATAGAGCACCATCGAGTTGCGACCTCGTCATTGATGGTGTCGGTGTGCAATAGTCGTCTGGTCCAGAATCATCTGCAATAGTAATTCTACACGGTGCATAAAACATGGATCCTCTTTAGGCACATTGGGTGAGGACCTAAGATCAGGTTGTGAATATGTGTTGTACATCTATATTGTCTATTCATGTAATAAACTCATTTTAAAAGGTTAGTCCAAAATTGAAGCAGATGAAGGGTTCAACACCCGGTCAAGAGTTCAAGTATCCATAGGTGGTGAAAATCCACTAGCGTGAGTGTGTAGGGTCCGTGTGCGTGCGTGTGTTAAAAAATAGAAGAAAAAAAGATCCAAATTGCAAGTGGACTGCACTATTAGGAACAATGGTGATTGCGCATGTACTAATAAAATTTTTCTAGGGCCCACTAAAGGGATTTGGATGAAGGGAAAAACAAAAATATTAGTTTGATTTAAAATTTCCACAGCCCGTGAGAAGTTTCTAATTAATAATCAATCATCACCACTGTTGCTTGTGGTGTAGTCCACTTGAGATTCACATGCGCGTGGCATCCAACATTTGTTTTCTTCTATGACGGCATAAATACACAACACACATCAAGGTAGGTTCTATGACCTGATTAAATTTGCACCTATGTATATTCACCTCATTCAAAAGATCCTCAGATTTAAAAACTAAGACGTCACACAACGGAAACAATATAAAATTGCACTAAAAACCTCAAAGTCTTGGCATTGTGCATCCCTTGGTTTTGGATCAGATTGATTCTTGTATCTTTACCTTTATGCGGGTTATGCACACCCGACGCAACGAGTTTTATCGAAGATGCACATCATGCTCAACTCACACACAAACCTAGCGTCCCATCTCCATTCTCTCATGAGATGTGGTCCACTGGATGATTTTTTGAGACAGGGCCAAGTATCAAAGGATGCCCTGGATAGATGAAGTGGGTTTCACACGGCAGGCCCCAAAGAAATAGGGTATTTTGTGCGGCTTGAAATAATGTTGTAGATGTTTCAAGAGGATCTCGATAGGTTGGCTAACAAATTGTTGTCCACATAGCATGCATGCATGATGATCCAAATTAACCTGAATTTCATACAACATAGCCAAAATGATTAGGCACAACAAGAAATAAACACCAATGCGAACAATGGTGATGGAGATAATCATCAACGAGCTCTTTCCAATACTCATCATGATCTTTAATACTCCATACACACGAGGTTATTTTTTCCACCGCCATAGAGGAAAACAAATGTTGGATGCCACACGCATGTGAATTGAGCTCCATAGTTTTTTATTTAGATACTTCTTAAAGGCATGTTTGGACACCCTGATCCATAGTTCAAGTGGTAGACTGTGTGAAAGATACCTCGTTTCAACGCATGATGTCTTGGTATGGATCCCTACTGGGGGTGGCTAACAGTGAAGTGTGAGCTGACAGTGGGGTGTACTAACAATCTAACCAAATAAAAAAAAAAGGGAATGTTTGGTCTATACTAATTATTGTAAATGGTGGTAAATTCATAATGATGATATGTGGATGGTTCGAAGTATAGAATTTTACATAAAACTGTAAAATTCAACCTAGCAATATACATATCCAGTGGTAGACTCTTAGGAGTTTCAACACCGGGTCAGGGGTTTGAGTGCCCATAGGTGGTGAAATCCCACTACGGGGTGAGTGTGTGCGTGTGTTAAAAAAAAAAAGTTAAAATTTTTAAAGCCACACACCATGATACATGTGTTTTATCTATGTTTTTCTTTTTATTTTTTAAAAACCGTTTTAGGGCATGAGTTAAAAAAAATTGAAGTATATTCAAAGCCTAAGTAAACAACTTGTAGAAAACAATGAATATTGAAAGCCTATAATTAATCACTTTTTGAGAGCTATAAAATTTTTGGATCAAGCTAATGTTCATTTTTCTCCTTTATTTGCCTGTGTGACCTTATGAATGGGTTGGATGCTATAAACACTCCAACATGGAAGTAGCTGCCCTCCAGCTGTCTTTACATGGAGACGGTTGTGGCCCAATCATTTTCATGTTAATATGGTTAAGCTCCATCCGTTTGTGGGTTTTGGACGACCAATCGCTTGCTCACACGTTAGTTCCATTCACACAAGACTCATGAGTACCCATTCATGACTTATGGGATGGTATGTGTTCACGAACATACCCTTCAAACCAAACTTATGGTTCGTGAAGTCCAAGCCTATCCTTCTAAATGCCTGTAAAAGGGGAGGCTTGCCTTCGTAACAAAGGGGTAGTGGGATTCCAGAGAGCAAGGGGCAGAGCGTTTGACGCGAGTGAGAGTCCGAAGAGGGAACGTGAGTCCAGAGCTAGGGAGAGAAAGCCCCGTAGAGTTAAGGTTGGGAAAGTGTGAAGAAAATTCTGCGACAGAGAATGATTTGTCTGCAATCTTAAGACAAAGACAGGGACTCTATGTCTCTCTCGATCCTCTTCTATTCTCTCTATTCTTTGGATCTTTTATAATCTTTCAATTTTTCTATTTTATTTCAATTTCAAAGTTAAAGTTGTATTTGTGATTTATCCTTTTTTAGTCTGTATTTTAAATTTCACCGCTTTAAACACCTGAAGGAGTATGCTCTACTCTAACATCATATAGAATATGCTTTAAGGTCATCTATCTTAAGGTTCTTCTGTATCATAATTTGTGACTTAAAGGAGTAATTGAAAAGTCTGTATTCTATTTCTTTTCAATACTTTTATCGGATTTTTTTTTTTTTAATACAATTTCTATTTTATTTTCAGTTTATCTTTTATAGTTCTTTGAATTTCATTTAAAAGCATAGAACTTGGCAAAGAAGATGGGCGGTAAAATGGTGCATAACATCTTCCTTTTTCCCTAACCGAAGCCCTTATCCAAAATTCGTAGTGCGGACATATCCAAGATTCACTTGAGTTGGGAGTTCTTCAGTTTTACCATGCTTTAGACGATTCTACGAATTTTAATCGGCCGTGATTTCTGAAGTATTCATTTTGGTTAGTAGCGATTCTGATCATACATGGACACTAGCAGGTTGCGGGAGGTGTTACGAATAATATAAATATAATTATTAGTTTCTCTTCTCAACCCCTTTGTGAGGTTCAAATATGAAGGTCTTAGCGATAGGTTTTGTTAGATGTGGATAGACTTTTGGGCATTCATATGCTATTGCCCGTATCAATCAAGTACCAAAGAAATCATATCCTCCATTGTTAACCCTTCTGCAATGTTCATGTATGAAGGTATGAGGTAGAACTGGGCAGAATCTAACTCGATCCCGTGGATCTGACCCAATCCGACGGATTCCACCAAATTCAAACGAGTTGAAGGCCTGAATCGGTGTGGATCGAGTAGGACCACTCAGATCCGATCGTACATCGGATCGAGTTCAGATCAGTGGTCAATCCGGACCGATTCGATCCGAATGGATTCGATTTGACCTAATCCGCAAAATGTTCATTCAACACTATTTACTGTAATATTGTCCACTTGAGATTGGGAAATACCTCATTTTTTATTTAATGCCATAAAATGATCTAGAAAAATAGATGGACAGCATGGATGAAATAAAGACATCATGGTGGGGTCCATAGAGCACCGACTATCAGCCATTGGCTGGTGATAGGGGGAGTAGCCAATCCCTCCTTTGTGCAGGTGTGCTCAAGGCTCGAGGTGCACCGAGCATCGAGCTCTAACACAGAGACAGGGAAAAGGTTCTATGCCGTCAAGCTCATGGGAACTTCGCATGAGGTCGAGCTGTGTGAGCCCCACCATGATGTGTGTCGAACATCAACACTGTGCATTTGATGGGTCCCCTTTAAATTATTGGATATCCTAAAAATCAGCCGTATATGGAATTCAGGTGGGCCATACCATCTAAAATCACGTGAAGACATTCCTAAAATATATAAAAGCACTTGGTGGCGCCCACCTAAATTTTGGATGCATCTGAAACTTGGTCTGACCCCTCATCCAAGTGGGACACACATAATGGATGGTCTAGATTTGTGAACCACACCTCGGTGGGCCCAAAAAATGATCATGACTGTTTTAATGGCAGGGTAAGCCGTAACCCCTCTCAACGTTTGTACGTAAGCGGACTGGCAGGTGTACCACACACCATACTAGCTGGTGTATTGACGTCACTGTGGGTCTCGTCATGAGGTATGTGTTATATCCAAATCGTCCATCCATTTGGCTAGCTCGCCTTAAGGCTTGAGCTGAAAAATAAGATAGATCTAAAGATCAAGTGGACCACACTGCAAAAAGCTGTGGGGGTTGAACATCTACCATTGAAATAGATGATTCGATCCGAACTGTACCCAACCCGATCCGACTAACCGAGTCGGACTTGATTCGGGTCAGGCCAGTAATGCGACGGATCAGATTGAGTCAGACGACTCGGACTCGATCCCGGATTGGATCGAGTTCGGGTTAAGCCATTGAAAGTTTCGGACTGAGTCGAGTTGGACCCAATCCGTCCGACTCGACTCAATGCCCATCTCTAGTATTAGTTATGTTTTTCATCGAATTTGGATAGACGTCATATATAAGCTTTCATATGCTATCGCCCATTTCAATCGAGTATACAACATGTTAGGTTTAGTAAGATGTATGCTTTGTGCTTGCTTAGTATATATCCTATCATATCAATTTTTTGAGTGAACTCTAATTTTATATTTATCACAACCCCCCCCCCCCCCCCACACACACACAGAGGCATGCTCACGTGCACACCAACGCACCTTTGCACACGTGTCATGGTCTTAAAATCCAAACGGTTCATATGATGTGGCACCTCATGAAACCCTAGGGACTAATTTTCAACCCGATCCAAAACTTTGGTTGGCCATAACAAAGAGATGTATATCAAGGAAGGAAACTGTTTTCTTTTGTCATGGCCCACTAAAGTTTTGGATTAGGGTAAATTTTGTGCCTTGGGGGTTTCATGGGGTGCTACATCATGTGGACTGTTCAAATTGTCAGTTCACATCATGTGTGATGAGTTCTAGGTTCTCATGAGAACCCATGAAAACTAGTGCTTAAGTAAGCATTGGGATATATATATATATATATATATATATATATATATATATATAGAGAGAGAGAGAGAGAGAGAGAGAGAGAGAGAGAGAGAGAGAGAGAGAGAGTTTTGGGTAGAGTTGGGCAATCCTGACCCGATCCGACCAAATCTGACCCGATCTGAACTGATCCGACGGCCTAGATTGGTACGGATTGAGTAAGGCAGTCTAGATCTAAAAACTTTTGGGGTCGTGTTCGAATCCATACCTATCCGGACCGATCCGATCCAACCCGATCCGAAGTGGATAAACCACATGCATTCCAACTCGTCAGGCTGATTTTTGGGGAAGCACATGTTTAGCTTTTTATGCCTAGTATATATGATAGATTTCGTCACGTATCTCACTTTATCGTTTTGCTTATCATGCGCATGTTTACAGACTCATTGCACACATAGCTTGCACTTGCCTCAATACAAATACAAACCGTCTAAATTATGTGACCCCTATGATGTGGTCTAAGAAGAAAAAATGAAATTGATAGAAGACTCCAACAGTGTGATTAGTCATCATCAAATGGTCGAGGGAATAATTAACGGCTTGTATTCAGCTAGTAAATGCCCATTAAGGTCTATAGCACTGTTTAAAACTGTCTGTCCACAATGAATCTCAAGATTTGATGATTTTTATTAAGATATGTGCATTCCATATATACAGTGAATGGTGCATATGTATGATACAACGGATTTGCTGGTGTACCACACACCAGCTATATAACTGTTGTAGGTACATGTCGTGTGCGAAGACGAGTACTGGCACTCCTCGAGCTCCGAGTTGTACGAATGGTTCAAAGGAGATCAAAGTTATATGGGCCCCACAGTGATGTATTTATTATATCTACACTATTCATATATTTTTAGAGATCATTATAAAGCATTATCTAAAAAATGAATAATATCTAAAGATTATCTGGACTGGACTACACCACAAATAGTAGTAGAGAATGATTTTCACCGTTAAACAATTCGTGTGGTCTACTTGATAGTTAGATCTGTCTTATTTTTCGTCTCAAGCCTTGAGACGAGCTTACCAAATGGATGGACGGTTTGGATATAACACATACCCCATGATCAGACTCACAGAACTTGCTAACGTCAATACAACAAGGAGCGTGAAAAGCATGTCATTGCACTTTTGTGCAGTGCACGTTAACACCATCCGATAAAAGCGTGGATACAGTAGATGGACAGTTATTTTATAGCCATGTGGGGCCCACCTTGATGTATATGTTTTATCTAAGTTATTCATCCATTTTGACATATCATTTTATGCCTTGAATACAAAAAGACGGTATATTGAATGCTGAAGTAGACCACACCACATGAAATAGTTGGATTAAATTCATATGATCTGAATAGTACCCAACTCGATCCGACTCGGTTTCCCTAACCGAGTCGGACTCGGTTCGGTTAAGGCCAACCATGCATCAGATCGGTCTGATTTAAGTGACCCGGACTCGGTCTCAGATTGAATCGAGTTCGGGCCAGGCCATTGAGATTTTGAATCGGATCGAGTTGGACTCAATCCGATCGATCCGGACCGATGCCCAGCTCTAGTTTCGAAAACTTTCTGAAAACTCATTTACGATAATACGAGTCTAAAATTTAAATCGATCTAAAACTTTTATGACGATCCAAAACTTTAGTAGGCCACGAAGAAAGAGAGAATCAAATCAAGGGAGGAAACTATTTCCTTTTGCCATGGCCCTCTAGAGTTTTAGGTTAGGATAAAAGTTAGCCTTAAGGTTTGATAAGGTGTTGCATCAGAACGAACGGTCAGATTTTTTTACTTATATTAACCTAAATAAATTTTCGAAAAGTTATCACGAAAACTTGCTAAAACGGGTGCATAATTGAGCATCCTTATGTATATACACACACATAGTTGGACACTCATGCAACTGTCAAATGGTCCGTCTTTGAATGGCCAGTGGGACAGCAGGGTGAACTCACCCATGAGTCAACAGATGTCAAATAAACATCACCATGGGCCTACAAAATTTTCAATGGTAGGTATTCAATTCCCAACCTTTCTGTGGTGTGGTTCCATTCAGCCTTATATCTGCCATATTTTTAGGCTCATGCACCTAAAATGAACTGAAAAATGAATAGACGACGTGGATGAAACCCATGATGGGGCCACGGATTTCTGCCACGTAAAAAGGTTACCGACATCACGCACTCTAAATCCCACGGGCTAAAGCAAAATAGAAGGGTCATTTTCGTAACTTCATACTTCCAAAAAGCACGCTAGCACATCCCAATCACGGAGGGAAATATTTGGTAAAATCCCAGAATTTGGCCGTGAAAATCCCAGTACAGTCATCCCGTCCGTGACTCCGTACTCCCCTCACACATTCGGTCTGTACGGCAACAAAAGCCACCGTTCTTTTTCTCGTGAGGGCCGCCGCTATTCGAGACCGAAGAACGCCACTGTCAGACGGGCGAGCAGATGCAAACACCAAATTCAAGCGTCCCACAAGTTACCACACGTGTGAAAGATCCGATCCATTCTTCAGGGTGGCTCAAAAGCTAATTCACTTGGCCCAAAATTCCCACCACAACACTCATCACTAAAGAAGTGTCCAAATTAAAGAGACACGTGTGGGCACCAAAATGAATGACAGGCCTGATGCATCTCCTAGCACGACGGATATCCAATGTGGACATCTCACACGCTTTATAATTTCGCACGTGCATGGCGCTTGAAAAATGTGCGTGTATGAGGAGTAGATTCACTGGAAATAACGCACCGTTGATAGCGACAACTCGATTCTTTTGCAATTCGCTCTCCCTCCTTTCTCTGACTTTCCAAGAGCGGCCCACCGCCCGCTGGCTCGCGGCAAGCAAAAAAAAGTCCGAGCTCACAGAATCTACGGGCGTATTCAATGCGTATAAAATACCTACATTCCTACGATCCTATCATACCGGGAAAAAAAAAGATCCCTGCCGCATATATCCGAAGATTCTTTCTTTCTGTAACCAGAGAAATCCAAGTGTCTTTAGACGGAAGAAGACGAACAAGGAGGAGAAGAAGAAAAGCCAGCTCCCAGTCCTTCGTATACATTTCCGTGTATCCTATACGGCGCAGGTACGTTCTCGTACTTCTTTTCTACCGATTGAAGGGTTCTCCTGATTTTCTGGTTTTGGTTGTGTTAGATGTTAGGAAGAGATTAGGTTCTGTCTTTTAAAATGCATTTTCCCTCCTTTTTCTTTCCACGTATTTGTATGAATTTTTGAAAATTTGTTCTTCTTTTAGTGGATTTTTGGGTGATGATTTAGGATTTGAGGCTTTTGATGGAGTTGAAAATAGGGTTTGATTTATTATTATTATTATTATTATTTTAAATTATTTTAATTTTATGGTGGATGTGTGGGGGGATGGAATTGGGCATGAAATCTGAGTTCTTTGAACCCAAATGATCGAGAAATATGCTTGGATTTACGTTTTCTGATTTTTGGTGGGGAGATTGAATTTAAAGTTTCGAAGGTTTGGTTACTGGTTTTGATGGAGTGGATGGGAGTTTTCCCTGTTTTTTGAAGTTCTCTGAGCTGAAATTATTTGGATTTTAGGCGTTCTGAGAATTGACTGATGGGGGAAGAGAATAGTTCTTGGGTAAGGAGGGCGAAGTTCTCGCATACCATCTGCCATCGGTTGGATTCTTCAAGGGTGCCATCCCTTCCGTTCTTTCTCCAGCACGATCGAGATGTTAGACCACAAGCAAAGAATTCAAGACCTGGGTCGGTTCCTCCAGCTCCCAGCAGATACCAAGCAGACCCACAAAATCATCCCACCAGACAGAGATCTATATCCCCTCTTCCTGAGATTGCTCTTTCGGAAGCATTCAAGGAAGCTAGATCAGACCGGCAGAGGTTCTCCACCCCGAGTCCAAGAAGGAAAGAACCCGACAAACGAATTCGTCATCGATTTTTTACTGGACATGTTCATCACTCTCATTTGAATGATTCTCTGTACTCGCCGAATTCGAGCCCTCTCCAGAAGTTCTCATCCTTGAAAGTATCTGAGAAGTCGAAGAATCGAAAGGAGTCTTCATGGGCGAAGTACTTTGACCATGGAGGAGGGAGGGTGTCAGCTGTGGATACTATGGAGGACTGGATGGTGGATCTTTCAAAGCTGTACCTTGGACTAAGATTCGCGTCTGGGGCGCACAGTAAACTTTACCATGGAATTTATAAGGATCAGCCCGTCGCGGTCAAAATGATCAGGGTAACAGATAATGACGAAAATGGAGCCATGGCAGCTCGGCTGGAGAAGCAGTTCACTAGAGAAGTCGCTCTTCTGTCTCATCTCCACAATCGGAATGTGATAAAGGTAATGATCGTCGTTCATTTCAACCTGTTAATCTCTATACATTTTCAAGGCTCAGATTGGTTGCTTCCATTATAAGTTTACATACCACATTTGCAAAGTTACTGATTGGCCCCTTCTTCATTCATATTTTCTCCACCAATTGCATCTGCGATGCATTGTTCTTTACTAAATTATATGAAGGGCACCTCTCAAATTTGTTTTTTTCCGAATGAGTTCCATTCTACCTTTAAGGGCATGTTTGGATTGCACTGGAAATGGATAGGAATGAAAAAAGAAAATCATTATTTAGACAAGCACTTTGTTCCTTGGATTCTAACATTAGAGGTCTAGTATGGTGGCAACTGATAATCTCATATTTGTTGCTTCCATTCTACCTCTAGTCATTTTCAAGGCTCTGATTTGTTGCTTCCATTATAAGTTTACACACCACATTTGCAAAGTTACTAATTGGCCCTTCCTAATTCATATCTTCTCCACCAATTGCATCTGCAATGCATTGTTCTTTACTAAATCATATGAAGGGTCCGTCTCAAATTTGTTTTTTCAAATTAGTTCGATTAGACCTTTAGGGAATGTTTGGATTGCATTGGAAATGGAAAGGAATGAAAAAAGAACATATTATTTCCATGAGCTCCTTGTTCATTGGATTCTAACATTATTTCCATGTTTGGATCGCACTGGAAATGGAAAGGAATGAAAAAAGAGGTCTTGTTTGGATGACAACTGATAATCTCATATTTGTTGGACAACAGTCATATAACATCACATTAAGGAGTTGTTTGGATGCCCGTAAATGGTTAAAGTTGTAAATGATGTACAGGTGATTTACAGCCTGTCCTATTTGGCTTTAAGTTGTAAATGATTCAAGTAAATAATTGTATGTGTTTGTATAGCATGTAAGTCCTGTAAATGAAGAGCCAATCTTTCCATTTTTAAATGGAGAGCCTGTAAATGAAATCCGAACTTTTTGCCTGTAAATGAGATGGGGGTCAATGCTGTAAAAGGCCATCCAAACACAGAGTGTAAATGATTTACCTGTAAATCATTTACAACTTGGCCCATTTACAGGCATCCAAACAATCCCTAATGGAAAACCTTCTCCATTTTCTTTCTTTTCCCTTGGATTCCATGTATCCAACCATGCCCTTAGAATTCATGCGAGTTACTGTGCATTGGTCCTCCTTGGTGTCTTCAAGCAGGATTATTGCAAATTGGTTTGTGTGATTGTTTATGAATCTTGATAGACTACTCTTTCAATCATCCTAAACTTGTACAGCTTGTTAATTAACTGGGAAACCACATGGGCATAATAGACCACATTGACATAATGGTTAGGGTACTCTGTGTGAATGTCTCATAGCTGACTGGCTTACCATTATTCATAAATCCGGTCATGTTCTTCTCATCTCATTGTTGTCTCGTGGCTGATGCAGCTGGTTGCAGTGTGTAGGAAACCACCAGTCTTTTGTGTTATCACCGAATATCTCTCTGGAGGTTCCTTGAGGGCATTCTTGCACAAGCTCGAGCACAAACCTCTTCCTTTACAGAAATTGATCACAATCTCTCTAGATATTGCTCGCGGTATGGAATATGTTCACTCACAGGGGGTTATTCATCGTGACCTTAAACCTGAGAACATTCTATTTGATGAGAACTTCTGCTTGAAGATTGCTGATTTCGGAATAGCCTGTGAGGAGGCATATTGTGATTCTCTTGCCGAGGACCCAGGGACCTATCGATGGATGGCACCTGAGATGATCAAACACAAACCCTATGGTCGGAAGGTCGATGTGTACAGCTTTGGACTTGTCTTATGGGAGATGGTGACAGGGACAATCCCATATGAGGAGATGACTCCCATCCAGGCAGCTTTTGCTGTAGTAAATAAGGTATCTTTTGGCATCTTAAGAGCTATTTCTTTCTTTTCTCCAAAAGCTTTTAAATTTCTTTATCCATACTGGGTTTTCTCCATAATTAAAATTTACACCTCTATAATTTTCTAAAACATTACCTGAATACAAAAAAAATTTCACCCCTTCATCGTAGAAGACTTTCCTGAAAAATATTCATGAGCTGGTTTTCTAGTCGTTCTTGAAGAAGTTTTTCGTCGTAATCTTTTTCTAGTTTGGGTAAGTCATGGCCGGCTTTCCAAAAATAATGAGACGTGCTCTGTAATGGCCCTCTTCTTCCAAGGGTAACAAGAAAGCTCTCAACATTTTTTGGAAGTTTTTTGGCCCACGTGTCCACGTTCTGATATAAAACATACCTTCCCTTTTCTGATCGGTGCATGAAACATGAATTCTTTATTGAAAACGAGGTAAGAAGTTGCCTGCCTTTCTAACAAGAAGTTTGGCCTTTTCAGAATTCGAGACCGGCTATTTCTGCCGAATGTCCGGCTGCTTTGCGAGCTTTGATCAAGCAATGCTGGGCATTGCTTCCAGAGAAGAGACCTGAGTTTTAGCAAATCATGCAGGTCTTTGAACAGTTTGAATCTTCAATTGCTCGTGACGGCACACTGAACCTTGTTCAGAACTCCACCTGCCAGGACCACAAGAAGGGGCTGGCTCATTGGATTCAGAAGCTTAGCCATGTGAATCCCGATAGTTTGTCAATGCGTAAACACCACTAACTCTTACTTTTCTTCCAATGATTTTGTAGTTTCACTGGTCTACCTTGTAATTAAAAAGTTTTTTTTTTTCAAGCAACTGCTGTTAGATACTTGAACACAAACACGCATATCCGCATGCAGACGGTCATGCGCATGGCCACACATGTACATGCACATGTATAGGCATGCCCACAGGTTGGGATGAGGGGAGGGGACTCATTTTGATTAACTGGGATGAATTCAATAATTGACGTTGTCAATCATTAGTTAATTGTTGTCCAGTGCAGTTGTTCAGCGAGGTTAGAACTTACTGGTGTGAGTGAGAGCGAGAATCTTGTTACTTTAGACTAAGTAAGGTTCTTGTAATTTGCCCCAACAAATGGAATTGTTTTAGACTTCCTGAGATTTGGTGAGTGCAGACACCCCACTGGGCTATGGAATGATTGATCGCACTAGAATCAAATGGATTGCAACCCTCAAGGAACCCAAAACCCTATAATCAAATGGTATGCACCCCAACCCAATCCAAACCAACCTAGAACCTCCTCTAAATCTGTCCAAACTCCGCTGGCCCCTTTTTGGCTACCGAGAGTTTGCTGCATGACTTTATAATGAGTAGCAAATCGATTATGCATTAGGATTTGGGTCAGAAATAGGTATCGGAATCCAAGTTCTGCTATTCTCTTCTCATCTGGAAGTTGTCGAGTGTCCACAAAGTGAACAACAAGTTAACTATACTTCAAAATTTGGGTCAAGGGGAAGTAGTGGGATTTCTGCTGCCCCTAATTTTCTTTGAAAATTGCAATGATCTCCAAAATCATCAACCATCAGTCTGATGTCAGGATTAAGTGAATCACCACCGGGGGAAATTGAATTTCCACTTTCGATCACTCACCCAATTATGATATCGGTTCTGTAATTTCCTAATTTCCTTATCATACTTACCTTTATCCTAAAAGCCTTTTCCAACGTTATTTTTTATAATTTTTTTTTTTAAATCTTTACACAAATTGCCATACCTCCTATTCTTACAAACTAATGGAGAATGCTATGTTTTAAGGGTTTTCAAGAGCCAATCACAATAAATAATGTTGTATTTTATCCATAATTTTCACCTAGATAACCAAAATGCCACCACCAACACTTATTTAAACTCACCCCATCCTCTTCTATCTTCATTCTTTACACAACATACAGAAAGTCAGAGAAAGAGAATCCCTTTCTATATACAAGTCATCCTTTGCCTTTCCATTAGCTTCTCTCATAAAGCCCTTAAAGTGGGTTCTAGGAGTAAGGTTCAGAATCTTCTCCTATGGAAGAGTGTCAATGTTCTTCCTTCCCAGTTCACATCTCCAAATGAGACCCGATATCTTGCGCTAGATTTCATAGAGTAAAGTCGGGGTTTAAGAGCTCCAATCTTTTTCTAAAGAAGAGTTCTTTCGTCCCCACTCATATCTCTAGTGCCCTTGGCCAATCCGAGCGATTTCTTTCACTGCTTCTTATTTGCATTGCATTATGTTTACTGGGTCGTTACTTCCTCATACGCTCCCTACTATATATTTGCTTTACGTTTTTTATTGTTTGTTTACATTTGAGCAATAATCTAGAGTTGGAATCCTAGATCCCGTAAAGTAGAGATTATATATTTGTACGGGCACAGAAGGGTGCCTAACACCTTTTATATATATATATATATATATATTAACAGAGGACTTATAAATTTATGGATGTAGATCATACAGAGAATCATTCAAATCTAGACCACTCGTATGGACTTTTGGGTTAACGTGGCCCTATGGTGTCTAGCCTGATATAGATTACGGGATGTTGGTTAGTGGCAACTCCAAAATCATCACACATCATTCCACGCACGAATCAGTGAGATAAGAGTCATTAATGATAGGTGAATATGTATTCGGTTTGTTTCTACTACAAGGGATGTCAATGTCGCATATCCTTCAATGGCTATATCTTTTTACAGGTATTGGTGATATGGTGTAATACGTGGTTGAGTTATAAGCATATTTGTTATACTCTATTTTTGACCGTTCTTAGGAAATCTAATTGGAAAGAACACATGTTATGACAAAAGAAAGATAACATGCTAAAGACTTTCAAGAATATTTAGAATACTTTTTAGGGAATCATAACTGACAGGATGATAAGACATGGAGTAGTTGAGAGGTATTCAAAAGAAAACCAAGTGACCTATATGCATCCAGGAGGTGCGGCTAGAGGTGTCCAAAAGCAGACTAAGCGGTCGAGAGAAACTTAGAAATGGAATGTGGCCTACTTCTTGGTTGAGCGGTTGAAATGAAAAGATGCAAAGAGCGGTTGAGTGGAGCGTTGGCGAGCGACTGGCAAAAGAGATGCGGCTGATGTGTGGTTGAAGAGTGATGATCGAGAGAAACTAAGCTTGGCTGAGCGGAAGAGGAACAATCACAAAAAAGAAACGTAACAAGAGAGTGATGTAGAGAGAGATTTTTTGATTCCCGTAACCATTGCAACAATGGAAGAAGGATATGGAGGAACAAACTGTAATAGAACTCTATAAATAACAGATGAATCCAACAGAGAAAACCCCAATGAATCCAACACAACAACTAATAGCGGCAATCTCAGCTTATCCTAGGAGTAATGATAATCCAGTAGCGATAATTCTTACCTATACCCTTTAGTTGTAAGCCAAATCTACGCTCATATGCTAGATTTGTTCTTTATCTAATATCAAACAATTCTTTCAAGAGAGGCATTTCGGTAGTTGCCCCTAGTGACAGATTGTGAGTTTTTCCTTTTGTTTGATTTGCACTGGTATTCTAAAAGTCATTTCTTGTGGAAGGCACAAAGTAACCCAGCTTTGGAGGAAGAACTCCACTATTTGATTATCGCCTGATCATTATCAAATTCTGCAAGTGGTTGAGTAGGCAATCAATCTTCTCAGAATCTGGTCATATACGTTCATACTGGACGTATCTACTTATTTCAGTGCTTAGAGCTGAAGTTGATCGGTTTGGATCGAGCCACTCTATTGATTCTAGCACACTCGCATAATAGAAAACAAATAGAGCGACCAACATTTTTTGGCACGCCCGGTGAGACTAACATGAGCCAGTATGAAAGTTAGATGAAAGTAAGATTTCCAATAGATCCTATTGAGGTTATGTTGGCTGGAATGCTTAATATATAACGAGGAATTCAACATATCGTTGAATATTCATGAGTTCGGGTTGAGATTTTAGCTAGATGGATGGCTAGGCATGTTGAAAATATGAATTGGTAGATGATGACTCTCTTTGCCAAAAGAATACCTGTGGCGTCGGCACCATAACCGACACTACAGGTACCTCTTTCGCAACGGAATACGCCTCTTTCACTATTGGAAGTGCGGAATCTTTTGTCACCTGCTGAGTTTAGGTGACCGGAATAGGAGGCCAGGAATGCTGTTCCTGAAGAAGGAAATCATAGTATACTTGGGGGAAGCCCTTCCCTTCGAATCCACCATATCATGTAAAACAAAACCAAGTAGGTCTTGAACCACCTCCAATGGTCAAATCTTGCCGTTTGAATTGTGACCAAATTATTCAAATGGTTTAGGAAGTAGCAGGAAAAGTTCTCGACCATATTACTATCTCGATCAACCATAAACTTTATTCGGAATGGATTGATTAATAATTTATTGCCACTACCGACTTTGTTGTTTTTCGATCAGGACAATTGAGTTTGACCAAGACGATCAAATTTGCTGTCTCTCGATCAAGATGGCTAAGTTTGACTATGACGGTCGAATTTGTCATTTTTCGACCAAGATGACGGGATTTGCCGTCTTTCAACCAAGACGGCCGAATTTGATGTTTTTCAACAAAGACGACCGAATGCCGAATTTGTTGTTTTTGGACAAAGATGGTTGAGTTCAACCAAGTTGATTGACTTTGATGTTTTTTGATCAAGATGGTTGAGTTCAACTAAAATGGTCGAAATTGATGTTTTTATATGGCCGGGCAGTTACATTTATTGTGCTAAATAACGAATTAATGTCGCATTCACCTTTTACTAAAGTCGAAGCTACATGGGGGGCAATGTTGTACCTTATTTCTAACCGTTCTTGAGAAATCTAATTGGAAATGATGTGTTATGGCAAGGGAAAGACATAGCATGCTAAATATTTTCAAAGATACTTGGAGTGCTTTTTATTGAACCACAACTGATGAGATGATAAGATAAGGAGCAATTGAGAGGTATTTAAAAGCAAACCAAGTAGCCGAGAGGCATACAGGAGGTGTGGTCGATAGGTGTCCAAAAGTAGACCAAGCGGTTGAGAGGTGTCTAAAAGCAAACCAAGCGGTCGAGAGAAGCTAGGAAACAGAATGCGACTTAGAAGCTCAATTGAGCGGTCAAAACGGAAAGATGTGGAGAGCAGTCGGGTGGAGCGTGGGCAAGCGACCGACAAAAGAGATGCGGGTGATGTATGGCCAAAGAGTAACAACTGAGCGAAACAGAGCTTGGACGAGTAGAAGATGAACAAGCACAAAAGGAAAACATAACAAGAAAATGATCTAAAGAGAGGCTTCTCGACTACCGTAACCGTTGAAGTAATGGAAGAAGGATATGGAAAAACAAGCTTCAACAGAACTTTGTAAATAGTAGATGAATCCAACAGAGAAAACCCCAACGAATCCAACACAACAACCAATCAAACCAAATCCATCAATTTATCTTTTATCTCAGTTTATCTTATGAGCATTAATAATCCAATAGCGGTAATTTTTAACTATATTCTTTAGTTGTAATTTAAATCTACGCTCATATGTTGGATTTGTTCTTTATTTAATATCAAGTAGTTCTTTTAAGAGAAGTATTCTTACAATTGCTCCTAATGACTAATTGTGAGTTTTTTCATTTTGTTTGATTTGCATTAGTATTTTAAAAGTCTTTTCTTGTGAAAGGCACAAAGTAACCCATATTCAGAGGAAGAACCCTACACTTCGATTATCGCCTGATCATTATCAAATTATGTGAGTGGCTGAGTAAGTGATTGATCTTCTCATAATCTGGTCATATACGTTCATACTGGACATATCTGCTTATTTCAACGCTTGGGGTCGAAGTTGATCGGTTTTGATCAAGCATTTATATTGATTTTGGCACGCCCGCACAATAGAAAACAAACCAAGCATTGCTTGGTTTGTTTTCTATTGTGCGGGCACACTGGAATCGATACAATGCATCAATCCAAACAGATTAACTTCGACCCTAAGCGCCAAAATAAGAAGATACATTCAATATAAACGTATATGACCGGATTATGAGAAGATTGGTTACTTACTCAACCACTTGCAGAAGTTTATAAAGATCAGACGATAATTGGAGGGTAAAGTTCTTCCTCCAAAGATGGGTTACTTTGTGCCTTCCATAAGAAATGACTTTTAAATTATCAGTGTAAATCAAATAAAAGGAAAAACTTACGATCGGTCATTAGAAACAATTGTAAGAATGTGTCTCTTGAAAGAACTGTTTGATATTAGATAAAGAACAAATCCAGTGTATGAGTGTAAACTTGGATTACAACTAAAGATTATGGCTAAGAATTACCATTACTCCTACGATAAGCCGAGATAAAAGATAAATTGATAGATATGATTTATTGTTGTTGGTTGATTGGTTCTTTGAGATGATCCTTCTTTGTCACGTTCCTCTATTATTTATAGATTTTTCTTGTAGCTTATTCTTCTAAGTCATTCTTTTATTATTGCAATGGTTACAACAGTTGAAAAGCCTTTCTTTAGATCATTCTCTTGTTACGTTTCCTTCGTGATTATTGCTCTTCTGTTGGCTAAGACTTTATTTCATTTTTGGACGCCTCTCGGCCGCTTGTTCCGTTTCAGAATGTCTCTCGGCCATTTATTCCGTTTTGACCACTCTCCGCATATTTTCATTTCGACCGCTTGATCGAGCTTCTCGACCGCATTCTATTATATGACATCTCTTGGATGCTCGGTTTGCTAGTGGACACCTTTGACCGCTCGATCTGCTTTTGGACAACTCTCATCCGCACCTCTTAGATGCCTCTCTGCTCATTTAGTTTGCTTTTGAATACCTCTCAACTGCTACATGTCTTATCATCATGTTAGCTATGATTATATAAAAGTACTCCAAGTATCATTGAAGATTTTTAGCATGTTATATTTTTCTTTTGCTATAATATGTGTTCTTTCCAATTGGATTTATCAAGAACAGTTAGAAATATGGTACAATATTGCCCCCATGTCGCTTTGCCTTTGACAAAAGATGAATGCGGCGTTGATTTGTTGTTTGGCGCAATAAATGTGACTTTTTAACCATGTAAACACATTAATTTCGATCATCTTTATCGGAAAATATCAAAGTTGGTTGCCGAACTCAACAATCTTGGTCGAAAAACAACAAATTCGGCTGTCTTGGTTGAACTTGGCCATCTTAGTCGAAAAATAGTAAATTCGGTTATTTTGATTAACCTCACCCATTTTAGTCAAAAAACAGCAAATTCGGTCGTTTTGGTTGAATTCAGCCGTCTTTATTGAAAAATGATAAATTCAATCATCTTGATCGAATTCGGTTACCTTGGTATAAAAAAAATGACAAATTCGGCCATTTTTATGAATTCTAATGTATTGATCCCAAAAACCTTAAATTCCATTATTTTGGTCAAATTCGGCGCCCTAAAATGTATAGTCAGAACACAAATACCTATATTTACATAAACAAAACAAGTCAGAGTAGTTTAGACAAATGGCAGCTACTCCAAGAGCCTTCACAGTCAATGACATCCAATCCAAGTCTATTGGGAATATTATGCACACGTGACACAATTATGCGTATTTGTATTTGCATTGATCAAAGTTGCAGTTGTATTTGCCAGTGTGCTCAATTTATATAATTTATCAGTGAGATGCAAACCAATGATCACGCAGGACACACCTAATAAAAATCTTACACAAATTGTACCTACACGTGAGACAAGATAACACGTGTAAGATTTAGGTCCAGGATTCTAAGCGCGGTAGACGATTCCACTTCTTTTGGCACTTGCCTTCTCTCTCTTGTGAATGCAAGTGATTGTTTCGGCACGCGGGTATCCATTTTGGCACTTGCCCTCTTACTAGTGGGAGTTTGACGAGACTGCCGATAATGGGAGTTCACATCAGTTGGGCTCCACACGTAAATGTCTCTAGTCTTCCAATAGATACTCTGGCAGAGTATGACGGATAATACGCAGACACTTTAAAGTTATTTTAAAATGCAGACGTGGTGTATATTAATTCATATTTATCTTTCCAAGTTAGGGTACTAGTTTAGATGTATCATGAATAACAAATCAGGAGGAACATTCATTGAACGGTTAAAAATGAAGGAAAAAAAAAAATCCAATTGTTTCATTTCAACAAATAAGTGTCCACGAATCAGAGGTCAGGATTGTTCAACCCATCTATTTTTCAGATCGTAACTCAGTGACAGTGGGTTCTATAATTTAATCAGTTTAATTTTAATTAATACATGCCCAATTGTAATATTTTTAAGTGCCTGAGTGTCAAGCGTCACACGCAGCCAGAGTATCACCTTGAGAAATCATGATGATCAGATCGTCAAGTGAGCTATGATGTATTTATTTAATTAGATGTCTTTCTTTCCCATGTTGCCAACCTGAGGATCCAACTGTCCTGATTTCCTACAGTCTCTCTACATGGTAAGGCCCTACTGAGGAGCGGCTCAGATGTGGCCCTCATCAATCATCCAATAAAATTGGTATGTGGGGCTGTGGATGCGTGGTCCGTAGCTGAAATGCACTGTAGCCATCAGTATTTCCGGTTAACATCGAACATTAGCAACGATTTTCGATTCAGTGGCCCAGTCAATCAGACATGTTTACGCTATGGGCCCTACGTTTAGGCCCAACAGTACTGTTTTACAAGTGGTTGAGGATGAAGCCCGTTGATGGAACTGTTAGGTCCGCCTGCCAGGTTCCAAAATGTTAAGGTCTTGCTTGGGGAACCCAGATTAGCTGCGACCCGGATCCAGCGGGTGCGACCATGACTGTGGAGCCCACCTCAACGTATGCATTGTATATGCACCATCCATCCATTTTGCTAGCTTATTTGAAGGCACGGTCCCAAAAATGAAGTAGATACAAATCTCAGGCGGACCACACCCTAAGAAACAGTGGTCATTGAACGCCCACCATTAAAAATTCCTAGGGCCTACAGTAATGTTTATTTGCCATCCAATCTGTTGATAAGGTCAGAGCCTGATGAAGGGAAAACACAAATAGCAGCTTGATCCAAAACTTTTGTGGCCCACAAGAAACTTTTGATGGTGGGAATTCAATCCCTGTTTAATAGACATTAACAGCACTGCAAAAGAGCATCCGAATGAAAAACTCGGAAGTTTGGCTCAAAATGGCATTTAGGTGCCAAACCACCTTTTCATGGTGCGCCCAAACGGGTCCTAAACGGTCCTAGCTTCCAAGCTCCAACCCAACCCACAGTCTAATAACTTGCAGGACTAAGCAACAGATTGGACGAGATCGATGCCTTGCCAACCCTAGTTAGCTTTCTTTACATTTTTATATCAATATATACAATGTAAAAATGATAAGAATCCACATAAGGAAAAAGAAAAAGAAAAAAAATCTGTGAGTGCTGATCTTTAGTCAGTGTTTAAATAGGTTTGGGGGCGTCGGGATGGGTTGATGAAAGATCATATTCTTATTTTTATATTTTGGAACAGTACCGAGTCTAAGAGAGCCCTTCTCATTACATTTGTGGAAATCCAATCCTCACCGTGTGGCCCACCCATCCACAAAACATGGAAAAATGACTTTTACTACATCTTGTGAGTCGATTTCTTTCCTCGATTATTTCAATCAGTTAGATTACTGATAGACCAATCACCTGTTTGCAGCTGATCTATGGAGAGATGTTTGTCTGTCACTGGTAATTTATGGATGTTAATTTCCGATGAATTGGCCTACATATGGTAATTTTCACTGCATCGGGTGCAGTTAGTCTTTATTTACACTGCATCTGAACAAACTTACTTGACCTGACGATCCTATCCAACAGCTTGTCAAGTCTGCGGGCTCCCGGGCCTGGCTTGATGTGGGTCCCGTCCCTCACATCTGAGCATGGAGGATTTCCAGAGCACCAACCTCCAGGTGTGAAACTCCCATTCATCCGGCCAAGATACTCGGCGTCGATCTTGTCTAAGATGGTGTCATCCCGTTTGAACTTGCGCGCAAAGGGAGCAGAGCTGTTTATCATCCTGCCCATGTCGCTCATGGTGAGGGTGTGAGGATGCTGCTTCGGCGGCACGTCCCATGCAATGTAGTGCAGGTCATGGTTGACGGTTGTGTTTGCAAACTCGGGCACATTGCAGATGACAGTCTGGAAGTACCCCTCCGGTGAGGAGACGAAGTTGGTGTAATACATGAGGAGGGTTCTTGGAAGGTTATCCCAACCCCACACACAGTACTCCACAAATGCTCGTGATAGAGCCATCCAAGCAGAACCTGTACAGTAATCCCAATAATAAGAAAAGGGCAAATGACACAACCATATCAATGCTTGGTACTTGAAATAGGGTGTTTTAGACTTGATCAGCAAGCAGGTTTACTAAGGGTGCATTTGGATGCATGCTTGAACTAAATTGCAATGCATTCACTTCATTACAGATGAAACTGGACGCGGGGTACACCATTTTCATTCATAACAATAATCAAAACTCCTAATCGGAATTCTGTTAGTTTTGGAGTGGTGGAATTGACACTAGCAACTGCAATTTGGAGACTACTTCCCTGTTATAGGTGGCCTGGGCGAGCACACCTTGGTCATTTGCTTTTTGTTGACCTTGCACTTTTTAAATGTATTATTGAGTTATTGCATTTCAATTTGATTCAACTACCAAACAAAGCCCGCAGAGACAGGCGGTGGCAGAGTAGCCTGCCTGTATGGATATTCCAATTGATAGGCAAAGACAACAACAACAACAACAACAACAACAAGGTTTTCAATTATCACAGTTGCGTTTCCTTTTTTCCTTTTTTGGTTTCTTTTTCTTTTCTTTTTATTTTCTCATTGACAGGTCAATAGTCACAGCTGAGTTTTCTTTTTTCTTTTACTTTGATAGAGAACGATAATTTCATTAAAAGAAGAAAAGGAAAAAACAAAAGAGACATGAAAAACCAGGGCAACAATCATAAATGATGAGAGATCGTCTAACTAATACGTGGCCGAGGACTACCACCAGCTCTCACCAGAGAGCTACCGAACCCCATGAAAGACAGCCCCGATATGATACGCTGGAAACAATTACCCAGCAATGGAAATCTTGTTCAAAAGAAAAAGGAGAACACCAAGAAAGAGGACCAAAGAGATGAAACTCTTTCAACTTAAACGGATCCCGTAATTACTTCATTTGAAAGTGGTGATGTTGTATAAATGCCAATGCACCAAAAGCTTCGGAGTAGTGTGGAAAGCACAAAATCTCCCTTTATCTTGGCCCTCCCAGGCAACCTAACCGAGACCTCCCTGTGGGCTACCCCGCTCTCACGGATCTTACAATGGGCCCCACCCCGTGGCCATCCTACATCTCACAGGCTCCACCTCGTGGGCCACCCGACTCCAGTGTGGAGATGCACCTAGGTCATCTACCCACACTGGTAAGGAGACTCGACCATTGGTCTCCTGCTCTGATCCACTTAATACCGGGAGTATCGGCCAACGCACCAAAAGCTCTAGAGCTATAGGGGAAGCACCCAACGCACCAAAAGCTCTAGAGCTATAGGGGAAGCACCGGGATATCCCTTAATCTTGACCCTCCCATGCAACCCAACCAAGACCTCCCAGTGAGCTATCCCGCATCTCATGGGTCCCACAGTGGGCCCCATCCTGTGGCTATCCTGCATCTCACAGGCCCACGAGGTGGGCCATCCCACCCCAGTGTGGAGATGCACCTGCATCACCAAGGGAGCTGACATTCAACAAAACCCATCAAATTCAGTTTGAACATCATGTTTATTCAACTGTCCTTGAAGACACAGACCACAACAAGGGTCCAGATTGGCCTGATTGAGGATATGGATCAGATCAAGGGTGTGATGACAGATTTGGACCAAGCACCCATGGATCCAAATGGATGGGTCATCCATTAGATGTACTTATGGGGTTGATACGCAAACTGTGCAAGTACAATCTCCTAGTACAGTCATGACAAGCCTAGATTTTTTTCCTTTCCTTATCTATTTAGTTCCATTTTCTATTTACAAGTCCTTTTGCACTACCCCTCTCTCTCTCAAAAAAAAAAGAAAAAGAGAAGAAAAAAAGCACAAGCATTTGGAAAGTGCTTGGAGTCAGTTTGTTTCCTTCTTTAGGTGATCCTTTTATTTCTATAACAAATTGAATGAGACAAAGTAGGAAGGTTTGCACATAGAATTTTATGAACAAAAAGATAATTTGATTCACTAGAATTTCTTTTTTAAGTCTCCCGAGATGCGATTCCAATGCTGGAAGAGATTCTTCCAGAATCTAGTTGTGAGATGCCTCTAGATCCATTTGAAGTGCCCCTTGGGGTTTTCTATATGGTGATTCCATGTACTAATCCTTATTTTATCTATTTACTGCTGCAATTGATGTTTATTGTGAACTCTCAAGTATTGATTGGAGGAATTGATCTTTAAAAGTGGTACGCATTCCCTATCTTTGCAACTTGATTTCAGTTTCTTCATATTCCTACATGACAATCAGGAAGAGTCATCTGATGATGAAGGGCATATTGGGATGATAAAACATTAGCTAACCGGATAATATTTCAATTATTTCAATTGTTTGCATTATATTTAAGTGTGACATATCAAAATAAAGCCTTTATATATATATATATATATATATAAAACTTCGAACGAGTCCAAAACAAATCTAGGGCATATAAGTGGCTGCTTAGAAAATGTTAGCTCATCATAAATAAAGATCAAGGTTTCTTTATCATTTGTACTTCACCATGTCTTATTCTCTTTGGACAAAATTAAATACCTCACACTTAGAAATCACGAATCCAAGCTACAATCCACAAGGTCAACCAAAATGTATCAGCTAAGTAGGAAAAGCCACCATGGAGTTTTTCTTACAAGATACACAAAAACCACTTTCTTGTTTTCCAATTCTTTGTTTTGATATTACTTTCTATAACTATCTTAAACTATTGATCTTCTCTATAAAAATTGTGATTGTGGTGTATTAAGAAAACATGCTTACCAGTAAATAACTTAAATGCAGTTGGCACTTCTCTCATCTGTGTTGCCCAGAAAATATCATTCTTTCTCGTCAAGTAAAGCCCAGGATCTATAATCAATGGCCTTGCTCTTTGGCCCCTGCATAATATCAACAAAGCATCCACAAAGTCTTGATCATTTGAACCAAAATCAAATCTAACTTGAGTTAGAAAAACAAAAAAATGAAAGGGACTCACTCTTTCCACCCCAAACGGCTGGTATGCTCTATAAAGTTCAGATTTCTAGGCAGGTAAGAAAATGTGTGGAGAATATCTGCATGCAAATCAAATACAACCATTAATTCATGCAAGATCTTCTAAGGCTATCAATTAAAAAAATTCTCATCCAAACTTTCAAAAAAAAGAAAAACCAAAAAGAAAAGAAAATTCTCATCCAGCCCATAAAGAACTTACCATCTTGTGTTACAAGAGGATAATCAGAAGCACTCAGATTTATAAACCAGTCCCATTCCTTGTTTTCCTTGAGTAGCACTGCACAGGCGTGCAGGGTATTTGAGACCATGGTTGGCCCTCTATAGGTGACCATATTAGCTTTGGTAATCATGTGGACATTGCCAACCTTCACAAAGATTGGGTGCTTCTCTACACGGGCAGCAAGTTCCAATCTTTCGGCAGCTGGAGATTCCAAATCTAAATGGACAATGTACTGGTTCATAGGGTGATATAGTGCATGCAAAGTCCTCCAGAGGCGATCCAAATCACCTTTGGAGCCAGAGACCAGATAAGCCAGCCGAGGAAAGGAAGGTCCGGAAGGTGTAGGCGGAACTGATGAAACCTTCGACTCTACAAAAACAGGGTCACTCTGATTCACAGAGTGTGATGGGAACATTGAGAAGATCGAGTTCATGGTGTATAGAGAAGAAACAAGACCCATGTTGAAGGATGTAACTAATAGGAAAGCGCAGATGAGGGAGCTTATAATGAGAGGCAAAGCCCATTTCTTTTCCTTGTTAAGGGATCCAGGAATTACCGAGAGATACGCCTTCATGAATTCCATCCCACTTCTCTCACATTTCACACACTTTAACTGGAAATTCACCTGTATCTGAATCCTTGCAAGCCTTTAAAGGTAAATGCACAAATTGCATAAAAGGCCTCCAAGATTCTGGAGAAAGAAAACATAGTTGATGTTGAATGATATTGTACAATAAGAAATTTGCCTTTTCGGTGGACCTGTTAAAGCAACAAACAAAATTTTAAGTATTATAGAACCAAAAACTAATCTTTAAGAAGCAATAAAGAGAGAGAGAGAGAGAGAGAGAGAGAGAGAGTAAAATGGAGAGAGTACAAATTCAAGCCACAGAGAGAGAGAGAGAGAGTAAAATGGAGAGAGTACAAATTCAAGCCACAAATACGTCGTACAAATATCTGATGAAGAAAACTAGAACTACAACAGATAAAACCAAAAAGGGAATTGATTAAAGAAGAATATGAACTTTTCAAAGAAGAGGAAAAGAGGAAAAGTGGCAGAGGACTTCAAACAGAGATTGAACTGTCAAAGACTATGTACAGAGAACACAGGAACATCAAAAATAGAACAATGCAAAAACATAAGTTTGAAGCAAAGATGCTGATGTGAAAATCGAAATCCAGAAGAAAAATAAAATCGAATAGAACCATGAAATTTCAAACAAAAAACAACAATCTCACGAGGGGAAAAATAACAAAAGTCGAAATTATACATGGAACTCTGAAACTGAAAACAACCCAATTCAAGCCAAAAACTCCAAAACTTCGATGATGACACGAAACAAGACCGCATGAAAAATAGAAATTCAAGCCAAAATACCAGAAACCAAATAAAACCATAAAATTGAAACTCTAAACACTCAAATTTCAATTGTGCGAGCAAGCGGAACGTAGTTCTTGAGCAGAAATAACATCTGGACATGAAAATTTGAAACTGGAAACTGGAAACAACAAAAGTCCAATCATAGCACGGCAAAAAAAAAAAATAAATAAATAAAAAATCGAAACATAGAACCGCCCAAAGCATAAACATAAAAGTTTCAATCATGATACGAAGAGAACATGAACATAAAAACACAGACATACAAGCGAAAAAAAAGAAGTTCAAATAAATATGAAATTTCAAGCGCAAAAAGCAGAAATTCCATCAACGTAGGAAGTGAAGCAAGACTGGAATAGAAACATTGCCACAGGCATAGCTTATCCATCAGAAATATCAATCAACAAAATTCCCATACCAAACAACAGAATTCAAAAAGAAGAGAAATAGCCAAACATAATCGAACCAAGAATCTTAAACCACGATTAAAAAAACCAAAGAAATAGTACGGATTCCACTAAACCGATAAGAATAAAATATCCAAAGATCAGATCAGTAAAAAGGAATAAGAAAAATCAACAGAATTCCAATCCCTAGACATCGTATAATTGAAAGCTTCGATAGAGTATTGAAAGAAAATCACAAAATTACTCCAAAAAAATAACTAATTAAAAGAAGAAAAACAAAACTTACAGAGATATCTTAAAAAAAAATAAAAATCAACAAAAGAATTCAAATCTGATTCTTTCTCTGTCTATACGTTGAGAGATGATAAAGTAAAATCAGAAAGAAAAAAAACCCGAGAAAGTGAGGATAAGAAGCTTAGACGAACCTGATCTTGAGGAAAAGCCGTTTCCCACGTTGAGAGAGAGGGAGAGAGGGGAGAGAGAAATGGGGAAATCCATCTGAAGGAGAGGGAGATTATAAAGGAGAGAGAGCACGGATAGCGGAAGTAATGCGGTTGTTTGTATTGGGGTGAAGTCGTCTCTCCTCCCGTCGCTCTCTCTCTCTCTCTGTCCGTCTCTCTTGACGTCCACGCTTTTAATTCCCCTCTATCTTTCCAATGATATCGACCCTCCGTATGGTTTGAGGAGGACGTTGATTTTCTGCGAAAGCCTTCACCATCAAGTTCCTGCGCTGGGAACCTAGATGGGGCCCACCGTGATGTTTATGAGAAATTTACTCCGTCCATCCGTTTTATGAGCTCATTTTATAATACGAGGCTAAAAATGATCCGGATCCAATATCAAGCGGGCCAAAAACGTGAGGATTGAACGTCACAGTTGAAATATTCGTGGGGCCACAGAACTTTTGAATCAGGTTAATATCTGTGTTTTTGAAGTTCATCTCAGCAAGAATGACGTTATAACATCACTGTTCACCCCACGGAGGTTTCAACCATAGAAATTTTCCTATCCACCTTTTCTTTCAGTGAGGCCCACTTGAGTCTTGGATACTCCTCACTTTTGGTCTCAAGTCCTAAAATGAGGTCAAAAAACGGATGGACCGAGTGGAATTCTCACAACCATCACGGTGGGCCCCACGTAGGCTTCCAGCGCAGGAACTTCCTGCAAAGGCTTTCTCGGGAAATCCGCGTCCGTTTGATGATAAATGCGCTCGTCTCACACGTCGTGACGACGAACTCGCGTGAGATATCGGTGCAGTTCATCCGACTATCCGCGCTGGGTGGACGCAGGTCTCAAATTCAGGCTAATATGTGTTGGCGCTCGGATTATTTCCTGTCACGTATAAATCGTGCAAAATGGATAAAACATCTATATGCAAACCGATCAACTTTGACCCAAGCACCCTGAATTAAGATGATACATTCAATATAAATATACTTGGCCATATTTTGATAGGATAGATTGCTATAATAATAAAATTATGCCATTTATATTAATGATGGTAATTTTTTTTATTAAATTAAGTATTTATTTTAAAATGGTCAATGTTTAACAAAAAGATGCAATTCCACCACGGATACATATTATATTGATTTATATTTTTGACATGCTTTATATCTTTTAATATATTGGCTATAATTGGATGTCATGCTCAGCCAGAAATGCACATAATATCTTAGTACAAGTTTGATTTTTTTTTTTTTCTTCAATGTATTGTGCTTCTTAAATTCCTCTATGTATTTTAACCAAAGTTAACATAGATTTCTTTTTACTCAAAAATCATAATAATACATAATCAGCTCCCTTTTTGATATAGTGCCTTATCGATTAATATATAATTTATAGTCGTTCTCATAATGTCTCTGCCGACCTTTTTCTATGGGGACCAAAGATATTCTATGACTGGTGTTCTCTGATCATCATTACTCACCTTAACTTAACAAATTTTCTCGTTCCCTTTAAAAAACAGAGGGTAATGACTTTGAACAATCACCATTTTTCCTTAAAATTATTGGGCAATTTAAAGCTCCGATGTCAACTGTGTCATTTCATTTACATAAATATTATTTTCTCGAGTTATATGTTTCAACTCGACGTCATTGACTTTATTTATCAAATGTGTCGCTAAAATATGATATGATTGTAGAACAACACTTATACAATTAAATAAATCAATTAATTAGTTTATTACTAATAAGGAATCGCTCATAATCAATATATCTTTTACCCTTGAATCAGTTGAAATGTTTAAACCAATCATCAAAGCTTCGTATTAAACTAGATTCTTAGTTCAATCAAACTCAAATTAGAATGTAAATTCTTATTTTTTATTAGTTGGATCGATCAAAATAATCTTTCATCTCGATCTTTTGTCATTATTTGAACTGTCAAATATCAATCTCAATGGTGATTGATAGACCACATATCAATCTAATGTTTCTAAAGGAAGTCAACTTTTTATGTGTGAAGGATGATCAACCTAAAAATATGCTATGATCTACCCTTTAATAGCCCTTTGTGGCACATATATTAAATCAAACTCAAATAATAAGAATCCATTTACCAATTTGATCATTCCAAATTAACCAATTTAAAATATATTTTATTAAATCAGTTATCGTAATCACATGACTATTTCGACCAATAAATAATATCATAATTTTGTAGTTACAAAATACAATGATAAACATAACTTTTTTATAGTGGAATACCATATCTCGGTATCTAACAATGTTTGATTAAAATAATAAACTAGGCGCTCTTTTTAGTCAGCGTCGTCTTATGCCAATAGAGCTCCAACATATTATGGAGAAGCCACGACATACAACTTAAGAGGTCAACCATTTACTGGTGGCATCAACACTGATATTTTGAAAAAATAATTTATAATGTTGTCAAAAGCCAATTATGTTCTGCATCCTATCTGAACTTTTTTTCTTGTTTAAGCTTCAACGAAGAAAAAACACATTACTTTTTTTTTTTTAAAGCACAGTTAGAAATAAATCGTCGCATAAAGTTAACATTGCCAAGAAATTTCTGTAACTCAATTTTATTTATCGGTGGTCAAACTTTTATTATCGTTTGCACCTTATATTGATTAATTTCAATTCCTCTTTGATTTACTATGAATCGTAAAAAAATTTCCGGCCAATGCACCAAAAGCACATTTAAGAAGCTTCGTCTTTAATTTATGAATTCACATTCTTTAAAATGACTTTAGTAAGTGGTCAAAATATTTGGTTGAATTGGCCAATTTGACCACCACATCATGGATATAAATTTTCATAAATTAGCCAATCATATTATGAAAAATGGCGTTCATAGCTCTCTGATAAGTAGCTCCTATATTTTAAAGCTCAAATGGTATTATGACCCAATGAAACATACATAAAGGACTATGATATTTGAAGCTCATATTTAGGACATCTTCCACTGGAATATTTATTTGATTATATCTTAAATGACCATATATAAAGGATACTATTTGATGTACAGCAGCCTGCCCGATTGATCAGCTGATCGACCACAGATGTAAGATACCCATCCTTTGGTATGACTTGATTTAAATTCTCAAAGTCAATGCATACTCTGACCTCATTGTTTTTTAATAACATGCACTATGTTCAAAATCCAGTATATTTGATGGGTTTATTGAAACATGTTTTCAAAAGCCATTCAATTTATTTATTTATTTTTTGCTTCTCTTCGACCGTCATCTACATAGGTAGTTATTTATGTGTCTGATAACATTTTTTTTAACATGTAACTTGTGTTTAACTAAATTTTCATCATATCCAGGCAACTCATGATAAGCCTAAGCAAAATAATCGCCGAACTCTTTTAAGAAAATTAATAAGTTAGGCTTGTATTTGAGAATTTAATAATCCATTAATAAAAATAGGCTTGAGATGTTGTTCCATTCCCAAATTTGTATCTATTAGAGGTTCGTGAACCTGAGCTTAAGAATTCTCAAATTTCTCTAAGTCTTGTTCTAAAATTTTCATTTCAATATCATCTTCAATTATCTGATTAAGTGGTAGGCTATTTCGGTCATATCAATAAAACATCCATTATCATTTTTTTGCAAACTCTATTCGAGATGTTGTACTTTGGCCGTGAACTTGGCCATGACCGAAGATCGGTCTATCATGAAATTTCTTCTAACAGCCAGCTTGTAGTCGTACGAAAGAGAATTGTAGTCTTTGACAATTCTTCATTTAGTCGAATCATGGTAGCGATATCCTGTACGACATTTTTCGGGCTAAGTATGTCGTCAATTTCAATCGATTTATTATTCTTATCTTGTCATGTAAATCATATTGGTCCTATCTTATTTTCATAAAAATAAGTTTCAACCACGTTAGCCATGGATAAGAAGAATAAAAATCAATTATATTTTGGCTTGATTGAAAAAGATCATGAATTGGTATAGTGATGATGGAATGTCAACCATCCACCTATTTAAGGCTTCAGTCTGAGCTCGTGAGTGTTTAGCTTGAACTCACGATAGTTATGCGATGTGTTGAATTCTTTTTTCCATATAAAAAATTCCGACTAACATAATCTTGAAAGGTTCAACCTAGGATGTCGATAATCTATCTGGACTTGGTGGAACAGGCGCCTAACTAGGTGGTTGATTTACTTGCTCAAGCACTTGTTGAACTTGTAACTCCTCATGAGCAAGAGGCTCATTGGCTACAACAACATTAGTAGCAGTTGCTAAAGCATTATGATTACCCATTCGGCTCATGATTATGAGAAATCACTGCACCGTTAAGTATGCTTATAATAAGAGCCCCACCAGGCATGCCAAAACCGTTCTTTTTTCATGGCCAATGTAAAACGAATATTGATGACAACCGAGTAAATTTTTTGGTCACGCCCCGAAATTCGGTACCCGAGTTGGCCAGGCCCGAACTCGAATTCCAGGACTGTGATTTGTAGTTAAACAAAATATACATCGCAACCCACATTATTTTCATGCATTTTCAAGGAAACAGAGCAACTAAAAAGGGTCAAAATAATTATCATTAAATAACATCCACAAATCAATCATTGAATATTTAGTTACATTGATATTAAAAAATAATTAATAACAACATACATTAAATTTTAAGAAATTTCCAAATAAACAAAAAGGAAAGTCTTCAATCTTGTCTAATTGGCTCTTCATACACAGACCCTACAAAACAATCTATAAGGGTGTGAGCGCGACGGCTCGTGGGGTCACATCATTCCCAAAATTAAAAATTCTACTTTAACACCAATACAACTCAATAAAATAAATAGGATTAATTACGAGTATTGAATTAACATTTTATATAACAACAATAACAAGTCATTTAAAATTCTTTTTGGTTTAATTTAGGGCAGAGCACCCATGTGTGTTGATCCTTTTAGGGAATGACCCTCGGCAGAGCACCTGGTGAATAAACTTTTATGCTAAATACCCAGGGCAGAGCACCTGTGTGTGTTGATCGTTTTAGGGAATTGCCCAGGGCAGAGCACCCATGCCGATCCTTTCGGGTATGACCCTGGGCAGAGCACCCGTACCGTGCTAATCCTTTCGGGAAAAACCCTGGGCAGAGTACCCATATCAAAATAACATAATCGTCCTTTCAGGGCAGATGTCACGCTCCAAACTTGGAAACCGATCTCACAAAATTTTCGATCGTCGAATCCAGTGTCGATAGCCTCCATAGAACCCCATTCTCGGCTCCCAACGCCCATTCGCCAGGTTCTGATCCTGGGATGCTATGAGGAGGATTTTCAACATCAGTTTTATTCGTAATAAACATAACCAAATGCATAATCCACAAACAACAACCAAAAACTCCATCACATTTTCAGTATGATAAAAAACTTTACAAGTACAATGAACATAAAGGAAAATACAATGATAATGGACAAAAAGCTCCAAGATGTTCTGTTATGCGCTCCTGCCTCAGCACTGCTGCGGTCCAATGTCACCTGCATGCAATGGTCGTGCATAAGCTTATAGAAATCTTAGAGGGTGGTGAAAGTGTGTGCGCAAGGTAGTAATACAATTATGCAGTATCAGAGTAATGCAGAATATGCTGATGAGTCCATGAATATCATAAGTCGTACCAAGGCTATGCGATGCAAGATGTGAATGATATCGACCATACCAAGGCCATGCGATGCGAGATGCAACTCAAGCATACAAATCCTCATCTAAATCCATATATCAATACAGCTCAACTCTGGAATATAACCGGAGTCTACTACACTTCAAGCCAGATTGTCGCCCCATCGCACGCAATAAGGTGAGTGGAAAAGACCTTACTATCCGTCTGGCAATATCGGACTCGACTCGTCGATAGTGGACTCATTCCTCGAGCTGGTCAAACTCAGCCTAGCTTTGCCCACTCCTCTCGGGCGGATAAGGTCGCACCCCCTTCCAACCGACCACAACACAGTGAAAAGCGTGACCTTCTGGTAATCGGCACCCGGCGCTCATGCACCTAATCGGTCTAGACGTTGGAGCAACCTCTTGGTACCATAAGGGTTTAGGGACTTTTACTCAGGGATATCTATAGCACCCCATGTAGAACAAAATTTTCGGTATTCAATTCTGTCAGTCACGATACTCCTGTGGAGGATACGGCCCTGATGTCACTAGGGCATACAGTAACCATGTCACGCAATGCAAAATGCATGGATCACACTATCCGGTCATGCAGCATTCATGCGCGTATTGTGAGCTCATGTGGGGCATCATCGCCTATCTGGGAGCCCATAAACAAACTGCCCGAAGGCATATGCTATGATCAGTCACTCTTCATATCAAGCATACATATGATGCGCATGATCATGAATCATGGAACTATTCTAAACATGTTAAATATGGTGATGGACTCTGTTCACAATGAAGATGGGCCTAGACGGCCTACACACTACAAGTATGGGCTTAACAATGGGCCCTCGGGAGAGTTACAATGCGGACATTTAACCATCATTGCTCTTACAATGTGGACGTCAAACCATCATTACTCCCAAGGCATGACCACAAAAAAAAACATCATCACACACATCATAATAGAATCTCACATCGCACTCCGCCCACACAAAGGCCTCATATACATCAAATGGGCCGATCAAATGGGTCGAACCAATTGAGCCGAGTCAAATGGGCCGAGTCAAATGGGCCTCATGTATATCAAATCGAGCCCACCCTCATATATTTTTGGGATCCGACCTATTCACAAGTTAACGTAGAGATAGATGAAATGAAAACAAATATCAACTAAATTGGAAACTACTGTTGCCCTTAGAAGTTGAACGGTGGATGTCACTACCCACTATTTCGATGGTGGGGCCTACCATGCATGATGCATGTGTTGTATCCATACCATCCAACCATTTTGAGATATCATTTATAGTATGAGGTAAAGAATGAGTCAAAACTAAAATTCAAATGGGCCCCACCATCGGAATAGTGGGCAGTGACATCCACCGTTCAACTTCTAAGGGCAACAGTAGTTTCCAATTTAGTTGATATTTGTTTTCATTTTATCTATCTCTATGTTAACTTGTGAATAGGTCGGATCCCAAAAATATGTGAGGGTGGGCTCGATTTGATATACATGAGACCCATTTGACTCGGCCCATTTGACTTGGCCCAATTGATTCGGCCCATTTGATCGGCTCATTCGATCGGCCCATTTGATGTATATGAGGTTCAATGAGACGTATGTGAGGCCTTTGTGTGGGCCGAGTGTGATGTGAGATTCTACCATGATGTGTATGATGATGTTTTTTTTTTTTTTTTTTTTGCGGTCACGCCTTGGGAGCAATGATGGTTTAACGTCCACATTGTAAGAGTAATGATGGTTAAATGTCCGCATTGTAACTCTCCCGAAGCCCCATTGTTAGGCCCATACTTGTAGTGTGTAGACCGTCTAGGCCCATCTTCGTTGTGAACAGAGTCCATCACCATATATAACATGTTTAGAATAGTTCCATGATTCATGATCATACACATCATATGTATGCTTGATATGAGGAATGACTGATCATAGCATATGCCTTCGGGCAGTTTGTTTATGGGCTCCCGGATAGGCGGTGATGCCCTACATGAGCGCACGATACGCACAGGATTGCTGCATGACTAAATAGTGTGATCCATGCATTTCGCATTGTGTGACATGGTTTCTGTACGCTCTAGTGACATTAGGGCCGTAGCTTCCACCGGAGTATCGTGGTTGGTAGGATTGGATATCAAAAATCTTGTTGTATATGGGGTGCTATAGATATCCCTGGGTGAAAGTCCTTAAACCCTTATGGTACCAAGAGGTTTCTCTAACGTCTAGATCGAGTGAGTGCATGAGCGTCGAGTGCCGATTACTAGAAGGCCGCGCTTTCCACTGTGTCGTGGTTGGTTGGAAGGGGGTGCGGCCTTACCTGCCCAAGAGGAGGGGGCAAAGCTAGGCTGAGTTTGACCAGCTTGAGGAATGGGTCCGCTATCGACGAGTCGAGTCCGATATTGGCAGGTAGATAGTGAGGTCTTTTCCACTCACCTTATTGCACGCGATGGGGCGACAATCTGCCTTGAAGTGTAGTAGACCCCGGTTATATTCCATAGTTGAGCTGTATTGATATGTGGATTTAGATGAAGATTTGTATGCTTGAGTTGCATCTCGCATTGCATGACCTTGGTATGACCGACATCATTCACATCTTGCATCGCATGGCCTTGGTACGGCTTATGGTATTCATGGACTCATCAGCATATTCCGCATTACTCTGATACTGCATAATTGTATTACTATCTTGCACACATACTTTCACCACCCTCTAAGCTTTCTATAAGCTTATGCACGACTGTTGCGTGCAGGTGATGTTGGACCACAGCAGCGCTGAGGCAGGAGCGCATAGCAAATCATCTTAGAGCTTTTTTCCATTATCATTGTAGGGTCACATCATTCCCAAAATTGAAAATTATACTTTAACACCAATACAACTCAATAAAATAAATAGGATTAATTACGAGTATTGAATTGACATTTTATATGACAACAATAACAAGTCATTTAAAATCCTTTTTTGTTTAATCCAGGGTAGAGCACCCGTGTGTGTTGATCCTTTTAGGGAATGACCCTCGACAGAGCACCGGTGTTGATCCTTTTAGGGAATGACCCTCGGCAGAGCACTTGGTGAATAAACTTTTAGGATAAATACCCAGGGTAGATTACCTGTGTGTGTTGATCGTTTTAGGGAATTGCCCAGGGCAGAGCACCCATGCCGATCCTTTCGGGTATGACCCTGGGCAGAGCACCCGTACCATGCTGATCTTTTTGGGAATGACCCTGGGTAGAGCACCCATATCAAAATAACATAATGGTCCTTTCAGGGCAGAGCACCCATAATATAATTAAAAGCATTTAACAATAATCAAATAAATTTATTCCACATATTAGAAATCAAATAAATGCATTCTACATCATGTAAAATCAAAATTAAATGTCTTAAATCAGCAATACGAAATAAATAATTAATGAAATGAAAGTATATAATAATGTAGTCTTTTCAATCGGAAAAATCACCTACCTGATTTAGTGTGACATATCCCATGTATGGCTGGATTAGGCGAGAAGATCTAAAATCGATACAAATGCGGTCCATTTGTCCCAGATAACTTCTGATTTGAATATGAAATAGTGCTTTATGTAGATCATGTGGTGGTTACTTGATAAAGGAGATGTTGTGGTCCTCAATGGCAGATTCTTGTATAAGATAGATCTCAACGTGCCTTTTGTTCTAGATGTCTCAGATGAGTCCTACGGGGCTGAAGGAAGGTAGATTTTGAAGCTTCAATGAACTTGGTTAGTGGTATTGTGGTTGGAAGCTTGCAGATGTAGCACATCTCTCGTCAAGTGTGAAGAAGAGTCGACATTATTTTCGGTTGAAGTCTGATACTGGAGCTAATGGTGGGTTAATGGCCAAAGATGGGTTCGGGTTTGCAGTTGTATTACGGAGAAGAAGGAGAGGAGAGAGAAAATTGGGAGGTGGGATTAGTTTTAGGTGATGTACACAAGCATGTCACTTTTGTTTTGTTTTTTTAAATATTTTTACAAAAAACACGGTGGGCCCCACTCATGATGTTTATGAAAAATCCACTCCATCCATTTATTTTTCCAGATCAAGTTAGGGCATTAGCCCAAAAATGAGGCTGATCTAAGGTTCAAGTGGGCTACACCAAAGGATATGGTGGAACCCACCGTTAAAAAAATGGGATGTTACATTTTTAGTCCCGCCGGGCGTGCCAAAATTGTTGGTGCTCAGTTGGTTTCCTATCACGTGTAATGTGTGTGGGTATGCCAGATTCGATAAAGCGGCTCAATCCAAACCGATCAACTTTGGCCCCAAGTACCGAAATAAGCAAATATGTTCAATATGAACGTATACGACCAAATTATGAGAAAATCGGTCACTTAATCATTCACTTGCAGAATTTTATATTGATAAGGTGATAGTTAGATGGTGGGGTTCTTCCTTCAAAGATAGGTTGCTTTATGCCTTTCATAAGAAATAATTTTTGAGAATAACAGTGTAATTAAACAAAAAGGAAAACTCGCAATCGGTCACTAGGGGTGACTATAAGAAAGCTTCTCTTAAAAGAATTATGTGATATTGGATAAATGACAAATCCAACATATGAGCGTATATTTGGATTTCAATTAAAATTATATCTAAGAATTACCTTTATGGATTATCGCTATTCTAAAGGTAGACTGAGATAAAGTAAATTGATATATTTAATTTAATTGTATGTTAGATATGTATATGATTCTTGCTTCGTGAATTTTTCCTTCTATTTATAGATCTTTGCCATATAACTTATTCTTCCGTGTGCTTCTTTCAATACTCCAGTAGTTACAATAATTAAAAAGTCTCTCTTTTGATTCTTATATCCGTTAAGTTTTTCTTTTGTAACTATTTCTCTTTTGTTAGCCAAGTTTATATTTCTCTATTACTACTTATATTTTAAATTACGTAACCACATTTCTTTCTTTACTCTATTAAACTTTTAGATAATTAAGCCGTATTACTCTATCAACCATCTAATAAAATGTAAAGTTAGATTCATGTCAATTATGACTTCACCAAAAATATTCCAAATATATTAAATTTCTTACTTTCATGGGATTAGCGGCTTTGATCTCGCATATCATTTATATATATATATATAGGTATTATAAATTACTTGCGCTCTAAAGTAGGTTACCATTAGTGCTCAAACTTTGTACGAGTAGGGCTACGTGGTCTGGCTAGTGACCCAAACAAAGTTCCATTGGCGCCACCATGATGTATATGTTTTATCCAAGCTGTCCATCAACTTTGCCCGCTCATTTTGTAGCATGAGCCAAAAATTAAGTGAGGTATGTGGACCACACTACACAAAATGGTGTCCATTGAACGCCCAACATTAAAAACTTCCTAGTATAGGGCACTCTTAATTTTATTTGTCATCGATATGGCTCCCACAATTTTTTAAGAGTTCAATCCCCACCGTTTCCTATGGTGTGGTCCACCTGAGATTTGGATCTACCTTAATTTTGGACTGATGTCCTAAAATGAGTTGGAAAAATAGATAAACGTCCTAGATAAAATATATACATCATGGTGGGGCCCACAGAGCTTTGACATCAGCTCACTGGTGTTAGGGTCACTAGCCAAACCGGCGTCCGTGGTTAATTGACCAAAGTGCTGACATCAGACAATGGAAAGTTTCTCCAGCTATCTGCAGATTCTTCGAATTGTTCTCCAACCGGTCCAAACAATCGGCATCAGACAATAAATATCTCACAAGTCCATTTGTTATTGTGGATTAAAGTTCTTACCAACCAGCGTTGGACGGTCCGAGATACTCGCCCGCGTAAACTTTTCGCACACTCATGCACACAACCATTTCCCGCCAATAAAAGGCCACGTATTCCGTGTACAGGGGAAACGGCTTGGCTACTCCCCCAGCCACCAGGCTGTTGGTCGGTGCTTCGTGGGTCCCACCATGATGTATGTGTTTCATCCATGCCGTCCATCTATTTTTATAGATCATTTTATGGTATGAGACCAAAAATTAGTTATATGCCAATCTCAAGCCGACCACATTACAGGAAACAATGTTGAATGAACGTTGACCATTAAAAACTTTTTGGGGGCAATAAAAGTTTTGGATCAAGCTGATCTTTGTTTTTTCCCTTCATCTGGGACTGTATGACCTAATCAATAGATTGGATGTCAAATAAACAGTACAGTGGGCCTTAGGAGGATTTTAATGGTGGATATCTAATCAGTATTGTTTTCCTGTGGTGTGGTCCACCTGAGATTTATATACCTCTCATTTTTGTAATTAAGCCTAAAATGATCTTTAAAAATGGATGAACGGAACGGATGAAACACATACATCATGGTGGGTCCCAAAGAGCACCGACCACCAGCCACGGGGCTGGTGGCAGGGGGAGTAGTGTTCCAAGTTCCAGCGCGTGGAGCATTGATAGGTCGAATTGGCCCATCAACCGACTTTTTGGACCACTGAATCATGTAGGCCCGCTCGTACAAACTGAAGTCTTTATTAATTTACTAAGGAAAAACCCTCGGCTGATTATTCTATAACGCACCCTTCATATGTGGGGTCCCACTGTGGTTGGGGCTGTCCTTGAAAGCTATACTAATCCAACGGTCCTCTTGCGGATGGGACAACCTTTGAGGATTTATATCACCTGGGACTCCGGGCCTATTTGATCTTCCAGCACTGATAAACCCAAGGTAAAAGAGTAATAATTAATTATCCGTGTATTTACATAATATCCGCTTACTTTTTTATATTGAAACTCAAAACATTACAAAATACATATTAGTCTTACCGTGATGTATTTTGCTTATTCATACCATTCATTTATTATGCCATTTGTATTTACAGTATGAACAAAAAAAATATGATATATTGAAAACTTAAGTAGGTCATACCATACAAAAAAGAGAATCAAATACTTATCGTTAAAAACTTCATGGGACTACTGTATCTCTTGATGTGGGCTACCTAAGTGTTACTTTACCTGTTTGTCATATTATAAGTAAAATAGATGAACGGAAAGGATATATTATATACGGTAATATATCATTCAAAAGTTAAAATTATTTCTTTTGAATTAGTTCCGTGGCATAAATATCTATAAATTTTTAAACACAGTAAATAATAATAATTTCTTATTTCTGTGTATTTACACTGGCAGTGAAAAAACAAACAGACCTCAAAAGTGTGGAGAGTCCTCCGTTCTTTACTGATCCAGATTGGTGTGCTGATCTAAGAGGGCCCCACAGGATGGACCGTAGATCATAAAACTACTCGTGGGAAAATTCCAATCCATCAAAACTTAGTACGACGATGCATACTCGACTCGAGTGATATTTGACCGAGGAAAACTTAATGATGCACGCGCAGAATTTGACAACCCATACACGTAATGTACATGTCGTTCAACCGAAAACCATCCCAGTCGTGGCCTACTTTATATAGGGGCGATGCATCGTCGGCAAATGTTCTTCATATACGATTTTGGGCGGCTTCGATTGGGAAAATGAACGTGGAAAATACAGTTTCTTTATGAATGGCTATGGAAGATGGTACTCCTGCAACCTAATTTAAAAAAAGATAAGAGAATAAAAAAAAACTGAAGACGAAGTGGTCGATTCTCTAATCATTATTACTCTGACGGATGAGATTCTGCCTTCGGCGGTTGCGCGCACGTCGCGCACGTCGACTTGGCTCAACTCCCCGCGCGGACGCGGATTGCCTAATGGCAGCCTGGGCAGCGATGTGGCTACCCACGGTAGGCCTGACAGTGATGTATTTTTATAATCCACGCCGTCTATCCATCTTGAAAGACTATTTTACGGCATGAAAACAAAAACGAGGCAGATCAAAATCAGATATGAACCACGAGCGAATACTTATCCTTAAATATTTCTTAACGGCCACAGAAGTTTTGGATTAAGCTGGTGTTCGCGTTTTATTTATTTATTTATTTATTCAAGCGTGCATGATGTAATCAACAAGTTGAATGACAAATAAAGATTACCATGAGCCTTGGTAAGTTTTCAATGGTGGGCATTCAATTGCTACATTTTTCCTGTGATGTGGTACACTCAAAATTGGATCACCATCATTTTTCGCTCATTTTCTATAATGGTTTTAAAAAAAATAGACAAATGAGGTGGATAAAAAACATACATCGTGATGGGCCCAAAAAGCAATGTACCAGGAAATGCCCACGCAATGGATTACTCATTATATTTGAATGGAGTGAATAAATGTATTAGAAATTTTAATATTATATTTGAATGGAAAAAAACGTGGAATAAGAATACATTGAAGAATTTCAACATATTCATGAGAATGTCTAAGGTATCCTTATCATATATTATATTTAATATAATAATTATAATAAGTCTGTTCAAATATATGCATACAAATGCGCGTGATACAAAACAAATGCTTTTTATCAAAGACGAGACTGAAACCCTGTGAGAGAAGCGTGCGAGATCTGATCCACGGGCTGAGATACGGAAGAGAAGCGTGCGAGATTCTATCCATGTGCTAAGATATAGAATGATGTACCTGCTCGCGCGAGGGGAGATTGAGTTTGAAGAAGTGTAATGTGGAACACATGCCAGCTTGGAAAACACATGCAAGATCTGATCCACGTATCAGGCAGTGTTCAACATGAGCATGGGCTGTCTCTGAAGTCAGTCAGTTCCACTCATCAGACAGGCCACACACGATCCCGCGCGTGAATTTGTAGTTCGTTTTGCCTCTGCCACGACCCAGGAATCAGCTTGTGTGGCCACCACCAACTGGGGCCCACATTCTGAGATGGTCCGGTTATTTGAAATGTACATAGTTTTGTTACTATTGTGAATAAGTTGTTATCTTAGATTTGCGATCTAACCTTTGATTTTTAGCGTTGAAAGTGAGCCATTGAAAATTTTCTTTTCATTGTTTTAAATTCATCCATAAATTGTGATAGCCACAATCATCCATTCTGTGTAATTTTCTTATGGTGGCCTCTACCCATTTGGATACACAACATGTACGGTCCTGATCATCCGACCACATGTTATGTGGGCCTGTTAGGTGGCAAGGCAGAGGCAAAACAGGACAGGGCAAATCTAAATTCGAATGTGCACAGGATTCCCACCCATCGTGACCCACAGATTCACGTTGAATGGGCACATCATCATAAGTAATCCCTTCTGACCGTTCATTTTTTTCTGATACACTTATGGCCCACCTTATGAGCGAACCGGACTTATTTTTGGGCCAGAGCATGTTCATGGTGGGCCTGACCTGATGAATGTCTCGAATCCCTCACGTGTCGTGATCTGCCACGTGTGCCATGAATCGACTCTTCAATATCTATGCCCACACATGACCAATAGTCTCAAAGCCACACGTCCTCCGTCAGCCACTTGCGGTCACGGAAGATCCACGACTTTGGCTTTTATGGCGATTGCCTCAAGATTCCGGAATTCACATTTTCGTGCGAGAGAATTTTTGGACAACTGAGGCAGCTCGGGATTTGCAGTGAGGTGAGATTGAAAGTGCGGTACACGTGCCAACATGACACACGTAGAAGAGATCCAGTTCATTAATTTTATTGGGCCAAATGCCAATCTGCCATGCCTCATGATTGGCCCGGATCTTACGAGGAAAATGGACAGTTACAGAGAAAATCAACAACGCCTTATATTCAACGTACACTTATGGTACACCTGATGAGCCAGTGGCAGAAAGTACTGCATCTATATTAAACTAATGGCCCACCAGATCCTAGTTTTATCCTATTTTTAGGATGTTAGAGCAAGTGGGGCCAGCGTCAATGATACCGGCTATTATTGTTGCATGTGGTCGTACCAGATCTTGGATGGAGTAAAAAGATACCTACTTTGTAATCATCCGTCCATACATGATTATCAAAATTAAATTCTAATGCGTGTTTTTGCAGCACCAAATAATTTCATGATATTTGGTACAACCAAACGCAGCCAACTCAATCCGAAGACTTTGCTTTTGGACATTAAAATCAGGTTTGATGTTCGGGAGTGGATTAGGTGTGGCCCCGGCCTCACTCAACCCCTTGTAATCCTGACCGTGGGCCCACCTCAATGTATGTGTAATATATTTGTTTTTTCAGCTGATTTTAGAGCATGAGTCAAAAAGTAAATCAGAAATTTGCAACGAGCCACCTAGGGCTGTACACGAACAGAATTAGCTCGCTTGGCTTGACTCGAAAAAGCCCAATTAGACTTGGTTTGAAACTGTGTTCAAGTTGACTGTTATTTTGAGCTCGAAAAAATTTCGAACCGAGTTTGAGTTTGTTCGAGCTCGACTCAACTTGAATTGAACTCGGATTGAACCAGTTTAGTGACTCAGTTACTTGGATATTGATGTTGCTCACCAAGTGTTTGATAAAATGAGTGTCGAAGGGTGCAAGGAAAGTACATTTCATCCAACTAATACCTTATTTTCTTGATTTTGATGTTGCATATAAGGTGTTTGATAAATACCTGTAAAACCACTGTTGTTTTACATATAGTGAGAATGTGAAGGTGTAGTTCATGTGTTTGTAAAAATGTTGCATGGGTGAACTTGGCTCGAACTGGCTGACCAAATCGAGCCGAGTTTAAGTTGAGGTCAGCTAGTGGCCAAGCCGAGTCTAGCTGTGCCTAGCTCCACTCAGATTGACTTGTGTACACCTTTAAAGCTAGCATTTGTTTTTTCTCCTCATTCGAGTATGTGTGACGTTATCAATAATTTGAATTACAATTAAATAATTTAATTGTCTTAGGATTTTTTTAATGGTGGGCATTCAATCACTCTTATTTTTTCATGTGCGGTCCATCTAAGATTTGTATCTAGTTAATTTTTGGGCTCATATCCTCAAATAAGCTGACAAAACGGATGAACAATGTGGATATACTACACATACATCAAGGTGGGCCACGGTCTAGGCTGCACCTAATCAGCTCCCTTTTAAGTTTGAGTAAGTTGGGTCCATGGTTTGGTGATCCAATAAATTGATGTGATAGGCCTCACCCTTAATCTTCCAGGCTGCAAAAATCTATTGTGATGGCGTGTGTACAAAGAGAGAAGAGAAAGGCGTGCTCACATGGTATCATGGACGGGTTGGATTTGATGCAAATATCAAGTGGGCCCCACTATAATCCAGTACCATCATAGTGATGCAAGGCATCAGTACCACGTGAGAGCACCTTATGTGTTTGATGTGAACTGATTGTCTATTTTTCTTTTTTAACCGTATGTTTGTTGGGCCACCTATTAAAATATTGTGATTTTTAAATGTGGGAGACTTTGTGGGTGGACCATCTCCTGACTTTGGACAACACATTAATGGCGTCACTTGTACGAACTACAAACTAAAACCTCAAATTGCGTAACACTTCTTTATTTAATTTTAAAAAGAGAAAACAATATAAAATAGGACTTTGGTGAAATGCTATTATGCGTCTCCTGATCAAGGACTTCATATGCAGCTCCCTTCTCATGGTAAATATGGAAAACATAAGTAAAGATCAAAACTGCAGATCTGGTGGGCCACCACATGGATATCCCAACTGCAATTGGATTGGACTTTGGTATCCATACAATCAGTGGAGACTAGCTCAAAATAGAACAATGGTCCCTTATCACTGCATTTTAGTCATAAGCAATAGATGGGATGACCCATTAGATCAATGGTTCCAATTTGATGTAGGGAGGAGTGTGAGGAGAAAGAACTTAGTCTACTTTAGGTATGCAAAACTTTGAATTCACAAGCTTATCCTTGAATTTACAAGATAAAAAGAAAATTTTAAAATTTTATTATTCATTAATGATTAGAGTTCTCGATTTCATCACTTATTTAAAAAAGCAAAAATCTTAATTCAATTAAACTAAAATTTATTTGAAATAATATTTTTTAAAAAAAATAAAAAGTCTTAATTTATTCACTTAATCACACAAATGATTTCTAATGCAATTAGAATCAATAAATAAAAAGGATATATGATAAAACTCTAAATGAAAAGGATACATCTAAATTAAAACTAAGTGCAAATGGTATTGGAAGAAAGTGTTTTCGTTATGAAACAGACCGAAGAATGGCATGTTATACTAAAGTTTTATAAGTGGTGTGTTCCATAATGATACTTAATAAAAAGTTATATATGATTTACGGTTCTCACTTCAAATAATTTTAATTTTAATTTTTTTAATTTTTAAAATTAGGAATGAATTTCTTTGATTTGTATGAGCTTGATGGACCATATTGGCTGAAGCCAGACTTCTTTTGGCCAAGCTATATTAAAGTTGGTATATGGGCTGATCTAAATAACGATTTGACATGCATACAGTGTAGAAAGAGCTGCATAGGTTGGAAGTTGGGTGGGTTCAACCTGGCTGACCTGGCATTGGGTTGGGCTTGGGTAGGACGCATTAGGTTTGGTCTTGAGCTTGGGCTATACAAACATCAACTCGATAAGAAGGAGCGGGTTACTTGGCCTAACCCCATTGATATATAAGTTATAAATTATAATTGAGTGTTGAGTGTCTATGTTAAAGGCACAATTTCATGTCATTTTCAATGTCTAAATCTAGTAAGATACATTAGATGTCTCTCTCAAATGGATTGCGTGCTACGCAATACAACTTTCAAAGGAGGAAATAATTATCTTGTATTTCAGATTGTTTGTTTAGAAAAAAAAATTCTTTACTATAAAAAATTATATATATAATTTTAAAAAATTATAAGTACAAAAAATAAGATGTCTATTAAAAATATAATATACTGATATAATAACGAAAGTATTATCTGACCAACCCAGCCAACTCGACAAGCCCGCTTGGGTTGAGAACTGCGGTATATGGGAACCTTGGGTTGAGCAGCAACCCTAGCCAACCCGCCCGACTTTCAGCCATAGAGCTGCTTACGGAACTGGCCTACTTAGTCCTTTTCATTGCACTTCCAAAATTAAATTTCTAAGTTTCCTTTAAAAGAGTACTTAAAACGTCCGTACTAGGTACGCTTCCCTTCCACCTAGGTACACGTCCAAACCATAGAATTTTGGGATCGCTACCATGGTAGTAGATGCCCATCATTTTCAAAAGGTGGTGATTCGTGTACCATGCACGTTTCATGCATGTGACACAATCAGGACCATCCTAATCTTGGGGCCCATCAATCATACCAAGAAACTTGTAAAGAAAGAAATGATCCTAACCATCCAGCGGCTGTCTATCTATTTGAATATTGAAAACAACATATGCTCAGTGGTACAAATTCAACAGCCAAAATCAGACGGCTAAGATTGGTTATCAGTGTTGTTAGTGGCTGATGCTCTGTAACTGAAGAGACCCATGATCGAGACGGTCAAGATCGCCGTAAATATGTGACACGTGTGTCTATGAGGGATGAATCACCACAATTTTAGAAGAGAATATTTTTGGACCATAAGTTTCTATCCACGTACCTGATAACTTCCAAAATACCACGTGCACAAGAGATGGAACCGTTACAGTAGGTTGGGCCCACCATGAGATCATCTTATACAGAAATCAAGCCCATCCACTAATCACGTGGGCCATACCGTAAGAAACAATGTATAGCCGCTGATAGATATCAGAGTATAAGTTTGGTCCACCTAAAGAGTGGATGTGGCTGATTTTTGCATAAGAAGATCCTCATGATAGAGTAAACCTAATGGATGGGTTAGATGTGGCAAGAACATAAAAGGTTGGAAGTTATTCACCAGGGAAACGAACTTGCAGTCCAATAGGTTGGACTTAGACCTCCTCATTAAAAAAAAAGAAAAAAAAAGAAAAAAAAAAGGAAAAAGATAAAAAGAAATAAAAGAGCCTAAAACCGAACGTGGTTGAGACGAAAGCGTTTCGTTTTCATTGCAAATTGCAATGGAATGAATGTATTTGGTTCATTTAAAATGCTTTGACGCTTCCAAATTAGGCAATACCTTTTATTTATTTTATATTTTATAAAAAAGAATCCAACTAAACCGGTTTTCACGACAGCGGATTAGGTAAGACCCCGGCCTCACCCAAGACGGTGCGGCCCTTACCGTGGGGCCCACCTTGATGTATGTATTATGTATCGGTGCTGTTTATTTATTTTTCAAGATCATTTTAGAGAATTATCCCAAAAATGAAGCAGATCCAATTATCAGATGGCCCATGCCATAAGAAACAGTGGATTGACTGTTCTATCATTAAAAGCTTCTTACAGTGCATTTTAATGCTTCCATAATGTTTATTTACCATCTAATTTATTAATAATAAAGTCATGCAAATTTGGATGAAGGAAAAAACACAAATATCAGCTTGATCCAAAACATTTGTGGCTCATTAATTGTCATTTACTACCGTTTCTTATGGTATGGTCCGTCTAATAGTTAGATCAACTTCATTTTTGTATTAATGCATTAAAATAATCTAGAAAAATTATTGGATGGCGTTGATATATAATACATACATTAAGGTGGCCCCACGATGAACCCATGGTAAGGGATGCACATCCTATCTTGGATGAGGCAGTGGGCTCACCTAATACTAGAGCCTTATACAAGCAAAGTTGAATTGAGTTCAAGCAAGTTTGGTTTGGCTTGTGTATGCAGCACTCTTTGTTCAAGCTTTATACAAGGGAAGCTTTGAGCCTATCTTCATTGCTTGGGCTTGTTTAGTTCAAATTATACGGGTTTGAGTTTGGTTCGATTTAGTCCAAATATTTGAGTCTAGCCAAGTTTGATTAGGGTTTTAATTTTTTTTTTCTTGTTAAATAAATAATATACATAATATGTGTAAACTTTATTCACCCACTATCATGTATATGTATTATCCATACCATCCATCCATTTTTATATATCATTTTAAGACATCTAAAATTAAAATCATATCCAAAACTCAAGTAGACCAAACCATAAGAAATAGTGTGCATTCATGTATATGTGTTATGGTTATATATGTCATCATGTGTATGTATTATCCACGTGTGCATTTATTTTTACATATTATTTTAGAACATGATTCCAAAATTGAATTATATCCAAAGCTCAAGTTGATCACACAGTAAAAAAAAAAATACAAGGTGCATACAATCTACGAGCCGAATCAAATTTAATCAAGCTCAGCTAAATCAAGCCAAGCCAAGCTTGTATTGTTTTGGTTTAAGCTTGATTTGTTTTTTTTAACGAGCTTGACTCCAAGGCTTAGTTTGGTTTTAATTTTTATTTGAACCATTCTAAGCTAAGCTTTTTCAAACTAATCTTAGTTGAGCTTTCAAGCTGGCTTAGTTTGTGTACAACTCTACATAATATGCTCTCAATTTTTACACTAGAGACCATGCTTTCAGAGGTGGATTGCGTCTGACCCTTATCGAACCTTTAAGCACCCAATTAGATTTGTGTAGAGGACCACATTGATGTATCTGTTTATCTATGCCATCCATTCCCTTTATTCAGATCATGTTAAGATATGGGTCAAAAAAGAGGCGGATCCAACACTCTAATGAACCACACCAGAGATAAATCTAGATTTTAATGCTATGTGCATTTAATGCAACCAAAACTTTGTATTTGGTGTGCTCTATTACAGGGTTGGATCTGCCTCATTTTTAGTCCCATAACCTCATATCATTTTAGTACCATAACCTAATCATGATCTTAGAAAACTAATGAGTAGTATGAATAAACAGATACATCAAAGTGAGCTCCTACAAAGATCTGTTCCAGCGCTTAAAAGTCCAACCAGAGTTGAGACGCACACTTGAGTGTTGGATCTACTTCAATTTTAGCTCATAGCTTGAAATGTTCAGAGAAAGTGGATGGACAACATGGATAAACAGATACATCATGGTGGCCCCGTAGGATCTATATTCAGACAACTTATTTTCCGACCGGCGTTCTTACGCAATCCGCTTCCTTCTTTGTCATTTTTAAGGTAAATTACTTACATCATACCCTTTTAGTTGACGTGACCGTACAGCTTGGCTACCTAAAGTACGCATCTGACTCCCTCGTTGGAAGCGGATTGCGTATCGTGCGTTACACCACCGACCTTCTTTTCTTGGTACGCTAACGTCACTGCGTGTTATGTTCCCATGTAGTTGTTATTTCCTAACCATACATACATTTTTTAAAGATCATTTTAGGGCATGTTATTTTCAAATTGTCCATCTGTTTTTTTAAGATAATTTTAATATTTATCTTTTTCATTCATCCAAGTTTACGTGGCTTTATTAACATTTTAGTGAACAAATAAACATCACGATGTGCCTGCGGAAGGTTTTAATGCTGGGTGTCATTGTCCCCACTCTCACTGCTTTTGGTAGTATGCTTCAATTTAAGTCTTAATTTACTTCATTTTTTATTCATGCCCTTAAATAATCTTCCAAAATAGATGGATGGTATATATATATATATATATAGTACATACATTATGGCCGGGCAATATAACTAGGTGAAGTCAATACATCACGGAGGTTGTGGTGCGAGCCACCTCACCCAAGATTGTCATGGTTTTACCATGGGTCAATGTATTTATTTCATATTTATTCCGTCTATCAATTTTTTTAAATTATTTTACGGCACTACCTTCTTAGGAAGGTGGGCCATATTATAGAAAACATAGGTGATTGAACTCCCTACAATTAAACATTCTTTGGGCCCAGTATAATGCTTTTGTAATGTTTATTTGGCATCCAACCTAGTGTTAAGGTCACATAAATCTGGATGAAGTAAAAAAACAATATCAACGTTGTGGCTTATTAATGGCTAATCACCACTGTTTCTCATGGTATAATCTACCTTATAATTGGATATGCTTCCTTTTGCCCCTAAAATGATTTGAAAAATGGATGGAGGGTGTGAATACCTAATACATACATCAAGGTGGGCCCCACAGTAATGGCCACACCTAATCCGCTCCACCAACTGAGGTGTGAGTATATATGAGAAAAACTTTGATACTCTGAGAGTGTGATCGATGATACGCATGCACTTACAAATTGCTTAGTATCTGCATATGTTCAATTCAGGCAATTCAAAATGTGGGTCCCAATTTAGATGCATCACGTATCAGAAATAGGTGTCAACGAATGATTGTTAGACAAACACGATTTTGGGTCTGTCACCCATCGACCGTGAGTGGCACAATTTAGGCAGTTTGATGTGAGTTAGTGGATGCCCTGTATACAATTTCTGAGTGCCTGCGTATCAAGCGTCACATGCAGCCAGAGTATCAAATAACTCCACGGAGTACGGATATCTGTTCTTCGATTCTTGAGAGGAATTTTATTAAAAAAGGAAATTAAAATATGGTTTGGACTACAAAAGGCTTCGTTTACATTACACGCCATTTGCTGGAAATCGAAGCGCTGCTACCCAAGAAAGCATTAGTGGTACGATCTTAATAAATTTTGCTAATCTATGATTATATAAACAGAAAAAGACCCTGAGGTGTCCGTACAACCAAAAAGGTGTACGTGTCCCATTTCACATTGTTAGGCCCACCATAGCTTGGGTACTTGTGTGTGTGTGTCCAGAAATCATTGAAAAAACAAAGTTATATGATGCTCGGGCTGCGAATGAGTCTTGCTGCGCAGGCACCTAGAAATTGCATACAGGGCATATGTTAAACTCAATTTCAACAGAATATGTTAATCAAGGGTGGGCATCCCCCTTCTAACTGTTTCCCTTGGTGTGGTCCAGATGAAACAAGAATCTTCCTGATTTTTGGTACCTGGGCCTAATATGGGTTGACGCACCAGGTGGTCGGAGTGGATTTCAAGTGACTGGAACGGTGGGCCTTGTACCAAATTAAGGGTAGGCATTCCCCTCCCAACTGTTTTGGTTGGTGTGGTCCATATGAATCATGGATCCGCGTGATTGTTTTTCCTCCCACCCAAACTTAGGAGACACACCTTATGGATGGAGTGGATTTCACAAAAACATCACGGTGGGGAACCTCCGTAGGCCATAGCAAGTAGAGGTGGGCAATTGGGCCCGATCCGGTGGATCCGACCCGACCAGACCTGACTCGGTACCGTTCCGAACAGAACCGACGGTTTGATCGGGTTTGATGGATTCTGATCGGCCAGATCCGATTTAATTTCAAATCAGGTTCGGATAACACTCTACCCGGACAAATCCGGTCCGAATACCCGGACCGAATGGGTCCGAACCGACCTGAACAGACCCGACCCGAAAAGGTATACCTATAAATACCCTTTTTTTCTCCAAAACCTAAAACTCTTTTTACCTTACCCGTTTTTTCCCCAAAACTCTCCTGCCCGATAGAGAGAGAGAGAGAGAGAGAGAGAGAGAGAGAGAGAGAGAGAGAGATTTTTTCCCCAAAACTCTCCCGCCCAAGAGAGAGAGAGATTTTTTCTACAAAACTCTCTCGCCTGAGAGAGAGAGAGAGAGAGAGAGAGAGAGAGAGATTTACACATTTCTAGTTGACGCCGACGAAGAACTTTTTGCCCATCTTTTTTCTTCGGTGAGACTCAGAAGAGAAGAAGAAGATGAGAGAGAGAGAGAGAGAGAGAGAGAGAGAGAGAGATCTTTCTCAAAAAGGACCGAAGTGTGATCGGCCGACCAACGCTCGTGTTTTGCCGCTCTGGCGACTCTAGATTCAGCCACTTTGCGGACGCGGTTTGGCGGGTGACCCAACACCCACTAGCAAGGATGGTAATTTGCCGACTATGCCACCTGATGAGTCAAATAGCCTGATTTTTTCTTATAATTTTTAGAAGAAAAAAATTAAAAATTGATAATTTGCTGACCATGCCATAATCTGGCCGTATATTTCTAATAAATTTAATTAATTCATATTCTAAAATTATAATTAATTAGTGCTGTTTTTTTAGTATGTATTTTTATATATTATTTCAATGTTTTTAATATTTGAGAGGTTACAATTTAGTACTCTGAAGGACACACAAATTTATGTGGCCCATCTACCATACATACGGTTTCACAGCTTGATGATCTGGACTGTACATTTGTAGGTCCACATAAATGAACCACTGCAACAGATTGTACCGATTGGATCATCCCAAATGGCAGCTTTCAGCCTAAGGTGTGGTTTGATTTTTGCACAACGGTTCACCAGCCGATGCTGAGAACCACTGAATGGTCCATACCTATCACCAACCAATGAGTACCGTGTCATGGAATTTGCGCGGGACACAATTTTGGTTGGCCTCTCTTGACACATTTGTAGGCAGCAGCTGATGTTAAAGCTCTGTGGGGCCCACCATTAAAATGCAATTGGATCCAAACCTTGCACAATCCGATCCGACTCGGTTTTTCTGACTGAGTCGGACTTGGATCGGTTCAGACCAGCACGTGTTCAGGTCTAACTGAGTCAGCTGACCCAGACTCGGTCCCGATTTTGTTCGAGTTCGGGTTGAGACATATAAAATCCGGACCTGGTCGGGTTGGGCCAAATCCGAGTCGACTCGGTCCGATGGCCACCTCTAATAGCAAGTACTCACAAGAAAACATTTCTCACAAGTAAAATAAAAATTTGGAACAGAGCCGGCCCGACGGGCTTGGCCCAACCAATTACATATCTAGGTCTGAACCAAACTCAGGACATAGCCCCATAATCCGACGGTCCTGCTCATCATGTAGGACCATGTGCATTTTGAATTGGCTTGCTAAAATAAAACTTCCAATTGTCCATAGTCAATGAGTAATGCGGGCGCCTTGTTAAGTGGGCCATTTTTGTTTTTCAGCTTATCGACATCTGAAATCAGGCCCACCTGATGAAAGATCATAATCGTAACTAGTACGGCCATGAGTAAGACCTGGACCTAAAATTTGGGTCGATAGATAAACGGCTGGCCTGGGCCTTAGCCTCAGAAATTGAACTTATGTTTGTCGTAGATCTGGGCCCATTCATTAATTCCAGGCCTGCTAAGTAAATGGGCCAGTCCTGGGCTTTTAAATGTTCTAGGTTGGGTCTGAGCTGAATCCCTGACCCTCTCTAATCAGGCCCATTGCCAATATATCCCAATAATCAAGCCCACAGAACAGCAGGCCAACCAGTGGGCCTAAACCCATTAAGGAAAATCAAAACTTTTGAAATGGGCCATCTCAAACAGTTGAAATCTAGGGTGGACCCGTTCATGCCTGTCCCAATAGAAGGTTGCCATGATCTTTACTGACGCTTTGATGCCCTCATTGGATGCGGTCCACTCCATGGGCTTCAATAGCTGGGGGCATGAATGCCCTAATTCCTCACATGTTAGCTGCCCTACTCCAAGTGAGCCCAAGTTCATTTAAATGTTGATGGATTTGCTAGTGTGGAAACCATCCAAAGGCCTTGGTAATGGGACCAACTCATGTTCAATTTATGGGTCCTATCATATTGGCCAATAGGGGCACGGATGGCCTGCTAGCCATTTTCTTCAAGTTGCAAATAGGTGCTTAATTACTTTTAAGTTGTCTTATTTGAATCTATAGAGGGAGAATCTATAGGTTTTCTTCGACAGTGTAATTCGTACTGATGGATATGGTGATCTTGACGTCCAATCACCACACCACCATATTCGTTTAATGCTAACTTTTCAAAAATACACTTTCACATTAAGGATATGTTTGGTTACTATCAAATAAGTAGCTTTTCTAACTTTGTAAGTTAATTACTTACTTTTTTTAAAAAAAAAATTTAGTTAGTTTAGTTATTAAAATTAAATAAGTAGAGTTTAAGAAAAAGTAACTTATTTTTAGAATATTTGTATTTATTGCTTTTTAACTACGGAAGGGAACTTTTTTTTTTTTTTTTTTTTCATTTTTGTTGGTGACATAACATATTAGGATTTTTTTTAAAAGGGAATATGCTCTAAGTAACCGTGAATCCTTTCGTGAGATTGAATTTTTTTAAGAAGGGAATATGCTCTAAGTAACCATGAATGCCTCTGTGAGATTGAAACCATTCATCCAATGGATGGATAAATGATCAAGTGGGTATATGATCTGGTCGGACTAATTAACCATTTCCTAACAAGGATGGCAACGGTCAAAAGGGCCACTAGATCAGATGCTTGATGCAAATTTCAACGGTCAAAAGGGCCACTATATCAAATACTCTATGAAAATTGAGTGCGGATCCTCTGTTTCCTGGAGTCAGGAACTCCTTGACTCCAGCGTTTCATTGGTCAACATCATTGTAAGTGCCACGTCATCAGATTATTTAAATATATTAAAAAATTATATTTAAGAAAAGTATAACGCCGTTAAATATATTAAAACGGTTTCGCTTGGAAATCGGATTGCATACTGATTACGGCAAGCTCTTGCTCTCACCCTAGTTGGGCCCACCTTGTATGCATGTTATCTATCCAAGTCATCCATCCGTTTTTCCATCTAATTTAAGGGATTGAGCCTAACAGTAAAGTATATCCAAATATCAAGCGGATCATACCGTGGTAAACAGTGGGGATAATGATTTCCACTGTTGAAACCTTGCTAGGCCCCACGGTGATGTTTATTTGTCATCCAACCAGTTCATAAGATCATAAAGGCATGGATGAAGAGAAAACACAAATATAAGCTTGATCCAAAAATTTTGTAGCCCTGAGAAATTTTCAATGGTAAACATGCAATTCAATTGTTTCCTATGGTGTGGTCCACTTGAACATTGTATATGCTTTATTTTTAGTCTGAAGCCCTAAAATTATCTGGTAAAATTTATGGACGGAGCGGATAAAATACATAAAATCATGGTGGACTCCATGGAGTTTACTCAGTACGTTGACGCAGTAAGTTACCACGCAATCAGCCGAAACGAATTGGCTACTCCCCTGCCACCAGGCAATGGCTGGTGGTTGGTGCTCCGTGGGCCCCAACATGATGTTTATGTTTCATCCATGCTGTTCATTTATTTTTCCAGATCATTTTATGGTATGAGAAAAAGAATGAGGTATATCACAATCTCAAGTGGACCACATTACAGGAAACAGTGTTGAATGAGCATCGACCATTAAAAACCTTTTTGGGGCCATAAAAGTTTTGAATCAAGCTGATCTTTGTTTTTTCCTTTCATCTAGGCCTGTATGACCTAATCAAAAGATTGAATGTTAAATAAATAGTACAGTGGGCCTTAGGAGGATTTTAATGGTGGATATTCAATTACTATTGTTTTCCTATGGTGTGGTTCATCTGAGATTTATATACCTCTAATTTTTTGGATAAAGCCCTAAAATTATATGTAAAAATGGATAACCACCAGCCACCGGGCCGGTTGTGGGAGGTCCTTCCCACAATTAGCTACCTTCTATTTGAGGATTCAGCACACGGGTTAAGTAGCGAGATTACTACTAAAGTGATGTCATCTAGTTATGTGGGATCCACCATGTCACGCCCCAGACTCGGTAACCGGACTCACAAGGAACCCGATGGCCGGTTCTGGCCGCAACAGCCTCCGTAGTACTCCATTCTCGGCTCCTGAGGTAGGTTCCGATCCTGGGATCCTACAAGGAGGATTTTCATAACAGTATAATCATTTTCAATACGAGCATACCCAAGATCACAACAAGTATATCTGAGAATAACAAAGGCACACATCGCAAAATCCACTAAAAATTTAAACTTTTACAATCATCCAAAAGGTCCAAAAGGACATACATGAGAATAAAAGGAAAAAAGAGAGAAATCAGCAACACTGGAGTCCTCACTGCTCAACTCTACTCCACGCTCTGCTGCTACGGCGCCTACCTAGAGTCTCCTGCACGCATCAATCGTGCATAAGATTATAGAAGCTTAAAGGGTGGTGTAAGTATGTGACAATGGTGCACAAAAGAATAGTGGGAGGTATAAGGAGAGAAGCATGATCATTGAACATATCATTAGTCTTACCAAGGCTTCACATGAATGCGATGCAATAAGTAATGGGTGCCATACCAAGGCAATGTATGAAGGGGGGCTTGTACAGCCAATGCTAATGCGATGCAAGTAATGTCAGTACTCATATCCAAACCATATGTCAAGTACATTTTCAATCATAAGGAAATCACGGGGGTCCATTACACTACTGAATGACTGCCGCTCTGCAGACCCCGCACAGTCAAACGAGCGTAAGAGACCTCACTACCCGCCTGTGGACAACCAATCACCAATAAGGCATGAAGGTAGCGGACCCATTTACGAGCTGGTCAAACTCAGCTTAGCAATGCCTCCTCACACCAGGCAGGTAAGGCCACAGCCCTATCCAACCGATTACACGATGGTGGGAGTCGCGGCCTAACGGTATAAGGCCTTCGTGCGCTCATGTATTCCACCCGGTCACGGCGTTGGAGCAGATCCTTGGTACCATGGAAGTTTTGAGAATTTCACCCATGGGCATCCTATGCACCCGGTATGCTCAACTAATATTTTCGGTGTCCACACATATGGCCATCCACGAATACCCCTGTGGAGGCAAGGCCCTGATGAAGTAAGGGCGGATATCCACAAGCTATGCAATGCCAGATGCATGAATCACACAATCACCCATGCATCAATTCCAGGCATCCATCTCTTGGGGAGATAGCAACATGTCCTATACAATGACATAGCCATGGCCAATCATACCTCAACCAAGCATGCATATGATGCGTATAGGAGTGGCCCATGAAGATGAATAGGGGTGCCGATGAGGTGAAGATGAACTCTCTACCTAACTATGAAGGGTCTAGGTACTTAACCAATTCCTCATAAGGAATACAACCTCTAGTGGGGGTCCATACACCTGGGGTAGCCCACGAGACTAAGGACCTAGACTAAGAACCACGAGACTAATGGTATAGGCCTATATAGATGAAACGGGCCTAGCAAAGGTCTATGGTGGGCCTTTAACCACCTATAGAAGCCCATGGACCTACCTTAGGGCCACTAATGTGGACATCCAACCACAATTGGTCCCCAAGAGTTAGCCCATCTCTAATTGATCATGGATCAAGGCCCAAGGCCCACGCAACCTCAGAAATAAGAAACGGGCAGCCATAATCATATCACAAATACTCATGTTGGGCTTCAGAAAGGCGGCCCAAGGCCTATCTACAACATGGGTCCAAGGGAAACACACATAGCCCAACCCATATATATCGCTATGGGCCTATAGAGGAAAGGTTAGAGCCCAACATAAAGGCCACTAATCCCATATATTGTGGTGGCCTAGTGGGGAGCCCATTGCTCAAACTACATGGGCAAATGTCATGCTCTTAGTCAAGTAAGTTGGGCCTACAACCCGGCCCAAGTATTAAAGTTGATTTGGTGGGCAACCAAGGGCCCATCTACTTATGTAATCCAGCCCACTAACCCAACACAATAGTATGGTAAAAATGGCCCAAGAGTTCAATGGGCCTATCTGGAAAGTTCTAGCCCAATTGGGCCTAAAGAATTCAACAACCAGCTACATCCATGGACCTGATTAAATTTAACTGTGGTTGGCCTCAAAAGTGCATTTATCAAGCCCAACATTTAAGGAACCAAAGGTACAAATTATTCTCTCTAAGATCTTCACAATGTGGTGGGCCCCACTCCTCAAAATTTCAGCCCAAAGGCCAATCATAATTATAACAAGTTGCTGGATTTTTAACCCAACAGGTTTATGGGCTTATTGGAGTCCAGTTGTTGTTTCATTTGATTAGGACATCAGCCCAAGTGGTCCAGCTATCAAGTCAGAGGGCCCCACCACATAGGGTTACATCATACTACACAAGGGAGTAGGTGGGCCACACTGCTAGACCAAAGTCCAGCAGGTAGCCCACATGGGGCGTCCCATATGGGCCTGGGTATTTGGCCCAAACTGACCTGAATTTGCAGGCCGCACCACAGTCAGCTCGATTGTCCGTTGGGCCTAAAATTTTGTAGAGTGACACTTCTATAGGTGAGTCACATCTTCACAAAATTTCATAATTTTTGAACGCTTAAAAATATTTTAATTTATTTAAATGAAACAGACTGTCTAGAAAATCGGACTGATCTGGACACCATATTGTAATGGGCCGGTCCAGCCACCACCATGGTGTGTACAGGTGTCCATTGGGCCCCAAATTTTGTAGGTGGGTCCTAACATGAGTGAAACACCCCTCTACAAAATTTTATGATTTTTGGATACTCATAAATATTTTAATTAAATTAGGAATTTCAATCTGTCCAGGAAGAGATGTTGCTCTCCATGCATTGTTTACCCAATAAGGTGGGCCCAACCTTCATCCAAGAGGGGGAAAATGGAGATTTAGTATTTTCTTCATAAAATAAAGTAAGGTGGGGTCCATAAAAGTGGCCCATCCTTCAGAGAAACTAAGCTGAAGTGTATGTTTTCCCTCCATACATGTGGGTTGGACAGCCCAATAAGGTGGACCGCCCACCCCTATGGGCCTCCTTTTTGGGTATCATATCATGGACCATCTGAGGTATGACCCATCACACCTCATGGTGGGGTCCACACCTTCTTATTACACCCCATACTTATAAAGAAAATAATGACAATCATGATCCAAAAATCCATGCCAAAGATTGAACATGACAATCCATGCAACAGTCCAGGTTTTTGGACAACAATACATGGCTGGACACATCAGCCTATATTTCAATAATCTCAGCCATAAAAAGGGTGTGTGGCCTTCCTCAGTGGGCCCCACATAAGTCCAGATCACATACTAGGACTAGGACACTTGCATGCATTGATTAAGGTGTCCAATGATCATGGAGTTGGGTGGTAAGGGCATCCAACCTTGCTGGATTTTTATTTTTTATTTATTTTGGGACATCCAAGGCTCACTAAATGGGCCACACACATATTATCATCCATACATCAGAGAAAAGAGAAGAAGAAAAGAGAGTAATCCGGCCATGGGGGTAGGGCCCCGCCACTAGTGGGCCCTCTCAAGAGTGAATCATACCCATACAACTACATTGATTGTACATGCAATATAAAATCACTACATGCATGATCTATAATTGTTATGAATGGTTGGGATGCCATCCCAACATGATCCTTAGGGTCTAAATGGCCTTAAGATGGAGTGGATCATTAAATACATCATGATGGGATCCATGGAGAATGGCCCCATCATGGATCATGACGTGCATGTAGGATGGGCCAAAGGGCCACATCCATGGGATCAAATGGGATCCCCACCATGGATTGGTGGGTCCCACATGATCCATCTAGGAAGAAAAATAAGATCAAAGGGTAGAAAACAAGATTAGAAATTATAATCACCCACCTTAATGGATTCCACTCCAAAGTTACATCAATCTTCTCTTTACGCTCCAAGGGACATGTTTCAATGGGTGAGATGGATTATTGAAGGTTAGATGGGAGGGGATTTGAGGGAGAAGGGAATGGAGAAGAGGAAAAATGGGGCTGAATTTTTTTCTAAGAGAGAAAGAAAGAGAGAAGAGAGTAGAGAGAAAATGAGAGGGAGAGTATGAAAATTGCTAGAAAAGAGAGAGAGAAAAAGTAATCATCACTCTCTCTCCTAGATAAGAGAAAAATCATCATAGCCTATGGTGATATAAATTATGTTGCTAGGCTAGAGTAGGGATGGGTAGTGTGTGGGTGGTGGGTGGTGTAGGATTTGGGCGTTTAGGTAGTGTATGGGTAGTGTGTGTTGGAATTTGCACAAAAGAGGGTGGCCACCTTAAAAAATGTGCCCTCCACACTAGGTGGGCCACATGATCATGCTCAAAGGCTACAAATGAGATGCACATAACTTATGATCCACACATCGGATGGACACACAAGACGCATCATTGGAACCGCGGCGACGATGCGGTCACAATGGCATAGGTCTCAACTCAATCCGAGTTGGGTCTTCACGACTGGGCTCACGGATGACCGTAAATACTATTCAAGGGTTACAGCGCACTGGTAGAGTAGCGAGACTCGCTACTAAAGTGACATGATGTAGTTACGTGGGTCCTACCATGATGTATGTTTTGTATCCACACCGTCCATCCATTTGGAGAGATCATTTTAGGGCATGAGCCATAAAATGAATCGGATCCAAAACTCGAGTGGACCCCGACACAAACTGTGGAGAGAGTCATGCCTGCCATTAAAAACTTCAAAAGGTCACAAAAGTATTCCATCAAGCTGATATTTGTGTTTTCCCTTCTTCAATGTCTATGTTAACTTAAGGTCCACTATGATTTTTATTTAAGTTTTCATTTAGGGATTCAGTGCACAGGTTGAGTAGCGAGACTCGCTACTAAAGTGACGTCACGTAGTTATGTCAGTCCCACCATGATGTATGTTTTGTATCCACACTGGCCATTCATTTGGAGAGATCATTTTAAGACGTGAGCCAAAGAATGAATCAGATCCAAAACTCGAGTGAACCCCACCATAAAAAATAGCGAAGAGAGTACGCTCACCATTAAAAACTTCTAAGGGCCACAAAAGTTTAAGATCAAGCTGATATTTGTGTTTCCGCTTCTTTAATATTTGTGTTAACTTATGAACAGGTTATATCTCAAATAAAAATCACGGTGGACCTTAGGAAGGCTTCAACAGTGGACGTCACTCTCCTCACCATTTTCTATGGTGGGGTTCACTCCAGCTTTGGATCTACCTCATTCTTTTGATCATGCCCTAAAATGATCTCTCTAAATGGATGCACAATGTGGATACAACACGTACATCATGGTGGGCCCCATAGAACTTGGTAGTGTCACTTTAGTAGCGAGTCTAGCTACTCAACGTGCCGGTAGCTAATCCACCTCTAATTTCTTTCTTCTGAAATTTAATTAGGTCATGTCATCTCAGGACAATTTTATAAGATAAAAAAAATATATTTACAAAATCTGCTTGATTAGCAAGGAATATTAGCTGCGGCCCAGGATGAGTGATGTCCGTAGTATCCTCATCGTGGGCCTACCTTGATCTATGCATTGTATATCTACTCCATTAATCCGTTTTCTCATATTATTTTAAGACTTGACTTGAATCGGTACTTGTGATTGGGTCAGATTCAGTCTGAATTAGTCTAGGATAGACCCGGACTTGGATCGGGTTAGGCATGTTGGACTCCATACCGAGTTAGGCCTATTTCAAAACTGAATCGAGTCGGATCGGCCCTAACTCGGTTTGAATCAACTCGATGCCCACCTCTAACATACATTATATAGGGCACAATTCAACATGGGACTTGAATCATGTGAGGCCACCGACAAAATGACGGGATTCATTGGACAAAGTGACGAGGTTATTAGACGAAGTGAGAGAGTTATATTAAACAAAGTGACGAAGTTGCCCGACAAAGCAACATGATTCCACTAAACAAAGTAATAAGGTTAAACAAGACAAAGAAAATAGGGTTTCATTAGATAAAGTTACAGATTCTTGGAAAAAGTGATAGATGTTGCCAGACAAAGTGACCCGGTTCCACTAAACGAAGTGACGAAGCTGGAAGACAAATTGATTGGGTTTTACTAGACAAAGTTTTGAGGTTGCTGGACAAAGTGACGAAGTTGTTGGACGAAGTGACGAGGTTCACTAGACAATGTGATTGAGTTACTGGATAAAGTGATGGGGTTTTACTAGACAAAGAGACTATGTAGTAAGACCAAGTGACAAAGGTCTACTATATCAAGTGACGAAGTTTTACTACACAGAGAGTGACGAGGTTGCTAGAAAAAGTGACAGGATTTCACTAAATAAAGTGAAAGAGGTGCTAGACAAAGTGACAAGGTTCTACTAGACAAAGTGACGTGATTATTGGACAAAGTAACGAGGTTCCATTAGACAAAGTGACGATGTTTCACTAGATAAAGTGATGGGGTTGCCAGACAAATTGATAGGGTTTTGTTTGATAAAATGACAAGTTTTTGAATAAAGTGACTTGGTTTCACTAGACAAAGTGACGATGTTACTGTGCAAAGTGAGAGGGTTTCACTAAATAAAGTAGCTGCTTGTCAAATAAAATGACGGGGTTTCAATAGACAAAGTGACGGGTTCATTTGATAAAATGATAGGATTGCAACACAAAGTGACGGGGTTGTAGCACAAAGTGACGGGGTTGCAGCAGAAAGTGACGGGGTTGCAGTATAAAGTGACGGGGTTCAGTAGACAAAGTGACGGGGTTGTAGCACAAAGTGATGGGGTTGCAGTAGAAAGTGACGGGGTTGCAGTATAAAGTGACGGGGTTCAGTAGACAAAGTAACGAGGTTGCAGTACAAAGTGATGGGGTTTAGTAGACAAAGTGATGAGGTTGTAGTACAAAGTGACGGAGTTCAATAGATAAAGTGACGATGTTGTAGTACAAAGTGATGACGTTCATTAGACAAAGTGACGAGATTGCAGTACAAAGTGACGGGGTACAGTAGACAAAGTGACAAGGTTGTAACACAAAGTAACGGGATACAGTAGACAAAGTGACGATATTGTAGTACAAAGTGATGGAGTTTAGTAGACAAAGTAACGGGGTTGCGGTACAAAGTGACGGGGTTCAGTAGACAAAGTGACGGGGTTGCAGTACAAAGTGATGAGGTTCACTAGACAAAGTGACGAGGTTGTAGTACAAAGTGACAGAGTTCAGTAGACAAAGTGACGGGGTTGCAGTACAAAGTGACGGGATTCAGTAGACAAAGTGACGAGGTTTGGATTGGATTCAGTTGTAATAAATGGTGGGCGTGACTCTCTCCACTATTTTCTATGGTGGGGTCCGCTCGAGTTTTGGATCTAATTCATTCTTTGGCTCATGCCCTAAAATGATCTCTCCAAATGGATGGATGGTGTGGATACAAAATATACATCATAGTGGGACCCATATAAATAGGTGACATCACTTCAGTAGCGAGTCTCACTGCTCAATGTGGCACTGAATCCCAAATAGAAACGAAAGCGGATCGGCCTATCCCCCTACCACCAGCCCGGTGGTGGTGGTGGTCGGTACTCAGTGGGCCCCACCATGATGTATATGTTTGATCCATTCCGTTAATTTATTTTTACATATAATTTTAGAGGTTGATCTCAAAAATGAGAGGGATATAAATCTCGTATGGACCACACCACAGGAAAACAATGATGATTGGATATCCACCATTAAAGTCCTCCTAAGGCCCACCGTACTATTTATTTGACATCCAATCTGTTGGTTTGCTCATAAAGATCCGGATGAAGTAAAAAAACAAAGATCAGCTTGATCCAAAACTTTTATGGCCCCCAAAATTTTTTTAATGGTCAACGTTCATTCAACACTGTTTCATGTAATGTGGTCACCTCATTTTTGGTCTCAGACCATAAAATGATCTAGAAAAATAAATGGACGGCATGGATGAAACACATACATCATGGTGGGCCCACATAGCACCGAGTGGCAGGGGAGTAGCCAATCCGTTTCCAACGGAAACCGTGGACGCGGATTCACCGGGGAAAGTCTTTTGCATGAAGTTCCAGCGCTGAAATGTATGGTGGGGTCCATCGTGATGTTTATAAGAATTCCAATCCATTTATCCATTTTTAGAGCTTATTTTAACACTTGTAACCAAAAATTAGGATGATCAAAAACTCAACTGGGCCATACAAGATGAAACAGTGGAGAAAGAAATTCCTACCGTTGAAACCTTCCTAGGCGTCTTGATGTTTATATGCCATCCAAACTGTTTATAAGGTCATTATTATTATTATTATTATTATTATTATTATTATTATTATTATTATTCTTATTATTATTATTATTATTATTTTTTAAGGTCATTTCTACTAAGATAAAGTGAAAACACCAAAATATTAGACCGATGCAAAACTTTTGTGGTCATATAAATATTTTTACGGTGGACACTAAATCCCTACTGTTTCCTCTCATGTAGCCCATTTGAGTTTTGTATACACCTTAGTTTTGGTGTTATGTCCTAAAATGATATCTAAAAATGGATGAATGAGTTGGATTTATCACAAACGTCGCAGTGGGCTCATCCGGAATCCTTTCGCTGAATCTTCCTGCAGAAGGCTTTGGCAGGAAATCCGCGTCCTGTTAAATCGGATTGCGCACCGAGTCTTATCTTAATGAGTAAACTCTGTTGGGCCCACTGTGAATTCATGTGGTTTATCCATGCTATCCATCCATTTTTTCAGATCATTTTAGTGGTTGAGTCCAAAACTGAAGTATATCAAAAGCTCAAGTAGACCATACCAAAGGAAAGAGTGGAAGTATTGATTTTCACCATTGAAATGTTTCTAAGCCCCCAATGATGTTTATTTTTCATCCAAACTGTTCATAAGTTCACGAAGACATGGATGAATGGAAAAAAACAAATATCATCTTGATATAAAACTTCTGTGGGCTCCCAACAACTTTTCAACGGTAGAATTTAATTCACACTGTTTCAGGTGGTGTGGTCCACTTGATCTTTGAATATGATTAATTTTTGTTGTAAAACCCTAAAATTAGATGATAAAAAAGATGGATGGAGTTGATACTATGCACGAATGACAGTGGGCTCCACAGACTTTACTCAGTACGCTTACCATACTGATTTACTCAGCACGCAAACCGCTTCCGTTTAACGTCTCCGTTATACTTCTTATTAAATGTACTTTTTTAATATATTAAAAAAAATGGTGACGTGGCACTTATGGTGACGTGGATCAATGAAAACGCTGGAGTCAGGGAGTTCCTGACTCCAGGAAACAGAGGATCCGCACTCATGAAAATTATGCCATTTGAACTGCAAAGGCCAGTCATGAGTTCGTATGTTAAAAATTCCAGTAGTATCATGAGTTTCACCAAAGCGCCAACCAAAAAATATTCTATACATGTGGCACATGCATGAGCTACCAAAGACCATTTATCTGGAGCGCCACCATGTGGATGTGCTACGGGCTTGAAATAATTGACACGGTTTGAGTGAAGAACAGAATAACAGTCAAGAACCAATATCCGAAACACACACCGATAGGCGTTACAACCTATCCACATACGACCCACTAGATCAACGACCCAAAACAAAGTTGATACTTTCATTGAGTGTTCCACACAAGTGCATTGATGTGGACAGCGGACCAGCCTGATTTTTTGGACCACGGCACATGACGGGCCTACCTGATGAATGACGAGGATCTTGCACATTCGGGTTGAGTCCCACCAAAAGTCCAAATGTATGAATGGATAGGATCTCTAGCCGTTCCATGTTGGCACTTTGACACATTGCAGCTTATCGTTGACAAATCCATTGACACAAATGATGAATGGCTCGCATGCAAGGTGGGCCCGACATGATGGAAGGCCCCATCTAAGGTGGGGCCCACATGATGGACGGTATGCGTCGAAGGTGGGCTCCACATGATGGGTGTTAGATATTGAAGGTGGGCCCCACATGATGGACAATAACATTGATGTTGGCACCATATGGTGGATGAATAACATCAAAGCTGGGCCCTATATAATGGACGGTGACATTAAAGGTCGACCCTTAATAATGAATGGCCCACATCCAAGGTGGACCCCGCATGATGCATGTCCCACATCAAAGGTAGGGCCCATACAATGAATGGTTCACATCAAAGGTTGGCCTCGCACGGTGGTTAGTGGATGTAAGGGTGACTAAGTATACTTGAGGGATAAATAATTATGAGGTTGGAAGCTAAATATGTTTTTATTTATTTACTTTTTGGCTTATAAGTATATACTAAGCATATTTATCTCCTTAATAAGGAGAAACCACGGTAAGTTATTTATAACATAAGTAGCTTATCTATAGTAACTTACTCTCGAAACGCCCTTTAAATGTTCATTCCTCAATCTTTTTCTTATGTTCAAGAATCAGTTATGTCGCATCTTGTCTTGTTTTCTCTCGTTTCTTCTCAAACATTGTCATCTTGATACTTGAAGTTATATATGACATTTTGTTCATGCAAATCTTACACGATAAAAATTGATTTATTTCTCTTTACACAATGCCTTTTTTGTAGTAGTCCCAATATGGTTTCTAATTTCATCTTTATCTTCTTAATCAAAACTTTTATAAAAATTGTTATCATTCTTTATATTAGAGTCAATGCAATCAAAACTCGAAACATTAGAATCTAAAGATTTAAAAAATAAAATCAAATCAAATCATGCAACTCTTAGTCTCAAGTTCATCAAATTCACGTCTTGTGTCTTCAAAATCTTCTCCAGTCGATTCTCCAAATCTTTTATAAACTTTGCTTTCTTATCTTTATAAAAAGAGCCTTCAACACCAACATTTATCTTCATCTTCACATCCTTTAAAATGTCTTTTTCTTTTTTTCTTTTACACCCACACACCACATGGGCACTCGAATCCCCCATGTTGAAACACATACCATCTACCGTTAATCCGTGAGTAGGGACCCATGCGCTCTAAAATGTCATCCGTTTCCAACCTTTATTTTCTCTTCGTTCTTAGTAACGACAGAAGCATCATAGATTCTTTCTTCTCTGGTCTCATTCCATTCATCACATCATCTTTAAACTCATGCCCTGTAGTTTTATCTTTACGAAATCCACTATTTAAAAATTTACATGTTAAATAGCAAATCGGTTTTTATAAAACATTACATTTTAAAGAAAGTTCGCCTAACTTCCTGACACACTACTTTTATTAAAACTACCACTAAATAGACCATTGTTTGACTATCTTTTCAACATTGTTTCCACCAATCACTCTGCAAAAGTTAAAAAGCTTTTCAAATATGCATGCATCTTGCATACTCAGTCGGGCATATCAACTTCATCATGAGATGATTAATATTTTCACATAAGCAATGACAGACATGTCTATAATAGGAATAGTCTACTATTGTATTAGAACTATCTAGTTCTATACCTACCCAATGAAGATGTCCATGAAGAACGTCTACGCTGAAATATGAATTAGTTTACCTAGTGCTAATGCCACTTGTACGATTGGAAAACCTTTGGAGTGGGCCGAAAGCCCTTTCGTTGTTATTCCGGAGTTCTAACCTAAGATATATAAGACCTGCTCTTCCGTGAGCGAGCTTGTGCTGTTGTTGAAAAACCAATCCAAACTTCTTTTTGACTGGCTTCTTAAAGGTAAGTGATTGAGGGCACAATAATTTCGATGGACTTCGGTCACGTATTATAAAAGGACAGTAGCTAAATGAGCGGGTCCCACCCAAATTCGATTGTTAGTTACAAACATATGAATTGAATCGGCCACAATATTAGTTTCGAGCTCAGTATTTCTTAACAGTTTCAACCATAGGCCATGGCTTCAACAAATACAATGAAAAACTCTAGTTTTTATAATCCAGGAACCTACTTGAGTATATATCAATAGAAGTACAAAAGCTTGATTGGTGACAGCTCAGTCTAGACAGAGAGCAAACTTGACCCGATCAAACTCCTAGAAAAATAAAAATAAAAATAGACTAGACAACTCTCCGAAACATGACAACATTTGTATATTTTTATATATCAAATATTAAATATTAAATATTAGGGCTTATTCGGTAGGTTAAATTTGAAATATAATTGGAATTGAAGTGTGATTTCGAATCGTCGGTTGCATCCAGAGGCTTGTTGTATGGGGGGTGCTCAAAATTATAGAGCTTACTGTGATGAATATATCATATCTATGCTATTCATCTATTCCACACGCTCATTTTAGGGCATGAGTTCAAAAATGAGGCAAATCCAAAAGTCCAATAGGCCACACCACATGAAATAGTGATATTAGTGTATCTCAATTGTTGAAAGCTAAAACCTTTTTAAGATCCACATTGATATTTATTTGTCATCTAACCTGTTCGTAGGTTCATATATACAGGCATGAGTAAGGGAAAACATAAATATCAGCTTGATCCAAAACTACTGTAGCCTTCAAAGAGTTATGAATGGTAGAGGTTCAATTCCCACCATTTGTTATGGTGCGGTTCACTTGTGCTTTGGATCTACCTCGTTTTTTGATTCATGCCCTGAAATGAACTATTGGAGTGAATGAACGGCATGGATATGACATATATATCAAGGTGGACCTTGCAAATATTGTTTTCCTTCCTCCCTTGTGCACTAAAAAAGTGAACTTGTCAACATCAACTTTAGGATAAGAGCCATGATTAAAGGCATTATGATTGCTATTTTGAAAGCTTCTTCAAATCCCATTAATCATGTAAGTAAAAACACTCGTAATAGTTCCAAATACAGTGGATTCCAGCTACATCCAATTTGAAACAAAAATATTGAAGAAACTTGTTAGAGTTACTTGACAGATTTTAAGGTCAAATTAAGTTTTTATATCACGCTGCTTCTATTCACCACCACGCACACTCACACCATAGTGGAATTTGACCTCAATGGGTACTTGAACCCATGACCTCATGTGGAAATACTTATAAGTCTACCATCAAAGCATAGTAAAGACCCTATTTTATGTACTAGAACTGTGTAGATATACATGGTATAAACTAACACAGAGTTAGACTGAGTAGGTCAAAGCCTGAAAAATCAGATATTTTTTCATTTTTGCACACTTGTTTGTTAAAATAGGATCGTGGGTTATTTTTAATTTTTAACCATCAAATAAATTGTTCACCGGTCCATTGATTAGATAATCCAGTAAGGGATGGGATTCTGTAGTGACCATTACCAGTCAAAGCTCTGTGGGTCTCACCATGATGGATGTGTTTTATCCACGCAGTCCATTCATTTTTTTCCATATCATTTTAGGTCATAAGAAAAAAAGTGAGGCATATCCCAAGCTCAAACAAGCCACACCAAAGGTGACATTGGAGGAATGAACGTCCACTGTTGAAAACTTCCTTGTGCCACAGAACTTTTAAAACAATATGATTTTTGTGTTTTCCCTTCATCTAGGTTCTTATGCTACCATCAGGTTGAATGGAAAATAAACATTATAATGGGCCCTAAGAAGGTATCAACCCCGGCGTAAAATTCTACTACATCAGATTTGCCTCATTTTTAGACCATGTCCTATTATGAGCTCACATAATATTCAATTAACCGCGTGGACAAAAACACATATAACATGGTGGGGCCACGGAGCTTTCCAGTCCCGGACGGAGCTTGGTACTGGAGGGGTTACTACCGAATCCGACCCTCGTGATAAATCCAAATTAAATGGGACCATAGTTTGGACAGTTTCAATTGAATTACCTGTATTTGATATTTGATATGTAATTTCTAAATACCTGCATATCATTTATCGGACTCTGTCAGAGTATATCATTCTGTCTTGAGAGAGTATGCCCAGGAGTCAACCTGAAATGCGTCTGGGATCTAGCAGTACTAGCACATTTGCACATTTGCAACTTGCAAGTCTATTGACAGGAATCCGTTTTGTATTTCTCACGTGCGAATGATTTTGCCCTTTCCATTTATTGTTACAAGCCAAATATATACACTAACAAGTGATATACACGTGCTGCACAAGCGTGTCAAAAAAATCATAACCGTACGTACGCTCCTACACTTACAAGCTACACCACTTCCACCGCAGTGCAATGCAGGCTCGGCAGCTTCTCCACCAAGTCGAACGTCAGCATGGAAGCCTTTAGCTTCCGCTGCCGGTCGGAGAAGCCCGTGGAGAAGAGTGGCACGGGTGCAATCCTCTCACACGTGCCCAGCCACTTAGCTTCCATGTACTTGTGCTTCCTCCATGGCCCCATGTGCATCTTGTTCTCTTTCATGCACTTCTTCGCCGCCCCACACAAGATCTTGATCATTGTCCGTAGCCTCTCGGCCTTGCCGACGAACACTTGTGGGAGGTGGTCGATTAGCCCGTTGTACTCTGGGCTCGCTCTCGCCATCTCGAATTCGGCTCGGAAGTCCAGTTCGATGATGACCCGCACCATCGCCTTCTTCGCACTCGTAGCCATGACATCGATGTAGGTGTGCTCGCCTGCGGACACCAGAACAACGAATGTCATCCATCCATTCAATATAATTACTGATCAGATTACGAAGTTGATTAGATTTTGATAATTGAATCATCATCCTTCATTGGGATGGTTCTACACGTGCATGAAATCCATGCCACTAATCTGGTGGTTGTAAGACTCTTATCAGGTGGGCTACACACGATCATCGATTTATATCTGACCATTGGATTATTCAAATTGAGCGATGCAGTGGGGGCCCACTATAGTTGTCATCATTGTAAATAAGTTTGGGAAGGGATGCTTGGACCGTGATCTTTGTACATGGTTATTAAGCTGAATATAAAAACCTACTGTGTGGAAACCCTAGAGGAAAGAAATATTATAGGTAAGCTTCTATCCCTCTTTCTTATATATATATATATATATATATAGGAGAAGGTGCTATGCGCTCGGCCTCACAAGTCTGTCCCATGAGGTCGAGTTGTGTGGGCTCCACTGTGATGCGTTTCGAACATCTACCCCATCAGTCAGATGCACCATTCCATCGTGGGCCTAGGTCTCAAAAATCAAGTCAATCCGTTACTTGTATGGGCCACACCACATGCAGAAGTGGGGAGAGGCCGTGCACCATTAAAACATTTATAGTCATTTTTTGGGCCCACCGAGATATGGTTTGCAAATCCAGCCCATCCATTATGTGTGTCCCACTTGGATGAGGGTTTAGACCAAGTTTCAGCAGCATTCAAAACTCAGGTGGGCCCCACCAAGTGCTTTTATATGTTTTAACGGTGTCTTCACATGATTTTAGATGGTATGGCCCACCTGAGTTCCGTATACGGATGATTTTTGGGATATCCCATAATTTAGAGGGCACCCATCAAATGCACGGTGTTGATGGTCGACACGCATCACAATGGAGCCCACATAGCTTGACCTCACGGGAGCTTATCATGAGGTCGAGCGCATAGTACCTTTTTCACACACACACACACACACACACACACACACACACACACATATATATATATATATATATATATATATATATATATATATATATATGTCTTAATCCCCTAACCAACATAAGAGAAAAAACTCTAGTCCCGTTAAGAAATTTTCCGAGTGTGGAAGATCATAATTCCATTGAGGAATTAAGAATGTCTTCCTAATCTAGTAGGCTTTAAGATTAATACGTTAAATCTCATACATAGATAATCCTTCAATTCGGCAATATAGATCTAACAGTGGGCTCTACCGTCTAGGTTTAATGGGCATGAGGCTGCACAAGTACATTGGATGTGGAATCTCGGATGGATTTTTAAACGTTAGATGGAGGCTCACGTCTCTTGCACGTGCTATCTAGTCATGTCTGAGCAAGGAGTGCGTGGACCGAGCACTTGGGTGTTGTTGAATTGTGGGGCCCATCGCACGCCACCAAACAAAATAGGTGATGTTGTGCTGGTGGGCCCCGGAGGGAAGCGGTGGAACGACCGTGTTATGCTGCCGCGGCTACCAACCCTTCCTTGATATTGTCTTTTACTATGAAAACAAAGTGCCCACAGCGAAACTTTTGCTGTTGTTGATCAAGGATATTGATCATCGATCGACGTGAAATGAAGGTGATCTGGAGTGGCCCCCACTGCCCCATCCCGATCTTTCGGCACGACAATTAACATTCGTAGCAAAATTTAGCTGGTGATTCCAATAGGATCATGAAATGAAGGGCGTGTTTGGTTGCACCAAATTTCATGAAACATCATGAAATTCTTCTCCACCTAAGACTAATTAATCATGAAATATAATGATATTTGGTGCAACCAAAAACATCCTAAGGGAAAAACTTTGATACTCTGGCAGAGTGTGATGGATGATACACAGGCACAAATTACATAAGTGGCATACAGGTAATTCGAATCAAATTTCTGGGTCTCAGTTTAGATGCATCAGGGACCAAAATTTACTTTTATTTGATTGCAATTTAGTCGGTTTAAATTGAGTTATGTATGCCGCGTTTATAATTTCTGAGAGCCTGCGTATCAAGCGTCGTACTCAGCCAGAGTATAAAATAACTCCCCATTTGTTAATGACATTCATCCACAGCCAACGTCATTCTGAGTGTCTTCTACGCAATACAAATGTCCCATCTCGGAAAATGACTAGAATACCCTCGTCTAACACGATGTACGTCGAGGGCATTGTGGTCATTTTAACTAAGACGCTTGTTACTCTTGAAGGCATTTTGGCCATTTGCATTCGGATACGAGACGAGTAACGGATCTTTCGCCCGTTTTTTTACCTGACGGAATATCGGGTGACCTCCTCCACTTGGATTTGCAGATATGGCTTTCGAATCCTGCGTTACGAAGCCTCTCTGATACGTCTCTCAGCAAGCAATTCCGGCACCCACCCGTAACGGGTCTCGGGCAGACGCAAACGGGCCCAACCGACCGCGATTCTCTCAGTGCCTGCTCCGTGTCGTGTCGGATCCTCGATTCCAGTGAGCTGCTCCGGCACAAGATACCCTGAAACATAACAGAAAAAATACGAACCAAGTGACCAAAATGCCCTAAAAAACTCGTTTAAGCTGGGATGATGCCTGGGAGGTTTTCGTAATTTCACATTTAAAACTCATTTATCTTCCATTTACCCGACGAAGGACGATAAAAAATCAATAAAATACAAGAACAGGACCAAAATACCCTCGGGGAAAGACACAAAGAACATCCACTGAGAAAAATGCCCTCGCTCGGCAAAAGAAAAGAGAAACGAAGATCGACACGGAAACTACCTTGAGCAGCTGATCCTGTTCCAACCAGAAAGCCTTCTTTTCAACCTCACCGCCCGAATTCTGCCCGTCCTCACCGTCTCCGTCCTCATTCTCGCCGTCGTTCCCACATCTTTCCGGCAACCCTTCGCCCTCCTCAAAGAACCCAAGAACCATATCTGCAAGGCTCACCCCTTCGCCGGCAAATTCAACATCACCCTCTAAACCCGCCGGATTCCAGCGATCCGTCGGAATTTTCCCTACCATCGTCATCTTGGCCATCCCAATCGAAAAGCACGTGCTCTGTCTGTATGTCTCTCTCTCTCTCTCTCTCGATGCCACCCAAATCCGAGCCCTTTGATTATCCTATATATACAGACGAAGTTTTCACATCTGACTGGGCCCCATATGTCAACGTGGAGGAACGAGCCGCCGCGAACATGAAGATACAGGTCATCATCCACGTGGACGACAGTGATTGGGCGCGTTGCGTCCGGACTCGTTTCGTTTTGTCGCGCGCGGAACGGATTAGACGAAGCGTAGCTCGTGAAACAGCACGGATCCACGTCAGCTCCAGCAGCAATAATTCACATAGTTGGATATACACGAATATTCTAGTTTTCCATTTTACTTACTATGTCGCCCTTTCTCTAATAAAATAAGTACAGGTTGCTTTCGTTTCGATGAATTGAATAAATGATATAAATGATTAAAAGGGACGGGTCTTATCCTAATCTCCTAGGCGAGGGGCCAGTGCCTAGCCACTATTCAACAGATCTGCTGCCAGCTGGAGCATTCATATGTGATGACACGTGGGCTTATCTAAGGACGTGTATATCTGGGTTTTATCCGATAGTGTGGGGGCCACCATTAGATGGGACCTTGTTTTTATTCGTTTTCTAAAGCAATGAAAGGTGTCTTGCGGGAGGACGAGGACTCCGTGGGTCCCGCCGTGATGTATGTTTCTTATCCACACCGTTCATTCATTTTCCCATCTCATTTTAAAGCATGTTCCTAAAACTTAAGCATGTTCAAAACTCAAGTGAACCACACTACATAAAACAATGGGTATGATGACATCCACCGTTGAATCTTCCTAAGGCCCACGGTAATGTTTATTTGTCATCCAACCTGTTAATAAGGTCCCATGTCGAGTGAAAACACAAATATCAGCTTGATCCAAAACTTCTGTAGCCCATAAGAAGTTTTCCTCTGTAGGCGTTCAATTCTTAGGGCCCGTTTGGCCGGGTGGATTGGAAGGGATTGAATGGTATTAGGGTGGATGGCATGGATTTCTAGGTAATGATGGTGTTGTCAGTGGATTGTCTGGAGATCCATGGGATTGATATATCCCTGGATGGCCATATCCAGTCTGTTTGGCGCGCCCGGCCAATCCCGGTATTAAACCTTTTCATCCCTTCGAATCCCTCAAACCAAACACGTCCCAGGCAAATTTGAAGGATTAGGGTGGATTTGATGGGATTTAAACGTAATGATGGTGTTGTCAGCAGATTTTCTTGAGATACATGGGATTGGGATCAGATCACCGACTCTGTTTGGCACGCCAGGCCAATCCCGGGATTTGACTTCCAATCCCTTCCAATACCATCCAATCCCTTCCAATCCGACCGGCCAAACGGGCCCTTAGAGTTTTCCCTGATGTTATCCGCTTTAGCGTTAGATATACTTCAATATTGAGATCATGCCTGTAAGCTGGAAAAACAGATGGACCCTCACAAAGTTTACTCGGCATGCTGTAGTTACTCATACGCAATCCGCATCCTTGCGGGGCTACTAAAAACTGTAGCGTGCAGGACCTGTGCTCTAAATGGGGCCAACCCTAGGTGGTTGGAGCCGTTTGTCCAGTGGATCCCACGTTGGATGGCTGAAAATGCAAAAATTTATCTGAATGGACATCTTTGGGCACTACCATGGCCTGAAAACAGAAGTTTAAACTGAAGCTGTTTGCCCACTGAAACGGCCGTTATTTATGTTCAAACAACACAAGTTTATCGGTTGGAAAATTAAGGTTTGCTGAAGGGTTTACTCTTTCAAAAGAGATACTTTGATACTCTGCCATTGTCATGAGGCAACAACTTAGTCTGATCTAAAACTAATAAAGTCGAAAAGGAGTTTCAATTGTGGCCATTCAATGGGAACTGCTTCTTGTTTTGTGGTCCACTAAAGAGTTTTAAATTGACTTGTTTTTACAACCACATCTAACAAGAACTGGGCAACCATGAAGAAAGCCAATATCACAGAGACATCGTGTCGGCCAACAGGGACGTCGATTGGCTGGTGACCCTGCACCAGCCAACTAGCCAGTGGAAAAGCTTTGTGGCCAACAAGCCGTTCAAGGCTAGAGACCGGGGGGGGGGGTAGGACGTACGCAATCCGCGTCCATGAATTAATTCGTTCAACCGCCTTGGCTGGTGAATGTCCTTGGACCAATATTTCTGGTAATGCTGTATACTACTGAAGTGATCGCTTTTCTTTTGAGACCTGAGAGTATGACCATTGGACTTGTTTGGATGATAAAAAATAGCCTCAGTACCAGGTCACAGTTTATGAAATCTAAGGAAAATGACATTCTCAGCACCCAAACATGGAAAATAAAATATTTTAATTTCTTGGGATTTTTTTTCTTTTTTTTTCTAGAAAACCAAACTTTTAGGTCGTTTTTAATTCCTCACGTCCAAACAATCCCTACTTACCAAACAGAAACTGATTGGCTATAGGTATCTGTACCACAACGTTTGGTACAGTGACAACTTCCCTGCCAACATTCTACCTGTTTAGCAAATCAATATGATATAGAAACAATAAGCGTACCCTTCTCTAAAATAAGGTTAATCTGCTCTCTAAAGCTGTATATTTAGTCAAACCATCAGTGTTCCATTGATTCCAACAGTGTGGTCCACCTGATTAGTGGACCACACTGGTGGACCACACTGATTCTTGTGACAGGTGATCTTCATGGTGAGGTCTACCACTGTAATGGTGCTGATGTCCTACATAAGTGCTGTGCCGGCAGGAAACATGGTACAGTACCACTAGAAGTGGCACCTGGCCTGTAGGTGACCAGTTCTCATTGTGAAAACTGAAAAGTAGAGGTGTACGCAAACCGAGCTAGCTCCGTTAGCTCGCTTGACTCAGGCTCGAAAAGCTCAATTCGACCTGAAGTTGAGCTTGAGCCATGTCGAGTTGATTTTTTTAACTCAAAAATGAGTTTGAGCTGAGTTCAAGATAACCCTAGCTTGATTCAACTCGGATCGAACTCAGCTTAAATCGAACTTGGATCAAACCAGTGACTCAATTACTTTGATATTAATGTTGCTCACCAAGTATTAGATATTAATGTTGCTCACGATGTATGGCTAGCGGCAAGAAAGGCATGTATATGAAATAAGTACCTCTTTTTTTTTCTTTATTTTTATGTGGCTTCGAAGGTGTTTGATAAAATAACTTTAAAATCATTGTTGTTGTTTCACATACAATGAGATTTTGAAAGTACAATTCAGGCGTTTGTGAAAATACAGCATAGGAAAACGTGGCTCTCAGCTTGAACCGGCTTGAGCTACTGACTGAACTAAGTCGAGCTGACCAGTCAGGCTCGAGGACCAAGCTAAGCCGAGTTTGAGCTGAGGTCAGCTAGTGGCCCGACTCGACCCGGTTCGACTCGATGTACACTGTGAAGAGTCAAGCAGCTCATGCTTGCATTATTAACACACGAAGAACTGTGCTATGCTCGGGCTTAATTTTTTACAGAACGGCTTTCAGTTTGTGCAAATAGGTCCCATGGCTCACCGATCCGAACCATTGAAAATATGGGCCCACTGTGGATGGCTCAAGCACTGAAATATCGAGATGGAAAAATGTTAATCTTTCAATTATTGGCCCAGTAAGTAGAGCGTTAAGAATAAATTAAAGCAACGGTTCCCAATCAGTATTAACCATCCCTATCAACGATCCTAGCCACAGGATTGTCCCCAAGATCACCGACCCATGGCAGCACATGCATGGCCGTGGATGCATCTGGACAGGAATCTGTATCCGTCGTAAGGTTGAGGACCACCTGGATCCGGTTTCATCATACGGAGGTATTTATGTTATTGTCCGGGTGATTGTCATTGGAGCTGTCCTAGCGTACTTTGTGCTGGGTACCTCGCGCACCTAGAGCTACAAGAGTGGAACTTTCATCCGATCCACTCCGTCCATCAGGTACGTTGCCTCATTTTCACTTGTAGCCTAAAAATCATGGCCATCCAGAACTCGGATAAACCACAGACTCGCAAAAAGTTGGAATGTGACTCGTACCATTAATTTTGTGTGGGCAATCATGTTGTTTATGTTCCATCAAATACATTCATCTGTTATCTCCCATAGGGATGAAATAATTATAAAGAAATAAAAGTATTCCAAAAAGTAGGTGGACCACACCAAGTGAATTTAGGTATTTTAGGTATTACTTGTAGGAATGGATTACATGAGTGTTGAATCATTCTGATTTTTGAGATGAAGGTCAAAAGATAGGTGATTCACTTGATGGACGGCGTGGATTTTATGTACATTAAGTCCCTTTCCCACGATAAAGAAAGTGATCGGTAGGTAATTATGCGAAGCACGCAAGTGTTTTTCTTTTCGTTGTTTTCGTTGGGTAGCCTGATTATTGAAGACGAATGAATCTCGTCATCATTGGTTTTACTTATAAAAGAGAGATAATCACATCCAACCAGTTGGACAACAAGTTACTGTCCACCCACCTAATAGCTTCCAACCAATTAGGTGCACAGGACATCCAGCCCGTCCAGTAGGTTTGTCCTACCATAAGTCTCTGCAAAAATTAGTCGTATCCACTGTTAGATGAGTATACCATGAGAATATTTGCAGCCGCTGATAAATAGTAATATAGTCCTCCTGATGAGTGAAGGAGACTAATTTTCACAGGAGTGGATTTTTATAGTGGACCAACATATTGGACGGTTTGGATGTCACACGCATAAATGTGTTGAAAATTATCTACTGGGTTGTAGAAAACTTAAGGTCCGACCGGATGAATTTGAACATTTCTCCGTGAGACAATATATAATGAAAGAAAGATTAAAGGCCTTGTTGGGGTTGGGCTTGGTGAAACAAATGCTATAAACCATCCAGCTTTTATATATATTTGTAAGGAAAAACATTGATACTCTGGGAAGGTTTGGTAGATGATACGCATGTAATTACAAAATAACTACAAAATGATTACGTGGAATAAACTTCACCCAAGTTAAACCGTCCAATTTATGTGCACAAGCTTAGATGTATCATAAACTAATATTTGATTATATTACTATCAAATTTTTGGACATTTATTGGACAGTTGAAAATGAGTGGTTGGGATCTTGCTACCAAACTATTTTTTTGATTGGATTTAAAAACTGATTTTCACAAGTTAGTCGGTGTAATGTGATCAATATATGCATGCCACTGTACCATTTTGAAGTGCCTGCGCATCAAACGACATAGTACGTAGCGAATGTATCAAATAATTCGTTCTCCTTTATTTATTTATTTATTATGGTTTACATTAAAAAAAATAATAATAAAAAATCGACGTGTTTTCTGGACGATAACTGATCACCTCCACGCTTAATAATCCAAACTTCCAACTCCGTACCATCTATTCCATCAAGGTGCAAAATCTGTATGATAATCAGTACCGTTAAAATGGTAGGCCCTACGATTACATTCACCTGGCACGAAAGTCAGGCCAAGGCCAATTCAATTAGTATTAGGTGGACCATGCTGTTGGAAACAATGGACAAATCTAACTTAAGAAACAAGGGTGGCCCACCCAGTAAGAATATAAGTCTGATTTTTAAGAAAGGCGATCTTCACGCCTGGGCCTGCTGTTTTCATTGTACTGATTTCCTTATGAAATTGGACGGGGAAAGATGGTCCGGTAGTTAGAGCTAGGATGCGGGTTGCCTGAAACGGGAGATTCCTGTAACCCCAAGAACAGTGGGGCCCACTGTGATGTCTGTTATATCCACTCCTTCCATCTGATTTGCCAGCTCATTTTCGGTCATGTCCCCAAAATATAAGATATTCAAAATTCAGTGGGCCACACCAAAGAAAACAGCAGGGATGAAAACGCTCCAAAAGTATCAACGGTGGGTGTTTTCGTTCCCATGTTTTCATTCAGTGTACCTACTTGAGTTTTAAATCTCTCCTTCGGTTGGTTTCACGTAGAGATATGAACACACAAACATCATTAGTGGCTCCATAGAGATACAGATTGCCTGCTGTCGCTACCGATAGCGAGGTGGCTACTAAACAATCCTTTTTGAGCTCTATCTTCATGCATGTGTTTTATCGTCATTTTATCTATTTTTCTATATCATTTTAAGGTAGGGACCGAAAAAAAAGACGGATTCATATCTCAAGTAAACCATCACGCCACAGGTATAACAATAGTAATTGAAGACTCACCAGGAAAAACTTCCTTAAAGCCCATTGTAATGTTTATTTTCCATTCAACCTGTTAAGTAGGTCATAGACCTGAATGAAAGTAAAACACAAATATCACCTTCATCCAGAACTTTTGTGGCCTCAAAAGAATCTAATGGTGGGCATTCAATCATAACCATTTCTTGTAGTGTGGTCCACATGAGATTTGGATTTGTGTCATTTTCAAGCTCGTGTCTTAAAATGATATGGCAAAAAAATGGATGGATGACATAGGTAAAATATATATAAAGGGATTGAAAGATTCGACCTTTCAAATATTCCGAGGATAGCCTTCTGACAGGTCTTGATAAGTTTTTTTTTTTTTTACATAAAATTGCCTTTGTCATTGATTAAGTTGTTGTACGTTTTTTTTTTGAATGAATAAGAAGTTACGTAGTAATTAATGCTGAGAAAGTTACATGAAGGGAAGCCTTTTTAGGCGCGGGCAAGACCCAACTCGTGGGGCCCACATTTATGTATGTGTATAATCCACGCCGCCCATCCTTTTTGCCATGTCATTTTAGGGCTAGGGCCTAAATATTAGCCTGATTCAGAGCTCATGTGGGCACATAATAGAAAATAATGGTGACAATGACATCCACTGTTGAAACTTTCTAGGCTCACCGTGATGTTTGTTAATAGTGGACACAGCCCAAGTCAGGACTTTTTGGGCCCATGGCTAGCTGGCCGACAAGGTGGACGAAACAAATCACCCAATTATTTAAAAATTATCAAGTTATTAATTACATCAACCCGACAATCATAACCCTTACTATATTACAACGATGACCCTTACCCCATTACAACCACGCCAACGCTTACCACGTTACAACTGCACCCTTACCACATTACAACACGACCCTTATCCCATTACAACCACGCCAACGCTTACCACGTTACAACTGCACCCTTACCACATTACAACACGACCCTTACCACATTACAACTATGACCCCGACCTTTATATAATGACAACCTCCACACTTAACACATGACAACCTCGACTCTGAACGTTATTTTTATCTACTATTATTTAAAAATAATTAAGTTATTAATAACAAGAGCCTTATAACCTCGACCTGATCTCGACCCTTAACACATGACAACCTCGACGTTTAAGGGTCGGGGTTTTCAGATTCATGTTATTAATAACTTAATTATTTTTAAATAATAATAGGTAGAAACAACATTCAGGGTCGAGGTTTGTCATGTTATAAAGGTCGGGATCGTGGTTGTAATGTAGTAAGGGTCATAGTTGTAACATGGTAAGGGTTAGTAAGGGTCGTGGTTGTAACATGGTAAGGATCGTAGTTGTAACATGGTAAGGGTTAGTAAGGGTCGTGGTTGTAACATGGTAAGGATCGTAGTTGTAACGTGGTAAGGGTTGGCAAGAGTCGTGGTTGTAATGTAGTAAGGGTCGTCGTTGTAACATGGCAAGGGTCATGGTTATAATATAGTAAGGGTCATGGTCGTCAGGTTGATGTAATTAATAACTTGATTATTTTTAAATAGTCGAGGCTCACAATGGAGTGATCTCTTCTGTCCACATTGTCGGCTGGCTGTTCGTGGGCCCAAAAAGTCCTGACTTGGGTAGTATCCACTTCTAACAAACATCACAGTGAGCCTGAAGAGTTTCAACAATGGGTGTCACTGTTACCATTATTTTTTATTATGTAGCCCACACAAGCTTTGGATCAAGCTAATATTTGGGCCCTAGCCCTAAAATGACATCGCAAAAAGGAAGGGCGGCATGGATTATATACATACATCAATGTGGGCCCTATAAGTTGGGCCTTGCACACACCCAAAAAGACTTTCGTCCACGCCACTTTCTTAGCATTAAATACGACGTAATTTCTTATTCATTAAAAGAAAATGTACAACTTCTTAAACAAGAACAAGGATAATTTGGTGGAAAAAACTTCTCAAAACTTATCAGAAAGCTACCCTCGGATTATTTGGAAGGTTGAATTTCTTTGAAGAATTTTACCATACAGCGATGCCACGGTATGGTCAAAATCCCAAATACATACATCAAGGTGGGGCCGTAATGCCTGTGGTTGCTGGAATTTCCTGTTGCTGGTAATCTATATCCCGCTGAATTGCGGTCATAGCTGCCATTCTCGGCTTTGCGAAATTTCTAGAAGATTAATTTGAAGATTTTTCAAAAATCTCACTAAATATAAAATATTACATAATATTTATTAAAAATTAATAAATTATCTTTAAAATTTAAATATATAGGAGTAAATTAATTAGTAAATATTTTTTAGGTGAAAGTTGATAATGAAAAATTAAAAATTACCAAAGTTCAACATTATCGTGATTATTTTTCTTTGAGCAATTTTCTATTATAACACCGACGCATTTGAAAAAGCTGATGACATCAGTCGTAGTGGTATGTAGGCCTGCAGGTGGTCGGGTCACTTTCTGTAAACCCCACCTTCAAGAGAACTCACCGCGAACAGGCACTGCAAGCATAGCTACCGTTGTGGGTGTATCCTTCCTTTTTTTTTTAAAAAAAAAAAAAATGCCAAAATGCCACCTGTGGAGACAGGGAGACATCCGTCCACTATAATGGTGTGCCCCATCATGACTCTTCACGAAAATTAGGCTGACTCGTTCACTAGGTGGGCCATACCTATATGTTAAGTTAAAGAACCGCTTGTACCATTGATTCCATCTGTGTGGTCCACTTGATATGTGGAACGACCTGATTTTTGGCTCACTTTGTTGTATAGGTGAAATCCACTCCGTCCATTAGGCAATCTCTTCAATGCTTAGGCCATAGGGTTTAAAAAAAAAAAACCAAATCCATCGGTATGGTGGGCCATACCACAGGGAAAATTACGGATTGGGTGCCGACTATAGACTTGTGTGTGAGGTCATCATGGTGTCTATATTTCATCAATTGTGATTCACAAAGATGAAAGAAATATACAAAAATAAGCTTGGTAAAAATGAATAGAGTCTATTTACATATCCAATAAGTAGGCCCCAAAGGGCTTGTGGGGTCCACAATTTGCATGAAAGCCATGTTGTAGATGATTTCGGTCCACTGTGTACAAAACAAAACAACAAGCTAGTCTTATTAAAAATTGTATTTTGATTATTTAAATAAATTTATTCTGGTCATTTAAATAAATTTCCTTACACCGAATGTATAAAAGAAAGTACAATCAAATTCTTAGGGTATGACTGTAATAAGAAGATTAATAGGTGGATAATTGTAACTATTTGTAAATAGAGGTGTCTGACTGTAATTTTCCCTTCTTGGATTTCTATAGAGAGAGAGAGAGGCTCTTTCGCCACTAACATACGACAAGCCACACATGGGGAGAACATGGTTTTGAGTTCAGGAGCATCCAAATAATAGGTCAAGCCGTTGATGCATGATATGTCAAAAAAATAAATAAATAAATAAATAAAAATCCAGTAGATGATTATTAAATGAATGGCAAAAAATTAGACAATGGGTAATTTAAAATGTTAACAGAAAAAAAAATAATAATAATAATGAAATAAACTCGTTAGGGCTGTCAATGGGCCAGGATCGGGCCTAAAAAATTAAAAATTTGATAGGACGGCCCAACAGCCCAGCCCAAAACAGTTCAAGAACCCAGGCCGAGCCTATACCCAGGCCCGGCCCATTGACACCCCTAAAACTCATGTATAACTTAAAAAATAGAAAGTAAAAAGAGTAGCCACTCCAAGATTTTTTAAAAATTGAAATTGTGGGTGTCAGGTGGCCCATGACTTTTAATTACATGCCTTGTGAAGGGAGAAAAAGGGAACCAAGATGTGTTCGGATGGTTATAATAGAGAGTTATTGCAATTACATATACGTATTGTGCAGTATGCGTTTAATGATGTCTATTTGCTATGCAGAGAAGTCCTTGTTCGATTTCACCAAAGTCTATTTTGATTTGATCGAAAATTAGTGATTTCTCAGGTTGCATGCTGTGATGATTTGTAATCGAAAAGTGCATTTGGGTCGGTCCGGTCTGACCGAATGTCCCATTTGGTTCAACCGAACATGTTATGCAGATTAGCAAAAATCGGGCTATTTAAGTCCTATTCACGATTATGGTTGTTAATTGGAGTGTTTTCTCTCCAAAGGCAATGGTTTGCGATGTGAAAGGGTTTCTAAACACTTGTAAGGGCTTGAGAATGATTTTTGCTTAAAGGGTTGCACATTGTAATGAGAGATCGGATGCTTTTGTAATCGAAGAAGGTGAGTGTGTAACCTTTAAGAGCATATTTGGTCCATGGAATAAATTGATATGGAATTGCATTAGATGGGATTAACACCATTTTGCACAATGATTGCATGCTTGAAAATAACATGATATTTGGGTCATCCAATCCCATGTTTGGGATAAAATTCTTACTACGGGGAAAATACTAGATTAAACAAAACCCCGTTTGGTGCACCATTGAATTGTAATCAACGAACCAAATTCACAATGGATGTTGGTGACTTGTACACATATATAATTAGAATGTTACGTGTAAAGGGCATATATGGATGGACGGCATGGATAAAACACATGCATCAATTCCATCCCACCTAATCCCAACCTTTACCGTCCTCCCCAAACACTAGATGTAATTTTCACAGGACCAAATGCAATTCAATCCCACCTAACCTCATCTAAGCCCACATACCAAACATGCCTTAAGGTTTTGATTATATTTGATATTTGTCGCTTTGTGCCATAGTTTTTTTTTAAAGGGTTTTTTACGTAAAATATCTTATATTTTGTGGTTGTTTACTTTATTGTTTGGTTTTTCTATTTTATTATATTATTCTATATTCGTTGAATGTATTTCTATAAAGTGCACATATTGACAATGGTATCAAAGCGTCGGGTCTAAAGATGTTCATAAATTCAGCGAAGTTGTTTGAGTCGAAGTTCGATATATAAAAATTCAATGGGAAGAACAATTTTATTTTGTGACAGCAAAATGTTAAGAATATTCTAGTATCACAAGGGTTGAGTGAGGCGTCGTTGGACACTAAACTAAAGAAGATGTCGGATAATGAATGGAGCGATCTTGGAGAGAAGGCTATGAGCACCATCTATGTATGTCTTTCGGATGAAGTCATGTACAATATTTTGGATGAGGAAACTCTACGAGAGATGTGAAAGAAACTATAATACCTATACATGGCGAAGTCCCATACAGATAAGTTGTTCGTGAAGAAATAACTTTTCAAGTTATGAATGAAGGAATGATCGGATCTCTCAGAACACATGAACACGTTTACAAAAGCTTGCAGTGAGTTGTTAAGGCTGGAAGTGATGATCAAGGAAAAAGACAAAGCGGTGCTACTTCCAACATCGCTTCCCATATCATACGACCATTTTGTCACTACTTTGCTGTATGAGAAGAATACAGTAAACCTGGGAGATATTACCGCGACTCTTGTTTCGAATGAGATGAGTAAGAAGTCGAGCGATGAGAACACTCAGGCAGAAGGGTTAGTTGCGAAAGGGGATCAGAGATGTGGGAGATCCATTGAGCGATCTTGATCTAACAAGATGAAAAGTCTATATTAAAATTGAAGACAAACGATGGATGCTTCTGTTATGGCATAGAGTGGCACTTCAAGAGAGATTGCCAGAAAATGAAAAGATGACCTAGAAAGTAAAGGAAAATGTAACATAGGTAAATCGACTAGTGTGGCAGAAGAGATCTCAAAAGGAGACTTCATCTCGGTCTCTTCAGGTATGAGTCATTTCTTAGACACATGCATTCTAGATTTAGAATATTCGTATTATATGTGTTCGAATAGGACTTGGTGACCAAGTCCTATGATGGTGAAAGTGTTCTTATGAGGAATAATGTAGTATGCAAGGTGATCGCAATATGAACTATCAATGTAAGGATGTTTGATGAAATCATATGAACTCTAAGTGATGTTAGGCATGTCCTAGATCAAACGAAAAACTTAATATCCTTGGGAATATTAGATTCGAACAGGTGTACGTTCACTACATCCGACAGTGTAATTAAGGTTACCAAAGATGCAATGGTGTTAATGAAGAGACAAAAAATAAAAAAATATGTACATATTGATTGAGAGCACAGATTATTTTAAGACATTAGACAAAAAATTAGGTGGATCCAAAACTCAAAGTGATTAGCAGAAAGAAATGCCTATCGTTGAAACCTTCTTAGGATCACCTTAATGTTTATATACGACCCAAGCCATTTATAAAGTTATTCCCATGGGGATGATCTCAAAACACAAAAGCTTATCCTGATACAAAGCTTTTGTGGCCATACTCCCTTTAGGATGATCTCAAAACACACGCTCAGACTGATAGACAACTTTTGTGGCCACACGCAATGTTCGAACAATGATAATTCAATCCCCACAGTTTCCTCTCGTGTGGCCCACTTGAATTTTGGATCTGCCTCATTTTTTATCACGTCCTATAATAAGCTCGCAGAACGGATGAACAAGGTTATAATTTCTCACAAAAATCACGGTAGCCCCACCAAGCTTCCCTGCGCAGGAAATCCACATCTAGTGGACAGGATATATCAAACCGATAGTTAACATGGGTCCCACCCACAGCAGCCCAGTACCACCATAAGTGGTGTTGATACCAGTGCCACATCAACATTTCGAACTAAACATATATTCAAACATTTAGAAAGCACGGTAAATTTTCTGGGGAATGATCTCATCCGCTGTTCACGCTGTGTGGGGCCTACCCGTGATGTGTCTGGAATCTAAACCGTGAATCCGGTGAGTCTCCTCATCTTCACCTCACGTCCCAAGAGCCATCCCAAATCCAAAACTCGGGTGGGACAGACCAGAAAAATGTCTGTCCCACATTCTATCTAAAAGTTTCTTATCGTAGGCGTCCCTCTCCCCAATGTCCCTTTAGTGTGGCCCACCTGATTTATGGACCAGCCTAGATTTTTGGATTGGGGGTGAACACATATCACGGTGGGCCCCACACCGCATGAACACTGTATATTCATAGTGATTACATCACCATGTTTTTCATGTACATTTGTGACCAGGACAACATCGTGCACTTCAATCTTCTTCTTTTTTCGGTGCATCCTCCAACATCCAATCCTTGCATAGACCGCCGGATTCCGGTAGCCAGGCAGAAGCTGCTTCAAGAAAATATTCTCCGGCCACAATGCCCACATCAGCAAAGGAGAAAAATCTCATGGGGGAATGAGCTCAAACCATTTCAAGAAGTTTAATGTTTCCAGTGGAGTTGGCTGCAACTAAGATGGACGACTGACCACGCCAGCAGACGCAGGAGATGAACTGGGCCACACCGTCCACTTCGTGGCCGGTTAACCGATCTGAGCCATCGAACTTGTAGGACAATGCTGGCATTGGGAAAGCCTTATGATAGACAATGACCTGATCCACAAAGATTATTATAACATGGAAATAAAGGGACAGATTTATAACCGTCTATTTTGTGGGTGAATCTTTTCACCTTCGTACTAAGGTTGAATGGTGGGGCCCACTTTTCGTACTAGCCACAGGTATTGTCTATTTTATGAAAGTGTAGGAAGGGAGATGATATTCCCAAGCAAGTAGAAGAGCTAAAACATGGTTGAGCCATTTCTTCACAGTACAATGGTAGACAGATACATTTATCACGACCGTCCATCTACTGGACCCAATCTTGTTTGATCAAACAATCCTAGCCAGTACAGAATAAAACAGGCCGGGCTTGGGTTGGTGTCAGCCCAGATCTTGAACTGTTTCGACTGGGCCTACTGACGACCCTATTCAAAAATTTCGTTTTGCTTGGGCCCAGCCATCCCATGTACAGCCCTCTCAGTATAAGAATTCCAGTGCAAGGGTACCACCGTAAGCTGTGGTGGCACTGGGCAGATGTGGGACCCACATGAGGTATTCACAACATCCAACCCATCCATCAGATGCTTTGCCGTACACTACCTGCAATTCCCAAAAATCAGCCCAAACAAATACTAAGGTGGGCTGTAGCATAGGGGACAAGATGAGAGGGAACACCCACCGTTGATTTGCATGGGGGAGCATGATGTTGTGTATATGGATCCATCATCTAGACCCCTCATCTGCCATGAAAGAAGAGTAATGGTTGTTCTGCAACTCAAGTAGGGATCCCCTCCCACTTTATTTCACCCACCAGAGTTTTGGATTGAGCTGATTTTCAGATCTTGGGGGTAACCTGAGGGGATCTGATGGACGGGTTAGATGCAATACGTAGACCATGTGGGCCCACTTACGGTGGTACCAGTACCACTGGAGCGCACCTCTTCCAGAAAAAAAAAAATCCGGTACCAGGCCCAACCATGACTCTTTTGGTGTAAAGAGAAGCGTATTGAAGATTATGGTCATGCATTTATATTCGGGCCTAATGATGACCGTTGGTCGAGCCAGCCTATCAAATCTCCAGGCCTGGCCAGTCATGGAACATTCTCAGGCCTAAACTACTAGGATCATCAGATCAGATCTGGCCTAAAAGTTCAGACCAAATTAGTAATATGCACCAAACTGTGACGTGATTGTGTCCAGATTCACGAGAAATCCCAACTAATTGGGTTCCATTACCTGCCTGAGGTTTGGGCCAATGACTAGTGTGGTGGGTTTGCTCCCCACAGGCGTGAGTTCGATTCTCCTCGTAAATTACCCGATGCATGTGGTTACCTGATACAACCCTCCATTGTGCAGGGTTTGGACCAGCAATGGGAGTGCCATAACTTACACTAGTAAAGTTCTTGTGGGCCATGTGCTTTTCTGGCCTCTGGTTTTCAGTCAAGGAACATATGCGGCATTCGTTTCATATTCTTGACTATAACTATGAGTGATCTATCAACTGATGGGCCCTTCAAAGCTACTGAATTCATTTGCATTTTCATTGCATTGATCAATTTATGGGGGGAAATAAAGTACCTCATTTGTTTCCGACCCTGTTGCAATGTAACCATCTGATATGGATAGCCCCACAAAATTCTGGAAACAAAGAGAACAAACATACTAATATCAGCAACAAGGTCTACCAAGAACCAAACAATGTACTGATACATATGATGGCAGATATAGATAGGAAATATGGGACATTCAAGCACACAAGCAGCTGAGACTTTTAAAAATTTTCACTACAAATTACATATTCCCCATCCCTTACATTATTTTCCCATTTAACTAGAATGATCAAGGTTCGTCAAAAAAAAAAAAAAAATACCTGTTATAAACTCGATAAAGACTAGAATAAGATTTAAGAGGGTAATACACAATGCTCAGGCAAATAGCAGTACAGTACCAATGGGAGTTTGAGCAATTGGGCTAAGTGGGGCCCACAGGTCAGTGAAGATCAAGACTATGATGTTATCGGCCTCACTATGGAGTCCATGCGCCAAAATTTTGCTAGATAGGAAGAATCTGAACCCTTCAACAGGTGGTCAACAAATAGACGGTTACAAGAGAAAATAAAGCAAGGTTTCACATTATTATACAGCTAGGATCTTCAAACATAGGGGGTTTTTTGGTGCATAGGCCATCCAAGGTGCATCCACTGATGATAAAACAATGGAACCCACTTGTAAAACTGAAAACCAAAAAAGGATCTGCACAACCTATCTGACTTTTTTTTTTGCAACTTGTTTATTAGAAACATAGTGGTGGTAATGGGCCCCTAGCCCCCAAGCCCTGGCCTACCCTAATTGGGCCAAAAAGGTCCTGGCCCCTTAGGGAAAAGAGTGAAATGATTAGAGGTTCAAAATAATCCAATCTAAAAAATCTTTGGGGTCATCCCCTCCATCCATGAAGGATTCCATCTTATAAATGGTTTTGATCATTAATGAATCCAAATTGCTTTTAAACTACACATATGTTGAATGAAACTGACCGCACGTGTCTTTAAACCATCCATTTGTTTTGTATAACAGCAGCCCAGATTTCAAGCCCAGGGGCCCAAGGCCTGGCCCTTCATGGCCGGGTTGGGCCGTCCGGCTGATTGCCACCCCTATCAAAACATTGTACTTTCCAGGGTTTGGGCTCTAAATTACAGTTATATTACTTTCAAGTCTTAACTTGAAAGGAACATAACTGCAATTGGAATTTGAGAACTACTTCCTCATGATGAACACTAGGAAACATCATTAATCTATTATCATTTCTTCTCAATTAACGTGGATGTCTGCAAATCTAATGCACTTGTGCATCCAAATGCAGCCTAAATACATGCACCAAAAAGATTGTTTCATTATAACGAGAAATGCACCTTTACATTCGTGTGCCCAGTGAACGTCCGGATAGGATTATCAACAACCCTCGAAGCACTCATCGTTAAATCCCAAAGCTTCAATGAATTGTCCGTAGATGCAGACACGAGATTCGTGGAATCAACGAATCTGACATTGCTCACTGTCTTAGTGTGGCCAATGAATGTGCACCAAGGTATTCTTGTGTTACGAAGATCATAATAGTAGAACTTATGGTCCGCCGAACCAATCGCGAGATAGCGGGCTGAACCAGGAGGGAATTGAACAGAGCACACGTTGGCCTTGATTTTGATGGTAGCAATGCTTCCCCTCTGCAGTGACAGCCATGTAAGAGAAATCACTTACTATACGTCGGGATTCAAAATCAAGATGATCATAGTAATTAGATGAATGCAGTATGTTTAGTTCAAAAGCTGACATCCACCAAGTGAAAGAATATAATTGCCTGATTGATATTCCATAGCTTAACAACACCGTCGTCGCTTCCGCTAGCCAAATTTGTAGGATCTCCATGTGAGAAGTCGACGGACCATACACGTCGCTCATGCTCTCTCATTTCCACGAAAACCTGGTGACTTGTGACATCCCAGATCTAGACATGATTTAAAACGGAGACAATCACAAGATGATCAATAGGAGGAAACAAAATTTCCAATTCAACTCAGCAAGGGTACAGGTGGGATCCACCTTTCGGCAACATAAGCATTTGATCTAGTGGGCCCCTTCATGAGATTGGCCATGATCCAATATCTCCCTAATCAGGTAATCCTAACTGTCCAATGAAAATGGACAATTGCAGTAAATCAGCCACATTTAACAGGGCCCAACTGGAAAATTAGGGTTCTCTGGTGGGGAGCTTTTATGGGGTGGGGCCCACCATATGAATGATTTGGATCACTGAAATGTGGGACCCACATGTAATAATTTATTAGCCCAAATAGATGCTTGATAAAAATGCATACTTATTAAAGAGCTAGAATAAGTAACAAAAACACCAGACGAAGTTACAAAGGATTAGAAAATGAAACACTAGCTTAGCTGTTACCTGAACAACTCCATCGAAGTTACTTGAAGCAATCTGACTTTTGATATAACCATTCCAACAAACACTGCTAATTGTTGATCTACCACCCATCTCAGCTACCGGATAGTGAATATCCTGATCCTCATTTAAAATCGCATCGCAATCAAAAACTTTAATTTTCCTATTTAGACCAGCTGCTGCGAAAAATTCCTTGTCTCGATCAAAACTCAAAGAGCGTACTAAGTTTGATGACTTCAACAGATCCCCTTGATTTAGATCAGCCCGGACTTTCAACTTGCTGAAAGATAGATACTTGCACAAACCATCTAGGAAAGAATCTATCCATGCACCTTTTCTTCCTTCAACATGGCCCGCCTTAGAGGCGAAGTTGTCAACCGAACTTCCTTCGGTTTGCACAACTGACCCTTTACCAATACTACTATCTTCTGAATTTCTATGCATAGGTTTCAATGCTGGTGTGATTGGTTGGCATCTTGTTGAAAGATAAGTCGACTCGAGTTTCTTTAAGTTCTTCATCACACGAGAACTTTTGGACTGTATACTTTCGGGAGAATCTGATTGGAATTCAGACCACTGACCGCCTGGATTGAATTCCTCTTCCGTATGAATCCAAGGGGCCGTTGTGAGACGCTTTTGGGAACACAAAATGGTTGAATCCTCTATACCTACATTATCTATCACTGTGTTTTTATCCTTCTTTGACTGAGAAAAAGAGCTTCCCTTTTTATTGAGGATCGGTTGCTGCTTCCGAATTTCATCTATGTCGGAGGATAAAAAGCAGATGGTATCATGCAGCTTATTGGCCGTTTCCTGTTTTATCTCCTGCATCTGCAAAAGGAATTCCAGCAGCAATTCCTGCTCTCTTATTTCCTCTCTTAGCTTTATTGCTGCTTCGCGATCTTCCAAACTATCCCTTGGTTGGTCGAGGAACTCGCTTTGTAACAAATCACTATCCAATTTCACACCCAAAAAATATAATCAGAATGTAAACATCCATTACATAGAAAGCACAAGATTCTTAAAATTAAAAAAAAAAAAAAAAGAGGAAAAAAGGAAGAAGAAAGAAATTGAATGATATATTTCAGTCCTGATTCCATTAACTCTTCCAAATATAGGAATCTAAAAACATGCCTAGCTTTATATTAGATGAATGAAAGGAGTTATTGTTGGCGTGAGCTGTAAACAACCAATAGAGTTGTTGGCGTGAGCTAAATAGCCAAGAGAGATTTTAGTATTGTAAACAACCAAGAGAGTTGTTAGCGTGAGCTAAACAACCAAGAGAGATTTTAGGCATTTGAAATTTGTAACATCCCGTAAATAAGGAAGGTTAGCATGAATGTAGGAGACGGAATTGTATAGCATAGAGGTTTTATTTTTTTATTTTTTAAAATGTATATAACCTACGATTAAATGGAAAAAAAAAAAAAATGAATATGAAAAACAAAATTTCTGACATGTTATCAGAGCAAAACGAGTTCTGACTTCCTGTATTACACCCTAACTATACCTCCGTTCATGGCAGACTCTAATGATCCGAACTCCTCTGGCGGCACGTCTGTTCACTCCCCAAGTATAAGGTTGTGATGTAGTAATAAACTCGGTGAGACCGAGGCCGAATCCCAAGGGACTGAAACCTATACGTAATCTGAAACTAATTAGAACTAGAACTAGAATGAAATGAAATCTAAATCAAGTGTAATTTGAGGAATAATACTGAAATAATTATCTACAACTTAAACAATTCAGGGAAAGGAACTAGGGATTCAGAGGATCCACTTGTAGAGATCAGGGCTTAATTCACGAACTCAACTGGACTTCGAGTCCCATCTTCATCCAGCTGGAAGATGTATCACTAAAGCACAGCCTGAACTACCTTCAATCGAGTTTTCAACGAGATGAAAAGTATGAGAATTAGAATTGATTCCATCACAAAACCATGCCCATGAGACAAAGTAAACAACGGAACTAAACCAATCCACAACCACTCAATAATGAATGTAGGAAAAGTTCTGTCATCCAACTATATCCAAGGGGCAATGGTGAACAACAGGACTTCCTAACATTAAAATAAAGGAAAAGGAAATACTCAAGCTATCACAGATCTATTGCAATTTCAGTCACAACAAACCATTAACAACTAGAAGAATTCCTTAAAATCAAACTAGGATCAAATCAGTTCAGGCATGAATCAGAGCGTAGAACCTTCCATCACATTACAAGCTTCACCTCTTAGCCCTAGCTAAGAGGTTTATCCCGTCATGGATGGACTAGATCTCTCCATAATTATGAAAAAATAAAATAAAAATAGACCTAAAGAAACCAAACAACTCTCTCTTTTGTCAACTGATGTTCCAAAACTTCGCTCTTGAATCCCACGGCTCCTCTCTCTTTTATAGAAACTGAAGTATAGGTCGGTGGAAAGGTGAAGTCGGTGAAGGAGTCGTGCGTACGTTTTCGCAACGAAAGATTCCTCGGCGTAAATCTTGTTATGCAGCCCAGCAGATGAGCAGAACACCGCCCACTTTCCTCTCTTCTTTTGGAAAAATCAATGTCCCTTGGGGCGTTTTTGGACTAGATACACGATGGACGGTTTGAATTATCCATCTGATTGAAGACAGTGGTGCACAGAATTCCGGAACATCTGGAACTCGCGGACGTGCGAAAACGGGGCCCTCAGACTGACGTTGGACGTTGGTGGGGCCCACTTACTAGTGTTTCTAGACAAATCCAGTCCGTTCATTGGATTTCTCACGGAAAATCAGTCAAGAATGGTGAAATTGGAATGATTTCGGCGTGGCCCACAAGTTCTTCCAGTCAGTCGTCCATCTTGCGTTTGAACGGTTGGGAACCAATCCTTGCTTGTCTTTTGCAATTCCGTCACCTAGATCTTGGTGATATGGGCCGTATAATTCTGATAGACGATCTGGATCAGATCATTGCAGCACGGTGGCGGGCCACAAGGATCACGCGCAACCTCTGTTCGCAGGGGAAAAACATGGTAGTTGCTATTTTTGAAATAGGCTCGGTCAATACGCAGTTTGATTGCGTTATTGGTCTGGTGCAACCCGAGTGGACGTGCACTGTGTGCACGCCAATCACATAAGGTGAGTCCCTTGATGTTTTTATAAAATCCACACCGACCATCTGCTTATCCATCTCATTTTAAGCGTTAAACCCAAACTTGAAGCAAATCCAAACATCAGGTGGGCCTCAAATTGCTGATGTGTGGGCTGATATGTCTGTTGGGCCACTTCCACAAGGATACAACGGTTGAAATTTGACTTGTACGGTTCATTTATGGTCATCATGCCCCGTATGGAGTTTCAAGCTGAACGGATGGTGGGTACCCTGTGATCTTGCATTCTGGCAGACTTTCAGGCCACTTAAGCTTTAGTTTCTTGATTTTCTCGGATTTCTGGCATGTAATTTCCTCAATCTTGGTCCCCTGGAGTCCGTCCCTTGCCTTGGTGATTTCTGAGCGTAAAATTCATGCTTTTAGCATCCTTTTGCAATCCAAGCTCCTAAATTCACCTTGCAGCAAAAACACGATTAAATTAGGACGTTAAACGGTACCATGTTCGTAAATCCAGACAATAAATGGAGTTCTAATATGCAATATTTGACCCTCAACACAGTCCAATCTCTCTGACTCTATCCTTGAATTGACTACAAGGATGGCCGAGGTTTTGAACAGCGCTCGGACCCCGACCATCACCATTGAAATATCCACTGCTCCGATCGGCATTAAGTTGGATGGTTCCAACTATGCATTGTGGTCCCAGGTTGTCAAGATGTATATCTCTGGCAAGGACAAACTGGGGTACATTAACGGCGACTTTCCCCAGCTGCTACCAACTGATTCCTCCTTTCGCAAGTGGCGCACCGATAACGCCATTGTTAAAGGTTGGTTAATTTCTTCCATGGATTCGTCCTTAATTGGCAATTTTATTCAGTTTCTTACGGCAAAAGCAGTTTGGGATTCCATTGCAACTACCTTCTTTGATGGTAGTGATACCTCACAAGTGTATGATTTTCGACGGCGTGTGACACGACTGAAGCAAACTGCTGGCTCGCTGGAAAAATATTACACTGAGTTGTAGGGTTTATGGTGTGAAATTGATTTCTGCCGGCCAAATCCTATGGAATGCTTTGTTGATATTCAACACTATAATCGAATCATCCAGGAAGACCGTGTTTATGTGTTTCTGGATGGTCTTGACGATCGGCTAGACAAAATACGGACTGATGTTCTACAGATGAAACCGTTTCCTATTGTCGAACAAGCGTATGCGCATGTTAGACGGGAAGCTATTCGACAGCAGGTTATGACTTCCCATGACACCGATGGGCTCCAGGGAGTTGTCTTGGCCTCCAAAGCCCTTACGTTAAGCACCTCTGCCCCTGGTAAATCTTCCAAGACCCGGAATTCTACTGATGAGAAAAATGTTCTCATTGTGAAAACCAGAAACACACACGTGAAAACTGTTTTAAGTTGCATGGTACCCTGATTGGTGGCATGATCTTCAAGCCCGTAAACGTCCTGATGGAACCGGAACCAATGAAAGTTCAGGCACAGTTGTTGTTGCTGCTGCAGAGCCCCATCTTTCTCTTATACAACCAGCTGCAACATCCACGGATGCTCTTCCCAACTTGAACTCAAGTATCCCTGGTCTTGCTCTTCTTACCTCCCACAGAGATGCGGACTGTAATGCATGGCTTCTTGACTCGGGAGGCCACTAACCATATGACATTTGCTATCTCGGACTTCTCTCAGACCTCTCTTCCGCAACGCACCAGCATAGCCAATGCAAATGGTGTTATCTCACCAGTCAGTAGAGCTGGCTCTGTGACCTTATCTCCATCCTTGCATTTATCTAATACTTTACTTGTTCCGTCTTTATCCCATAAATTGTTGTCTGTAAGTCAACTTACTGCAGACATTGGGTGTGTTGCACTTATTTATCCAAATTTTTGTCTTATTCAGGATATTCTCACCAATGAGATAATTGGACGTGATACTAAGAGGGGGGGATTATATTATGTGGAAGACATCAGTATCGGTCAGGCCAATAACATGAACCATCCACATGCTGATAAAGAGGCACTACTTTAGTTGTGGCATCGATGCTTGGGACACCCATTTAAAGCATGTTTTTCTTGATCTGTTTAAGCATTTACAGGCATCTGATTTGAAATGTGACACTTGTATTTTGGCTAAGAGCCATCGCGCTACTTATCCATTAAGCATGACTAAAAGTGACACTCCATTTGCGTTAATTCACTCTAATGTATGGGGGCCCTCACCTGTTACTAATATGTTTGGCTTTCGTTGGTTTGTTATTTTTGTGGATGATTGTACCCGTATGACATGGCTCTACTTGATGAAACACAAAGATGAGGTTATCAGTGCCTTTGAAACATTCCATGCTATGGTTAGTACTCAGTATAGTGCCACCATGAAGGTTCTCCTCTCTGATAATGGTGGAGAATATGTCAATTAGCACCTTAAAGCGTACTTTACTCAACATAGTTTAATTCATGAAACTTCATGCTCACAAACACCTCAACAGAACGGTGTCGCCGAGAGGAAGAATAGACGTGTTCTTGAGACTGCTCGTGCTTTGCTTCTTAGTGCTCATATGCCCAAACAGTTTTAGACCGATACCATCTCAACTGTTGTCCATCTTCTCAACCGAATGCCTTCCAAGGTTTTATCCTTTAAGACACCACTCTAATGTCTTTCTACTTATGTGTCACTACCTACCACACTGATGCTTCCTCCTCGTGTCTTTGGGTGTGTTGTCTATGTGTATCTCCACAAGAACCAGCGCACTGAACTTGATCCATGTGCACGTCGGTGTTTGTTTTTAGGCTATGGCGTCCATCAAAAAGGGTACTGGTGCTATGATCCTACCACTCGCAGACTCTATGTGACTATGGATGTCCAATTCTTGGAGACTGATATATTCTTTTCCTCTTTGGCACCTACTTCTACTCTTCAGGGGGAGATACATAATGAAGAGTTGAATTGGTTCCAACATAAGATGTCGAATGATAACTCAGGCGTTGTGAACTGTGAAGCCGAGCCACAGGAGCATGGTGGGCCGAATGATAACTCAGGCATTGTGAACTGTGAAGCCGAGCCGTAGGAGCATGGTAGGCCGAATGATAACTCAGGCGTTGTGAACTGTGAAGCCGAAATATATCCTAATGTAGAGCATGTAACATCTGAGACCGAACCTATATCCTCTCCCTCTGAAGTGTCAGCCAAATCATCTCCTAAGAATACTCCTGAGGTAAGTACTATTACTACACCCTTACATACCGATGATATAGATGCATCTGCGGGATATGTCTTACCTCATAGGTATAATCGTGGCAAGCCACCTAACAGATACTCTCTAGATATTGAAGAACGAAGGTCAAGGTATCTAATTGCTAACTATATATCCATCAAGGAACTCTCTGAACCTCTCAAGAAATGTGCACAGGAACTCTCCATATGTCAGATTCCTATCAGTGTTCATGAGGCATTGGCAAATCCAAGATGGACCCAAGCTATAGAGGAAGAAATGGAGGCACTACTTAAAAATGATACATGGACTCTTGTTCCATTACCTGAAGGAAAACAAACCGTGGGGTGCAAATGAGTGTTCTCCATTAAACACAAAGTAGATGGATCTATTGAATGGTACAAAGCATGGCTGGTAGCAAAGGAATATACGTAAACGTATGGTGTCAATTATCAGGAGACTTTCTCACCTGTAGCCAAGTTGAATACAGTTAGGGTGTTATTGTCTCTTGCAGTAAATCTTGATTGGCCTTTGCATCAATTTGATGTAAAAAACGCTTTTCTCAACGGTGATCTCCAAGAAGAGGTTTATATGGATGTTCCTCTAGGTTATATAGCATCTTCAAAGAATGGAGTGGTGTGTAAATTACAGCGAGCGTTGTATGGACTGAAGCAATCACTACGAGCATGGTTTGGAAGGTTTAGCTTGGCAATGAAGAAATATGGCTTCCAACAAAGTAACTCTGATCATACTTTGTTCTTAAAGCATCAGTTGGGCAAGGTTACTGCTTTGATAGTCTGTGTAGATGACATGATTATTACAGGAGATGATGAAGAAGAAATCTCTCTGCTTCAAAAGCAATTAGCAACTGAATTCGAGATGAAAAATTTGGGAGGACTCAAGTATTTCTTGGGAATTGAAGTTGCCAGGTCTAAGCAAGGTATATTTCTCTCCTAACAAAAATACATATTAGACTTACTAACCGAAGTAGGGATGTTGGAATGTAAACCTGCAGACACCTCCATGGTTTAGAATCACAAGCTTAGAGAAAACCCAGACCAAGTACCAACAGATAAAGGAAGATATCAAAGGTTAGTTGGTAAACTCATTTATCTCTCCCATACTTGTCCAGATATTGCATATGCCGCAAGTGTTGTAAGTCAATTTATGCATAATCCAAGTAAGAGTCATATGGAAGTAGTGATTCGAATACTTCGATACTTGAAGTCATCCCCTGGCAAGGAGCTTAAGTTCTCAAAACATAACAGTCAATCGATGGTTTATGGATACACGGATGCGGATTAGGGAGGTAATATCACTGACAGAAAGTCCACCTCAGGATATTTTACATTTGTTGGGAGAAATCTTGTAACCTAGAGAAGTAAGAAATAAAAAGTGGTAGCTTTGTCAAGTGTTGAAGCTGAGTTTAGGGGAATGACTAAGGGTCTTTGTGAACTCCTTTGGCTAAGAAAGTTACTCACTGAAATCGGGTTTGCCCCCACTTCCCAGATGGATCTCTTGTATGACAATAAAGCTGCAATTGCCATTTCTCACAATCCTATTCAACATGATCGTACTAAACATGTGGAGGTAAATCGACATTTCATCAAAGAGAATCTTGAAGCAAAAATAATTAGGTTTCCGTTTGTGAAATTCGAAGATCAGTTGGCGTTCATCCTTACAAAAGCTGTATCTAGCAAGGACTTCTACAACTCACTTGACAAGTTGGGCATGCAAGACCTCTATGCATTAACTTGAGGGGGAGTGTTGGCGTGAGCTATAAACAACTAATAGAGTTGTTGGCATGAGCTAAACAACCAAGAGAGTTGTTTGTGTGAGCTGAACAACCAAGAGAGATTTTAGGCATTTGAAATTTGTAACATCCTGTAAATAAGAGAGGTTAGCATGAATGTAGGAGACGGAATTGTATAGCAAAGAGGTTTTATTTTTTTGTTTTTTAAAATGTATATAACCTACAATTGAATGGAAAAAAAAAAAAAGCATATGAAAAACAGAATTTCTGACAGTTATCGGGTCCCGATTCTCCCCAAAGATACTGCTGAAGTTGTAAAGACCAGATCGCGTGAAGGAATTATCAGGTCCAGATGCATCAGAACATGTATATGTCCTGTTCTGCACATTCAGAAGAAGTGGGGCCCGTGCTTCAATTATCTGGACCATTGATCTAATGTGCCCCCACCATGGACCAGATCACACCCACTTCAATTTGAAATTGTTGTTTATTTAGAGAAGTGCGTTAAACCATCACCGAATACGCATTCTCGCAATGAAAACAAGACAGCATCCAAACACACCCTAAATAAAAGCCTTTCATACTATGATTTTGAAACAGTTGGGAAAAAGCCTGAAAACAGTAAATAGATATCCAAATTGGATTTCTCATCAATTACAGCAACGAAAAACAGAACGGACACTGAAATCCAATGCAAGAAGGAACAAATTGTATCGAAATCAAAGATAAGCAAGGTCACCTCATCTTCGGCCGAGTATTTGGTTGAGGATGCAACAGCCATAGACAGAAGGAAGCTTCCTTTGGCCATTCCAGCAGCACCTGAGGAGGTAGAATACGAAGCCAAAGGTTCGACATGGCTCCAATCTTTTCTTCTGCTGAACTAAACGTGCAAAACAACTAATCATGAAGAAAACCCGCTTTGTTGGTAAGAACACAGTGCCAATGAAATTCACCATCCAACTTGAGAATTTGAAAAAGAGAGAATTGACTCGCATACAAACCTCAAAAAGAAGAACACCCAATCGAAAAATATCTGAAGAAAACGAACTCGAAGCACCAGCAACTTCTTCAGGACTAGTATACCACTCAAGCTCCAAAACCAATATCTGTTTAAGTGGGAATATTTCATTCCTCTCAATAATTCCTTCTTCCACATTTCCTGTATCATCTGATCTTCTTTCTCCCAACTGTTTTATAGACGATAGGCAGAACCCATATGCCAAACTTGATTGCAGGAAAATGTCTTCCAATTTGCTATCCAATCTAGTTCTCTGTTGATGGCGAATTGGCGAGAAGGAGATTTGACCGCCCCCAATTTTGCCAACACCATCATCAATGAACGAATCGGAATGCGAACTGGACCCTATAAATGAGACACGATTGAACGAGGAAATTGCGAAACAGGACGGCCGCACGTTATGAAAAACGACTCCTTGTGAATGTGATCGTTTCACAATTTCCACAATCTGTCTGAATATGTGCAAGCACTCCAAGAGGTTGATGGACCGCTTCGGATCGTCTAACCACCGCCTCAAACTAACACTGCCTGCTTCCATGATCTGATCATTGGACCCACCACCTCATTGCCACAAACCCCAGAAGAATCAATCTAGTTATCCAAGCTATCAGAGCTCAGTAGACCCTGATATTTCTCCTTACCCACAAACATGCACCGAGTGTTAGTGATGCAATTTTGGCTTAGGCAAGCCTGCTGTTACTCAGAAATTCATGATCACCATTCAATTCCCCTATCCAACGACTCATTGTGACCTTCTATTTCACCCATCTATGGCTAATGAAGGGCTGTCAGTAATCCCAATACTCCAAATTCCATAACACCAATGCCATTATTGTAGTAAAAATAAAACAGCAACTACAGAATTACCGCTGACAGTTTATCTCAAACACCAATTTCCAAAACAATCTATTGGATTTCTACAATTCATCACAGATTTTTCCTTCTCTACATGAAGATAAGATTAACAGAGAGAAAAAAGAAAACGAAGACTATCTTTATTTTCTCAGCAAAAACAACATAAAACAGATCAAATTAACCCCCACCCACAAACAGAAAACACCATTTTCAATGATCAAACCCAAGAAAATCTAAGGAATATTACAAGCAAGAGAAACCAAACTGCTCCCATTTCACAAAAATGCATACATACATTTCTATCGAGAGAGAGAGAGAGGAGAAGTGCCATCGTTCACTTGAAAACATCGTTCTTTAAAAAGGGAGACTAGATGATACAGTACACCTAGTAGAACCTGAACATGTACAAGCATCTTTACATGATAGACTCAGCATGATTTTGTATCAATCGGGACTGTCCATTTAATGGTCCCTATCGTAGATGGCCTAATTTTTAAAAATGGTACCTATCAGACAATCTCATCCATCATTTTACTTCACTTTCTTACTGTGAATGTTAACCATAACTGTTTTTTTCCTCTCTTATGTTTCAGATGGCTAGAACCATACGATCTACTTGTAACTTTAAAAACTCTCCATTTAATGTAATAGAAGAAAGATGCACAGTCCCGATTAATTGATCTCTATGTATCACTTGTACCGTGGAGATATAGCTTTACAGTATTCCAGTTCTCCCGGATCTACCGTATGATCTTCCTCCTCTGAAAGAACCTACCCCTCACAAAACCGCACGTCACTCTTGTAGTTTTTGGCAATATTTTCTCTCTTTTTGGTAATTTTGGGATGCGGTTATGTGAAGGCCCGTCGTTTCAGTGTTTCCAAATTGGGTCTAAAATTTCAATGTTCGGTCGAGAAAACTCCACGTTTGACTTCGACACAAGATAGAAGCGACCGAAAAGGGCCGCCGGTTAGGTACTAACCCCGCCTGTTCCGAGCTCGGGACAGGCGGAGGCCCCGCGGGCCACTGAGGGTCACCGACATGTATTACTTTTATCCACACCGTCTATCCATTTTTTCATATCATTTTAAATACCATTCTAAAAATAAGGCAGATCAACGTCTCAAGTGGACCACACCACAAGAAATAGCAGTGCTAAGGACACCCACCGTTGAAACTTTCATAGGGACTACAGTATCATTTATTTTCCATACAACCTGTTGATATGGTCATATATAACTGGATGAAGTGAAAAAATAAATATCACCCTGATCCATAACTTCCGTTATCCCTGAGAAATTTTCAATGGTAGGAATATAATCCCCACTATGTGGTCCATTTAAGCATTGAATCTGCCCGTATTTTTTGTACCTTATTCTACAAATTTATGAAAAAATGGATGAACGGTGTGGATAGAAGTCATCCATCACGGTGGCCGCTCGGTGGCCCGTGGGGCCTCCGCCTGTCCCGAGCTCGGAACAGGCGAGGTAGTACCGAATCCCCCCACCGAAAAGAGGAGAACACGGAAGCGGATTGGCTGGTGTACCACACACCAGCTATATAGCTGATGTAGGTACGGTCGTGCGAAGACGAGCGCTATGCTCCTCGATCTCCGAGGCTCAAAAGAGATCAAAGTTACATGGCCCCACAGCGATGTATTTGTTATATCCACACTGTTCATTCATTTTTCGAGATCATTTTAAAGTATTATACAAAAAATAAATCATAGCCAAAGATCACCTGGACTACACCACAAATAGCAGCATGATAATGATTTTCACCGTTAAAAAATTCGCAAGGCCCATCATAACGTTTATTTTCCATCAAATCTGTTCATAAGGTCAAAAGGACCTTGATGAAGAGGAAAAAGAAATTTCATACTAATCCAAAACTTCTATACCCCTAAAAGGGTTTCAATGGTAAACGTTCAATCCTCCACTGTTTTTTTGTAGTGTGGTCCACTTGATAATTTGATCTGGCTTAAATATAACACATATCTCATAATAAGACCCACAAAACTCGCTGACATAAATACACCAGCTATATAGCTAGCTGGTGTGTGGTACACCAGCCACTCCTCTTCCTAACACGTTGACATGGGGAATCGGATTGCGTGGCCAGTGCCACACACTACCACCTCCGTGGTCTATTGACGTCACTAATTTCTGTAGGCCCTGTCACGATTTGTATTATATCTACACCGTTCATCCTCTTTGCGAGATTGTCTTAAGGCATCTTCTTGAAAAATTGAGGTAGATCCAAAGCTCAATAAAACCACACCATAGAAAGTAATGGGGAATTCAACACTTACCATTGAAAACTTCCCAACGCTACAAAAGTTTTGGATGGCGCTGATATTTGAGTTTTCCCTCATCAGGTCCATGCGACCTCCTAAACCTCCTAAACGGATAGATGGCAAATAAATATCATGGATAAATGTAAGAAGCTTTCAACTATGCATATACTAGTGTGGTCCACTTAAGCTTTATATCTTCATCATTTTCAATTGAATTTCATGTAAATTGAAATCCAATTCACATCATATATATTCAGAAATATTTTATTGAAATCATAACAAACCGTATGAATTCTAATTACCATAAATTTAGAAGTCACAGGTATATCTCTCACCCTCTATTTTCCCAACAAAATTTGGTAGTTTCAATTATTGGATTGCCTAATATCAATGGATTTTAATCACGGACTGTTAAACATAACTAACAATTTTAATTCACATGAATTCTATGATAATTATCAATATATATTAAATACAAGTTACTAATAACCCATTAGTCTATTTTTCATTTTAAAAAGAAACAAGGGGAGTATTCTTGGTCATTTCTTTTAGCACTGGTGATTCATTACCATCCGTGTGTGCTGTACATGTGCGATCATCGCAGCCACCCAAATCAAGGGACGGTCGATGTAGCATGACATGGATCCTAAATAGACAATTGCACGATCTTAACCATTGTAAACGTAGTTTTCCTCTATGGGATGAGAGAGGGAGACAAGATCAACGGAGAGGAGAGTGGGCAGATGAGAGACTGCTAGAGCAGATTGCGAAGGTTGGTGGAATGTGAGTCATTGGTTAGGATTACGGGTTAGGTAAGGTTAGGTTAGGTTTAGTTGTGTTAGCATTGAAGGGGCCTTTTCAAAATTACTTGAATACATTATCTAACCAATTGTATAAATACATAACAGTGCAAAAGTTAGGCCCTTGTACAGAAGTACCTAAGATAGGCACTTATTCGAAATTCCACCAATGACAGGCCCTTACATGAAAAAATGGAGGGGAGTCGTCCTCTTCACCTGTGACACTGTTATAAGGCTATCCAGACCATCTAAATTGTGGGTCCCATCGTGGATGGCTCATATATCTAAAATCACACTGATAAAGGAATCCTGGCCATTCAATACACTGTAATAAAATGAATGTTAAAAGTAAACAAGTGAGTGGTTATGAATTGATAGAGGGAGCATCAGATGTCGGCATTAGCTGGTCTGTGGTCACCCCGATTTTCTATTGTGTCAGCGATTTCAGCGGTCTAGATTTCTCCGGTGTGTGTTTTGTACAAACTAGAGAACTATAACAACTCCGTGAATGCACACGTAGCGCACATGCAGGGCTGATCCAGACTGTCAAATATGATGGGGTGGACAGATCATAGCATGTGAAAATACGAAGACCGTGTTGGTCTTTTCTTCGTTTTGATCGTCCATTGATTTTCAGTCAATCTAAAAGTTAAAGAACTTTGGATCATCTGATGAGTGAAATCTTCAGGTAATCGTCCATCTACAATCCGGACTGTGATTTAGACGGCCTGGATTTCTATGCGTGTTTTTGCCACGTGTACTGTGGATAGTTGCCACAACTTAGTGGGTTTCGTGGACTGAAGAGATTGTGGTTACGACCCGGCTTGACTGTGCCACTTCCTGCTTTATTTGTGGCTAAACGGCTACGTACGTGGCAAAAGCTGGTCCCTTTCTTCTGAAAGAGAAAAACTTCGATACTCTGGTAGAGAATGATAGATGATACGCAGGCATTTATAAATTACTTACGAATTGGTAATATTTTGTATTAATAATTCAAATTAAACGGTTCATATAATTTATAAACGTTTAGATGTATCATAACTATAAAGGAAAGTTTAGGTGACTATCAGATTATTGGACATTTATTTGGACGGTTCAAAATGAAAAATATCCAATGGTCTGATTTCAACAAACAAGTGTCCCCGAGGTTAGGATTATGCAACCAAGATGAGTTTTATTATTTAAGTTGAAGAAAGTTTTATTGTTTCCTTGTTTATTTTGAGATTTTATTTTCCACGTGTACCATTTCGAGGTGCCATAGTATCAAGTGTCAGCCGGAGTATCAAATAACCGTCCTTTCCCAAAACGGAATATCAGATGTGGTCTGGAACAAGAGTGGATTAAGTGTTACCGGTAACACCTTGGTCGGTGTTACTCTTACCGTGAGGGGCCCACATTGGTGAATTTTTTGTATATCAAATCCGTCCATCCATTTTTAAAGATCATTTTACGATGTGATCCCAAAAATTAAGAATATAAAAATCTCAGGTGGACCATACCATAGGAAACAGTGATGGATGACCATTAAAATCCTTTTATGGGGATTAAGAACATACAAATATCAGGTGGACCATACCCTTCATCCATGTCTTTTTGATGTTATCAACGGTTTGGATGGAAAAGAAACATTAAGGTGGACCCTAGGAAGTTTCTAATGGGATACTTTCAATCATCACTGTTCCCTGTAGTATGGTCGACCTGAGATTTGAATCTTCTTAATTTTTGACACCACGTCTTAAAATGGAATGAAAAAACGGATGGACGATTTGGATATGCAACACATCATTAAGTGGGGCCCACGGTAAGCGTAACACCTAATCCGCCGCGGGGTATGTATACAACAATCCAGCTCAGAGGGCCCAGCGTTCTGTCTCTTTGCCATCCGTTCTGTACATCAGGTGCATCATCTGATTTTAGTGCCTGAAGCCAAAACTCAACCAGGTCTACTACTAAGGAAGGCTACGCCACAGGGACCAATGGAGAGGGAATGCCAACCACAGGTTGCTTCCGAGAGCATAACGGTATGTATATTCCATCTAATCCGTTGAGCAGGTACATCTCACAAAGGACGAACGGATGATAACAAAAGAAGCCGGATCTAAAGCTAAAGATTGCCATATCTGGTGAACTTAGCTATTTTAAGTGTGATGTTACCTTTTTTCGTGTGTCGTCCATATAGTTTTTGTGCCCCCGTAAAAATAAGAAGCCCAGCCAGTGGATGGTGTGGAAGATACATGACGAGCATGGTGGGCCCTATAGAACTCAAAAGTACTTTATCCTGTACTTATAGCCAGTGTCGCAGAGAATTCCAATTAGTGCTGTCAATGGGCCGGGCTAACCAAGCGAGCTGAACTTGGACTTAACTGTTTAAAAGCCCATGAGCCCAATTCGGCCTATCATATTTCAAAATTTTTGAAATTTAAATAATAAAAAGTTCCCCTTCCTCTTAACTCTTTTTCTATCACTGTTTGGTCTAAGAAAAAATGTAAAACTCTCTCCCTCTCATTTTATACTCTTTTAATGTAATATCCCCTGCAGTCCAGGAAACTCAAAGCTCTAATTAATGGATTCTCTCTTCATCGAAATCCTCCTCATCTTCAACATCTCTTCCCCTTTTCCTTTTACACATATCTTCCTCTTACCTTGTAAAACACACCTTCTCCACAAAAACCCATCTCCTTTCATTCCAACAAGCAGTTAAAGAAAAAAAAAAAAATCATTTCTCGGCAAATCCCTGTTTTTACATCCCCACAAGCTTGCCCCTCTGTCTTTCTCAAAATGCCGGTGAAGACGATGGATGCGATAGTCTCTACCTTCAATCAGGCATTCGAAATTTTCAGATTAGAAGCCCCCAAAAATCAAGGAAATTTTCTCATTTTCTTAGACGAGGAATACCATTCTTAGCTCTCTTAGCTGCCCCCCCCCCACCTTCTCTGAAAATGGCTGGGCTTGGGCTCGGGCAACGCCCTGTATATATATCACGGGCGGGCTCGGGCCTGGGCTTGGGCATATGTTGAAATATACATGGATAGAGCTTAGCTTGGCTCGTTAACACCCGCACTTACTATCTGACAGAAACGAGGGATGAGGTCTCGATGTTTTAAAATCTGGATTAGAATCCTACAAGCTTGAGTGGCTTGTTTGGCCTAACCATCAAACCAATAGATTTACCTGTATTTAGGTACGCAAAATGTTTATTAGCCACTGAACAGAGCCAAAGCCCAATTACAATCAACAAGGCCAAAGCTCAAAGCAAACAACCGAGGATTAGGAGGCTAAAGCCTAATTCCACAAACTAACTAGCAACAAAGAAAACAACTTAAAACATTATGAAAATAGCTCTGCGTGTAAGTATAGCAAGCTAGCCAATTCAAAAAGAAAAAGGATGTGGATCCTCCATATGTGAAGCCCACTTTTGATGTGGACTGCCTATTGTGTGGGGGTGACAATCTGTTCAAAATTTGGAGAGAGAAAGGCTCATAGATAAGATGGTTAGTGGTTTGATTGTCTATTCATCACTTAGTGCAGACCAAACTTTATAGGTGAGACCGTCAACGGAATCTCTAAGCATGTTGGCAGAAGAGCTCCGCAGCTCTGAGATTGAAACTTAGTAATCTTTTTTTTGATCCAATAGTGTAATCATGGACATGTGATGAGGAGCGGGTCACGGACACTTTCATGGCCGAGATGGATCAGAAAAGGCCCGGTCCACAATAGAAGTGATCCAGACTGTCAGAATTTAAAACCGACGTATCTTGCAAACTAGAATGAACTATCGGACCTACCAGATATGATTTTGAAGTAGGACCATATACTTTAGCCACCCAACCCGCTACGCCAGGTTGTGCACACTGAATGTGTGTAATACCATTAGACTGACCGTTCAAATTCCTGTTTTAATTTCATTTATACTATTTATAGTTAGTTTTATTTTAAGTATAACTCGCCAGCTATTGGGCTTCAAGAGTTGCACCCAACATGAAAAGCACTTAAGAGTAATATGGAGAAAGGCATGGTTGAGCTAAATAAGACACTTACTATTTTTGGCCAATATCTTGAGGTCTACTGAAAATCATGACCGCCTATAAATACCATTTATAAATAGGAAGTGATTTATAAGAGTTTTAGTTATAGCATTATTCTAAAGCTTCTCTCTAAGGTTCGTAGCCTTATTTAAAGAGTTGTACACTACTTTTTCATCATCAATGAAATTATTTTGAATATTTTAGAATTATTTTTATTTTCTTTTCCTCGTGAATTCAAAGTTTCTCTACGAGGAGTCCTGTGGATTTGGAACATTTATCCCTTTGAGAAAGATGGTGCTCAACCTCACTGTTCTTCCTTGCATCAAGGTGGGGTGAAGATACAACTAGCGACTGCGAGCCATATGTTGTCTACAATGTTGCGCTAGTTTGCAATGGGCAAGGTGGGCTAAATTAAACAGATACGCATTCATAGAGGACGAAGGATAAGTAACATGGTGTTGTAGGATAGAGTTGTATTTGATTTGTGTTGGCCTAAAGCTTCCACAACTGCTGGAGAGTTATTTCCGTAATCGTTCCTCCATTTCCAAACAATCATCACATTCCGCTATGAGTAGAAACAGTTACACCCGGCTAGATGATGCACACTTCCTTTTTAAGTCGACTAACTGATTGTGGGCACTTCTTTCCGGTGGTGGTTGATTACTCTCATCACTCTAGTCATGTGATGTGTCCCATGAGGCCATGACCTATACGAATAATTAATTAACAGTCTGAATCTCCCTAAAATTGTGATTGGACATATCGGTGGACCCCACTCAAATTGTGATTGATATAAAATTTTATAGGGGTGATGCATTACTGTTGTATTACACTCACGATGTCCTAGTTAAATTAGGATTGTTAAATTGGTGTGGAGCCTAAAGGAGAAAAGTTTTGATAAGTTATAAACTACTCACCTTCATTAGATATAAAATTAAGGTTGATTAGTTTCCAATCCTATACACATCCAAGGTAATTTTTCTATATCAGACAATGGCATTTTAACGAGGTACAAATTTCAATTAAAGTTTCTCGATTCTCACTTTCAATGCATTGTATGGTCCTTCTCATTCCACGATTTTAATCTTACATAACCGGCCTGATTTCATTCTTGCTTGGCACCCCACAATCCTTCTTCTGCCAATCATATTAGCTAAATTGATCTTACCTCGATTTACCGTGTAATGGTGTTGTCATGTTTCAACAAACTAGCCATTTAATCTGTTAGTGTCAGATTGAGTGTAAATGGTTATATCTCTCTGCATACGGAGATCCAAATTGTCGATTTGGTGGGCCATAATCTTGCAGAACCAGCACCAGAAAACACAGAGCCAGTACCAGAAAACACAGGACAATTCTCACCGTCCTCAGAGTTCGACCGTTTTAGATGTGTCCCAACATCCACCCCTCCCAAAACAAATCCATCCCACTTCATGGTATACTAATAATAAAGCGAACATATATATATATTTTCTTCCAAATAAAATATCTCTTATGTTACAAGCAAACAACCAATTCCTAACATGAATGTAGCAAATAACAGAAATCAGGCATCCCTTTACCTTCTCTTGGCTAGTTTCGAGTGCCATCTAATAAAGAATACCTCCCTGACCTCTCGTATCATCTCCAAGCACGCAGTTTCATCACAACCGTCAGATTCGTAGGCCAATTATCATGACGTCACTGACCATGATCATCTATTTCACCGTTCAAAACATGATGTGGATCGGACACTTAAAATCTTGCAATCTCCCAAAATTCCACGCCATGCCTCATCCAAGTGTTCGTCCAAAGATTCAACGGCCAGTATGCATCAATCAACGGTTTATCCACCAGACACAAGTTCATCATCGTCCCTCCGCGATAAGATCCGAACCGTACAAAGACACCACAGACGACCGCGACTGACGGAGCTCCGCGTAAGTAGGGTGCCGACGACGTCCAGAGCTCCGATGCTTGGACCAACTCGACATGGACTGCAGCTTACCGAACAAATACGCTTCATACCCCTCCCCATCCGACTCACGTGCTCCATCTGCACCATCCATCATACTGACCACCCGTCTCATGCTCGGCCGATTATCCGGATCCCGGCACGTGCACATCAGACCTAAGTGCAGCAGCATCTCCACCTCCTCTTCATCAAACACGCCCTTCCGCCTCACCCGCACATCGAGCGCCCGCACGAGCTCCCCACGCTCCATCAAACCCCACACCCATTCGACCAACGGCTCCGATCCATCGACCGCAGGCCTCCGCCCGCACACCACTTCCAAAACCAACACCCCAAACCCGAACACGTCCGTCTTCTCGGAAACCTTCCCACCTCGCACCACCTCAGGCGCCATGTACCCCACGGTCCCCACCACACGTGTGGTCATCGAGGCACGCTCGTGGGAATGCATACGTGCCAAGCCAAAGTCACCCAACTGCCCATGCATGTCTCCGTCTAACATCACGTTGCTAGCTTTTATATCTCGATGTAAAACCCTAACATCCCATCCTTCATGCAGATACAAAAGCCCAGTGGCTACGTCCTTCAAAACCCTAACCCTAGCATCCCACCCGAGCATCATACCTTCCTCTTCGCAGTCGAAAATCCACTTATCTAAGCTCCCATTTTCCATGAAATCATAGACCAATATCAGATCTCCCGTTTCTCTCCTACACCAGCCTCTCAACCCCACCAAATTCCGGTGCTTCAACCGCCCAAGGCTCGATATCTCGGCCAGGAACTGCTTCATCCCTTCTCCGCTCTCGCGTCGAATGCATTTCACCGCCACTTCAATCTGTCCTCTCAAAACCCCTTTGTAGACCTTCCCATTTCCTCCGATTCCGATCACGTTCGACTCAGAAAACCCGTTCGTCGCATCGAAAATATCTCTATAACGCATCCGATGCGGCCAGTACTCCAATTCCCAATCCTCCATCCCATCCGTCCCCTTTTCTCTCTTTCTCTTCGCTCTCTGTATCCAAAGCAGAGGAACTGCGATCCCGAATCCCACCAAAACAACCCCAGCTGCCGAAACCCCTGCAATGAATCCTCTCGAACTGAGAATGGATTTCCCCCCCGGGATGAAAGATGGCAATCCGGACGTGATCAGACCCTCATAAGCTGAAAAATTCGAATTGCTAAAGCTCCAAGCTAAAATCCTATGACTCTCGACCAACACCCCAGTCGCGGCAGAAAACCCAACATACATTTCGTCGAGAAGGACGTCGGATAGATTCAGTTCGATTGAAATCAGAGGCAGATCGGGCTTCTGAAGGCCGGTGGGGGCCATGGTGACGTTGAGGCGGGAATCGGCGTAATCGATCCAGGCCTGGTAATTCTCTCCGTTGTTGAGAGAGAGAGAGATGAAGGAGGCGGAGACGGGATCTGTGTAACCGGAAGTGTTAGAGGCGACAGAGGTGAGTGAATTGATGTCGATGCCAACGTGGTTGTCGTCGATGTCTTTGAATTCTGGGTTTTCAAAAACGTCGAATTCGACGGCGAGGATGTGATTGTTTGGGTCCCCGTCGTTGGTGCCGTTGAAGAGGGCGAGGTGTTGGGATGAGGTCGTGCCGTTGGTGTCGGGGGAGGGTGTGAAGAGGAACGCGAGGCCGTGGCCGGGCTGATAGCCGTCGACTGGAGAGATGGAGAAAACGAAGGAGGTGGAGAAGGGGAGGGGAGAGTAGGGGTAGTTTGGGGACTTTGTGGGGATTTTGGTTTTGTAGACAGCGCGGCCTGTAGATGAGTTGGTGTCATCGGTGAGGACGATGACGCCAGATTCGATGGCGGCGTCGGAGTAGAGGGTGAGGTCGGAAGGATTGAAGCCGTTGAAGAGAAAATCAACGGCGGATGATGAGGACAGGAAGAGGCTGAATATGAGGAGATGGAGGGAAGTTAGGTTCGCCATGAGAGAGAGAGAGAGAGAGAGAGAGAGGGAGAGAGGCTGCTGGAGCCGTCCTGGGGTTTTGAGAGGAAATCTCGGTGGAGCTGTAGAGTGACTAACATCGAGGAGATCTCAAAAATATCGCGAATCACGATAAATTCAGTAAACGATATTCTCTCTGGAGAGATACTTTCAAAATGTCGGCAGATTTTTTTTTAAAAAAAAATTTAACTTTAAAATAGTTAGACATAAAGGAATTTGTTATGTAAAAATATACTTAAATTTTTTTTCATGTAGTGTTTTACAATAAGTATTTTTTTTTTGATATTTTTATTTTCGGCGGGATATTCCCAATGATATCCCCAGTAAAGCCTCTATATTTGACCCGAGAAATTGCCGAGAACGAGATTCGTCGCGGTGGAGCTGCCGCATATGTTCGGAGGGGATTGGCGCGAGGATACGTCAAAGAGTCGTTCGCAAGCATGTGGGCGTGATATTTTGATACACAACCACTGGGCCCTACGTGGAAAATACACGGCCAGGAAATAACGGAAGTGGATTGGCTGGTTTACCACACACCACTGACCTGGCTGGTGTGAGTTTTTTTTAGTTTTGTTAGCTTGTTAGTACACCCCCTTTGTTAGTTCACACATCACTGTTACCCACCCACGCTAGGGACTCGATACCAAGACCTCGATGTTGAAACGAGGTATCTTTCACTCAGTCTACCACCTTAGCTATAGTTCAGAGTGGGTATTGTGTGGGTGAGTTGTCGTGCGAAGAAGAACGCTTGTTGTACAAACGGTTCAAGGGAGAGTTATATGGCGCCACAATGGTGCATTTATTCGTTTATCCACGTGGAGATATCATTTTTGGAATTGAGCCTAAAAATGAGTCATATCTCAATCTTAAGTAGACCATATCACAAATAGCAGTGGAGACAATGATTTTCACCATTAAAACATTTATAAGGCCCACCATAATAGTTAGTTTCCATCCAATCTGCTAATATGTTCATAAACTCACACAAACTTGGTTGAAGAGAAAAAACCAATATCATATCGATCCAAAACTTCCGTAACCTTGAAAGGGTTTCATTGGTAGATGTTCAATTGCCCACTGCCTTTTGTAATGTGGTCCACTTGATCTTTGGATCTGTCTTATTTTTCAGCTCCAGGCTTACTTTAAGCTCGCCAAATGAAAGGATGGTTTAGATATAACACATATGTTATGATATGACCCATGGAATTTAGTTACATCAACACCCTAGTTAAGCCCGTGGTGTGTGGTACACCAGCCAATCAGTTAAGAAAGAACAGTTTTAAATCTTTGCTGGGTCACTTATTGGTTGTATCTTAATTCTGTCCATTACGAGAAAACTAATAAAAAAATGATGTGGTATTGTATACAAAAGATAGGAAGTGAAATAAAAAATATCTTTAAAAACTTAGAATACTTTGTATGAAATTGCAGTTAGTGTAAGTTTGTTTTTTACACATAAGAGGGGACAAAATATTATATGGTCCATGTATAAGAAGCATAGTAGAATATTTTAAAAGTATGAAGTATAATTAAGGATAACCAAAATAAAACCTTAGCCGACAAAATTAAAGTGAAATAATTGGCCCAGAGGCGTTTGGAAGATGAAAAGTTGCAAAAGAAAAATATAACAAGAGAAGTATATAGAGAAATGACTTTCGACTGTTGTAACCGTTGTAATGATGGAAGAAGTATATAAAAGAATAAATTACAACAAAAATCTATAAATAGCAGAAGAAATTAATCAAATAGGAGAATCCTAACAAATCAACAATTAACAACAATTAAATAAATTTATTAATTTATCTTTTATCTTAACTTATCTTAAGATTTTAGGAGTGGTGAAGGAAGCGTTCCTATTGGTAAGAAAAAAATACTCACAACCCCTTGGGGTTGTCATGCCCTTGGAAGAAGAAGTAAGAAAAGAAATAAATATAGTGATAGTTTGATTCTTCGTCGCTATGTAAAGGAATATATATTGAAAATCTAATAGATTTCTTCATCTTTACAAAAGAAAAAATGAGTAATCAGCTAGCTAAGGAATGATGGGCGAATGATGGGAATTGAACCCCCACATGGTGGAATCACAATCCATTGCCTTGTGCAACTTGGCTACATATATATGCCCTTCCTCTCCAGATAAAGGATTCAATTTCCATACTTCATGATTATTATATTGAGTATTCCTTACTTTATGAGATACAGATATTGAATCTAAAATGCCAATTCTGCAAATTGTAAATGTACAAAAAAATTCCTTTATGAAAAAAACAAAAATAATAATAATAATAATTTTGAGGAACATACAAAAATTACAATATGGATCGGTATAGTTGTAATTCTTAGCCATAATTTTGAAAGCTTGTGCAAAAGATTGGACCCTCAAAATCTGACGGTTTACACGATATGAGACCTCCATAAAGACGAGAATGAATGGTCTAGATCTAGTGGTCTATCTAACCACTGCTAGATCAGATGGGTCTAATCACCCCCTCGATTCTACTGTATAAATAGCCTCAAATTACGATTTATAGTTTAAATCATTCAAAGGACAAGATAGATGAACAAATATCAATATCTTAATTTTCTTTTTTAACTCTCATTGTTACATGATGTATTATTCACGAGAGAACCTTTAGTTTGGATGAGAACTAAGAATATCTGATCTTATCTTTATCTACTCATCTAAATCTTCATTTAAAGTTAAATTTATAATTCAACTAAAAAGATATTTAACAAAAAGAGGTTAAATCTCATGGGACCTATCCACTAGTGATTGCTCACAAGTGGGCCTCACCGACCCATTTCTAACAAATTTTTAGTAGTAATTCAAGTTTATGCTCATACATTAGATTTATTTTTTTATCAAACATCAGGATATCAAGTAATTCTTTTAAAAGATGTATTCTTGCAGTTATTCTAGTATGCTTTAATAATTGATTGTGAGTTTTTCCTTCTATTTGATTAATTTACACTGGTATTCTAAAAATCCTAACGCACAAAGTAACCCATCTTCGGAGGAAGGATCCCACCATTTTATTATCGTCTGATCATTATAAAATTATGTAAGTGACTGAGTAAGTGATTGATCTTCTCAGAATATGATCATACACATTTATATTGGATGTATCTGCTTATTGAGTCCTTGTATCAATTTTGGCACGCCTGCATAATTAAAAATAAATTAAGCGACCAACACATACATTTAGAGGCTGTTTGATTTTTAATTTTCCTAGTAAATATGTGTAAATAAATAATTATGACTAACTTCGCTATTTTGAAAATTGGTCCATGAAAACCATGATATTATTGATTTTAACTTGTGGGCCCCATCATAATGTATGTGACTTATCCACACCATCCGACCCTTTTTACAATACATTATAGGGTTTCAGGTAAAATATGAGGCAAATCCCAAGGTCAATTGGGCCACACCTCAAGAAACAATGATTCTAAAGACGTCGACCGTTGAAAGTTATTTTCTACTTATGCCATACATCAACGTTTATTTGTCATTCAACCTGTCATAAGGTCATAGAGTTATAGGTAAAGGGAAAACAAAAATATCAGCTTGAGGCCCTAAAAAGCTTTCACTGGTAGGAGCTCAATTCTCAGTGTTTCTTACAGTGTGGTACAGTTACAAATGTAATATATTTTCCTCAAATGACACAAGAGTGCTATAAATGAAGGCAGCCGTCGACATCACCTTTTAAAATGCAGCAAAAATTTCCAAGGTAAATAATAATTACCCATTTACCCTGATTGAGGCAGTTAGAAAATCAAACAGCCCATTATTGAATAGAATATTTCGATTACCCTTCTCAACCATCTGTTGTTGTTGCTAAGGGTCGACCGATGAGCTAGCAAGGGACTTTGTTTAATGGTGGGCCCAATCTGACGCGCGCGACTCGCTGCTGCAGTCACGATATGTAACTTCGGTCAACTCTCATATCGCTGAAAAATCTTATGGGCCGCCAAATTCGGACAACTGTCTAAGTTGTAAAGGTTGTCGTTTACCATTTGAAAAAAGCGAAAAAAAAAACGTTAACACGCACCTGGCTTGTGTAGGGCAAACAGCCAATCCGCGTCGTGTGCGTAACGGATTACTTCTCTCTGTGGGAGGTTGGAGTTCATGTACTCGAAGCTTCGTGGGCCTGCAGAGACTCCCTCGACAAATCCACTCCGTCCATCAGTTTTTAAAGACCACAATAAAAAATTTTCTCATAGAAAAGACAGATCAAAGACACGCCAAACGAAAAGGTCTGAATGAAAACGTCCACTGTTGAAACCTTCTTGGAGCCGACCATGATGTTTATATGCCATCCAAACCGTTCATAGAGTTATTAACACTTTGATAAACCGTAGGCACAAATATTATCCTGATACAAGATTTCAGTGGCCCACAAACTTTCCAATGGTTCGCGTTGAATCACACTTTTTCGTGGGGTATGGCTCACGTGAGTTTTGGATCCGCGTGATTTTTTATTTTCTTTTTCGGAAGCGGATTGTGTCCGAACCCCGTCTGACGCGTCCGACCATATCTGTGTGGGGCCACCGTTATGTATTTGTTTAACCATGTCATCCATCCTTTTTTCCTGAGATATAGTGTTAAAGTATGGCCCAAAAATGAGACAGATGGCTTTAGTCGGCCACACCAGATGTGACTCTTACGTTTAATGCAACATATATTTAATACTGTGTTAAATCCGCATTTAATTCAACCCAAGATTATTTGACGTGGCTCAGTGGAGCGTTAGATCAGGATAATATTTTTTTGCCCACAACTTGCCAGGATAAACTTCACGCAACTCAGCTCGAAAACGTTCGATTCAACTCGGTTTGAAACTGAGTTAGATCCGAGTCGAGCCGGTTTTTGGAGCTTGAAAAAATTTCGAGTTGCGTTCAAGCTTAACCGAGCTTGAATCAACTCAAATCAAACTCAGATCGAACCAGTTTAGTGACTTGGTTATTTTGATATTGATGTTGCTCTCCAAGTGTTTGATGAAATAACTCAACGAAGTGGTATTTCGGGTGCATATATTCTCCGTGGGATTGGCTGGTGGCAAGGAAGGTATGGATATGAAACAAATCACTACCAAGAGAAAAATATTGCATGATAAAACTACCTTCAGATCTTGATTTTGCCTACCAGGTGTTTGATGAAATACCTATAAACTACTGCTAATGTTTTGTATACTATGAGAAATTGAAAGTGCACTCCATGTGTTTGAGAAAATGCCGCACTGGCTCAAACTCGGCTCAAATTGGCCCGAGCTACTAGATGAACTGAGTCGAGTTGGCCAATCAAGCTCGAGGACCAAGCCGAGTTCAAGATGGGGTTAGCCAGTGGCCAGCCGAGTCGAGCGGTGCCAAGCTCAACTTGGTTCGACTCATGTACAGCTCTAATTGCACGGAGAAACAGATTAGCCCTCAGATGGGTGGGATGCAATCCGTCTTGCGTAACTGATGGAGGGAGTAGATTTGTAAGAAGCATCTTTGTAGTTGTAGGGCCCACATGCCTTCGGACTTCAGGAAATTCATGTGCCCTTCCGGGTCCATGGGGAATTGGTTCACGTACGTATAACCAGTGCCTTTGTTTGTCATTGATCTCAAAAATCATGCTTATCAAACAGTCAGGTGGACCACACCCAGAATTTATATCTAAATATCACGTGGCATGGCCAAATTATTTTTGGTAAACTCAGGTGGACTACACCAAACGTTTATATCTACATGTCCTAAATTAGAAGTGGTGTGGTCCACTTATTTTTGGCACGCGTAATTTTTATTTTTTATTTTTTTTAGTTCTTTCTTCCTTACAGCACACACAAGATGAATGGATTGGATGGCATGTAAACACTACTGTACGTTGGGATAGCCCAAAACTAATTGCACACTTTCAGCTCATCTGTTTCCTATCCATGGCCGGCTTATTTTTGGTAAACTCAGCTGGACTATACCAAAAATTTATATCTAAATGTTCTAAATATGATGTGGTATGGTCCACTGTAATCTTTATTAATTCTTTCTTCCTTACTATACGGGATGAATGGATTAGATGGCATAAAAACACTGCGGCTGGGACAGCCCAAAACTAGCTGTATACTTTCATAGATCTAATCTATTTCTTATCCTATGGCCCATTTATTTTTGGTAAACTCAGGTGAATCATACCCAAAAATTATATTTAAATGTTTTAAATATGACGTGGTATGGCCCACATACTTTTAGCATGCTGTAGTTTTTTTTTATAGTTCTTTCTCTCTTGCCAGCACGCTTGAATGAATGAATTGAATGGCATATAAACACTACAGTTGAGACAGCCAAAAAGTTTCCTTTCCGAGGCTGAGGGGCAGAATCGGTGAGGCTAGGAAACACAGACTTCTTCGTGGACGGAACTGTGGATGAACCTCAATGTATGTAATGTATATCCATGCCATCCATAAGCCCAAAATGACTAGATCCAAATCTCAAGTGGACCACACCACAGGAAACAGTGGTCATTGAACACCTACCATTAAAATTTTCCCGAGGCCCATCATAATGTTTATTTGTCATTTAACCTATTGATTACATAGACCTAAATGAAGGAAAAGCACAGATATCAACTTGATCCAAAACTTATGTTACCCATCACTCATAAGAAATTTTTCGTGGTGGGCATTCAATCATGACTGTTTTATGTGGTGTCGTCCACCTGAGATTTATATAGGATAAAAAATGGATGGATGGAGCTAGTGAAGTGAATACACGTACAACACATACATCAAGATAGGTCATGGCCATGGATGGCCTTTTCTGGCTTATATTAAGCCACTTTCCCCGTATCCAACATGTGCCCTAGGTTATCATGATTTTTGAAAATGGATTGGATGAGGCCGGAGAATCACCAAGTTCAGTTGACCCTTGGTGCAATTTGCTGGTCCAAGCCCGTGCACTAGACCGAACTACTTCCACATAAGAGCCGATTTGTACAAGTCACAATAACACCAAACCTCGGTAGGCCACAACTGTGAAACCCACTTTAATATTTGTTTTATCTATCCACACCATCTATCCATTTTACTAACTCATTTTAGGGCATGGGTGCAAAAATGAAATAGATCTAAATCTCAAGTGGACTAAATCATAATAAACTTTGGTAATTTGGCATTAAAAACTTCTAGTGAAAACATAAAAAGCTTTGAATCAAGTTAACACCATCTATCCATTTTACTAACTCATTTTAGGGCATGGGTGCAAAAATGAAATAGATCTAAATCTCAAGTGGACTAAATCATAATAAACTTTGGTAATTTGGCATTAAAAACTTCTAGTGAAAACATAAAAAGCTTTGAATCAAGTTAATATGCATGCTTTTCTTTTTTCCGGTTTAGGATGTAGACCTTATTAAGAGCTTAGATGGCAAATAAACATTATGGCGGCCATATAAAGGTTTTAATGATAATCATTCAACCACTAAAGTTTCCCATGCATAAGAAATTAAAATGAGCTTCAAAAACAGATGGACAGCATAGATATAAACACATATCCCTGTGGCAGGTACCATGGGGCTCACCTTGATGCATGTATTATGTCTATGCTGCTTACCCGTTTTTCCATCTCATTTTAGGCACGAGCCCAAAAATCAAGCATTTACTAAGCTCAAGTGGACAACATCACAAGAAACGAAAAACGGTGGTGATTGAACTCTTATAACTGAAAAAACTTCTTAGGCACCATGAAAGTTATGAATTAAGTTGTTATTTGTATTTTCCTTTCATCCATATCCATGTGACTCTATAATCAGGTTGAAAGGCAAATAAACATGATGGTGGCCGACCTCAAGGTTTCAAAAGGTGGTTCTCATTATCCTCAATGTTTCCTGTGGTGTGGTCCACTTAAGCTGTGGATCTGCTTCTTCTGTAGTTCCAATCACTAAGATGAGCTGGCTAAACGGATCTACGCCATACAAATAAAACACATGCATCACGGTGGGCCTAAATCACCTGCCCGGGTCACCAGCAGGGAATCTGCTTCCCGGAAGTTCCACACACCTGGCAGTCGACCATCCAAAATGAGGCACATTTCTGCATGGATGGTATCCCCAAAATCACACTGACCAAGCAACCGTGACCATCCAACTGGCAGCTATCAGACGGATGGTTAAAAATAGTAACGCTGCTGGTCAATTTCTTGGGGAAAATCATATGGTTACATTATCTTTTCGGCGCAACTGTTAGGTTATGATCCATCCATAATGGACCAGTACTTGGACGGCCTGGATCGCTGTATAACTGTGTCCTACATTCTATAAAAGACTTGCTAACTCTTTTTAAATGGTGGCAAACTATTACCTAAATTTTACGCCTTTTCCAGAGGAAATACTCAGCGCGGGTCGGGTGATTTTGGGGATACCAATAAATCCCGGTGTATTGCATTACGGTAGGTCGGGATTGATCTAAACTATCTATGAGACAGTCTCACTATATATGCTCTAATTCAACAAATACAAGCTCTCAATTGAATTATTGAAAACCATGACTCTTTATTTATATATATATATATATATATATATATATGTGTGTGTGTGTGTGTGTGTGTGTGTGTGTGTGTGTGTGTACCCATATCCTATGCACTTACAATACATTGGGATTTCACCACAATAAGTACTTGAATGTGAAATTGAATCCAAAATATGAACGGATACGCAAATTCTAGCTACGATTGCCGACTACTGAATTAATGCTATGGATTAAACTATAGAATTTAAACAACAACTAAAAAGTAAAAAATTACACTAAGAAATGTAATTAATTTGTAAAAAAGATAAAGTAATTACGCTAAGGAATGTAATTAATTGGTAACTGAACCGATAATTGAAAGATGATATTAAGTTTGATTGAATTTGTACCAGACAATTTTTCTGTTGAATTCATCTACTATTTATAGCTTCACCTTGGCTATCTAGATCATTCTCACACGTTCCAATAGTTGCTATAATCGCTTTACATTACATCGTCTTCTTTGCTTTTACTTATGTCATTTGTCCTATAGTTGTTTTTACACATTCGTTCTTCGATCGGCCACTTCAACAATATCGTTGCGTTGCTCAATGTGCTCTACTTATACCATCATATGATCCTCTTTGTATCTCTTCTTACATCTTCAAATATATAATGCAAATCCATTCAAATTGCATGTAATTTATTCTGATTAGTTCTTATAGGAATTGGCAAAATGGGAACGAACAAAAGTGTTTTTTTCCTAATCAAATTGATATCTGTCAAAATAACTATTGATGCAGCTTTCCAATAGACTGCCCTTGATGGACCCTTCTGGACCTACACACATCAAGAAGAAAGACAAAGGAGACCCTGGCTAGTGTGGGGGACCCTCCAATACTTAAGTCAGGACTCTAGGTCTTTCAAAGGGGATGATCTTTTGGAAAAGAGTCACCAATCATATATTAGGATGAGTATACATACCTCTTAAAGGTTTAGAATACCTTTATTTATAAGGATAGAATGTAGGCCTCGTGAGGAATCTTCCATATAATTTGGAAGGGGATCTGTTTGGATTCGGGACGTATATAGAGATTTTATCTCAATCTCTTGATCCCGAAATCTTGGGATCTGATCTTATCTTCTAAAGATCTTGGGAGAGATCCTCGTACCATTGGAAATATTTTTAGGCTGTTTAATCTGTGTATGGATCGTAATGGGTAATCTGCTATTGTCGAGCTATAACCAAGCTATTACTGAGCTATAGCCATCAAATCAACTGTCCAATATCTATCTAATTGCTTGTTGAATTATTACAATAACAGTCTAGATCATTATTGAATTCCAATTTATTGAGATGTGGAGCCACATCTGGGGCCGTCCTCAACTGGTCGTGAGCCATTCTCGACCGGTCGTGGGGCCCGCTCAATCGGTCGTGAACCGGCTCAACTCAAAGTCCAGCGAGCATCATTTTTTTTGGTCCCGAGGTGCTCGACCGGTCGTGGCCCATTCACGACCGGTCGTGCAGGCTGCACGACCAGTCGTAGTTACGCAGATTCATTTTCGAATCCAATGCGGACTGCACATTTTGGTGTCGCCTTTCGCAAGGGTGCGAAAGGGAAGTTGCCTAAACTATAAATAGGTGTTCCTAGGGCTATTCTAGGAAAAAGGTGAATAGACGGAAAGATTTCTAAGGTGTGGGCAAGGGATTTTCTATGTTCTTCTAAGGGAGAGGTTAGTATATTGCCTTGTAATCTTCGTTCTTCATAGTGGAAGTTTGCATTCATGATTTTTTACCCTAGTTTGAGGTTTTTCCATGTATATCTTGTCTTGTAGTTTGTTTGGATTGTTTTGATCTATTTCTATTTTATATTTCTTCTTGTTTATTGTTTGTGGGTGAGGCCTGAGATTGGATCTAGGCTCACTGCGTTGTTGGCGTGCTACGCAACAACTGGTATCAGAGCTATTGGTTTAGTTCTATTGGGAGCGATGACAGAAGAATGAAAAACTAGAATTGAGAAGTTTGATGGCTCAAACTTTGCCTTCTGGAAGATGCAGATGGAAGAAGGACCTCTATATTCCTCTATGAGGAAAAGAGAAGAAACCAGAAAAGATGACAGATGATGAATCGTTTTTACTGGATAGGAAGGCTTTAGGAACGATCTGACTCTCTTTGTCTAAGAGCGTTGCCTTCAATATATCCAAGGTAAAAACTACAAAAGAATTAATGGAAGTCGTAGCTACCATGTATGAAAAGTCCTCAGCATCCAACAAGGTTCATCTTATGAAACAGCTATTCAACATGAAGATGTCAGATGGTAGGAGTGTGGCTGAACATCTAAACGAGTTCAATACGGTCACGAGCCAGTTGGGATTGTTTTTGAGGATAGGTCAGAGCGTTATTGATCTTATCCAGTTTGTCAAACTGTTGGGATGGGTTGGTGATTGTTGTAGCAATTCCTCAGAGTCAACAAATCTGAAATTTGATGATGTGACCAGTCTAATTCTCAGCGAAGAATTTAGAAGAAAGACATTAGGAGTTTCAGAGGATTCAGGGAATGCTCTAAACGTTGAAGGAAGAGGAAGATCGCTAAACAAAGGAGGCAATAAACATGAGCGTTCTAAGTCTAGGAAGAAGTCAAAGGGACCGAAAGACAAAGATAGGTGTTGGCATTGCGGCAAGAAGGGGCACATGAAACGTGATTGCAGAGCACTTAAGAAACAAGAATGAAGCTCTCAAGGTGGGAAGGATTCAGTGAATCTATCTGAGGAGAGCGACACAAGCATTGATCTTGTCCCTTGATGCGAGGAATGAGTCTTGGGTTATAGACTCGGGTGCTTCGTTTCATGCCACTTCATGTAAGGAAGTTCTGCGTGATTATGTGTCAGGTGACTTTGGGAGAGTCTACTTGGGTGATGATGAGTCCTGCAGTATTGTTGGAAAGGGGGACGTTCATGTCAATCAGAAAGATGGAACAGTTTTGAAATTGAAGGATGTCAAACATGTACCGAGTTTGAAACGTAACTTGATCTCAGTGGGGCAGTTGGCCGATATCAGTTATGTGACGACATTCACCAGTGATTCCTGGAAGATCACAAAAGTTACCTTAGTGGTATCTCGAAGCAAGAAGAATGGTACTTTATATGTGACTTCAAGATTGTATAGTTCACTCTCAGTCGCATCAACTGGAGTAAATGGACAGTTATGGAATCAGAGGTTAGGACATATGAGTAAAAAGGGGATGAAAGTGCTATTGTCAAAAAGGAAGCTACCACGACTGAAGTATATTGACTTAGAATTCTGTGATGACTGCGTGTATGGTAAGCAGAAGTGGGTATGTTTCAAGAAGACGGGACCTGCTCTAAAGACGCATGTAAGACCCGTATCCTAGTCCGTTCTGTTCCATCAAATCCCGCGATCCTTCCTGTCGAATTTCGGCAACCTGTGACGTATAGTCGACGTTTGCGATTGACCCTAAGTCTTATGCTATAGATTTAAGTCGGCTTAATTCAAGACTTGTACCATTACGACCGCACCGTCGCCACGGTTCCGACGCCGCGTCTCTCGCACCGATCCGATACCCTGGCAAGAAGATGTGAGCCGACGTTTATTTCGAAAAAAACGTCGCGCGCTTGCAATCCGAAGAGAATCTCTACAACATGTCAAATCAATCCCATCAATCAATCACATCATGTCAAGTACACATCACCTTTCACCCCATCCCCAAGCAACCACCAAGTCAACTCTCTCTCTCACCTCTCTCTTACACACCCATGCTAGTCAAGTACACCATCACTTCACCCATCACTCACATCCATCACTCATCTCCTTACATCCCATCTCCCTCTCTCATTTCTCAACTCAAATCCTAAGCAAAGGAGCCTCACACGTCCAAGCTCTTCCATGAGAGAAAGTTGTGTGGCCCACTTTTTCATCCCTAAATTCCTCATCCTAGCCATTCATTTCCCATCTTCCACCGTTAAAGTGAAGCACAGGGAGATTGGCATTCCAACGGACCGAGAAGATCAATGGTGGGTGCTTCTATAGGCTAGATTTTCATGTTCTTATGATGGGCCAAGTGAAGCCTACCGATCAATGGTATGGATCTCACTTTGGACCCTTGATGTGGTCAATGGCCCACCTTGATGCTTAAGATCATTCCATGATGGAGCCATTCTCCATGGACCCCATCATGATGTTTATTTTCTTGCATGAATAGGGTCATCTAGACCTTCTATTTTGGTGGAGAAAGGATCTCCACCGTTGATTTTCAATTTGGTGGACCCATATGCAATGGGACCTACTTGATGTATGATTGGATGCTTGAAACGGAGGGCCCATAGTGCCGGGGTCCCTCCATCACACGGTGTCACTCTCTATCTCTCTCGTTTTTCTCTTCTTTTATTCTTCTTTTCATGTGATGTTGATGTGAAATTTTCACGGAAAATGTCTACGATTCACATGGTCTTAAGTATAGTGGCTACAGAGGACTTTCATCTAAAGCAACTAGATGTTAAGACAACTTTTCTAAAGAGTGCGCATGAGTTTATTTTGAAGCTTTTTCACCGTATTTCCCTTTGATTTAAAAGTTTTTGATTTTGGAAGGGGAGTTTTTGTGACTTGGATCTTTGGTTATCTCCAACAAAAAATTTTGAAAATCCCCTTTTAGGACCCGATAAAGGGATAAAGTCTTAATCAAAGGGGCACCGGAGGTAATAAATTTCGGGATGAAAATTTTGGAGTTTCCGACATATCGAAAACTTTAGTTAACACGTCGACCAGATCGATTATTGGTGGCTCACATTATTTTGTTTCCTTTATAGATGATGCTAGTAGAAAACTGTAGGTCTATTTCTTAAAACATAAATCCGATGTGTTTGATGTATTTAAGAAGTGAAAAGTTATGGTAGAAAACGAGACAGGTAAAAGTGTAAAATGTCTCAAATCTGATAATGAGGGAGAGTACTGTGATAAGAGATTTGAGGAGTATTGTGTAGCAAATGGAATCAAATATCATAAAACGATTTCAGGGACACCACAACAGAATGGTGTGGCTGAGCGCATTAACAGGACCGTCCTTGAGCGCGCCAGGAGCATAAGGTTACATGTAGGGTTGCCCAAGACCTTTTGGGCAGATATTGTGAATACTGCCGCATATCTCATCAATAGAAGTCCCTCAGCACCATTGAATGGTGGGCTACCAGAAGAAACGTGGACTGAAAAAAAGTGAACCTTGCACATCTCAGAGTGTTCGGTTGCACTTCATATGTTCACATTGATGTAGAGCACAGAAACAAGCTGGATGCGAAGTCCAGGAAGTGCACGTTTATAGGCTACGGGCAGCATGATTTTGGCTACAGGTTTTGGGATGCAGAAAACAGGAAAATCATCAGAAGCAAGGACGTAGTTTTTAATGAAAAAGTAATGCATAGGGATAGTGTGCAGAAAAATAAGGCCGAGGAGAAAGAATTCGTAGAGTTGGAAGAGTTATAAGACACGGGTGTTACAACGCCACAGGATGATCATGCACATGAGCATTATGAGGCAGAGCTGCATATACCGGTTGTAAGGAAGTCTACTCGGGAGAGGAGACCCACGGTTCGATACTCACCCTCCTTACATTATCTACTGCTGACAGATAATGGTGAACCAGAGTGTTTTGAAGAAACATTACAGTCGGATACACGGGTTAAGTGGGAGCAGGCCATAGATGAGGAGATAAACTCTCTTGAGTCCAATCATACATGGGAGCTAGTCACTCTACCTAAGGGTAAGAAAGTTCTTCATAACAAGTGGGTTTACAGACTGAAGGAGGAGCACGATGGATCGAAACGGTACAAGGCTAGATTGGTTGTGAAAGGGTTTCAACAAAAGGCAGGTATCGATTTCACTAAAATATTTTCACCTGTGGTGAAAATGTCTACGATTCACATGGTCTTAAGTATACTGGCTACAAAAGACTTGCATCTAAAGCAACTAGATGTTAAGACAGCCTTTCTTCATGGGGACCTTGAAGAAGAGATATATATGCATCAACCGACAGGATATGTGGTACCAGGAAAGGAGAACAAGGTGTGCAGACTGAAGAAGAGTCTATATGACCTGAAGCAGGCCCCAAGGCAGTGGTACAAGAAGTTCGACAATTTCATGTCAGGAAACGGTTATAGGAAATGTTATGCAGACCACTGTTGCTATTTGAAGAAGTTTGATATGTCATACATCATCCTTCTTCTGTACGTTAATGACATGCTTGTGGCTGGTTCAAGCATGAAGGACATCTCAGATCTCAAAAGACAACTGTCTAGAGAATTTGTCATGAAGGATTTAGGAGCTGCAAAACAAATCCTAAGCATAAGGATAAAGCGTGATAGGAAAAATAAGAAACTGGTTTTGTCACAGGCAGAGTACATAGCCAAGGTACTTGATCGATTCAATGTGGGAGGTGCTAAGCCGGTTGGCACTCCATTAGCCAACCACTTCAAGCTATCTAAGGAGCAAGGTGCAAAAACGCAGGAGGAACGAGACTATATGGCTAAAGTCTCATATGCATTAGCTATTGGGAGTCTCATGTATGCTATGGTGAGCACGAGGCCAGACATTGCTCAAGCAGTGGGAGTTGTTAGTAGGTTCATGAACAACCCCGGGAAGGAACATTGAGAAGCTGTGAAGTGGATTCTTAGATACCTGGTATGTACTAAGGATGTAGGGTTGTGTTATGGTGGATCAAAAATCAACCTACAGGGCTACGTAGATTCAGATTTGGCAGGAGATATCGACAGCAGAAGAAGCACTACAGGTTATGTCTTTACTCTGGGTAGTGCTGCAGTCAATTGGGTCTCTCAATTACAGAAGATAGTATATATCAGTACGACAGAAACAGAATATGTTGCGGCTACAGAAGCGTGCAAGGAGATGGTGTGGATGCAAGGTTTCATGGAAGAGTTGGATAAGAAGCAAGCAGATTGCAAGCTGTACAGTGACAGTCAGAATGCAATACACTTGGCTAAGAATTCAGCCTTTCATTCAAGGACCAAGCATATTGCCATCAGATATCACTTTATACGTTCGTTACTGGAAGATGGATCAATTGCTCTGGAGAAGATTCATACAAGTGAGAATCTTGCGGATATGTTAACCAAGGCGGTCACACGGGAGAAGCTGAAACTCTGTTCAACTTTGATTGGTCTTCAGGCTTGAAGACAGGGAGGAGGTGCACTCCGGATGAAGAAGACGAAGGTTTATGGCGATGTGTCTCCAAGTGGAAGATTATTGAGACGTGGAGCCACATCTGGGGCCATCCTCGACCAGTCGTGAGCCATTCTCGACCGGTCGTGGGGCCCGCTCGACCGATCGTGGACCGGCTCGACTCAAAGTCCAGCGAGTATCGTTTTTTTGGTCCCGAGGTGCTCGACCGGTCGTGGCCCATTCACGACTGGTCATAGGGTTCGCTCGACCGATCGTGTAGGCTACACGACCAATCATAGTTATGCAGATTCGTTTCCGAATCCGATGTGGACTGCACATTTTGGTGTCGCCTTTCGCAAGGGTGCGAAAGGGAAGTTGCCTAAACTATAAATAGGTGTTCCTAGGGCTATTCTAGGAAAAAGGTGAATAGAATGAAAGATTTCTAAGGTGTGGGCAAGGGATTTTCTATGTTCTTCCAAGGGAGAGATTAGTATATTGCCTTGTAATCTTCGTTCTTCATAGTGGAAGTTTGCATCCGTGATTTTTTACCATAGTTTGAATTTTTTCCACGTATATCTTGTTTTGTGGTTTGTTTGGATTGTTTTAATTTGTTTCTAGTTTATATTTCTTCTTGTTTATCATTTGTGAGTGAGGCCTGAGATTGGATTTAGGCTCACTGCGTTGTTGACGTGCTGCGCAATACAATTGCTACATACCTTGTTGAAATAACTCGTAATGTATTCTAGCAAACCCATCAATTCAACCATTCCAATATCTATCCAAGCACGCACAGCATCAATGTTCCATAAAGAGCCCATCTCTTTCATAACATGTAAATAATTTTTCTTCGGGCATTAAAAGAAGCTCTTACCATTGTCATCTGCATGTAATGTGACGTCTAAAACAGGTGGCAGAAGCTGACTTTTATGAAAACTTGCATGCGGTTTTTTGGCGCGGATTTAGTCATGTCGGGGTTGACCTAGATCCATCAGGCATTCTCAATGGTGCCTATCTAGATATATGTATTGTATTCCATGTTGTCCATCTATTTTTTCAGCTTATTTTAAAGCATGGTTCAAAAATGAAGCAGGTCCAAATCTCAGTTGAAGCATATCAGAGGAAGCAGTAATGATTTAATAATTTAACATTGAGCGTCACTACCAAAAACTTCATGCGTCTACTAATGCCTATTTGAAACAAATATCAACTTTATCCAAACTTTATGGCCTACAAAAAGGTTTTAATAATCATTCATCACTATTTCCTGTGATGTGTTTCACTTGATATTTGGATCTGCTCCATTTTTTAAATTATTTTCTAAAATGAGTTGAAAAAACAGATGCATGGGATAGATCTAGAACACATCTAGGTGGACACCATGAAAAAGATATGATGGTAACTTAGTCAGGTCCCAACCTTACTGAATTAGGCCCATATTATGATGCCCATTTGATGTAGATATGGGGCCCAATTAGTGTAGTCCATTTGAGATACGTAAAGCCATGTGATTAGGCTCATTTTGATGTATTCTAAGGCCCATGGGTTATGGCCCATTGCAATGTACATAAGGCCCGTTGGTGAGGACCATTAATATAGCCCATTTGATTAATGTAAGGCCCATGTGATACAGCCCATTTGATGTACCTAAGGCCCGTGGGTCGAGGCCCAATGGGTTGTCCTTAGGGTCCATTGCAATGCGTGATTTCTCCATGGTTTGTGGCAGGCTACGCCTTGGGAGCAATGTTGGTTTGACGTCCACATTGCAAGTATAATGTTGGTTAAATGTCCGCATTACAACTCTCCCTAGGGCCTATTGACAGGCCGTACTTGTGGTGTGTAGGCCTTCTAGGCCCATCTGCATTGTAGGGATAATTCATCACTTTATAACATGCTTAGTATAGCTCCATGATACATGCCCATACGCATCATATGTATGCTTGATATGAGGAATGTTTGATCATAGCATAAGCCGTTGGGCTGTGGCATTTACGGGACTCCTTATGAGACGGAGTGCCCCCACATGAGTGCGTGGTACGCACATGATTACTGCATGATTTGACGATGTGACTCATGCATTCCACATATGTGTGACTTGATCACTGCACGCCCTAGCGACATCAGGGTCGTGGCCTCCACAGGCACATCATGGATGGTCGTGTCGGATACCGAAAATATTAGCTCTAGCATTGTGGGCACTTAGGATGTCCTTGGGTGAAAGTCCCATAACTTTTTTGGTACTAGGAGATGCTCCAACATCTAGACCGAGTGGATACATGAGCGCCCGAGTGCCGAATACCAGTAGGCTGCGTCTCCCACTGTGTCGTGGTCGGTTGGAAAGGGGGTGTGGCCTTATCCGCCCGAGTAAGGGGGTTATAAGCTAAGCTGAGTTTGACCAGCTCGTAAATGAGTCCGCTATCGACGAGCCGGGTAGGTATTGCAGACTACTGGTCAGGCGGATAGTGAGATCTTATTCCACTTTTCTTTTGGTAGGTGAGTGTTATGTGCATTGAGACTGTGAAGCTGTATTTTAGACCCGGTGATATTCAGAGAGGAACTGTACTGATATGTGTACTTGATGAGGACTAGCATGCTTGCTTTGCATCTCGCATATGACATTTGGCTACATAGGCCTCGCATCGCATGGCCTTGGTATGGCCGATAACATTCATGTCTTGCATCATATAGCTTTGGTACAGCTGATAGCATTCATGTACTTATTGCATATTTCCGCATTACTCTGATACTGTACACTTGGCGCTGGCCTTGCTCACACACTTATACCACCCTCTAAGCTTTTGTAAGCTTATGCACGACCGTTGCGTGCAGGTAGTGTTAAACTTGCAAGTAATGAGGCAGGAGTGCGTATCAGTTTATTTTGAAGCTTTTTGATCACCCTGTATTTCCCTTTCTGCATTGTACTTAAAGTTTTTGATTTAGTGGATATGTGGTGATGTTGTTTTGTGACTTGGTTATGCTTGTGGTTATGCTCCATTACAAAAAAAATATTCATACTGAAAATCCTCCTTGTAGGATCCCAGGATCGGAATCTGGTATAAGAGTGCTGGAATCCGAGAATGGGGCACTACGGAGGCTGTCGATACCGGATTCAGCGATCGAAAATTTTGTGAGCCCGTTTTCCGAGTTTGGGGCGTGACAATGCATCTGTTGGAGCTTGTACACACTGATATGTGGGGACTGGCACAGGTATTATATCTTGGTTGCTCATATTATTTTGTTTCCTTTATAGATGATGCTAGTAGAAAACTGTGGGTCTATTTCTTAAAACATAAATCTGATGTATTTGATGTATTTAAGAAGTGGAAAGTTATGGTAGAAAACGAGACAGGTAAAACAGTAAAATGTCTCAGATCTGATAATGAAGGAGAGTACTGTGATAAGAGATTTGAGGAGTATTGTGCAGCAAATGGAATCAAACATTAGAAAACAATTCCAGGGACACCACGGTAGAATGGTGTGGCTAAGCGTATTAACAGGACCATCTTTGAGCGCACCAGGAGCATAAGGTTACATATAAGGTTGCCCAAGACCTTTTTGGCAGATGCTGTGAATACTTCCACATATCTCATCCATAGAAGTCCCTCAACACCATTGGATGGTGGGCTACCAGAAGAAACGTAGACTGGAAAAGAAGTGAACCTTACACATCTCAGAGTATTCTGTTGCCCTTCATATGTTCACATTGATGCAGAGCACAGAAACAAGCTGGATGCGAAGTCCAGGAAATGCAGGTTTATAGGCTACGGGCAGCATGATTTTGACTACAGGTTTTGGGATGCAGAAAACAGAAAAATCATCAGAAGCAAGGACATAGTTTTCAATAAAAAAGTAATGCATAGAGACAATGTGCAGAAAAATAAGGTCGAGGAGAAAGAATTTGTAGAGTTGGAAGAGTTACAGGACACGGGTGTTACAGCACCACAGGATGATCATGCACATGAGCATTATAAGGCAGAGCTGCATATACGGGTTGTGAGGAGGTCTACTCGGAAGAGGAGACCCACGGTCCGATACTCACCATCCTTACATTATCTACTGCTGACAGATAATGATGAACCAAGGTGTTTTGAAAAAGCATTACAGTTAGATACACGGGTTAAGTGGGAGCAGGCCATAGATGAGGAGATGGACTCTCTTGAGTCCAATCGTACATAGGAGCTAGTCACTCTACCCAAGGGTAAGAAAGCTCTTCATAACAAGTGGGTTTACAGACTGAAAGAGGAGCACAATGGTTCGAAATGGTACAAGGTTAGATTGGTTGTGAAAGGGTTTCAACAAAAGGCAAGTATCGATTTCACTAAAATATTTTCACCTGTGGTGAAAATGTCTACGATTCACATGGTCTTAAGTATAGTGGTTACAGAGGACTTACATTTAGAGTAGCTAGATGTTAAGACAATCTTTCTTCATGGGGACCTTGAAGAAGAGATATATATATGCATCAGCCGACAGGATACGTGGCACCAGGAAAGGAAAACAAGATGTACAGACTGAAAAAGAGTTTATATGGCCTGAAGCAGGCCCCAAGGCAGTGGTACAAGAAGTTCGACAGTTTCATGTCAGGAAACAGTTATAGGATATGTCATACTGACCACTGTTGTTATTTGAAGAAGTTTGATATGTCATACATCATCCTTCTTCTGTACGTTGATGACATGCTTGTGGCTAGTTCAAGCATGAAGGACATCTCAGATCTCAAAAGACAACTGTCTAGAGAATTTGTTATGAAGGATTTAGGAGCTGCAAAATAAATCCTAGGCATGAGGATAAAACGTGACAGGAAAAACAAGAAACTGGTTTTGTCACAGGCAGAGTACATAGTCAAGGTACTTGATCGATTCAATATGGGAGGTGCTAAGCCGGTTAGCACTCCATTAGCTAACCACTTCAAGCTATTTAAGGAGCAATGTGCAAAGACGTAGGAGGAACGGGACTATATGACTAAAACCCTATATGCGTCAGTTATTGGAGTCTCATGTATGCTGTGGTGAGCACGATGTCAAACATTGCTCAAGCAGTGGGAGTTGTTAGTAGGTTCATAAACAACCCCAGGAAGGAACATTGGGAAGCTGTGAAGTGGATTCTTAGATACCTGGTAAGTACTAAGGATGTAGGTTTGTGCTATGGTAGATCGAAAATCAAGCTACAGGACTACGTGGATTCAGATTTGGCAGGAGATGTCGACAGCAGAAGAAGCACTACAGGTTTTGTCTTTACTCTGGGTAGTGCTGCAGTCAGTTGGGTCTCTCAGTTACAGAAGATATTATCTATCAGTACGACAGAAGCAGAATATGTTGCAGCTACAAAAGCGTGCAAGGAGATGGTGTGGATGCAAGGTTTCATGGAAGAGTTGGATAAGAAGCAAGCAAATTACAAGCTATACAATGACAGTCAGAGTGCAATATACTTGGCTAAGAATTCAGCCTTTCATTCAAGGACCAAGCATATTGTCATCAGATATCACTTTATACGTTCGTTACTGGAAGATGGATCGATTGCTCTGGAGAAGATTCATACAAATGAGAATCTTGCAGATATGTTAACCAAGGTGGTCACATAGGAGAAATTGAAGCTCCGTTCAACTTTGATTAGTCTTCAGGCTTGAAGACGGGGAGGAGGTACACTCTGGATGAAGAAGACAAAGGTTTATGGCGATGTGTCTCCAAGTGGGAGATTATTGAGATGTGGAGCCACATCTGGGGCCGTCCTTGACCGGTCGTGAGCCGTTCTCGACCGGTCGTGGGGCCCGCTCGACCGGTCGTGGACCGGCTCAACTCAAAGACCAACGAGCATCGTTTTTTGGTCCCGAGGTGCTCGACCGGTCGTGGCCCATTCACGACCGATCATAGGGTTCACTCGACCGATTGTGCGGGCTGTACGACCAGTCGTAGTTACTCAGATTCATTTCCGAATCTGATGCAGACTGCGGATTTTGGTATCGCCTTTTGCAAGGTGCAAAAGAGAAGTTGCTTAAACTATAAATAGGTATTCATAGAGCTATTCTAGGAAAAAGGTGAATAGACGAAAAGATTTCTAAGGTATGGGCAAGGGATTTTTTATGTTCTTCCAAATGAGAGGTTAGTATATTACCTTGTAATCTTCGTTCTTCATAGTAGAAGTTTGCATCCGTAGTTTTTTACCCTAATTTGAAATTTTTCTACATATATCTTGTCTTGTGGTTTGTTTGAATTGCTTTAATCTGTTTCTAGTTTATATTTCTTCTCGTTTATCGTTTATGGGTGAGGCCTGAGATTGGATCTAGGCTCACTGCGTTGTTGGCATGCTGCGCAACACAATTGCCACATACCTTGTTGAAATAACTCGCAATGTATTATATCAAACCCATCAATTCAACTGTTCCAATATCTATCCAAACACGCAGAGCATCAAGGTTCCATAAAGAGCCCATCTCTTTCATAACACGTAAATAATTTTTCTTTGGGCATTAAAACAAGCTCTTACCATTGTCATCTGCATGTAATGTGACATCTAAAACTGGTGGCAGAAGCCGACTTTTATGAAAACTTGCATGCGGTTTTTTGGCGCGGATTTAGTCATTTCGGGGTTGACCTAGATCCATCAGACATTCTCAATGGTGCCTATCTAGATATATGTATTGTATTCCATGTTGTCCATCTATTTTTACAGCTTATTTCAAAGCATGGTTCAAAAATGAAGCAGGTCCAAATCTCAGTTGAACCATATCAGAGGAAGCAGTAATAATTTAACATTGAGCGTCACTACCAAAAACTTCATGGGTCTACTAATGCCTATTTGAAACAAATATCAACTTTATCCAAACTTTATGGCCTACAAAAAGGTTTTAATAATCATTCATCACTATTTCCTATGATGTGTTTCACTTGATATTTGGATCTGATCCATTTTTTAAATTATTTTCTAAAATGAGTTGAAAAAACAGATGCATGGGATAGATCTACAACACATCTAGGTGGACACCATGAAAAAGATATGATGGTAACTCAGTCAGGTCCCAACCTTACTGAATCCGTTTTGTTTCTTTTTTTTCTTTTTTTCTTTTTTTTTCACTTAGAGACATTTGGATTGCCCGCGAAATCCATTTGTTCATGCATTTTCATACGCAGTCCATTCCATTTCGAGCAGCCACTCATAAGCAGGCTTACCTTCCACGCGTTGAAACTATTAAAAAAAGCAACGTAGAGATGACACGTGGCATGTCCTCTTGGCGTGGGTTTCCTGCAAAGCCTTTCACACGGAGTTCCTGCGCTGGAATGTTAAATGGGCAAACCGATATATTTCTGAGAAATCTACACATTCATCCGTTTTTCGAGATCATTTTAAAACATATTGCAAAAAATAAAGTGGTTCCAATACTCAGTGTGCAAAATGAGAGGAAATACTGGAGATTTAGTAATCATCGGTTAAACATTCATCCGTCCACAAAAGCTTCACATCAAGCTAAGTTTTTCATGACTTCACTTCATCTCAGTGAGATCAACCCCATAAAAAGTTAGGATGACATATAAATATTAAGGTAGGTTTCAATATTATTAAACTATTTCCTCAATCTCTTCTCAGGTATGGCCCAATTAAACTTTAGATCTGCCTAATTTTTGGTCGAATGTACCAAAATAATCTTGCATAATGAATAGATAAGGTGAATTTCTCCCAAACATCATGATATGCCTCACCTAGCAACCCAACACATGAAATTCCAGCCAAATGCTTTGGTAGGAAACCTTGTTGGTTCTTTAATGAATTCAAACTGTTCACCTGGTGGATACTTTCTATCAATCAACGTCAGACGACAGGGACAACTTTACCGGTCTGAATGGTAGCTTTCAAACGAATAAACAAGATTTAACTGGATTCAACGGCTGAAATCATCATTTTGATTTGATGTGATTTTCAACGATTGCGAATCTGTAGAGAAGGCCCGATAGTCAGAAGATTGAGGTGCATCTGTCTCAACTTAGACAGCTCAGTTACCAAGGTATCATTGTCCAATATGTGTAAGTTTGATTCGATGGATCCAAGGAATCACCTGGCTAAATGAATCCACGATTGTCTGTTCTACATGATATTTGTATATATTTTATATTGAGGCAGACATATTTTAAGACATGAACCAAAAAAATAAAGCAGATTCATATCTCGGGTTTGAACCATAGGAAACCATGTTGATTAAAAGCCATCATTAATAACTTCTCGGGATCCGTGTGTTTTGAATCAAGCACGAGGGGATCATGAGTTTTAAATCGAGTTGACATGTGTGCTTTCCATTCGTCCATGTTGAAATCCAAGTGACCTTTATCAACGGGTTAGATGACAACAAAATATCAGCGAGGATTCTGAAAAGTTTTTAATGGTGGAAAATCAATTACCACTATTTCATATGATGTAGTCCTCCTGAGACTTGGATCTACTTCATTTTTTTATCATGTCCTAGAATAAACTAGTAAAGTAGATAGATGGTAGGGATATAAAACAAATACATCATGGTGGCCCTCACAATCAGAATCCCCTGAATCCACGTTCCCCAAGTGATGGTGCGGACCTGATTTTCGTCTTAAGGACATTTAGGGCCCATTTGGATACCACCAAATAAGTTACTTTCCTACTAATAATAATAGATTAGTAAGTTTAGTTTAAGATCAATTATAAGTTGCTTTTTTACTTCAAATTACTTAATGTCTTTGGCTTAATAAGTAGAAATCGAGATAAGTTATACTTGATACATAAGTAATTAAGTAACGTATCTTATAAGTAACTTAAAGATCCAGGCGCAGGTTTAAATAGGATTAGGTGGGAGTGGGTTTTAAGATCCCATGGATCATCCTAATGTCCTGTTTGGGACTCACGTAAGGTATGGGTTGTGAAGCCCCTTCTTGGAATCAGCGCTGGGGTAAGGATTTCTGCAATCCTACTTTGGGTTTCGTGTGGCTAGTGGTCATTGCAATGTTGACCCCACTATAATATATGTGTTTTATCCATACCGTCCATCCATTTTAAAATATAATTTTAAGGCTTGATCCCAAAAATGATGTAGATATAAATCTCAGGTGGACCACACCATGGGAAAATAGTAGTGATTAAATTACATCATTAAAAACCTCCTAGGGCCAACTGTGCAATCCACTTGAGATTTGGATCAAACCCATTTTTGAGCACATACAATAGAATGACATGGAAGAATGGCTAGACGACATGGATGAAACACATACATCATGGTGGGGCCCACAGAGCACCGACCGGTAGTGACAAAATGAGTAGCTAATCTGTTTCCCAAACATGAAGTGGGATGGCCTTCGAGCGATGGGGATGGGATTAGACGACAATCCCTGACACAGTGTAATCATTACATTTGGCGCATGGTATTAGATGGGATGGAATTGCATTTGGTCCGTGCCAATTCCACTTAATGTTTGGGAAGAATGGAAAAGCTTGGAATTAGATTAGATGGAATTGCATTGGGTCCCGTGCCAATTTCACTCAATGTTAGCAAGTTGTGTAGGTCCCACCATGATGTGTGGGTTATATCCACACCGTCCACCCATTTTTCGAGATCATTTTAGAGCATAGGCAAAAAAATCAGGTAGATCTAAAGCTCAAGTGGACCCCACCATAGAAAGTAGCAGGGATTGAATACATACCGTTGAAAACTTCTTTAGGGCCACATAAGTTTTGGATCTGCCTCATTTTTAAGTCCATGCTATAAAATGAGGTTACAAAACAAATAAATGGTTTGGATATAACACATGAGTTATTCTCAATAATTTCAAATGATGGTGAGTATATCCATTCAATGTACCACCATATTACAAACATAGAATTAAGCTTATCCCATGGTAGGGGACAATATCCGCCGGACATAATAATTACATTTTTTTTTAATCCCATCCCACCTAACCCTTCCCAGTGCCATGTGCCAAACACCCCCTTGGGAACTAGCAGCAAATGTGATTGGGGCACTTTGAAAATTGAAATGTGTGGCGTAGGTCAACATTTTCAAGCTGGAGGTACGGGCTTCCATTCAGCAGAAGGATAGGCTGGACCATCCAACGAGTCGACAACAACACGGAAAAGTCTTGGAGCCTACCAGCAGCGTGGGAAAAGTCTTAATGCCTATTAAATTTTTGGATATGATAATACTTGAATTTTCATTCGTCATGATAGGACCCACATTATCAAAGAATTAAATAGAATATAAACATCATCGCAAGCTCGGAAAAGTTTCAGCCATGGCATCCTATGCCCTCTGCTTCCTGTGGCGTCCCCCAAGCCATTGATAAAACTTATTTTCGACACTTATTACTGCAATATATATATATATATATATATATATATAGGCAAATGCTCAATTGTGCACCCATTCGCACGGAATTTTTGTAAACTTTTTAAGAACTCATCATACATCATGTAAGTCCAAATATGAACTGTCCAAGTGATGCAGCACCCCATGAAACCTTAAGAGCCCAACTTTTACTTTAATCTAAAACTTTGGTGAGCTATGGAAAAAGAAAACAGTTTCCTCTCTTGATTTGCATCTATTTGCTATGGTACACCAGAGTTTTAGATCAGGGTGAAAATTAGTCTCTTAGGTTTTCATAGGACGCTACATCACATGAACTGTTCAAATTAGACGCCCAAGACAAGTGCACATGTGTGTAAGTGCTCAGGTGAGCATTCCTCCATATATATAATTTAATTAGTTTGATTAATTTAATTTATTAGGTGCTTAAATTAATTTTCACTGAAAATATAGGTCAACTGTTGACTCTCCCATCGTAAAGGTTGAATTCTAAATATAATATTGTATTAAAAGTTATTTTTATTTTTAATAAAAATATCTCTAAAATTATTTGAAAATTATATTCAGTACTTTAAGTTTCTGCCATTTAACACAATTTTAAGAGATTATTTTTCATTTTATGAAATGATACCTGATTTTTAGAATTCTAGTTATTCATGAGTGATATTGCAATTATAGTTGGGAACTTCCGTTTTAGATCTGACTAATATGTATTTTAAGTTTGACACTTCTCGACGCTTAAAACAGGGGCTAGGTATGAGGTAGCTGGCTCGAATCGATGGACGGAAGGAATGTCATACACGCATGACAGCGCCCAGCTTTTCGTTGGACTGGAAAAGTGTTCTCTCATCTCCTTCCACCGACACGCATGCAAGTAGAACTCTGGTCTGACCAGATGATATCTAGACCGTTCATCATGTGGGGTTGTGCCTCGTTTATATTGGGGATGTTGATTTGGACGCGTTGGAGTGACAGACATTATCCTACGTGTGCATAGGTTGGTACACCAGAACGATTGGTCAAACGAGTATCCGTTCATTTCTCTTTATTTTTCTTAGAAATCATTAGATAGAGAGTAGTAGGTGCATTTGAACTTTAATCCACAACATTTTACTCCTCGCCAACGTATCACATGGGGAGAATATCCCATCAGTGGAAAAGGTATGTTACGAAATCAGGCCAACCAACTTAACGACCAGGAAACAAAAATCAATGGTTTTTATTGTCTTAGCAGGTGATCACCATGGGCCGATATCTTACACGCATGCATGACACGTTGGCAGGAAAGAAACTTCTCATGCAGCGGCTGCATGTGAACATTTCTTTTTTCTCTGTTCCCATCACAATCGTTGATTTCTGAGTTTTGACCCGAGTTTTTTAATCCCTCTCTCTCTCTCTCTCTCTCTCTCTCTCTCTCTCTGGTGTGGCGCGTATAAGTGAAGAGCTGACGATGGCATAGTATGCAGGATTGACAAATTGGCCAAACCAGCCTTTACTAATAAATAAATAAATAAATTTAAAGAAAAAGAAAAGGAAAATTTTAAAAAAAGGAAGCTCAAGGACAATTGGAAATTATTTGGATTGTAATTTGCATTCAAATACCCTGATGAAAAATCAACTCGTGGGAGAATGTAATAGGGAGGCATATTTACTGCTACTAATATTCAAACACCAGACCTTCCATTGATGCTATGTTAAACAAGCACTTACTTTATTTTTTAAATTAAAATAATATAGCTTTTGCTCTGATACCATATTATACAACCATCTGCTCTTTTAACTCTATACCACATCAAACAACCACTTGCCATAAAGGCTTCAACTAATAGAGGATGGTGCATCAATGTATAGTGAATGACTTTAACACTCTAATTCCATCAAACATAAGGCCTTCCAATTTGATACCACGTCAAACAAGGACTTGCTCGGTCTCCCGCATATTCCACTCCTCCTGGGATTCAAACACTTGAATATTTACTTTGATATCATATCAAACAACTACTTTCTCTAAAAGCTTAAGTCATTAGAGGATGGTTTTGTATATCAATGGACATTAACACTCTCCCGCACATGCGGGGTTTAACTCCATCTCCCAAAATTCAAACACAAGACCTTATGCTATGATACAATATCAAACAACTGGGACTTTAACACTCCTACACATGCGGGGTGTAACTCCGCCACTCAGAATTCAAATACAATAATTTCTACTTTGATACCATATTAAATAATTACTTATTTTAAAGTAAACAATTACTTATTTTAAAAGCCTAAGTCATTAGATGATGGTGTATCAATGTATACTGAGAGACTTTAACACCCCAACAATATAGGTCAGGCCTGTGGTGCCCACTTTTTTCACTAGTGGTGTCACCAACATCCAGGATATGATGTTTGATACTGAACATATTCGAGGCCTGTTTGGAACACTTGATTAGGTAGCATTGATTTGCATTAGCTGGAATTAACACCATTATTACAAAATGATTATATGTTTAGAAATAGCATGGAATTTTGACTATCCCATCCAATGTTTAGGATCAAATTATTCCTTTGAGAAAAACAATGTATTAATTGAAACTAGCATTTAGTGGACCAAAGGAACTGTAATCAATTGACCAAATTTCATAACTGATATTGATCACCTATATGCATATGCAACTCAAGTGCCATGTGTAAAGGAAGCATATGGATAGACAACATGGATAAACACATCCATCAACGTGGGGCCCATGATTGATATGATTCTTAGATTAATTCAATCATTCCCATCGAATCTAAACCCAGGTTGAAATTTACATTAGACCAAATGAAATTCCATACCACCTAATCCCACTTTTCCAACATTCCAAAACGGGACTAGTGCTGCTATGTGACTTACGATCTCATAAGGGCCAATCTTACATTCTCATTGGTTGTTGTAGTCACCTGCAAGAAACCATTCCTTGGTGAGCACAGCCCACACATAATAACCTACTTCAAAAATAATTCGACGTGGATGTGTATCTGCTACTTCCCTGTAGCAGGTTTTTTATGTTTCAATTTGAGTCCGCACCATAGTATGAACATCCTACAAACATTCCACCAATTCACCGTCCTTCCCACTAGTCTGGCCAACTTAAGTAGGGAAACAAAATCCAAAACACTAGCTAGATTAGTCCCATAGACCACCTCAAAAGGGCCCATATGCATTGTATGATTTGTTGAACAGTTGTAAACGAACTCTGCTTGAGATGGAACAATGTCCCACTGCCTAGTCTTCTCCCCTTACTGGTGACTATAACAGATTTACAAGGTTATTGCTTGTCACCTCCATCTTTCCATCAGTTTGTGGATGATACACGCTATACTAAAATTGAGTTGTGTGCCCATCTTTCTCCATGGTCAACCCCAAAAATGGCCAATGAATTTCGAGTTTCGGTCAGAGACAAGGCTTCTTGGCACATCATGGAGAAGAACAATTTCTTTGAAGTAGAGATTGGTGATGCTTATCGAATTCTATTTTCTTCCGAAATGGCACAAAATGTGACATCTTTGATAATCGATCTACCACTACCATAATGGAATCACAATATCTTTTAGGCTGGAGTAGACCCAAATGAAGTCTGCTCACATCGACCCATGGATCAGATGGGACAGGACGGAAAGAAGCATGTATAATCCAGTATTTCTTGCCCTCTAATTAACCAAAGACAATGTTTTATCAGGGGTGAAATGGCATTCATTGTGCAACTCCTTCAATACACTCTCATAGAGAACAATCCTGATTGTAAGGTCAGGCATTCTTGAAAAGAAACCCATTGTGTACACCTTTTTTTTCCGTGTCGTTGCGCCTTACAAACGTCTACCTAAATATTGTGGAAATACGGATTGTCGCTATACGAATCAATCTCACAAGTGTTCAAACCTGGTCACCATTGCTCACATGGTAAACAACAGAGTGACCTGGCAGCTCAAAGCATCGACCATCCAATTCAAGACCCTGACCTTGTGCTTGATTTGTCCAAATTTCACATGGTGATAGGTCCACACCATACATATAATCACTGGTGCTTCTCATTACTAAGAATATATATATTCAGAAATGCAAAAGTCGCAACAATACGATCATCTTCTCCTCTCATGAATAAAAAAATGTTCAGAGTCCATAGATAGGACGGTTAGAGACCCTTGATTGCTCTGATATTTTTAGCAGTGGACCATAAACGGTTCAGATTTAATTTATTGATCATGACACCAGTGGATCCGAACTCAAACAGGTTAAAATTTTTCAGAGTGTTATTGTTTCCATGTTAATGTTAGAGTCCTTGATAATTTAACAGTGGCCCTAGTGCAAAAATTTCCTAACGCATACCATAGCTTTCAACTGGCATAACTTTATGAATGGTCATTAGAATTTCTGTTACAAGATATCGTTGGAAAGTGATAGGTGGTCATTGTCCCCTGAAAGATTTTGTAAAATAAGGTTATTTTAGGGATCAAATCTCCATTGAAGTCAAACTGTACTAATATTTAGCAATTTTTTTATCATGTTCTGGTTGAAGGGTTCAATCACATCTTAGAGTCTATGTGTGAGTTATATAAGAGTGTTTGAATCAGTTTAAATCTTTTCTAATTTTTAGTAAGTTTATTATTTCAGTAAAGTTTGTTACTCATGTGTGAGTCATCTAAGAGTGTTTGATTAGTTTAAACATCTTTACTATTTTTAGTAAGTTTATTATTTTAGAAAAGTTTACTGCTCTAGCAAGTTTAGGAGTTTAATCTTACCGAAGGATGTCAATTATAGTGTAGAGGACAATTTTCATTGTTATAAATTGTATAAAAAATTGGGTGGATTTTTCCTTGTAGATTCAAAGTTTATCAAAGGGGGAAGAATACGTAGCTAATGTTTTCCATGCTCCTGTTTATGTCAAATGGTCATACCCTTTCTCTATTGCCGGTGGACTCATCCCCCTTAAACCCATGTAGAGGACTTACAAAGGAGGCCAGTTTCTCTAGGAGTGTTGAGTGTGGGACCCACCAGGGGTGGGTATGGCGTAACCTGCACAATGGGTGAGCCCAATCTTGAAAGGTGGACACCCTAAAATCAAGACAATTCATTCTTGATGTGGGCCACCACATGAATTTGGAGGTTTTTAGATGGTTGTCTATTTTTTCTGGTTGACACTAGTAAATATGCCATCGAATCTGCACATTACGTGTGCCCTGTCGTGATGATGTGATGCCACAAAAATCAGGCCTATACTTTCATTAAATTGGCTAATTACATTAAACAATGAACACCCACTCAACTTACTAAATCCACACGTGACCAACCTCTTATGTAGTCAGCCTGATTTTTGGGGCGTTACAGGCCAACCTTACCAAACAGGTTGAGGGTCTCACAAACGCGCATACACACAGATGGGGCAGGTGCAGCCATTGAAAAATAACTTGTTCTACAAGGTCTAGTAGATTATATACACAAGTTGAAAAACATCTAACTATAGCAACGCACGCAATTCCTTGGTGTGGCACTTGGCTCATCAAGGATATGTCCCACAAAATGGACTGTTCTGATTTCATACACCTAAGAAGCGAGTCTTACATGTCTTGGACCAATGTCTAACTTGTACACCAAATGGGCCCATAACATTACAATATATAATTGCTTGTTGTCCAATCCAATGGTCCCATCGACATGTCCTCAACCCACCCCATCCACTGGAAGAAAACCACCGTGCTGGAACATACTGGGCCACAAACATCTTCATTATCCATTAGGTCAAATCGGACACCAATGATGTGATGTGATTAGTCATGCTGGAGAAACCCTCCACAAAAGCATAAGCAAATATTGCTAATTTGTTGCCTGTTCATTGGACAACAGTTTGGAGCTTGAACCACAGTATCAAACTAAAACACGCCAATAGCGATGAATTTTGCCAGCATTCACTCAATACTGATTCAGACCCATTCATCTTAGATGATCCCACCAGGGATGGACCACATGGGAAAAGCACCATTGATAAGATATCCTTACTATTCCAAGAAGGGGTTTGAAATAATGAATGTTTCTAAGAGTCCTTTGATAGCTGGTGAAAAATGAAAATATCTGATCAGTGGACCTTTTGCCAAATAGCCCATCCGGAGTTGGACCTACTAGACGAATGATTCAGAATCACAAGGCCACTGAAACTAGTGAACCACATCATTTACACAAACTTTCTGATACTTTTTGATGCAGATAACAATGGAAAATGCAAGTAACAATAAACTCCCCCACTTGAGGGGCCCTTCATATCCAGCTTCATCTCTAGTTCTAGCTTCTGCATACTGTTGCAAGCGACAGCAATTGCATATACAAATACATGGACACCCAATAAAGCAACCTTGTATCGGGAGTATCTTCCGTAAAAGAAAAAGAAGAAGAAGAAAACAAAACAAAAAAAAAAAAAAAGAGTCAGGCGCACTACGTAACTACACTGCATACTATATTCCTCGACTATCTGATGAGCCCCACATAGAGGGCTGAGATTTCAACGGATGGTAATGACAGAGTCCAAGAGCAAATTGAAGCAAAGTGAGACCCCCGGATGTAATTAATGAATAAGAGGACACCTTTCTCACCATTGATTCATCCATTCATTTCTAATTATTCCTTCAGGAAAAACAATGTATTAATTGAAACTAGCATTTAGTGGACCAAAGGAACTATAATCAATTGACCAAATTTCATAATTGATATTGATCGCCTATATGTATATGCAACTCAAGTGTCATGTGTAAAGGACGCATATGGATAGACGACATGGATAAACACATCTATCAACGTGGGGCCCATGATTGATATGATTCTTAGATTAATTCAATCATTCCCATCGAATCTAAACCCAGGTTGAAATTTACAATAGACCAAATGAAATTCCATACCACCTAATCCCACTTTTACAACATTCCAAAACGGGACTAGTGCTGCTATGTGACTTATGATCTCATAAGGGCCAATCTTACATTCTCATTGGTTGTTGTAGTCACCTGCAAGAAACCATTCCTTGGTGAGCACAGCCCACACATAATAACCTACTTCAAAAATAATTCGACGTGGATGTGTATCTGCTACTTCCCTATAGCAGGTTTTTTATGTTTCAATTTGAGTCCGCACCATTGAATATCCTACAAACATTCCACCAATTCACCGTCCTTGCCACTAGTCTGGCCAACTTAAGTAGGGAAACAAAATCCAAAACACTAGCTAGATTAGTCCCATAGACCACCTCAAAAGGGCCCATATGCATTGTATGATTTGTTGAACAGTTTTAAACGAACTGTGCTTGAGATAGAACAATGTCCCACTGCCTAGTCTTCTCCCCTTACCGGTGACTATAACAGATTTACAAGGTTATTGCTTGTCACCTCCATCTTTCCATCAGTTTGTGGATGATACACGCTATACTAAAATTGAGTTGTGTGCCCATCTTTCTCCATGGTCAACCCCAAAAATGGCTAATGAATTTCGAGTTTCGGTCAGAGACAAGGCTTCTTGGCACATCATGGAGAAGAACAATTTCTTTGAAGTAGAGATTGGTGATGTTTATCGAATTCTATTTTCTTCCGAAATGGCACAAAATGTGACATCTTTGATAATCGATCTACCACTACCATAATGGAATCACAATATCTTTTAGGCTGGAGTAGACCCAAATGAAGTCTGCTCACATCGACCCATGGATCAGATGGGACAGGACGGAAAGAAGCATGTATAATCCAGTATTTCTTGCCCTCTAATTAACCAAAGACAATGTTTTATCAGGGGTGAAATGGCATTCATTGTGCAACTCCTTCAATACACTCTCATAGAGAACAATCCTGATTGTAAGGTCAGGCATTCTTTAAAAGAAACCCATTGTGTACACTTTTTTTTTCCGTGTCGTTGCGCCTTACAAACGTCTACCTAAATATTGTGGAAATACGGATTGTCGCTATACGAATCAATCTCACAAGTGTTCAAACCTGGTCACCATTGCTCACATGGCAAACAACAGAGTGACCTGGCAGCTCAAAGCATCGACCATCCAATTCAAGACCCCGACCTTGTGCTTGATTTGTCCAAATTTCACATGGTGATAGGTCCACACCATACATATAATCACTGGTGCTTCTCATTACTAAGAATATATATATTCAGAAATGCAAAAGTCGCAACAATACGACCATCTTCTCCTCTCATGAATAAAAAAATGTTCAGAGTCCATAGATAGGACGGTTAGAGACCCTTGATTGCTATGATATTTTTAGCAGCGGGCCATAAACGGTTCAGATTTAATTTATTGATCATGACACCAGTGGATCCGAACTCAAACAGGTTGAAATTTTTCGGAGTGTTATTGTTTCCATGTTAATGTTAGAGTCCTTGATAATTTAACAGTGGGCCTAGTGCAAAAATTTCCTAACGCATACCATGGCTTTCAACTGGCATAACTTTATGAATGGTCATTAGAATTTCTGTTACAAGATATTGTTGGAAAGTGATAGGTGGTCATTGTCCCCTGAAAGATTTTGTAAAATAAGGTTATTTTAGGGATCAAATCTCCATTGAAGTCAAACTGTACTAATATTTAGCAATTTTTTTATCATGTTCTGGTTGAAGGGTTCAATCATATCTTAGAGTCTATGTGTGAGTTATATAAGAGTGTTTGAATCAGTATAAATCTTTTCTAATTTTTTGTAAGTTTATTATTTCAGTAAAGTTTGTTATTCATGTGTGAGTCATCTAAGAGTGTTTGAATAGTTTAAACATCTTTACTATTTTTAGTAAGTTTATTATTTTAGAAAAGTTTACTGCTCTAGCAAGTTTAGGAGTTTAATCTTACCCAAGGATGTCAATTATAGTGTAGAGGACAATTTTCATTGTTATAAATTGTATAAAAAATTGGGTGGATTTTTCCTTGTAGATTCAAAGTTTATCAGAGGGGAAGAATACATAGCTAATGTTTTCCATGCTCCTGTTTATGTCAAATGGTCATACCCTTTCTCTATTGCCGGTGGACTCATCCCCCTTAAACCCATGTAGAGGACTAACAAAGGAGGCCAGTTTCTCTAGGAGTGTTGAGTGTGGGACCCACCAGGGGTGGGTATGGCGTAACCTGCACAATGGGTGAGCCCAATCTTGAAAGGTGGGCACCCTAAAATCAAGACAATTCATTCATGATGTGGGCCACCACATGAATTTGGAGGTTTTTATATGGTTGTCTATTTTTTCTGGTTGACGCTAGTAAATATGCCATCAAATCTGCACATTACTTGTGCCCTGTCGTGATGATGTGATGCCACAAAAATCAGGCCTATACTTTCATTAAATTGGCTAATTACATTAAACAATGAACACCCACTCAACTTCTAAATCCACACGTGACCAACCTCTTATGTAGATCAGCCTGATTTTTGGGGCGTTACAGGCCAACCTTACCAAACAGGTTGAGGGTCTCACAAACGCGCATACACACAGATGGGGCAGGTGCAGCCATTGAAAAATAACTTGTTCTACAAGGTCTAGTAGATTATATACACAAGTTGAAAAACATCTAACTATAGCAACGCACGCAATTCCTTGGTGTGGCACTTGGCTCATCAAGGATATGTCCCACAAAATGGACTGTTCTGATTTCATACACCTAAGAAGCGAGTCTTACATGTCTTGGACCAATGTCTAACTTGTACACCAAATGGGCCCATAACATTACAATATATAATTGCTTGTTGTCCAATCCAATGGTCCCATCGACATGTCCTCAACCCACCCCATCCACTGGAAGAAAACCACCGTGCTGGAACATAGTGGGCCACAAACATCTTCATTATCCATTAGGTCAAATCGGACACCAATGATGTGATGTGATTAGTCATGCTGGAGAAACCCTCCACAAAAGCATAAGCAAATATTGCTAATTTGTTTCCTGTTCATTGGACAACAGTTTGGAGCTTGGACCACAGTATCAAACTAAAACACACCAATGGCGATGAATTTTGCCAGCATTCACTCAATACTGATTCAGACCCATTCATCTTAGATGATCCCACCAGGGATGGACCACATGGGAAAAGCACCATTGATAAGATATCCTTACTATTCCAAGAAGGGGTTTGAAATAATGAATGTTTCTAAGAGTCCTTTGATAGCTGGTGAAAAATGAAAATATCTGATCAGTGGACCTTTTGCCAAATAGCCCATCCGGAGTTGGACCTACTAGACGAATGATTCAGAATCACAAGGCCACTGAAACTAGTGAACCACATCATTTACACAAACTTTCTGATACTTTTTGATGCAGATAACAATGGAAAATGCAAGTAACAATAAACTCCCCCACTTGAGGGGCCCTTCATATCCAGCTTCATCTCTAGTTCTAGCTTCTGCATACTGTTGCAAGCGACAGCAATTGCATATACAAATACATGGACACCCGATAAAGCAACCTTGTATCGGGAGTATCTTCCGTAAAAGAAAAAGAAGAAGAAAACAAAACAAAAAAAAAAAAAAGAGTCAGGCGCACTACGTAACTACACTGCATACTATATTCCTCGACTATCTGATGAGCCCCACATAGAGGGCTGAGATTTCAACGGATGGTAATGACAGAGTCCAAGAGCAAATTGAAGCAAAGTGAGACCCCAGGATGTAATTAATGAATAAGAGGACACCTTTCTCACCATTGATTCATCCATTCATTTCTACCCTCCATAAAGGCTTCTTGGTGAGAACAGACATGAGAAGACCTCGACTTTACATAATGGGGGGCCTCTTTAGCCTTTCTAATTCACAAGAGCTGGGTACCGCTCCATAGTTTCTGTGATCTTTCTTCAGATGGGAGATAATCCCGTCTGTCTTCTTAATCCCATCGCCTTACACAGCTTCCTGTCCAGAGGCAACAATTGGAACACTGCTAGAATGATAAGGCTTGGACGGAATCTGGTTCCCTTCAGCCTGAAGTCTCCTGATTCTTGCCTTGTCGAGCCGTGCTCGCCGTACAACTTCTTGGATCTGGCGATCATGGTCCTTGAGCATCTGATCAACATTACCCGTCGGACGTAGCAATGGTCCCGAGTAGTGGATCTTTTTCCCCTTTGAGCCATAACCCAGCTGCATAAAAGTTACCAAGTCATCCATTCTGGAGATTAAAGAAAAAATAAATGGAGAAATAAGCAAGTCACAGAACAAGTTCCGCTGCATCCCTTTTCATCAAGATTAACTGCACAAGGCACAAGAACTTGTGATGTGGCAATGAAGTGTCGGGAGCAACAACACAATGTTTAGATTATATGGGAAATGGAGCATTGTCAGACACCAACAGCAACACTTCTTGCGATTGTCATCCAATCAAAGATCAGATTCTCAGAGTGATGTGTACTAGGTTCCAGTTGATCCCACCATCTATTCTTATCACCACTCGATCTTGACTTGTGAATAAAGCTTACCAATAGTTCAGTTTCACGATCAGTTTCTCTGACTAATGTAATGTAGGCATTTGTTTCCACAGGCTTCTATCAATTATGGAAAAAAAAAAAAAAAAACAAGTTTCAATTTTCACAGAGTTCAACAAGAAGATGAACGGCTGAGAAAAAAGGTGTGAAGTACTCACCAAAATAGGGTCCTTACTGCTCATTTTTCCATCTTCTTTTGGGCAAGATATCCGATCATGCATTCTGGTCGATTCAGAGGCCTCAGTGCCAGATTCAGCAAACCTTCCGTTCGTGGATTCTGAGTTAGAAGAACCACTTTTCTCCCTGCGATCATCGGATAATATCTTCCTCCTAGCTGCTACCAAATCAGACAAGGCTGACAAATCAGCCTCAGCCGAAACATTTGAAGCATCATCCTCATTCTTTCGGGCCTTTGCCCATGCACCCCGGTGAACTAATGGCCCTGAATGTGAAGCTCTATAACGTACATGCCCCTGAGAATCTTCACTTGCTTCTTCTAAGGCCCGAGCTTGTCTCGGTGGGTCAATTGGGAAGCCAGAAGCAGCTTCCTCCAGATTGGGATTAAATTTCTCACTACGGCTCTTGGAATTGGATTGGCCTTGTCTTTTCTGTAATAAGATTATAAGAATGTAAAATGCATAATAAAGGGAAAATTTTTGAAAAAAAAAAAACTGAGAAACTAGAATGGGGGGATGTGACGACTTTTTCAAACAGATCAGAGTACATGAATATGAATACCCACACACTTCACGACACCTACTAAATTATGTTGAACTTAAATTGCTTATTTACAGCACAAGATCATCATCATCCTACTGTTATGTAATATACTATACACTTCTAGAAAGGGAGGAGGAGAAAAAAGAAAAGTAAAGAAAAACAATTTAAGTATATTAAGAACAGTTCCTACAAATTCCAAATCTTGCCTATAACCTAAAGATTCATAAAAACTCTAGAGCCCTCAACCCTCGGATTTTGAAATTCAGATTCAAAATACCCAAACTGCAAGTCATGAGATATCCTGCTCCCAAACCCTTGACTCTTTCTGTTATCATCTGTTGTTCTTTCCATGGTATCAGCGAGGCTATTGCCTATTAGTGGAAAGGATATTGGTCATTTTGCCTATTGAATAGATGTTTCAAGATGATGATTGGACCTTATAACCTTCATAGAGACGTTAGCAATGTCCCCAAAGCTTTTCAATGACGTGTGGCATGGCCAATCATTGATCCAGACAGTTCATTCAATCAAACCACAGTGAGCAAGCCATGGTGCAAAAAAGCATGCCACTAGATGATCCCAACCATCTGATCAATAGCATGAAAAATGGACAGTCAAGATCAAGTGGATCACCTAGAAACATCGATTAGATAGGCCCCAACAATCAACATGGATTGCTTATAATTCCAAAGGAGCACTACAGCTTGTTGGTTCTGAGCATCCATTCCATGGCTCGTAAGAAAAGGATGTTCGTAACAGAATGGCCACTTTCGAAGGGTTAAGATCATATGATCAGCACATTTTTAGAACCCTGGCTTACCCCTAGTGGTACGAATAAGTGGACATCTAGATTGATGGCTGGCCATCCCACATGTCAATAAAAAGCTTTCGGGACATTGCTTATATCCCCATGAAGGCAGGGGTGTTCACATTTCCCATATACAGCTTTTCTACGCCCACATGCATTTACAAGGCAGCTCGTGTACATACCAACAGATGTGCCACGACAGCACATAGATACAAGATTGAATCCATCAATCAGGGGGTCCCACTATCTAGATGCTCTGACCCAAGAATCAAGTTGATCCACTAATCAGGTGGGCTGAAAGAATACAAACCTCTCCCATGACTCTTCAAAAAGAAACAAAAAAAAAAACCCTCTCCCATATATATTCATCACCATCATCATCATCATCATCTAAGCCTTATACCAACTAATCGGGGTCGGCTAAATGAATGCTTTTCCAACATTCCACTCTATCAAGGGCCATAACTTCAGTTAGGTCATCAAGCCTTTTCTTACCACATCCACCCATGTCCTTTTGAGTATCTTCCCCTAGAGCCTTCAACTTGTACAAACTCACTCCTAAACGGCACGGGCCTTAGTCTCCGTTGCACACATTGTTGTCATGTTCGATCGCATATGCCTTTTTTTTTAGAAGGATCACATATGCGATCTGGGATAGAATGCAATGGCATACTTTTTTCTGCAATAGATAAGCAATCACATATGCAAGTATGCGATGGTATTCTTTGCAAGTTGTGCTTCTTCTTTTTTTTTGGTAAATTGTAACTTGTACTTATAAATTAAGTTATAACTTGTAACTTATTGAGTTCTTCAAGTTATCAAGTTATCATTTATCAATAATATTTCTATGTTCAAAATTTTTAATAATTAATTCTCTCTTAATTTAACATGTTTGTTTTGTTAAATTTTATGTAAATATAACAGGAGTGATTAAATATAACTTATTTTATAGATGGTCTAATAGTCTCAAGCACTCATACTACAATGAAATAGGTTTTTTTTTTTAAAAAAAAAAAACAATCCGATCACTATTAGTAATTAGGCATAGTTTTTCCTAATTTTTTAGAATTTTTTTTTCCTTTTTGAACATACTTTTAATTTTTTTCAAAAAAAAAAAACAAAACAAAATGTGACCACATATGTGATTATGCGATGGCATATGCAAACAACATATGCCAATCGCATACGATGGCATATGCGATTTGACAACATTGTTTGCACATGAACAAACCATCTAAGGCTACTTTTCCTCATCTCGTTACCTATTGGGGCTACCCTATATTCCCTCGGATATCCTAGGTTTAGAATCAACTGAGGACCTAGGGTAGCAAACAAATTAGAGACCCAAACTTAAGACACATTTGTTTTCGTGAGAAGTAAAACTAGAGATCCAAACTTAGGATCCCTTGTATTGTTGTTAATATGGAATCTGACCCTATTTAAACTATACATTAAATTAGAAACTCAAGTCAGGACCCTAGAATTTTATGGAATTTAGCTCACAACGTTCTATTGGATAGCAAAAATTGCCTTACTTCAGAAAATTGTATATATTTAATTACAACTCCGATCGAGGAAATTCAAAAGCCCAATCGTAGCTTGATAAGTCTACTTTCAAGGAAAATTTAGTGGAAAATGGAAGTTCCATGGTTTATAGTACCGATTTTAGGTTATTGTAGAATTAGTCAAAAATCATCCATTTTTTGACAACGTTCAGTCTGAATTTTATGAATTTTTGTAGAACTCAAAATCATGCGAAATTTTGTAGGATGTTAGTAGACTTGTAGTTGCCACCTCCAAAAAATTAAAAAAAATTTGAGACCAAGCTAGGGTCTAGAAGTATCGAAAACATCAATGGGAAGAACATCTTCAGAACCTGAAGTTTCTACACTATCTCAACTCAGTTCCTTTTAAATCTTCGTGTAAACCCTCTTCAATCCACCTAATCTTCTTCGTAACTTAGCGCTCATTCAGCGCATTTAGATTTCCTTTTATTAATCGTAAGTCACAGTGCTCCATTTCAAACGCTTGGACTGATGCCACTGGAAGCGGAACGTTTGTGAGTAGAGTAGTGATACCTAAAATCAGTACCATAAAACTATGAATTTCCATTTTCCACTTTTTTTTTCTTGAAACTAGACTTATCAAGCTACAATTGGGCTTTTGAATCGCCTCGATGAGAGTTTTAATTAAATAGATATGATTTTCTGAAGTCAAGCCATTTCTGTTGTCCATTGTTTGTCCAACAAAACGTGGTGAGCTAAATTCCTTAAAATTCTTATAGAGTCTTGTTTTGAGTTTCTAATCTAATTTATGGTATAAATAGGGTCAGATTCCATATTAACAAATATGCAAGGGATCCTAAGTTTGGATCTCTAGTTTTACTCCTCATGGAAGCAAGGGGTCCTAAGTTTAGGTCTCTAATTTGATCACTACCCTATTGGCGCTACTCTATATTCCCTCGAATGCATTCATTTCTAATTATGACCTTCCTTGTCTTGTCACTCATCCATCTCAACATCCTCATTTCAGCTATACTCTTTCTATGGACATGTTCCTTGACTACCTAACATTTTGTCCCCCAAGGCATGGCCGGTATTATAGCCATCCCATAAAATTTACCTTTCAATTTAAGACTTTAAGTGGTATGTGGCCATCACATAACACTCTAGAGGCACCTTGATTTCTTCCACCCTACTTAAATTCTATGGGCAACATCCTTCCCAATCTATCCACTTTATAAATAAAAATAAAAATAAAAAGTAGTAATTTTGAGAAACTTCTAGTGAGCAACCTCCACTAATTCCTCATTCCCACTCCTATTGTTACTAAAATTGTGCTCCATATACTTAGTTTTAGTCTTAACTAATTTTATATCTTTTAAATTCTAAAGCACCTCTCCATATATCTAGATATGTTTATGCCCTCCCTCGTCTTGTCATTCAAAACAATATCATATACAAACAACACACACTGTGGGATCTCTTCCTGTAAATGCTTCATTCACTCGTCCATAACCCATGCAAAAAGGTACGGGCTCAATGCCAACCCCTTGTGCAAGGCTACAATAATTGATAATCACTTGTCTCTCCACTAGTGGTCCTTACATTTGCTATAGCTCTCTCATATATATCCTTAATCATGTTAATATATTATCTTGAAACTCCTCTCTCCCAACACCCACCAAATTAGCTCTCTAGGGACACTATCATAAGCTTTCTCTAAGTCAATAAAGAGCATGTGGAGACCCTCCCTCCTCTCCCTATGTTTGTCCATCAATTGTCTAAGTATGAAAATAACTTCAATGGTAGACTCCCTGGCATAAACCAAACTGATTTTTTGATACATCCGTTTCATGTCTTAGTCTTTACTTAATCACTCGTACCCAAAGTTTCACAGTATGGCTCATGAGTTTAGTCCCACAATAGTTAGTGCAACTCGGTGTCTCTTTAATTCTTATAAATACGCACCATAGTACTTTTCCTCCATTTGTCTAGCATTTTCTTTGATCTTATAATCTTCTTGGACAACTTTTCCAACCAAAATAACCTAGTATCTCCCAAATACTTCTAAACCTTTATTTATTGGTATACCATCTAGTCCAAGGGCCTTTTTTCATTTTCATCTTTCTCAAAGCTTCTTTTAGTTCAAATATCCTAATGGTATGAAATATCTATGGACTGACATTATTTGAGTTTGTGGTTCCATATCTCCATGCTCTCAGAGTGATTGTCATTTAACACGTTCTGAAAATAGCTTCTCCACCTTTCATTAATCTTATTGTGCTTGACTAGTACCCTCTGGTCATTGTTCTTAATGCATCTAACACAATCTAGGTCCCTACACTCCTTCTCTCTCATTTTTGCAAGTTTGAAGACACCTTTCTCACTCTCTCTTGTCCCCAATTGTATTGTAAAATCATCATAAGCTTTAAGTTTAGCATGACCTACTTTCTTAACAATATTTTTGGCGTGTCTATATTGTTCAAGATTTTCATTGTTTCTAACACCTTACCAGACTTTGAAACATGAACATTTCTCATTAATAGCTCAACATCTCATTCCACAAAACGTTTACTTCTTCCTTGTCATTCCACTTACATTGTTCTCTGCTTTTAAATTCCACCACCAAGTTTTCTAACACCTATTAATTCCATTCCCTTCCATCTCTTAATGTAAATATCCATAATCATTAACCTATGTTGCGCAGTAAACCAGGTATCACCTTGCAATCCTTACATTTTGAAGGTTGCATATTTGACTTGTATATTATACATTTTTTAAAGTTATTAAATGTTTCTCTCTTCTCTAAGTATGTGATTGCTAAAGATAGATTGCATACCATTTAAGTCTCCTCCTACAAATACCCTCTCTCCGTTCAGAATTTCTTGTATTAGTCCATCCATATCCTCCCATAATTCTCTTAACTCTATCCTCTAACCCTATCCCACAGCGCATATGCACTAATAACATCGGTTATCTCCTCTCCTAACACAAATTCTATTAACAAAATCCTATCAATTATTCTCTTAACATCTACAACTTTATCCTCTAAATCTTTATTTACCACTTTTTTTTAGAGATTTATTTACCACTATCCCTACCCCATTTCTATGATTGTCCTTTCCTCCATGGAAAATCTTACATCCAATAATTCCTTGAGTTTTGGCCCCTTTCCACTTGGACTCCTGCACACAAGCTATGTTAACTCTCCTTTGTTTCATCATATCCAGTAATTCCATACTCTTACTAGTCAAATGTTCCTATATTCCATGAGGCAAGACAATCCTATTCTCCTGGACTAGCTTCTTTACCCTCATGTGTCTAGAATGGCATGGGAACCCTTGCCTACTTCTCACAGCAACTGGGCACTGTTATGGCGCATCGCTGTCAGAGAAGTCCCTAGCCAACCCTTGCCTATTTCTCATTGCACCCTCAGCATGAGTTTGGAATGTCCGTTGTTCAGATTCATGTTCGGGGTTTTGACATAAGTTTGACACTGGCTGCCAGCCTAACACAAACCTCCTTTATCCTAGCTCAGGACTGGCAATGAGAGCTTAAAACTTCCACAGGTGCAATATAACAGACTACTACATAGGTTTATTACAATCAAGCACTATCTAATACTCTATTACATAGGTTGATTACAATCAACGAGCTTTTCCCATGTATACTACCATATGTATATATTTACAGTATGTATAAATCGTCAGTCTGATCTTTTCCTTCTTTTAGAAAGTGATTTGAAGCCTGCAAACACATGATTCTACATCTGCATCTTAACAATTACATGAAATGAAAGCCAGTGCAGAAGCTGGAAGCCAAAGATCCTAAACAACATGGACAAATGCATCAATTGCCTCAATGATCCTTTCTAAAAACACAACAACAAACCTGAAAATCATAGGGAAAAAGGAAGATAAAAGAGAAGCTCTGGTCGTAAATCAATTGGAATATTACCTCTATTGACAAGGCTAACTCAGCATTGGCATCAGGTGCCGGAATTGCTCTAGATTCTCTTGGTCCTTTCCTCTCTTGGTCAACCCTCTGCACTTTGCCACCATTTTGCCTGTCATTATCGACAATTTGAAGCATACCATCAGGATAGCTGTGGTAAGGTGCTAACCGAGCTCATCACAGCTCTAAGCAAATAGAAATCATTTAAAATTAGTTTTGTCTACAAAATGATGCATGCTAAGATCTTCTCATTGTATAATGATGACTACACAACCAATCTAACATAAATCTAAACACTGAACCACAATCCAACTGATTGATGTACTATGTGTGGACTTCTAATGCCAGACTTAAATTAATAGATGGCGTTGGCATACAATTTAGAAGTCATGGCGATTATTTCAGTAGAGAGTGATGGAGTGGGGAAGGGACAGAGGGAATGCCACGCTTAAGGATGACAAGAAATACCTATCACCTATGAGATCCCAAATGAAAACCTTGGGTGGGGAGTGATAAGTGGGGGAAGGAACAGAGGGAGAGGCGTAGTTAGTGATGACAACGAACACCTATGGGATCCCACTGGAAGCACAAAAACCCTCTAATCATCATTAATTAAAGAGAGCAAAATAAGAGGGATAAGGTTAGTGTAAGAAATAATATTGAAGTCAAACAGATATACAGGCCAGAAGGTGCCAAAAAAGACCGGAGGAGAGAGTGGGGGGAAAGAGTCCCATTGGAACCACAAAAACCTCTAATCATCATTAACAATAGAGAGACGAGAAAATACGAGGGAAGAACACACATATATGAAAATCGAAAAGGTATATGGGCCAGCAGGTAGCAAAAAGGAAAAATTGATAATAATATTAAAATGGCTTTATGCATCTGTGCAAATTTCTGTCTGGTGTATATGCCTTTAAGATAATTTCACAGGCACAGTACAAAAATCTACACAATAGTGTTTTGATATTAGAAATCTAGGCATCATATTTTTCACATTCTCAATTGCCATAATAATGTGAATGGGTAAATTAGTGGACTGATGGTATGCACCTTCTAGCTTCCTCATCCCGTACTTTTGCATCAAATTCTTTGCTTGGAGGATATTTGGGCAAGCTTGAAGGATCACAAGGAAGTGGTCTTGTTGTAAAGAACTGAAAGAATCAAACAAATTAGACAATCAATTTTGTCCCATATATGGATCACAAAAGCTGCTCTATGATGGAAAGGCAAAATGGTTCAGTAATATCATCAATAAAACAAAACAGCTAAAAAGCAAAATAGGAAAGCCCCTGTCATGAATGAAATATATAGTAATATGTTAAAGGCACTAACGTCCAACATTTAAAAAAAAAATTAAATGTCTTTGGACTGGCCAATATGGCCGCATGGCATCCATATCAGCCGCAGCCAAAACAGGTTTCCTAAAGAATCCGTGGTGATATTGGCCAGTATCAACCATCACATCCCAGGCATATCGGCTGCGGGGTGATGCACTTAAAAGGGTTTTATCTGTTTTTTTACCACCTTTCCCCTCTTTTTTCCTATTTTTCTTGTTCCAAGGATAGGGGAGCCAAGAAAACCATTTTTACTAGATCTAAGCCCATTTTGGAGATCAAAACACAAAATTTGATCATAATTAAATAAACTAAATCAAAGTGGGGCCATTTTAGGGAAAATTGGAAAAAGGAGCAAACCATCACTTCTTCGTTCTTCTTCTTCTTCTTCTTCTTCTTCTTCTTCTTCTTTTTGTTGTTGTTTGAACGATGATTTTTCTTATTGTTGTTGTTGTTGTATTTCAATGTAAGTGGCCCTAACTCACTAAATCATGTTTGATTTGTGTTGGATTAGGGCCTATTTTGTTTGTTTTCCCAACTTTTGTGATTTTTGAGTTTTGACCAATTCATATTTGTGCATATTAAACAGACATATGGTGATTTTTAACACACAATTAAATAGCATATATTATACATTTCACGACTGCTGCTGCCATGCACATCATGATATAAAGAAATTGCATATACAGTTGTGAAACATGGGGTGAAATACAAGATCTAACAGAATGAAGAAAGTGAAAGTTGTGAGATATTGCCACTGCCATGTATATCATGATAGTTACTAGTAGCATCCTATTCCCAAGGGTCGTCTTTGGTATTGATTTGGAAAAACGGAAGAAGAAAAAAAAAAAAGATGGCATGTAATGATCAAATAAAATTGTGAAACTCCCCTCTTAACAGCGTGAACCTCCATCCATAGCATCCCTTGTAAAGGTGGAAGTCATGTCTTTAGAGCTGAAGCTTTGGCCTTGAGCAGTGCTTTAAATATCGACAATATCGGCCAATATATCCCAGGATATATCTTGTATCTCACCTTTGCGATACGAAACGGATAGGTAGTGCCGATATATCCCACCTAATCGATTTGGTGAACATTTTCAATTTCGGATCCTTTTTTTTTGTTGTAAATCACATTAAATCAGTGTCAAATGATTACAAATCTATAATTCTTCATGTTTTCCATGAAAAATCATGGATTTGGAACTTTGATTTCGAGATTTAAGGAGATGGACCAAGTTGCAGAAAATTGGGAAAAATCGAAATTTCTCAACTTCTCGCAAATCAGTTGCAATCTTTGTATCCAAACACAAAATCAAACATGTATGTAACTTGATCTAATGATTCTTCTTTTCCTTTTGAATGTATTGCTTGTGTTTCCATGCATGTCTTCTTATGTTTACAAATTATATGAATAGACTTTGAATATACTTGCATCAGTTCAGTTGTACAACGCATATATTAGGACCCCATGAAAAGGAAACCCCTAATGTGGACTTTTTTTTTGTAATGTTCTGATTTCTAAGTGCGTATTGATATCAACAATCCCTGAAGTTTCATTGAAAATTTCCACCAATTTCCCAATGTTTCCATGTTTCCCAACAACAGCGATACATTATGCGATACAACCGATATATCCCATGCGATAACCAATATGTATCCGTATCCCAAGGGTGCGATACATTACGCGATAACAATATTTAAAACATTGGCCTTGAGATAATAGTTTTGCCTCTTAGCTTCTAAGCTCTTGGGTCCAATAATTACTGAAGGGGATTTTTTTTTATATGATCTCTAGGGCCCTGAAGGGTGATGATGAACCGTGGAAGCTATATGTATATCGTGTTTTCGTGTCAGACCTAAAACACACTAAGAACAAATGATAAATGAGAACAATCAAACTGACAGATCTTAGATCCAACTTGGTATCATCACCATAGTTTGATTCAGCAAGCAAAACCAGGTATGTTTAGTTCGATCACCTCTGCATACAAGAATGTCTACAGGTTACGCGTTACTATATATGTAGTAGCTTGATTTGATAAGTAGGAATTAAATAAAGTGGGTCTAAACATGTTACGAGAGATCTTAACTACTGATTTAAAAGTAAAATAATCATAAATACTAAACTATAGATCCTCAAAATTAAAGTAAACAAATAGATGAAAATTTGATCAACTATACACCATTGAAAAGGATCTTGTCCATCTCACTAGATTCTCCTTTCAGTTCCCTCAATCAAAAAATGGCCAAAATTCTTGATTTCTAAAACCGATGACATATGTGATCATATGATATTTAAAGATTAAAAGAAATAGATGTTTCCAACTGCTATGGCGCTATGGTTTTAACTCCTTGGGATTCTAACATTTACCATTTAAGGTATTATTGCAATTCTAACCATGATTGGTTAAGATGGTAATATCACTAACATATATGCCGATTGATTTAAAACATGCTATTATAACATTTATTGCTTAAGATGATAGTACCATTCTACCCACTAGGTTTTAAGATATTATCACTGTTCTAGGGTTTACTGTTTCCACTGATTTTAAGAAAATCTAAATTTATAATGTATTAAATTGAAATATAATGACAATGAGAAATTTTACAATGTGTACTAGTAACGCTCTTTCCAGTGCTATTTAGTTTGCATGGGATTTCCTTAATACAGTAACTAATAACTGTACAATTTTTAAGAGAACTATGAATCTATGCATGCATGAATCTACTTTTATGGATCTTACAGTGTGTATTCCAAGGTTTTTTTCGGCACTACCTATTTACTTTCAGGGACCTGGTGATTCTTAATACAATTGTGTGCAAAATTTTAAAGAAAAACTATATCCAAATGCATGAGATTAAGCTATCAAAGTAAATTAAGTGAACTAATATGCATGGATTTGAAAGAACAATAAACTATTTTGCATGAATCTATGAAAACAACTAAATTTACTGTGTGAGGACGGCCATCCTCACTAAGCCTTTTAAGTTTGGCCAACAATGCTCACCTACCAAAGAGATTGAGAATTGGAGAAGTCTCAAAAGCAAATCTCATACCTTCTCCTTCCTCTCCAATTCCCCGGGGATTTGAGATATGTTGAAGAAGACTAGACTTTCATATAGGCTCTAAAGAGGGTTTTGGACTTGATTTCCGATGTGAGATTATTCCAAAGTCAATTAGTAACTGTATAGGATGTGTTTCTAGAACACTTTGAAGAATTTTACCGCACTTGACTAGGGCAACGGTGACAAGGCCACTGCCTGCCTGGTACTTTGACCTGTTCAACCAGTTTTATTTCATGTTTATGATGTCTGAACAGAATGGCAACGACAAAGTAGCCAACACAGTGAAATGTCATTCACCTCCACAACCTACTAAACAGCAACCTAGTGGGTCCCACCCTGCTCATCTGAACATGGCCAGGGCAGCGGTGACAAAATCATCTTTTCTATGGTTTCCATCATACATACCAGATAGAGCCCTGAGATCTCCTTTGCCATCAAACATAGAAGTCCGACATAGGGTGACAATGTTACTATCACCCTAACTCCATGGCCCCAAATTTTGATGTTCATACCATGATCTATATAATAATTAAATATGACCAGGTTGATGGTTACAATGCCACCATGAGTATGGAATACTTGATGCAAGCATGATCAAAGGTCACGGGTACAATGAACGTGGGCCACCACTATAGGTCTCATATGAAGTTTTTTTTTTTTTTTTAGATTCAACAACAATTTATTAAGAAAAACTCGCCAGCCGCGAGAAAAGAATACAAAGAAAGAACACACAAAAACCAAAACCAGGAACAACAACCAAAAAAGCCTAAATATTCACAGCCCAGTCCAATAGGAGGCCTTTAACTTTACTAATGACCTCACTAAAACCTTCCTGCTTGTTGCAAAAACACCGCCCGTTCCTGGCACCCCAAATGACCCAAAACACCGCCAAAATTAGCAATCTCTGAGAGGCTCTACCCACCCCTCCAACTCCTCCTCCATGCCAGGCCCAAAGTAGCATATCGACCGATTGTGGCATAACCCAGTCCATCTTATATAAACCCAAGAAATGATCCCACACTCTGGCGGTAAATGGGTAATGAATGATGAGGTGATCAATTGTCTCCTCGTTCTTCATGCACATCAAACATATGCTGGGAAGAACGAGAGCTCCTCTACAAATTATTGACCATTAAAATCCTCTTCCTACCAACGAGCCATGTAAACACCACCACGCAAGGCGGAGCCCCATAGAACCAATGATGGAAAGGAGATACAGATGATTGTGGCCTGTCTCGAAAATGATGCCACAAAGATTTAACGATAAACTTCCCAGATCTACCCCAGGATATGTAGTCCTACATCCAAATCGTTGGCTTTATGTATTTGAGATGATCCAGCAATCCTGCAACATCACCAATCTCCTCCTCTGACATGCTCCTCCGACACCACCCCCGTCCCATTTGCCCAGAAGAACCGTATTGATAATTGTCATCGGCTTACACACCTCTTCCCACTTAAGGAGATGAAATTTCCTTTCTCGAGTCTTTGCGCAACACAGTTGCAAGACATTTGAACATAGATATGAAGTATAGTGGCATGTTGGAAAAAGCCACCTTAAGCAGAGTCAATCGGCCCCCCCAAAGAAAGATAGCAGCATTGCCAAGAGGCCAAATTCCTCTCAATGACTCTATTCCACAAGTGCTTGACCCGCTTACTGATACAAGGGGGCAATCCAAGTTATGTAGATGGAAATTCTCCAATTCTGCAACCAAAAATAGAAGCAAAGCAAGATAACTCCTCCCTACCCACGTGCACACCGAACATCTCAGACTTGGCCACATTAATCTTCAACCTCGAGGCTGCTTCAAAGCTTCACCTTTATCTAACTTTTCTTTCCTTATCTGTTAGTTGTTAGATAGACTATGATTTCAAATTAGAGATTAAATAGAATTTTGTGTAGAATTGTGTGAGTATCCCTTCTCGTAAGGCTATAAATACATGCATCTAAGATATCTTACAATAGTTAATGAGTTGATTCCATCCTCTATAGCATTGAGGTGTTCCTCAGTTTCTCTCGGCCTATGTGCTGAAGGGACTCGAATAGATCCCGCTCGAGTCACTCACAGATCATCATGTTCATGATCTCTTCAATTTTTGTTGCTAGAGGCACTCATAGGGTGTTCAAAGATCGATTATCATGCCAATTCCATTTGACACATCTATCTCTTTCTAGCTGTCCATTTGTCGACAACGACCAAAATGGGCTGCATCAAGTCGTATCAAAGAATGAAGGGTGAATTGGGAAAAATAAAAAGCAGCAGCCAGAATAACGGTTATCTGTTAGGGAGTGTCACGGGGGGTTTTGTTAAATGGAGGGGTTTGTTAGAACCAGATTATAAAAGGGGCATGTGGTCCCGAAAACACGATGGGAGGGGTATTTGGTCCTTATCCCATTTCAGAAATATCCACCTCCACTCCCTCTCAAATGGGATTTTTTTTATTCTGTCCACAGTTTGTCGTAGAAAACACTCCACGAGATCCAAGGACTGTATTTTGTTAGTCACACAGATTGTTAGTTAGTAGCAGAGGCCATTGAAACGTCGTGAAGCATCCAGGTTTAGATGGGTCTCGCAAGCTGGTCAGTTGAAGATCAGGACCATCCAAATGTGCTGATCAATAATCTGACGAAACCAACCTTCCAGATTAATGATCCAGACCAACCAGCCATCCACAGCTGGATTGTGGGGTCCACATGTCCATCAGGTTTACTATTTAATTAGTCGTTAGAGTTACACTTAGTCATGACTCATGACACATTGAGCAAATTCCCATTTACTATTTCCGTCACTTATTTCATGGACCGCATTTTGGGCATTAAAGGATATACAAATGACATCTAATTGGTCCCAATTGAAAGCCAATTCAGTTAGCTTTCAACTGAGCCAAAGATTATGCAATCCCGATATCATTTGTGTCAATTGTGACCAATTTACAGAAAGAAAGCATGGTTGTGACAAGATTCAAGGATATTTTAATCATTTTATTGAAATAAATGATTGGGATTAGAAGTAATAAATGGATAAGATTAATTTAGGGTTTCTTTTGCTTTGAGAAAATGTATAAACGTGTAAATATTATACTTTTTTTAAAGGATGAAATGTGAATTTTATTAAAATAGGATGTAAATACTCTTTTATGAATGGAATGGTTAAAAAAGGCTTATTTCAAGGTCTTAACATGCATTGCTCATATCCTAGCATTGGCTGCTGAGTTTTATCCTACCCTGTGCTGCTTTATCTATGTGGGCTCCATTTATCAGTTTTCTGGTGTGGTTCTCTGGTTTGATCCTCCTAGAAGGTACGTATCCTTTTTTTTTAAAGGCACGTGTATCCAATTCCGAACTTGTTCTTTCAGATTTGGCATGCTGATTAAGCTACCACTTTCAACATGGTCATTTAAGTTGCTTAAGTGAACCCATGTGTAGAAGGTAATACAAAGATGAAACTTACAGATGCTCTTTCATCACTGTTAATCTGACAATGTAATTGTGCATAGGTCTGGGGATCTGTCAAGACAAAAACTCGATATTTATAGTAGGTCACTGACTTTCTTTTTCTTTTTTTCTTCTTCCCTTTTTTTTGTTTGCGAATCTTTTTTTTTTAAATCATTTTGTGCTTGAAAAAGGAAGGAAAACAAGGAAGCATTACCAGATCACTCATGCAAGAATAGTAAGCCATGTGCACATTTCCACGCTCCCAACAACTACATACAATAGCAATCTTCAATCTGCATGGTCTCTAAGTCACAGTGTTTAAAAAACAAACCAGACAATCTGGCCAGACCAGGTTCAACCAGAACCAGAGCTCTTTCAAGTTCAGTTCAACCAAGACAATTCAAGGTCAAAAGACTTTCCATAGTGGCTTGAAACAGTATGAATTGGCAGGACCAGTGTCAATAAATACTGGCAGTCGACCCAGTTTGGAGCATGGTTGTTATGAAATAATTTTATATTTATTATGATGTCATGGTTCAAACCAGCTCAGCCAGCAGTTGAATGGGTATGTAACGAACCAAGAACTTCTCTAGTTCAGCATCCGGTTCAGTTTTAAAACATTGATGTGTAACCAAACTACGACGTCTCTCTTTCATAAATGCGACTAAAAATGCCATAATTACATCAATTGCTTGCTTTCACCCTTGAACAAGGTTTACCTCCATTTTTCCAATTTATACATCATGATGCCTCTTGGACATTATGGTTTGGTCATGTAACACATGATAACTCAATATCAGATCAATAAAAGCTCCAATTTTAGTTAGAGAACCTTCTTACAGAAAATCATTTTGAAGTACAGCTCCCAAATACTAAATAAAATAGCAATCTTCAATCTGCATGTTGGTCTCTATGTTTCAGTGTTTAAGAAACAAACCAGACAGTCTGGCCTGACCAGGTTCAACCGGAGCCAAAACTCTTTCCAGTTCAGTTCGATCCAAACCATTCAAGGTCAAAAGACTGTCCATACTCCATAGTGACTTGAACCAGTATGAACCAACAGTCTGGCCAATGGCAGTAAATACTGGCGGTCTGCCAGTTTGGATCATGGTCTTTATAAAATATTTATATTTATTTTTTTGTGTATATTTTATATTTATATTATATTATACTATATATTTTATATTTATTATGATGTCATGGTTGAAACCAGCTCAGCCAGCAGTTGAATGGGTATGAACCGAACCAAGAACTTTCTCTACTTCAGCATCCGGTTCAGTTTTAAAACATTGTTGTGTAACCAAACTACGACACCTCTGTTTCATATATGCAACTCAAAAATGTCATAATTACATCAATTGCTGCACCCATAAACAAGATTTACCTCCATTTTTCCCATTTACACATCATGATGCCTCCCGACATCATGGATAGGTAATGTAATACATAATAACTCAACCTAAATTCAACAAAAGCTCCAATTTTAGTTAGAAAAGCTTCTTAGAGAAAATCATTTTTAAGGACAGTACAAAGATAGGATAATAGATAGGTGTGTAGAAATAACTGCCTCAGATTTTACACATGTTTTCATAGACGACATATTAACTACAAGTAGATGAATGGGATGAAAATAAACAAAAAGTTTTTAAGAAGGGATCTTTTTTTAAGTTTTAAAAATAAACTCTGAGGTTTTTATCCAAAGGTGGATCTTGTGAGCAGAAATTTTTAAATAGATCTGAGGTTTGATACAAATACGAACTATAGAAATATCATATGTGCTACCCAAAGACCTTCAGTGAAGTTGTGGATGGATGTCAAGAAGCAACCATTAAATCTGTGCGTTCAGCACATAATTTTTCATAATTTCTATGAAAACTTCCTCTGACAGTTTAGCTGATAGGGCACAAATAAATCAAAACAGCATACCTCACTCTTTAGGGCAGAAGCTGCAGTCCCACGATCTGCCGGGTCAATGGAAAGAAGAATTTCCATAAGCTCTAAAGCTGGCGCAGGGAAGACTTTGAATGTTTCCGCAACACATCGTCTATAAGGCTGTTGTGGTTTGAAAATGGTTGCATGTGGCAATTTTGATTTTCTCCAATAATCCTCAGCTGGTGAGCCACAAAGCTTGAAAATTTTATGCAATTGTTCCACCTGTCATCATCCATTACAAATAGGAAAGAAAGAAAAAAGAAACTTCAAAAGCAAATAAAGAAATAGATAATACAATCTCACACAGCAGAAACTCTGCATATATTTAAGCCCAAAACTGAACTAGATTCAGTTTTTGAAACCATTCCGTCTTCCATCATATTTGACAACATGTTGCCAAAGATAGTATTCTAATAAACAATGGCACATTTAGGATTTAAAGTCCATAGTTGTGTAACCATAAAGTAGCAAAGTTATCTCTGCAGGAAAGAAACCTGCAGGACAGCATCACTCTGCCATGAAAAACACCCTAGAAACACATCAACTTTAGAAGCTTTGAGAACAATAAAAAGATGTAAATCAAGGTACCTCTGTTCTTCCAGGCATGATAGGCTTGCCTGCATACAATTCTGCAAGTATGCAACCAGTACTCCACAAATCCACTGCAACCCCATAGTCAGTGGCCCCAAGCAGAAGCTCTGGTGGTCTATACCATAAAGTAACTACACGGCTTGTCAATGGGTGCCTTCGATCAGGATCAAAAAAACTTGCCAAGCCAAAATCTGCTATCTTCAAGATGCCGCTATTGTCAATTAGAAGATTCGAACCCTTAATGTCTCGATGTAGAATATTGCGACTATGACAATGATCAAGTCCACGCAGCAATTGTTGCATGTAACACTTAACCTGTCAAGACCAATTTTATACTGTTACTGTTATTATAGGGTTAATGATCCAAATATATGCCAGCACTACGATGCCTAGTGACATAAAGCTATTAATGTATCCTTCTCACATGTGGTTGACACTTGGAACTAAATCAAAAGGGCCGTATCCAGGATACCGAAAACACCAAAAGCCAAATGGAGAAAAGCAAATAGATAAACAATTGAGAACAAAGAAAATATAGATGACCAACGCTAACAGTGAACATCTCTCAGTACAAACTTTAGGAGGGGGGTAGAGAGAGAGAGAGAGGTACCTGTGGCTCTGTGAACTTCAGACCAGGGCAAGAAGCAAGCCCAGCAAGATCATGCTCCATGTACTCAAAAACAAGGTACAAGCTGCAAGACATCCGTGATGTTACCAAGCCTTCCAATTTTACTATATTCGGATGATCAAGTCTACGGAGAATGTGAATTTCTCTCGCCATAAAACGAACACTTTCAGGCTCCAGGTTATCAAACCGTACTTTCTTCAAAGCAACAATTTTTCCATTATCAAGATCACGAGCCCTATAAACGTTACTGTATGTTCCTTGGCCAATCTGCAAAAATAAGATTCCATCACAAGACAAAAAACTACCAAGAGTTTCATTAATTTATTTATTTTTTTAAAGACTACCAAGAGTTATTAAAAGGTTTATTCAAGGCAAATATTCTTTTAAATAGGATAGAATAAACAACATCCCAAGACCATACTGGCAACAGGTATAAATTTCATCTGCCAAAGCAAGAAGCTGAGAACCAGAATTGTACAAGATTCATTCATATGCAGTGAGAACTCTGATCTTTTGAAACTTCTCTCACCATCATCATCATCATCTAATCTTTATTTCCCAACTAATTGGGGTGGGCTACATGAATCCTTTTCTGCCATTTCGGATTCATGTCGGAAGTCATGGCATTAGTTTGACACCAGCTGCCAACCTGATGCGGCCCTCTTTTATCCAGGCAATGAGGGCAACACTCCCACAAGCGCAATGTAATAGACTATAACATAAGTTGAATACAATCAGGCACTATCCAATAGTCTATTACATAGATGGATTACAATCAATGAGTTATATTTTGAACTTCTCTAAAGATGATAATATAAGCCAAAACCACTCGAACAAGAACCATAAAAGAATGAAACAAAGGTTCCGCCATTTCGGATTCATGTCGGAAGTTATGGCATTAGTTTGACACCAGCTGCCAACTTGATGCAGCCCCTCCTTTATCCAGGCAATGAGGGCAACACTCCCACAAGCGCAATGTAATATACTATAACATAAGTTGAATACAATCAGGCACTATCCAATAGTCTATTACATAGATGGATTACAATCAACGAGTTATATTTTGAAACTTCTCTAAAGATGATAATATAAGCCAAAACCACTCGAGCAAGAACCATAAAAGAATGAAACAAAAGAACATGTATAAAGAAATAACAACTGTTGATCTGGATTATGAAAATTCAACTAGCCTAAGTAGACACCAGTGTTTCAAATAGCGCCCGTAGCGTAGTGGAAGCGTACGCTACGTAGCGTAGCGTGGCTGTACCGCTACGTAGCGTCCCAAATAGAGTAAATCCCTTGTAGCGTACGCTACAGGGGTCGTAGCGTCCATAGCGTAAGCTACAATGTATTTTTTTACTATTTTATTTTATTATTATTTTTTTCACGTTTTCGTTGTTTCTAATGTTGAGGAATACGACACTTGTATTGTACTTGATACTTTTAACCTATGAGATTTTTATTTCTTTTCATAATTGTTATTTGTGTTTTCAATTAGACATTATTAATTAAAGTGGTTTGCTTAGAAAGTTGTTGATATGATAATTATTTGATTTGGCTTATATATGTGGATTGGCTTTTGATAAATGAAACTAATAACTTTTTCGAACATGCTTATAATTGATAAAATGAATCATCTTTTAGGCATTTTTATATTTTTTTCCTTTTTTTTCACTATTTATTATATTTGTCCTATTTTTAAATTAAAAAATAGAAGTATCGTGTAGCTTACGCTACACACTACGTATTTACGCTACACGCTATAGAGGGCTGAGCGTTACGCATCACGCTACCGCTATTTAAAACACTGGCAGACAATAACAAATGAGATGAGTATAGTCAACACGAAGTACATACTTTTTTAATTATTAAAACGAAGTTTAAAATAAAATAATAAATAAATAAATCCATACTTGTTCAACTGCAACAAATGGACTTTCTCCCTATGGATCAACTGCCGCAAGTCAACAAGCGAGTTGACTTTGCAACCAACTACTAGCTATTAGCAAACATTTAGTAACAAATGCAGTAAATCAGGGATTGAGTCCTTTGCTCAATTGGATGGTGCTCTACATCACAACCATGAGATTGTGGATTTGACCATTATACCAACGAAGAAGAAAATTCTATAAACCACTAAATTAATGGACACAGTCTTGACTAGGGGGAATCTGAAGTCAACACACAGGTTCCTGTCTCCTTATTTTGTGTTCTACTCTCAGATTGGACAGGTGGCAAAAACTTGCACGATCTGGACCATTCATTGGATGGCTTCAAACAAAGTGACGGTGTACCAGCCAAAAATTGCACAATTGGACAATCCTATCCGTCCAACTGATAGATCATTTCAACCCACCCATTTTCAATGTTCTTTTCTACCATCCATTTGCAGATTACCACTCAGGTTAGATGGTTATGATCATTCAATAGGTTAGAAGTTTTTACGATGGCTGACCACTATAGGACCCACTTGATGAACACTCATGATCATGGACCATTGTCCATCTTTTCCAATTTCTACTGGAGCTCAAAATATTATAAGATAAACTAGATTACTTGGAGCTCTATGATGCAAACCCGAAAGGGAAAGCAAATAAATCAGTAAGAAAAGAAAGAAATTGCATGAAAAGACCCAACAATCCTCTAGCCAAATGCTAGAGGACACGAATGCAAGACTGTGAGCAAGCTCAACAGTCATCTAGTCTTGAACTAGAGATCACTTTCCCCCCTCCCCTTCAACAACTACCGTAGAGAATAAGAAATTTCATAAAGAGAATATTAATTAGCTCGTCTTATTCCATAGGCCATAGGTCCTATTTATAATCAACCTTACAATCTGTAATAAAGGATATAGAATCTGCAAAAATAGGAAAGCACCTAAGTAAAAAAGCATTCTTATTTAAAAAATATATAAAATAAGAAGAGATTTAGATAAGAAAATATTTAAATTTATTCCCTGCCTAAAATAAAGATATGAAAGAAATAGCAAATTTCCTAATCTAGAGATTTGAAAGAAATGGGAAGTGATGATGGTGGGAAGTGGTGATGGGCTAAAAAAAGAAAGGTGGTCCTTTTCTTGTACACATATGCGGAGTGTCGCAAGAGATGCAAGCCTTTTCTTCAAATCTTGATCAACCAGCATGTGTGGCCATTTGTTTATATCAATTCCACCCGACTTCAAAAACAAGTCGCCCTCGAGTTTAAATTGGTAGTCATAATATCTTGCGAAGATCCTCATTTGTAGCGCGTTTCTTCGACTTCTATAGTAATTGGTGGTGGGGACCTACATGCCTAATGGGTAGCTGGTGCATGATATGGTGTTGAAACACGAACCATCTTTTCTTTTGCTTCGTGTTGGTCCTCTACATTCTAGACGTTGATTGTGGCCCCTTCATCACAGTCCGCTTTCGATTTGCATACCTTAATTGATGTTGAGATGGTACTATTGTGTTGACCTCCATGGCGATTGCCACTATGATTGTAGCACTATCCATCTCTCTGACCATAAGATCGTTCATGTATGTTAAACCTTCAATTCTCCTCAATTGGATCATCCATCAGCTGATCTTTGGGTTTTACTTGAATTTCCTCCAATCTGACCATTGATCCATAACCAATCCAAAGGAGGATTCCTTTTGGGTTGCCACACTATCTATAACCACGTCATTCCTCGGAATGCCAGATAAAACATATTGAAGCCCATAAAGCTTTTCCTGTTCAATCAAGGGCTCAAACCAAGCTCTCACGAACTCCTTGAGTTCCTTGAATTCATGTACAATATCTTCCTTGAATGCTTTAAGCTCCTTCTTTACCTCCTGCAAGTTCTCCTTCCGCATCTTTTGAATATTTGTAGGCGTCACTGACATTTCCGTGCGATACGATGCTTTTGGATAACTGACATGTGGGGAGAGGTGTTAAAAGGAATCACCATAAGGCACATATGAAAATGGGTATGACTCAAGATGATATGAACGGCGATCTTGATCATTGAAGTAACTCGGATAAGAATAACACGATGGACATAGAAAGGCATTGGAGTCTAAATAAGAATAATTGTACGATACATGAGAACATCTTCCTATCCATGACATCTTTTTTCAAGTTTCCCAAGAGCATAACTTGCTCTTATACAAATTTGAGGCAAACCCAAATGGGAAAGCAAATAAATCAATAAGAAAAGAAAGAGATTGCGGGAAAAGACCCAACAATCCTCTACAGCTACCGTACAGAATAAGAAATTTCATAAATAAAATATTAATCAACTTTTCTTATTCCATAGGCCATAGGTCCTATTTACAATCAACCTTACAATCTATAATAAAGGATATAGAATTTGCAAAAATAAGAAAGCACCTAAATAACAAAGCATTCTAATTAAGAAAAATGCCTGAAATAAGAAGATACTTAGATAAGAAAATATTTAAAATTATTCCCTACCTAAAATAAAGATATGAAAGAAATAGCAGATTTCCTAATCCAGAGATTTGAAAGAAATGGCAAGTGGTGATGGGCTAAAAAAAGGAAGGTGGTCCTTTTCTTGTACACATGTGCGGAGTGTCACATGAGATGCGGGCCTTTTCTTCAAATCTTGATTAATCAACATGTGTGGCCATTTGGTTACATCACTCTGAGATCGGGAAAAAAAAAAAAAAAACACATTTCTTTATAACAGATAGCAACATGATCATGTGACTAATCTAATGGTTGGGGTCATCCAAAATGGTAATGCTAGATAACCAATCGCTAAGAAAATTCATTTTAACACTACCAGATACATATATACCTCTACTCATTCCAAATAAATTATTTAGGCCCTGTTTAGTAGAGGCCTAAAATGAGTTTATCTCAATCGAGTTAACAGTAATTATGTAATGGACATCTTGGCCTCTAATACATAATCACTGTTAATATTAACTCAATACATATTAGAAATCAAGATCTCTGATACATAGTTACTGTCAACTAAAATGAGATCAACTCATTTTCAGGCGTCTACAAATAGGGCCTTATAAATCATACTAAATAAAATAAAAAAAACTTTCAAACACTTTTTCCAACTACAATACAAGTAGATTTCTTCCTGCATTATGACCTTTTAATTCAAATTATTGCATTTCCCCAACTACAAAGAAAGAAAAAATCATTTATGTTAAAGTAAAGATCTTGATCCATCTAACTCTAAAATTCAAAGAAACACTGAAGTAGGCCATTCAACAAAGAGCCTGATTGACTATGGAATCATGATTTTAAACAAAAACAAAATGAGAAGAGAAAGGAGAACCATACTTTGTCAAGTTTCTCAAAAGAATCCGCACGGCGCGGGATCCACCCAATAATTGCTTCTCCGGCCACCGCTGCAAGCCAAGGGGGCCAACCCGCCGCGACCTGTTCCCCTTCCATAACCTTCGGAATGCTTGCAACTCCCAGACGATGATGGTACCGAATAAACGCCTGCTTTTCCCTTATCCTCTCCGGATTCTCTCCGTCCACTCGATCCAAACCGTTCCCTTGCTTCTCAAAAACCGTTACCCTTCCATTTCGACTATCCGCCCGCTCTGTCCTCTCTTTTCCACCACGAACGGTTTCTTCTCTCCTCAAATAAGAAGAAGAAGAAGACGCCGGTGCCCGTTCAGTCGACGGCAATTTACTCGGCACTCGCTCCCTCGGACTCTCCCGACTGTCCTCGATCGCAGAAGGCTTGCAACAAATGCAGCCCATGGTTTGATTCTAGGCGAAAACTACTGTTTATTTACAGAAGAATGCCACTGAGAACTTCTTTCTTAGACCGAAAATCTCCGGCCGATCCACTTTCTGAAAAATCGTCTACTTCTACATCCATCAAAAATCAAGAACTGGATTTCTTCGAATTTTTACAGAAAATGTCTTGCAGGTTGCTCATATGACAAAACCCTAGCGGCTCTCCTAGGGTTATCTTCTAGGGTTAGGGCACAGAGACAGAGAGAGAGAGAGAGTTCTCTCTCTCTTCATGGGATCATGGAGTCTTCTTTTCTTTCTTTTTTGTTTTTTCTCTTACAACGGGTATTTATACGAAGGATGCTTCAGAGGGGAGAGATGCCATGTGATATTTTCACGAACTCTATTTTATTTTATTCTTTTTCATTTTATGCTAACGAAAAGGCGCGACTGCACTCGACTATTGCTCACGTGGCACACGTGCGGAAGATCCAAGCTGCTCGTTAGGCTTCACCACCGGTACATTCCCGCCCAAAATCAGGACGATCACGTCCTGTGGTCACCCATGCATGTGGCATATACGTTGGCTGTGGATGGTTTAATTATTTTATACTACTAGTTCTGCACAACTGCAGCCTGCCATTAGAAAAGGACTGCTATTTTATATGCTCTGGTTTTCAGTTAGTAGATGGGGGCCCGTCGTTCAGTGATTTATACCGTTGATCGTATCCGCACCATCACTGATGCCCGTTATCCGGATCACATCCATTGAGGCCGTTGATCTTATCCTCACCATCATGAATGTCCATCATCAGGATCAAATCCATTTAAGCTTTTAACTTTTCGGGTGGAACGGGGATTGATTTGGGCTTTGTTTTCATGTGGAAGGTTTCTGGTGCAGGGAAAGCACCGTCCCATCTTATATAAGTGGTTTGGATCACTGAGCGTGGACCATCTTTTGTAGTAGCCAAAGCATTGCTTGCTCTCTCTCCCAGGCCGTCGATATTATCAGATTGGACCATTTTCTCTGCAAGGGCATTTTCTGTGGAAGTGGTGACTCGACGCAGTGGGATTTGATTGGCATGTGTGGCTGTTAGAGATGGGGCCCACACAGAATGTTTGAAAGTTGCTTGGTATTGGACCAGATCCATGGCACAACCAAATCCGGCCGCATCTGATCGGAAGTTATCTTGGTGAGTGGATCACCGGGCAACATGCATGTGCAGAGACAGATTAACTGCGACTACCTACCAAAAAAAAGTTCCTGTCTCTCAAACTGAGGCCTGCTGTAATGTTTGTGAGAAATCCACATCATTCATCTCTCTTGTCAGCTTTGTGCGGGCCTGTGCGGATCAGATCACCGACCAATCCCGGGATTTAACTTCCAATCCCTTCCAATACCATCCAATCCCTTCCAATCCGATTGGCCAAACGGGCCCTAAATGGTATGGAATTGCATCATACGGAATAACATCATTATCCCACTTGATAATGATTAATTGCATGTCTAAATATACCGTAATATTCTAACCATCTAATCTTACGTCCCCTATCGAATTCTTCTGCTGGAGAAGAAAAAAAAACACTACTACAGTAAAATCTCAGTTAAAGGACAATGATATTTTCATCCGTGGACTAAATTTATAATTGATGTCAGCCACTTGTATATAGTTATATAGCTGATATGTTACCTATAAAAGGTGTATATGAATGGACGACCGGGATAAAATGCACATATGGAATTAAATGCAATTCCATCCCATGTAATCTCAATCGCTCTATCCCCTACAAATTCTGAATGGAATTCATGCAATTCCATCCCAAGCAAGGACACGAGGCAAATTCGAAGCTCACGAGACCCCCAAAGGTAGGGAGGGTAGGAAGTAATATGCCTACTGTTGAAACAGTGACAAGGCCTTACGCATGGCTTAGTGGTGGACTCATAAGAGTTTCAACACTAAAGTCAGGGCTCCGAGTGACTATTGTAGAGCGTCTAGGTGCGTACGCAGGAAAAAAAAAAAAAAAAACAAAAACAAAATCATAAGGCTGACAAAAATTAGATTAGGCTAATATTTGTTTGTTTGGAAATCACTTTACCGTCCTTTATGACCGGTTTGAATGATATATAAATAGAAAGGTAGACACGAGTAGGTTTCAATGATAAGCATTGCCCCCCTACTTTCTCCCATAATGTGGTGATGGGCCAGTGGAGTTCTTAGAAATGTCATTATTAGCTTCATCTGGCTTCCAACCGCATGGTAACTTTTTATGGTCAAGTCTCAATTTAGATTAAGGGTGTGGTAGGATTTGATTGGGTGATGCACCGCTGTGGACCGTGCAAAACATGTTTGAATGTTGTTTAGCCAAGTGGCTTATTTCCAATGATGACACTTGGCTAATCAAATCTTACCCGTTCCAAAATATGCATTTATGCTTTCATTTGTGCGGAGATGTTGCTGGGTAACTCATTAGTGGGTGTTGCCCTGGCCATGGGGCCCACCTTGATAGATGTGTTGTATATATATGCCATTCATTAGTTTTCTCATTTCATGCCATAGTCCGGAAATAAAATATATTCAAATCTCAAGTAGACTACACGGGAGGGATTGAATGCTTAAAGACTTCTTAGGTACTGCCAAAGTTTTGGATAGATATAATGTTTGTATATTTCTTTCATCTAGGTTTTTTTAACCTTATCAACAAATTGCGTGGCAAATAAATATTACAGTTGGCTCAATGAAGTTTTTAATAATGGTCCATGACCACTGTTTCCTGTTATGTGGTCCACTTGACATTTGGATATATATAATTTTTTGGACCATGCCTTAAAATGAGTTGAAATTTTTTTTAGACAACGTGGAATGTATACCTCAAGGTGGGGTCAATGATCAAGGCAACCCACTAATTTGTGGGAGTGGATTAGGTTACCTGGGTGTTACCCTTAGCTTAGGGCCCACCTTAATGATTTATCATATATCCACACCGTCTATCCTTTTTTTCAGCCTATTTTAAAAGGCCGCCCCAAAAAATTAAGCAAATCCAAATCTCAGGTGGACCACACCACAGGAAACAGTGTTGATTGAACAATTATTGTTAAAAACTTCTTAGGTCCAACGGTAATTTTTTTTTGCCATCCAACTTATTAATAAAATCAACCGGATGGAGTTGAGATTTGGATCTGCTTAAGTTTTAGGATCACAACCTAAAATAAGCTGTAAAAATGGATGTGAGGTGGAGATATACTGCACATTCATCAAGGTGGACCCCACAAGAGTAACAACCACTGCAGTGTTACCCGGGTAACACCTAATCCACTTCCCCTGACATGTTACTCAGGTAACACCTGCTCCGCTCCCCCGTTTTGAGGAGCGGCTGAGCCGTGAGTCCCGCGAGAGTTCACTCGCGCGAATTTTTAATTCTGATGCAGACTATTTTTGACCATCCGACATTCCGTTTGGCGCGTAAAGTTCCCCAGCGACGGTTGCGATTCGAGAGCTCTTGAGCCGTGAGTTGTGCCTTTTTACTCCGTTTCCCAAAAATGACATTGCACGCGCTAACTGGGAGCCGTTGGATGGATGCCACAAAGCATCCGACGGCTTTTTTTTCTGAGATGTTCTCGCGCTTTATGTTACCGTTAGGTGAGAGAATATTCCGATATAACTAAAACGAAAGGTGTCCCGCAGGGACACACCAATGGATGTCTCCTTCAGTCCCCACCGGACAACGGGTTGGTGATCGCCTAATGGTTGGTAGGCCGTTCCCATCGTGGATGGGCCCGCTGCAAATGGCTTTATGAAGGATCCAAAACTTACCTCCCCAGCTTAGACCTTGCATGTACGGACTGATCATTTGAGGACGAAAATGCCCCTGCTGCGCTAACTATAGCTACGGATATAATTCGTAGCCGTAGGTCCGCTTAGAAAAGCAGGGGTATTTTCGTCCTCAAATGCTCTGACCGTACGTGCAAGGTCTAAGTTGGAAAGGTAAGTTTTGGAATCATAAAAGACGCTGGATAAAAGATGGGTCTACAATGGTAATTTTCTCTTTTAATCTAAATGGGGAATGGTTGCACGCCTCCCCAACGTATGGTAATTACCATACCGAACTGCATGGGCCCGCGAGTTACGTGTCAGCGTCATCTACCCCGTCCACTAGATGGGCCTCCCTTATGTTAGCCCTCTCTGAAAATCCAGACCGAACAGTGACTCATTCAGAGGGGCGCCTCTAGAGAAACTTCTAGATGAAATGTGAGAGGTTGGTTATGTTTCATCTGTCAGCTAATCGATTCAACAGGTGAGTCCCACCAGCATTAACGGTCTCACCGAAAAGCAAACTACTTAGAATTTTAAGTTGGCCACAATAAATGAATATATAGGTTTATATAGGTTTTAGTTGTTATTGAACTTTACTCTGTATGGCTTGCCCGACCTAAGTTTTATTATTGTAATGATTCCTGAAGTGTACGGCTCTCACGAGGAGTTGCACAAGGTGCACGGTTTGGATATCACCAACTGATCATGACCCTCGATTTTTTTTTGGGTTTTTGAAATTAATAGCCCCATATTATGACGTAGTCATGTACGAGCCTACCCTTTCCTAACTTTCTTTGACCTTCAAAGGATTAAAAAACGTGTCACGTTTGCTCCTGGCATAGTTGGCTCTCGTCGTAAAAGGAGAAAGGGTTTTTTTTTTTTTTTTAAAGAAATTTGGATTTCATGAAAAATAAAGATTTTGCATACTCCTTTATTGATCTAATCTATTAGTTTTTATCCGACAAATATAAAGTTATGGAGAGATTTTTTAAATTTTTTTATTGAAGTTCTGTGTGGCACACAAGTACATTAACATTGTGCGCTAATTCTAAACTATTTCTTCTGGCATGATTCATCTGTGATAAGTTTTTCTCTCAAACTTAGGGCAATGATATGAAATTAAAATATTTTACATGTGAACGGGATTGATTTTCTTCAGTGAACCCAACATAAGATATGAATTGATTCAAAATATGGGCTCTTACAATACGAGAATTATTTTACTATTTCTTTCTTCTTCTTCTATTTTCATTGGAGGGAAGGATTGTGTTTTTTTTGTTTCTTCTTCATTTCTCAGTTCCCTCTATATAGTTGTTTTTTTTTTTACTATTATTAATGAATGATGAGAGTTTGCACAATATAGGTGTGTGGTATTATCATTTGTGTTTGTTTTTTTGTTTTTATTTGATTGGTATGATTGGTAAGAGTTTGTAAAAGGAACGAGGATGTGGTGGTTCCCTTTATAGTTGTCATGTTTTTTTTTTTTTTAGATAAATTGTGGTAGTTTGTGAAATATATGAATATGGGGTTCCAAGTTTTTGTTTTTTTGTATAAATGATGAGGTAACATGAATCGCAAATATTCATTGTGGACTGCTGACATTAACGGTGGTCTACTAATATTCACTATGAGCAATCGATATTACCAGTGAACCACCGATATTCAATTGGTCTTGGAATATCAACGATCCTCAAATGAATATTAGCGATCTCCAACTAAATATCAATAGTCCACGCTGAATATGAACGGTCCTTAATTGAATACCAGCACTCATCAACTAAATATCGATGATTCAAGCTAAATATCAACAGTCCTTAACTGAATATCTGCAGTCTTTACTCTGCTAATATATGCAGTTCATACTGAACTCCATTAATAATATTAGTGGTTTTCTATTAATATTCACAGTCCTTACTGAATATCAGCAATCCACTATTAATATCTCCAGTTCACAATAATTTTTGTGATCCATTTTGTCTTACACTTCAAACAACAAAAATGGAACCCCAACACTCTCATTATTTTCACAAATTCTCAACATTCATACAAAAAAAATAAATCCACAACAATTATAAATAGAACCACCACACCCTTCTCCTTTATCACAAACTTCCACCAATCATACCCAACCAGACCAAAAAATTAATAATAATAAATAGCATAAAGGGAAGCACCACACCTCTGATCTTTCACAAACTTCCATAATTTAATATTCATTCATTACAAAACTTCATCTATTAAAACATTCTTCCAAGCCCTTATCATTTTCACAAACTCCTACCATTCATATCCAAAATAATAATAATTATTATTATTATAAAGAAAACCATCACACCCTCGTCTCTTTCACAAACTCTCATCCCTCATATAAAAATAAAAAAATAAAAAAATAAAAAACAACCATCAAGGGAACCAAATAAGGAAGAAAGAAGTATGAAATAATAATGAATAAGGAAGAAGAAAATGAACAAAATAAAAAACATCATCCTCCCTTCTCATGAAAAAAATCAATAAAGAAGAAAATAACCAAATGGCCCCCGTTTAGCAATGACTCCATGTTTTATAACCAGCCACATCTTATGCGGGGCGTGCTAAGTTGTAGTGAAATAAATTTATCCTATCCACCTGTAAAAGGTTTTAATTTTATTTAATTGGCTTAATTTTAAGGGCAAAGCTTATCACAGGTAGACTACATAAGATAAAACAGTTTAAAATTAAAGCATAATGTTAGTGTAATTGTGAGCCATAGAAAATCATATCATGAATTCACAATTATTTGATTAAAATGAATGAATCATATCAGCCAAGAGGTATGTCAAATTCTAATTTTTAACAAGGCTTACGCCTTTTTTCTTCTTTTTTTTATTTTTATAAAGAAAATATCTCCTTTTGACATGAAAATGGACATACCAAGGTCAACTATGATAGATGGACATTATTATCTTCTTAAAAAAATAATAAATAAATAAATTTTTAGGGCTAAAAAACTTATGTCCAGTAAGGATGTGCTCCTGCGATGACAAGTCACACTAGGGGACCATTTGGACCTAAACTCCCAACCCGTCTTCTTTTTGCCAAAAGCTTTTATGTACAATTGGTTGAGATGAGGTCCACTGAGCTTATAACTTCGAACCTATTAAGTGCACGCGAAATCCAACCCTTCCAATAGGTTCGCCCTAAGTGATGATGACCTAGTTTAAACACCAGGCCTATCTACTCATCAAGTGTTCCACACCATAGAAAATAATGTCTAGCATTGATAAATAGTAAAATACAAGTATGATTCACTCAATCAGTGGATATGGCTGATTTTTGTATAAGATGATCCCAGTTATAAGGCCAACCTATTGGACGGATTGGATGTTGCACACGCCTGACAGGTTGTAAGTCATGTACTAGGTGGACCGAAGCTTAGAGTCTAGCCTGTTGGACTTGAGACTTTCCCTATTTAGGCCAACAGTAGGTCGATTTGGTGAGATCTGTGCTGGTAAACACCTACGACGGTCGTTTCCCATGTCTTTTTCTGTTTTAACCGATGGGTCTCAATCCGTCGGGTGGAATATTTGCATTCTAGCCCATCCCACGAATTAGCTACTCACATCGTCGGACGTCCCCGATTTCTGTAGGCTCCACCATGATCTATGTGTTGTATCCACACCGTCCATCCATTTGAAGAGATCATTTTAGGGCACTGGCAAAAGAATGAGACAGATCCAAGCCTCAGTGGCCCCTGCCACGGAAAACAGTGGGGATTGAACGCCTACCATTAAAAACTTCTTAAGGGCCACATGATTTTTCAATCAAGCTGATATTCACGTTTTTCGTTTGTCCACGTCTGTGTTAACTTATAAACACGTCAGGATTCAAATAAACATCATGGTGAGCCAGAAAAGTTTCAACGGTCCGCATCACTGTCCCACTATTTTCTGCGTTGGGTCCACTCCAGCTTTGGATCTGCCTCGTTCTTTGGCCATGCATTAAAATTCTCTCTAAATAGATAAACAACCTGGATACAACATATACATCATGGTGGGGCCCACAGAACTTGGTGACGCGTAGCTAATCCCCGTCCATCCAAAACCTGGTCCAAAGCATAGCATTCCAGCAACCATATCAATATCATGGTGTGGGGCAGCAGAATGCTCTTTTGAGTTTGGAAGACGCTCGAAGGGGTGGATCATGGACACGTGACAGCATGGAACACGTGTCTGGGATCCAAACCATGTGCTACTTGGCTCTATAGTATCCTTCGTTATCCCACAATAGTCGCTGGCACACTAACATGGTAGTCTAAGGTATGCTGATTGTTGAGTACAGGCCACCGGTAATTTTCTTTATATCCGTCTTCTGACCGTACAAATGTGGCCCACACAATGAGTACATGAGCGTATCGCGAGGAGGTGTTGATGGTCTACCCTACCTAATTTTTAGAATTGATCTCACGTGAGTGCATCACATCAGCAAGTGCCACAACTCACCTCTTCAATTATCATTGCACAAATCCCAATAGCTCTCAATGCAGTACCTGCCTTCTCCCTGGAATTTAGGGCTGTCGATCGGCCGGGCTTGGGGTAAGTCTCCGCCCAGATTTTTAACTGTTATGAGGCTGGGCTGTGGGGTCAGCCATAATCAAAATTCTGATTTTCCGTTATATTAATTATTATAAATAGTACATGATAAAGAAAATAAAGAAACTTGAGATGAAAATATTAATTTTATAAATTCAAATTTGGTTTAAATAATTGAAAATGTAATTATTATTCGTCTCAAATGATTTCAATAACTACTTGAGAAAGATTATAAATTATTTTTAAGATACAATGAATTCAACTTGTTATGGGTAAAAATGGACTAGCTAAAGAAAAAAGGTCAGCTCAGATATATTTGCGGAACACGAGGTCGGCCAACGCCGGTCATAACAATTGAGCTCGTCAATGATCAAGGAAGAGAGGTCGGTCACCTACTACATATGAAGGCAGATTGGCTATTTACATAATGATAAGGGGAGGAACGAAGCTCATCCGAATATCCAGGTCGACCAAGACCACATCGGACTCTTGACACAGGTCGGCGGGTCGGCCATCTACTGCAATGATAAGATGAGGCTCGAAACTCATCTGAGTATCCAAGTTAGCCAAGACTACCTCGGCCTTCTACTGCACATCTTCGCATAATTAGATCTTATCTAAAAGATCCGCCTGATATCTTCTCCAAAGATTTAGGATGATATCCGCGACATGCTTGGGATCCATCGATATTAACCAAGGATCTCGAGAGATTTCCCTCATGCATTTGGGATTCCAATTCCTCTACGGCACGTCCCTACTAAATAGGGAGATTTCATCTACGTCACCACCTCTCCTTAACTACAAATATGAGCATTTCTAATGGTGAAAGGTATGCAAAATCTTTCACCCAAAACCTCTCGATACTAACAAACCTATATTCATCGCCTGACTTTGGCATCGGAGGTTCCCCTGCTCCAACCAAGGTCTCCTTTGTCTTCTTCCTGTGCAGGTACTCAAAGATCTAAAAAGTATGGACTAGATTTTTGCATAAGCAGTTTGGCGCCGTCTGTAGGAACGACGTCAACAAAGATAAGATCATGGTTGATAAATGTAACTACTCTTTTTCAACTAGTTACATGTGAAAGCGTTATGTGGATAAGCGGTTATTCTCTCATCTATCCCGGAAAGATATAAATAATAGAAGCAAATTTAGAGCAAAAGACCCCCTCTCAGAATCCAAAAATCAAACTTTAAAAAAAAATAAAAAAAAAAATCAACAATTGTATCATTGAATATAAAAGATCGAAAGGCTACATTCCAAGACCATAGTATCCAAATAACCTTGTGACTGAAACCTCAAAAATCCGGAGATCTCCAACAAAACTTCTAAAATCCTTATCACGGATAACAGTATCTAACAGAAGAAGAAAAATCAAGCAAGCTAAAGAGAGGGGGAGAGAGAGAAATAAATTCAATAACCCCCTTATTCTCAAATCTCTGCCTCCTTCCACTCATTCTGTCGGCACCTTAACATCCCTGTCCGCAATCTCTTGCTACAAGTCCTTGGGACCCTTCCCGTTGACAGTGCAGCCCACTGAGACGCATGTGCCGAGGATCCCCTTGATGGTGTCGCTGCGGTCCATGGCCATGGATCGTGGCCGCATAACCTGAACGATCTCAATGATGTCATCGATGGAAATGTTGTCGGAGTGCTTGATGTTCTTAGTCTTCTTGCGGTCACGCTCGGGCTCCTTGAGGACCTTAATGACAAGGGTAGCGGCGGACGGGACAACGAAAACCTTGGCTTGCCGGTTCTACACGGTGAGCTTGACGGTGATGTGGAGGCCCTTCCAGTCCTTAGCCGTCTCCTTAGCAATGTCTTCTCCGATCTTCTTCGGCAAGAGGCCGAGTGACCCGATCTTCGGGGCCAGCGAGCTGGCGGCCCCCACCTTGCTGCCGGTAACTCGGACGTACACATCCACGACCTAGGAGGGGTCGAATTTTGGAGGCCTGATTTCAGAGCTAGGGTTAGGGTTTTCTCCTCTGGAGGAAAGGTGGGGCAAGAAGAGGGTCCAAGAATCAAACTACAAATCTAGTGCAATGTTGTGTATCTAAGATTAATTAGTCTTACATTATTTAGCAGTTGCGAACACTTAGGATATATTTAGTTTCAGTATGTCCCTGTGCATATGACAGACCAACTCTTAGCAGTTTTAACACTCTGGATTTCGAGGGTTGAGCAAAACTCAACTCCTGAGATCCAGCACATCACTTATGCAACATAGATAATAATGTTTAGATGTTGTCCCTATCAATGTATTAATCATGAATGAGATTATACTAAAACAATATATCATATTCCAAATATAATTAAATTTAGCAAGCGGAAGACCGAAACACTTATATATCTAAACAGGTAAATGTCCTACAACATCCAGAGTATGATTATGTAGTCGGACTGAATAAGTACATGTATTGTTTCAAAATAGGCAAAATATCAAAATGTAAGTGTCCAACTAATCCATGTGCCCCTGTATCCCATCGAATCAGCACGAGGTCTACATAGACCCGCCTGATAGCTGAACATAGGAGAATTCCTCCTCCTCATCTATGAAGTCCAACTCAACCGCATAGACTTCGTCATCACCTGCATCTACAACAAAGACTGGTTGGTGTTTTAAAACACCGTCCCAGGGTGGGAGTGAGTGATCAACTCAGTGGTACTATAAGGTAAATGCTAACATGTTATCAATTCAATCAAGCAGTAATGATAAAGCAGTACAACAATCATTCCCTAACTACTCTTATTAATGCAGGGGTGGAATGCAGTAATGATGCATGCCCTCGCACGAAGCTCCCTCGCAAGCGACTCCGATAACCAAGTTCGTGCATGACAACCTCCCTAAAGTGCAACTTCCTCGCCAAAGCACATGCAATGGGGTGCATGGTCGTGTTAGCAGAGTACTTAATTAATCTCATTCATACAGCAGGTTTGGAAAGCTAAGGTACCTCCCTTTATATGATTGACTCAACCGAAGGATCCATCTAGGGTTGTCAATCCTAGTTATTCACATACAATAGGCAAGTTGTAGGGCATTACCCCTAATGAAAAGCAGTAGATAGGCAAATTTAAGAGTTTATACTCGCGGTCACTATGGGGAGGCTCGTCACCTCAGCGTAGGCCGACAGCTCGAACACGTGTCCCATAACACTATGCCCGACTCACGAGTTTGGGTCGCTCACTGGTCACTACGGGGAGGCTCATCACCTCAGCGTAGGCCGACGGCTTGACTACGATGTCCCATATCACCATGTCCGGCTCATGAGTCTTAGCAGATCGTGGTACCATGGTTAAAATGGGTCTTTACATTAGTAAGTAATACCTTAGATTTAAGTATTGATGTCCATACATGGTAAACGCACAATAGGCCTATCAGTTTATTAAACAAGTTCAATTGGTACGAGCGCACGCTGACTTAATCGACATGGAGCGCATAAGCACTCCACGTGGCCTAACCACTATCGACAATCGTCGTACGACCCGAATTCATCAGACATATCGAATGTAGCGAGACTAATTCGACCACTCGAACGGGAATTGTTACCGATTGTCTGGACTACGTTGTAGTCTCAATCTTACTCAGACGTAGCATGTAAATACATGTGATAATCATATTAGCATTTGACAGACAATTTAAGTGAATTTCTCATTTAACCATTTCGCTAAACACATTGAGCATATTACCAAATATTTGCATTTAATCCATAAATCGTGCAGTCGAAATTGAGATTACATGAAGGAAACTATACATATGGATAAGTTAATTGAGGATCATATCTCAATACCCTTATTAAATACAATTCATCAACAATTTCTCATTCAGACATTTAATCAAACACTTAGACTACACAGTACCAAATACATAGACTAGATTAGTTACAATATATTATGGCAAATCCTTACACGAAGAGATCGTCATACATACGACAAACATAAATCCTAGATTTATAATTATGACAAGTACAAATCACAGTTTCATGTTCATTCAAACATTTCAACAAACACATAGAATGCATCTTGTATTCAACATAGTTCACACATGCATAATATATCGAAAACGTTGTAACTAAGATCATATGACAGCAATCAAGTCAGACATAAATCATTAGCTGGCATTGAAAGCCTTGAAAACCATAACCTAAACGTTTATAGTCCGCACTTTCCGTCGGAATACTCGATTCAGACTCAATTCAAATACTATGTTCCCGAATATAGAACAACGGGTACCTAAACCATGAAATAAGTTAGCTAGTTCACCGATTACTCAATCCAAATTTCTAAATCAAGAGTAGGGTTAGGATTTCTTACCCAAATCATAACCGAAACAAATTGGTTAGTAGATGGAAAGGCGATTCAATGCGTGTAGTTGTGGGAGAGAAACACTGCAACAATCTCCCAACCTTTCACTTCTCTCCTCACACTTTTCTCTTATTTTCTCTCTTCTCTCTCCTAGGGTTTGGAGCAAATTCGTATGGAATAGAAATGGGGTAGCTTAAGGGCTTTATATATGCTCAGAACTGGTGCAAATGGCCCCAGAGTCATGGTATACTTAATTTATAACCTAAGGGTGCCTGTTTTTGACAAACCGGGCTCATAGGAATGCTCATTACTCACCTACATCACAGAGTAAGTTCCTTAACAATGGATCTATGTCAGGATGTGATTTCGGCACGATTGGATAGGCCGATCGACCGTGGAGGACCTGTGTCAGATCAACGGTCATGCTTACTCGATCGGGGCCACAAGTAGACGGATATGAGCAACGAAATTTTCCTTATCCATGGGTGAAGTTTGGTCAGAAATTGATGGTCTGAAATCCTCAATTTCACACGCAAGCGAATGACCCAATTTACTTAAGTTCCAATACATTTTCTAAAGATATTCGCGTTTCTCACACACTTCGCTTAGGGCTTAAGTTGTATGTTTCTGGATACTATTTGGGCTCGATTCCCGCGATGGTCATCAAGCCCAGTAGGACGGTTATAACCCTATAGTTTCGTGGTCATCGAACTTTCGACGTGTGGTTCAAGTCCAATACAGAGTTTCAATGTGCTCCCTTCAATGCGGGAGATTAGGTGTCCAAATCAGCGGTTTCTTGGTCTTAAGCAAAAATTGTGAAAATTTTTAAATTTTTTTCTGGACTTTCTTGTGAATTCGAAGGGATTTTGACAGCCATCTAGGGCACTTGAAATTTCAAGATACATGATGTTGAAAATTTAAGACGCTTGCGTTCAGTATCTATTGGATTGCATAATTAAGTTTGAATTGTTAATCCAGAATTAGAAGTTGTACACTTTGATTGAGTTATGATCTCACATGTCACATCTCGCTTTCATATTAAGGTCTCAGTTTGATATTGAAGGATTTACTTGGTTCTCACTAAGCATGAAAGGAACCGACCTGAGAAAATTGAAAGGATTGGGTGAATAATCTTCACCATAGGTTTGCTCCCTATAGGTGAAGATTTGATTTCCCAAAGTAGCGGACAGAAATGGGTGGGCAATGGTCTTCATCATAGGTTTGCTCCCTATAGGTGAAGATTTGATTCCTCCCCTTGGCAGTATTTTAATGAAAAAAATATATCAAAGGTCGATTAATGAAAAGATGATCCGTGAGGAAAGTTTTAATTATTATGAATTATTTTTGTGTTACCGATAATATCACGAAATCAAGAAGTGAACCTTAATGATAAGCCGAGACTACACGATACACCCATGGAATTCAATATTTAGAATCGTTCTAATTAATGGATTAATATTTGAGCTTGATTATGAAGTTTACCGTGAGCTTGATTTCAGGAGAAAGTAATGCCAACATTCATGAATCTTAGAAGTCGAGTATCTGAATTGCTTTCATAAATCTCTTGAGTTTGTAGAAATTGTCCTGTAATTCTCAATTTATTTTTCGCATACCTTGCTCGGGACTAGCAAGATGCTGGTTGGGGGTTGTGTTGAGGGTCAAATATTGCATATCAGACCCTATTATTGCCGGGATTTTCAAACATGATACTGTTTAACGGCCCGATTTAAATCGTGTTTGTGTTGCAGGGCGTGTTCACGAGCCTGGACTAGGAAAAGGTACTAAAAGCATGGATTTAATGGCCTGAAATCACCAAGGCAAGCGAAGGACCCTAGCAGACCAAGATCGACGGATGTGCATGCCAGAGATTCAACAAAATCGAGAAACTGAAGCTCGAGTGACCCAAAAGACATCCAGAATGCAAGATCACAGGGTTCCCACCATCCATTCAGCTCGAAAATTCTTACATCGCCCAAGGACCATAAATTAACCGTACAAGTCAAATTTCATCCGTTCAATCCCTGTGCAAGTGTCCCAACGGACAGATCAGCCACTAAAATCATGATTTGGGACCCACTAGATCTTTGGATATGTCTCAATTTTAGTCTCAACCACGTAAATGAGGTTCTAACGAGGATGGACGGAGCAGATTTGTCACAAACATCTCCGTGGGACCTACATGTACAGTGTGTGCACATGAACTGAAGTGCACCGGCCGTGCACCGGACGGTCAGCCCGGTCAAAGACGGGCTGACCCGTCTTCCTCTCCCGCAGCAACAGCGGATAGACAGCGTCCATCCGTTTTTCATCAGTGGGCCCCACTCGCTCTCCAGATGACAAATCCGGACCGTCCAGGAGATTCATATGGCCCATGCCACTCAGGCCTAGATGGAGAAATTTTACAATATAATCGGAGATTGGGTTTCGATCGTCCAAACAAAAAACGGACGGTGACTTGAAAGATAACGCGGGCCACATTGAAACAGACTAAAAACTGATCACGTCCGACCGATTTTTCGAGAAGAAATCATTGGACGGCGTGGATTTACTAAATCGACAGCGAATGGAGGCCCGCCATCATCACAGCGTAAGAATTACGCAGTCCCTGTTTACGCAGGGACGTGCGTTCGCGCGTCCGGCCTTCCGTGGCCCACCACCGTTGATTGTATGGTCCATCTGGACCGTACACAGGCTCCAGGGGATGGGGATGACCCCAGCCAAGATTTCCTTTTGCTTCAATGCATGCCCACACAGGCAAATCTCATGTAAACGCAAGAATAAACGGTACAGTTAAAATCCTGATTGGTTGCACCAAACCAGAGTAGAAACGGTCATGTCTGACTGGTTTTTCGTGCACAATCTAGTGGACGGACTGGATTTTTCATTTAACGCTGATCAGGGGCCCACCGACTTCAACAGCGTAAAGTGTTATAGTTCGCACCGACTCCGCCTGCTCGTGCGGAAATCCAGCTGATTGTAGCTGGCCACGGGCTGTTTCCTTGTGCGGGAGAACCATCCGACCGACCCTCCATGCGGTTATAAAGAAGACAAGAAGGAGAGAACGAGGAGGAGGCTTGGGGCTTGGTTGGAACGAGAAGACAGGAAGAGTAAAAGGAATTTTTCCCTTATTTTCTTTTTATTATTTTTCTTTGCTGTTATTTTTTCTTTCCTTATGACTCCTATGGATTTTAGCCTAATCATGGTCGGCTAACCCTCTTAGCTGGGGCTAAGAGGTGAAGCCTGTAGCGAGATGGGAGATAATATTTCATGCATTTAATTTAAATTTCTGAACTGAATTTGATTTTAAGTTGATTATTAAAGGAATATTTTCTTAGTCTTTAATGGTCTGTTGTGACTGAAATTACAATGGGTTTGCAATGGCTTTGAATATTTCTTTTTTCCTTTTGGTGTTTATGATGTCAGGAGGCCCTGTTGTTCACCATCGTCTCCTGGGCATGGTTGGATGATGGTACCCTTCCTAACTTTCATACACTGTTGATTGGTTGGTAATTAGTTTAATCCTGTTGTTTGCTTTGTCGCTTGGGCATGGTTAGATGATGGAATCCATTCTAATTCATATACCTTTCATCTCTTAAAAACCAGATCAAGTAAGTTCAACTTAAATTCCATAATCCTCAATGCAGGCATAAGATCTTCCTGATCCCTACAAGTGGATCCTCTGAATCCCTAGTTTCCTTCCTCTGAATTACTTAAGTTTTAAATAATTATTCCATAATTATTTCCTAAATTTTATTTGGTTTAGATCACATTTTAGTTTAGTTCTAGTTCTACTTGGTTTCAGATAACGTACAGGTGTCAGTCCTTTAGGATTCAACCTCGGTCTTACCGAGTTTCTTACTACATCACAACCCTATACTTAGGGAGTGAACACGGTCATGTCTGACTGGTTTTTCGTGCACAATCCAGTGGACGGACTGGATTTTTCATTTAACGCTGATCAGGGGCCCACTGATGAAAAACGGACGGACGCTGTCCGTCCGCTGTTGCTACGGGAGAGGAAGATGGGTCAGCCCGTCTTTGACCGGGCTGATCGTCCGGTGCACGGCCGGTGCACTTCAGTTCATGTGCACACACTGTACATGTAGGTCCCACGGAGATGTTTGTGACAAATCTGCTCCGTCCATCCTCGTTAGAACCTCATTTACGTGGTTGAGACTAAAATTGAGACATATCCAAAGATCTAGTGGGTCCCAAATCATGATTTTAGTTGCTGATCTGTCCGTTGGGACACTTGCACAGGGATTGAACGGATGAAATTTGACTTGTACGGTTAATTTATGGTCCTCGGGCGATGTAAGAATTTTCGAGCTGAACAGATGGTGGGAACCCTGTGATCTTACATTCTGGATGTCTTTCGGGTCACTCGAGCTTCAATTTCTCGATTTTCTTGAATCCCTGGCATGCACATCCGTCGATCTTAGTCTGCTAGGGTCCGTCGCTTGCCTTAGTGATTTCAGACCGTTAAATCCATGCTTTTAGTACCTTTTCCTAGTCCAGGCTCGTAAACACGCCTTGCAACACAAACACGATTTAAATCGGGCCGTTAAACAGTATCATGTTTGAAAATCCCGGCAATAATAGGGTCTGATATGCAATATTTGACCCTCAACACAACCCCCAACCAGCATCTTGCTAGTCCCGAGCAAGGTATGCGAAAAATAAATTGAGAATTACAGGACAATTTCTACAAACTCAAGAGATTTATGAAAACAATTCAGATACTCGACTTCTAAGATTCATGAATGTTGGCATTACTTTTTCCTGAAATCAAGCTCACGATAAACTTCATAATCAAGCTCAAATATTAATCCATTAATTAGAACGATTCTAAATATTGAATTCCATGGGTGTATCGTGTAGTCTCGGCTTATCATTAAGGTTCACTTCTTGATTTCATGATATTATCGGTAACACAAAGATAATTCATAATAACTAAAACTTTCCTCACGGATCATCTTTTCATTAATCGACCTTTGATATATTTTTTTCATTAAAATACTGCCAAGGGAAGGAATCAAATCTTCACCTATAGGGAGCAAACCTATGATGAAGACCATTGTCCACCCCTTTCCGTCGGCTACTTTGGGAAATCAAACATTCACCTATAGGGAGCAAACTTATGGTGAAGATTATTCACCCAATCCTTTCAATTTTCTCAGGCCGGTTCCTTTCATGCTTAGTGAGAACCAAGTAAATCCTTCAATATCAAACTGAGACCTTAATGTGAAAGCGAGATGTGACATGTGAGATCATAACTCAATCAAAGTGTACAACTTCTAATTCTGGATTAATAATTCAAACTTAATTATGCAATCCAATAGATACTGAACCCAAGCGTCTTAAATTTCCAACATCATGTATCTTGAAATTCCAAGTGCCCTAGATGGCTGTCAAAATCCCTTCGAATTCACAAGAAAGTCCAGAAAAAAATTTAAAAATTTTCACAATTTTTGCTCAAGACCAAGAAACCGCTGATTAGGACACCTAATCTCCCACCCCCAACCTAAAACTACATTGTCCTCAATGTCAAAGATATGAGCGTGCAATGCACTTGGGACAACGAAAAGTAAATATGAAGTGATGGGAAGATAGTATCTGGATGATGAATCGAGAGACACTTTTCAAGAGATCACAGCATGGGCGTCGGTCAGCACGAAAGAGAAGGCAATATAAAAATAACAAAAAAAATAAAATCCTACCTATACCACTTTCGTAGGTACTCTTGATTGCATTTAGCGTATGCAACAAGCCTTTAAACCCCTAGGTTGCCCCTAGTGGACGAGTTGTAGTCTCGTGAGGGTTTGCAGTAATGTTACCCGCAAACATTGAACTAACTAATGATAAAAACGAAATGAAATGAAGAGCTGGGTTGCCTCCCAGGAGCGCTAAGTTTACCGTCTTCAGCCAGACAAATAAAGCAACTACCCTAGTCCTATGAAAGCGATAAACTTACCTATACCTCCATCAGACTAGGAGATCAATCCTGGTAAACAGGAGCAGTCAGGGGCATGGACATGTCCTCTGAATCAAATTTCTCGACAAATGGTTTCAATCGATGTCCATTGACTTTAAACTCCTTGGCATTGTCGGGATCTCTTATCTCAACGGCCCCATGAGGAAAAACAGTAACAACAATGTAAGGGCCAGTCCAACGAGATCGAAGCTTACCCGGAAAGAGATGTAATCGAGAATTATACAAAAGGACCTTCTGACCAGGCGTGAATGATTTTCGCAAAATGTGTTGGTCATGAAATGCTTTCATCTTGTCCTTGTAAATTCTTGAATTATCGTACGCATCATTCCGGATTTCCTCAAGTTCATTCAATTGAAGTTTGCGTAGCGAGCCAGCGTTGTCCAGATTGAAATTAAGATTTTTGATCGCCCAGTACGCTTTATGTTCCAGCTCCACAGGCAAGTGACAAGCTTTCTCATAGACAAGTCTAAAGGGAGACATTCCAATAGGGGTTTTAAAGGCAGTACGGTATGCCCATAAGGCATCGGTCAATCGGATTGACCAATCCTTACGATCAGGGTTAACCGTTTTCTCCAAAATGTGTTTAATTTTCCTATTAGAAATCTCGGCTTGCCCACTTGTCGTGGGTGGTACGGGGTGCTCACCTTATGAGAGATACCGTATTTCTTCATTAAGCTCTCAAATGGTTTATTACAAAAGTGTGAGCCCCCATCACTAATGATGGCTCGAGGCGTTCCGAATCGAGAAAGGATGTTTTCTTTTAGGAATTTAATGACCGTGCGATGGTCATTAGTTCGACACGGAATCGCTTCGACCCATTTAGTGACATAATCCACGGCGAGCAAAAAATACAGATTTCCAAACGATTGGGGGAATGGTCCCATGAAATCGATGCCCCAGTAATCAAATGCTTCAATGATAAGGATGGGATTCAAAGGCATCATATTTTGACGGGACAATGCTCCCAATTTCTGACAACGCCCACAAGCTTTGCAAAACTCATGAGTGTCCCTAAACATAGTGGGCCAGTAAAAGCCACACTGCAGAATCTTGGCCGTGGTCTTTTTAGCAGAAAAGTGACCACCACAGGCCTGTGAGTGACAGAAGGAGATGACGCTCTGATGCTTATCGTCTGGTACACATTTCCTTAGAATTTGGTCTGGGCAATATTTAAATAAATAAGGATCATCCCAGAAAAGTTGTACACCTCGGTGAAAAATTTCTTCTTATCTTACGCAGTCCACTGTGTCGGTATGGCACCTGTAGCAAGATAATTAGCAATATCAGCGAACCAAGGTGAATGGGAGACTATGAACAATTGTTCATCAGGGATTTCAAGGGAATCAGAGGTATGAAGGCGAGAAAGGTGATCGACCACTACGTTCTCTACTCCTTTTTTATCTTTAATTTTCAAATCAAAATCTTAGAGTAGAAGGATCCATCGTATCAGGCGGGGCTTAGAATCATTCTTAGAAAGAAGATACTTCAGTGCCGCATGATCTGTATAGATAATAATCTTGGATCCGATCAGGTAAGACCTAAATTTGTCCAAGGCGAACACTACTGCTAAGAGTTCTTTTTCCGTAGTTGAGTAGTTCACTTGGGCCGGATTTAAAGTCCTACTCGCGTAATGGATGACGTAGGGCCTCTTATCTTTTCTCTGGCCTAGGACCGCCCCAAGAGCATAATCAGAAGCGTTGCACATAAGCTCAAAAGGAAGGCTCCAGTCGGGTGGATGCATGATAGGTACAGTGGTTAATGTGCCCTTAAGCTTGGTGAAAGCTTCCTGGCATTGCTCAGTCCACTCGTACAGAGCATCCTTTTGAAGAAGATTACATAAAGGACGAGAGAAGAGACTAAAGTCCTTTATGAATCGTCTGTAAAATCCTGCGTGTCCTAAGAAGGATCGCATATCTCTGATGTTCTTATGTTAATTTATTTATTCTCTGTTCTTTTACATCTTATTCTCCTTTGTTACTGTTCACTCCCCAAGTATAGGGTTGTGATGTAGTAATAAACTCGGTAAGACCGAGGTCGAATCCACAGGGACTGAAACTTGTACGTTTCCTGAAACTAGGTAGAAATAGAACTAGCCTAAGATGTAATCAAAATCAAATGTAAATTTAAGGAATAATTGTGGAATAATTATCTAAAACTTTAAGGAATTCAGAGGAAGGAAACTAGGGATTCAGAGGATCCACTTGTAGAGATCAGGGAGAAATTATGCCTGCTTCAGAAATCATGGAATTGAACTAGACTTCCTTTGATATAGTTTTCAAGAGGTGAATGGTATATGAATTAGGATGGATTCCATCATCTAACCATGCCCAGGAGACAAAGCAAACAACAAGATTAAACTAATTACCAACCAATCAACAATGTATGAGGATCAGGAAGGGTACTGTCATCCTACCATGCCCATGGAGCAATGATGAACAACAGGGCTTCCCTTCATAAACATAAAAGCGGAAAGAAATATTCAGAGCCATTGCAAACCCATTGTAATTTCAGTCATAACAGACCATTAAAGACTAAGAAAAATATTCTTTATAATAATCACTAAATCAAATTCAGTTTATGAAATTTAAAGGCACAAAGTAGAATCTCCCATCTTCCTACAAGCTTCACCTCCTAGCCCGAGCTAAGAGGTCTAGCCTAGCATGATCCTGCTAGAACCAAATAAAAAATATGAAAGGAAAGAAATAAAAAGAAAAAGAAAAAGGAAAAAAAAAACTCCAGAAACCGGCTTCAAAATTCGCCTCCACGGCTGCACTTCCTGTCCCAGATGATGGCTCCCTTTCTCTCTTCTCTGTCCTTTTATAACCCGATGTAGGTCGGCTGGGCTGTTTGCGCAGCAAGCAAGTCGGTTGTTTCGTAGTTGGAGACGTTTTACGCAACAGAGAAAACTAATAATTTTTCAGTTTTGTTTGCACATGCAACCATGATCGAAGTTGGACAGGAAATCCATTCCGTACATTGAGCTCACCTAGAAAAACCGGTCGTATATGGATGGTTTTGGATCGGATCTTTAGTGGTACGGAATATCTCTCTCACTGCCGTCTATCTTGCGTTTGAACGGATGAAAATATATCTCTGCTGCCTCTTGAAAATTCGTCACCTAGGTTAGGATGATGGGGAGCGTGGGCTTCTTATGGACGGTCCAGATCAGACCGTTGCTGTCCTATGGAGGCCTATAGAGATCAACCGCGAACTCTGTTTGCGAACAGAGCTTCCGCGTCCGCGCTGTGATGGATGGCGGCCCACTGATTGATGTCAGGACGAAAATCCATTCCGTACATTGGAATCTACTCCAAAAAATATTTTGGAAGGGATATTTTTGGAGTGAAATTGGAGTGGCCCATACGATATTTTATTCTGCCGTCCATCCTACGTTTAACGGCTAGGATCTTACAATGGCTTGCATGGTGGTAAAACGACACCTAGGCGAGGGTCTACCCCAACCTCTCGTCACAATAGACGGTCCAGATCTGTCTTTTGAACAATGCCTGGGCCCCACAAACGCCAGCCGCGAGCTCTGTTTTCGCGCTGGCGAAAATTTGAATCCGAGAGGATGACGTCCCTGTGTTGCCATGCAGTGTTAGTGCAAAAAGTGTACTATATACACTGTATGATGATTATGAGAAATCCACACCATCCATCTTGTTCTTCTCATGATTTAAGGCGTTGAGACCGAAGATGAGGAGTATCCAGAGATCAGGTGGGTCCCAGATCAGTAAATTGTGGGCTGATCTGTCCGTTGGGCCCCTTCCACAGCGATCCAATGGATGAAAATTTACGTATACGGTTAATTTATGACCCTCAGGCCATGTATAAAGTTTTGACCTGATCGGATGGCGAGAACCCCGTGATCTTGCATTTTAGACGTCTTTTGGGCCACTTAAGCTTCAGTTTCTCGATTTTCGCGGACCCCTAGTGTATAATTCCGTTGCTCTTGGTCTTCTAGAGTCCGTTCCTTGCCTTGGTGCTTCTGGAGCGTCAAATCCATGCATTTACCACCCTTTTTCAGTTCAGGCTCTTAAACACACCCTGCATTACAAACATGATTAAATCAGCCATTAAACGGTATTATGTTTGTAGATCCAAGTAATAACTGGGGTCTAATATGCAATATTTGACCCTCAACAATTCCCTTGGACGAGATGATATGCTCAAGGACAATTCCCTTCCGAACCATGAAATGACACTTCTCCCAATTAAGTACCAAGTTCCTTTCTTCACATCTTTTCAGCACACATTTAAGACTTTCCAAGCATTTGCTAAAAGATGGACCGTAAACAGAGAAATCGTCCATGAAGTCCTCTAGATATTGCCCCACCATATCAGAAAAGATACTAAGCATACATCGCTGAAAGGTGGCAGGGGCATTACATAGTCTGAATGGCATCCTTCAGTAGGCAAAGGTGCCGTAGGGACATGTAAATGTGGTCTTTTCCTGGTCTTCAGGGGCTATCTCTATCTAGTTGTAGCCCGAATACCCGTCAAGGAAACTGTAATAGGAATGACCAGCTAACCTTTCCAGGATCTGATCAATGAATGGTAAAGAAAAGTGGTCTTTCCTCGTGACGGTATTCAACTTTCTATAGTCAATGCACATTCTCCAACCAGTAGTGACTCTAGTTGGCACGAGTTCATTATTAACATTGGCTACGATGGTGATTCCGGACTTCTTAGGGACCACTTGAGTTGGACTCACCCATTGACTATCAGATATAGGGTATATAATACCCACGTCCAATAGTTTAAGAACCTCGGCCTTAACCACTTCCTTCATGTTTGGATTTAGTTTACGTTGTGGTTGCCGAGCGGTTTTTGCATTATCCTCAAGATATATGCAGTGAGTACAAATCGAGGGATCGATTCCCTTGAGGTCCGCTATCGTCCATCCTAGAGCTCCTTTATGCTCAATGAGAGTAGATATAAGCATACTCTCCTGTTCTTTCTCTAGGTGGGCAGAGATCACCACCGGGTATGTCTCACCTTGACCTAAATAGGCATATTTCAAATCAGAGGACAAAGGTTTTAGGTCAAGCTTCGGCGGCTTGAGGTTAGACGGTAGAGGCACTACATCAGTTTGTGGCAATTCTTCAAATTGTGGCCTTCACCGGTTAACTTCAAGTACCGGTGCAGTATCAAGCAAGGCGCACGTCTCCCTAATCATGTCATCATCAAAATCATGGGAGTGGGCCAAGCACGTCTCTAGATGGCTGGAGGATAAGGTTATGGGTGTCGTATCTTCCACGAAAGAGTCAATCATGTTAATGTCGTGGAAATCGTCATCCTCCTCTAAGTTTCTGCCGTTATTGAAAAAGATGTTTGACTTCAATGTCATATTCCCAAAAGACATAGTCATGACACCATTCCTGCAATTGATGATTGCATTTGAAGTGGCAAGGAATGGGCAGCCAAGAATGACGGGAATCTGAGTGCTTATGTTATTGATGGGTTCGGTGTCCAGGATGATAAAATCTACAGGGTAGTAAAATCTATCAACTTGGACCAACACATCCCCGATTATCCCTCTTGGTACACGAACAGAGCGATCAGCAAGTTGTAGTGTGGTTAGGGTGGGTTTTAATTCACCCAAACCTAACTGTTTGTATACCGAGTAGGGAATCAGATTGACGCTCGCTCCTAAGTCAAGAAGTACGTGATCAATTCGATGGTTCCCGATTACACGTGATATGGTTGGGCTACCGGGATCTTTGAATTTCTGTGGCACGTCTTGCTTTAGGATAGCACTCACTTTCTCAGTCAAGAAAATTTTCTTTTGAATACTTTGCCGTCTTTTGGTCGTGCATAAGTCTTTCAGAAATTTGGCATATGAAGGAATCTGTTTCACGACATCAAGTAGAGGAATGTTGACTTTCACTTGTTTCAACACCTCTAGAATATCCTGAGAGTTAGAGAGAGGTTTTGGTGACACCAACCGTTGGGGGAACGGAGCAACTGGCTTCTCTAGAGGTTCCGGTTCTAATTTTTGTGGGGTATCACTGGATCCATCATTGTTGTCCTCTTCTGGTTCTTGAGGCTTTTCGAGCCTAACAGGAAGAGTTTTATCAATGATCTTTCCACTCCTAAGAGTGGTGATGGATTTAGCGTGCCCCATATGATTTGAAGAGCTGTGATCATTAATCTCGTACTGCGGTTTAGGATTGGGGAGAGATTGTGCAGGAAGCATCCCCTTTTCTATAACCGTCATACGAGAATCTATCTTTTGCATAAAATCTGTAATTCCCCGCATTGCTTGAGCCAGCTCTTGTATGGAATTTTGAACTGGTTCCTCTTGAGGTTTAACTTGATTTGGATTTTGATTGAAGAAACCTTGAGGAGTAGCCGTTTGTCCATTCCTCCAACTAAAGTTTGGATGATTTTTCCAATCAGGATTGTACGTATTGGAGTTAGGTCTAATAAAAGGTCTTTGATAGTTGTTTACGGCATTGGCTTGTTCATTCAACACTCCTCGAAAGGCGGGTATTGTAGGACAATTTTCATTTGTATGAATGTTGCAATCACAGATGCCGCAAACAATTTCATTAACCTTATCCTTCTTTCCTTCCATGGCCTTAACTTTCCTTATGAGCGTAGTCACTTTACACTTGAGATCATTCTCTTCTTTCAAGAGATGATTGTGTTTTTTCAGCAAGACTATCGAGGTAATCCCATACCTCGTCAACATCTTTATTAATGAACTCTCCATTACACATTGTCTCGACCATTTGGCACATGGAAGATGTCAGTCCATCATAGAAAAAATTTGTAATGCGCCACGTTTCAAATCTGTGTTGTGGGCATGAACTGACCAAATCTTTGAACCTTTCCCAACATTGGAAGAATGTTTCATCTTCCTTTTGGGCAAAGTTCCTGATTGCTTTTCTGAGGATAATCGTTTTATGATGTGGGAATAATTTTTTTATGAATTCCCTCTGCATATCGTTCCATGTGCCAATGGATCTAGGACGCAGTGAATGTAGCCACGTCTTAGCTTTCTCTTTTAAGGAAAAAGGAAAGAGTTTCAGCCTAATTATATCCTCAGATACATTAGGAAAACATAATGTAGCTATAATTTCATCGAACTCTTTCAAATGTAAATATGGACTCTCTGATTTAAGTCCATAGAATTTGGGAAGGAGTTGGATAACTCCTGGCTTGATGTCCATTTGTCCTGTGTTTTCAGGGAAAATCATGCATGAGGGCATATTCACTCCCGCCGGTTGTAGATAATCTCGTAAAGTACGAGGCGGGGGTGTCTGATGCACCTCGTTCTCATCTTGGATATCCTCCACCCTGGGTGCAAGTAGAGGGGGTTGGTCTTCAGCCATAACTTCAATTAACTCAGGGGATTTCGAGTAGTGTCTAGTCCTGCGATGGATAGTCAACCCCTCAACCAATCCTACTTCAGTCAAGAGACGTCGAGTGTCGTCACGGGCCCACTTGGGCATGAAACACTCGCAGCCCTCAAAAACCTAATCCTAAGAAAGGAAAAGAAAATCTAGAAAGAAAGAGAGAGTTGGAAAGAAATTACCAAATTGGAGTCCTAAGTTAAAAACCTACAAAATAAAACAAACAAGTCAGTTTCTAAAAGAAGAAAAGTCTAAATTAGAAGGTAAATTACTAAAAGAGAACTGAAAAATAGAAAGTAGAGAGAAAGCTTACTGAATTAGAAATTTCTATCTTAAAGGCCTACAAAATAGGAAGGTTAGTTTCTAAATAAAAATTCTAAAAATAAATTAGGAAACAAAATTAGATTCTAAAAGAGTTAAAATTAGAAAGTAATAAAAGAGGAAAGTTTCTAAAAATAAACTACTTCCTAAAAATAGAAAAATACTAAAATTAAAAATTTCAACCCTAATTCTAAAAAGTAGACAAAGTAGAGAGATTAAGGAAGGAATTACCAATTTAGAAACTTATGTCAGGATCCTATAAAACCGGAAAACAAGTTAGTTCTAGAAATCAAATAAAAGTCTACAACTAAAGTTAGTCAAATTCTAATCTTAAATTAATTCTAAACCTAATTAATTTCAGAAAATCGCAACCGTCAGTCCCCGGCAACGGCGCCAAAAACTTGTTCACTCCCCAAGTATAGGGTTGTGATGTAGTAATAAACTCGGTAAGACCGAGGTCGAATCCCAAAGGACTGACACCTGTACGTTATCTGAAACCAAGTAGAACTAGAACTAAACTAAAATGTGATCTAAACTAAATAAAATTTAGGGAATAATTGTGGAATAATTATTTAAAACTTAAGTAATTCAGAGGAAGGAAACAAGGGATTCAGAGGATCCACTTGTAGGGATCAGGGAGATCTTATGCCTGCATTAAGGATTATGGAATTTAAGTTGAACTTACTTGATCTGGTTTTCAAGAGATGAAAGGTATATGAATTAGAATGGATTCCATCATCTAACCATGCCCAAGCGAGAAAGCAAACAACAAGATTAAACTAATTACCAACCAATCAACAGTGCATGAAAGTTAGGAAGGGTACCATCATCCAACCATGCCCAGGAGACGATGGTGAACAACAGGGCCTCCTGACGTCATAAACATCAAAAGGAAAAAAGAAATATTCAAAGCCATTGCAAACCCATTGTAATTTCAGTCACAACAGACCATTAAAGACTAAAAAAATATTCTTTTAATAATCAACTTAAAATCAAATTCAGTTCAGAAATTTAAATTAAATGCATGAAATAGTATCTCCCATCTCGCTACAGGCTTCACCTCTTAGCCCCAGCTAAGAGGGTTAGCTGACCATGATTAGGCTAAAATCCTTAGGAGTCATAAGGAAAGAAAAAATTATAGCAAAGAAAAATAATAAAAAGAAAATAAGGGAAAAATTCCTTTTACTCTTCCTGTCTTCTCGTTCCAACCAAGCCCCAAGCCTCCTCCTCATTCTCTCCTTCCTGTCTTCTTTATAACCGCATGGAGGGTCGGTCGGATGGTTCTCCCGCACAAGGAAATAGCCCATGGCCAGCTACAATCGGTTGGATTTCTGCACGAGCAGGCGGAGTCGGTGCGAACTATAACACTTTACACTGTTGAAGTCGGTGAGCCCCTGATCAGCGTTAAATGAAAAATCCAGTCCGTCCACTGGATTGTGCACGAAAAACCAGTCAGACATGACCGTTTCTACTCTGGTTTGGTGCAACCAATCAGGATTTTAACTGTACCGTTTATTCTTGCGTTTACATGAGATTTGCCTGTGTGGGCATGCATTGAAGCAAAAGGAAATCTTGGCTGGGGTCATCCCCATCCCCTGGAGCCTGTGTACGGTCCAGATGGACCATACAATCAACGGTGGTGGGCCACGGAAGGCCGGACGCGCGAACGCACGTCCCTGCGTAAACAGGGACTGCGTAATTCTTACGCTGTGATGATGGCGGGCCTCCATTGGCTGTCGATTTAGTAAATCCACGCCGTCCAATGATTTCTTCTCGAAAAATCGGTCGGACGTGATCAGTTTTTAGTCTGTTTCAATGTGGCCCACGTTATCTTTCAAGTCACCGTCCGTTTTTTGTTTAGACGATCGAAACCCAATCTCCGATTATATTGTAAAATTTTTCCATCTAGGCCTGAGTGGCATGGGCCATATGAATCTCCTGGACGGTCCGGATTTGTCATCTGGAGAGCGAGTGGGGCCCACTGATGAAAAACGGACGAACGCTGTCTATCCGCTGTTGCTGCGGGAGAGGAAGACGGGTCAGCCCGTCTTTGACCGGGCTGACCGTCCGGTGCACTTCAGTTCATGTGCACACACTGTACATGTAGGTCCCACGGAGATGTTTGTGACAAATCTGCTCCGTCCATCCTCGTTAGAACCTCATTTACGTGGTTGAGACTAAAATTGAGACATATCCAAAGATCTAGTGGGTCCCAAATCATGATTTTAGTGGCTGATCTATCCGTTGGGACACTTGCACAGGGATTGAACGGATGAAATTTGACTTGTACGGTTAATTTATGGTCCTCGGGCGATGTAAGAATTTTCGAGCTGAATGGATGGTGGGAACCTTGTGATCTTGCATTCTGGATGTCTTTTGGGTCACTCGAGCTTCAGTTTCTCAATTTTCTTGAATCCCTGGCATGCACATCCGTCGATCTTGGTCTGCTAGGGTCCGTCACTTGCCTTGGTGATTTCAGACCGTTAAATCCATGCTTTTAGTACCTTTTCCTAGTCCAGGCTCGTGAACACGCCCTGCAACACAAACACGATTTAAATCGGGCCGTTAAACAGTATCATGTTTGAAAATCCCGGCAATAATAGGGTCTGATATGCAATATTTGACCCTCAACACAATGTGCTCCCGAGAGCAACAGGTTTTTGAAATTTTTTCTAAGTTTTAAAGCAGTGTTGAGTTAGAGATTTTGATGGTTTTGGGTCTTGCCATTTGTATAAATTGTCACGCCCCAAACTCGGAAACCGGGCTCACAAAATTCCCGATCGCCGAATCTGGCGCCGACAGCCTCCGTAGAACCCCATTCTCGGCTCCCAGCGCCCATTCGCCAGGTTCCGATCCTTGGATGCTACAAGGAGGATTTTTAACATCAGTTTGATTCGTAATAAGCATAACCAAAGGCATAACCCACAAACAACAACCAAAAACTCCATCACATTTCCACTATAATCAAAAACTTTACAAGTACAATGAGCATAAGGGAAATACAATGATGATAGACAAAAAAAAGAGCTCCAAAAGATCAGCCACGCGTCCAAGCCTCAGCGCTGCTGCGATCCAACGTCACCTGCACGCAACGGTCGTGCATAAGCTTATAGAAAGCTTAGAGGGTGGTGAAAGTGTATGCTTAAGGTGATAATGTAGTCATGCAGTATCAGAGTAATGCGGAACATGCTGATGAATGCTAAGAATCCCATTAGCCGTACCAAGGCCATGCGGTGCAAAGAATGTGTCGGCCATACCAAGGCCATGCAATGCAAAATGCAAGTCAAGCATACAAATCCTCATCTAAGTCCACATGTCAATACGGCTCAAATCTGGAATATCACCGGGGTCTAGTACACTCCAAGCCAGATTGCCGCCCCATCGCGCGCAATAAGGTGAGTGGAAAAGACCTCACTATCCGCGCCAATATCGGGCTCGGCTCGTCAATAGCGGACCCATTCCTCGAGCGGTCGACTCGGCCTAGCATTGCCCCCTACTCTCGGGCGGGTAAGGCGCACCCCCTTCCAACCGACCACGACACGTGGGAGACGCCTTCTCGTAATCGGCACTCGGCGCTCATGTACCCACTCGGTGTAGACGTTGGAGCATCCTCCCTGGTACCATAAGGGTTTAGGGACTTTCACCCAGGGATATCTATCGCACCCCATGTAGAACAGTATTTCCGGTATCCAATCCTGCCAACCACGATACGTCTGTGGAGGCTACGGCCCTGATGTCGCTAGGGCGTATAGTAACCATACCACACAATGCGAATGCATGAATCACACTACCCAGTCATACAGCAATCCTGCGCGTATCATGCGCTCATGTAGGGCACCCCCTGTACGGGAGCCCCTAAACAATCTGCCCAAAGGCATATGCTATGATCAGTCATTTCTCATATCAAGCATACGTATGATGCATATGATCATGAATCATGAAATTAAACATGCTATATAGGATGGATGATGTACATAACGAAGGTGGGCCTAGACGGCCTACACATTACACATATGGGCCTAACAGTGGCCCAAGGAAAAGTCATAATGCGGACATTTAACCACACTACACTTACAATGTGGACGTCAAACCAACATTGCTCCCAAGGCACGACTGCCACAAATATCATTTCATAAGCTGTTTTGGGATCACACATTGCAATGGACCTTAGGTACATCCATTGGGCCCTTAAATACATCAAATTAGCCAAGTCATATGGGCCTTATATTCATTAAGTGGGCCACACCAATGGGCCGCACCAATGGGCCTTATGTGCATTGCAATGGGCTATAACCCGGGGGCTTCAGAACATATCAAATAGGCCTAAGCTTATGGGCCTTACACGTGTCAAATGGGACTCGACAGTTGGGCTCCATATGTACATCAAATGGGTCTACTCACCTGGGCCTTATACGTATCAAATGGGCCTCACCAATTGGGCCCCATGTGCACATCAAATGGGCCTCAACTCATTGGCCCCATTACATCAAATGGGCCTCGACCCATGGGCCCCTAATACATTAAATGGGCCTCGACCCATGGGCCTTTTATATACATCAGAGTGGGCCTCAACCATGGGTCACAAGTACTGAGGTGGGCCTCAATCACGGGCCTCAACATTAGTAAAAATATATACGTATAATATAGTATATAATATGTATATAGTATATAATATATATACATAATACATATATATAATATTATATGAAATATAATATTATATATATATATATATATATATATATATATACACACACACACACACGCACACATCACAGTGGACCCACACACTCATCACAGTGGGCCCACACACTCATCACAGTGGCCTACGTCCACCGTCCAGGCGGACGGTGGTGGTCAAACACATACATCTATGTGGGCTCCATGTGGGGCCCACCATAATGTTTATAATCCATCCAGACCATTGATAAGGTCACATGGACCCAAATGAATGGTGAAAACAAATTTCACCTTGATCCCAAACTTCTGTGGGCCATGCGATGTGTCAAAGGTAAATGGTCAATCCCACTATTTCACACGGTGTGGGCCACCGGAGTCTGATCAGGGTGATTTTTGGGGTGGGCCCACGTCGGGTAGGGGCACACCCTATGAACGGTTTAGATGGTATATCAACATCAAGGTGGGGCCCACGGCTGCAGCCGTGGGTGGCTGAGCTCCGTCCGCCCGGTCGCTGGCGCTGGCGCAGGCAGCGCCTGCTGCACTGACACAGCAGCAGCAACAGCTGCTGCTGTTATTTTATTTTTTTATTTTTATTTTTTTTCGCATGGATTTTGCAGGTGGGGTCCATATCCAGCGAATCCACTCCGTCCAGTAGCCCTCTATGGCTCGAGACAAGCAAACCAAGCCCAATATTGGGCATATTTCGACGTATAAAAAGTTTAGGGAAGGTTTCAATGGCGTAAACCACCATTTGCTACGGTATGGCCCGCCTGAAAGTCTGATGGATCCCATCTTTCAGGTCAACGGCTAAAAAGAGCTTGGGAAGGGAATGGATGGTGTGGATTTAATACATGCATCAAGGTGGGGCCTACACAAGTGGACCACCCCAAGGCTTGGGACAAAAGATGATATTTGTGTTTTCCCATTTAAACGTCCAGCGTCCAGGGACGCTGGACGGTCTTGCAATTTGAGGTGGGCCTGTTCAGGTGGGCCACCACTGATGAATGGCGTGGATACTATACTTATAAGGTGGGCCCCACTCAAATAAAATGCTTACTACATGGTGGGGTCCATTCAAGTGGCCATACAACCTTACCATCATACAACAAAATAAAAATAAAAATAAAAATAAAATAAAAATAAAATAAAAAGGGAGAGGTATAGAGAGTGAGACCCGCGTAATGGAGGGACCCCGGTACTATGGGCCCTCCCTTGCACTAAATCATACATCCAGTGGGTCTCCTTACATGTGGGCCCATTAAAGTTAGATCTAACGGTGGAGATCCCTTCTCCACTAAATTAGATGGTCTAGATGACCCTAAATGTGCAAGAAAGTAAACATCATGATGGGGTCCATGGAGAATGGCCCCATCATGGAACGATCATGATGATCAAAGTGGGCCATCGGCCACATCTTAGGATCCAAAGTGAGATCCAAACCATTGATCGGTTGGCCTCACTTGGTCCATCTTAAAAATATGAAAATCTACCCTATCAAGGCACCCACCACTTGATCTTCTTGCTCCCTTGGCTTCCTTAGCTCCTTGTGCTACTCTTTGATGGAGGAAGATGAAAAATGGATGGTTGAGATGAGAGATGAAGGGGTAGGAAAGGTGGGCCACACAAGTAGTTTGGGAGAAATGGGAGAGGGTCTCACGTATGGGTTTGTTGCTTTGAAAAAAAAGAAGGAATGAAAAAAATAAAGGAGAGAGAGAGAGATAAGAGAGAGGGAGAGTAGCTTAGGTAGGTAATAATGGCTTGTAAGAGAGGGTGGCTAGCATTAAATGCTTGTAAGAAGGGATAGGGGTAGGTAGGGTGGCTATAGCTAGGGTAGGGTGGCTATAGCTAGGGTAGGGTGACTATAGCTAGGGTAGGGTGATGTCATCGTTCTCATAGTTTCCTAGAGATTAGTGCCACATGGAATAGGTGGGCCCCGCAATACGCGGTCCACGGCCATTATAATGCATAGTCCCCAACTTATGATCTAAGCGTCGGTTTGACGCACAAGACGCGGCGTTGGAACCGCAGCGACGGAGCGGTCGTTATGATACAACTTTCAGATCAAGCCGTCATCGGTGCGCGGAACCTGGCCTAGGATCGTGTGCAAACACCGGATATGGTACGACGGTTGACGGAATTTGACCGGAAGGACCGCGGAAGCCAACGGAACAGTAAGGATTAGGACACGGGTCTTACATAAATAGTGGTTCAAGTTAAATCCACCGATTAATTCAATGAGTACGTAATTAATTTTCACCAAAATTATGGCAGGGTACGGTCCTAAGGAATTTCTGCTTGAGGAGGTACTCGAGTCTTTGTACGAATTTTTCCGAGACGTTACAGCAGTAGTTTGTAATTCTCTTTTATTTGTGTTTGCATATTGGATTTGAAAGAATACCTTGGCTTATGAATTTATCCACCTACACTCATACGTTGTGCTACCATAGTTATAATATTTAACATCGCCTTTGCCTCATTCATCAGTAGGTTGCTCCTAGAAGTACTCTGCTACCCTTAGTCGCCGATGATTCCATTGTAGTGATAAGCCATATGTTTTTTCCACATTCATGTCTCTCCAACCTTTTCAATTTCAGCCACATAATTGCTGCACCTTTGAAAGTCTTTAAATTTTAAAGGAAAAAAAAAGAAAGAAGAGCTTATTAGAAGAGTTCCACCAATTACTTGAATAATGAGTGAACAATGGTTGGCTAAATAAATGAATGTGATCAAACAACAACTGAACTTTGCTCTATCTTGACGCTAGGAGTCGGTGGTCACTATTTAAATCTGACCCAATCAATTCTAACACATGCAATCTACATACATATTCCGTGTAGTCAAATTGAATACCAGCATTATCCTTACATACCCAGCTGTATTTCAAACAAAACCTCTTTGCTATCATTGTTAAAGGGATAAAAGAAAAGCCCTAGAATCCATAGCATCAGTACTTATCATACTCTCACCGTGACCTCCCTCCGTAATCCGAATCATTCATCATGCGGGCTACACTATGATAGTGCAAAAATCCATCTCCTTGCATGTTCCGGTATGTCCCACCATGGATTATACACGTAAAAGTTGTTTAACTCCAAAATTTTGAAACGTGTGCTACCCACGCCTCTACGGAGAAGATCACATGAATGAACGATCACCAAACGATTGTGGTGTGCCTGATACTACAATTTCAGGCCGTCCTGCTGACAACTAAACCGCAAGAATCCAACCCTAACTATAATAATTCAGTAACATCTCATAAGGGGGACAAGGTGCCCCCGTGGCTATAGAAATCACATGACTCCTAACACTAAGACGAGGAAACTCCTTGTCGCAGAGGTATCGCAGGAAAATGCAGCTCGCGCCAGTGTCCTGTGTTGCACTCGGTGTTAGCATGTGCCACTCTAGAACACGTACAAAAGATCCAAACCGCTCATCACGATGGCCCACCGTGTGGATCCCTAAGTCAGGCAAATATTCTTATTAGTCGTGCCATGTATCGATCCCTAGCGGGCCGAACATCTACCCCATCAGTCAGTTGCATCATTACATGGTGGGCCACGGGATTAAAAATCAAGGCAATCCATTAGTTGGGTGGACCACACCACATACAACAGTTAAGAGGGGTTATCCTCCCATTAACACATTCATAATCATTTATTGGGTCCATTGAGATGTGATTCACAAATGCAGACCATCCATTGTGTGTGTCCCACTTGGATGAGGGTCACACCAAGTTTCAGCTGCATCCAAAACTCAGGTGGGCTCCACCAAGTGCTTTGATATGTTTTAGGCATGTATTCATATGGTTTTAGATGGTATGGCCCACCTGAGTTCTTTATACGGCTATTTTTGGCATATCCCATAGTCTAAAGGGGAACCATCAAATGAACAGTGTTGATGTTCAACACACATCACGGTGGGGCCCACAAATCTCGACATCATGGAAAGTTCCCGTGAGGTGGACGTTATAGTGCCATCTCTCTCTCTCTCTCTCTAGAGATAGAGAAAGAAGTGTATAGCTAAAGGAAGTTGATCAACGGTCGTCATTTTACGCACATGCTTGGCCCATCATACGTGACTGTGGAATCTATAGTGAGTTCCACCATGGCGTAAATCTTGCACATGTGCACCAAGTTGTCACGTATCAAGTACCAGAAATGTTTAACCGTCCGAGTTCACCTAGCATTTTTCCCGTGCAGACTGCGACTGGTCCTTTTCCCTTGTTTGGTACCGTCTACGGTCTGCGTTGTATAGGACCCACCCGTTTTTTCTTCACCTGCTGGCCGAAGCGATGAGAGTCTCCCCGTTTTAGTTGCTGAGGAGCTGAGGGGCCTACAGTGACGTATGGGTTTATCCACACCGTCCATATATTTTAACATATAATTCTAGGAATAATATGAAAAACGAGACAGCTCTAAGACTTGAGTGGACCATACAGTGGGGATTGAAAGCCCACCATTAAAAACTTCTTGGGAGTAGCGGAAGTTTTGGATCAAGAAGATATTTGTGATTTCTATTCATCCAGGTCAATGTGACCTGATGAATGGTTCCGATGGTAAATAAACATCACAGTGGGCCCTAGGAATTTTCAACTGTGGTTGTCATATCAGCGTTCTTCCTGCGATGTGGTCCACTTTTGACTTATATATGCCTCATTTTTTGGATTATATTTAAAATGATATTTACAAATGGGTGGACGGTGTGGATAAACCCATACATCACGGTGGGCCCCTCAGAGGCCCAGCCTGTGCCGAGCTGGTGTACTACCCAATCCGCGTCCGTCTTCACGTTTACAATCTGGAATGTGACTCGTGACTCGCGCGAGGAGAAATTCAAGGGTTGATCTCAGCATACGTGCCAACGTGGTAAGTGCGTGTAAGATCCACTCCATCCAGTCGATGGGTCCATCCCTGAAAATGTCCTTTCTCCTATTCTGAGGTAATCCACCATCAGGTGGGCCATCAAAATAGACTGTTAGAAATAAAAATCGCATAATATTGCAATATATGGTGATGATAAGGTGGAGCCCCTAGATCTCCCTTCAATACACGTGGCAAGGTGCTATGCAAAGTGGATCCACCCATATTCGGCATGGATGATATATGTTTCCAAAATAACACATGTAAGACAATCCCATCCACCTGATCCATGGAATTTAATTTTTTAAAATGGAAAAAAATAAAAATAAAATATATCTCGTGGGTTTTATTTTAAAATGTAAGCCACCGGCAGCGGTGCTAGTACATCAGTATACCGAATCAATCTATTTCAACGCCACTTGTCTTGTGGTGCAACTAGTTCTTCCATCTCTACTCATCAAGTCCCATCAACACACAAATATGGGCCACAGGTGCAGATTGGATACTACCCTTGTCCCGACCTGAGCACAGGCCGGGCATCTGTGGGGCCACCCCTAATGTAAGGGTTCTATCCACACCGTCCATCCATTTTTATACATCATTTTAAGTTATCACCCTAAAAATGAGGCAGATCCAATACTCAAGTAGACCACAACACATGAAGCAAAGTGATAATGATGCCTACCGTAATGTTTATTTGCCATCCAACCTGTTCATAAGGCCACATATATCTTAATAAAGGGAAATAATAATAAAAAAGTTTTCAACGGTAGGAAATTAACCCATACATCACAGTGGCCCCTCATAGCCTTGCCTGTGCCGAGCTCGGGAAAGGCGGTGTAGTACCCAATCCGCGTCCGGTTGGGTCGGACCAACGTGATGGATTCATTTGATCTTGTACCTACGCGCCATCCTGGCACATGTATAGTATGTATAGGAGCTATGTACACGCGTGTGGGCCTAGCAAAGCCTTTTACCATTGTAATGGTACGACGAATGAGCTGGAGTGACTCTCCCACCGAGAAAATCGAAAATCCATTACAGGCGAATCTGATCATCAACCAATCAAGGCATTTCACTCGACGGTGGTGATTCATCCACTAGCAACTCCCATTATGGATAATTTGCACGCGATCAGTTTCGAGCCTCATCCTCTGAGAAGGTATCTTTTAATATTGAGTGTTTTAACTTAAGCACTTTCAGTCAAAATGACGGATCTGCCCTCATATCTGCCTAAAATGATAAGGAAAAATTGACCATTTTGCCCATGAAATCAGTCCAAGAATGGTAGAAAATCCATCTCTTTCCGTCATCGTACACGCGTCCCTCCTGATGAGTGGACGGTCCTGAGTTTTTGTTACCTTCATCTTCACGGTACAGCTGCATTGTGCAGAGGTCCCATGCACCGTCTGTATTGACACGGGTTTGCATGTAAAGGTGTGTCTGCTGTTACCGAAAGAAGATGCTTGTGCCGTACACGTGGCATTGGACAGAGCAGGTACGATAGGGAATTGACCATAAACAGAGAAAGCCCACAAATCGGACGATCCATTCCTCACAATTCAATTAGTAATGAACACGAGGGTACCAAAATTAGCAATCGCTCACATTCGATGAGACACAGTTCTATTAATTAGACGAGGGTGAACAGATCAAAGCAATATTTTTTAGGTGGCCAACCAAGGGTTGGGCCCACCGAATAAACGGTCCAGATCTCATGTAGAAAGGTGACCTCTGGTGATAAACTTTCGATGCACCGTGTACCATTTGATGCCATGGAGCAGGGACATAGACCCTCAGATCTTACATTGTTCGTTGTCGCATCCGTAGAAATCTGTCGGTTGTTGACGCCGGTTGCTGCTTTTTAACCTTCTTGTCTCCCTATGAATCTGTTTTTAGAGGCCGCTTCGAATAGGCTGATTCTAAAACTACGTTTGTGGGGTCCACCGAGATATTTTAATGAAATCAACTCCGTCCATCAAGTGAGCCCCCTCATTTACCCTTTATTCTATGAAAATTAGGCTAATCCAAAACTTAGGTGGACCACACCATGTAATTCATGCCTAATATTACAAAAAAACGTACTGTAGACCACCTGAGTTTTGGAATGGTCTGGTTTTTAACGTTTTCATTCATCCCAATTGAACACGTCTTAGGATTGGGTTAGATAGTATACGCAAAACACGTTGGGCTCCACACACGAATTGGAAGGGTTTAATCGTTGCTGTTCCCATCCTTAGTCAGTTTGATTTTTTAGATATGGGGTGAACTTGGAGGGGCGCACCTTATGTACGGAATGAATGTGGGCCTTACATCAGGGTGGGTTCCACCCACATAGTTGTGGATCAGCTTATTATGCTATGGTTGCAGGGGAACCGGCTTCAGCTATGATAAGAGAAGTGGGCCGCTATCAAGACCCACACTATGCTATTTCAAATAATAAAATGGAAAAGTGGGTGCTGGTATGTAGACAGCAGATACCTAAGGAGAATATTGATACTCTGGCGGAGCGTGATGGATGATACCCGGCATTGATAAACTGCACACTTAGCGTCCAAATTATGGGTCCCAGTTTAGGTGCATCATAAACTAAAATTTTCTTATTTGATTATATATGTATCTGATTGGTGGATATTTATTGGACGATCAAATGAAAAATATCAAATGGTGATTTTCCAGCAAACAAGTGCCTATGAATCAGAGGTTAGGATTGTTCAACCAATCTGGTTTTGGGAATATGGGTTAGTTACGGTGCGCTCTACAATTCAGGTGGTTTGATAGAGGTAATGCACGCAGAATATTTAATTTCTAAGTGCCTGTGTATTAAGTATCTACACCGCCAGAGTATTAAAATGACTCTCCAAAAAATTACCTAATGCTTTTTGACCATATGTCTGTACCCGCAAGAGAACAAAGTTTGTGAACTGCCTGGTCCATCACGTGTGAAGCTTAGTCATCTATCATGGATGCATTGTACAGTGGTAGATCTCTCTCTCTCTCTCTCTCTCTCTCTCTAGTGGATGCATTGTACGGTGGCAGATCTCTCTCTCTGCGTACACACATTCTCAAGCTAAAGTCCACTGAGATGATACATTCAACCTATTAGATGCATCTGACATCCGACGCTTACAATAGGTTGCGCTCTACCGTGAGGATAAAATTCATCCCCAAATACTCATCAAGTGGGCCACACTATATAAAACAATGTCCACTTATTGATAAATAGCAAAATACAAATGTGGTCCACTCATTGATTAGATGTAGAGGAATTTTCTATGAGGTGATCCTTATGATCATAGGGCAAACCTTTTGGACAGGTTGGATGTCCTGAACACATAAAAGGTTGGAAATTATTTATTAGGTGGATCGTAACATATAGTTTAACCAGCTGAGACTACGTTAAAGAGAGAGGAATGCTTGCGTGCGCACCGGCTCCCATGGGGTGATACATCACATGTACCGTTCAAATTTTAGGCTCACATCATATTTAATGAGTTCTTAAAATTTCTCGCTGGAGCTCATGCAACCAAATGCCCAATTAAGCATATATATATATATATATATATATATATATATAGAGAGAGAGAGAGAGAGAGAGCTCATGCAACAAGTACCCATGAAAAGGTTCCGTGCAGTCTAGCTCATGGGAACTTCTCATGAGGTCGAGCTGTGTGGGCCCCACTGTGATGCATGTCGACCATCAACACCATGCATTTGATGGGTCCCCTTTAAATTATGGGATATCTAAAAAATCATCCGTATATGGAACTCAGGTGGGCCATACCATCTAAAATCATATGAAGATATGCCTAAAATATATAAAAGCACTTGGTGGGGCCCACCTGAAATTTGTATGTATCCGAGACTTGGTCTGACCCCTCATCCAAGTGGGACACACATAATGGATGGGCTGGATTTTTGAACCACATCTCAGTGGGCCCAACAAATGATTATGAATGTTTTAATGGAGGGTAACCCCTCTCAATTTTTGTATGTGGTGTGGCCTATACAAGTCACAGATTAACTTGATTTTTAAGCCCCAGGCCCACCATGGAATGGTGCATCTGACTAATGGGGTATATATATATATATATATATATATATATATATATATATATATATATATATATATATATATATATATATATATATATATATATATATAAGATCTTATTTATTTTTTTTATTTTTATTTTTTATACACATGCACACATACCCTACACACTCACGCTAGTGGAATTTCACCACCTATGGATACTCGAACCCTTGACCAAGTGTTGAAACTCTTAAGAGTCTACCATCTGAGCAAGAGTAAGGATCCATGTGTGTGTGTGTAAAAGATCCACCATTGGAGAAGCCATGATTCAAATGCCGGGCCAATAAGACCACCCTAACCATTCTTCTTTTACCGACCATATGGAGGCCGTGATTGAGTGCTGTGGTTTCCAGATCAGTACAGTTTTGAATTTGTGGGCCACCCACGCTCTACCCACTCAATGGATACCACTGATCCACCACCTCTCTCTCTCATTTTATTTTCGTCATAATTGAATGATGGGGAGTGTAATTAAATAGTCAACTACGGCTATCGTTGTATTTCACTGCTTAACCATCTACATGCAGGCCACAAAATGGATGGTTAGAATTGTCCTCCCATCACGAGACTTTTGGCCCCAAACTCCATTCACGGTGGGGACAAAAACCTCCAGCACTTCATATAATTCCTATCCATTTTCAATAACTGTGCCAATTCGGCAAAAGGGATTGCCAGCAAGCATGATCTCTCACTCTGTCTGCACCTTCTGCCCCATCATGTGACAATGCAGACAATCCTCACAATACATTGTCACGTGGACAAAAAAATCTCACTCAATAGATATAGCAAAAAGAGCAGGATCGTCTTCTGTAACAGCTAAACACTGCCATAACTATCATTCCCAATTCAAGCTAACTTACAAACTTCGTATGTGCACAACCGACAACTAACGATCCGCTAAAATTTATATGCAACAAAATGAAAGAAAAACCAATGGGAGAATAAAAATGCACCAATAAATAACTACAAACCACGAGTTACAAAATTTACATGTTTCACCACAACAGGCTTATCAGTGAGCAAATGAATCTATTACTTTAGGAAGAAAATACACATTATCTAGTGAAAATAAATACTAACCAATTAAAAAAAATACATGCTGAATCGCCTTCACTTTCACCTTTAATGCTGCAATAAATAACCATACAATTCATTTTTACCTCGTCACCACCGCCGCCTGATAGCCTAGCCCGGCCCCACTGGGACATGCTAAGTGCCAAGTGCACCACAATGAGCCCAAGCAGTCTTACAAGTTGAGTTGAACATGAATTGAGCTTGGTTTGCTTGGATAATCTCACCTCAGCTTAACTCGAAGTTGGGTTCAAGTCAAGTTGGGCTAATTTTTTGAGCTCGAAAGGATTTCAAGTTGAGCATGACTTGGCCTGAGTTCAACTTGTCTCAGCTCAACGCTCAGCCTGAACTTAACTTGATTCGGCTCAGCTCAAGTTTTATATATATATATCTGAAAATTAAAAAGAAAATGCTCAGCTTGAAAGCTTGAGCTCAAACTCGCCATGAAAGCTCAAGCTTGAACTCAGCTCGAAAGGCTGAGCTGACCTGAGCTGCTGATTGAACCGGGCCAAGCTGGCCTGTTAGACTTGAGGACTGAGCCAAGCCAAGTCGAACTTGAGCTTGGATAGGCTGCTGGCCAAACCGAGCTGAGTTGTGCCAAGCTTGACTCGGTCGGCTCGTGTCCAAGTCTACTTACCGACCACAGCATTCATGTGTACTCAATGCTTCGCACCATATTAGACTACCATTTACTTAATGAAATCTATACATGATGACATGTCAACTTTAGTCCAAAGTGGTACTTTAAAAAATAAGTTTTTAAAACAAAGCCTTATATATAAAAATTTTAAAAACTAAGTTAATAATCTTCGACTTAATTTTTTCTCCAAATAAACCTTGTTCTTTATTAAACGCAACATCAAAACATCTAAAATATCTCTAGAAAATGTACCAATACATAAGCATTTGCATCATTACTATATTACAAGTTATAACATACTAAAAAATGATTAAACATGTGATATTATTTAAGCGTCAAATACTAACACCTTCAATTATATATGGAGTTCTCATTTTGCTTTGAAGCATAACTAATTTAGTCATTTGGACACTGATATTTCTATGCTAATATTTATTATTGGAAATCCTTTGTTGGCTCATCATAACTCCCTATATGGAAATGGTCACAGAATTGGTGAATCCACATTGTCCATCCCCCACTTTGGATGATCCACGGGAGAAAGCCACACTCAACAAGAACTGCCCACCTCAAATGAAGTTTTATATCCGCTTACCCCCAATCCTACTTAAATTAGCTTATCGTGTCCATTCATCACGATGGTCCAACTATGAACATCCCATGACCCCACGTTTAGGTCTGGATACTCATCCAGTGAGCCGTGCTTGTACGAGTTCATATTCAACCCACACATTTGGCCGAATTCATCAGAAAGATGAATGGCCAAGATCTTACATGTGTGGTGTTTTTGCTCGTTGCAAGTGGGCCTAGGTATAACTTTGTCAAAAAAAAAAACAATTGTATGCGAAATCTAACGTGCATTGCTTTTGTGTGAACAATTTCTTTATTTATTTCATCAGTTAAAAAATGAACCCTTTCATTCGACAGGCCATGTGGGGGCTACACATGTGATCATCTGAAGCGGATTGGCTGGTGTACCACTTACCAGCGATCTAGCTGATGTGTTGACATCACCGGGTTCCGTCGATCCCATCATGAGGTATTATGTTATTTCCAAACCGTCCATCCATTTGGAGAGCTCGTTCTAAGGCTTGAGCCAAAAAATAGGACCACACTGCAAAAAGCAGTGGGGGATTGAACACCTAACATTGAAACTTTTTTGGGGATCACAGGAGTTTTGGATCAATATGATATTTGTTTTCCCTCTTCATCCAAGTCTTTGTGACCTTATGAACAGATTGGATGGAAAATAAGCTTTATGGTAGGCCCTACAAATGTTTTAATGGTGAAATGATTCATTTTTGGGCTCATGTTCTGAAATGAATTCAAAAAATGGATGAACAGTGTGTATATAATAAATACATCATTTTAGGGCCCATGTAACTTTGATCTCTTTTGAACCGTTCGTATAACTCGGAGCTTGAGGACAGTGAGCGCTCGTCCTCCCACGACACGTACCCACATCATCTATATCGCTGGTGTGTGGTACACCAGCCAATTCGCTTCCGTGATCATCTCCGTGGTCGTCAGATCTATGCCTGATTATAAGGTTGGCAATGGGCCAGTTTTGGGCGGCTTGGCTACACTAGAACCGGACCAACAAACAAGCCCAAGGCTCAGCTTGGTCCCACCTGTGGTGTTTATATGGAATCCGAACTGTTCATTGGGTGCGTCTCCTCATGATCACTATAAATACCGAGCACCGTTTCTATAAAAAAAAACTGAAATGGGACACATTACAAGGGCAATGTACAATCATGCCTTAGAAAACTAACTATTCGCCTGTTGTGGCCCACCTAAATTTCGAATGGCTTGAGTTTCGGCGTCTTCCTTTATTCCGTAGGTTGCACCTTGTGCATTGGCTGGATGACATATACACGTTGGACTCAGCATTCAAACTGAGAGTTTCTTTGGTGATCATTTCCCTCCCCCAATGTCTCGCATCGATGGCTTTTCTGTAGCTAGGGCTATCAACAGGCCCGGCCTGAGCTTGGCCCATTGACACCCGCAGCTGTATCCCACCTGAGTTATGGATTGGGCTAGATTTTTGGATCTAAGCTCAAGGCACCTACACATCACGGTGGGCCACACATAACTCCAACAGGGTGTGCAACCGTACATGATCATACTGAATTGGAATGGGATTGAGAACTTAAGACTGACTGGGCGGTTCTGACTATCAAAAAATTAGATGCCCGGTACTGTTGCATTTCAATCAGACACGAGGCCATGTGTGTTAACAAATGATCCATATTTAGTCAAACATATGTAATTCGGATAGTGTTAAGTATGCTAAAGCCGTATTCAACTCAGGTTCAATTGAACTTTTGCAACCTCAAGCACTACATCAGTTATAGGATTAAACTTGTGAAGATTGGCATATCATCCTACCTAAAATTTGTGTTCATCGCATTTTTGGGCTCATGCCATAAAAGGCCCATTTAGATACCACCAAATAAGTTTCCTTTTCTGCTTATAACATTAAATAAGTAACTTATTTGAAATAAGTTTGGTTTAAGATCAATTATAAATTACTTTTTTACTTAATGTACTTAATCACTTCAACTTAATAAGTAAAAACCAAGACAAGTTACTTGAGATACGAATAGTTTATCTTAAATAACTTACAATCCAAACGCTCCTAAAATGATATGGGAAAATGGATAGACAACATGGATAAAACACATACATTATAGTAGAGCTAACAAAGCGGGGACTGCTAGTTGCTATTAGCAGCATCAGCATGCAATTCCATGGAAGTGAGCCCTTGCTTTTTAAAAATTGATTTGAAAGAAAACTTCTAAATTCATTATCAATAATACATGTCACTCCGTGGGAATTAATTAATCACTCTCGATTAATCACTAGGGCTGTTAATAGGTTGGGCTTGCGGTTGGTTTTGCCTTTGATTTTGAACTCCTCTGATTGGGCTTGATGAGCCTATCTTATTTAAAATTTAAGTTTTCTTAGCCCCAACCCAGCCCATTGATAGGCCTATTAATCACCAAGTGACACATTTCACTCCATGGAGTCACTCGCTCATTTGTAATAAGTATTATGGGATTTTAATAAAATATAAATAATATTTTAATTTTATTTTCAAAGAAATCCAACAAATTGCTGAGAATCCCACCTAGGAAATCAAGGGTCTCGATTACAAGTTATTGACTCTACCTGGGAGCGTGGATTCGGAATCCCCTAGTAGAGCTAGGCATCGAGTCAAGTCGAACCAAGTTAGGGTTGACCCGACCCAATCCACTTTTGAAATATACCCGATCCAAACTCAATCTGACTCATTACCAAGTCTAGCATGCCTGACCTAATCTGAGTCCGAGTTTCGCTTGGACTAATCCAAACTGAGACCGACCTAGTTACAGTGACCGAGTTGGGTTAAGTTGATCTTTTTTTCCCTATCTTCTTCTTCTTCTTCTTTTTTTCCTACTCAAGTTGGGTTGTTTAGAATAAATATTGTGAAAGACTCAATAGTAATTTTTTATTTTTTAAAAAAAGAACAAAGTAAATAAAATTTGTCGAAAATTAAAAGTATGCTTAGAATCTCAGACAAAGTTCTACATTCAAACCAATAAATCATTCATTCATTCAATATCCTCTATATGGCGAATGCTTTTGTGGCATGTAAGTTAAGTAACTTGGTCCATAATAGTAACCCCTTCCTCCACCTTAGTCGTCAAAATCATCATTTGGTTATCTTTTTACGATTTGAACTGTGGGAGAACTCTGGGCTAAGTCTGAGTTGTATGTGTTTAAAAGATTGTTATTTATCTCTTCCGAATCAGATGGTAGAGATGCATTTCCACCGTCCTCATGCACTGATTTAACAAGTTTTTTCAGCCTATTTTTATGATCCGATTTGTGTAGGATTCTCAACTGTTTATAGGATGTTGTGAAACCTTTAAGAAACTTTGATGATTTACCGATTGACTTATGTTTCGTTTTTGTGTCTGCTTCGACATCATGTTGTTTTGGAAGGGGTTAATGTTGTCTAGTCCTGTATGCAAATTTCAAGCTTTATTTTACAGCTTATTTATAATCTCGTTATTCTTGTTCCCTTAATATTTTGTCTTCTTCTTCTCTAGTAACTGCGGGGACAATTCCTCTGCATGACCCTTCTTCAATTATAATAAGCGTACTTTTATATATTTTGTGGTTGGTTGTATTGGTTGTATGGAAATGGGTAATGAAGGACTTTGTATTCGAGTCAATATGACTCGAAATAAATCCTAGATTCTAAAGAAGGTTTGCTACATGAGGCAGCGTCTCCTCCCCAACAAGCCAAATGTAATTTTAACTTATTTATTTTGTTTATAAATTGTTTTCAACACAACTTACATTGCAACTTTATCTTTTTCTCATGCGAATGACTTGGGCTCTATAATTCTAAATATCTGACGACAGATCATCTTTCGATGACATATTTATAAGTATAATTTTAAAAGAAATAATGTTTGGTTAGGTTGAAGGTACATAAATGTAACATCCCGTCCAGCCAGAACAGTGTTCTGGGGCGTCCACGTAGGACTTTTCGCAAGACCGTTCGTTTAAACCATTCGCGGTGGGATACCATAAGCTAATCAACCTAGGATTAGCCCATTAGAATAAACCAAACGGGTCATGATAGGACCCGGTGCAGGCCGTCAAGCCAGATAGCTCGTTTGCACTTAGCAACAGCCCGTACGGGCTACACAGCGACGCAGGAAGGTCAGAAAATTCTAAAAATATAGGAAACCATAGATCTCACTGGGCTTGGAGACCACCGCGGACCACGAATCCAGTGGACACCCAGAAGTGGGATCTGACACTGACTAAATGCACCCCACTAATGCCAGGACCGGAATCTAGCGCTCGCAAATGAAATTGAGATACTAGGTTATTCAGCCGTCAGATCTCTTCTACATTTTCAGGGGAGGTCTAATAAATTTTCCTACACTTATCCATGAACTCTGGGACCCGATCGAGGAACGGTGACTGTTGATCACAAATTGGACCCGTACGACCAAACTCCATATCCGATCGTCTCCAAATTTTGCATGACCCTTCATCGGGCCATGGAGTATCTATCCTACAAGTTTCATGGCCAAGGGGCCACCAGAACCACTCCAATCATCAGAACGGACTCCAGAGGGCCATTTGAAGATTAGAACCGTTGACTGAAACCCCATAACCGTTCATCCGTTTGTTCCCAAACTTTATATGGCCCCTCATTGAGACATAGGGCACCTACCCACCAAATTTGTTGGCTAAAAGATGTGTTGGGTCCATCTCAAATCCCATATGGAGACCTAGAAGGCTATTTTGGACAAGTATGGGAACTTAAGGCCAAAGGGCCCAAGTCTAGGGAATAAACCCTAACTCTCATAACTCTCTCTCTCATTTGCTACAACCACTAAGAGAGAAAGAGAGTAAAGGAGCTAAGAGGAGAAGATAGTGTGAGAGAAGGAGATACAAGGTGGACCTTAGATGGAAGTGGGGCCCAAGAGAGTCAGCCCTTCCAACTCCCTACCTCTCTTACAAGGAGAAACTCTCCTCCTTAACCTCAACAATCGTCCGTGGGTTGTTTAGGTAAGATTTTTCACCCATTCTTCTTGAAATCCATGTAGTAAGATGGGATTGGCTTGGAATTCTAATATACAAGAGCTTGTTTTAAGGATTCCGGCCGATCGACCCGAAAGCCCTCTTTCCTAGGGCGTTTTCCGAATCTCCAACAACCCATGGGTGCAGACTATTATCCTTAGGTAACCTAGCACCAATTATAGTAGGAGTTTAATGATTTTGTTTATTTTGGAATGTTGTATTGAAGAATATAGAGGAAACCTAGGAATGGTATGTTGTTGACATTGTATGGAATTGCATGTTTGGTGCTCATTTGATGATTGATATTGCCTCTCGCATGATTTGGTATATGGATGATTACATGCTCATGTTTGGTTGATTTCTCTTATATGTGTTTTCTTTCTAGTGTGTAGGATTCATTGCTCATGTGTATTTGATCCCTTGAGGTGTAGGAAGTGCTTAACTTCCTCCATAATCCACAATACTCACTTGCACCTTAATCATGATGTTGTAGCTTGCTCGTTAGGAGTATTTGAATCATATGTTGAGATATATGTGAAAATGATACTGTTATGTTTGTTAATAACCTTGATGTTGGCATATTATGAACCGTTCTTAAGCCCTTGGGTTAGTTAGGAAATATAAGGAGAGACGGTAGCCCCATTGGTAGGGCTACCCTAAGGCTAAACTCATAGATTTGGGCGGGTGCGCATGGGCGGCAGTAGTTCGACTACATGGGCCTCTTGCACTTGATGTCGTCCGTCACGTGCTCGCCTGACTCGTGCGATCTAGCCTACTCACTGGCCAATCGTGATTGTTAACCATGTTTGCTCACATATGTATGGAACCTGATCCACCCTACAACTGTTGTAGCCCATCAATAACCCACTGGACACTGGTCCACAGTCTAGTGAGCCGGGCATGGTGGAATGAGACACTGTGTCCGAGCTGTCGGTCTATGCTGGGGTACCGCGCCTCCCCGTAGTGAATGCCAGCGATCCCTTTATCTCGGCACTCCTCATGTACTTGAAGTCAGGGATGAGAAACCTGACCGGATCACGGACTGCGGGGTCTCGGCCTCACACGTTGGGGGGTCTTGGCCTCGCAACCAGTTTAGGACATTGATACGTGGGGTGTATCAGAATCCCCAACCTACTGGATGAAAGGACTTAACTAATAACTCGGTTAACACAATCGCATTGCACCGCATTAGCTAGGGTGGCAACTCGGCAGTCGAGGTCGCTCTGAGGGAGTGTTGACATGCGCGATCATTAGATGAAGTCTCTCGAGGGAGCGTTTTAGCGAGGGCATGCATCATGTCATACAGCATGCATGCGCATTAATAAGATTAGTTAAATATTTATGAGTGACTGCTTTTCATTAAGATCATATTATAATTGATGCCTGTGATAACTTAAGATTAATAACACCCACTGAGTTGATCACTCACTCCCACTCTGGGACAGTGTTTTAAAACACCAACCAGACTCGTTCATAGATGCAGGTGACTCAGGGCTAGAGGAGCCTGGCGAGGCGAGCTTTGAGGAAGAGGACGAGTTGTCCTACTTCTAGTTGATGGAGGGTTCTCCGCCAGCTTGAGAGGTGGGATTGGATCACTGAGCAGGGGGCTCAGTTCTATTCTTTTGGACTTACTATTCTTTTGCGATTTTGTTGGGTAGCGTCATGTGCGCCCCTTTTATTCTTTTGGACATATATATAGATATATGATCGATCTCCTTCACTTCAGTAACTTGTGTGATTATGTTTCATGTTCTAGGAAATTCCAGGCTACGCAACTAAAACGGATTAAATGCATATTAATGGAAATCGGTTAAAAGTGACTCTCGGGAACTCGGGAGCTGAGCGTATGCGCGACCCCTGATTTTCAAGGCGTTACAATAAATAATTAAGAAATGAAGATAAATAAACGCAATCAATAAACCATATGAGATTTAAGTAACATTAAGTTATTTAAAAGCATAAACGAAAAGAGAAAAAATATAAAAAAGAAATGTTAAAATACAACTTGAAAAGTGATAAGCATATAAAATATACATCCAATCATTAAATATTACAATTAAAGTCTACGAAAAATAACTGTTAAATTATTGTAAGCAAATGTAAGGAAAATATAAGGTGTGTCTCATCCTGCTTTATGCAATCATTGTAGGTATTGTCTCATCCCACTTCTCACTCTTCTCTTTCTCAAATTCATCATCAGCAGAGTTCCTTTTTCCATAGATCAGCGCAGCCAATCCGATGTACAAATGAGCACTTTAACGGATTCCAGTGTAAGTGAGATTTGATACTTGTTCATGACTTACTCCCCATGTTAAAAACAGATTTTGACACCACGATTGAAATTTGAATTAATAATGTCTCGTACCAGTAACGGAAGTACGATGTATTTTGATTTACGAGCTTTTGACTTTCATTAGTCTAAAACATCAAATTCTTCGCCTTTATACTTTATAAGTTACACGTCGAGATAATGACCAAGTTTTGTTTGAGTTATTTACATTTGAGTCTTAACTCGTGCCATGAAAGATATGAAATCGTTGATTGTATTTCGTTGTGCGGCAATACTGGAACTAGAACCCACTTGAGGAGTTTGACCTATAGTATTGTCTTTTGCGGCCTTCAAAGCTTTTACATAGAAATTGTACAAATCTTCAACTGCATCATGAATATTATCGACCTTAGTGACACTATTCTTACCATACAACTTTTTAAAATTTAATATAACCATGAATATGTTGTATCGAGTATCAAGAACGACTGCAACAACCATTACTAGATTGTACCCAGACAAATACTTATCAAACTTTAACTACATACCTATAATCATTAATTGTAAAAAGTCTGGTCCACTACGACCTCTGTATAAAACATCTTTTACTATCTAAAGATATAAAAAAAATATATTTGTTGTTAGATACTTGCTTCATGAAAAGATCTTCATTGTGTCGTAAAAAACTGAAAGAAACTTGTGAACCGCTTCAACTCTTGTCCAATCATCATTAAAAGGCAACCACTAATATGCATTATCATGCTCCGCATAATGAGAAAATGCATCTGTAAAAGCTATCGTTGAAACTAACATTTTCTAAGTTGAATTTTAATATGTCATGACATCCATCTTCATCATTATCTAAGATGACAAATTCAACCATTTCACGGTCTTATTCCATGTATTTAATCGTGAAGGTGACCACTATATATACTTCACACTTTTTCTTATGTTATATATCGTTGACTCAATTATTTTAAGCTCATCTTGTACAATAAAGTTTAGGATATGGGCACAACACCTATTATAAAATATTTTTCCACCGAAATACAAGTCATCGGTGGCCTTAAACTAGTTTCACAAATTTGTTATTATCATATCATTTGCAGAAGCATTGTCTAAAGTTATCGATGAAATTTTCTTCTTAATGCCCTACTTCACAAGGCATCTGTAGATGCAGTTTGAAATCATCAAACCAGTGTAAGAAAGTGCAATATAAGAGAAGTTTATAACTCTTTTACAGAACTTCCGTTCGGGATCAACGTACTAGGCAGTGACTGACATATACCCCTTTTGTTGATTGGATGCCGTCCACAAATTCAATGCTAGGTTGATTCGAGAAATTGATGCCAACTATCCATTTAACTTGACCTTCTTACTTGCATACATTTTCATGCACACTTTCTTTATTGTTATATGTGATACTTTTTCATATATGAGGTTAATGCCTCTGACTAATTCGACAAAAGATGAATTCTTTACCATATGAAATAGTTTTTCATTTGCAATAATAAATCTAGTTATAAACTCATTCACATGGTCACTATTATACTTATATGTGGATAATGTACCTTGCGATGGATCCACTAAGATTGGGTAAATGAAAATGTATGTTGGCATGAAGTATGGCTTCTTACTTTTCTATGACAATTCAAAATGTGTTTCTTTAAACTTATGGTCGACCCATCCACTTGTTTAACATATTAAGCTTTACAGTACTTGCATTGTATATTCACCATGCTATTTTTTAAAGTTACTTCTTTAAAATCTTCCCACACTATTAATCTTTTTTTTTTCCTGTTTATTGAACCCTGTGATTGTGAGATATTAATATCAATGGACACCTCTTCATCTCGTAAACTTAATCATTCATCCAAGTCATCGACAAAGTTACTGACAAACCACCGAGGTATTGAGAATTTCCTCACCAGTCATCTTGTAATTGTAATACTTTCATATTCTCATTTAAACGTTTATATCAAAATTTTGGTAACATCTTCCAATATCTCTTTAGAAAAGTTGATCTTCCATTTCATTCCTATGCTAAATATGTAAGCAATGTGAATATATCTGACATGAGAAATAAAAATAAAGAAACTTATCCAGAGAGAAATAACGAGATAGAGCGCAGAATATGCATGTGCATTTAAATAGGTTATATGAAAGCATACTATCGATATATAACCGAACTATCCAAAATAAGACAATTTACGCGATTTCTATGCCACCAAAAATACATTATATGTATGTCTGTCCATATAGAAATCTTTAAATGGGCAATTAATTGTCTAATTCATAAAAATAAAACACATTAGGCTAACTGTCCAATGCACAATAATAAGCTAAACAATAAGCAACGCAATCCATAATTCGCGAAAATAAATCACTAATTGTTTAATTAAAAAAATGCACTAGCCATTTAAGATTTAAGGTTTAGGTTTTAGGTTTAAGGTTTAGGGATTATGTTCAAGGTTTATGGATTAAGTTTTAGGGATTAGGGTTTGGTTTGGGTTATGGGTTTAGATTTAGGTTCAGAGTTTAGAAATGGCTTAGACCGAACTAGCCCGGACTCACTATAGCTAACCGGGGCGCACCCGAGCCAGTTCGACCACACCTGAGTTAGCCTGTATGCACCACACGGCCCACACCCAGCCTGGAAGCACCATAGCTAGCCCAGTCGCATCACATGGTCCACACCTAGCCCGACCGCACCTAAGCCAGCCCAAATGCACACCACAGCCAGCTCGGATGCACCCGTTTTCAACCATACCCGATCCCAATTTCACAAACCTCTCCAAATTAAAAATTAATAAAAGAAACTATATGGTTTAGTAAATTACTTTGATTAGGCAGAGACGGGTGGTCGAGTGGGTGCGGATCAGTCCGGACGAACTGCTGTGGCGTTGTTGGGCTCGAGATGAGCAACTGTCGAGCTCGAGAGAGAGAGAGAGAGAGAGAGAGAGAGAGAGAGAGAGAGAGAGAGGGTGGTGGCTGCAGGGCTCGGGAGAGGAGGGAGGGTGAGAAATTGGGATCGGGTCGGGTGCGGCAGGTAGGCTTAGACTGTAGGAATTTAGGATTCATACACACACATACAACCCAAACTTGAGTCGAGATGGGTTTCAGATCGAGTCGACTTTGGACAACTTGGGTTTCGGGTTAAGTCGACTGACTATGTAACTCGGATTTGACTCAATTTGAGTTTGGATTGGGCGAAGTCTACTCGGTTTGGATCGACTCACTCACTTGATTCAGGTCGAGTTAGATTTGAACGAGTTAGCCGAATCAATTCATCTCGTGCCCAATTTTACCCCCTTAGATTTTGAAAGGCCCTAAATTTGAAATTCTCGTATTGCGTTTGGCACCTTGGATTCAAAATCCTCTGTAATCTAAAAGTAGCTATCCATGGTATATTTATATGGGTTTGAGTTTAATTACTAAATCAACTTTAATATCTCTAATTATCATACTTACCTAATGTTTGACACAATGGTTGTAATAAGCCTATGAAATTATCTTTTTTGCCCGAAAATGATAAAATTTCAAGTCTCGAATGGGCCACAAGTACAAGATCTCATCCGAGTGACTAACCAATGATTTTAACCGTTGATTTACATGGACAATGTTTGGACAACACATACTACCGTATTAAAGTAATTATAGTGATGCAATTGATAATCTATTTTTTTTTGGGATATGATCAATAGGCCATATACTCAATAGCTTAATAGTCTAGTGACACACATGTTACACATGCAACATCATTTTAGATGTAATCCAAGCTTTCGTCTTGGATTTCAAATATGTTGAAACCTCGGTTACTCTACGGTGCCAAACAACCCACCCCAAATCCATGATGCCAAACGACGATAATATGATTCGGTTGCCGCCTTGGCGGATCCTAAAGCATGACTCAAGTTCGGTTGGCAGATCCTAAAGTATGCTAATTTCAATACTCGAGCGCTGTGATGGATGATACTCAGGGACTTTGAAATTGCATACAAGTAACTCAACTTAAAACTTTACAATTATAGTCCCGTTTCGATCTACCATGGCCAGCAAATTAAACTTATTTAATTATCTGTCTGTCAGTTGATGGACGGTTGACAATACAAGATACCAAATGGTCTTATTTCAACAAACAGCTGTCCACAAAACAGAGGTTAGGATTCTACAACCAAAATGATTCTAGGGTTCTGACTCAGCGACAGTGGATCCAACAGTTTATTTAGTTTAATTCGAGTTTGTTTATGTCACATGTACATTTCCACAGCGCCTGCGTATCAATCGTCATGGTCTTTCAGAGTATCAAATAACTCCCTGCTAATTATACACACGGCGTGCGTGCTTTTAATCCCGGCAAGTGGGTCACACGGCTCGGTGATCTATACCATTTGTTTGTAATATCAGCAACATTCCTTAAAAAACATAAAAATAATAATCTCATTTTGGGGGATTCCAGGGACCTATCCTGGAAAACTTTGAGTTGATCGGGGCCATTTATGTATTTCCGCTTCCTAACCGTCAATTTGGACGCGGCTTTGGTGGATCCCTCACTGTGGGGCCTAATTTGATGCATAAACCTTACATCCACGCCGTCCATTCATTTTGAAAGCTTATTTTAGGGCATGATACCACATATTCAAATCTCAGGTGGACCATGCGAAAGGAAGCAGTGCGGATTGACCATTAAAAGATTTTTGTGGGCCATAAAAGTTTTGGGTCAAGCTGATATTTGTATGATCCCTTCATCAGGAACTTGTGAATTTATCAACAGGTTGGATGGAAAATAAGCATTTCTGTGGGCCCCAAGAAGTTTTAAACGGTGGGTATTCAATCACTACCTTTTCCTGGTGTGGTTCACATAAGATTTGGAGTTGCTTCATTTTTGGATCATGCGCTAAAATGAGCTGTTAAAGCGGATGTGAGGAAAATAAATTAATGTGGGTCCCACATTTAGAGATCCACCGACCTCGGTGCCGCGTCCGTCCATCCTCGCAGAAAAACAGAAAATCAATGGCTTGGATTACCGAACTATGGCCCCACTAGACAGAATTGAAACGCGCGTACCAATGGTTTTGATATTGTTTTTATTTTTATTTATTTTTAATTTTTAAAGTTCGTCAGTTTCAATAGAAAGGCGCATGATCCAGATTTCCATCCGAATGAGGAAGAAAAGAAAAACGATCTAACCAACGTCTCCACCTTATTCCTTCCAAACCACAGATTTTGCAGAAACCGTAGAATTCTTATTCGAAAGTGCGAGAGAAAGACGTGGAAAAGATCTCTCATTTTCAGCAAATTTTGAAATTGCGTTCTTAGATTTGGATCAACGGCTTTGATTTGATTTTCGGTTTCTAAGATTGGATTTCTGGTTTCCCTCTGCAATTTCCGTTCCGGAGCAAGATAGATTTTGACGCAATTTGGGAATTTTTGGATATCTAGGGTTTGGTTTGGGGGTATGAATTGAAGTTTTTGATTCAAGGTCTGTAATTGGTGGAATTGGTAGAGATACATGATTTGTAGGATTTGATGTGTTCGCGGTTTTTGGTAATGTAGGTGAATTGGCTGTGCTACTTGCATTTGATTATCAGCGGGGAATATTAAAGAGATTTAGTAGGATTTGCATTGGTTTATATTCATTCTGAGAGAGAGAGAGAGAGAGAGAGAGAGAGAGAGAGAGAGAGAGAGAGAGAGAGAGAGAGTATATTTTGTAGGGTTTGACTTCAATGTTTTTTTTTTGCCACGTAATTTCGCTGCTTATGGTTGGGAAGAAATCAAGAGATTTGGACTGACACTGGCGTTGGTTTGGATCTTTGGAGCTTGATTCTGCAGGTGGATTTGTTGGTATTATTTTTACTATTGTTTTTCTTTGGAGAGAATTGTTTGGGTTTTGAATGAGAGGGAATTCCAAGGGAGAAGGAAGACGATGAAAGGGGCTTTGGTGGTTTTGGAGGGACGATGACGGGAGGGTCATTGGGTCTACGTACAGGGAGTTATGGATCATTGCAGCAGCAGCAGCTGCTGCTGCAGAACAGTGTTGCAGTGGCAATTCAGACGATGCCTGTCAGCGGTCGCAAGCCCCCGAAGATGCTGTTGCCTGGTTTGAGAGAGAAGGAGAGGTGCCGCCCTTGGATTTGCAAGATCACTGGCCGGAGGAGAGTCGGGATGCTCTTCTTGGTGATCATTTCTGCTGCGGTCTTCACGTCCCTTATGTCTGCCTTTACCAAAGGTTTGGTTTTGCTAATTCCATTTGTGCTTCACTTTTCTTGTTGCTTTGTTCATGGTGCTAAGAGAAAGAAACATCATAGAGTTTGCAATATGTTCCAACATCAATAGAGAAGCTGAGAAGTGCTAATCCTACTTGCCCATGCCCCCCCATGCGTATGATAGCCGGGTTGTTTGTCAGGTGTGCTGCTCCACCATGGAAATGCTGTACCCAAGATCAGACTGGTTAGATGATCCTAACATTGGATTTGAGCGTTAAAGGTGAACTATTTGTCAGTTGTTTTGATTAATATCAATTTTCCACTTAAAATCAGTGGTTAGGGTCCTCTCACTTAAAATCTATGGTTAGGAGCTGGCTAGTACATTGGGTGAGTGGGTGTATGTGAGTAAGATTAAAATTCCTCAGAGAATTAATGCAAAGATCCATTCTTCTGTTTTATTTTCTTTCCAATTCATAATTGACATAAGAAGAAGGTTTAGTTGCAATTTGAACAAACTGTTCATAACATTAGGCTCCCTGGAAGTGAAATTGTTTTTGAGAAGCAAATTCTCTACGAAAGAGATTTTGTCTATCATGCTTGAGTACTGAAAAAGCCAATTTCAGGAATTCAGAAACTATCCTTCAGTACTGGTAAAGGGCTTTTAGGAAGGTTGGTTGCATAGGGCTTGACTTTGTATCATTTCAAAAGTATGAGTGTTGGATGGGAATCAAATCCCCAATAATCTGCTCCCTCACTATTATGGAGGAACCCTAAAGGGCTTGAAAATGTGAAACGGATTCCTGTAGGAACCCATTTCCAACTGCGTACCAGCACCCAAACACGAGCACAGCCCTTATTAATGGATTCCATTTCCATCATGTTCCCAAGGAGCCAAATGACCCCTGATGATATTTTGGTTCAGGATATTTGCCTTATTATACTTCAATTGTTTAAAAAAATAACATGGTTCATTACTGTGCGTTTTTAGATGAAGATGCAGATGGTCCCGACATACGCCCAAAGTCTTCACAACGTTTCGAAGCCGTTGGAGTCAATGGCATAATTATGTCTAGCTATTATGAATCGCCCCTGATTTCTGGGGAAAGAGATCATGAGAGGGATAATAAGTCTTCCTCTTTATTGGAGACCAACTCAGGAAGTGACAAAAATACAACCATACCTCCTCCTCCTCCTCCTCCTCCTCTTGCAATTCTTTCTGGTGGCCTTCTTTCAGGACATCCTTGTGAACACTTTGCATTTCCACCCCCATCAGCTGATAGAAAACGGATTGGTCCACGCCGTAAGTTGAAATCTCTAAAATGTTATAACACTAGGCATTAGAATTACTGTTTTTCTATCGGTGTGCTGAATTTTCTCTCTTCTTTCTGGTTTCAGCGTGTCCGGTCTGTTACCTTCCTGTTGATCAGGCCATGATGTTTATGCCGACTGCCCCATCGGTATCTCCTGTACTAAAGAATTTAACATATGCCACAGAAGAAAATTCTATCAGTCTTCCGCTATCTAGAGGTTCTCCGTTCGGCGGATATCCATCTCTAGAGCAGAGGAATGATTCTTTCAATATAAAAGAGTCAATGAATGTGCACTGTGGGTATGATTTAATTCTCCTTATTGAATCTCGTCTCAATATTTTCAACCACGGTGAAGCTTCTGTCCACAGAATCTATATTATCTCAATTTAATCTTCACTTACACATTTGTTTATGACATCATATATTGAAATTGCATTCTGATTTACTCATGCTGGGTCTAGACTGATGCACCAATTGTTATTAATCAGATTTGTTAAGGGAGACAGACCCGGTCATCAAACTGGATTCGACATGGATGATGCTGATCTTCTTGAAATGGAGAAATGCCATGGCATAGTTGTTGCCTCCGCAATATTTGGTACTAATGAGCATTCTTCTATTTGTTCTTCTTCTTTTTTCCTTTTCTTTTTTAATCTTGCTTGGTTCAAGACAGTGAGAAATGTTTCTTCATGAATGTGATATTTTCCAGGAAACTATGATATGATACAACAACCAAAAAATTGTAGTGAGGCTGCGAAGAGAAATGTTTGTTTTTATATGTTTTTGGATGAAGAGACAGAAGCATATATGAAGAACTCTAGCCTCCTAGACAACACAAACAGGGTTGGATTGTGGAGAGTCGTTATCATTCATAACCTTCCTTATGATGATGCAAGACGCAATGGAAAGGTGAGCCCTTTTCTTGACCTCATTTGGTTGTTTTATGCTTTAGATTGCAATGTAGCTCAGAAGCAGTTAACTGCATTTATTCAATATAGTGGTTAATTGAATCTTTATGAGATGACTTGGGTGGTGCATGTATTTTGTGGTTTGCTATGCACATGTTTGCACCTACAAACACCGCACCTAGAAACACCCACACACTCGAAACTACATTCTCTTCCTGATTTATGATACTGGAAATCCAAAGAGGGTATTTGAAAATTCATGTTGGATCATGGAACTCCAGTAGATACTACTCTAAAAAGGTTTGGAGTCAAACTGTACTAATAAACTAACATTTTGTTATCATCTAATTTGCCAATTTGGTTAATCTGTAGCAACCATTGTAGTTTACTTACCAAATTGGATGCCTAAATGGTAATATTCAATTCTATGGAACTCAACATGTGCATTTGTTTCTACCTACCCAATTATGTACTCCTTGTGTCTTTTGTTTCATAACTTAAAGGTTTATTTTCATATAACCGCCTACCTTTAGGGCTATTTACCAAAAATGCATGCTTTAAAATATTTAAAGTAACCTGCCTAAGTTTTTTGCCATTTTCCATATAACCGCCTGGTGTCGTATACCGTGTGGAGTACATACAGTTTTAGAACTGTATTTTGATGAAGGCCAAAATGCCCTTCATTTAAAACTAAACCTTGGCAGAGAGGGGGCTATCCGGTTTGGTGGTTCGAAGTTAGGTAGGGCTCACCATGGTGGTTTGGGAGAAATCCACCCCGTCCATATGTTTTGCCAGCTCATTTTATGGCATGACCCAAAAAATGAGGTAGATCCAAAGCTCAAGTGTGCCACACAAAAGAAGACAATGGAGATTGTATGCCCACCATTGAAACATTTGTGGGGCCACAAAAGCTTTGGATAGGGATAATATTGTTGTTCTTTTGGTTCATCCCAATGGGAATGGCCTTGTGAACAGTTGGGCTGGTTTATGAATGGTTTGGGTTGCATATAAACATCATGGTGGAGCCCGTGAGGGTTTAAATGGTAGGAAGCCCCTTTTCTACTATTTCTAGTCGTGTGTCCCACTTGAATTTCAGATCCACCTGAATTTTGGTCTCATGTCTTAACATGAGCTGCCAAAACGGATGGATGGGTTGTATTTCTTACAGGCATCATAGGCAATGGGGTTAGTTGGGCCATTAAAACGTCACATTGCCAACCTGTAAGGTAGAGAGGGGGAATGGATTAGGTGTGGCCTCGGTCTCACCAACAAGGTGCTGCCCTGATTGTTGGGCCCACCTTGATGTACGTGTTGTATATCCACACCGTCCATCCATTTTTCTAGATCCTTTTAGGGCATTGGCCCAAAAATGAAGTAGATCCAAATCTCAGTTGGACCAAGACACAAGAAACATTGGTGATTGACCATTACAAACTTCTTGTAGGCCACAAAAATTTTGGATCAAGCTAATATTTATTTTTTCCTTCATCCAGGTTTGTATGACCTTATCAAAAGGTTGGATGGTGTGGATATACAATATATGCATTAAGGTGGGCTCTCCACTGTCAAGGCCGCACCATGTTGGGTGAGGCTTGGTCGCACCTACTCCACTAGCTAGAGAGAGAGATGTGTCTTTTGGTTGGAAGCTAGGTGGGGCCCACCATGGTGTTTATGAAAAATCCACGCCATCCATCCATTTTGCCAGATCATTTTAAGGCATGACAAATAAAAGCGGCAGATCCAATGCTTAAGTGGATAAACACCAGGTAGATCCATTTTGCTGTCCGAAGATTGCTCGTTGTTGAAACCTTCCTAGGGCCCACCTGCAATTTAGTTCTGCCTCGTTTTTGGGCTCATGGCCTAAAATGAGATGGCAAAACGGATGAGCAGCGTCGATCACACACATACATAAGGTGGGCCTTGTCGACTCTTCTGCATAGCCATCCCCTTCAATTGGGGTAGAATCGTGAAAACGAAAGGTCTTAGGGGCAAAATTGAGTTTTCCACTTTATCGTTTATGATCATCTGTCAAAGTCAAATAAGCGCTTTTCTCACCATATTTTCAAATGTTAGGTGGGTTGCTTTAAATATTTTAAAAGCAGGTGAGTTTCCATTAGTGTTTTAATTAGCGAATAACGTGTGGCGTAGCGGTTACTCCTCTAAAGTGTGAGGTGTAAGCTACATAGCGCATAGCGTAAGCTATATGCTACTTCTAGATTTTAATCAAGGTTGCACATGGTTGCACAAATTTCATGATATTCTGCACCAAATTAGATTGACTAATAATGGAATTTAACAAAATTTCATAATATTTGGTGGAACAAAATGCAACCTAAGGTAATAGGAAAGGGCAATGATTAAGTATAAAGGTAAAGAAAGTAAAGAAACTGATTTAATATTGTTACTTATATTATTTTACTAAAAGAATTGACAAGATTAACTAGTTTTTATTGAAAAATAGAAAAATGTAAGAAATCATTGAAAACATTAATTGATTTTAATGTTATAGTGAACAATAACTTGTAATGTGAAGTATGTAATGTGTAGTGTTGTCCATGTAGCGTGTAGCATATGCAAATTATTATGTAGCAGCTACACGTGACTAAAGCTATTTTCATAAGCTATGTAGCATTAAGGCTAAGCCATGCTTTGTAGCATAAGCTACATGTTTCCTTATATCTATATATATATATATATATATATATATATATATATATATATATATATATATATATCCCCAAAGACAGGCAGTCATGCGAAAATAACCCTAACTTAAAATATACAGTTAGTCAAGTTTTGGCCTTCGATATTGATTGAGCCAAGGATTACCCTAACAGGCCTCGTTACTATTTCCCCCTTTTGTTTGCTATTTACTTCTTTTCCTACAAGTTAATGCAAGAGCATTTTCACACCGAGCTCGAGTGGGGTAGCACGTGGGATGCAGGGACACACTTAGGGTGGGCAGCCTGTGTGAGGTGGCCCACGAGGGGGGTTCGACCAAGGTCGTAACCCATGCGATGTGGGGCCTGAGCTATGAGATAAAGGGATTAATTCGCCATGCTCTATCAGTTCGAGCTTTTAGAGTAAATGGTTAATTGTCCTGCATCAAAGTGGTATCAGAGCAGGAGGTCTCGTGTCTGAGACTTCTCACCGGGGGTGATTAATGCATGGGCATTTTCACACTGGGCTCGAGTGGGGTAGCCTGTGGGATGCGGAGATAGACTTGGGTGGGCGGCCCGTGTGAGGCGGTGCCCATGTGATGTGGGGTTCATGAGGGGGGTTTGGCCGACGTCCTAACCCATGCGATGTGGGGCCTAGGCTATGAGATAAAGGGATTAATTTGCCATGCTCTATCAGTTCGAGCTTTTAGAGCAAATGGTTAATTGTCCTGCATCACAAGTTCTCTATGGTGGCCTTGAGTGTATAAACAAATTGTAGCGCAAATTGTAATTATAGGATTGAATCATATTGCAAATCATATTGTAAATCGTAAGATTTTTTTATGATTTTCTTAAAAAAATATAAAAAATATAATTTTATTCTGAAAAATGAAATTTTATTAAAAGAATAGAAAAGAAGAGAGCACAACATGGAAAATAAAAGAAAAACAAAAACAAAAAATCAAAGGAAACTATATAAATCTAGCTCCCAAGGCTAGCAAAAACCCCAAAGAGTGAAAACCCGTAAGAGAATCCCAAGCCTAAGGTGTCCAATCCCTAAATAGCATTAGGACTTTGCTAAAGACCCCAAAATGGGCTGGAAAAAAAAAAAAAAAAAAAAAAAACATATTTTAGCCAAATGGGTTTTGATATCCCCCTTGTTTTCTCCCCAGGTCCCAATGTACATAACCCAACTTCAAGCTTTTCGGGATGAAAAGACCCCCAAACACACCAAGGGTTCCACTCAAGTCTTTCCGGAGTTGCAGTCTAACCTTAGATTTGTGGCCTAAAAATAGAAATATAACAAGGTTATACCAGGCTTTTCAAAAAAAAAAAAAGAAAGAAAGAAGGTTACACCGGTTTTGGTCTCCGGGTGAGTCAAACTCTGAAAACCACTATTTAAAACCATATGTCTAGGACTGTACTGCCATTTCCTTTTACATTCTCATGACATTTTGTTAATGTCCTCTTTTGAAGAGTGGGAATTACATTTTTCACCATTATATAAGGCAGGTAGATTTATTTAAAACTGACTTCCTGCTTTCTTATGGCACCATTGTGCTCCTTCCAAGATGACGTCCTTTGCCCGGCTGGTGGGAAGAAATAGGGTGCTCACAATTGACAACCTTCGGAAGTGGTCGATGTTTATTATCAATGGTTGTAGTTTATGCTTGCAAGAAGCTCAATCAGTTGATCATGTCTTCATTCACTGCCCGTTCGCTAGGATAGTGTGGGAGGGATTCTTTGGTGTCTTCAAAGTCTCTTGGGTTTTGCTGGGAACCATTGAGGCTTTGTTTCTTGAATGGCACGGTGGAGGTCCAGGAGGAGTAAAAAAGTGGAGGTTAGCTTTCTTGGCCGGCCTTTGGTTTCTTTGGGGCGAATGGAATAACCAATGCTTTCGGAATTCTGGTGGATCGCCTTTGGAGGTCTTGAGAAGAGCAAAGCTCGTTGTTTTGGAGCATGCTACGTAATTTCTGAGGTTTTGTTGGGTGTTGTTTTGGAGTTCTAGGCGTTGTTTTCCTTTTTGCTCGGGTTGAGCTCTTTGTATAGTTTTTTTTTTTTTTTTGTTAGTACACCCAATGTCAGATCACACTTCACTGTTAGCCACCCCAGCTCTCTGTATGGTTGCCTTTGGGCTTGCCTTATTAAAGTTGATTACCTTTCAAAAATAAATAAATAAATAAAATCCTTGTTCTGAAAAGAAGTCTAGGACCACACTCTTGTTTCCTTTTTTATGCATTTTCATATCCGTAGTCATATCCACTGTTGAAGATTGGGCAGTCGCTTTTCTTCATCATTAGAAACATCATAGGAAATTTGAGAAAAGGTCAACAATCTACTCATGGTATATCTTATTGTGCATTGTTTAGAGTGTTGTTATTGATCCATAATCCGCCCCACAGATCTACTATGACTTCTGTTGAAACAGCTTGTTGGAGCTTGCATATTGGATTGTTTTTGATGTACTCTCTTTGGCAGGTTCTGAAGCTACTACTGCACAGGATCTTTCCCAATGCCCAATTTTCTATATGGGTAGATGGAAAGCTTGAGCTTGTCGTTGATCCATATCAAATTCTGGAGAGGTACATTTTGTGTAGAAGATTTAGGCCCTGTTTGGTAGACGACTAAAAATGAGTTCATCTCATTTTAGTTAATTGTAATTATGTATTAGAGATATTGATCTCTAATGAGTTCATGTTAAAAGTTATTAAGTATTAGAGATCGAGATCTCTAATAGATCATTACTGTTAACTAAAATGAGATGGGACCTATTTTTAGGTGTCTACTAGACAGGGCCTTAGTTTTTATTTAAATGAAACTTGTCATAAATTTGCATATTATTAATTCTATTAGTATTTAAAGCTTTGTGCAAGTGTTGAAAATTAGCATCTAAGGACTTTGGTAATGGATCATTTCATACCAAGATTATCTACACTACAAAGAGAAAGGATTGCCAGAGGCAAAAAAGTACTCCGCAATTGGTTTCATTCAGAACAAAGAAACCATCCCTATCACATATGTGAGAATTGCTAGTGTAAAAAAGAAACCACAATTACAGTTGTGCTCATGGAATGAAGGGGCCATCGGCAAAAATGGGTGAGAATATTTGAGGATGGCTCTTCTGGCAGGTCTATGAGAGTTGTTGTTGTTGTTGTTGTGCATGTGTGTGTGTGTGTGGTGGGGGGGAGTTATCGTTCAATAAAATGTCTTTGTTAATGCTCAAAAACATTCAGAACATGTATATCATGCAATATAAATGGACGTGAGAATGGTTGTTAAGTAATTGAAAGAGCACTTAGGTCGTTAGGGTGAGGATATTTGAGGATGGCTCTTCTGGTAGATTTATGAGAGTTGTTTTTTTAAAAAAAATAAAAATAAAAAAATATTTGTGGGGGGTCTCTGTTAATGCTCAAAAAAGAAGGAAAAAAAAAAAAAAACAGAAGCAAAACCACGATTAGACATTCAGAACATATATATCATGCAATATAAATGGACCTGAGAAGGGTTGTTAAGTAATTGAAAGAGTATGTAGGCCGTTAGGGTGAAGCTCTGTCTTAACCAACACCAAATAACATGGTTGGTTGTGATGTATCCCAGCCTGTTGTTGTAAGATATGTTTGGATTACAGTCGTTGGATTTGGGATCATTTTAGCTGAACCAAACCATTGATCACTTGATCTGAAGAGATGCAAAGTTGATGGCGGTTGCCTTGAAAATCTTCAAGATCGGAAGATCTAACCTCTTGATAAAGGTCCATATGCAAAGGAAAGGAGTTAAATGAAAGGGTTGAAATTTCTAATCTAACAGTTGTTTTGGGTATTCTCCATCCAGTGCAAGCCACATCATATAAATGGTTTGGATCATTCAAACCGAGGTCACTTGGAGAGCGGGTCACATCAATACGTGGCACTGGAATGGTTATGCAGTACTCAACTTCCCGTAGTATGTGGTCTGCTAGGGGCAGGATCATGTGGGGTGCTCCAATACATACTGCTAAGTATACATAATATACTTACATATTTATCCAAATTTGATAATGTTATTTATAAATGAAATGATGAATGCTATATTAAAAATCTTGAATGCATATTATGCTATATATGGCGAGTGTTTCACATCGGCCTGTTTGTTTTGCCGATTTCCCTGGTAATGCAAAGTAATTGTGTCATCATATTGTTTTACCATTGCCAAACCAAACACATGATTGGTGGGTCAAATGTAGATGTGTTCAGTAGACAAGTAATTTGTAATTATTGCATGTTTTCATATAATTACTATAAAAATCTCCATCAAAACAGCAACACCAGCTTATTTTGATGATTTTTTATTTTTTATTTTTTTGAAGAAATAATCATTGTTTTTGGAACCCTTCCAAGGAAGCCTCGAAGGCCATTTCAAAAGCTAGGATGGATGCTAGGGATTGGGGGTCGTTTTCTTTTAGTGATGGCAGCTTGAACTCAATGTCTTGTTAGGTTTTGGTTTGGTTTGTATTTTTTTGGCGTTTTTAGCCTTTTGCAATAAAATATCTCTATAAATGCTCAAAAAAGAAGAAGAAGAAAAAAAGGGAAGCACACAATTAGACATTCAGAACATATATGTCATGAAATATAAATGGATGTGAGAAGGGTTGTTAAGCAATTGAAAGAGCATTTAGGTCATTAGGGTGAAGCTCTGTCTTAACCAACACCAAATAACATGGTCTGTTGTGATGTATCCTAGCCTATTGTAATAAGATATGTTTGGATCACAGTCGTTGGATTTAGGATCATTTTAGCGGAACCAAACCATTGATCACTTGATTTGAAGAGATACAAAGTTGATGGCGGTTGCCGTGAAAATCTTCAAGATTGGAAGATCTAACCTGGCCCTATGCAAAGGAAAGGAGTTAAATGATCAAGGGTTGAAATTTCTAATATGATAGTTGTTTTGGGTATTCTCCATCCAGTGCAAGGCACATCATATAAATGGTATGGATCATTCAAACCAAGGTCACCTGGAGAGCGGGTCGAATCAATACGTGGCATTGGAATGGTTATGCAGCACTCAACTTCCTCTAATATGTGGTATGCTAGGGGCATGATCATATGGGGTGCTACAATACATACTACTAAGCATACATAATAATATACTTACATATTTATCCAAATTTGATAATGTGATTTATATATGAAATGATGAATACTATATTGAAAAATCTTGAATGCCTAGTATTATGTTATATATGGCTGGTATTTCACACGGCCCTGCTTGTTTTGCCCATTTCTCTAGTAATGCAAAGTATTTATGTCATCATTATTGTTTTACCACTGCCAAACCAAACACAGGATTGGTAGGTCAAATGCAGATGTACTCATCAGACAAGTAATTTGTAATCATTGCACTTTTTCATATGATTACTGTAAAAATCTGATATAGGATTATAGAAACTATCCTAGGATACAAGATGAGAGATCAATTACACATTAATTTCAGTAATCAACATGTAAAATAAAGCATATACACATAATAGATTCGGAAATTCAGATTTATAACACGAAGATCCTAGGTTATTCACATACGCGGTGCACGAAAATATAAAATAATTCAAGAGTGGCCCACTTGGAAGTAGGGACTTCTAATCTAGCATGGGTAGTGCAATAACCATGTGGATTGGTAATGGTGCAAGCAAAGTTCTGGCTTGGAAAAAGTTTTCTGAAGAAAAAAATTCAAATTTTCATTAGGGTTTTGGATTAACGGATGGAGATTTAGGATTGGAGTTTTTTTTAGGGATTCAAAGGGTCTAGGGATTAGGGAGGTTTGGAGTGAAATAAAAAACCCCAAACGGGGGCCCACACGTGGCTGCCCGTATGGCCGTGCGTGTGCATGTGCGGGTCCACACGTGGCTAGGTAAAAGGAAAGAAAGGGAGGGAAGATTGGGTAGGGTTTTGATGGGTTGAGAAGGTTGTAAGGGAAGGGGAAGGAGGAAGACAAGAGAAGAAGAATTCTTTTTGGAGAAGAGAGAGGAATGATGCATCTTGTGGAATCCACCATCAAACAAGCCTTTACCCTTACACAATTCAATTGTAAGGGAAGGTTTCTCACAAACCCTAAAACACAAGGAGGAAAATTCCTTCACACCAGAGAGTTTCTCTCTCTCTCTCGCTCTCTCTCTCTCTCTCTCTCTCTCCCTTCTTCTCAATAACTCCACTAGGGTTGGACGTCCACCCATTCCTTTGCTTTTATAATTAAAAATTTGGAATAATTACAACTATGCCACTCACTTAAGTGAAATGGTCCATTATTCAAAATAAGGAAACTAAAACATCTATTATCAATCTCAACCGTCAAATAAATCCTAAAAATAACAAAAAATATAAAGGAAATAAGATCAGAGTCTAAGGGGCCCCGATCTGAAAGATCTGGTGGCTCGATGGCCTGATTGACAAGATCCAATGGTTAGATCGGCACAGAATAAAATCTCTATGACTAAAATGGTCTCCTAAGCAGCCCACATGCATCATCCCAAAGGGGGTCTTCCTGATGCACGTCCAATACATGTGGGGCTTCAAAATGGCCCGGCGGGCCCCATCTGGAACTCATCTCTATCGACAAAGAAATTTGCGCTAATGTGGGTGGTCGTCTTAGTCTCTGGTATACCCGAGTAGGTCCTTTGATGTCCCCATCAAAATCTCCATCAAAACAGCAACACCAACTTATTTTGATGATTTTTTTTAAAAGACTATTTTGATGATGATTTGACATTGAAATAAAGTAAAATTGCTATCATTACAATTTTTCTGTAGATAAACCAAACAATGTGAAATTGCCATCATTGTGGTCAAATGCAGTTGTTGTTAGAAGACAAGTAATTTGTAATGATTGCTCATTTCCTTTACATTATTGTGGTAATGGGTAAAACAATCAGGCCCTAAAAAAATCTCTACATTCTAAATATATATTTATTTGAAAGATAAAGGGATTTTATTAAGAAGGTGGCGAGATAGTGCCAAGAAGCATACAACCCTATCTAGCGGAAAGCAGAACACGAGCTTTCATTGTCTAATTACAAGACGCCCACTTGGCAAGAAACAATTTTTCCCTTCGAATGACAAAAGAAACAAAAGAAACATTCTTATCGGAATCATTGAAGCATCTTACATTCCTCTACCCCCAAGTAGACCAAAAGGTTGCTAAGATCGCCAACCGCCAATCTGTTCGAGCTTGCTTCGGAAGGCAGACCCCATGACCCGCCTCCAAAAAACTATCCACCGAAGTGGGCATGCACCACTGCACGTTGAATGAGGATAAGAAAGATTCCCAAACCCTCCGAGCAATAGGGCAATGGATGATAAGGTGATCGACTATCTACTTGCTATCCTTACATAAAGAGCACATGTTTCTACATTCTAAATGTAAATGTTACTTCTACTAAACAATAAGAATATAGACCATAATTTTGGTTAGTAAAAATAGTAATCTAGTAAATGAGCCACAATCTAGATCGTAGGAGATTGGCAATTTAGGTTCCGTAACATTATCTAGTCCAACGGCTATAGTCCCAACATATCCCATAACACCGTGGGGGCGTCTTGTAGCAAATGTCCCAAAAGAAACCTACTTTCTTCAACCACTTTTCCTCCTTCTCCCACATCTTGTGGACCACTTCTCTCTCCATGTGCATTGCAGATGCCATTTTACTAGCATGTAGTCGAATCGCATGTTAGTGTACTGCTGGCTGGATCAGGCTGGTACTTTAGTTTGCATTTAAATACGGCCACAACTCGCTAGAGTTTGACGTCTTCCTTGTCAAAACAACATGTTTAGGAACTTTGATGCAGGACATGAAATTCAAGTATGATGTGCAAGATTTCAGGCTTCAGATCACACTAGTTCAGAAACAATTACACAAAATTCCACATTCCACACAAAAGTTCAAACACTCAATCAAGGGGAATCTTATGCAGGTCCAGGCCTACACATGTTAGGGCCGGATCAATCAAAATTATAGACCAAACAAGAATCAAAGGTGAGTGAATTCATCCACACATGCACAAAAATAATTCCTCAATCCATGGGATTCAGAAATTTCAATTCGGGGAACCCTTAGGTTAAAGAAAGGGTATAAAATTGGGGATTTGAGTAATTTAGGGTTAGGTTTAGGGATTTTGAGTGAAAGAGGAGTGAGAGAGGAGGGAGACGAAGTAGAGAAGTACCGCACGTGTGGACAGCAGCAATAGCCCAGACGCACGTGCGTTTGATCTCGGACGCACGTGTGTGGGACCCACTATTTAGAAAAAGACCACAGTGGCCCTGATCGGCCAGGGATGGACTCTAAAACTCCCAAATCTCAACTAGATCCGATGCACGGTTTGTGCGTGGTGCTCCACCGAAGTTTCAACTCTCTTGCAGGGCCAGATTCTGGAAATTTACTATAGAGAGAAAAACGGCTGCAATAGAGGATGAATTTGAAGCGTAGATGATTGTAGGAGAAGAGAAATATGGATGGAAGAAAGTAAGGGCGAATCGGGATAGGTGTGGCTTTGCACCATGGTAGTCAGCCCTTCGAGGAAGGGTTGGTTTCGCACCCAATTGAATCTCTACAACTCAGAAATTTAGAGGAGCAGAAAAACGTAGCAATTTTATTAATCTTCATTGAATAAAAAATGACTACAAGGGGTGCCTATTTATAATAAAATCCTATACCCCAAAACTCCCGCCATGTGCGCAACCTATTACGTGGCGATGAAGTAATAAAAAAATAACAACTAATCAAAGCAATCTAAACTATCAACTATATTCCTAATAACAATAATAAGTAAAACCCAAAGTACTAGATTGATTAGAATAATAGGCCACGATCATGAGAACCCATGATGGGATTCACATGACTATCGGGTCCACTCCAACGAACCAAAACGCAGCCCTCTAACTAGGAGGCCCTCCCTGGATGTCGTCATCGATCCAGATCGATGGTGGGGCCCTCCTCCTTGTGTACGTGCGGGGGGGCGTGCATGTGTGCGAGATGTCCCTATCAAACTTGGGCCTATATAATACTAAACGTGAAGTGAATATTCTATTTACATGTTGTGGAATTTATGGTGGTGCAAAGTAGAGGGCTGATTGTACAAATCAGTCCTTTAATTCAAGTATAAAACCCAAGGATGACCCCGATTTCCCTTAAGGGCATATTTGTTTTTTGTGTTATAACCTTGAAATGAAAATGATATCCACAGAATCCTACTTGGACCATTTCCAAAACAGAATATGGCACAGAATCCATTTTCCATGTCCAACCTAATCTGCAAAAAATGTGGAAATCAGTCTGTAAAACAAAAAATGGCACAGAATCCATTTTCCATTTCCAATCTAATTTGCAAAAAAAATGTGGAATCAATGTCAAATCTGTTTCCTATTGCCTGAAGGAAGTAAAGCAACCATTTTCTGTTGACCTTTTTTTCGCATTCATATGTGAATCCGTGGAAAACTGCATGGCAAATCCAACACAGATTTCCCTATAGAATACAGAATTTTCCATTTTCTTCGGATTCCATGCCTGTTTTCTATATCCATGAAATGGTTTCAACATAAAACAGACATGGCCTCAGAAGAAAGCAATGGACTAGGGAAATAAGCAACTGGTTTTATCAAACTCACAATAGAGATAAAAATTCTGCATAACCTTGAAAACCCAGCAACAGCATAGAAGAGAACCAATCCTAACATAAGCCTAAAAAAGAATTTAACTGCCCTAAACGTAACCCTAAAATCCTGCTAAATCTGAGCTATTTGTCTAGTCTAATCTCAATGATATATTTACAAATAAAATAACTTCAAACAAACCCTGAATGGAAGTACTATACGTAGCACATTGCTGTAGCAAGTACTGTAGTGGTTAGCAATTTTTTTGCAGACAGTTGATTGGTCCATACATACCTGCTGGTTGGATGGGTCCCTCCCTCGACCCATTGCATATACTGTGATTTGCCCTTGGGCTGCATCATTGTGAAATCAGTTTGCAGCAGAAATTCAGTCTATAGTTTAGTTCGGAATTGGATGAGATTGTAGTTCTCTTTCCCTCTAATTTTGTCAACCTAATTGACAGAACTTTGTGTTGGTCACGGTCCTAACTGCTAACATGGAGTGATAGATGCCTCAGCTGAGCCTGGAAACTGTTAGCGAGCTCCAGGCCTAGATGTTCATTGTACACCGTCATTCATTCTGCCATGAAATGCTGCATCTGAATGCATTTGAATCATCACTCCATTATGTTAATGCACATGATCACACACCAGAAATTCCTCAACGGGCAGTATTGGTGTTTCATCAACATAAGCATCTGGGTACTGTTATTCGGCAGCATATAGTATTTGGGTATTTTAAAGCATTTCATCAAATTTTCAGATTCTTGTGGCGGCAGAAAGCCAGTTTTGCAATCTCCAGGCATTATAGACGCTTTGACGTTTTTGAGGAAGCAGAGGCTAATAAAGCTGCTGGGAAGTATGACAATGCCTCCATTGATTACCAAATCGAGTTTTACAAGAGGGAGGGCTTGACGCGTTATTCTCCAGCTAAGCTTCCTATTACCAGTGGTGAGCACTGTGGTCCATTTCCTTTTGTTTTGTTTTTGCTCCTCTGTTTCTTCAGAAGCTAAATTTTGTTCTTGTGATTTGTGGGTACTACAGATGTTCCCGAAGGTTGTGTGATCATAAGGGAACATATTCCCATCACGAACCTCTTCACGTGTCTTTGGTTCAATGAGGTGGACCGCTTTACTTCTAGGGACCAGATCAGTTTTTCCACTGTAAGGGACAAAATAATGTCGAAAGTAAATTGGAGTGTCAACATGTTTATGGACTGTGAACGGCGTAACTTTGTTGTTCAGGTATTCCTTTCTTCATGATCTTAGCTGGTATCATTCCAGATGGAAATCATTGCAAAGTTATCCAAAAGAAGAGGTCAAATTTCATTTAAGTGACAATTTTTTGTTTTCACTTGTTTGTTGGTTTACCCATTTTCTGCTCCCCAAAATTCTGGACACCTAACAATCTTCTCACGTTGCAATTAAAAATGTCATCATCGAGGTTATGACAGCATTTTGGTTGCTGTGATCCCATTCTGAAGATTCGGGTGCATTTGCATGCATTGTCGAACTGAAATGCAATGGTCAGTCTAATAAAGTGGAAATACCAGAATGCGATGCCCTCGGCATTCAGTTCAAGGTCTTGGCTCCAAATTGCAATTATGCAGCTTTCAAGTTGGATTTGAAAGGAATGCAACTGCAATCAACCTCATCAATGGCATTGGCTACACGCAGCCTCACTGAACACGTCTACCATCTACATTTTGCAGTTGGCTGTTCTTGAGTTGCCTCATTTGGTGTCTGAACCAGTCTCTTACCTCTGTAAATTTATTTCAGTAGGCAACTAATGACCAGAGATGGTCATTTTACAAACCTTTTCTTCTACCATTCTGCCTTCTATTGCATGCAGCCTTCCCTCACCATACAAACATAATGCATTTCTTGATTGGCATCATGCAGGGGTACCATAGAGACATATTAGAGCAGATGAATTCAATTGCCGCCATGGCTCATCCTCCACCACATTTGAGAAAAGAACCATCCAAACAGTCCTCAAGTGTGTCCGTTCCTTACAGGTATGCAAGAAGTTCAGTGCGGAAGATCCCGACGAGGCGCGGGAGAGAGAGGAGATCGGGTAAGTGGCGCCATCGTACCAGAACTGTTGTTGATAGGGAAAGCAATTCATTTTAAAATTTTGGATGTATTTTTCTTCCCGTCTGTTTTGAAATTATTCATTTCATGAGCAGTACTTGGGCAGATGAGTGTAAGTTTGATTTGAAGGAGAACACAGAAAGTGAAGGTCCTATTTTATCCCGAAATGTCAATACCAATTCTTTTTGGTGTAAATATTTGTTGTATGATACTCTGTGCAGTTTCAATTTGTAGGTGTGGTGCCCAAAGTTCTGTTATGCAGACATTGGTCTGTTTGGGCCTCCAAATGTGGATGGGCCATGTTCCAGATTGGAAGACCCTGGCTGCCGATTTTGGGCCTTATTTTCCAGATGAATGTGGCTTTTGTTCTGTTCTTCGTCTTGAAATTACTTTCAGGTCACAAATTGAAAGGTTAGAGATCGTCCCGTCAAAGAGATCTTTTGGGCATGCCCGTTTGTAGTAGGGAATTTGGTATGAATGGCGACACAATGGCCTATTTCTCCTTAGTTGTGGGCCATTGTTGTTATGTACATGGAGGCCCTGCCCAAGTGTTAGGATCTTCTTGATGCTTGGTACCCTGTAATTCCTATTCATTCAACGGGTGTACGTCCTCCAATGAATTCGAAGAATTATCCAACCGAAGTTGGGGCTACCAGATTAGTGGTCCAGATCATGTTGACATCTGTTGGGTGATCCAAGGATTTCCTTTTAGGGAAAGGATGGGCCAAACACACGCTTCCTGCCTGCCAATGTGGCAGCTGGTGAGGTCCCCGTTCATTAGCGAGGCCCAAAGAACTAGCTCGTTCATTCGTTAGGTGGGCCTCGCGCGTACAAAGGAATGGACGGTGAGAAAACTGAACCAAAAGGCCCAGTTCCAACACAATATGTGGTCCACCTGATGAGAAGGATGACATGATTTTTAGTTCAGGACACTTCATCATCGGCCTCAACTGATGAACGTCCCAGATCTTGGAGATCTTTGCCATGACGACCTGTGTGGGTCGCTTCTGTTTGGATCCTTAGGAAGAACCCAGTTGTGTAGATGTGCAAGCGTTCATGAATGCTAGGTTTAGTCGCTTGTGCGAGCTGGACAAGGGTTTCAATGATCACTGCCAACATAACCCCATTACCTAAGATCCGACCTTTTCATTGGGTGGGTCCCACCATGAATCAAGCTGGTCCACTCACTAGGTTGGTCAGCCACGTGTCCACTTGAATATGGGCAATTGGTCTTTTTTTTTTTTTTTTTCAGAGCTGTGAAGGGAGGCTTCGGTGAGGGTGCCGAAACGTGTCAGAGATCTTGGCCTACCGAAAATCCGGTCCATTAATCAGGTAGTGCACCCTGTGAAAATGTCATATGTGAAACATCATGGTAGCACACTCATCAAATGAGCCACACACGTAAGTTGAATTTGGACCGCTGGATTTTATTTTTTTTCCTGCCCTTATTTCTCATTTCTCATGCATTCTTGACTTTCTGATCAAGGAACGAACATTATCTTTGGTCCACTGCATTTTCACAGTCTATCCTACCTAACGAGTGGTCCGGATCTCTGATACGTGTCCGGTAAGTCCGGACCTCAGAGACGTCTTCCGCCCCCTCACGTGAGGGGACCCTCAACGCCTCTCTTCTCTAATCTCCCGCGTCCCTCGTGAAGTATGTACCACCTTATTAGTTACCAGTCTGACACTGAATTTACGCCGGGGCGTGTTCACGGAAGCCCACATGATGAATGGCACGGATCTCACGTACGTGGCAATGTGCGGCAAATCGCCTCTTTAATCATCCCTTCACCATTCGCCTGCATGCATCACCCGTTTTACCCAGTGCGTATTGTGTAAAACAACCAAGGCTGTGAGGCCCACCTTGTTCTATATGTGAAATCCACCTTGCCCATCAGCTTTCATACTCGTTGCAAGGTCATGAGGCAAAAAATCACCCAGATACACAACTCATATGGGCCACGCCACATGGAACAGTGGGGATGATATGGCATCCATGGGTTTTTTTGGGGCCACCATGGTGTTTATCTTTAATCAAACCAGTTAATCATGTGTAACCCACCAGGAAATAGATAAGAAAAAAAGGATCAGACTAATAAAAAAATCCACGTGGTCCGCACCATGTGAACTAGCAATTTTAGAAGCAGTTTTACATTTTTCTCTTTCGTGTCGTCCAAAAGAGATTTTAATCTGTATTAATTTTTATATGAACGGTGTAAATAATTTTTCTTACCTGATAGAAGGAGTGGATTTTACATATACATCATGTTGTACCCCAAATAGCCCAGACGATCCCTATCCAGTGCTGCGCGCTGTATGTAGTACCACAACTGTCGCTACTCGTTGGTGCTGCCTTTCCGTACACGTGACATGAGAAAAAGTGAGGGAATCGATGCAAAAGATCCACGCCGCCCATCAGGTACACCACCTCTTGTTGGGCCTACAACCGAAAAACCAGGCTGATTCAGCAGTTAGGTGGGCCACACCAGAGGGAAAAATACAAAATTAAAGTTGTTATCGTCTACATGAGTCTCGGAATAGTGTGATTTTTTGGTAGTTATTTGATTCTGATGAGTCACATCATATGAATGGATTGGATTGCATGTAAACACAACGTTGGGCCCCACACAATACTAACGGTTGACGTGCCCATCCAAACTGTTTAGCACGATGGACATTCTGTTTGGGCGGTTTCGATTTGAAGCAGACGCGAAGCCTCTCGTAAACGGATGGAACGGTTGCAGAAAAAGCCAAGTTAGAGAAGAAGCAAAAAAGGAGAAAAGCGTAACTAGAAGTGAGATTTTGTAGCAAATAAAGAAGGATCGAATCCAAAAGATTTTCTTTTCTTCTTTTCGAATCGAATCGAATTGTAGTTTGATTTGAAAAATAGAGATGGCGACGTTTGGAGAAGCTCCGGCAGGAGAGAAGAAGTTGGGAGAGAAGATATTCAAGACCAAATGCGCTCAGTGCCACACCGTTGAAAAGGGCGCTGGTCACAAACAAGGTTCTCTCTCTAGATCCCTGGAAAAATGCATCTTCCACGCTTTCCCGGGATAATGGAATAATTTCCTAGGGCTGGATTCCTATGAGCCAAACGACCCCTCGCATATCTTCTCTTTCCATAATCACTTGTGGTTGGGTCAGACGAGATTTAGCATCTGATTTTTATAATCAGTTTTTTTTATCTGTATTGTTTGAAGTTGAATTACAAATTCAACTTTAAACAAATATTTAGATGAGGATGTAAAGATAATATTAGATAATCTCTAGTTTCATTCAAACTCTCATAATGGATAAAGATAGAGAGATTAATATTTTCCATCTACCCCTATTAATACTCTAGATTTAGAGGGTTGATTAGACCTATCTACTCCGGTAGTGATTAAGTGGACCGCTGGACCTGTGCCATTTATCATTGGCTTTTGTAAAAGTTCCATATTGGATAGACGGTCGGAACCTGAGCCCACTCTTCCATGCTGACTTTCACAATCTTCTGATTGAAAGAAATAAGATTAGGTCTTTAAGTGGGCCACAATGCAGAAAGTAAGTTGATCCAGCCATTCATTTGTTTTGGTGTCCTGAGGAACACCCGAGGTGTGAAATGGACTATTGTTACGATAGAAGAAAGCTCAGATGGCACACACGTGTTACATTGTGACACATGACCCTGCATGTCGATGTGTACGGCTCCAACATGCTTGTGGAATTAGCAAACCTCTACAGCTCTAGATATCTTATAGTTATTTTTCACACTTGAATGATGATCGCATTCAAACACGCAGGGTTGGGTTAGATGTCAGCTATACATCTCCAACCATGCATTTGTGTGCATAAAGTGGGGCCGTCATGAAAATCAGTGTCCGCAGGAATTGTGCCAGTCCAGTCCTCGGGTAACTACATGGTTGAATCAGACTGTCAACAGGTCTGATTAAAATCATTGACTTAGTGATGCAACCAGGAGCCTACACAATCGTTCAAATGATGCATCCAGGCTATAGAAGCTGGAAGATTGTGAGATTGGGCCATTCCAAGGGTCATGATCAAGGATTTGGACCATCTAACCATCTAGTTGAAGATTCAAACCACTTTTAGAGTTTAGATTGATTTAGTGGATGATCAATGGTACTAATGTGCATTATGGACAACATTAATAGTCAGATACTTAATTGATATAGTCAGAGTTAATTGAATAAGTTTTCCTTTGGGTGCGTTTGGATCATAAGTCGTTTTGCTTCAGCTACTTTGCCTTAAGTAGCTAATATTGATTTCTATTTACCATTCTCAATCTCTCTTTTTTCCTCTCTTTCTCTCTCAAATTGAAACCTTAATAGTAATAGGAAAAAGAGGAAGTAGAAGAAGAAGAAAGAAAACATGATAAAGAGAAGTGTTCAGCAAAAGCCAAGAAGCAAGTTCTTTGCTTATGGCCATAAGTAGAGAAGTGTTCAGCAAAAGCCAAGAAGCAAGTTCTTCGCTTATGGCCATAAGTAATATTAAGGTGTTCATCATTTTTTAAAAAAAAAATTACCCAAATTAGCTTTTGTAGCATTAAGTAGCTGATTTGTTGCTATCAGCAAAAAAAAAAAAAAAAAAAGTAGTAACATTTGTATATCCAAACACTCAGTCACTTATTTTATGGGCCACTTTTCAGGTTTCAAATGATGTCCAAATGACATGAAACTAGTTTTAAGTGACTTATTGCCAATTTTTGGAAAGCATGTATGGTTATGATGGGGTTAAGGGATATTCTGACCATTTTTAATGTTTTATTGAAATTTGATGGTTAGGATTAATATTAGGGTTTCCTTTGCTCTGAGCATAAGGATATATAAACATTTAAAGACTTTTTGTGAAGAGCTATGATGGAATAGAAAAGTTATTTCTTAGGTTATAGCATGTATTACTTCCCTTTTGGCATATGTCACCAATGGTTTCTGTTGCATTAAAAATCATGTGGAGCTTAGAATGTTGTTGATCTGCTGGTGAATCAATATATCAGAAATGTTTCCCATGCCTGGAGTTTCACTTGAAAAACTGTAAAAATAAATTGATGTTGATCTTGAATCTTCATCTTTTAGAGCAAGTTCTGGACGCATCTACATTGTCCATTGACCTGTAGAGATTAGGGAAATGATTCAGCAAAGCTGTCTCTGCTGCAACTCTCAAAAAACACAACTGACCCTGTGGATGTGGCTGGGAGGTTGGGATCATCCATCTAGCAGCCTTTATCATGCCACCCAGATAAGATATTTAGCCAGTATTGGTTTTACAGATCATTTGAGGGCTACCAATCAGATGGCTAAGATCATTGGATTGTGTGGGTTTTAACTGTTAGTTATCCACAGTAGGGGCCACTAGATGGATACAGGATCCCAATGATCCATCACCCCCTCAAAAGAAAATTGTATCAATTTTTCAGTAGAGATGATTCTGCAGAATCATTTCGATTATTGCCCACCATCTATACCATGTCCACTGGGCATTGCTACCATCTTAACATCATCAGAATATTTGGACTTAACACTGAAAATGGGATACCACTCAAAACAGAAAGGGAAATTTTATAGGATACCTATAAGATCAGCAATGCTTTATGGGACAAAATGTTGGGCAATGAAAGAACAACATGATCATAAGATGAGTGTAGCTGAAATGAGGATGTTGAGATGGATGAGTGGGAAGACGAGGGAGGATAGAATTAGAAATCAATGCATTTGAGTGAACTTGGGGGTAGCACCAATAGGTAAGAAGATGAGGGAAAGTAGACTTAGATGGTTTGGTCATGTGCAACGAAGACTAAGAACTGCACCAGTTAGGAGTGAGTTGGTATAAGTTGAAGGCTCTAAAAGGGCAAGGGGGAGGCTAAAAAGGATGTGGGTGGAGGTAGTAAGAAAAGACTTGATGACCTATGGTCATATTGAAGTTATGGCCATTGATAGAGTGGAATGGTGGAACAGAATCCACATAGCAGACCCCAATTAGCTGGGATAAGGCCTAGATGATGATGATGATGATTGAAGAAGGGTGTTTGAGACATTGTACAAACAAGATAATATCAAAATATTTAAATGTGGAAACTACCTCAGGCAGACAGAACTTATAATGCAAGTGTGGTTGAAACAGACTACCTTCCAAGCTCCAACACCACAGGGCCTATCCCAGTATTTGTTCCATGAAAGGTTGGGAGGTTTCGGTGATGGGGACTTCTTCTTCTTCTTCTTCTTTCTGAATTGTTATGATTCTTGGTAGTTTGATTTTCCAACATTGTGTGCACTGAGTCTTTCACCATTCACTTGTTATGGTTTTTGTTGAAGTGGAACTAACTTTGGTCTGTTTGTAGGGCCAAATTTGAATGGTCTGTTTGGAAGGCAGTCCGGCACCACTCCTGCTTACTCGTATTCTGCTGCAAACAAGAACATGGCTGTAATATGGGGGGAGTCGACATTATATGATTATCTGCTGAATCCAAAGAAGGTATAGTTTCGATACTATGTCTTGAAGCAGTTATTATTTCAATGTATCTTTTCTGTGCATGTGAATAAATTGGACTCTTCCCTCACAATAGCTTAAGCATCCATCTTTATAAAGTTTCCTAATAGACTAGATCAAGAATTTATTTAATAGACTAAAAGCTTCAATATGTTCCACAATTTGATGTTGAATTATGAAGAATTTATATAATTGACTAAAAGCTTCAACATGTTCTGGTTACAACAGTCACCTCAAGACCACACCACATGTTAGCGCGCGCATCTCCAACCACCCATTAGATGGTTTGCAAGAATCCCAAAACATCTCAGAATGATTCTGACCAACCATACATGGTTGGCAATAATCTGGAATGGTATTTTTGAAATGCCATTTTAAATACAACTTGGATTCCCACCTATCATCTTTTGAGAGACGTGTGAATTGGCTCACGGTGCATGGGAATTGTCCTAAAATATGCATTATTGTTCTCTGGTGAATTGAGAAAAGTTGACAGTGAAATGAAAGTCTTGGAATCAAATAATCAAGGTGCTTTATTTATATTTGAAAATTTGAGTTTTTAGGCCTACATGCAATTCAATTTGGTTAAAATAGGGCAGCCAAAAGCTCTCATCCAAGAATTTAACCCTTCATCCCGCCTAATTGCATTACGAAATCATGTATGATCACTTAATAATCACTCACCCACGTGGGCTTCTGAAAATTCATCCTATCAGATCTTTCTTTTTAGCTGTCCTTTTCTCTTGTTAGGATCATAATTCATTAGATGAAAACACATGTAGACTGAATCTCTACCAAAAACCATGTTGGCTAAGCAGCAAACGATAGTCCCAACCTGCTTAGAATCTTAATCCTTTGTACAGTTGCCTTTAGCTATTTTTCAAAATTTACTAGAATGTTTTGATGGCTCTTTAGATGAAGTTTCATATTATTCAGTGAATGTCCATTCATGGACTCAAGTTGTATGGTTTTAAAATTTCAAATCCAATTACAGGACAAAAGCTGGTTACTATCTAATCATTTAATTGTGCTTTGCAGTATATTCCTGGAACCAAGATGGTTTTCCCTGGACTGAAGAAGCCACAAGAACGTGCCGACCTCATTGCATACCTGAAGTCAGCTACATCATCTTAGGCCTGCTTGGATTGCTTCAAAGAAGCCAATCGGGAGCTGAACGACTTGAGGGAACTATTCTCTTTCCCTTTTATTTCTTCCTCCTTTAATAAGACCTTGCGATCAAGCACAGTACAAAAGGTGGTTAGTCTCCCTTATTCATGATTCATGTTCGTAGAGGAACCCATGCTAAAGCGTGTTTTCTCCATTGCTGTTATTACATCCCCCTTTTTGTCACTGAGTATTGTATTTCAGCCAAGGCTCTCTTAGATATCTGCCACAAGAGCACTTTCTGTTCCAAATGGCTTACCATCTTCATCATCATCTAAGTTGTATCCCAACTAATTACACGAACTTTGTTCTGCCATTCCACCCTATCAAGGAGTTTGGAATGTCATATTGTCAGGATTCACAACGAAAATTATGGTGCCGGTTGCCAACCTGATGCATCCCTCCTTTATCAGCGCCTGAGAGCGGAAATGAGAGCACAAAACGCCCACAAGTGCTATGTAATACTCTATTACATAGGTTGATTAAAATCAAGGAGTTTAAGGTTTAGACAATGATGATCTTTGTCTAATTTTCATGATCTGCTTGGCATTCCTATGCTCAAGGGAGATCTGACATGTATGAAACTACCTTTTGCTATTGGTGGAAGCTACCTGACTGCTTGTCATTTGCTTTGCAAGTCAATTTTGAATTTTGAAGAGGAACTTGTTAGATTTAGGCCCTGTTTGCTAGATTCAGTAATTACTGAAATTAAGGAACTAAAATGAAATTAAATGTGATAACATCTTAGGCCTTGTTTGGTAGATGCCTAAAAATGAGTTCATCTCATTTTAGTTAACGGTAATTTTGTATTAGGTGCCGTTTGGATGCCTGTAAATGGTTTAAATGGTAAATGATTTACAGGTGTAAATCATTTACAGCCTGTCCTGTTTTGCTTTAAGCTGTAAATGATTTACAGGTAAACAATTGTCGGTATTTGGATAAGTTGTAAATTGTTTGATCTTGTAAATGAGAACCAATCTTTCCATTTATAACTTTTAGGCTGTAAATGGAAAGCATGTAAATGAAATCACAGCTTTTTGCCTGTCAATCAAATGGGACTGAAAGCGGTAAATGATTTACAGCCTATAAACCATTTACAGGCATTTTCAACATCCACAGCATTCAAACATAGACTGTGAACCATTTAATACAGAGATGAGTTGATGATAAGGTAACTGCTGTTAACTAAAAAAAGATGAACTCATTTTTTCAGCGTCTACCAAATAAGGCCATAGCTTTTTGCCGTAAACAGGATTCTTACTAAGTATGCACACACCATTTCGAAAGGGTGCAGTGCCAATTATGATACTCTCCATTAAAAATTTATGGAAATAATTACCCACCGAAGTCGGTGGTTCATTACATATTTCTTATCTATCATGTCTATTTATTCCTATCAACAAGATTAAATCGCCTAAATTTTTAATGCCGAAATTTTTTACTTAATGCGGAATTCGGAAAGCGCTCGGCCTTTAGTGGTGTTTGTTAACACCGAACGTGGAAAGCTCTCAGTAAGTTTTTGCTGAATGTAACGCAGGACAGCCCTAATTATGATGCATGCTCATGGAGATAATTAAACAGCGGAAATAAAAGGAATAAATGATCTAAAATTCTAAGAATAATCATCATAACTGAGAAAATCATAAAGGAAACATGCAATGGAGCGGGCCATCACTACAACCATGGAGTATGGAATTCAATTACTACTTAGGTTGGATCCGGCGAGGGATGAGACCTCCCAATCTTGCATGGTCACACCCAATCGATCAATGAAGATCACTAGTCCGAAGAACCAAGAAGTTTCTCGGATTAGGGATTTGAGATTTTGGGGATTTGGGGTTTAGATTGGTTCTCAAGATTTTGATCGAAGAAGAATTAGCCAAAACAAAAAATAGAAGAAAGAAAGTTATTACCTTGAGGAAGTTGGAGGGGCACAAGAAGAAATTAGAAGAAGAAGATCAAGGGGAGAGAAGAAGCACCATTAGAGAGAAGAAAGGAAGGAGGCAACCAAAGGGTTTGCTTTTCATTCATCAATAGTTGAAAATTCGTGTTTAGGGCTTTACCTCACTTAAATAAGCAAATAAAGACATAAAATTACTAAAATACCCCTAGGATAAGCAAATAAAGATATAAGATTACTAAAAGACCCCTAACTAAGTCAAAAAACGTGCAAATAACATAAGTATGGGAAAGTTTGGGCGCTCGGTCCTCTTTCTCCAATCTTCCTTCACATGTGTCTTCCCTAAGTGAGGTCTTCTATATGTCCAATCACATGTGAAAGGTCTTCAGCTCCTCAATATTCGCTTATCCACAAGGACGGCACTTGTGGTTGGCGCTTTCTTCGTTGGTACACCTTGAATGCACCTGTGTCCGCATCAGAATGTTTTTTGGCGACAGAGGTCTAGCTTAACGGTGAATCCAGAATGCGCTCCATGGACTTAAAAAGAAAAATCCAAAATCACCCTGCTAAAGATATTTTCTTCTTTGCGTGATTTAAACCCAACTTTTAATGTGTGGCACTTCTCTGGGCCCACCATGATTTATGTGTTAGATTTACACCATCCGTCAACTTTTTTATATCATTCTAGAGCATGATCCAAAAAAATAGGCACATCCAAAGCTCAAGTCGACCACACCACAGAAAGCAGTGGGAATGGAATGACTACCGTTAAAACCTTCCTGGGTTCCACTGTAAAGCTTATTTGTCATCTAACCTCTTCATAAGGTCACACAAACCTGGATGAAGGGAAAACACAAAAATCATCTTGATCAGAGCCTTTTGCGGTCCCAAGAAGCTTTCAATTGTAGGCACTCAAATTCCCACTGTTTCTTGTAGTGTGGCCCACTTGAGCCTTAGATTTGCATTGATTTGTCTCATTTCCTAAACTGATATGGAAAAATGGATAGATGATGTGGATAAAACATATATGTCACAATAGGCCCCACAGTGCCCTTTGACAGGACCGTTTGTCTCTAGATCCTTGTGGGGGTAGTACCCAATCCCCTCTCAATTTGGGGGGAGCAGATTAGGTGAGACCCCGGATCCACAGAAGTGGGTGGGTGGGACCCCTGATTGTGGGGCCCACTGTGATATATGTGACTACATCCACACCGTCCATCTATATTGAGAAGCTCATTTTTAGGCATGATCCAAAAAATGAAGCAGCTCCAAATCCCACTTGACCCTTAGATCTGCATTCTTTTGTCTTATTTCCTAAAATGATATGGAAAAATGGATGGATGGTGTGTATAAAACATATACATCAGAATTCACAGTAGGCCCCACAGTGCCCTTTGACAGGACCGTTCGTCTCTAGCTAGATCCATGTGGGGGTAGTACCCAATCGCCTCTCGATTTGGGGGGAGTGGATTAGGTAAAACTTGATCCACCGCGGTGGGTGGGACCCTTGATTTTGGGGCCCACCGTGATATACGTGACTACACCGTCCATCTATATTGAAAGCTCATTTTAGGGCATGATCTAAAAAATGAAGTAGCTCCAAATCCCAAATGGACCAGAGTACAGCAAACAATGGTGATTGACCAATAAAAACTTCTTGTGGGCCACAAGTTTTGGATCAAGACGATATTTGTGTGGTGGCAAATAAACATTTTGGTGGAATCTATGAAGTTTTTAATGATGAGGATTAAATCATGACTGTTTCCTATGGTGTGGTCCGCCTAAAACTTGTGTTAGCTTCATTTTTGGGATAATGCCCTAAAATGAACTTTCAAAATGGTTGGATGGTGTGGATTTAAGGTACACACATCATTATGAACCCCATAATTAGGGTCCCACCCACATCAGTGGATCCAAGGTCTCAAATGGGGCATTCAGATTTTTCGCGAACTTCCTGCCCTGGATGCTAGGTGGGACCCACCGTGATATTTGTGAGAAATCCGTTAATATGTTTTGCTTTGCGACTAGTCGAAGCAGGTAGATTTTTAGGGTTCTTTTTCTTCACTTCAAATTTTCGATTTTCTTCATTTCTCACTTAGATCCATCCTTGGCTTTGGTGATTCTTGAGCGTTAAATCTATGCTTTTAGCATCCTTTTCAACCCAAGCTCTTAAATTCACACCATGATACAAAAAATGAAGTGGATCCAAAACTCAAGTGGGCCACACGAGAGGAAATAGTAGAGATTCAGTGACCACTGTTGAAACATTAGTATGGCCACAAAAGTTGTGTATCAGCCCCCCCTTTTTTGGTCTTTTCACTTCATCATAATGGTAATTACCTTATAAACGGTTTGGATGTCATATAAACATTAAGGTGGAGCCTAGGAAGGTTTCAACAGTAGGCATTTCATTCTACAATTTTCCCTCTTGTGTGGCCCACTTAAATTTTGGATTCACCTCATTTTTGGTCGTGTGTCCCAAAATGAGCTAACAAAATGGATGGATGGGTGGATTTCTCACTAACATCTTGGTGGGCCCCACCTATTATGAAACCCATTTCCTAGAAATCTGCATTCCATCGACTACATCCATACTATCCATCCTTATTGAAAGCTTATTCTTGGACATGATCCGAAGCATATCCAAATCTCATATGTACCATAAATGACAATTAAAAATTTCTTGTAGACTACAAAAGCTTTGGATTAAGATGATATGCCTTTTTGACCTTATCAATAGGTTGGATGGTAAATAAACATTCAATGGTAGGGATTCAATCACAATTGTTTCATAGGGGCAAACATATCAAATTAACATATTTCAAACCCTTCGTTAGTCGTTGAAAATTCATTACTAGTTTTCTGGCTTCAGATTCTGACTTTAGATTCAGATTTCAGATTCGGACTTGGGACTTCAGTTAATGAACAGGCCATTCTCTACAAAATAAGTAAAAGGTTAGAATGTAAAACAAACAATATCAGTCATCGTATTCATGTAAATTTCACTCTTAGAAGTCTATTTGTAACATCATATTTCATAAATTTTACTTTCAATGAGAAACTAGAAGGCAGGTTTTCATCGCTCTTTCCAATGTAAACTTCATCATATGATTTCTCAACCCGAAATAGGCGGATCTTCCTGTCATATGATCTGAATGTACTTTCTTAGACAGAAGTATTTACTGGTTAATCTGTTATGAGAGATCTGCATTGGAATCTGATGGACGTCCTGTAGAAGATGTGCGTTTTCTTGAATTCACCTCCTTTTACATAAGGAGGATTCATGCACCCTATAATGGTGTAGCCTGTCAAGATAAACTATGAGATCCTGCTCAAGTTACATTTCTATGACTTTATTCCATTTGAATGGTGATCATAACCGTTCGTCCAATGGCCCACCACGATGGATTAATTGTCCATACGTGGACCTTTGGGTGATGAATGCAGGACATTTCTTGTTTTTCCTTCAATTCAATTTTGGGCTATGTCCCATCCATACATTTTAATCTGTGGATGGATGGTATTGATGACTGTACGTCTATGCCACATGAACAGAACATGTGAGATTGCTGCAAGAAAACATTGGAATGATTCCTTAATAATATCACTCTCCATTAGAAAAGAAATCATTGGGTCATGATGCATCATGAAGTAGGGCCATGATGTGCAATGTTAAAGCCATGCCCGTGTCTAATGGTCTATATACCATTTGATCCTATGATCCAACTCAACCCATGGTTGGGTCCATTTTTAGTATGAGCCAAGTTGGACCCATTTAAAAACTGAATCTAAGTTAGATCAGGCTAGGTTAGTTTTGAGAGGTCTCAGATCTGATCCATTTGGTAATTTGGGTCCAAGCTGTTGGACCCAAATCCACCCCACAGGTCTAAATTAATTTTGAACCAGGACCCACTAGTTGTTGGGTTGGGTCGAATACGAATTGTGTGAGTGGTCCGTTCGAGGTGGTAAAAAGATTTAATAATCTGTGATTTAACAGAGGACATGATACTTGATGGAGTGGAACGGCAGAAGAGGAATCGCTCACCCGACACTAATTAGTTGGGATAAAGTTGATACTTGTCTATGAATCTTTATAGATAAACAACTGCAAGCAATCGTTTCCTCTCTTTTGGACTTTTGGACGTTGACCTATCTTAACTGGGTCCCGCAATTTGGATGGTTCGGTTTAAGTTAATATTAGTGCATGCGTATAACCGTAGTACTTTATCAGAGTATCAAATAATATTATATATTGTGATACCGTCGGGTCAGTGTACTCAGTTGTATCATTTCATTTCCTTCCTGAGAATCTTTAAATTATTAATGACAATTATCATGTGTTTAACTAACTAATAGTCAGCCGGAGCTGATCCGGACTGGAATTCTCCTCAATAATACATATACTAGGAAGAGTCGTGCCATACCCGAGCTTCGTGGGCCCACCATGATGTTTGGGTGATATTTACACCATCCATCACATGTGGGCCACACAACAGGGAACAATGGGCATGGGGTTGTCCACCATAAAAAAAAACTTTTGTGGGGCTCACCGTGTCTTTTGTGTGACATCGGACCACTTCATTGGGTGAATCCCAACCAGGATGAAGGGACATCCCATATGAACCATCCTGACCAAACCGAGTGATTTTACACTGCTCCTGTGGTGGGGCCGTCTGAGTTTGTTATGTACGGTAAACGTGATGACAAAACTGATGTATGGGATGGATGCCGGATACACCGACGTCACTGTGGGTCCCGCAACACTTGGGTTTTGCCCATGCTTGCTGCAATAGGTTGCAGAGGATGCCGTCCCACTACTTACACATGCATTCAGTAGTTCGAAGGAGTACATACTATAATCCTTGCTAAATTAGGGAAGCTTTCATCTTCAATTTTCATAGTTCAAATTTATTTTTACTCATGAATTTTGAATTTTTCTATTCCGAATTTCACATTCAATCCCCGTGACGTTATATCTCAAATCTAAATTGACAAATCAACCTTGCTCTGATACCACTTGTTAGAAAACTAACCCTATGTAAGCACATTAATCTAGATTGAAACAAACGAAAGAAAATGAAAAATTCAAACAACCATATACAAAGAACACATGATTTTTATGTAGAAAACCTCTGTAGGAAAAAATAATAATTACGACACAAAGTGAAGATCAATTTACTATTAAAAAAAGATTACAAGAATTGAGAGAACTTACAGCAAAAAATCCTATCTCTTTCCCCTTGAAGGCTCTCAAAATACCAAAATAAAAAAATCGTAACTCTTTCTTAACTCTAACATAACTTAATTATCCTAAAAGCCACAATTTTAAGAGGAAAATATTAAAAATACCCTTTCAAAAGTCCACTAACACTTGGACCTTATTAGCAAACATATGTCATATATGCTCATAAAAATGAATAAACCCATAGTAATTTAAATGAAAAAAATACAATTGAAGAGATGCATCACATGAGGCACGACACTAGTTGATATATGCCCATTCGAGGTGGCCGACACTAGTTGATATATGCCCATTCGAGGTGGCACGCCTTACACTATGAAAATAGCCTTACAATGAGTGGGCAACATCCAATGATTATGATAGAATGAAAACTCATAGTAAATTCCGGCAAAACCTGCCCAATCAGGACTCTAAGCTAAGGACCCAATCATGCCTCCCAATTCATTGGTAAACTTTTCTAGCAAGAAACTACACTGCTTTTTTTGAATGCCATATTGTTGGGGTTGATTAAAAAAAGTTGTGTCAAAAGTTTTATCTTAGCTGCTAACATGATATAACCCTACTTTATTCAAATTTGTGGCCAGCAATGAAAGTAAAAACCCTCATAAGGCACTACGTAATAGTCAATTAGATAAGTGGATTAAAATCAACAACTCAATCCAGTTAGTATGTAGTTTTTTTTATTATACACCATCAATGATGGGCCTCGTGATTTGCAGTTTGGATTGAGGGTGGGTTAGAGAGAGAGAGAGAGAGAGAGAGAGAGAGAGAGAGAGAGAGAGAGTACCAGATCTCAATGGCTGGTAAATGTACCTAAGATTACATGGTAACACTTAGAAAGAAACAACTTGTTGTTCCCAATTATACTCAAAGTCCATTAATGAAAGCATTTTTACCTGCGTAGGTAGAAAATCATAAAGAACTAGGATTATTAATGAAGGCATTTACCTACGTAGCTAGCTAATCATAAAAAGAATAGTAAGTTGTGTAGGACTAGGATTGAAGAACTCCACTATCTTTGAAAATGGTTTTCAACGGAAGAGGGTGCATGCACATTCATGAAAATGACTCCCTTCAATCATGCTTTTCTCCTACTAGAAAGCTATATCATACCCAACGCAACAGGCCATGAAAGATGATTCATAGGATCTGGACCAAGGCCTTCAATAGTATACTCGGCTTTTCAGTGCTGACATGGTGGCCCATGGTTCATTCATTTTTACCGTTAGTCGTACGGGTGGCTATTGGCCCGTCTAGAGCCAGGCTGTGATTTCCCTATCCGGGCTCTAGTACTTGAAGCTCCGCCTGGTCAAAACTCCAGGAAAAAGAGTAGGATGATCAAAATTTATTTATTTAGGAGCGTTGTCTTCCATTGACCTCATCACGTGAATTTTTTGGATGATTGAAACATGATCTTTTGTCCGATTTAAATTACAGATGTATCTGTATTATGAAATTAATGGATCATTTATACATCAATAATAGAGATTTGACACTTCAATATTATTAAAGATATGTTTATGTCATTGGAATTTGTGCTGCGGAATCACAAGGAGATGGATATAGGATAGCAATCCAAAAGCAACAAGCAAACCAAAGAAAAACACAAAGATTTAACATGGAAAACCTTTGCGGGAAAAAATCACGGCACAAAGCGATATAATTCCACTATGAAAGAAGAGATTACAAAGATAGAGAACATATCTGGCTTAACAATCTTCAAACCTTACCTTTCTCACCCCTTGAAACCCTAGAACCCCATTTTAGAAACCCCAGAACTCTTTTAAAAGTCTTAGGATGTCTTTCAGTACCTCTTAGTCTCATATACATTTCTATTTATAGGTTTAGAAAGAAGCCAAGACGGAATAAGAAACAAATTTCACAAAATCTGCATTTCCACAGAAAATTTGCGTAAAACCTTTAATGACATCGAACTACTTTCGATGTCATCGAAAAATGACAAAAACAATCCAGCGACTGAGGGTGAAAATTCCGAAAATACTCGATGTCATCGAGCCCAGTTTGTCAGATTGAAGGCATCTGACACCAACATATGCATCAATAATGAAGATTCTACATTTTACTATTAAAGGCATACTTAATTGGGAAGATATTCACGATGCTTCAATGTCACCGAGAAAAAAATCTGAATATCCTGTACCTCACACCTTTAGGAGAATCTCTTAATAGGACTTAGGGTTTTTCTCTTATGTGGGTGAAGGGACCAACACATCTATCTATAGTAAAGAGAGCTAAATACGCTTACCCATCATAATTCTATCCTATGGGATCTCCACATTATAGATTTCATATTCGACTTAATAACCGTGTACAGGAACCACCGTTAAAGCATCTCATTCCAAACTTATTAGCAATGATCATAATTGTAGTGGGGCGCATTGAATTGCTCAATTTGAATAATCCAACAGTTATATCTAAACGGGTGATCACGTGTGACTCACCGAATGGATTCTTACAATATCTCGATGTTAACCATTAAAAATTGTTTTTAAACTGTCCATTCTTTTTGTATAACAGTGACCCCTTTAACTGAACAGACCAACGGGCGAGCCTGGGCTATTCATCATTGGCCAAATCGTACGTGGCCCATCTCAGGCACCCGGCCTAGATTTCAAACCTGGTCATGGCCATCGGCCCAAGTTCAGGACCCAGGTCCTGGACCTACAGGCTCAGGTCACCCAACCATTGCTATTTTCCGTACAGTCAGGTGGCTATCTGTTCAAAATTACTTCGATTGAGCGATGCTAACCATCTTTAGTGTATCCATTTTGTGCCCCACAAGATGAACGGTCCGAGAGTTGCAACCAGCGCACGGATCTCTCACGAGTTACACTATCGATTTCTTATGCATGAATCTCATGACTGATGACTAATACATTTCCATCATTTTGTGATAGAAACACCCCAATAGTAACATAATTACAGCAGAGACATACTATCGTGTTACCAAAAGTATAAAACAGAGGGCGTATTTGCTAAATTGGGTGTGTAAATATCAAACTTAAAAAAATCCAGTACATCTCTAACCATTAAAAAATGGTTTGGAAGAACGAACTTTTACAAATGAGTGTACCTAGCTTTTAAAAATAATAAAAAAATAAAAATAAAAAAGGTAAAAACTGAGCGTGGGGTCCACTGATTCATAGGATGCCTCAAAAATCAGGCAGACCCAACAAGGAAGTAGGCCTCCACGTGAGTTTGGAAGTTTTTGAGTGGTTGTCCTTGTATCTTGCGATCCACCTGATTATTGAAACAACCTCAATTTTCAGTGTGTCATTTTCGTGGTGGGTCCACCCTGGTGTATACGCACACATGGTGACACCACACGCAGCTATTGTATAGCAATGTGATAAATAACACTAAGATTTAGAAAATAGTGATAATATCGGGAAACTACATTAAATTATATTACATTATGTTATCTTAAGATTTTCAAAATATCAGCACATTTAAAAATATGATGTTTCCATTGCAATATTGACTCAAAAATATTAATACCCAAAATAGAATGTTATATAAATATATAGCAAATTTTACCGTAAAATCACCGAGGAATCTATATTTTACCAAATAATGGTTCCACGAGAAGAAGCCAAGGGGTTGTTTGGATGTCCGTAAAATCATTAAGCTGTAATTTGATTACAGGTGTAAAGTGTTTACAGATGGTTCTGTTTAGCTTTAAGTTGTAATTTGATTATAGGTAAACATTTATCTGTATTTGGATAAGTTGAAATCTGTTTGCAGCCTGTAACTAAGTATTCATGCATGATCGAGCCTAAAAGCGTAAATCCTTTAAACATAATCAAATGACATATAAAATCTTAATTTAATATAGATCATTGGAATAAGCCTAACTCAATAAAGCCTTTGACCAATCCTTACTCTAGACAAATCATTTGGTGGGCCACAGAACTGGGCCCACTAATTCAAACTCCCTTTAAGTAGTATTTATAGGCAATTAGATAATTTTTCTTGAGGCTTGAGATAGTGTCAGCCATTGAATTTTAAAAGCTCATTTTATTATGAATAAATACTTTCGATTTATGTGAGGGAGTTAATGAACCATGCTATATCTAAGCCCTTCATGATAAACCCTTTACTGATGGACATCTTAAGTTTTTATGTTTCTCAAACACGGTACCATCCTTTGGGTTTGATAGCATCTCAACTATGAGAGGTTTCAACCCTGAGAGAGAGAGAGAGAGAGAGAGAGAGAGAGCCTCCATCCAAGGATCTTCTTGTTCTTCTATTTTGGGCCCTTGCATAGCTAGCCGTTGAAATATTTGCAGCCCTTCCTGCTTAGAAAATTTTAAAAAAATAAAATAAAAATTATTGTTTGAAATTTCTTTACCTATAATATGAAACATAACTTTTTCTTATGTTTCATATTATAGCTAAAACCTATAATCGAATTACATCCTGTAATCTGCTTACCGGCAAAATGCTTGTCCAAATGCAACCTATAATCTAATTACTTGTAATTAGATTTCCACTTAGAAACTTTACAGGCATCCCAATGACCCCTAAGTGAATGTGCTTTTTTAAGGTATAAAATTATAAAAATGCCCTCCTTTAATTTTTCTTTTAAAAAAATAGTGAAACTCAAGACTTGTGGAGCCGTTAAACTTATGTACTACATCTTGATAATAAAATGAACAAAACATCAGGTCAAACAGTTCATTAGATGGGCTACACTTGAATTAGGATATTTTAAATGGTGTAGGTTATTATTATTTTTTTGGAATTGGCTCACCTTATGGTTGGATCCACTATACTTTTTTTTCGTCTAATAATAATGTTGGTGTGCATCCGTTGGAAGGGCTGGATGTAAGACACATACCATCTGAACCCTGCAACTTTCAATTTTTCATTTTGTTGTAAAGAAAGAGGTAAATATGCCAACGTAATTTCTCTTTCGAAAAAAGCACTCCTAGAAAATGTTAGTTACTGAAGGCATTATTTTGGTAAAATCCAATTCCTTGAAGAATTTTTTAGTAAAAATCCTAAATATATATTGAAGAGTTTGCTGCTATCCCACCTTTAGGAGGAGCTCAACAACATCCCAGATTTAGCATTATGAATAACCTATTGTTGATATGAACAAATCAGATAATCCTAATCTTTTGAGTGGGACTAATTAGTTACAATTGTTTGTTGTTTATGAGCCATAAATAAATTATAAAGTAGGATTAATCTACCGGATGTTTCAGATTATGATTGAACTTGTTGACGTGATCTTTTTATATTTCTTGAATAATCTACTCCATAAGCCAATTAAAAGATCTGAGTACCTCGCTAATGTACAGTGAAAGTGAGATGTTATTAAAACATTATAATTAAAAGTTGAAATTATTATTATTATTTTACATTTTTTTTTTTACCTTTTTATAAGATTTTCTACTGATATCCCAAATAAAACCACAAGAAAACCTTAAAATTTGAAAATCTCGTCAGGAATTTTTAGCGAGAAATTGTTGAGAACGATATATGTCGCTATGCTGTCGAGGCGGTTCCTCTCTACTGGAGTTGCAGTGAAACCAGTATCTGTATGTATTCCTTGGATATAACTAGTTGGGAATGATAAACTAATAGAGGTCATCTAAACCCACTCGCACCTCTCCACGTAGGTACTGGCATGTTTGCAGAACATCCAAGCCGTGGATCAGGTGGGCCCACCGCGTAGATGATCAGATCCAAAATCCAGACTTAAACATTAGATATGACACTTCTGCAGAAGAAATGGATGGTCTATAGAAACTTGCAGGGTTTCTAAACAATCCACTGTTTTCTTCCAAGTGTGTCCAATCCCTGAGACTTTTGACCAAACATCTACATGTGGGTCCCACCTGATACACGGTTCAGATTCTACACATGTGGCAGGTTTGCTCTGTAGCTACGTGAGAAAGGGTGCGTGTGAGTAATGCAAGCATGATTGCTGAGCATGTCTACTAATAAATTCAAAAGATCTTTGTTCGTTCCTCTTTCTTTCACAGCGCACGGATAAATGACTTTGGTGTCCCTTTCTTAACGAGGAGAATAACATGCTCTGCTGGAAAACGTTGAATCGTAGTCACTCATCCTTCCGCCATACACGTGGCATGAAGGTACGGAAATCCAATCCGCTAAATCATTGTTTTCATGGGATATAAAGCATTTCTCTAAATCTCAACCATCAGATGATCCTAAACATTCAATATTTCTCTGTGGAACACGATCATTAGAAAATTCTTCCCATCCATCCGTTGAACGATGGCCAACAATCAGACAGTAAAATGTACAGATGGATGTGCACGTAGATAGCCTGCATGGTGGCTGGATAGGATCCACTTTGGTCTGCCAAAGCATGGTGCAACAATATTTCTTAATGACACTTCCATGGAATGAGGAGAAGGCCTGGCAGGAGGTGGGCCGGATGTCACCGTTCCACCACTCTCCATCCAATTCATTGTAGGTGGTAACAGGTCCCCATCTCTTCCCTTGTGTCCACCCTCCTTTCTCCTTTCCTCCCTTACAAAGCCACTGTAGGTGGTACTAGGTCCCTATCTCTTCCCTTCTGTAAACCCTCCTTTTCTCCTTTCCTCCCTTACAAAGCTACCATTACCCTTGCTTTATGAACCTCCGTCTCTCTCCTTGAAGGCCCACCCATTTTACCAAATTCACAAGTCCTCTCTCTCTCTCTCTCTCTCTCTCTCTCTCTCTTGTTCTAGTTGCCCAAGTTCAAATATTGAGTATTTCTTTTAGGTTTCTTGTTGTGCCCCCTACACTTGAAGGGTGGACATTTGTCTCATCTGGGTCTTTGTTTTTAGTGGTCAAAGACTAATATAACTACTCCCATTTTGCGTTCCCTAGATTTAGAGGGCCCAGTGTCCATTGTCTTTTGGTATTGGAAGTCATTATTTAATGATTTTTAGCTAAAAGTGGTACAAAAATCTCATTTGGGTCCCCCCCTACGTTCTAGGGCTGAAGTGTTCATGATTGTGGACATTGGAAAACAAATGATTTTCATGGTTTGGATCTAAAAAGTGGTCCACCAAAATCTCATCTGGGCGCCTCCCATACAGGGCACTTTTTTTTTTTTTTTTTGTTTTTTTTTGTTTTTTGTTTTTTTAAAATAAAATTAAATCAGACAATGTCGGCTGGCAATGGGATGCTGTTGTACTCTCTTCTTGGTTTTGCATCATGTATTGCCTTCATTTACATGTCATTGGGGGATTTGAGTTTCCATTTTCAACAGCCCAAGATAGGTTTTGTGGAAAGGGATGGTATCCACTTCTTTGTGGGTGGGAAGGCATTCTATGTGAATGGTTGGAATTCTTACTGGTTGATGGATCAAGCTGTGGAGGAGTTCAGCAGGCCCAGGGTCAGGGCCATGTTTCAGGCAGCTGCCAAGATGGGCCTCACTGTTTGCAGGACTTGGGCTTTCAATGATGGAACCTACAATGCTCTTCAGATCTCACCAGGCCACTTTGACGAGCGTGTCTTCAAGGTATTGATTTTTTTATTTTTTATTTGAATTACTAGCTTTGTGTTAAGCTGTTGAAATTTGAATGCAACTAGGTTGTTTTGGATTTTTTAACATAGCTGGAAAAAAATAGGATTGGTAATTGCCAAGAACTTAATTCAAGCACTTTCGTGGTTAAAATGGAGCAGTGATTGTAAATGGATTTTTTTCCTTGATGAAAATTGCAGAGTAAATTCATTCAGTAAAATGCTGACTGGTATTAATGGAAAATTCTAGTAATTTCATAAGGTTGAGATTTATAGGATCCTGTTGATGACATTGCCATTTTGTTCTCTTTACCTTTATTCTGTCTTGTTTGCCAAGTAATTACTGTTGTATTGCAAAAGGAACACTCCATTCATCATCATAATCGCTTTTGGAATTTTGCCCTTCCTTTTCCATTTCTTAGCTCCTTTACTATGGCGAGCCACTGTAAACAATTCCATCCATGAATGATCTCAAGCTTGAAAGCAAAGAAAGATCTAACATCATGTAAAATTAGCTGAAGATTTCGAAACAATTGAAGATTAGAACCTGTAAAGATCCTTAGTTTGCTTCAATTTATAAGACTGATTAGACCTACTTCAATCTAATGAACCATTGTAAATATTGTATCCTTTTTTCTTTTTTTTTTGGGTCTCTCTCTTTTGCATTCCATAACTTATGAGGATGGCAGGCATTGGACCGAGTCATTGCAGAAGCACGCCGACATGGAATCAAGTTGATTCTTAGCTTGGTCAATAACTTGCAACCATATGGCGGGAAGATGCAATATGTTAAATGGGCATTGGAAGAGGGCATTGCTTTGAGCTCTTCCAACGATTCTTTCTTCTTCGATCCATCCATTCGCAATTACTTCAAGACTTACCTCAAGGTGGTTTCTCTGTCCCATCTTAATTAAATGAACTCTGTTTGTGAGATGTATCTTAGCTTTCTCTTCTCATAATAAATCTTGTTAACGCAATCTCGTTGCAAAGAAAGGAAAAATCATGGCTTGAAAGACCTAATTTAAAAGTCAAGTAGATTTCCCAACTTAAGACGATTTTTCTTTTTTATTAAGCTCATGAGTAAGGGTAAGCAGATTCAACCGAGCCGAGGCTTTTCTAGGCCCAGCCAATGAGACAAGGACCTAGGTCCAGGGACGGTGCGGCCAGCTGGTTAAGTATCCATGCCCAGGTGCAGCCCACATTTCAAGCTGAATACCTAGCCCAACAGTGTAAAATAAGTCCAGGGACGGTGCGGCCAGCTGGTTAAGTGTCCATGCCCAAGTGCAGCCCAGTTTTCAAGCTGAATACATAGCCCAACAGTGTAAAATAAGTCCAGCCAGCCCAGGCCACTTCACTGGGCCAGACTTAAGCTTGGGTCGACCTGATTGGTAGTTGGGTCCAAAATGATTGGCCACAGACCTCTAGGCTCAAGCTGAGCATTGCTTAGAGAAGGTTGGTCCCACCCATTGGAAGCCATATTCATGAGTTCTGCCCTTATGACATTTCACATCATGTTAAGGGTAAGACGGCGAGGATGGTTAGGAAATTTTTACCTGTCCACATGAGTGTTTGCAATTCCTCAGTATTAACTGTTTCTTTTACATTTGCTTAGGAATTTCAATTGTAAAACATTTGAACAGCAGTCCTTAATTCTAATGAGAACATTGAATATCTACATGCTGGCAATTTATTGGATTTTCCAATTAAAAAATCATTATGATGTGCTTCTTTTTTAGTAATTCCGGAATTTCAGAACTCCTAAGATATTTGTTAAAACATGAAGTAGCACTGTTACAATACTATCTTTATCTGCTTGGTTTTGCTTCTGCTTTCTGTTTACAGGCTGTACTGACAAGGAGAAACAGCATTACTGGAATGGAATACAGAGATGATCCGACCATCTTCGCGTGGGAGTTAATGAATGAGCCCCGATGTATGTCTGATGCTTCTGGCGACACTCTGCAAGTGAGTGGTCTTGCCATCCATGTTTTGTAGCTAGTATAGGCACTTGAAACATTCATGGTAACTCTCAGATCATCTGATTAATGTAAGATGAGAAGACATGCAGGAAAAGACATCTCCGGATTTGTATCTCTCTTTAACAATGCCATAAGTTTGTATTTCCAGAATGCAATCATAGAAATCTAACCTTTGTGACTATGCACTTGAATTGGAGACAAAATGTACTATTTTACGACCCACAGCAGTCTGTGATCTGGGCCATTACTGGGTGGGTCCCACCTTGTATCAACTACTGTTTCTGAATCACATGGATTGGGTAGAAATTTTCTACTGTATCCAATCTGTGCTGTGGGACACATCCAGTGAATAGGTGAGATCTTGGACCATTGTCCCTTCTTTATTTTATTTTTTGTTGCTTGCAACAAGGAGCACATTGCATGTTGGTGATTTATAAAGGCTTTTGTGTCATTGTTTTTAAATTTTCTTTTGACAAGTAAGGTTGTACACAGTGAAAAATATGTTTTAGTAAATCTTATTGATGGATTTCTTGGTGACCCGTCGGTATATTTGAAGAATTGCAGGATTGGATTGAAGAAATGGCGAGATTTGTGAAATCGATTGACAGAAACCATCTATTGACAGTGGGTCTTGAAGGGTTTTATGGTCCCACAAGCCCAGGGAAATTGACAACAAATCCGGGAGAATGGGCAAGTGTCGTTGGATGTGATTTCGTCCGCAACTCCAATATATCATCCATTGATTTCGCGTCGGTTCATGTCTATCCCGATCATTGGTAAATGTCAGATTGCACCATACTTCTCTTATTTGCATTTCACTTTCCACAAAATCATGTTTAATGAAGTATATACCATGTACACTTACAGCATCGTTGATGATACACATGTTCACGTCACTGTACGTGTATAATACATGCCCATCAATCTAGACCATCCAATATGGGCTCCATGGTGGATGGACTTGGCCCAAAAATCAAAGTTATCTGATGATCGTAATTGTTTGATTTTTCCTGGTGAACCAGGACTGTTGAACATTTCTCTTTTCAAAGTGTCCATTTGATGGCCACTGAACTAAAATTAGCATCTGATGATCCTAACCATTTCATTTTTCCCAGAAAAGAACAATCCATATCCGTTTCCTCCTTTCCTTTCATAACAATCCAAAACCAAATTCAAACAAAGAAAAAAGCTAAATTCTTCTATGGCAGGATTATGGAACAAGACCTTGGAAACCAACTAAAATTCATGTCCAAATGGCTGCGTTCTCACATCGAAGACGGGGACAGAGAACTAAGAAAGCCCATCTTGTTCACTGAATTTGGGCTGTCGAACAAAATCAAGAACTTCCAACCATCTGATCGAGAGATATTTTTTAAAGCTGTTTTTGACATAATCTATGAATCAGCAAGGAAGAACAGATCTGGGGCAGGAGCACTCGTTTGGCAGCTCATGGTCGGAGGCATGGAAGAGTACAGCGATGAGTATGGGATCATCCCTTGGGAGAGGCCGTCCATGTATAGACTAATAAAGGACCAATCATGTTGGTTGGCAGAGATTCGGCACAGACAAGTTCAATTGAAAAGGAGACCAGATGAACCTTGTTAAATGGATTATCTGATTTTATTTTTTAATTTTGTTGTTGAAATTCAATCTTCTTAATCATACAAATACAACTGAAAGAGAAATGAATGAGATATGCATAGTAAGTCTAGTTGTTTTGATACTTGAAGTATGCTGTGAGAAAATTGAAGATCATGTATAAATGGCTGTCCCATTTTTCTCTGATTAGTAGATCCTAACCATTGGATGTTTCGCCTTTTCGTCCATTGAATTTGCTCGGTCGCCATGTTCTTTTCTTAGTTGTTTATATGTCTTTAGGATTGCCCATCAGGGAGATTCTTGTGCCATGGCACAGCAACAATGGAAATCTCATAATCAATGGTCTAGATCACCTAATCATGGGTCCAAACATATGAATTAAAAGCAAGAAGATAATCTACAAACCCTTGGCTGGAATGTTCATCTACAAGAAGTGAATAAGTTTTATAGCCATGTGAATAAGTTTTAGATACATATGAATAGGTTTCTCTTGAAAATTGCAATCCATAGTTTTTTTTTTTTCATTAATGGATCACTTCCAAAATATCATATCAATTGGCCAACTCTAGCCTTCCCCTTGTTGGCTTGTAATACATGGTTTTTTTTTTTAAAGAAAAGAAAAGAAAAAAAACAGAGAACAAACCACATTCAACAGAGGAAAGAACAAAGATTCGATGGCTAGCATCTTCAAACAAGGGAACTAGAACTTAAAAAACTTGCAGTTTATAGTTTCTTTTTCTATTTTCTTTTGTTAAACAAGGGTCAAGGCACTGATAAAATGGGCCCCACTTGTATGAGTGGCCCATGAACAAAATATCTCCTAGATGTAAAAATGCTAACCCTACAATATGTGTCCAAATAAATAGTTGATATTTAAAAAAAGAAAATGCAACAACGACTCACACTCAACTGAATAGAATCTTCCAATTTGGAAATTTTGGTGCATGGGCCATCAACACCTACGCCCATTGCATCAACGATTTAGATCATCGAACTATGAGAGTAGACCATCTTAGACCCATTTTAAACAACAGATCAGCTCAGGTAACTAATCAGGTATCCTTCAGTTACTCAATTAAAATCATTGTTGCATATATTTACTAATTAATAACTACTATCTATTATATATTTTGATAAGTTAATAGCTTAACATGCATTTTTAATGAGTTGGGACCGACCTAATTAAACTAGACTACATCAACGATCATAAAACCTGACTGCACCAACGCGATAAGACCAGATCCCAAACCCCTTAGGAGGGCCCGGTTACAGTGTTCACTGGGCAAACTGGTAATTAATAAGATAAGCATTCAAAAATAGATAAGAGAGGAAGATTATATACTAATAAAAGTCCATTAAACAGCAGAAATAGTAAAGATCATTACAAACCACATAGGAAAGCCAGACATGGCTAACCCCAACATCAACACACAAATACAAACAGACAAACTAGTTTATTCACCACACCACACCACACCATTATTACATGTTTCTTTCTTGAGTCCTGTGGTTTTATATTTACTTGTATATATGGACCTTAATGGCCACAGGTGCAGCTCACACAAGTGCAGCCCGCTCCGCACTTGCACTTGCCATCGTTCTCGGCAGCTGCCGCCACCTCGACCACATTGTCATTGTAGCTGCAAGGAAAATCGCACCACTCAGTCAGTATCACGACGCATGGCCTGGCCCCACATCTTTTTATTTCCATGGGTGATTTGGGACCGAAATCAAGGTTGTGACTGATCAAGCCATGGGCTAGACCCTTTGTGAAGAGCCACTTAGTTGGGCCCCACAAATTTCTCAAGGAATTAGCCATTATGTATATGATTCATGCACAATCTATACTACTTTATAAAAGCAAATATAGCTTATTGTTTTAGAAATTTTCAACGGTCCTTAATAAAATCACTATATATAGAGACCAAAATACCTTTGATATATACTTATGAACTCATGGCCCAATCATACGCTATTAGCTGTCTGGGTCTCATGTGAGAAATGCCAGCGGAAATTTTGAAAATCTCACAGGAGGTGGGGCACACTGGATGCCCAAAAGTCAAATCTACTTGAATATCAAGAAAATGGATCCAAATTTTTAACTGCTACTTAACATTAACATATATGTTTTTTAAATAAAAAACTATGGATTTTAACTGCTACTTAACATTAACATATATGTTTTTTAAATAAAAAAATATAGCATATATGTTTGGAACAGATTTAATTTTGGTGCCGTTTTTTAAATTAAAAACTATGGCATATATGTTTGGAACAGATTTCATTATGGGGCCTGGTCCAAAAATTAGGGCAGTTAACTTATAGGTGGGCCATTCTTGGAACTTCCAATTTAAAAATCTAGCCAAAGGCCCACGTTCAACGTTCTTTGTGGCCCACCAGATAAGTAGACCGGCCTAAATTTAAGCACAGGAAATCTGAACTGGGGCTGAACCATATGAGCGGGTTTGATCGTGCACACGTGGGCCGCTTCCACACAAGTGCCATGAGTTCGCCCAATTGCAACCTGCAATTATTTAGAACAGGTAGATCTCTGATTTGAGGTGAACTTTCAGCTTGATGTGTACCTCTTTTCGGTCTCGATGATTTCGATTCCATATGAGTTTCCCTTCTTCCTGTAACCATAAGCATATTGAGTAGCTAATCAGATCATGCTAAAAGAAAAATACATAGCTATACATATGATTCAACTGCTACGATCAAGTGTTTGAAACCCATGACCGTCCCACGTTAATTGGATGGTGATGAAACGTGGGTCTAATATTTTAATTCACATGCTAAAGAACCCATATCTGATCACCGTCCAATTAAGTGGGTGATGGAATATCGTAAATCCAACGGCGGTGGAATCACAAATACAGTTGCACAAAGCTAGTGTTATGAGACCCACAACAAGATGCATGATAGCCATGACATGGTCGTCAGGTCCTATCCATGCAACCCATGTTATGGAAATGGATGCATGCTACACAAGTACGTAAGAAGTAGGAAGGAGGAGGAGAAGAGGGTTCATGTGGAGAAGAGAGGCATGGAGCGTGTCCGGTTACTTACACGCACTGGCTCTTGTCGGCGCAGTCGCAGTTGCCGCAGGTCGACATGGTGATGATGAGAAATGAGAGAGATGAACGGTTTATGAAGAAATGTTGCTTGAAATCTCGCTGATATGATCTAGAGCATGGATGGACGACTGGTTTTTATAGGGATGTGTGGGCCCCACGAATTCATGTGAGCGGCACACGCCTCTATGAGAACCGGCCAAAGGAATCTCAATTATGGAGCTGCGGCTGCCTGTGAGCCTCTCCTGTCAAATCATCCTCCTTTCTCTGGATATCAGATCCACACGCTACACTATGCAGGAGCACGCGTTCTGCACGTGCCTCACCTTTTATCTCATGAGACATTATCTAATGCCTGGCCGAGGGTTCTCGATTGAAAACTATGCGTTGGTAGCTGGGGCCTTTCTGGCCAATTGCAAGATATTATTCTTGGATTGGGTGTATCTCATATTTTCTAATCCTATGTTTGGAATGTATGTTTTAAAAAATAAACCTCAGGATTTACTTTCAAATTACATTTGGATTGAACTTAGATGTAGCAAAAATCCATTTTCCTTTGGATTAATAATCCTATCTTATACTTTTCAACACAAGGCTCATTTTATCCCTACAAAGTTAATTTTAATCCCATCTCACACTCTTTCCAAACATGTCATTATAAATTTCAAAGTGGGATTAGTAGTACAATTCCATTTAATACAACTTACTATCATCGTCTAAACAGGCCCCAACAGAGTTCACTTTCTCTAATGTGGGAATATGGTTTAATACGCGTGAAATCCACCCCGTCCATCAGATGGAGTATCCGCCTTTTTCTTTTCTTTTTTTCTTTTTCCTTCGTACCAAGAGCCAGGCCCATTTAGTACTCACCCAGTCTAAAATAATATAAAAATCTCTGCGTTATTGTCGCATGGCCCACCTGAGTTTTAAAATAGTGTGAATTTTGGGTAGTCCGTTCATCCGGATGAGGCACACCAGATGGAATTAATATCATATAAATACCGCGGTGGAATTAATATCATATAAATACCGCGGTGAGCCCTACAGAAAATTAATGGTGGACGTTCCATCACAACTGGTGAGGCCTACCTGATGTTTAGATCATCATGAGTTTTGGGTTTCCGGGTGCGGTACTTTGGAAAATAAGAACACATGGGTCCGTCCGACACTGGGTGTGATGTACCTGGGTCCTGCACCAAAAGTACCTCCAAAATTATGGAAGAGGAGGAAAAAGAAAAAAAAAAAACACTTTTACTTAGATTAAAAAGCCATATAGTGCAGTTATTCGAAGGTAATATTCACACTCTATCAACTTGGTTAAACCTTTTCTTTTAAACTGGAAAAATATAAGCATTTGGACTCTACAATTAACAATTGCACTGTGAACACACCTTCACAACGAACACCTTTTATTACTTTTCTTTATGTTTTTCGCAATTTATCCTCTAAGTTTATTTCAGTTTATAGTTTCCTCATTAAATTTTATAACATTACAAAACTATAAAAACTGAAAATAGTAGTGAAAATGAAGAAATGAAATTAATAAAAATCATTGCTAAAAATAAAATGACCCAAAGATAAATTTTTATCGACTAACAAGAACCATTTAGAGTTATTAAATGGGAACTTTTAATCAGGATCTTGGGGTTTATTTTATTTTATTTATTTATTCTTTTTACACACACCCTTACATCCATACATACTCCATGGGTGCTCAGACCCACAACTTTTAAGGGTCATTTGGCACTATGGCTTTGGGGGATTTAAGGGTATTTGTGAGGGTTTCAAATCCCTCGTTGTTTGTAACCATAAAGTAATTGAGGTTTCATATCCTTTCAAATGAAAGGTTTGAAATCCACACTGAAAGCTTGGATTACATTTAAAATCTTTCCAAGAGGTGCATGTGTAACATGTTTGTCACTAGACTATTAATTTATAGGACACATAGCCCACTAATGATATCTCAAAATAATTAGATAATCAATTGCATCACTATAATTACTTTAATACGATAATCAACGTCGTCCAAACATTGTTCATGTAAACTAACGGTTAAAAATCATTAGTTAGTCACTCGGACGTGATCTTGTGTTCGTGATCCATCTAATACTTGAAATTTCATCATTTTCAAGCAAAGTATATATTTCAACGGGCTTATTATAACTATTACGTCAAACATTACATAAGTTTACTCATTAGATATATTAAAATTAGTTTAGTATTTAATTCAAACCTGTATAAATATACAATGCATAGCTACTTTTGAATTAAATTTGATTCTGAATCCAAGGTGACAATCACAATAAGAGGATTTCAAATCTATGGGTTCAGATCCAAGGGTTTCAAATCCACCCTCCCAAATGAGGCCCTTAGCATTGAAACTCTTGTGAGCCTGCCCCAAAGCAATGAAAAGGGACTCAAATAGGAATTTTGGGTTAAAAAAATTAACTTATTTCTTAAGAGCCACCATATTCACTATTAAATGGTCATCAAGAATTACCAAAAATCACATTTTAAAAATTAAATTTTATGCTTGAAATACTGTTTTTTTTGGGGGGAGGGGGAGCAACATATTCGATATTTTTTGTGGCTGAAAGTGTATCCATGCTTTTCTCTTTTTTAATCATGTAATTTTGGTCCACCAATGGACGGTCGATGTTTACCCGCTGGGGATAATTTTGGCGAATGGGCCATCCCCATCCAGAGGACGGCAGATGATACCAAGAGTTGCACTGCTGGACCTGGACTCGCTTCTGGGAACTGAAAAACCCGGGCAACAGTACACATTCTCGAAGGAGCATCTTATACCTATCAGATGATGGGACCGCCATATATGCCAGCTCTTTAAGAAAGAAAATACAGCAAACGTCCGCATTCAAACAGAGATTAAATATTCCACAGCTAGGATCTTCTGATATATTGTTCGTTTTTTGTCAGTGGGGTGTCAAATACGAGTCCCATCATGTTAACGGTTCGGATCACTAAAGCAGGGGCTCCAATCGTAAAAACTGAAAACAAGATTACTGTGCATGTATCAGGTCGAGCACCTAATAGCTTCCACGGGCTAGAGTAGGGTAGGGAATCGGCGCCACCGCGTAGAAAAAAATGTACGGATGATGATTGGTCGGTGATAAGCAGCGAGATATCTATGGAAAAGTACTACGGTGATAGTTTACCACCGTTCTATTCTAATAATGGACCCCAATGGGGATGGATCAAAGCCTGAAAATTGCAGCGATTGAACGATCTTAACCGTCAAATTGAGGTCTATTAAACAGATGCTCAAAAGAATGCCCTTTTGCCCCAAAAGTTTAGTCATGATGGAGGCCCAATAAATTTGCCTAGGTGGGCCACGACATGCCAAGTGCACCTTGCACTTCGCTGAACCATCACACAAAATTTTCAAAAAATTAAGTTGACAAAATCATCGTGATTGATGGAAAACAGGACATGGTGCAACGGATTAGGATATGGCCTTTCGTTGGATGGGCCCTACCATAGAGGGTTTATGGCCGAAAAAGTTGCATTGCTCGAACAGGATCACAAACAGATAAGCATTGCTGTCCAAATGAGAACAAAAATGCAATAATCGATTGAAAACAAACCTCTTTTTATGTTGTTATTTATTTATTTTTATTTTTTATTTATTTACACACGCACTCGCTACACACCCACACGCACGCCGTAATGGGATTTCACCACCTACGGGTTTCGAACCCAAGACATCGTGTTGAAACTCTTTGGAGTCCACCACTAGGGCAAGGACGGGAACCCTTATGTTGTCATTTGAATGCCCTTTTGTAAACCCCATTTAATCCAAAATAGGTGCTAAAAAGCCCACTCTCCAAAAATTAATTAATTTGGATCCGTTAAAGATTGTTTATGGAACTCTATGAGGTCCATTTTGAAAGGGCCTAGATTTCCTGTAACCCCAGCGGATAGAAAGCCTTTGCTGGCATAAAAACTTTGTTGGGCCACCATAATGGCTAAAGTGACATCCACTCGGTCCACCAATTTTGCCGGATTATATTTAATACTTCAGCCCAAAAATGAGGTAGGTCCAAAATTCAAGTGGGCGTTGGGCCACACCACACGAAACAGTGGGATGAAAATGCCTGCCTTTTGAAACCTTCTTAACCATGAAGTTTTTATGCCATCCAAACCGTTCATAAGATAATTTCCATGGGGATGCATGGAAAACAAAAATATCTGCCTGATCCAAAACTGCCGTGGCCCTTAAGAAAGCTTCAATAGTAGGATTTTCAATCCTCACTGTTTCCTGTGGTGTGGCCCATTGAAGTTTTGGATCAGCCTCACTATTAGCCTCATGTATTAACATGAGCTGGCGAAACTGATGGACGGAGTGGATGTGACATGGACATCGCAGTGCACCTCACTGAGCTTATGCCAATGTAGGGTTCGCTCTCTAGGCAGGGGTCACAGGACATTCTCGTCCAGTTTTGAATGATAAGGTTCCCGCATACCATTAACGCATTGCATGGTAGAAGATGTATACACAGCGACTCTTGGAGTGCACCCCACGCAAACAATCCTTTCCATTACATTGGACTTTGAGTGGTTAGACAACGACGCAAGCAGAGACTTCGTGTTTGTTTCCCTCACTGAGATTTCTTACATTTCTTAGCCAATCTTTACTTTAAATCTTTGCCAAAAATATAAAGATGAATATTTACAGCCTTATGTTTCAATCTCTCTTTATATCCATAGGCTTGTTGTGGTTGTCCTCATCACCCACGGCATGCTTACCAGGTCTTTTGGTTGTCCAAATCAAGCGTCGAGACTTGTGTAATGGTGGGGACAGAATTCTGCCGAGTCAGATCATCTTGATTAGTTGAGTTAACTCAGATGATTTAATTCCCTTTAGATTCTAAGGAAGTTATTTTATAAAGTGGCTGTGTAGGATCCTTGATAAGCTAAACTGACTACATAGTGGAACCCTCTATCGCCAAGTCACCCCTAAAATCAGGTTGGTTGAGCAATCCTAACCTCTAGTTCACAGACGTTTGTTGAAACAGAACCATTGGATTCGTTTTCATTCTTAACCATCCCTTAAATGTCCACCAATTCGATAATCAGGTATTTAAATAATCTCAAATTTTGGTTCACGATGTACCTGAACTGGGACCTATACTTTGGACAGTTTAGTTTGAATATCTCGCATTGTCTAAGTGCCTGCGTATCATCCATCACACCCTGCCAGATTATCAAAGTTCTTCTCTAGATTCTTTTGGTTTTTCTTCTACTGGCTGACATTTCTACTTTTCCAACTGGGCTCATACCACCTTATCTGAATTCACTCAGTATCCCAGGTCAAGACTTGCTAATTCCTAAACTACTTGGACCCAGTTAGAAAATAAATATGCACCTCTTTCTCAGGGAGGCAGGGGCACCGCTAGCATATCTAGTTGTCGTGATTAGAATATCAGTTTATGTAATGTTTGTGAAGTAGTGCTAAACTGATGACTGTCAGACCGGGACCTTTAATGGAAATGATCATTTCAAGCGCATCTCTCGTATGAAGGGTTATTTCAAGAGAGTTGGTAAAGGTACTACAGATGTAACAGGACACCGATCGGTGGAATGTAAAGTGGTTTTAGTGGGTGAAGGGGCAACATCATGTTCCATATGTTCATGCATACATCGGATACAAATTTCATACATTCAATGGGTCTTAAATAGACAAATTATACTGATTTCATTTCCGAACTAGCTGATATTAGAAATTTAATGGAGGGCCAAATGAAAACATTCAATGGGTCAAATTCAACAAACAAATTCTTGTTGACCAAAGGCTAGAATGTTATATTAATCTGAAATTTGGAAGCTAACCATCTACTATCGTTCTAACAACCTAAGAGAAGGGGAGAGAGGAATGCTTACCTGCCCACCAGTTCTCACTAAAACTCATGAAAACTTTTTGAGAACTCATCTCATGTGATATGAGCCCAAAATCTAAACCGTACACGTGATGCAGCACCCCACGAAACCCTTAGGGCCCAACTTTTACCCTGATTCAAGACTTTGGTGGACCATGAAAAAAGAGGCAAATCAAGGGAGGAAACTATTTCATTTCGCCATGGCCCACTAAAGAAGTTTTAGATGAGGGTAAAAGTTGGGCCCTGGGGGTTACATGGAGTGTTGCATCACGTATACGGTTCAAATTTTGTGCTCATATCACGGGTGATGAGTTCTCAAAAAGTTCTCACAAGTTCTCGTGATAACTGGTGGGCAGGTATCAAGTACTCCTCGCCCTCTCTCCCACGTCTTGCAAATTGCAAACCCCTATCTCTGATTCTCTGATACACGTGACATCCACTAGCAACAAAAATAAAACCTTGGCTGAGAAAGACTTACTGGTCGCCTTGCAAACCAAGGATGGTTGGATAATTCATCTCTAAATTGTACAATGAAGAAAATGATGTCAGCGATGATGAAATTGCACAAAGAAGATTTGTTTCCATTCTACAACATCTGAACCTCCCATCTGATGGACCCTACCATGGCTGTAAACTGCCTCTTAAACATAACAATGGGTTCATCTCAACAAGTCCATATGCAGTTGGATGGACGTCACATAAGTACACCCATTGGATAATCTCAAGCATTCCACCTTCAATGGGATGAGAAATCCATTGATCACTGTGAGCATCTAGGGCCCACCGGATAGTCATTGCTGATGGTTATAAATGAATAACCTACATAAAAATGACTTCCTTGAAAGTTAGAGAAAAGAAATGCGTTAAGCTTTTGTCAAAATGTAAGGTGTTTAATACCTGTTACAATATACAACTGCATCATAAAGTGTAGAAACACAGGCTCATAAGATGCAATATAGACAATCAAATAGATTATGCAAAAAAAAAAAAAAAAAGGCCAGATCACCATATAACAAATAGGAAAAATGAGGGAAAAAAAACAACAACAACAACAACAACATGAGAAGGCGCAAATGGGAAAATCATGCTCGCAATAGCTATATTCACTCACATAAACCAATCAAAAACAAAAGAAAACAATAAAGATTAAAGCATTGCACTCGCTAAGGTGAAGCTTTAAAAAAAAAAGTTCAGTCCCCAAAGATTTCCAGGTCATGAGGCTTGTTGCAGTGATATCAGTGGAAATTAGCGAAATGATAGAACATCACCAAGGCAATCGAAGAAATGGTTAATGTTAATCTTTTCTCTGCCAGAGTAAATAGCATCAGCACTCCCTCCCTCTGGTCCATGAGCAGCCATCTCCACCAGCATATACAGCTTCTTGATAGGGATCTGTAGCATTGCACCCAGAGTTATCAGAACCCAACTGACAAATGTAGTAGTCTTACAAAAGACAAGAACACGTTATATTTGTGAAGTAGCTTATAATAGTAGAAACTGTCATTTGCTGAAATATTTGGGCTGGGAATGTTGACTTGACAGAGTGAGTTTTTACTACATATATAGTAGTAAAAAGTGAGATGATCACGCATGTGACTTCACGCCAGAATAACAAGGTGTAGACCATCGCTGTCTGCCCATGATGGGATGTGGGACCCAGATAATCAGATTTTTTACCAGGACAAGGAATAGCTGATCTGTAAACGAGGTATGGTCCTAGTAAATGTATGTTCTCTTTGTTGGAAGGAGAGTGAATCGGTTGACCACCTCTTCATGTATTGTACATTTGCGAGGGGTGTTTGGGATAACTTCTTATCTCTGTTTAGAATTTCACGGGTGATGTCAAAGTCACTCCCGGAACTTTTGTGAGCATGGCAAGGAGGCATAGTCTGCAAGGAATGTTTGGTGTTTAGCCTCGCTTGCGCGAATGTGGAGGATATGGAGGGAAAGGAATAACCGGTGCTTTAACAATTCCTTGGGCAGCATATCAGGAGTCTTTTGCAAGGCAGAAAGTTCGGTTATTGAGTGGAAGGTGCATTGTTCTGCGTTAAAAGAGTGCTCTCTTGCCCATCTGAACTGGGCCAAATTGTAAATGTCTGTTTTTTTCTGGGCCTTTGGCCCAGGGTCCTCTGTATAGTTGTATCTATATGTTGTATATAGCTGCTGTAATTATGCTGGCCTTTTTGGCCTGTATTAATAAATTTGCTCTCTCCAAAATTTAAAAAAAAAAAGAAGAAAAAAAAAAAAAGAATAGCTGGCCTTTCGTCAAAAGTCCCAATCATGGATGGGACAGATGAAGACTCATACTGTTCTTTTGGTGTGAGTCAAATACCAGATCATCAGTCCAATCATGGGGGCAGATATGAAAGACTCAAAACTGCTCTTTTTGTGTGACTTGAATGACAGATCACAGCCTAAAGTAAGGCGGAGCATTTTCCAGAGTCCAGTCTCTCTATTGTTGAACATATAAGATGTTAGTAAGAAAAGGGGCACCCATGGCTGTACTGACAAACAAAGTGAATTTGGCCATACTTAAAAAAGGATCATAACCTTCAGTAGCTTAGTCTTTCCAGCTTAATTTTCTATTCCAAAAGATTGAAAATTTATCAAAGCAAAACTGATAACAAAATAACACATCCTCTGGGAACAATGGGAATGTGAGTGCATCCATGCATGCTCATGCAAGAGAGAGTAATCGAAGCATACATTGTTCAACGATTCAGCTGCTGTATCAATATGGTCTGCATCAAACACACCGAGTTGTTCCAAAACCTGGAGAGAAGGAATTATCAAAATAAGGATGTCCAAAGTAATTTCAAACAATTACCTTTTTGTCTATGTACAAAATTAAGAGGCATGGTTATTTCTCCAAAGGGCAGAATGTCAACGATTTGCTGTTCTAAAAAGATAATCCCATTTCCCAGATGTGTGGTGATGTGCTCCAGCCTTCCAGGTAGAAGCAGGTATACTGGGATCATCAATTGATACATCCAGTAGCAGCAGCCTATGTATTCAAGTGCCCAAACTCTTGGATCAAACTAAAATTTTCTGGCAAGAAAAAGACCACTTCTTGCCTCCACCAGACCACTTTGAGGAGAGATGAAAGTCAGCTATTTGCAACACAGTCTTGTATTTCTGTCAGGTTATTCGCTGACCGTTGGCATATATACATGCACACACGTACATATAAGAACACTCAAGCATTATCTCTGGAAATATACTGTCTTAAGAATCAATTCACCCTTGAAAAGCAGGCTCCTGGGATGGTTTTAAGGCACAGATACTTTTGGCTTTTGGCTGAAAAGTGGTTATGATGTTGCCTACATCTAGCCTGCCAACAGAGCTGCAGTTCTACAAATCCCAGGGGTATCTTTCAGTTAGTGTTGAATGCTTGCCCATGATTTAGAGACTACTCGAATGACATTAATGTCCTTTTGATAAAGGCAGGTCTTTATCCTCATTCATGATTTCCGGTTCTTTGTTCAGTTCCTCATGCTCGTTTTTAATTTGTCTTACCCTTTTAGCATCTGCGGTTCGCAGTGTTGGGACACTGTAACTGAGTGAAAAAGCATTGCAGATGCCAACAGACTCCAGGAAGCCCACCTCGCTAGTCGTTCCAATCACCAGCAAGTGTTTACCCTGGCATCAAAACAGAATTGAAATTAATAAATCTTCTATTAACTGGCAGAGAACTGGATATTGGTGGCATCAGCAAGGACAAAAATACACAGACTAATACCAAAATAATTTGTAAAATCAATTGCAAAAATTTCCACCACTACGGCTACGTGCCATCCAATAAATTTCTTCAATAAGCACCAGATTAGACAGTGGCTAAATGGTTTAGATAAAGACTAAAAAAAAAAAGCACTTTCCAGTAACAAAGGTTAACTTTTCCCATCTATCATGTAATGAAGAATGAATACTTATTTAGCCTCAAGAAAACAAGAGACCAGGATCTGAACACATCAAGCTGAATAAGGGTTACCATTTGAGAGGATGAGTGGAGCTTTCAGCCAAACAGTGAATAAACGACTGCAAGCCAAATCTGCCTTTTCTGAATATAAGATCTAAACTCATCTTTCTTTCTTTCTTCTTCTTCTTCTCCTTTTTTTTTTTGGAAGGGAACAACAGAAGGGAAGCAAAAGAGGAATTGTGAGATACCAACACCAACCTGCTATCAACCATTTACAACACTAAAGCCCAGTAACCTAAGGCTGCAGGTTGGGTTTGGTTTAACCCAAACCCAATTGAACCAACCCAAGGTCGGGTCAGGTTATGTTCGGGTTGAACAAATTTGGGTCGGGTAAGGAATAATCAGGTGTATTGAGTCAGGTCAGGTCGGGTTCAGGTTGGGCACATCAGGTTGGAATTCAGGTTGGGTCAGGTAGAAGGTAGGGTCTACTTGAGGTCAGGTTGAGCTCAGGTTGACCCTCAACCCAGTGCAACCCGCCCGAGTTGCACCCCTCCAATCACCCAACACAACATCCCTCTTACACAAATTAAGACCCCCTGCCCATGAAAGTACATTTCCCTTAGCCTATGCAAAAATCAAGTCTGGAGAGATCTAAATCCACCTTTGTCCAACATAAGGGGAAAAAGATTACTACCAGGTAAGCATGATTGGACCTTGAGAATATACACACAATTATTAGCTAGTGAAACTTCTACTGTTAATACATTTTAAGGAGCCGCTACTTACACCACCCTTCACTGTATATATACAGCCTTTCTTCTACTTGTGTAAATAGTAAGATATTGTACTATAATATTACAAAAAGTAGCAAATGGGTTCGCCTATCAAACTGGGTGGATGTAAATTACTTCCTTTTTTTATTAAAGTATGGAGCAGATAAATGAATCTATGCACACAGTTTATGCCTCTGTAACTGCTAAAAAAAGGAGAGGAGCAACCTTTGGAGGAAGTCGTTTGATGAAGAGCAGCAATGTCTGTAAAATCACATTTGAAAAGCGTGGTCCAATTGGTGCGTATTCAAATAACCTGAAGCAAAGATTTCATGTCATTGGTTGGGACTATAAGTAAAGGGAAAAGCTAAAGCTATAGCCACCTTTCGGACAGCTAAATAAACCCTCCTACTTTCGGTCATACAATAATACAACCTTGAACTATTGTATAACCAAAAGTAGAAAGGATTAGTAATTAGGTATGTTAGTGGCTTCCTAAATAAAAGTGTCAGAAAAACAAACAGCACAAATGAATCATATCAAACATCTAGAATCAAATTCGCAGGAATTACCTTTCAATGTCATCTAGGACGATGATGCTCAATGGAGACTTGTAAGCATCCTCAAAAACCTGACCAGAGGATGTTATATGGCAGTTTAAAGCTTTCTCTTAAAGAAGAAACATCAAAGTGGCTATGGATAACCAACTCAAAAACATAAAACAAGAATGATGCAATAGCCTCCCAAAACCCCAGTTCTGAGAATCAAGATGGAAAACAGGTTAAAGCCACACTTCGACCAGTCCTAGCCATCCTACGATTGCCATCAGATAAAATGATAGAAGTCAAACTGAGTGAGCAAAATCAGACGGTCAACATTTGTCTAATTAGTGTGATTTTCAGATATGAATCACCCTCGATGGGGCATATGACTGATAGGGTGTGGATTTACATGAACACCCCATTATGGATGGAGCAAGGCCAAGCCACGCTCTAACAGTCCTGACTGTCCTGTTGATGGCCATCAGTTGGTAAATAGAAATGTCATAAAGTCAAACTACGTGGGCAAAATCAGATGGTTAATATTTGCCTACTTAGCGTGATTTTCAGCTATGAACCACCCATGATTGGGAGGGTCTGGGTTTACATGTACATCACATGTACAGCAGATAGGTTGCCAAAATTTGTAAATTGGGGAAATGCATAGTTTAGTAGTAGATGCCAAATATATTCAAGAAAAAATTAGGCAGCTTCAGCAAACCTTGGAAATTTGTGCACATTTACTGCTTTCACTAAGACCAATCATCGTTTCTGCTGAGACCTGTCCTCGTACAAAAGATCATTATACATTAGGCGATAAGAAATCCAGAAAAGCAAGAACAATGTTTAACAATTTGGATGAACTTACTATCTTAGCATAGGGGAAGTCACTGTCAATACCAATTGTAGCTGCCAACGCAGTCTTACCACTGCCAAACAATGAAGTTTTAGAAGAAACTACATTTGAAAAAGGTACATAAAGAAAAGATAGAACTGAAGCATACCTGCCACTTGGACCTTCCAGAAGGCAAGTAACAAGTGGGCTACCCTTGCTAAGTTTGACTTGCTCTACTAGAAGCATAGCTCTTTGAAGAATATGTTTATGGCTCTCACCACAGTCCACAATGCCATTAACTCTGTGTTAAAGAGATTTGAAACAAGAAGGTCAATGAACATTTGAAATAAGGTAAATCTGCTCTGAGATTGACAGCTTATGCAAAACACCTACACTCAAACTTGCTCTACTGGGTTTTGAGTTGAATTCTTGACTAAGAAGTCGAATGCCCAGCTGGGTTTATTCAACTTACTTTGACTTAGCACTGCTTGTCTAGTAAACTAGTTTGATTTGGCAACAACTTTCATCAGCCTGGCATATAAGATGCTTCCATTTGTTTGGATGAATACAGTCCAGCATTTTAACCCCTCTAAAGCTGCACTGGAGGTACTATTAATAGATTGTTCAGAGACATGCCTAGCAGAAATAATGCCTCATGCATGACTTGAAGATCATGAAAGCATCAATAAGGCCCACAAGGATCAGAACTAGGTTCCTTTTGGTCAAGGAATTCACATCACAACACTGGCTCAAATGAACCAATTCCATAAATCATTCTTTGATGCTAATGGCAACATAAACATGGGAAATTAGCTATGTTAGGCATGAAATTTAGCTTTAGTATTTGAAAGAGTCCCAATTTCTATAGTCGATAACAGTGTGAAGGAAAACCAGTTTAAAAGCTAAATTGTTGAACATGGATGTATACCAAGTGAACAACTTCTAATACATTTTTACCAAACAACTAAAAGCAGTAACTTGAACCAACCTGCATCTTTGCAGATTATCTGTTGATGCTCCAAATGCAGGGATAATTTCTTGGAGGGCATTCAAAAAATCATCCATGGTAACTTTTATGTTCTCCTCATCCAAGGGCTTAGTAAGATCATCTAGACTTGTTTGGCGGTTCAAAGCAAATGACACTGCACTTTTTACAACACCTTCAAGTTCTGCTCCACTGAAGTTCTTCGTCCGAGCAGCTGCATCCAAAATATGATTTTTCAATGGTTAATAAGATATACATGTCAATGTTCATGAATCTAACAAAAAAAAAAAACCGAAAGAAAGTAGAATTATAAATCCAACTTGCCATACTTCTTTCTGAAAAGCAAAACTCCGATGCACCAGCAATACATGTTCTTATATGCATTGTTCCAAGTATCAGCGATATTACCGACAATATCGCCGATATTACCGATAATATCGCCGATATTATTGGTATTGCCAACTCGGTGATACTGATAACACTAAGAGTATCAGAAATTCCAAGTATCAGCAGTATATCGCCAAGTATCTATCACCAATGTTTTCGACTGTGTAAATTCCAAGTGTCACTTGTATCATCACTGTACCAGCGATATTTCAATAATAGAGCTAACGTATCGATATCACCAAAAATCTTTGTTAAGAAAAAAAAAAAAAAAAAAAAAAAAAAACCATTTCAAATTTTTTTTTTATGGGTGCATGGTTGTATGATGAAATGCAAGTTTGTATGCGTGTATGTGTATGCATGCATGGATGGATGAATCATGGATGTATGGATGAATGGATGTATATATGTGTGTGAGTGTGCATGCATGCATGAATGGATGGATGGATGAATACACACGTGTATGCATGCATGGATGGATGGATCATGCATGTATGTATATATGTATGTGTCATTGTATGTATGTATGCATGGATGGTTGGTTGGATGGATGGTGGTTAGATGGATGGATCATGCATGCGTGTTTGTATCCATACATGTGCATGCATGGATGGATGGATGGTTGGATCCACCATTTTCCCCATGTGTCCCATGCTTCCCCAACGTTTCCTTGAGTCAAGGATAAATGCTTTAGGCTCCCCATTAAAGGGAAGCTTATTATTTCATTCCTTATGCAACTCTGTCTTTTTTGCTATTATTTGATTCTTAAATATGCAAATATGTGTATTTCAGCATCTCTTGAAATATCATTGAAAAATTCCACCATTTTATTGAGTCAGCATTAACAGGCTTTTAGGCTGCCATAAAGGGAAACTTATTACATATGCGCCTTTTTTGCAATTATTTGATTCCTAAATATGCAAATATGTATATTTTAGCATCTCTTGAAGTTCCATTGAGAAATTCCACCATTTTCCCCATGTTTCCCTCAATCAGCGATTATTTCTGGGTATCGACGATATCAATTTATGTTTTTCTATCCCCAGCCAGCGATACATGTAACGATACCGATGCTATAAACACTGCTTATATATTACGAGGATAGTACAAAATCATGGTATAAAAATCACAGCTCTTGCCAACTTATCTAAGGCAATTATTGAAGCTCTCTTTGGGCAAGTACCTGAAGCAATTTCCAGTCTTGACCATACAGCTTTTTTCTTACCTAAGTTGGAATTAGGATACTATCTTCTTTATAACATACAATTTTTTTTCCTACCATTATCATTTGACTACTCCATCCCTTTCTTAAGAGAAAAACTTTTGAAAAGTATTATGCAAAAGCATGTCTATCTAAAATGCATACCAAGTTCCTGAAGGTTCACATCAGCAGCAAGAAAAGAGTTCTCTTTCATCTTGTTTGTATGTATTTGAAGAATTTGTAGACGACCATTTTCATCAGGAAGGCTTATCTCAACTTGAACCTCCAAGCGTCCAGGTCTGTAAATAGAAGTAGATCAATCAACAAACTTCAATCATAAGAAAGAATTCCTCGACAGAAGATGCAAGTGTTAAGAATTCCCATTGAAATTATTATACAGAAAATAAAAAGGACTTATTGTTAATATAAACATTTCGATCGGATTTCCACAGGTTTCCCAAATTCCCCCTTTTTGCATCTAGTGATAAAATGCAAAAAAAGCCACAATAGTATAATTCAATACAGCGATACAATTTTAAAACATTAAATAAAAAATTAGTTCTTTGTTTTTTATTTTTGCGCCGGGGGGGGGGGGGGAGGGGAGAGAGAGAGATTCACCTCAAAAGGGCTTCATCAAGTAAATCCTTTCGGTTAGTCATTCCAATCAGCAAAACATTATTCAAAGCTTCGACGCCATCTATCTAAAAAGCAATAATGTGCTTAGTTGAGCTGATGAGATATATTGGCAAGGAGAATATCTAAGATAGTTTAGAAATCACATGGCAATTCTACCTGCTAGAAAAACCATTTAAAAAATCTAGACTCACCTTCGTAAGGAGCTGGTTCACGATGCTATCATGTACTCCAGTACCATCTCTAGTAGATCCTCTTGACTGCAAACTCAAAACAAGAATGAATTGTGTAATCAAACTAAATGTATAAGAATCCAACCAATAGCTGTCATCCAGTTAAGTGCGTGATTGGTAACAAAATACTTCTTTTATAATGATTGGTAATGCATCATTGTCATCGTCATCGTCATCGTCATCATCATACCCTTGCCCTCAGCTATTTGTGGGCTAAATAGGGATTCTCATGGTAGCTTAGCAAATTTCAGCGATCAGCTAACCCATTGGAAATCAACTGCTACCCATGTGGAGTTTTTACAGTAATTGCTAACTAGTGATGATTGGTAAGACATACACAAATAATAGATAGTATCTTTGATATAAAACAAAAGGCATGAAAATTTTTGCAAAAGAGAAATGCTCACACGCTAGTTGCACGTCCAACTAGTTGGCATGTGGGGACCACCATTGTGTTTGTATGACATCTCGCCATCCAAAAAAGTTGTTACCCCATCATGAAAATGGGAATCCCCAAAAATCAGGCTGACCCAACTATCAGGTGGGGCACATCATAGAAAACCATGAACCACCCAAAAAACTCAACATTTACACAGGGCATCCCATTTTGATGGTTGGATCAACCTGATTTTTGGGGCATCCCAATTTCTTGGTGGGAAAACTTTGCTGGATGGGCGAGCTGTCATACAAACAGAATGGTGGGCCCCCACACACCAACTAGATGGACATACAACTAGTTGTGTGTGAGCATTTCTCTTAAGAAAATCTAGCAACTTCTTTGGAATCTACATGGGATTCATATTAATTGATAACCACTACAGAGTGAAATAGACCAATGAAACATCAGTTCTAAAACATACAAGCACAGAACCACAGTTGACATGGTAAGATAACAGATGTAGTAAATGATGAGACAACTGAGAAATGAATGTATGGAAACAAAGGTGTGAGGAGAAACGGATTTCCCAACAACTTTTTCCACACAAAAATGTGGTAGAAAGCATGAAACACAGTTGCAGTCTAAAACAACTATCCTTCAAATGCATCAAGAATTCAAAAAGAAAATAATCATCAGTACATTGAAAGCTAAGTTTTTATATCACAAATTTTGAAGCACCATTGGAGATAAAACAACAGATTTGGTGGAAAATGTACAAAATATAAACATGCAGACTAACATAAGGGGCCATTTGGCAGCTTGGAATTTTGGGCAGTTGAGGATTTGAAATCCAAATCCAAAGATTTTCTATTGTTTGGGCCCCTGGATTTTTGGTGAATTACAAATCCAGCAGGATTGAAAATCCTCAAAACGGCCACTTTTTTAATATTCTCTAAAAGGTGGAATGCAATATCCAAGGATTTTCAATCCTCTCCAACTGTGATAAGTCCATAACTGCTCTATCCTCCTTTCTGTGAAGTGTCCTTTTCTGAAAATCCAGGTTGCCAAACGCAGTTTCTGGATTCCATGGGATTGAAATTTCAGGCTGCCAAACACAACTGATGGAATGAAAATCTCAGGGATTGAGAATCCTGGATTTGGATTCTTAAGTTAAATCCAGATGGAAAGTGCCAAACCACCCCTAGTGATCTCCTTCACTGATTCAAGAATTCAAATATCTCTGTTGATACATTGAAAGATAAATCCTAAAACACGAGCCCTAGGTAGCATCCATCAAATTTGATAGAATCAGTAAGACATGCATTTGCAAACTAAAATGCATGAATGCATGGTGCCATAGTTGCTAATAAGTCAAAAGTGGGAAGGAGGACCCCATTTCCCAAACGCAACATAACTCATTCGTAGCATTTAGCTTGAAATGTCATTGCATCTCAGGAAGCCATGCATGTGAACAAGACCTAAAACAAAATGATGATTTAGTCGATTTCCAAGCTCTAGCAAGCTCACATAGTAAACCCTGCTCGCGATGATATGGAAATACAGTGCCAGGTAGACGATCTCAAAACAACATTGCCATATACCTAGCCAATAGTACATGATATACGTGGAACTAAGACTAAACATAAGCATAGCTAACAGAACACAACCAATATCAACAACACAGGAAAAGAGTACAGAGCTACCTCATCTGAAATTTTCTAATGGATGCAATCGACTAAAACGTGCAGCTGAATCAAATGAATGCCACACGCATGCATGTGCGCACGTGCACACACACACACACAGAAATGGTACTATGAGGTCAAGCTGTGAGGGCCCCACCGTGATGTGTGTCGAAAATCTACCCCATCAGTCAGATGCACCATTCCATGGTGGGCCACAGGCTTAAAAATCAAGTCAATCCATGACTTGGATGGGCCACACCACATACAACAGTTGAGAGGGGTTACCCTCCCATTAAAACATTCATAATCATTTATTGGGCCCACCGAGATGTGGTTCACAAATCCAGACCATCCATTGTGTGTGTCCCACTTGGATGAGGGGTTAGACCAAGTTTCAGCCACATCCAAAACTGAGGTGGACTCCACCAAGTGCTTTTATATGTTTTAGGCATGGTTTTAGATGGTATTGCCCAACGGAGTTCCATATACAGCTGATTTTTGGGATATCCCACCTGAGTTCCGTATACGACCCATCAAATGCACGGGGTTGATGTTCGACACACATCACGGTGGGGCCCACACAGCTCAACCTCATGGGAAGTTCCCATGAGGTCGACCTCATAGTACCATTTCCCATATATATATATATATATATATATATATATATATATATATATATATATATATAAGCACAATTTTGAAATGCTATCACTGTTGAAATTCATCCATATCCAGTGTAATATACTCTTTCTCCATTTACAGTAAGGATCAATTGAGGTAAATGGAAGTGGAAGTTTAATAAGGTACATACCTTGCAAATAGCATCAATTTCATCAAAAATGATAACATGCAGATCACTTTGATCACCTAAAACAAGGAAAGAAAGGAATACAAATTAGACTACCAAAACAAGCATGAATGGCATAGCCATCACTATAAAACATGACATTTCTCTGAGCAAAGCTGCTCACCCCGAGTTCGTTGGTCATTCTCAGCATCAGCAAACAGGTCCCTTACATTCTTTTCAGTCTCTCCAACATATTTACTTAAGACTTCAGGCCCATTAACAATCTGAGGTTTACGGAAAAAGTTAAGGTCAAATGTTGACAAGAATAAGTAATGACCCATGGCTCTATCTAAAGAACAACATTAATACATGCCGTCCTGTTTAATGGAAGCAGAATCCTGAAAATTTTCAGTTTTTTTGAGAAAGGTAGCAACTTTTTATCAAGCAAGTCCCAGAAAAAGAAACAATAGATGATGAGAAGTCAAACACACGAGAACCATCAAATTCTTCCGAACAACTTCTTCCTGAAGCTTTAATGCCAAGCACCAACTTGATAACCCTGCCCTTTGCCCCTCATGGTTACCTTGACTGGAAGTTCTGACTTGTCACTAGAAGTCAGATTGTTGCATTCCTTCCATACCAACCAAAGACCCACAAGGAGTTACTTTCTCCACATCACATGCTTTCATGAGCCACCCCATCCTCCATCCCACATATAGAAGAGCCCGGCTATCAACCCAAGCATCACCCAAGCAATCCTAAAGAGAACCAAGACTTGGCTCCATATTTCCAACGCACAGACACAATGAATGAATAGGCGGTCAACAATTTATGCTTCTGATGCAGGACAATTAACCACTTACTCTAAAAGCTTGAACTGTAAGAGCATGGTAAATTAATCCCTTTATTTCATAGCCCAGGCACCACATCTAATGGGTTAGGACCTCGGCTGAACCCCCCTTGTGGGCCCCAAATCACATAGATACCGCCTCACACGAGCCATCCGAATCACACGGGTGGGGCCCGCCTCACACGGACTGCCCACCCAGAGTGTGTCCCCGCATCGCACAGGCTACCCCACTCGAGCCCAGTGTGAAAATGCTCCTGCATTAATCACCCCCGGTGAAGAGTCTCGAACCTGAAACCTCCCACTCTGATACCAATTTGATGCAGGACAATTAACCACTTGCTCTAAAAGCTCGAATTGTTAGAGCATGGCGTATTCATCCCTTTATCTCATAACCTAGGCCCCAAATCTCATGAGTTAGGACCTCGGCCAAACCCCCCTCGTGGGCCACAAAATCACATGGGTACCGCCTCACACGAGCCACACGAATCACAGGGATGGGGCCCGCATCTCATGAGCCACTCACATCCCACGGGCTACCCCACTCGAGCCCGGTGTGAAAATGCCCCTGCATTAGCTTCTCAAACACAATTGATCTATTAACTAGAACCATTTCCTAGCTCCTGAAGTGTCAACTATGACGACCTTATGTCTATCCACTAAACAACTGAACACAAAAATAATGAGATCCTGGCAGCTCTAAATTCTTGCCATGGGGGCTCTCTTTCCTCACCTATCCCTCTTAAAAGAATGTTATAAAATGAATTCATTTTAAAAAATAAAAATAAAAAAGAACTCTTTGATCAGTTGAAGGCCCACAAGGGGCCAACCGTTAGCAACCAAATGAACTCATTTAGTTCCTCAACCACTAAATTCCTACAGAAGTGAGATTCCTAGACCTTTGATACCATCTGTCATTCTAAATTTATTTATTTTTATTGTCTTTTTTCTTTTTTCTTTTCTTTTCTTTTCTTTTCTTTTTTTTTTTTGGCTACAATTTCACAGTCAGCTACATGTATTCAACTTTTTTGCATTTTACAACCACAAATGTAAGGCATTATGTTTACACAGAATGTCACAAGTAGGGCTTTCATCCAATATTTTATTGCCTCTCTTCCAAGATGAAATGGAAAGGGGCCACCCTGTCAAAACAGACCCAAGTTTCTACACATTACTGGAATTTTTTCGACTGTTCCCTGATCAGAATTCTCATAATCTACTGAAGAAACAGATTGTAGCGAAGGTACTGCCAAAAAGATTCCTGCAAATTTTATAAGCATGCATGTTATCGACATATTGATGCAGCTTATCTCTTCAAAAGGGTGAAGTCACTCATAATTGATGATGCTAATATTACCAAATCTAAACATGTTAACTAATTACGGAAAGAAATCAAAGACCATCTCAGGAAACAACAAACAATAGTTCCAATAGGCAATGAGGCAATGAGACATTAAAGTAACCATATTCCCAAGCCAGTAATAATCCCCCCTGTTAGTGCATTATAAAATCCAAGAATTAAGCTATTCACGGGTGTTTCTAAGTGAAAACTTGGCAACTGGATGGTGACTAGTGTCATATCCAGCGACAGTAAATTGTTGTGGAAAATCTCCTAAGTCATGTTATGGAACATTTTGCTGGAAAGGGATAAGAGGATTTTCCACGGTAAAATTAGTGATACAATTGAAGTTTTTCCTTGGGTTTAGAACACAATTATGGCGGGAAAGACAAACAGGCAGCTGGCAAGCGTCTCTAAAGAGATGTTACGGCTCATGTGATCTGCGGCCAAGGGGACCATTGAAAGATGGAGGGCAACCCGAGCAGGGATGAGAAAACTCAACTTTGAAAAACCTGGCCCTGCTGAGGTAGGAAGCTATGAAGGAAACATATGGGAGAGAGCATCACCATGTAGTTTGACCCGCTCAGCCACTACTATAGCCCAGGCTATGTTTTTAAGGGGTTAGAATTGCACACTACTAAATTTTTACCACTCATACTAGTAAGAGAAGCTAATACTAGTTTAGTTTTAAGTAAATCTCTCCCTGCGAACCTCCATGACATAAAAGGAATCGCACTTGATAATGAATTATAGTTTTAAATTACGGCCATGTTTGGAAGAAAGCATGATTTCCATGCCAAACAGCAGAAAAGGAAAAGGGTAATCCTCTGATGTGATGTATTGGTGTTGTTTAGATAGTAAAGAAAATGGTGGATTCCACCAAGCAATCATTACACTTTTCCATAATTTGGATGCTTGGCACAAGAATCTAGGTGAGTATAGTGAGAGGAATATGAGATTTCCGCTTGCTACCCAAACAAGAACTCAAAATTGGAATCCATATTTCAATAATTTCTCATGGAAATCATCATTAGGTAATTAATGTTTTTTCCTTTCTTTTGCCTTGGATTCCATGTATCCTAAGATGCCCCAAGGAATTGGACACTTACTAGTTTAGTTTTAAGTAAATATCTTCAAGTAGGGATCTTCAAGTCAGTTCCCGAGGAGGTTGTTATATGTTATGTAGGAATTCAAAGCTCGTAGTGTCAACCAGGACATGGCTCTCTCACATTTATAGTGAGACACATAGACGCTGATAGTCTTGCTAATGATGGGGTCAATCAGAACAATCTAGTCGTGACTAGAATCTTGACTCTCAGTGGTGTAGTCGATAGGCAATAGCCAATCCACATATCATATTGATTCTGTGCTTTCCTTTCTTTATTTAATAAAGTTCCTTTGATATACATTTATTAAATTTATAAATAAATAAATATAAATAAAAGAAACAAACAAACAAACAACAACAACAACACTATCTGCATACCTTAGGATCCCTTCCATTTAACATTTTCCCGATTTGGCGAGCCATAAGAGTCTTTCCAGTACCAGGTGGCCCATGAAGTAACATCCCCTTGACATGCTTGATACCCAATCTGCATTATATAAGCATCAAAATATTTTGAATAGGGTTAGTAGTTCATAATTACCGTAGACTTAGTAATTCATAAAATTTAAACAAAATTTACAACTGAAGATAGTGCAATACTTATTGATAACATGTGGGGGAAATACACGGGAAGCAAACGCTCTCCGAAATATATCTGCAAATTCTGCACTCAGTCCACCTATTCCCAGACTTTGAAGATTAAATTCCTTCTGCCTAAAGATTTTGCTACTAGCAGCTTCACGTTGATTGACTATCTGCATAACTCGATATTACAGATATCTCAATTTAAAATGGTGAAATAAAATGAACTATCATCGTTTGAAGATATTCACTTAAAACTAAACTAGTAACAGAAGCTAATACAAAAAGGAAAAAGACCAAGTGGCATTACAAGGGTACAGAAAGAAATACCTTAATTCCGGAGCTTGGAGAAGTTTCAAACACAAAATAGGTTTCTGCAGACACCATTCCCTTGTTCATGTCTTCCTGGTCCTCTACTGCAGCCTGATTGACAGTAAAGATATAGTTTGTTCCACAGTATTCAAATGATACCTTCTGCCCTGTTGTCATAACCTGCATATCATCCGACCTACTTAGCCAGTCCTTTAACAGTTAGCCAGTCCTTTAACAGAAATACATGATGTATTGACTTGAGCACATAATTGACATAAGCAAAGGGGTATGCATTACTAGCATGGATGATTCATAATTACAAACAGACATATAATGGAAACAGGAAAAATAAAAAACTCATGTGGTTGCAATTTATAAAACATAAGCAACTATTCTAAAAAGGAAGAGGTCGTCGAAGTACAGCACAGAATGATATCTTTGGGTTTTGAATGATGCGACATGAGTGATAAATCATGCATTTCACTAAAATTGTCAGCACCTGATGGACAAACCTCAACTCAAGTAGCCAAAAGTCAACATAGAAGAACCATCAAGAGAAACAGGAAAGTTTACCTGGTTAATGAATCTTTTTCGAAGTTGTTCTGCCAGACGAACAGCATCAACCTAAAGAACACAAGAGCCTATACATGTCAGCCATACTGCTTTCACACAACACCTCAAGATTAGAAAAGGGTATTGGACATTCCTTTCAACAGAAAACCTGCTAGGCAAACTAAAATGGACGTAGCTAAAAGCCATAGCATTATTACAGTATACTAAGGGTGAAAACTCCTGGAAAAATTATACCTGTTCATTTTTACCCTTGGCTTTGACAAATTCCAACTCCAGAGTCAGCAACGCTAGCTTGAAGTTATCAGGTGGAACAAATCTAAATACGATGTTACCAAACAATGATTACAATGCTGAAAAAACTAAACTAAAAAATAATCCATAATATGTCGCTGAAAAATTTAAGGAACTGAAATTTTCGAACCTACTAACGGATATTGTGTCCCCAGTAGAAACTTTGGTATGCCGGCGTTGGATGGCATTCAAGCCAATATGACCATCACGTATACTTTCATGAGGAGTATGAAATTTGTTAAGGGAACATGAAAATAAATCCAAGAATATAAGCACAATCTCACGGCAAGAGAAAAGCAAATTGACAGTTTTGGGCATTACAAAAAATGTCACAGAAAGGGAACAGCAAATTGAAAGTTACGCACATTACTAAAAATCAATCTCTTAGTTATGGAGGTTTTCATTGAAGATTCATCTACAGTCTAAAGAGGGGGTTGGAGGTAAGCATTCAAAAATTTCTTACATGAGTTTTTCTCAAGTATTGTAAGAAGTTTAATATCAATAAATTATTTCTCCCTCTCTACTGAAATATTCTCATTGACTCAATAACCAGGTTGCACCACAACAAACTACGGTAAGCTTCCGGGAAATAATGAATGTAATATCATTTGTTCTATAAATGTGCTCCAACTTCTCTAGCTTTTTGGAGTGTAACTTATTAAAAGTGTATTTGTATTCTTATTTTCTTTTTTTTGTATAGTCTGTATACTCTGCTGGTGTACCATACTTTTATATCAATATATGTTAGAGGGGTGTTGTAGAGAGGAACACTACACAAAACCCTAACCTTTTCCTCCCTTTCTCTTGTCTCTTTCTCACTTCTTCTAATCATCTCATTCTTCGTATCAGAGCAATCCCTTTTTTATTGAGGGTTTGATTGGAGGTCTACAGCTGGATATTGCACTTTTATTGGTGGGAATCTGGTCACTTGGAAGAGTAAGAAACAGTCAGTGGTTGCTCGGTCGTCGGCAGAAGCGGAATATAGGGCAATAGTGCATGCAATGTGTGAACTTATGTGGCTTTGAACGTTGTAACAAGAACTTGGCTACTCCTCTCCCGATCTTATTCCTCTGCACTGCGATAATCAAGTTGTTATTCATATAGCTAGCAATCATGTGTTTCATGAGTGCACGAAACATTGAAATAAGTTGTTACTTCATTCGTGACAAGGTGGCTGCTAAGGAAATTTTCACTCCTTTTATTCATTTAGGCGAGCAACTGGCTGATATGTTCACTAAATCTCTGGGTCGGGATGTCTTATGTGGCTTAGTGGTCAAGTTGGGGATGATTGACATCTATGCTCCAACTTGAGGGGGAGTATCAAAAGTGTATTTGCATTCCTTTTGTGTGTGTGTGTATAATCTGTATACTCCACTGGTGTACCATACTTTTATATCAATATATGTTAGAGGGGTGTTGTAGAGAGGAACACTACACAAAACCCTAACCTTTTCCTCCCTTTCTCGTCTCTTTCTCACTACTTCTCCTGATCATCTCATTCTTCTACAACCTACATCTACTTAACTTCCCCACTCTCACACATAACCACTTCCATGCAGCTAGGAGAACAAAGAGGTCAGTGGCCATGTAACAATTATCCAAGAATACCGTAATCAGACAAATAGATTCAAGAATGAAATACCACACATGAGCATGTTTCATGAAACAAAAGCAAATGAAGAATCCAATATTGAGTGCACTCCTCTCAAAAACAAGGAAAGAAAAACAAAATCATATTGCAAAAAAGTAAAATGGTCAAAGTGGTTGTCAGACTTTGTTTAGGCAACATTTGGATGAATAATAAACTTGAGTTGAAAATAGTTGGTTTAAACAAACAAAGCACGACAAGTTTTTCCTATCATCTATAATGATTGTAGTGTTCAGAGTATCGGTATCATTACATGAATCAATGACTAGGGATACAGAAACATGTATTGATATCGTCAATATTATAGCAACAACTTGGACAGGAAGCATTGGTAAAAAGGTGGAATTTTTTAGTGATATTTCAGGAGATGTTAAAAGACATGTTTACACTTTTAGGAATCAAAAAAAAAAAACTATACATCAAGTTTCCAATTTATAAGGGCCTGAACCTTGTGATATTGGAGAAAAGCGGTGCAACTATATCCAAAATGAGTTCATATCATTCAAATATCATATAGTGCAAGTAATAAAACACCCAAATCAAACATTTCTCTGCTTTCGAGTTCACATCATTCTCCGCTATGAGATTTCTCCCCCAAATTAGAGATTTGATTCTAAGGACTTGAGAGGAGTGATCGAAATCACCATAGAAAGAGAATCCCAAAAAAAATTTTAAAAAAATGGAATTTGTTTGATTTTTCCAATTTTTCCTTTAAATTTCTATCGATTTCAAGAGTATTTACACACGTTGTTTGCATCAGCGATGATATCGATATTATCATCAATACCAAGAAGCAATTAGAAAAAACCAAAATATGGAAGACACTGACAATATCGAGCAATGTTGCTGATATATCAAAAATGTTGCCGACATCATGAAATCTGAATAATACCTGGGTTTTCTGTATCACTGACCTAGTGATACCAATAATATCACCAATATTTGGAACGCTAATGAGGGCGAGCCTTTAAATTGTTAGTTGTGTCCCTTTCAACTCTGACTTGCAAACAATCCACTTGTAATCTGGAATAAGGGCCCATTTGGACATCTCCCTCAAAACGGGTTTCTGCAAATCCCTTTCTATCAACATTTTTGTCAACTTGCCAAAAACCAATCCAACTGGTTTCAGCAAGTGAGCTTTTTAGCAACCACTTTGGCGAACGGGGAGCAGACAATAGTTTGCGAATGTGCATCCAAATGCAAAAGCCAAAAAGGAGTTTGGCCCAAAATGGCATTTAGCCGTCAAAACACCCTTTTGAGGGTGCGTCCAAACAGACCCTAATGCTAAGAAAGTTAATTACAATTTGGCCATTTCCACATTGTGAATTGTATTCAAGATAAAGACTTGCAACATTAAGGCCCTATTTGGTAGACACCTAAAAATGAGTCTCGTTTTAGTTAACAATAATTATGTATTAGAGATATTGATCTCTAGTACATAATCACTATCAACATGAACTCATTATGCATTAAATAATTACTGTTAATGAAAATGAGATTGACTTTAGGCATCTACTAAACGGGGGCCGAAGTTATTGCAATAGAGTCAATTACATGTCCAAAGACTATGCATTTGGATGCACGATCGGATTAAAATGAAATAATTAGTCAAATAAATGGAAATAAAATAACAAATTGTTGCAATTTACCTTCATTAGTAATCATACCGAGGGATTGGGTTCAAATTGCAACTATATTACTTTTAAGTTGGGTAAGAAATGCAGCAGCAATTTGAGGGCTACTTCCTCGTTACGAATACTAGCAAATGTCATTGATCTTTTGTCATTTCCTCTTTGATTAAACTCAATATTCACAGTACAATACACTTACGAATCCAAACGGGGCCTAAATGTCCATTGAAACAAAAGCAAATTACAGATCTAATCTGTGATTCCTCTCATTGGTGAGAAAGAAAATAAAAATAAAAAATACACACATCATTGTTTCTACGATGCAACTTTCAACATGTTATGAATATCCCTACCTTCTGACCATTAAAAAAACACGTGTCCATTCAACAATCGTCAATCAAAACAAGCGAAATCGCAATTAATGCATCGAAAGCAAAATCATGTGAACGACCGAATCGGAGATTGCGAGAAAGAACAAGCGAATGTGGAAATTAAGGATATCAAATAGAAAGAACGACGGAATCAGCGATGGAAGCGAAAAAGAGTTTCGATCCAGGGACGGAGAACTTCCGAAGATCTGCGGCCGAGCAATAAGCAAAATTGGTGAGGGCGAGATCTGCTGCTGGTGTGTTGGTGACGATCATGCCCATCGCAGCGGCAGACGAAGAGCCGAACCCTAGTCTTCCCGCCATTGACGAGGATCGGCGGTTAGAAAGCAGGGCGCTTCCAGAAAGAAATGAAAATGAGGGGATCAAGACCGTTTGGGCTGTTCTTTATATTTTTAGAAGATGGTGGGATGACTTGCGTAGGAATGCGAAACGAATTGGCTCTCCCCCTGCCACCAGCCAATGGCTGATGGTCGGTACTCTGTGGGCCCCACCATGATTTCTTTGTTTCATCGATGCCGTCCATATATTTTTCCAGATCACTTCATGGAATGGGACCAAAAATTAGATCTATCCCAATCTCAAGTCGACCACATTACAGGAAACAGTTTTGAATGAGCGTCGACCATTAAAAACTTTTTGGGGGCCATAAAATTTTTGGATCAAGCTGATCTTTGGTTTTTTCCCTTCATCTGGTCCTTTATGACATAATCAACAGATTGGATTTCAAATAAACAGTACAGTAGGCCTTTGGAGGATTTTAATGGTAAATATCCAATCACTATTGTTTTCCTGTGGTGTGGTCCACCTGAGATTTATATCCCTGTAATTTTAGGCCTCAAATGATCTTTAAAAATGGATAAACGGAGTGGATGAAACACATACACCATGGTGGCTCCCACAGAGCACCGACCACCAGCCACCGGACTGGTGGCAGGGGCGTAGCCAATCCGGAACGAGGGACGCGGATTTCCTGCGAAAGGCGGTTTTACTGTGAAAGCCTGCGCTGGGAACCTAGGTCGGGCCCACCATGATGTTTACGAGAGATCCACCGCATCCATCCGTTTTTTGATATCATTTTAGTATATAAGACCAAAAATGATGAATAGTTTAGATATTGTATATGGTGTGAAAAAATATATTTATGAAAACAAGCAAAGGGTGCATTATAAACCATGAATCATGAGTCAAATATACAATTAAAATATATTATAAACTCACAGTTCTAGGTTCGGTTCTACGGTTCTATTCCAAGTTTGGTTACACGGATTGGATTCATGGTTCGGATCCACGGTTTGGATCACGGTTCGATTCGATTCTACACGCCCCTAAACCGGATCTGAGCCGAACTACACGGTTCTTTAATTTTTGGAACTAGAATTAGAACTGTCACACTCTAGAACTGGACCAAACTGGACCATTTGGTCAGTTCTGGTCCGGTTCCATGATTCTACCGATTCGATGTGCACCCCTAGTATGGATAACATGAAAACATCACTGTCGACCCTAGAGAGATTTCTAAGGTAGGAATTTCCATACCCACCTTTTTCTTTTAGTACGCACAATTGGGTATTAGAACCGGCTAATTTTGACCTTATGTCTTAAAATGATCTCAAAAAACAGATGGACATGGTGGATCTCTAGTAAACATCACATTGTAACTTGGAATAAAAAAACTATTTATAATTGATCATAAACTAATTTACTTATCTAAAATAAGTTAATTATCAAGTGTTGTAAGTAGAAAAAAGAATTTATTTGTCAATATCCAAACGGGCCCTTAAGATAAGTTTCTTATGCCTCAAGTAGCTTATCTTAGTTTATACTTAATTAGTAAATAAGCATGTTTGGTAAATTTATTTTTAAAACACCTCATAGAAAAGGTCTCATAAAAAAGTATCATGCCATGTTGAAACACCTGCTGGGGTACTGCCATAACCATGGGGCCCACTCTAACGTGTGTTAGATATCCACCTCGTTTATCGATTTTGCTAGCTCATTTATAAGTATTGGGCCAATAATGAACCAAATCCAAATCTCAATTGGACCCCACCACAAGAAACAATGTTGATTGAACGCTTACCATTAAAAACCTCAAAGGGCCTACTATAATGTTTATTTGCCATCCAACCTGTCGATTGGGTCACATAGACCAAGATGCAGGGAAACACAAATACCAACTTGCTCCAAAACTTTTGTGGCCCCCTACAAGTTTTTAATGGTGGGCGTTCATTCACCATGTTTCTTATGTTGTGGTCCATTGGAGACTTGGATATGCCTCATTTGTTGGCTCATGCACTAAAATGAGTTGGCAAAATGGCTGGAAGGCATGGATATATAACACATACATCAAGGTGTGTCCACAATCACCACCTAACTAAATAGTTTGTTCTTGGCTAACCCAATTTGCTCTGCTCCTCTTGTCGGAGGCAAAATGATGGGCATAATTCCGCCATGCTGTTTCTTTAAAATGCACCCTAGTTATCCATTTTACTTTACTGGATCATGTTAGGAGGTGGGCTCAAAATTTGAGGTAGACCCAAAGCTTAAGTGGGTAATAGTAGAAGAAACAATGGAGATTGAACGACCACCATTGAAATATTCCAAGAGGCCACTATGTTGTATGCCATCCAAACTGGTCTTTAGGTCATTCCCACACCCATAAGATCATATGAAGAAATTGGTGGATATTTGAAAAGAAAATCAATATAGGCCTCGTGACTATTTCAATAATGGAGGTTCTATACCATTATCTCAAGTCCCGTAGCCCACTTAGTGTTGGATTTGTCTCATATTTGGGCCCACAACCTACAATGAGCCGAGAAAAATGGTGAACATGGTGGATTTCACAAAACATCATGCCGGGGCACTCTAGTTTTTCAAGCTCCTTCATTGGGTTGGTGGGGGTTCAATAACACTATTTCAAGCTGCCTAATCTACTTAAGTTTTGGATCTTCATTGTATTTTTGACCACCGATTTAATTTTAGTTGAAAAAACCAATGGATGGGTTGGATTCTTAGAAACATATAGGTGGGTCACACAACAATGGGTGCGGTTCAAAGGTGGCCATTCAACACCACTATTATAATTAAGTTCTATGGCCCACTTGAGTTTGGATTTATATCGTATTTGGGCCACCTCCGAATTTGAAATAAATAAAATAGTTGACAGGGTGAATTTCTCAAACCATCACATGTGGATTCCCATCACGCACATACATTCATCATGATTAGAGGGCACTCTTACAATGACAACACTTAAGTCACTTTAAGTCACTTTAATAAGTTAAAAAGGTAATAAAAAAAATAACTTACGAAAATAAATTACTTTATTTACAAGTTACTTATTTAAGTTAATTAACCAAACTTTTTTTTTTTTTTTAAAGTAGCCTATTAACTAACATAAATTTTTAAAAAAGTTAGAAAAAAGTGTTGTAGCCGAACGAGGCAATCCACATTAGTTGTAGCCCAATAATTTAAAATAAAAGGGCTTCGTTTAAAATTCAATTGAGAAATTTGAAAATCCCTTATTTATTTAGATTACAGTTACCTTATACCCCGTATTAAAAAAAAAACAAAGAAAAAAAAACAAAGAAACAAACAAACTAACTGCCACTTAATGAAAATAATTATTAGCTTCCTAAAGGGAATATTTTCTTTACAATTTAAAGAACAAAATACATCAAATTGAAAGAAAATAATTTATTTTCTTATGGGTTCCCCGTAAAATTCACACAAGTCAACAACCTACAATTGCTACTTTCAACTGGTCATTGGTTTTGTACCCAAGTTTAAGAGAAGTGAATAGCATCTTATTGTTTCGTTTTGCATAAGTGGACTATGGTTCGCTGATAAAGCTGATTATTCAAATACTCACGATCGGTTAAGGAGAGCCCAAGATCCCTTAACGGGAAGTTTCGATCCTCCAATTAGCTGCCTGAATACAAAGGAGGACGGATACAGATAAACAGGCCAACAATTCCAGCCGAACCTAACCCACGACCCATTACCACGTGGCCTGATCTGGCCCACTTAAATTTCATCAAGCCCAAGCTCGACCCCACATAACCCATTTGCCTAACTCTACCTATTTGCCCAAAACAATACCAATTTTAACTTAGCCCAGGCCAGGTTTAATGACACAGGTGCCAACCCGGCCTAGCCCTTTGCCACCACCAATGGAAATGGGTAATATTACATGGTCACAATCTTCTAACCTGTAAGATTAGCTAACTAGAAAAAACAAAGACAGCAATCCGTACATTATGGGGAAAATCCTATCATTCAAAGACGAGAAGAGGATAAGTTCAGTTTCTGATAGCTGTCCAACCATGCCCGTGCATGTCAAACCATTACCTATTCTTGAAGGGCTTGTTTGGTTTTCTAATTTTCTATTAAATGTAAGGTAAAAGAGTTCTCACGTTATTATTTGTACGTATTTGTTTTAGTAAGAATTACAGTTGATAAATCAAGAGTCAAATAAATAGTAAATTTAGATAAAGTAATTGTAATCATTAAATTTTTGCATCATGTAACTACCAATTTCATAATACTTTATGGGTGAAACCAAAAATCATTATTACAATTAAATGTAAGTGATGTCACACATTATTACAGAAGTAAATAATCATTACTTATTCTTTGTAACTGGAAACCGATAGGGTTATATAGGAAACCAATAGCATGATTTGCATAGATACGGTAAGCGTGAGTTATGAGAACGTATGGATGACCAATTTATGTCCATGAGATCTAGCTGTTCATCAGGCATGCCACGCCGTGCTTGGATTGAATATAAAAATCAAATCAATCCAAAACCCAAGTGGGCCAGAGCATGTGGAATAGCAGAATGGGAAGGATGCAACTTAACTGCATCCTAACTATAACCTAGGGTTACTGATGTAGAGTGCGTTGCAGACACTTTCATGTCTAAGATGGACTAGAGAAGGCCTGATCGGAGGCAGAGGTAATCTAGACCGTCAAAATCTTCTAATAGGCATATCTCACAATTTGGGACAAGTTACTCAATGTAACATATATGATTTTAGGTAGGAAAAGCTACTTTGCCAACCAACCTGGCAATGCCGGGTTGCCCATGCTAAATATGTAAGATTCCAAGCCACATAGCGCACTTAATATAAATAGTAAAATTACTGTTTATAATAAATTACGAATTTTAGAGAGTTTTCGTTGTAGTTCAGGGCACGTTTGGCCGGGCGGATTGGAAGGAATTGAATGGTATTAGGGTGGATGGCATGGATTTCAAGGTAATGATGTTGTTGTCAGTGAATTATCTTAAGATCCATGGGATTGCTATATCACAGGATTGCTATATCGAGTCTGTTTGGCATGCTTGGCCAATACCGGGATTAAACCTTCCCATCCCTTCTAATCCCACCAACCGAACATGTCCCAAGAAAATTTGTACATATTAGGGTGGATTGGATGGGATTTAAAGCTAATGATGGTGTTGTTAGTGGATTGTCTTAAGATCCATGGGATTGCTATATCCTGGGATCACATCACCCCGTCTGTTTGACACGACCCAGCCAATCCTGAGATTTAACTTCCAATCCCTTCCAATACCATCCAGTCCCTTCTAATCCTCCAAGCCAAATGGGCCCTTAACTTCAAAACTTCTTTCCGGGCTTATTATCCATATTTAAAGGCTTGTATACTTGTTTATTTCAATTATTAATTAATTTTTAATTTATAAATTATTTAAAATTTATTTCTATTTTCCTTGCTTTTTCCTAAATTCAAGGAGTCTACATGGAGTGCAAAGAAACTCTGAATTTAGAGCAGTTATCCCCGAGGAAAAGGGTGCTCCACCTCGTATGTCCATACTTTTTAAAAACATATTTTTTTTAATTTTTTAATTTTTTTTATTTTTATAACACGCGCACACACACCCCCACACACTCACACCTTAGTTGAATTTCACCACCTACGGGTACTTGAACGCTTCACCTGGTGTTGAAACTCCTGAGAATCTACCACCCGAGCAAGAGTTAGGACCCTACCATGTCCATACTTACTACAATGTTTGTGTTATATCCACTCTATCCATTCATTTCGTGAGCTCATTTTAGGACACGACCACAAGAAATAGTGCAGATCACGACACCCGCCGTTGAAACCTTCCCGGTGGCCACCGTGATGTTTGGATGCCGTCCAATCAGTTCACAGGTTTCAACAGTGGGCGTTCAATGCTCACTTGTGTGGCCCACTTAAGTTTTGGATTTCCCTCATGTTTATGCTCATGTCCTCAAATGAGATAAATAACGGAGGGACAGTAGATATGACACAAACATCATGGAGGCCCCACTGAGCTATGGGTCACAGGGAGAGAGGAAGACCGTGAAAACCTTCCCTGTTATTTGTGGATCACCGTGGGTTATTCACTCCATCCAATGCATTCATCTGACTCGATTCACCGGATAAAGGGATTTCCCGAAAACCAAGCCATTCCGGAACTCGTGTGGACCCCACATGAATTTAAAAGGGTGCTGGATGGAATGGCCCAACGGAATTTTGGATTTTCCAAGTTTCATTCTTTTAGCATCGGATGATGAAAAGGAGGCCGCATGCTACAACCCTCGCTGAGACGACTGCTTGTTCACTTGCAAACCAAGGATGATTTGATATTCATCTTTATGTCGTTACGGAGAAGATTATTTACTCTTACAGCATCTGGACCTACCATCTGGTGGGCCCTGTCATTATTTAAATTGCCTGATAAATGCACTCATATCACAATCCCAACCATTACACATTCAACTGGAGAAGACTATTTCCTCTCTACAGCATCTGGACCTACCATCTGGTGCGCCATGCCATGATTCAAATTACCTCATAAATGCACTCATAGCACAATCTCAACCATTACACATTCAACTGGAGAAGACGCTACCATCTGGTGGGCCGTGCAATGATTTAAATTGCCTTATAGCACAATATCAATCATTCCACATTCAAGCGGATGGAAATCTGCACGCATTGGACAATCCCAAGATTCTACGTTCAACTGGCATGCTTTGCAATATTGAAATTAGCCAAATGATAGTCTCTTTGTACCCAGACCCACAGGTACCCAATGGATCCGACCTGATTTTAACGGGTTCAAATCTCTTGCCTCCTGGAGACCTGGTTAAAAATCAGTCTGGCTTGGGTCCATGTGATAGACACAGTTAAAGTCAGGTCTACGAGGGTTGCCGCCGGTCAGGTTAGTTTCAATAGTAAAATTGTATACATTTAATATATATTGAAAGAAGCAGGTATGGATGTCATCTTTGCAAAAGGAACCAATATTTCTGAATGTTCCCAACCATATTTAGGAAGCCAGCAATCCAACTATCTTCTTATCTATATCTCAAGTCTAATAAAAGAAATGAAGCTTCCTTACCCACACACATGTAAAAAAGCTCATTTACACACCATACATGTATTAAGTAACATATATATGTGCCCACAATCGAAACCAAAAGATGACAAACATATAAAGTGGCTAGGGATTGGACTCAAAGACTTGGACGGGGGAGACTTGAACATAGTTAACTTGGGTATAGGTACTATAGGACATGACCCAATGGTAAGCTTAACAAGCTTAAGGTAATTAAAAGGAGAATATATTATTGGGATTCAAATATACGACATTTTGCTCTAATATCATGTCACACAAATACATGTTCTAAATGCTCAAGCTGTTAAGAGGATAGTATATCGATGTATATCAAGGGACTTTAACACTAGTTACCTACTTGTTTATTTCTATGGTTCATCTGAATATGACCAGCCTGATTTTGGAGCAAGGCATTTCTCCAATGGCAAGTTCGGGGGACTCCATTTGATGAATGCCTAGGATCTTATATGAAACATGGCCGAGATGAGTGGGCCTACAATATCCGATGGCTTATAAGATCTTATGACTTTTGCAAAAGTTGAAGATGGACGATGCACATACAATGATTCGTTAGCCACTACAAGAGCAGAGAGGTCTGATTAGCCCTCTGATTCTACAGTCAAAATGGACTCAAATTACTATCAATAGTTTGGATCTTTAATGCCAGGTGGGTCATATAAACATACTTGAATATATTATCTCCCATATTTTCTCTATGATAAGTCATGACCTCAAGATGAGATAATGAGAGAAGCCCTCCTTTTTTCTTATTGTAAGGAATGGTAAGAAAGTTTGGATTATGGATCCTTACTCTTGCTCGAGTGGTAGACTCTTAGGAGTTTCAACACCCAACCACGGTTCGAGTATCCATAGGTGGTGAAATCCCATTGGCCTGAGTGTGTGGGGGTGTGTGTGCGTGTGTAAAAATAAAAATAATAATAATAATAAATAAAGTTTGGATCATGCTAAAAGTTACAATACTCTGTCCAATATCATCTTATCTCAATCTCTCAATTTTAAATTAAATTTTAACATTAAAATTTTGAAATTCAAAAATCATGTGATGTCCAAACATAAATGAGTTATTTCTAGTCAATTGAGCTAGTTTTAAAATTTCAAAGATGTGTTTTAAAAAAAATAAAATAAAAAAATCCCACGAACAAACATCTGTAAACGATTCCAGCTCTGGAATTTTAGCATTTTAATTAGTCTATGAAGGTTTGTTAATTGGCATCTCCGATACCACACATCTTTTCATGAACTATACAACACAATCTCGCTCGCCTGCCAAACATCCAAGTTATGTGGTCCACTAACAACAAATGCTAAGTGTATGAGTCGCCCAAATGACGAGTGGACCAATGGACATGTTAAGCATGGTAATTGTTGGACAACCAGAGCGCTGTGGCTCACGGGTGGACCAGCTTGAATATTACGCCTGGTCTACTAGGGCTGGCCCACTTAGTGAACGGTTAGCTATGGTCATCTTCAGCCACCTACAGGCTTCTGCTGGAAAATCAAACTAATCAAATTGATAATGACTGATTGCTAAATGAATCCTTTTTGTTTTCTATTGTTTTAGACTAGTAGGGAGCCTTCCCATGCACGGTGGGTTACGTAGAAAGATAATATACATGTTGATTATCAATCCACTCCATTCATCTACTGAGGCCCTAACAAGGATTGCTTCTTCTTCTTTCTTCTTAATAAAACTGTTAGACAGTCCTATGATTTTTTATTCCATTTACCTTGTGAAATATTTAAAAGTTGGATGGTCCTATTTTCTAATGCGGTCTTGATGGCTACGGATAAGATGGATATGAATGAATTTTTTTTTCACATGCCATTAATTCATGCTAGGGATAATTATATGCTCGGAATCAATTGGTGAATGATTATGATATGTGAGCTATGCTACGTAGAAATGTATCTATCATATGCACAGAGGAGCTGAGGGACACGAATTTCTTATTTGCAGGAATACCAGCGACATAAGCTCTAGGAGTCCACCAAGATGTTTATGTCATTTTCCTCCATCCATCCGTTATACCAATGTATGTTAGGATGCAATCTTGAAAATCAGGTAGATTCAAAACTCAAGTGGGCAACACTAAAAGAAAAATTAAGATTGAACGCCCACTATTGAAACCTTCTCAAGGGCCATAGAATTTTTGGATCAGACTGATATTGGGTCTATTACTGAAAAACACCTAGATAAATTTATTTTTTCTTTAAAAAAAAAAAAAGCCCAAAAGAGATAGCACAGAAATTTACATAATTTGACAATATATACATATATTTATAGGATAATAACATAGCTTTTTTCGGAAATACACAGTTTCTTCATTAAAACAAAAAAGTAAAAAAAAAAAAGAAAAAAGAATGCAAAGCTTATCTCTCTCTCTATCACTCTTCTTGTATGTATATATAATTTTTTATTGCATTAAAAATACATAGCTTTTTTCATAAATACATAGTTTTCTTCTTCATTAAAATAGACAACCACAAGAGAGCACACATCCAAAGCTTGTCTCTCTCACACTCTTCCCTGATACTTTTGCTGAAGAATACTCAGAAAAATAACTAACTCCCTTCCTCTATAGTACTCTCCCAAATAGACAACCACAAGAGAGCACACATCCAAAGCCTTATAGAACTAGGCTTCATAGCAGCCATATACAAGGAGAGGGAGGGGAGACGTCCATGTATTTCTTACCGATGAGATACCATCAGCCACCTCAATAGTGTTTCCACTTTATCCTGGTAGAATGACATTTTAGAGGGATTAGATGGCATATAAACATGATGATGGCTCTAGCACAGTTTAACAAAACTAATGGCCAGTGTCGATATAATATGGACATCAAGTTGAGCCCCATAGCTTAGGGTTTCAGGAAAGTAACATCCAAGTTGAACCACTGAGCTTCCCTTGGAAATTTGATTGCAAATATTATGAAAATTTATGAACAATCAGTTTAATCTTGTGGAAATTCTCATTATATCTAGTAAAATTGGACAACAAAAAACTCACTAATACAACTATTAAAATGTCATGATAAATTACATTGGCTATAGGGAATGCATTTTAGAAAGTGAATGAGGAGACGGTTTGGCTAGTGCCGCTGCCACTAGCCAGGTGGCTAATTGTTGGTGCTATGTGGGCCCCACCATGATGTATGTGTTCTATCCATGCTGCCCATTCACTTTTTCACATCATTATAGGACTTAATCTCAAAATGAGAGGTATCTAAATATCAGGCGGACCACACAATTAGAAAACAGTAGTAATTGAATGTCCACCCTTAAAAACCTCATAGGGCCCACTGTAATGTTTATTTGATATCCAACCTGTTGATTAGGTCATACAAACCTGGATGAAGGGAAAAAAAAATGATCAGAATCCTTTGTGGCCGTAGGGAAGTTTTTAATGGTGGGTGTTCAATCAACTCTATTTCCTGTGGTTCACTTGAGATTTAAATTTACCTCGTTTTTTGAATTATACCGTAAAATAATATGAAAAATAGAAGGATGGCATGGATGAAACACATGCATCATGGTAGGGCTCACAGAGCACCTACCAATAGCCATTGGCTAGTGGCAAGGTCACTACCCAAACCTCGTCCAGTGAATCAAACAAATCAAACAAAAGAAAATGTATCAAATCAAAACAAAAGAAAATATATCAAATCAAAACGAAAGTGTTTTGTTTTTCTCTTCAGCGAAAACGACCGAAGCCCACCTTAAAATCCACCATCTTTCCGTTGAAATGTCAGAAGTGCCCTAACAATACCAGGGCTTATAAATAAGGAAGCTAGGGGCCCCACAGAAAGCGAAGAGGCAATGATTTTTTTTCCCCCTCATAGCAGAATCTCAACCATTAAATAATTGTACCAATAGGTAGTTAATGCGTTAATGCTAGTCTACAAAGATAATGATAAAGAGAAAGGATCCAGTAGACTAAATGAATGGATTTTTCCATGCACCTGGCTGCATTTGGTCTCTTTCCCATCCACATCACTGCAAGTCCACTTCTCATAGGCTGCCTTCAAAAAATCATACTCATCCAATGGTCCACCTAATACCTAATACGTGCATCAGCTGGAATGAAAAATGGATGGAGAATCATGTCCATCCAATATAGGACCAGTTACAGATATTCAGGAGCATCCACTGATGTGGTTTTTTCATTGGAGCATAAATGAGTGCATGGACCTAATGGATGGTCCTGATGGGTGACGAAGATGCTCCCAATTCCAAATGTAACTAGCTAGGTGCATGGAAGGTTTCATAACTACTGCACTGGAACATTTCTCAATAATATCTATTTTCAGCGGTAGCAGTAGACATCTACATGTGGACGCATATGCGTGAGATTTTAGATTTTGTGGCATAAAAGCATAGTCATGTGACGCCTCAGGCGGGCCACAACATATCAAAACAAATGAATGGCTAGTAGACTTTTTCTGTAAATTTACACCATTTTGTGGCCCACTTGAAGCGTGAAATTGTCTAATATTTCAAGCAGAAGATCTAAGCATTATTTCCAACTACATGGGAAGCTAAGATGTAACACACATTTTTCATGTTTGCCCTTGTACTGTATGTGGATGCATACAGCTTGACACATGGAATTATGAAACCTCTAGATAAAGGGAGTTATTTGATACCATTAATTAGCTAATTAGAACTGAAGCTTGATGACTCAAATTAAACCGGCGAAATTATGGATACACTTGGTGACTGGCCAATCCACGTCCAACTAAGAAAGCCAATGGTGTACCACAATATAGTAAACCACCAATACACACAAGGGACAGGTGGCAGATGAAGTCACTTTTAAAGGACTCAGATTGGTACTACCCCCGCCGGTACTCAGTGCAAATAACCATGGTATTCGACATGGGCCCTTATCAGACATAGCTATGTAAAATTAATTTGAAAGTTGTTCAGTCCAGTACTCAATCGATCAGGAGCCATTTCTAATAGTGGGTTTTATGGCTGTACCCAATTTAGTTCCAGTACTTTCAAAATTTTCTTTTTCATACTTTTTTCCACTAAAAGTGTTTTTAAGGTATAAATTGGCATATGGTGAGTGGTGGCATGTCACATTCTAGTGCCCCATGACTTGATGTATCATTTCCCTCAATAGCTGGAGGAGTAAGAAAAAATGAGAGAGAGAGAGAGAGCCTTTTTGTCTATAATGCTCAGCTTCTTTTATTCAAGTCAGTGTTCGAAATATCGGTATCGTGATATGTATCGCATCCTTGGGATACGGATATGTATTGGTTATCACAATGTATCGCTGATGTTGGAAACATGAGGAAACATTGGAAATTGGTTGAATTTTTCAATGAAATTTCAATGATTGTTAAAAAAGACATCAATACACACTTACAAATCAAAATATTACAAAAATACAAGTGCACATAATAGATTTTCTTTGTATGAGATTCTAATCGATGCGTTGTCTAACTAAATTGATGCAAGTATATTTAAAGTTTATTCACATAATTTATAGATGTAAGAAGACGTGTGAAAACACAAGCAATACATTCAAAAGCAAAAGAAAAATTACTAAATCAGGTTACATACATGTTTAATTTTATATTTGGACACAAAGATTGCAATTGATTTGAAGAATTGAGAAAAAATTTTAAAAAAATTGATTTTCCATTACCTGGTCATTCTTCTTCAAAGCTCTTAATCCAACATGAAAAATCATGAATTTGTAATAATTTGACACTGATTTAACATAATATATATATATATATAAAGGATCACACATAAAAAATGCTCATTGGATCGAACGTGTGGGATATATCTCACTACTTGTGCATTTCGTTTTACACAGGTGGGATATAAGAAATATCGTGGGATATATAAGCTGATATCATCGATATTTAAAACACTGATTCAGGCTACCAGCTTTTTCAAGCGAAGTGAAAGGCGACTAAAATTAAAGCGGCCCAAAGACAACGTTTGGCCCAAGCCTTGCCATGGCTAATGGCGACATTGTCGTAGCTAATATGTGAAAATGTGGGATGTGGATATCTGGTCTTGGGTCATTGCCAGCTAGCCTTTGCTGAAAAAAAGCAATCCGACATGACCATGCACATGCCATTAGTATGAAGTGTGAGTTATTTTTTTAGCATATGTTTTTCATTCACGTGGGACCCTCATAAATATTAGATTTTGGGGGGCAGAAGCACACCAAATGATTATCATGGATTATGCAAGTGCAATACCTATGCATTTTTTATTTGATTTTTGTTGATCGGTTTAGATTATCTCTATCTACACCTTTAGGCCGCACTTGGTATTTGAATCCATAGTTCCTGTAACTGGTTAATCCATTGTATTTTTGCTTACCTGACATAGGAGCTATTTAGAATGCAAGATTAAATGATATTGAATTGCATTAGGTGAAATTGACACCATTATTGCACGATGATTATATGTCAGGGAATACCATGGTATTTTGACTATCCAATCCTACATTTGAATAAATTCTTTGCTAGTTAAAACATTGTATTAAAGGAAACCGGTGTATGGTGGATTATGGATTTGTATTCAACGGACCGGATTTCACAACTAAAGTGGCATATGTAACTCGATTGTTATGTATAAAGGGTGCATATGGATGCACTGTGTGGATAAAACACATGTGGGAGCTCATAGATGTACTGGATTTCAAAATCCATTCTATTGTATCCAGTGCTAGGGGTAAATGATATGATACTAGATTAATCTAATTATTCCCATCATCTCCAAACAATAGATGATATTTACTTTGGATCAAATGCAATTCCATGTCATCTAATCCCACTTTCCAAATAAGTGAATTGAATTGATTTGTACACATTTATTTTTAAATTATTACTTGTGAAAAATAGATTCATAATAGAATTAATTGACAATATTATGTTACATACATGTGAACTCGTTCCTACTATGCACTTACTAGTGAAGGCTATGAAAATCCAATTGTTACATTAGGTGGGCCACATCGTGATACAAGAAAAGCTCTGATCATTGACTTGGATTCGTGGGTTTTACTTTTGATTAACAATAATCTTGATAAAACAAATTTATCAAGTGATTTGATTGGCTATTCGTTGGTTAGGAAAATGTATGGTTCGTACTAATTATACTAAAATGCGAGATCATTAATCTAGATCGTCCATTATTTGGCTAACTATTTATCACCTCCTGTCAAAATTCATTTTGATTGGATGATCCTAACCATCCAATTAATGGGCAGGTAAATGGATGATACATGGCGCATAGTAGAAAAGATGTCACCATTGATCCACAGACTATCCATACGACTTTGATCCCATGTCTCTTTCGAAGTATCACTTCTTTGCCAAAGTAGACAAATACCTTTTCTTTTCTTTTTATCTTAAAGACCATTTAAATTTTCTTTTAGAAGTAGATTTCAAAAGTAGAACTTTTGATCTCTGTTAAGCCCATTCATTGGATTGGGTATTGCCATTCCTATAGCAGGCTCGGCACGTACATGATACATTGGAATTTGATTGGATGACAGGCCATTATCAAAGATGAAAATGATCAAGTTTTATACATGCTTTGTATGGACCTCACTCAGCTCTGACCATGGCTCGTTGTCCAATCAAATTCTGCATTGCTGTTTTTTGCGCTAAGGTCAGCACAAGCATAGGTAGTACTCGATCCAAGTCCTATGCCCACAACCTGCATAAAACAACTTGTCCGCGCGCATGGCACAACACGTGCCCTTATAATGGACATGGATTGGGTACTGGCCTTGCTTGGGCTGAGTTTCATTCAACCTTGATGTGATAGGAGTTGATCGGTTGGTCATAAGTGACTGAGTATATATTTGACTGAATAACTTTCTAACTGCTTTGCATGGGCTATCTCTGACAACTAGCTACTGCTTAATCAACTCACACCATGCTAAGGTCGGGTTCAAAGCTGGGTCCAGGCAGGACAAAATCCCATCAGCATCCCTTGGTAATATGCATTCATGTAACAAGCTGTCAATCATGTGGGCATCACTGTCCCTAATATCAAGCCATCGAACTCATTAGTCAGGGGCCAGGGTTAAGAAAATCAAGGACTCATGGAAACCCGGTAGGGTTTTCCTTAGCCGACATTCCCGAACACACGGCCTACCTGCCTTGTGGTTTGACCTGATTCGTGGGATTGTCTGCCTGCCCGCCGCCTGGACCCACTTGATGGAGATGCCTTAGATCTTGGACACTTAAATGGGAAAAGTAGTAATCAGCTGGACTTGAGGGGACGCGGATTGCGTCCTACCTGTCCGTCTCTAGCCACAAGGCAGTTATGTGTACGAGCCTACACTGATATATTTGTTTATCTATGTTGTTTATCCTTTTTTAAAGATCATTTTAAGGAATTGCACAAAAATGAGGTAAATCCCACCCTCGAGTGGACCGCATCAAAGATGACTATTGCATTTAATTCAACTTGCCTTTAATATGTTTTGTTCATTTAATGCAACCCAAGTTTATTATTTGGCGTGGTCCATTTGAGTTGGATCTACCTCATTTTTGTGGTATTCCTTAAAATGATGTGAGAGAATGGATGGACGGCGTGGATATATAGATATATCACGGTGGGCCCAACAACAGAATTGCCTGTTAGTGGTCAGAGACGGGCGGGGCAGGACGCAATCCGCATCCACTAAAGGAAATAAAAAAGGCAAAAATCTGGCTAAATCGCCGGTCCTTTTAGGGCCACACCTACGATGAGCTGGAGCGGATTAGGTGAGAGCCCGGTCCACCAAGGTGGGTGGGATCCCCTTACAGTGATGCATGTGCCTTAAATCCACACCATCCAACCTTTTAAAAGCTCATTTTAGGGCATGATCCGAAATATCCAAATCTTATTTGGACAATACCACACCATGGGAAACAGTAGTGAAGCAATCTCCACCATTAAAAACTTCATGGGGGCCGCCAGAATGTTTATTTGTCATCCAACTTATTGATTAAACTTACAAAGATCCAGATGAAGAGACCACACGAATATCAGCTTGATCCGAAGCTTTTGTGGCACACAAGAAGTTCTTAATAACCGATTACTATTATTTCATGTATTATGGTCCACCTGAGATTTGGATCTGCTTTATTATTTGGATGATGCCTTAAAATGAGCTTTCAATGTGGATGTAGTGTGGATGTAATCGCATCATAGTGTGCCCTACAGCAAGGGGTCCTTACCACCATGGTGGAACCGGGACACACCTAATCCGCTCCCATAAATAAATGTATGACTTTAAAGATGCAAGCACTCTTTCCGAATGCAACAATGTTGGAAGGCTTCCATGCGCTTGGCCCCTAGATGTCTTATCCATGTTACCATTGTACTGGGACCGGTAGTGACCTCTAAGGGCTGAGGGGCCCACAATTATGTATGTTTTATTATCCATGGCATTTATCCATTTTTCCTGATTATTTTAAGGCATTAGCCTAAAATTTGAGGCATATCCAAATCTTAGGTGGACTACGCCACAAAAAATAGTAATAATTGAACGCTCACCATTAAAAGCTTTTTATGGCCACAAAAGTTTTAGATAACTGATATTTGTGTTTTCCCTTTATCCTAGTTAGTGTGACCTAATCAACAACATGAATAGAAAATAAACATTACAATAATTACTACTTGCTAGTAAGTTCCAATGGTGGGCGTTCAATCACTACTATTTCTTGTCGTGGGATTTATTTGACATGCCTTACTTATGTTTTTAAAGGATTTTTAAAAATAAATGTACCTTATGGAAAAAATTACATACATTATTGTGGTGGGCGTTCAATCACTACTATTTCTTGTTGTGGGATTTATTTGATATGCCTTATTCATGTTTTTAAATGATTTTTAAAAATAGGTATACTGCATGGAAAAAATACATATATTATTGTGGTGGGCATTCAATCACTACTATTTCTTGTTGTGGGATTTATTTGATATGCATTACTCATGTTTTTAAATGATTTTTAAAAATAGATGTACCACATGGAAAAAATACATATATTATTGTGGTGGGCGTTCAATCACTATTATTTCTTATTGTGGGATTTATTTGATAGGTCTTATTCATGTTTTTAAATGATTTTTAAAAATAGATGTACCACATGGAAAAAATACATATATTATGTTGTGTTTTTAGAATAAAAAATAAATAAATTTTAAAAATAAAAGTTATTTTTAGAAAGTAAATAAATATATTAATTATTTAAACTTTCCATAAATAGTGTATATAGCCAGTCGGTAAGAGAAGGGGTTTTTGCTTATGCAACCAAGGTTCAAATCTCCTCGAGGATGGTTCGCACAGTCCGCGCGCGTGGCATGGGCTGTAGGGCTGCTTGGGCGCTTTTTGGCGCTTTATTAGACGCACTTAGCACGTTCGTATCGTCGCAAGGAGCAATAAAAGCCTTAGTCTTTTTGGCACAGGGTTCAATTTTTTGGGGCCATAGTACCCTGATGTTTTATTACCTTTTTTGGCTAATTAAAAGTAATTGTGACATGATTGTACATGTGGCACCTATGCCATATGTCGCTTATGTGGATACAGTTTTTCCTGTTGGATAATTGCTCCTGTCTGAATGGGTACAGAAATAACTGCCATATGACATAGAGTCATGTTCTTTCATGGAAAGACAATTATTTGCTATGAATGGGTATGAATTTCTTGAAGAGGCTCTTTAGCACCTCTTCAGGAAGAAATCCATGACCCTTCAGTTAATATAAATCCTGGATACTATAATCCAGAAGTACTGACTCTTAATCCTTGAGTTTATATCATCTCCTGTGCAATTACTCTCGATCTAATCTCTTGCTGAGTATTTCTGAACGTTTTACGGCATATCGGTGTCAAAACTAGAGATCTGTTCAACACTTAAATGTGCAAATTTTCATGTTGAAAATTAGATTGAGAGTTCATTGTATCCTGAAGACAATTTGCAGATTTCCTTCGTTTGCACTTGCTGGAACTTCCAGAAAAAGGGCAGCAAATCTGTCTTGAGAAATTGACTATTCAAGTCGAGTCTTGAACTTGATAGATCTGATCATTTTGTTATCGTTTTCTTCTATCCTTCGTTGCGTACGAGAATCTCTTAAAAATCTAACATTCAAGACAGATTTATTTATCTTTTCACAATGGAGGCAATTCATTCCATTCAAGTTATGAACCAAGACTTTGTACGACTGGATCGTTTCGACGGTCAATTCTTCTCAAGATGGCAGCAGAAGATGCTTTTCTTTCTGACAACTCTGAAGTTATCTTACATCCTAGATGATGATCTGCCTTCTCTGACCGAGCCAAAAGACGATGACTCAGAACAAGTGAAGGCAGAACGGAAGAAAAGGAAGGAAGACGATTTTCTATGCAAAGGTCATATCTTAAACGCCCTCTCTAATTCTATCTATAACTCATACCGTAAAATATCCTCTGCTAAAGAACTGTGGATAAAATTAGATGAAAAATATATAACTGAAGAAATCAGTACTCAGAAATTTCTGATCGACAATTATATCCACTTCAAGTTTAAAAATGATCAGCCAATTCTCTCCCAAGTAACCGAACTACAGAACTTGGTTGATGAATTGAAGATTGGTAGGATAGATCTTCCTGAAGAATTCCTGGTCGGTGTAGTAATTGCAAAATTACCTTCATCATGGTTTGATTATAAAAAGAAACTGAAACATGATGAAAGGAAGTACACTCTTGAAGGGCTTCAACGACATCTTCGTATAGAAGAAGAGTCCAGAAACCGAGACAAGAAAGAAAGTGCTTCGGAAAATCATTCCAAAGCAAATATAGTAGAAGATGACAAGCCAAAATCTCAAAACTCTAAATCTATTCCCCCAAAGAAAGATACAGAGTTTAAGAAAAAGGAAAAGAAAAAGGGCAAGTGTCACTTATACAATAAGCCTGGACACTACATAAAGGAATGTCGATACAGGAAGAAACAACTGAAAGCTCAGGCTAACATGGCAGAAGACCAACTTGTAGCAATGGTCACTGAATCTAATACAGTAATATCCGATGGTGGATGGTGGCTAGATACTGGTGCAACCATTCATATATCGAATGACCGAAACATCTTCAAGACCTATGAAGGTATAACAACTGGACAAGAAGTGAAGATGGGTAATAATGTTCGTGCGAATGTTGTTGGAAAAAGAACAGTAGAGCTTCAGTTTACATCAGGCAAAAGACTGACACTAACAAATGTATTGCATGTACTTGACATGTCTAAAAATCTAGTGTCAGGCGATCTTCTCAATAAGAGAGGATTCAAATAGTGATTGAGTTTGATAAGTTGGTTATCACCAAGAATGATATGTTTGTTGGCAAAGGATATTCATGTAATGGTATGATTAAACTAAATATTAATAATAATAATGATGTTTCCGTTTATATAGTGGATTCGGTATCTTTATGGCATGCTAGACTAGGTCATGTTAATTATCATTCAGTGAAAAGAATGATGATCCTGGGACTTATACCAAAATATGAAATACAACAAGAAGGGAAATGTGATGTGTGTGCTCATTCTAAAATAACTAGAAAACCATTTGGGATTGGCATGAGAAAATCACAACCCTTGGAGTTAATTCATTCCGATATCTGTGATTTAAATAATACCTTAACTCGTGGAGGAAAAAGGTATTTTATCACATTTATCGATGACTTCACTAGATTTTCCTATGTATACTTGATAAAATCTAAAGATGAAGCCTTTGAAAAGTTTAAGCTTTATAAGGCCGAAGTGGAAAATCAGTTGAATATAAAGATTAAAGTCCTTAGAAGTGATAGAGGGGGTGAGTACTCTTCTAGTGAATTCAATGAATTCTGTGAATCAAATGGTATAATCCATGAATTTACAGCACCTTATACTCTTCAGCAAAATGGCCTAGCGGAACGCAAAAATAAGACATTAGTTGAGATGATCAACTGTATGATATTAAATTCTGGATTACCACTGAATTTGTGGAGGGAAGCATTGTTGACAGCAAACCGTATTCTAAATGCTATCCCACACAAGAAATTAGATATCTCCCCATATGAATTATGGAAAAAGAAGAAACCATATCTTCATTACTTCAAAGTGTGGGGAAGTATAGCAGAAGTCAGGATTATTGATTCTAAGAGAGTAAAGTTAGGTCCTAGAGGAATCAGGTGTGCTTTTGTGGGTTATGGGATTCATAATCCTGTATATAGATTCCTGGTTCTAGAACAAACTTCTTTTGCTGACAAAAACATGATTATAGAGTCTAGGGATGCTATATTTTTTGAAAATACGATATACAAAGACTATATGAATAATCATACAAAAAGACATGTCGATGAAAATATAATAGAACCAATAAACGAAGAGCCTAACAACTTTCATGATATATCTAATGCTCATCCAGAAGGAAATGAACCAAGAAGATCGAAAAGGGCAAGAAAAGAAACATCTTTTGGCCCAAATTTCTATATGTTCCTTATAGAAGGGGATAGAAATGAAATACGCAAGGAGATTACTCTACCACTAAATATTGAAAGTGATCCATCAACGCTTAGTGAAGCTCTCTCATCTCCTGATGCACAGTTTTGGAGGGAAGCCATAGACGATGAAATGGATTCCATAGTCTCAAATAACACTTGGTGTTTGGCCGATCTTCCTCCAGGTTTAAAGCCTATATGATGTAAGTGAATTTTTAAAAGAAAGTTCAATCCTGATGGAACAATAAATAAATTTAAAGCTCGATTGGTAGCCAAAGGATTCAGACAAAAGAAAGGTATCGATTTTTTCGATACATATGCTCCTGTTGCTCGAATATCTACCATTAGGACTTTAATTGCTCTTGCACAATTCACCACCTAGTAATTCATCAAATGGATGTCAAAACAGCATTTTTAAATGGTGATCTAGATAAGGAAGTCTATATGCAACAACCTAAAGGGTTTGTTCAACCCGGGCAAGAGAAGAAAGTGTGTAAATTGGTCAAATCTCTATATGGGCTCAAGCAAGCTCCTAAACAATGGCATGAGAAGTTTGATCAAGTAGTACAATCTAATGGTTTTAGAGTAAACCAAGCAGATAAGTGCATATATATGAAAGGTCAAATCATTATCTGCCTATACGTAGATGATATGCTTATATTTGGACTAAATGAGGACTGTGTGAAAGAAATTAAAAAGTTTCTAAGCACCAACTTTGACATGAAGGATATGGGCAAAGCCGATGTAATATTAGGTATTAAGATTTATAATCTTAATGATGGAATAGCCTTAACACAATCTCATTACCTAGAGAAAGTGTTAAAGAAGTTTAACCATTATGATAATAAACCGGTTTCAACCCTATTTGATACAAGTATTAAATTGGTTAAAAATACTGGTAGATGTAAAGCACAACAAGAATATACGAGTGCTATTGGGAGTTTAATGTATGCAATGAATTGCACTAGACCCGATATAGCATTCACAGTAGGAATGCTAAGCAGGTATACCAATAATCCAGGACAAGTACACTGAAATGCGATTTCGAGAGTTTTAAAGTATCTAAGAGGAACCATAGACTATGGACTGCATTATAAATCATATCCCGCTGTACTTGAAGGCTACAGCGATGCAAGCTGGAATGCAGATAGCATAGAATCTAAATCTACAAGTGGCTGGATATTCACTCTTGGAGGATGAGCAATATCATGGGCATCTAAGAAACAAACGTACATATCTCACTCTACAATGGAAAGTGAGTTTATTGCACTTGGTGCTGCTTATAAAGAAGGTGAATGGTTAAGATACCTACTGTTGAAAATCCCTTATTGGCCAAAACCTACTCCTGCCATTTCTATCTTTTGTGATAGTCAGGCTACTATTTACCGTGCAATGAGTAAGACTTATAATGGTAAGTCTATAAATATAGGTCTAAGGCATAACTTTGTTAAAGGATTGCTCAGAGATGAAGTAATCACAGTGGAATATGTTAAATCCATCATGAACTTAGCAGCTCCCTTAACAAAAGGTTTATCAAGAGATCAAATAAGAAGAACCACTAAAGGAATGAGACTAAGATCCATAAAGATGTAACTTTTACTCTTGATGGCAACCCTACCTATGTTTTGAAATATAGGCTAGGTTCAAAGGGACAAACAAGTCAAGTAAGTGATTGATATATACACTAAAAAAAATAAAATTTGAGCCTCGTTCCTAAAAGTCTAGTGTTTGGTTTCTGCATTTCATTAGAGGCTGAGTACTAACTCTTAATAGATCTATAAGCAGACTTTGCTGAGATGAAGTAGAATCATCTTTGATAGATCTATCTATATAAGTAGAGAAGTGAGACCGCTTTTGAAGAGATTGGGATCGTCTCTAGAATACTCATGAAATAAGGATACGCACAAGGCTAGAAATGTGCGAACTTTTAGATCTCCAGTTATATATGAATAGATGTGTGTTATGTATCCGGTGAGTCATATAAGGTCCTTAGTTCAAGACTAATGGGTCATTAAGTACTTGGCATAACTTTGATACATATACACTAGAGTAAAGGTTTAAATCCAAAAGATACCTTTACTTATGCACCTATTTATACTGATATGCCATTCGTTCTAAAATCTGATTTTATTTTTGAAATTGTGGAGGATTGTTGTGTTTTTAGAATAAAAAAATAAAAGTTATTTTTAGAAAGTAAATAAATATATTAATTATTTAAACTTTCCATAAATAGTGTGTATAGTCAGTCGGTAAGAGAAGGGATTTTTGCTTATACAACCAGGGTTTTAAATCTCCTTGAGGACGGTGCTTCGCACCGTCCGCGTACGCGCGCGCGTGGCGTAGGCTGTAAGGCTGCTTGGGCGCTTTTTGGCGCTTTATTAGGCGTACTTAGTACGTTCGCATCGTTGCAAGGAGCAATAAGAGCCTTAGTCTTTTTGGCACAGGGTTCAATTTTTTTGGGCCATAGTACCTTGATATTTTATTACCCTTTTTGGTTAATTGAGAGTAATTGTGACATGATTATACATGTGACACCTATGCCGTGTGTCGCTTATGTGGATACAGTTTTTCCTGTTGGATAACAGCTCCTGTCTGAATGGGTACAGAAATAACTGCTATATGACATAGAGTCATGTTCTTTTATGGAAAGACAATTATTTGCTATGAATGGGTATGAATTTCTTGAAGAGGCTCTTTAGCACCTCTTCAGGAAGAAATCTATGACCCTTCAGTTAATATAAATCCTGGATACTATAATCCAGAAGTACTGACTCTTAATCCTTGAGTTTATATCATCTCCTGTGCAATTACTCTCGATCTAATCTCTTGCTGAGTATTTCTGAACGTTTTACGGCATATTGGTGTCAAAACTAGAGATCTGTTCAACACTTAAATGTGTAAATTTTCGTGTTGAAAATCGGATTGAGAGTTCATTGTATTCTGAAGACAATTTGCAGATTTCCTTCGTTTGCACTTGCTGGAACTTCCAGAAAAAGGGCAGCAAATCTGTCTTGAGAAATTGACTATTCAAGTCGAGCCTTGAACTTGATAGATCTGATCATTTTGTTATCGTTTTCTTTTATCCTCCGTTGCGTACGAGAATCTCTTAAAAATGTAACATTATTATAGTGAGCGTTCAATCACTACTATTTCTTGTTGTGAGATTTATTTGATATGCCTTACTCATGTTTTTAAATGATTTTTAAAAATAGATGTACCGCATGGAAAAAATACATATATTATTGTAGTGGGCGTTCAATCACTGCTATTTCTTGTCATGGGATTTATTTCATATGCCTTATTCATGTTTTTAAATGATTTTTAAAAATAGATGTACCGCATGAAAAAAAATACATACATTATTATGGGCTGACAACACCTCCCAATAAAGAAACCTCAGGGTGCCACTATCAAATCCAAGTCCGTTACGCGTGGGCAATGGTTAACTCGTGATGTGCCACACACCACCCAATTTTGGTGGTGTGTTTACGTGACCAAAGTTATGTTGGCACAACATGAAGTGTGTGTTGTATTCGCACTTTATCCATTTCATGAGATCATTTTAGTGCATGTGAACGAAAAAATTAAGCATATTCAAAACTCAAGTAAACCATAAGATAAAAAGCAAGTGGAGATTAAAGACCTACAATTGAAATCTCCGTGAGGCTATAACTTTTGGATCAAGCTTATACATGTGTTTTCCAGTCATCAAGTACAAGTTGGATTCCATTCATCCAGGTCTTATTCCATTCACCCAGTCTTTTATGATCATATGAGTGAGTTGGATGGCACGTAAATATTATGATGAGCCCTGTGAAAGTTTCAAGGATAATGATATCGCAAAGTGAATGGCATGGATATAACATACCCAATATTATGCTGGGGCCATAGGAGGTCGGTGGTGGGGGGCACACCGTGCAATCCGCTTCCGAATTCGTCATCTAGCAGTGGCTGAAAGTGGAAAGTGGGAGCCACTTTCTATGACTTTGAAAAATACGGGGTCTTGCTTGCAATCGTATCTGATCCAATCCAACCATGCCTTTTTATTATCTCTGTCCAATGGAAAGAGATTTAATTCATGCACTTTCTCACTGCTGCCCCACTGCCCTTGATGGTTTATATTTAGAAGCTTGATCATCTTCTGACTACCGTCGGATCTTTGATCCAAATGTGGTATGTAGAACTTTCACGGGAGTGGATTACGTGAGAACCCAGCCTCGCCCAACACGGTGCGGCCCTTACCATGGGGCCCACCTTGATGTATCTATTCTATATCCATCTCATCCATCCATTTTTTTCAGATCATTTTAAGGCATGGTCCCAAAATGAAGAAGATCCAGGTGGATCATACTCTATGAAACAATGGTGATTGAGCTGCCTGCCATTAAGAAAATTCTTATGTTCACCTATAGTGTTTATTAGCCATCCAATTCATTGATAAGGTCCCATATATAAGTTGGGATGAAGGGAAAAAAAAAATATCAATCCAAGACTCTTTTTGGCTCATTAATGGTCAATCACCAATGTTTTCCATGGTATGGTCCACCTCATAATCGAATCTGCTTAGTTTTTGGGGATATGCGCTAAAATAATATGGAAAAAAGGATGGGCAGCTTGGATGAAGAATAGATACATTATGGCGGGCCCCTTGTGGGCTGCACCGTCTTGGGTGATGCTGGCTGGTGATCCGCTCCCAACTTTCGCTAACCGCCGGGTGCTCCTCGTGGGAATATTTCCCATGTGAATATTGCTTGACTAGTGAAGATATTCTCCAATGGGACGTGTATCGCCTACAGACAGCCTGGCGGCAACTGTACACGGTGCTGTGTGAATCTATGTGGGTCCCTCTATGATATATGTAATTCATCGCTGCTCATCTATAATTTTTTTTCATATTATTTTAAATCATCAGTTCAAAAATGAGACATCCAAATCTCAATTGGACCACATAATATGAAAACAGTTATGATTGAATGCCTACCATTAAAAACTTCCTAGGACCCACTATAGTGTTTATTTTTCATCCAATCTAATCCGGTTGCACAAACCTGATGAAGGAAAACAAAAATATCAGCTTCATCCAAAAATTTTATGGCCCTGAGATGTTTTTAATAGTAAGAGTCCAAAATTTTCCTATGGTGTGGTCCACAAGAGATTTGGATATGCCTCTCTTTGGGAATCATGTCCTGAAATTATCTCAAAAAGAATAGATGGATGACATGGATGAAACGCATACATTATGATGGCATTGTAAAGGCAATACTAAGTTGGCTGATTTTCACAGTGCATGGTGCACTTCGACTCGAAAAAAATAATAAATATCATTTACACATTGCGACCTATAAAAAAACCTTCGTCTACGTAAAGGACTCTGGATGTGGGCATAACCAATGATTAACCCATGTCAAACTACTAACACGTGGAGTTGTATAATAGGTCGCAACTATTTATGAGTCCAAATTGATCATTTCAACTTCAACAAATGCAAGGAGTGACTATCAATACCTTTCTTTGGCCGCTGCTTGAAATTTTTATAAATGGGAGAAAGATTAGAGAACTTTAGACCTTTACCAACTCAACAAACACCACTTTATAACACAATGTTGTTGATCTTAATTTAACCCTTAGCTTAGCTCTCGGTCTAATTCAATATATCTATGCTGCAGCGTTAGACTGACTTAGTTTACCTTGTAGTGTAATGCTCTTTATTCGCTCCTACATCACCAAACCAATCAAGAGTTTTTATTTTTAAAGCTTATTTAGTTCATGGACTACCATAGTAATATGGTGAAAAACTCACATTATTACATCTCACATGTGATTGGAAATTGACAATTGTAAAATCACTGTAATCCTTTGAAATAACCACAAGACATAGATTAGTGAAAAGTGTGTTTATGTGGATGGTTTCATGAGTCTTGCCATGATGCATGTATTATATGTACATTGTCCATCCATCTCACATGGTCATTTATGGAATGAGACAAAAAATTAGGCAAATCTAAAGTAGAAATGGACCACATCACAACTAGCAGTGAGGAGTGAGCACTTGCAATGTTGTTCACTTGAGCTTTTGATCTTCCTTATATTTTTGGGACATGCCCAAAAATGATATTGTGAAATGAATTGACGGTGTGAATATAACATGTATTAGCGAAATAATATCCAAGCGTATCCATCCAAGGAAAGTACTTTACATTAAGAAAGCAAAGTGGAATAAGAGTATTGTGTGCGGCCTGTTTTACTTCCAACTATTATAGTAATGATAATCATTATTCATTTACCACACATTACAACATATTATTGCTATAATCGGTGAACCAAATATGCTTTAAGTGTAAATCTATTTATTTACGCCTAAGTTGCTAGATCAAAGAAGACATTAACTTTAAGACTTCACCATCTACATCACAATCATTAAATTGACAAGGATTTTCTCTTTTTATTTGCAAGTGTTTTATCTTTGATGAATACTTATGTTTTTTTTATATTTCATATTGTATTAACTGATAATCTTTATTATTACGGTGAGAAAAGAGTCACTTCGATTGAAAGATTAAATAAATTCATTAGAAGCATGAACCATCTCTTTTGCAAAATTGTTTAAATATATTATGAGTGATTGAATAGACAACCAAATTGCTAAATTATTGATTATAGACAACCATTATTAGTTTTTATGTTTATCCCAACACTTGGAATCAAAAGTGTTCCGTTCAAATTAAGTTGTATCAAAATTTGACATTCCCAACATCACGAATATGTTACTGGTGACAATATTTTAAGCCAAACAACAATGTCAAATGATAACTCACTATGACAAGTGTGATATGAATCCATTGCTCTACAAATTCCCATATATCATCCCATTCCCTATGCAGACTCAGATTTTTTTACCAAGCTTGGCGTAGGCATAGCATTACAAAATTGGATTGCACCACATGTCATTACTAGACATGGGGCACTCAAAGCATGATTGAAAAGGGACATGAATTGAACATTACATGCCTCGTTGAGTTCAAAACAAGCACAATGTGGTAGAATTTAAATTGATGATACTACTTAATAGAGATGGGGCTACTCAAAGAACACTTGAAAGAGGGGCTTTGATTGGACGGTAGACATATAGGATATCAATGTGCTGAACTTGGCTTTAAAAGAAAAATCAGAATTTTAAATAAGGCTTCCAGAACAAAACAAGCACAATATGGTAGAATTTAAATTGATGATACTACTTAATAGAGATGGAGCCACTCAAAGAACACCTAAAAGAAATTTAAATTGATAATACTACTTAATAAAGATGGGGCTACTCAAAGAACACTTGAAAGAGGGGATTTGGTTGGACAATAGACATATAGCATATCAATGTGCTGAACTTGGCCTTAAAAAAAAATCAGAATTTTAAACAAGGCTTCAGGAATATAGAGCTAGAGAGCCACCCAGCCAAGGCTTGATAGCTCCACCCCTAAGTGTTTGAGTATATATCTTCAACTGAACAACTTTAAAGTACTTTGTGCGTGGCTCAGCCGGCCAAAGGAATCCCACCGTGCTGCCTTGCTATGCCTGCGCTTCATGCAGGCACTCTGCTGTGCATGGTTGGGTGTAAACAGGCCGTACTCAATCTAGGTCGGTTTGAAAGTTGCTTTGCTAAGTACTTAGTAGCCGATCAAATTCCGCATCACAAGCAAAAGCAATCTGAATCGTTGACATCTAGTCCATCAAGACTGTGGGGCCCAGCTAGGATGGAACGCATTAGGAAAATCAGGCTCATCAGAAGTATACGACTTCAACCGATGAACTTGGGCTAATGATACCTTCATTATTCTCCACCTTAATGGGTATGATTTTCAACACACAATCGAACGGTCCATATTAAACCATAGAAAGCAATGCAAGCAACGTGTACGGTGGATGAGTCACAACCATCTAACAAATAGAAAAGAGAACGCACGTAGCATGAGGTTGGCTGAGAGTAAGAGTACTCTCGCTCTCAAAAGCGAAGAAGACGAAGAGCAGAGTCTTCTTTAGAAACAAAAATATCCCGATGCTCTTATTTTTCCGGCCTTTCCTCCTCTATTCTCTTCTACTCTTCCGATTGCTTGATTTTTTTCATGCAATCGCGCTCAGCCGCTACCGACCGTGAAAAAGACCTCGGCGCTGCGCCGAAGCCGTCTTCCGAGAAAGGAAAACCTTGCATTCCTTAAGCCAAGCCAAAGCCGGCTTCATGAAGCCGCAGCCGTTATACCCCACCATCAATCCCAAGTCTCTCTCTGATTCTTCTTCTTCTTCTTCTTCTTTGGTTTGAGCTTTTCCATCTCATCCGTCTCTCACTCTGTCCTCTTCGACGGTTTCCGTACAGGATCCATATGTTTTCCGGCAGCTCTTCGCGCCAGGACCCGGAAGTCATCGATCTCACGCCGTCGCCGGGCCTGCAAGGATCCAGCCGACAGAAACGCAAGCAGAATCAAGTAAGGGCGGAGAAATTTTTTCTTCTTTTTCCCCCTTTTGTTCTTCTTGTTTTCTTCGTTTCTTTTTAAATATTCAATCGACTGAATTGCTAATCTTTGTTGCCCTTGGTAATCATATTGGATGTCGTCCAATTAGGGATTTTTGACGGTCGCAATTACAATTAGTAAAAGAATATATATATATATATACTTTTAATAATTGTATGTTGATGGTTGATTGTCAATCGATGACGTTAGAGCCATTGCAGGTGAAATTGCCGATTGGTAAAATGCAATTTCCTGAGAGAACTAAGGGTGTGTTTGGATGCACTATTAAATTGACTTGCAATATTGGTTAAACGAAGTGGAAATGACCAAATTGTGATATCTTCCACCCCCACTCACTTCGAGGTCTTTTTCTCCAAATTGCAATTGGGGTACATCCAATTTTGGGTTAAAAAGAACTTAGCTGCAGTGTTAGTGATGCTGCCTCACTATGAATACCAGGAGCCATCTTATTCTTTGGTCTTTATCATTTCGTTGTCTCGACTGTTTTTCTTTTGCAATATATTTAACTCATGCATTGATGCAGGAGCTTTCCAACCACATACGCCATCCTCCCTTGTTTTGACTAGATTTGGGACTTCTGTAAATTCTTGTTTTTTGAGGCTATTTCGATAATTTTCCTTTGATTGTTAGTTGTCAGTTGCGGAGATAAAATTTTTTTAGAGTTAGTTTTGATTAATTGAGGGCTAGTTGTGATTAGCATACTAATCATTAGAAGGACTCACCTTCCACTAATAGCAAATTGGATAAGTCCTTGGAAAAGATGCACACATCTTTTCTAAGGGTGAAGGCCTCTGTTTTAGTGATGCCTCCTTTGCCAATAGGGCTGGAGGAAGAAAATTTAATCTCTAATCTTGAAATGCTCATTTCTGTTTTTTTTTTTGGAGAAGCGACGAAGTATTATAAAACGAGAAAAGGGTTACAAAAGAGGGGGATTGACCTGCTGAGATAGCGGGCCAAAACACCTATGAAAATGAGAACGAAAACAAATTACAACTACTTAAATGCAGAACATGGGAGGCCCATTCCACTATAAGAAAATGGACTCTCTTGATAAGATACCCTATAGCATGGGATTCCCCTTTGAAGCATCTCCCATTACGTTCTTCCCAAACCGCCCACCACACTGCCGCTAGGGACATTTTCCAAACCAAAATTTTCTGCTTACCAAAATCTGCACCATGCCAGGCTTTAGGCAAGCAGCTAGAAGAACAGGGGAGAACCCATGGGATATTGAACCAAGAAAAAACCACTGACCAAATCTGATGAATAAGGGGCAGTGGATGAAAAGATGGTTCACTGATTTTGCTTCCGCCATGTAGCAAAGACAGATGTTAGGAATGCACATACCTCTTTTTCTTAAATTGTTTACTGTCAGCACCTTCCTGATACTAATGAGCCAGCTGAAGACCGCGATCTTTGGAGGAAGCCTGTATTTCTACAGTTGTTCAGACAAGGGATCTGCCGAGCGGAGGGAGATGTTGTATATACGGTTGTATAGAGATTTGACCGAGAAAATGCTCATTTCTGAATAAGCTATCAATCCCACTAGGCTGGAGAAAGAGAACACCTATACCACCTTAACATTCTTTAATATTTGTTAGAGGTATGTTTTGCCATCTTTCGGTTTTTATCAACTCTATAAAACCAATGCTGTTTTCTTTCTATATAATGATTTTAAGATGTGTCTCCTTTGTGATTTAAGAAGTTTAGATTTTATGGAGATACCATTCATCTTGGATTACTAGACGAGCTCATTATCATCATTGCCTTGTAATGCAACTTGATCAAGGAAGATGCTAATTGTACCGGATTGGATTTAACCACCCGCCCCCACACACACCCACACACACACACACACCCCACCACCACCACCACCACCAACAACAACAACAAGGCCTTACAATCCAATCTAAATAAGAAAGCACAACAACAACAGGTCCTTACAATCTGATCTAAATAAGAAAGCACTTAAATAAGAAAATTCTAACATAACTTCTTGCCTAATATAAAGATATGAAAGAAAAAGAAAAATTCTTAATATTGAGATTTGAAAGAAAAGGAAAGTAGAGATATTTCCTAGTGTAGAGATTTGAAAGAAAACGAAAGTAGAGAATCTAGAGATATTTTCTAATGTAGAGATTTAAGTGAAAAGGAAAGTAGGGGTGGGCTTCAAAGGGAATGTGGACATTTTCTCGTGCACTCATGCGGAGTGTGTATGTGTGGGATGTAGGGCGATTGCATTGTCTTGTCCCCACTAGTCGGGATCAGCTCTCAACACTGCCTGGTAGCAATGCACTGACCAATCCCTAGCTTGGGTAAGGGAGGGTTGGCGTCAACCAGTCAAAAGAACTCACCTGTAAGATGCCTCTTGACGAAAGTTGTTCTCCCTGCTCCTCCAAAAGTTGAAAAAACATAAACTGAAAATAAAAAAGAAAAGAGGGAGTGAAAACGCAGCAGAGAGAAGCTACAACTCCCCAGACACCAACAACTAATGTCTGTTTATTTTTAAGACAGCCCTCAAAGCCCCTCGTCAAAATGTCTGTATCCAATTAGCATCAAGAATTTGAACGAAAGATAAACAAATCTCCAAGGGAAAGACACACTATTTAGCCATGATATTGCATTCCGTGAGTCACATTCAAACACAATTGAACCGGGAGTGAACTCGACTGCCAATTTGCAAACTTGGAGGAGAGCTGCAGCTTCAGCATAATTTGAGTCTTTGATATCAATGGGCTGCAAGAGATCTGGTAGAATTCTACCACTGCAGTCATGAATAAGACCCCGAACACCCACCTGGCCTGGGTTTCTCCAAGAACAGCCATCAAAATTCTGTTCATGCAGTAGGATGCTTCCAAGAGACTGACTTCTTCATGACACAATCTCCCCTAATATCTAATGATGACCTCTTTCGAAGATGATTTAAGTAGGGTGTAAGAGATACACCTGAAACTTGACTGTACTCTAGCCCAGCCCACTGTCATACTAAAGATTTCCTTAAACTAGCAAGCATGGAAAATGGATTTACCTTCGAAAACTCTCCTGTTTCTTTTGAGACAAAACAACCATATAACTGCATATAATGACATCTTCCAAAGACACCTTCCATTTGAACCCAAAGCTGAAACCTCCCAACTATCCATCAACTCTTGGCTCGAAACAGGAATCCGTGCAATTCGGAAATTTGTGACAACATCTTCCGAAACGGTTCACAAAGTAATAATGAAGTAGAGATGATTAACTGTCCCATCTTGGTTGCGATAAGAATAGCACTGGTTTGGAAGATACACCCCTGTATGTTTCAGATTGTCAATAGTAGCATACCAACCAAACGAAAGCCCTTGTGCATTTATCCGTAGAATTCACCAAAAATTATGAGAGGGACTGAACTGGAAGTCGCCATTTGTTTCCAATATCCAACATTGTTTGTCGCTTCCAACCTGCTAAACAGTGTTATCAAAATTGTAAAATTGGGTGATTCGTATCATAATCATATCATACACCTGAGTTTCAAATCTTAAATAATTGTACGATAATCGTAGACTGTAAATGGGCCCAAATTACATTGAAAAATCGCAATATTTATTTGTGTATATATATATATATATATATTTTTCTTTCTTTCTACCCTTTTTGCCTATAAAATATGAAAAGAAGCTCATCCCTACTAAAAGTATCCTTATTTTGTCTTTTGAGAGGCATGGAGCCTCCAAAACAAAGACGTCAACTTTCAAGATATCTCAGCCCCAAAACAAAGAAATCAAGATATCTTTTTATTTAATGAATGGAATCGTATCTTGTTTAAGATACGATTGTATCTTTTCAAGATATCTTTTAAATGGTTCTACTTCTTGTATCTTTTTTAAGATAAATTTCTTGAAAGACAACAAAAGCAAAGGAAAAGGACTAGAATCCTTTACTTTTTTCTTTTTGAAAGGTGATAATATTATTAAGGCCAAAGGCCGGGGAAAAAAACAGAAAACAGAACAAAAGAAACAAAAATACAGACAAAAACAAACAAAACACCCTCAGGAAGCCCACTCCCTGACATACAAGGCCACCCTCGTAGAAACCCCCAAAGCAAAACCTCTTTGATTACAGAGGCAATGATCATACCTCTCCAACCAAATGGCTCAAAAGACAGCCATCAGCCCAAGAACCCCCAAAGCAGAAACTCTTCGATTACAGAGGCAATGATCATACCTCTCCAACCAAATGGCTCAAAAGACAGCCATCAGCCCAAGCCTCCATCTCTTTCTACCAAGCGAACCTCCCCCTCCATCATGCCAAGCCTTGAGCAGATCGATGACCAAACTGGGCATCACCCAACTAACATTGGCTAACCTAAGGATGCTTGACCAGGCAATCTGAGAGGAGCAGTGGATGCACAGATGGTCCACTGATTCCTTGGCACTTAAACACACCGGGCAGGCGTTGGGCAATATGAAGGATCATTTCTGCAAATTATCTATGTATGGTTAGGATCCTGTTTCTTCTGGCAAGCCAAATGAAAGCAGTGACTTTCAGAGGAGCTCTATATACCTAGATGTGGGCAGTATGGCTCAAACAACCAACAACAGAGGATGAGGAGAACTCTGAATAAAAGAGACTGCATCGAAAGAGCTCCATTTTCGGAACGTCTCCAAACCAGCGAGTCCTCCCCTGGAACAGGCTCTAAACCCTGCAACAAAGACAGCAGGGGCACTAAATCGCAAACCTTGGAATCGCGCAAATCCCTTCTACATGGTATGTATACCGTATAAATGTTCTTATTGATAATATCATGGTATGTATTACTTTTCTTTGTGCATGTTGATCGGAAGCGGATGATTGATGAATTTTAATTTTTTCTGCTTTATTTTTATTTTTTCAGATTTTATTTTTTATATTTTTTTTAAGAAATCAGATTTATTTATGTATTTTTTTACAATCTAAGATATGATATGATTCGACCCATTTTAAGATTTGCATATAATAATGATTTTGGCAACATTGATGCTGAATATATACCTGGCTTAAGGCAGCCCACCGAACTATCAAATTCACCATCCTTGAGATCGCAGGAGAAAGAGGAGGCGCCACACTATCTTGCCCCCTAACCTATGATAGAGGCAAGTTGTGAGAGCATCTGTATTAACTGCAATGTTGGACAAGTCTTTACACAAATCCACTAGGGGCAATTCGGCACACCGGGGGTATCCTGCCAAAATCTCATTCTATCCCCATTCTTGATCCTGAAACGCAGATTGGAAGAGCAGAAGGATTGAACCCAGGAGATTGCTCTCCAAACAGTGGATCCCAATTTTGCTGAAGCTATATTAATATCCCAACCATTATTGCTCAATCGATACTTCAAACTATTAAAATGTTTCTCAACAACGAGGTCTCTCTGCTTCCCATCGTCCACCATCATTTCCCCACGTCCCAGTGACTGACCAGCATGTGCACTGTCCACCAAGAAAAATGAAATTTATGGGCACCCTCCCAGTTATTGTATAAGACCCGTATAACAATTGCTTCAGTTCTTGTCACAACCTTCACCAAGCATCTTAGAACGGAGAGGAGATGCACCCTGAGATGCAAGCGTAGATTTGATAAGCTCCATTTTTTCCACCAAGGGAGAGAAATCTGATCTTCCAAATAGCCAGCCTGCTCTTTAGAATACCACTCCACTAGAGGATCCCAAAATTCTTCACGTGCTCTCCTGATACAAACAGGAATATGAAGATGCACCGAAGGAAGATCAACGACTCTACAACCAATTAACAAAGTGAAAACAATCACTTCCTCCCCATATTGATCCTGGCAGAACTACTATTCATGAGGTTTGCTTTCAGCCATGTCACCACCTCAAAGATAACAAAGATATACCTAAATATACCTACTTCAACTGAGGACCCATCTCCAAAAAATTGAGTATGATTAGCATGCTGAACTAACAAGACCCCCACCCAATCATTACCCAAGACCATGCCTTTCAGCACCCCCACCTCAACTGCCTTTTTTGAGTAAGTAGCCAAAGTTTCAGCTGCAACTGAAAAAGGAAGGGGGGGGAGGGGGGGATAATGGGTCACCTTGGTAGATACCACCAGTGTTCGATATTATTAGTATCGCAGTCCAGTGATACGAAACACTCAGAAAGATACTAAAAAATTGAAAAAAATTACAGAATATTTTGTATTGATCGATATATTGATAAATATAGCATAATATCACCAAATATCGTTCGATATTATGAGATATCAACGATATTACAACTCGGGGATGTTGGGATAGCATCATTATCCGAAAAAAATGAAAAAAAAAAAAAGAAAAGAAAAAAGAAAAACTTTCAATAGGTAGATTCGGTACCTGTAGAGGAGATCGCTTCCATATTTGAAGGGCCATTCGAATCGAAGCAACAAAATCTCTGATTTGGGAGAGATTCGGGCAAAATCCGTCGAAATTGAGAGAAATCACGAAATCCAGAGAAATCCTCGGCGAAATTCGGAGAAATCCTTGGCGAAATCCGAAGAAATCCTCGGCCAAATCATAGATTTGGGAGAGATTTCAGGGTTCCGGAACGTCGGAACCCTCTCTCCTTCGGAAAAAAAGGGCCCTAGCCCTTATTACGAGAATCGGATGGGTTGGTGTATCGCACACCACCGACCTGGATGGTGTGTTGACGTCACCAAGTTCTGTGGGTCCCATCATGAGGTATATGTTATATCCAAACCGTTCGTCCATTTGGCAAGCTTGTCGTGTAGCTTGAACCAAAATATAAGACAGATCCAAAGATCAAGTGGACCACACTGAAATAGGCAATGAGAGATTGAACGTCTACCATTGAAACCCATTTGAGGGTCACAGAAGTTTTGGATCAATATGATATTTGTTTCTCCTCTTCATCCAGGTCTGTGTGACCTCATGAACAGATTGGATGGAAAATGAACATTATGGTGGGCCCTATAAATGGTTTTATAGTGAGAATCATTATCCCACTTCTATTTGTGGTGTGGTCTACTTGAGCTTTAGATATGACTCATTTTTGGGCTCATGATCTAAAATAATCTCTCCAAATGGATGAATGGTGTGGATATAATAAATACATTATTTTGGAGCCTATGTAACTTTGATATCCTTTGAATTGTTTGGACAACTGGAGCCCGACCAGCGTGAACGCTCATCTTCGCACAACACGTACCCACACCCGCCAAGTCACTGAAGTGTGGTACACCAGCCAATCCATACCGTCCATTCATTTTCAAGGGTAATCTTAAGGCATGATCCCAAAAAGGAGACATGTAAGGCTCAAGTGTACCGCACCACATAAATCGTGGTGGCAATGATGTCCATCATTGAAGCTCCTTAAGGCCCACCATGATGTTTATTTGCCATCCAATCTATTCATAAGGTTTGACAAACTTGGATGGGAAAACATAAACATTAGCTTGATCCAAAAAATTAGTAGCTCCACAAAAATTTAATGGTGGTCATTCAATAACCAGTATTTTGTGTGTTGTGGTCCACCCTAGATTTGGATCTGCCTTAATTTTTGGCCCATGCCATAAAATGATACGTTAAAATGAATTGATGGTGTTGATACACCATCTTATGTCAAGGTAACCCCATGGTCATGGTCCCATTCAAGTTGTTGGTTGCTTGGATACCTCGATGTATGTATTGCATATCAATCGTCGTCCATCTACTTGGACTGCGTATTTTATGGCATGGTCCCAAAAATGAAACAGATATAAGTTTCAAGTGAATCACACTATAAGAAACAGTCGTCATTGATCCCCCACCGTTGAAAACTTTCTAAGGTCCACTGTTACCATCCAACCTGTTGATAAGTTCACACGGACTTGGTTGAAAGGAAAAAACAAATATCAACTTGATCCAAAAAAAAAATTGTGGCCCACAATTTTTAATGATCAATAACCACTATTTTGTGTGGAGTGGTCCACATCTACCTAAATTTTTTATGTCTCATTTTTTAGGCCAATCCCTAAAATCAGGTTGCAAAACAAATGGATGATACCGATGTGCCGTGCATGCATCGAGGTGGGCCCTATTGTTTTCGATGGTAGCATTAATTGATCAGAGCCTCTTGCGGCTCCAAGAAGTTTTTGATGGTAGCATCAATTTCAACTGTTTTCACTTGCGTAGTCCACATAAGTTTGAATGAATGAAATAAAAACAATTATCAGCTTGATCCAAAACTTTTGTGGCCTACTAATGGTCGATCACCATTGTTTCTTATTGTATGGTCCCCTTGATTATTGGATTTGCTTCATTTTTTGGATAATGTCCTAAAATGATATGGGAAAATGGATGGACGGGGTAGATATTGAATACAAACATCATTGATAGGTATGTTTTCTAATTTCTACTACATCTTTTGCTTTTGAATGCATTAGTTATGTTTTCATACATATCTTTATACATTTATAAATGTTATGTTTCATATTTGAATATAGTTTACCTTAGCTCAATTAGATAATGCATAACTTAGGACTAGAGCTGGGCATCGGACCGAGTCGGACCGGATTGGGTCCAACTCGATTCGGTCCGAAATATATATGGGCTTATCCGAACTCGATCTGATCCGGGACCGGGTTCGGGACATCTGACCCGAACCGATCCGATGTGCGGTTGGCTTGACCTGAACCGAGTCCGACTCGGTCAGGGAAACCGAGTCGGATTGGATTAGGTATAGTTCGGGTCAAGTTGGATTTGTGGGTCTTTTTTTTTTTTTTTTTCAAATGCTCTAAAATGATTGCGAAAAATGAATAAACGGTGTGGATATAATAAATACATTATTGTGGGGCCCATATAAACTTGATCTCATTTGAGCCGTTCGTACAACTCGGAGCTCGAGGCGCGTCTCCGCTCCTCTTTGCACGACACGTATCTACAGCTGTAACCTGCCGTAGTTGTGTTGGGAAACGGATTGGCTACACGCTACTCCCCCGCCACCAACCCCGTGGCTGATGGTCGGTGCTCTGTGGGCCCTACCATGATGTACGTGTTTTATCCATTCCGTTCATCTATTTTTAAAGATCATTTTAGGGCTTTATCCCAAAAATTAGAGGTATAAAAATCTCCAGTGGTCCACACCACATGAAAACAATAGTGATTGGAAATTCACCATTAAAATCCTCCCAAGCCCACTGTACTGTTTATTTAATTATTTGACATCCAATCTGTTGATTAGGTCATACAGGCCCAGATGAAGGGAAAAAACAAAAATCAGCTTGATCCCAAACTTATATAGCCACCAAAATATTTTTAATGGTCGACGCTCATTCAACACTGTTTCCTGTAATGTGGTTCATTTGAGATTAGGATATATCTCATTTTTGGTCTCACACTGTAAAATTATCTGTAAAAATAGATGGACGGCATGGATGAAACACATACATCATGGTGGGGCCCACAGAGCACTGACCACCAGCCACGACACGTCTCTGCACGACAGACTACAACTGTATCTACACAGATACACCGTGCATGTAGATATATATCGTACCGAGTAAACTCAGTTGGGCCCACATTGAATGTATGTGGTCTATCCACGCCGTCCATCCGTTTTTACACCTCATTTAAGGGGTTGGGCCCAAAATTGAAGCATACAAAAGGCTCAAGTGTATCATAGCACAAGAAACAATGGGAATAATGATTTCCACCGTTGAAACCCTGCTAGGCCCCACAGTGATTTTTATTTGTAATCTAACCTGTTCATTAGATCATACCGACATGGATGAAGGGAAAATAAAAATTTAAGCTTGATCCAAAACTTCTGTGACCCCCAAGAAATTTTCAATGGTAGACTTTCAATTCACACTGTTTCCCACGGTGTGGTTCATTTGAGATTTGGATATGCTTCGTTTTTGGGCTTAAGCCCTAAAATTATCCTATAAAATGAATGGAAGGAGTGGATAAAATATATAAATCACGGCGGACCCCACAGAGTTCACTCAGTACACTCAGCGCATTCGGTTACTCAGTACCCCACAGAGTTTACTCAGTACGCTCAGCGCATCTAGTTACTCAGTTACGCAGAACTTATCGTATTGAGTAAATTCTGTTAGGGCCCACTGTGAATGCATGTGGTTTATCCACGCTGTCCATTCGTTTTTTCATATCATTTTAGTGGTTGAACTCAAAATTGATGGATATCCAAAGCTCAAGTAGACCATACCACAGCAAAAAGTATAATATAAATATATGTGTTAAAAATGCATAAAAATCACTCCGGATCAGATTCATTCGGTTTGGGTTTCGGTTCGGTTTGGTCGGATTTGCTGTTTACCCGAATCCGATCCGAGTACTGTTTGGATTTGCCCGGTCGTACTCGAACCTAACCGATCCAGGCCATCTGTTCTGTTCGAATCGTGTCGGATCGGGTCCATTTTGCACGCCTATACTTAGGACCCTATACAAAAGAAATTCATTATGTGCAATTCTTTTTTGGGATTTTATGATTTAAAAGTGTGTATTAAAGTCTTTTTAAATAATTCCTGAAGTTTCATAAAAAAATTCAACCATTTTGCCGATGTTTCCCCATGTTTTCTAAAAAGCGCGATAAATTATGCGATACAAATGATATATCTCATGCAATAACTGATAAGTGTCTGTATCCCAAGGTTGCGATACATTGCGCGATACCGATATTTCGAACATTAGATACCACCACTCTTTGCTTTGTAGCAGTGTTAGCAAAGTCGCACGATTTACGATATGAATTGTACGATTCATATCGTACACCCAAATCACAAATCCCAAATAATCGTTCGAATCATATCGAATCGTACGATAATTGTAGATTACATAAATAGGCCTAAAAAGTACTTAAAAATTATTATTATTGTTATTTTTTAAATTTTTTATTCAAAATTTATTCTTTCTTTATACCCTTTTGCTCATAAAACATGAAAAAGGCCTCACCTATTAAATATATCCTCATTTTTTCTTTAGAGGAGAGAGTGGCAAGAGGAGATTTGGGGATTTTGATATTCAAAAACCCAAAACGAAGAAATCAAGACACTATTCACAATGGAATTGAATGCCATTTTTTCTAACATGATTCTATACTTAAGAAATGTATAAAAGAACAAAATTATTAAAGGACTCTTGTATGTTTTTTAAGGTAAATTTTTCGAACGACAACAAAAGAAAACGAAGGAAAAAGACAATAATCATTTAATATCATGATATGTATATATACCACATACGTTTTCTCAATTGATAATGTCATGATATGTATTACTTTTTTCGTACAAGTTGATGGGAAATGGATGATTAATGATTTTTAATATTTTCTGATGTATATTTTTTCATTTGCTTTTTATATGTATATTTTAAAATCAGAAAAATCTTACGGTTTACGATACGATATGCGATTCGATACGATTAAACCCCTTTTATGATTTGCAATATGATAACGATTTTGACAACATTGCTTTGAAGAAACCTTTGGGACTATTGTTAATATGGATACAAAAACACATGGATATCATTTAGCCTTCAGTCTATCGCCTCCATTTTCTCCTGAAACCCATTCGATCAACAGATTAACAAGGCAATTCCAATCGATGCCATCATGCATGCTTTCCAAATCACCCTCAAAAGAATCCTCTTGCCATTTCTTCATAAATTCATCCACCAATTCATCAGCAAAACACAGGCTATCCAAGACTGATCTACCAGTGATACAAGCACTTTCAGTCAAGGAAATCACTCTATTGATAACCTTTTTCAAACACGCCGTTGAGACCTTTGAAATCAACTTGTATATACTGCCAATCGGTCTACTCAGTCGGAAAATGATGATTATCTTACCCTCAGCTTTCTTTTGAATTAGAGAGACAAAAGAAGACCCCAGGCCTTGATCAATAACAACTCTTTTGGTGGAACCAAGTACATAGCCATCAAATCCCCTTCAACCACCTTCGAAAACATTGGAAAGAATAACAATGGGAAGTAATCTGAGTCAAAAACTGCAGCTTCAACCTTTAATGTTGCCCATGGCCCACTGTAAGGCCCAACATGTGCTATTTTGGGATGTTTATGGCGAGATTTAGGGCCTAAATGTTAGAGATCACATTTTCCATTTGTGAAAGATAATGGGGTTGATGTGAAAAATATGATTGAAGATTTTGAGAGTATTTAGTAGATTCAATTTTACTATTTTAGGCAGAATCTTTGTTAATGCGATTTTTATTATCTTAAATAAATTATAGATTGATTTGAAATCGATCTAATATTTGGCAGGATTTTCATTAAAGATTCATAGGAATTGTATTTGGGGTCTCTATAGAGAAGGGGTGGTGTAAGAGAGGCATGTCACATTTTCTAAGTTTGTGAGTCTTCTCAAGCAATGTTTATTGTATCGGTATCTCATTACGTATCGCACCCTTGGAATACAGATATGTATCGGTTATCGCAGGGGATATATTGTTTGCGTCGGGTAATGTATCGCACTTTTTGGGAAACATGGGGAAACATTGGGAAATTGGTTGAATTTTTCAATGAAACTTTAGGGATTGTTTAAAAAGACCTTAATACACTTTTAAATCATAACATCACAAAAAAGTGCATATAATAGGTTTCCTTTCTATAGGGTCCTAATCTATGCGCTATCTCACTGAACTGATGTAACTATATTCAAAGTGAATTCATAACAATTATAAATGCTCAAAAATTGCAGCCAATTGACCGCTGGTAGAAACTAATTTTCAATTTTTTTGTTTTAATAATCTTTAATTAAAAATATTATTTAGTTTTGAAAAATATAGAAAAATACATTAACTAGTAGATCATGCCTCATACATGTTTGATTTCATGTTTGAAGTGTAAGATTGCAACGAATTTGGAAGATTTTGAATTATCCTCAATTTCCCCCAAATCGGAACTACCCTCAAATCTCGAGATCCGAGTGAATGTGATGATCATTTCATCAAACACTCCTAAATACTTTGAAATTAGATTCAATCGACTATTGTTAGAAGTGAAATTTCAAACAGAAAATTGTATTTTTATAAATTTTTAATGAACAATTATTATTATTATTTTTTTCTGAAATTTGACAAGAACTTAATAAATCAGTAGATCAGGCCTCATGCATGTTTGATTTCATGTTTGGAGTGCAAGGTTGCGAGTAATTTGGGAGAAATTGGAGGAATTTCGAAATTTTGCCAATTTCCCCTAAATTAGGCCACCGCCATCAAATTTCAAAATCAAAGGTTGAAATCCTTGATTTTTCATGCAAAACATGAAGAATCAAGGGTTTCTTATGATTTTACACTTATTTTATATGATATAAAAAAAAAAAAGGAATCAAAACACAAAATACCCACATTTTGAGAAACAACAAAAAATGCGAGAAAATCTTGATTCTGATTTCAAATGTAGGTTTTTCCCCCAAATCCACGCAAAGGATGGACCAAAATCCACTTACAAACAGGTTAGAAGAGAGAAAATTGAAGAAAAATGTGTAAAAAATCAAATTTTGGGGCGTTTTGGGAAGTTCCCTTGTGGTTCTTAGAATGTATTGATGATATCTGTCAATATTGACAAGTATCATCAATACCAATAAATTTTGTAAAGGGAAAAGTTGCGATCACAAGATATCGTTGTTACATCGCGTGATACGGAGGATTATTTCATTTCCAGTTGTACTCCAGGGATGTTTCGTATCCCTGGAGTGCAATATTGGCCGATATATCGGTTGATATTATCAATACTGCATACATTGTTCTCAAGCATTGTAAGAGAAGTTTTGAATATTGATAAAGTTATTTCTCTCTTTCTATTTAATATTCCTTGTGAGTGTATACGTGTTCGTATCTTTGCGATTCTGGTGTCAAGATTTCATTGACTTGATAACTAGGTTGCACCATTTTGGTATCAGAGTGGTTAATTGTTGGAAGATTCTTTATTTTACATCATCTCTTGATGGCTTTAAAGGGGGTGACGCATGAAGAGTTTGCATATGCAATCCAATTGATTCATGCATTAACAGAGCAAGTAGAGACCAACTCACACATACGGTAAGCAATCTCACTAATCAAGTGCGTGAGCTTTGGCGTGGAGGGAATTTGGAGACTAAAGTTGGAGCATGTGAGCACGTGGGAGAAGGTCCCTACCAAGGTCCTAACTAACATCAGGTAGCCCCACTTTGTGAAGACACCAATGATCGAATCTTTCGATTGTTGGAATGCAGCAAAGAGCCTATAATTAAGGTAGAAATTTTGGAATTCAATGGTCATTTGCAACGTTGACGACTTCATCAGCTGGCTAAGTAAGGCAGAAAATGTGTTCGAGTATAAAGAAATCATGGATAATTGGAAGGTTAAGTCAGTAGCTATGAAAGCCATGGGTTAGCATGGCAAGAAGATTTCTAAGTTAAATAAATTTGCCAGGGTAGAGTAAATTCTTGGGAAAGATGAAAAAAAGTTAAAAATGAAGTTCCTAACCGTGACTAATGCTCGTAACCTCTTCAAAGATGTCACAATCTACGCCAAAGAAACAAATCGGTAAATAAATACACCGAGGAGTTCCATACATTGGCATCATGGGAAGGGTTTCGTGAGTATGAAGACGAAAAGATTTCGAGCTATGTTAATGGTCTAAATCTGGATTTAAAAATAACTTGGTTTTAAAAAATGTATTTGAAATGTCCGATGCATACACACTTGCATTAAAAGCTTAAGAGACACTTAGTTTGGGACTTGGAGATGATTTGGGTCCCCACAAGGACCGTCGTCAATGATGAAGTAGCATGCTAACTTCCCATGTAAGGCCAACACAAGGCCTCCTAGAGGTCGAGGGACAATGGCCTAATGTTCAACAATGAAATCAAACTTTATCTTGGGGTAGGTGGTTATAGATGAGGGTTAGTGCACTCAAGATGGGGCAAAACAACACTCCTTTTACATTTTTTAAGTGTGGGCAACTGGGACAATTTTCTTTTCACTGTCTTAAACATTACTCCACAATTATAATAAACTTGGCCAAGGAAGGAGAATATCTTGAAGACACCTTTGACCGCATGCAAATGAAAACTGAAGACGACAGAATATGACAAATATGCATATGAGGATGGGGCGCATGTTGGGGAAGATTTAACAGATGTGTATGGTGATAGGAGAGACTAATTGGTTATCCAACAAACTATGCCATCAATGTTTCGATTGATTGATGAGGGGAGATGTTGTGACACTATCTTCCGCATCACTTGCATGTTTGGTGGGAAGATATGCACGATTTTGAGGGGATTAATGAGAGCATTGTTTCACAAAAATTAGTGAATGAATTAAATCTCAAAGAACATAAGCATTCACGTCCATACTAGATTCATTGGTTTAAGAGAGGGGGAAGAAGTTTTTTGGTAACTCTAGGTGCTTAGTTTCATTCTCTATTGATTTACGTATAAGGATGATGTGTGGTGTGAAATGATCCCTATGTATGCATACTACATTTTGTTAGGGAGGCCGTTGTTGTGGGACCAAGATATGGTGCATTTGACTCTGGCTAACACCTATTCCTTCACCAAGGATAATGTTAATACCACATTGCACCCAATCAAACATGTTCCAACACCTAAATCTGATGAAGATGAAGGTAAAAAATCACTCCAAGAGGTACTTCATAAATTCAAATGCTTGGTGCCTGAAGAACTCTTAGTTGAACTTCCTCTTATGAGGACTATTAACACTATATTGATTTAGTTTTAGTTTCGAGTCTACTGAATCTTACACATTGCCGAATAAGTTCAGCTGAACATGTCAAGTTTCATAGACAAGTTATACTGAGTTGCTACAAGGGGTTTAATTCGGGAAAGCATGTCACTATGTATTGTTTTTGCATTATTAACCTCTAAAAGAGATGGATCTTTGAGGACGTGTGTGGTCATTTATGTGATCAATTGGATTACTATCAAGTGCCGGTTTCATATTCCTTACTTGGACGATATGTTGCACATGTTGTTTGAGGTTTAAAAAAATCAACATAAGGAGCGAATATCATCAAATTCATATTTGGCTTGGTGATGTAGGTCAGCCTAATCCAACTTTAAATGAGCATGGTATTTGAAAGGGGCAGATTCATGCAATCTTAAAAAACAAATAAAATATCAGCCTGCCTTGTACATCATAAACACAAGAAAGAAATAAGGTTAATATAGTATTGATTAGGGCCATCCATCACAAACACGAGGTATTGAATCTTAAAATCTGAATTTAGCTGGATCCGGCGAAAGATAGAACTTTCGTCTTATAATAGGCTCGTCTAACGATCCAAGTGGATTTTCTAATCCAGAAAAATAGGAATTTCTTGGATTGGGAAATCTGGAAAATTCATAAAAGAACTTCAAATTTTGATTTGGGTGATGGGTTTTATGTGGGGATGAAAATCTTTTGAGATCTAATGATTTAGATAAAAAAGAAACAAGAATTGGCTTCTAGATCTAAAGATTTTAGGAGAAAAAGAAGAGAATGAGGTTAAAGAAAAGAGTACCTTGAGAAAAGAGAGAAGGAGAAAGAAGTAGAGGATGAGAAATCGTTTACTTGGGCCTCATGCCCTCTTCCAATCACTGGAAGTCGAAGACGAAATCGTCAGAAGCAAAAAGCTCTCTTTTTTTTTTTTCATAAACATAACATAACATAACATAACATGCTATAGGTTTAGGGCCATGCTATAGGTTTAGGGCAATCCTTATAAATTCGTAATTACATGAAATTATCATAATACCCCTACAAAAAAAAGTTTTAAAAAAAAGAAATTCGCACAAAATTATGCGTAAATTGTCTCAAAACTTAAATAAATCAAATGTTCATAGACTAAATGCAGATTTAAGATGCCCAATGGGCCTCGATGATAGCGCCGTGAAGGTGGCGTAATGAAGGTGGGCCGTGATGATCCAACGGTTCGATCACACCATCCTCGCAATCCAACGATCCAAATGTCTCCTCTAAGCAACTTACACATGTCACAAACACATGTGTAAGGTCTTCAACCTCTAGAGATCCGATCCGTATCCGTCATCTAACTACATTGACACGGGTCACGCACACCTCTTGCGTTGATATACTTTGAATGACCTGGTGTCCGCATCAACTCCCATCGGTTGAGAAGATCTCGACTCCGGCGAGATAAAACTCTTGTGCTTTTCTAACAAATCTGGATCTAGTCGCTGCAATTCTGCTTCCATCAACCATATACAGTTGGATGATGGTTTGTTCTTCCAGTTCACTAAGTACCTCTGAAATTCACCGTCCTGAGTGGAAACAATTTGCTCATCCACAATTCCTTCAATTTCTTCTCTTATCTCAGGTATAGTAGGCATAGGTGGTGTAGGTTGGGAAGAAAATTCAGAAATTGGCCAATGGTTTGGAACAAAATTAGGGTCAATGGGATGGCTTGAACAAGGCATTAGATCCTCCACATTGAATGTTGAACTAATCCCCATGCGAGGTGGAAGATCTATCACATACGCATTAGACCCAATCTTTTTCAGAATCTTAAATGGTCCAGCACTGCGTGCTTGTAACTTCTTAATAGTACCTTGTGGGAACTGTTCTGGCCTCATCCTAATCATTACATAATCACCCTCATTAAATTCTTGAATTCTATGATGTAAGTTAGCTGAAATTTTGTATTGTTCATTACTAGCATTTATCCGCCTCCTAATCTCTGCATGCAACTCATGAATATGATGGGAAAATGCATTGGCTGACTCTGAGGTCTTTTGGGTGATTGCTATAGGTAACAAATCTATGGGTAGTCTAGGTTTATAACCACTAACAATCTCGAATGGACTCATACCTGTAGACTTATTAACTGAACTATTATATGCAAACTCGGCGACTGACAGGATTAAGTCCCAAGTTTTAATGTGTTCACCCACCAAACATTGTAGTAGATTTCCAAGACTTCGATTCACAACCTCAGTTTGGCCATCAGTTTGAGGATGGTAGGCAGATGAGAACTGGAGTCTCGTACCCATATATGCCATAATGTCTTCCAAAAATAATTAGTAAACCGGACATCCCTGTCAGACACTATGGTCTTAGGCAAACCATGTAACTGAACTATCCCCCTCAAAGAAAATCTTAGCTATGTTGGACGCATCTGAAGTTTTAGAACAAGGGATAAAGTGAGCCATTTTTGAAAAATGGTCCACGACCACCAAAATGGAATCGTGCTTTTTAAATGTCTTGGGAAGTCCAAGCACGAAATCCATACTAATGTCTTGCCACGGTGCGTGTGGCACTGACAATGGCATGTAGAATCCAGTATTCTGCTTCTGTTTTGCTAGTTGATATGTTCGACATTGCCCTAAAATTTTGGCTACGTCTCGCTTGAGACTTGGCCAATAAAATCGATCCTCCACTAGGGCGATGGTCTTATCTCGACCAAAATGGCCATCAATACCTCCAGCATGAAGCTCCCAAACAAGGAAATCTCTTAGGGAAGTGCGGGGCATACAAAGTCGGTCTCCTTTGAAAAGGAAACCATCTTTCAGCACGAACTCACCCGAACTATGCTCGGCACCTAAGAGTGACACGTATGTTTTCCCAAAATCTGGACACATGGGATACTCGTCTTTCAATTGCTCAAACCAGACAACTTCTCCACTCAAGGAGTTGAGCAATGTCACTGATGCAGGACAATTAACCACTTGCTCTAAAAGGTCGAACTGTTAGAGTATGGCGAATTAATCCCTTTATCTCATAGCCCAGGCCCCACATCCATGGGTTTTAGGACCTCGGCCGAACCCCCTTCGTGGGCCCCAAATCACATGGGCCGCCCACCCCGAGTGTGTCCCCGTATCCCACGGGCTACCCCACTCGAGCCCGGTGTGAAATGCGCATTAATCACCCCTGGTAAGGAGTCTCGAACACGAGACCTCCTCCGTGGGCTGCACCCACCCCGAGTGTGCCCCTGCATCCCACAAGCGACCCCACCCGAGCCCAGTGTGAAAATGCCCCTGCATTAGTCACTCTCCTACTAAGGGCATCGGCTGGTTTGTTTTCGATCCCGGCTTTATGTTTCAGGACAAATGAATATTCCTGAAGAAACGTTGCTCACTTGGCATGCCTTGGGTTAAGCTTCTTTTGGGAATTCAAATACCTCAAAGCCTCATGATTAGAAAACAAGACAAATTTTTGCAGTAGAAGATAATGACGCCAATGATATAGCGACTGCACTACCGCATAAAATTCTTTGTCATAGGTGGAATACTTTTGTTTTGCTTCATTCAGTTTCTCGCTGAAATAGGCAACTGGATGACCCTCTTGGCTTAGTACTCCTATACCTACGCCTAAAGCATTACACGCTACTTCAAAGACTTTAGAAAATTTTGGAAGACGCATGACAGAAGCTTTTATTATCTTGCCCTTAATATCTTTGAATGTCTTAGCTGCGGCCTTAGACCATATGAACTCTCCCTTTTTAATACAATCAGTAATGGGAGCCATAATAGTGCTAAACCCTCGAATGAACCGACAATAAAATGTGGCTAAGTCATGAAAGCTTCTCACTTCATGTATGTTCCGTGGTTCATGCCAGTCAACTATGGCCTTGACTTTTTCTGGATCTGCTCGCATCCCTACAGACGACATTATGAACCCTAAGAAGACAACCCTATCAGACAGGAACGAAAATTTCTTAAGGTTCGCACATAACCTCTCCGCCCTCAGGACACTACAGACCTGCCTCAAGTGGTTGAGATGCAGCTCTTCAGTGGTACTATATATGAGTATGTCATCAAAATAAACCACTAAGAACTTCCCCATAAAGGGTCTCAAAACCTGGGTCATCACACGCATAAAAGTACTGGGTGCATTAGTCAAACCAAAGGGCATGATCAACCACTCATACAACCCATCCTTCGTTTTGAAGGCTGTCTTCCACTCATCTCTAGGGTGTATGCGTATTTGGTGATACCCGCTCTTGAGGTCTATCTTGGAAAAAATGGTGGATCTGGCCATCATGTCTAACATATCATCAAGCCTCGGTATTGGAAATCGATACTTGATCGTGATCTTATTAATGGCCCTACTGTCCACACACATCCGCCACGTACCATCTTTCTTAGGTGTTAATAGTGCTAGTACGACACATAGACTCATGCTCTCACGGATGAAACCTTTTCGCATGAGCTCATTTACATGTCTATGCAACTCTGCATGCTCTGAAGGGTTCATCCTATAATGAGGAAGGTTCGGTAAAGTAGACCCCGGGACAAGATCAATGGCATGCTGGATGTCCCGCATAGGTGGAAGCTCATTCGGTAAATCCTTATGGAATACATCACTGTACTCCTCAAGAACTGAAGTCACCTCAGGGGGTAACTCTACATGAACCTCGGGTGTAACTTCCCTAGCCATTAGGGCGTACGCCGTCGAATCATCCCGTCTCTTTCTCAAACTCTTTTGCATTTATGATATGTAGAGACTTCGGAATAGATTTCCTCACATCCTTCCTTGACTCACTCGTTTTCACATCCCTAGCCTTGTCCGTGTGGCTCTTGGGTGGCAACGGATTAATCTTGATTTTCTTGCCCTCATGCGTGAATGTATACACGTTCGAGCGACAAAAAATCGTGACATCTTTATCGTATAACCACGGCCTCCCTAGAATGATGTGACCTACATCCATAGGTAAAACATCACACCACAACATGTCTTGATATGAACCGATTTGGATGGGGACTAAATACTGCTGGGACATAGGCATAGAAGACGTGTCAACCTAATAAACCTTGTAGGGTTGAGGGTGAGGGATGGGCTTCAAACCCAAACGAGTGACTGTGCTAGCTGAGACCACGTTGGTGCAACTACCACTATCCACGATGACTTCGCAATTTTTGTCACCGCTCTTGATAAACGTGTAGAAAATTGTGCTTCTGCGCCAATCATCACTCTCTTTGGCCTGCGCTAAAGCACATCTAACTACAACTTGTGGTGCAGTCTCTCGTTCTTCTTCAGAATCACTAGCACCTATCTCTGGGTGATATTCCTCAACTTCATAATCACCCATGTCATCCGCATTTTCATTTGACTCGTTTATGACTAAGGCTTTCCCGCGAGTCTTTTCCGTGCACTGGTATGCGAAATGACCTGTACCTCTGCACTCATAACATCTCAAGTGACTACTACTGCCAGGATTGGCACCAAGGACACCTTTGCCCTTATCATCCTTAGGCTTAGGCCGTGCACTAGCTTGCACCCTAGGCTGACTTCCAATGTTAGGTTTGGTTCTCTGAAAACCAGATCTAACAGTAGAGTCTCGGGACTCAAAGCGCCTCGTGACAGGAGACTTTAGGTAAAGCTCTTAACTCCTGTAAAACTTGGTAAGCCTAATCCAAGTCAATCACTGCATGGGTCATTAGCTCACGCTGTAGATTCATGCGAAGACCCACCTTGAAACGCGCCAGCGTCACTAAGGGATCCTCCTGAATATCACACTGCATCATATACTCCTCAAATTTTGTGATGTAATCTGCAATCGACATAGATCCTTGGCCTAATGCTTGCCACTGATTTAGGAGCTTTTGACGGTAAGAGAGGAAGATATTTTTCCTTTAATAACTCCATCTCTACCCAATGCGCGACTGAGACACCTCCTGATCTCTCGATCCTACGCTCCGTATTTGTCCAAAATAATTTAGCTTGACCCACAAGTTTCATTTTCGCAAACCGCACCTGTCGGTTCTCAAACATCTCATACCATTCGAAATAATGGTCCATGTCTGCTAACCAATTAAGGAATAATTTTGGATTAAGACGCCCATCAAAACTAGGAGCATCTACTTTAACACTCTTTAAGACCCTCTCATCGACATCATAACGGTCTTGATACTCAACAGCGGGCTGCGGATTTTGCGCCCCTCCACGTCTTACCCCTTGGCCACGTGCTCCACGATCTCTACCATGATTTTCTACCCGTTCCTCAACTACTCTTACGTGAGACTGTTCATCCCCGCCAATGTCAGAGATTTCTCTTAGGGACGCTTCTATTTGATCTACATAAGTATTCGTGTTCCTAGATTGCGCCTCAATGGTGCCCAAACGTTGGTTGATCATGTTCATCATCTCGGTCAACTGTTCCATATTGAAAATCGGGTGTAGACCAAATCCTCTACCAGTTTGAGTGGGCATATACAATAAGACTCAACTTAGGTTTCCTAAAACACGACTCTAAGAGATTATTTTGACACAAGACTATAAACACCGGTGATCCTAACCTTTAGAATGATGCAAATGTGAAAAAATTCAGATCTAGACTCTTTTTTGTTTTGTTTTTTTTTTTTAAATGCAAATCTGAAAATTTCAGATCTAGACTCTATATGCGATGCATGAAACCCTAGAAAATAAAATAAAATAAAATAAAAATCTAGACTCTTGATAACTTGATTTAAGACGACCCAATGCAAGAAACTAAGCTCTGATACCAAAAATTAATGTAGGACGGCCTAATCCAACCTTAAATGAGCATGGTATTTGAAAGGGGCAGATTCATGCAATCTTAAAAAACAAATAAAATATCAGCCTGCCTTATACATCATAAACACAAGAAAGAAATAAGGTTAATATAGTATTGATCAGGGCCATCCATCACAAACACAAGGTATTGAATCTTAAAATTTGAATAGATAGAACTTTCGTCTTACAATAGGTCCGTCTAACGATCCAAGTGGATTTTCTAATCCAGAAAAATAGGAATATCCTAAATTGGGAAATTTGGAAAATTCAAAAAAGAATTGGTGGTTCTTCAAATTTAGATTTGGGTGATGGGTTCTATGTGGGGGTGAAAATCTTTTGAGATCTAATGATTTAAATAAAAAAGAAACAAGATTTAACTTCTAGATCTAAAGATTTTAGGAGAAAAGGAAGAGAATGGGGTTAAAGAAAAGAGTACCTTGAGAAAAGAGAGAAGGAGAAAGAAGTAGAGGATGAGAAATCGTTTACCTGGGCCTCACGCCCTCTTCCAATCATTGGAAGTCGAAGACGAAATCGTCAGAAGCAAAAAACTTTTTTTTTTTTTTCATAAACATAACATAACATGCCATAGGTTTAGGGCAACCCTTATAAATTCATAATTACATGAAATTACCATAATACCCCTACTAAAAAAAGTTTTCAAAAAAGAAATTCGCACAAAATTGTGCGCAAACCAAGGTATCCCGTATCCGTTACGATACGGCCGTATCGGCCGATATGTAACGATAATGGCCGACACCGTTACACGATACGGGGTCGAAACAGGCCTCCCCCCCCCCCCCCAACCCGATTCTGTGACCGTAACGACCGTTACAGACCCGTAACGGCTGTTACGGGCCTTGAAAAATAGGAAAAAAAAAAAAAAAGAAAAGAAAAGAAAAAAACTTACCTTTTTTTCTTTCTTTTCTTCTTCTTCTTCTTCTTCTTCTTCTTCTTCTTCTTCCTCTTCTTCTTCTCGGCCAGCTGCGGCTGCCGTGGCCTTCTTCTCTCTCTCTCTCTCTCTCTCTCTCTTCTTTCCCTCTCTTTTCTTCTCTCCTTTCCCTCTTTTTTCTTTTCGGTTTCCCTCTCTCTCCCTTCTTTTTTATTTGCAGGTGCACCACGCACCAGCTAGCTGCTATAGGTACGTGTCATGCTAAGACGAGCGCTGACACTCCTTGAGCTTCGAGTTGTACGAACGGTTCAAGGGAGATCAAAGTTACATGGGCTCCATAGTGATGTATTTATTATATCTACACCGTTCATCTATTTTCAGAGATCATTTTAGAGCATTACCAAAAAAATGAATTATATCCAAAGATCATATGGACCACACCAAAAATAGCATCGGAGATAATGATGTTCACCGTTAAACAATTCGTGGCCCCCATCATGATGTATATATTTTATCCATGTCGTCCATCCATTTTGCCACGTCATTTTAGGTTAGGATCCAAAAAATTAGTAATATCCAAATCTCAGGTGGACCACACCATAGGAAATAGTGGTTATAGAATGGTCACCATTAAAAATTTAAATTTCTTAACGTCCACTATAATGTTTATTTTCAATCTAACCTATTAATTGGGTCACACTGACATGGATGAAGGGAAAACACACATATCAGCTTAATCTAAAACTTTTGTAGCCCCCAATAAAATTTTAATGGTGAACGTTTAATTATTGTTGTTTCTTATGGTGTAGTCCACCTGAGCTTTGGATGTGCCTCATTTTTGGGCTCATGCCCTAAAATTATTTGACAAAATAGATGGACAGTGTGGATATAACACATTCATCACGGGTGGGGCCCAAAAAACTTTGACACGTGTGCTACGCTTCACAATCCGAGTCCCGCCTAATTCGGGCCCTTTAAAAATTGTACATGAGACATATTAACTTAAAATTTACCAATTAAATTATGGACTGCAATTGCTAACTCACAATGCCAAAATCAAATTGTTTGAATAGTTTTAATTGTTAATTTGTGGACTTTTATTTTTTAAAATAGGGCCTTTTGATTTTTTTTCATGATTCGCTATCCAATAAATGTCCACCAATTCATAAGTGGGATAATGACGATAAATTGCATGAATTTGAGGCTGATTTGGGGCATAGATTGGTCCTCCAAGTCAGCCTCAAATTGGCAACGCCATCTACCTGAATTTAATTTCATTTTTGTAAAGAACTATTGGGAGAAATGATATAAAATTATTAAGTATATAAATTAGATATTTAGAAAATTAAATATATGAATTTTGTAGTCAAATTGAGGTTACCTGGTTCAAAAATTAATCAGACAGTCCGATACGACTTCTCACCAAAGAGTGGATCGTTACACCATCATAAACATGTTCCAATTTATAAATGAATGCATATTTGAAATGCTTAGAATATTTCGGATTTAATTTATATTTTTTCATATTTTTTTTAGCAAAAAAAATAAAAATTGCACCGTTATGGGCCGTTACGCCCCCATATCGTCGTTACACCCCTGTATTTGTATCAGTATCGGAGGGCACCGTTACGCCAACTGATACCGATACGAGATACTTTGGCGCAAACTGTATCAAAACTTAAATAAATCAAATGTTCATAGACTAAATGCAAATTTAAGATGCCCGATGGGTCCCGATGATAGCGCCGTGAAGGCGGTGTAATGAAGGTGGGCTGTGACGATTCAACGGTCCGATCACACTATCCTTGCGATCCAACGGTCCAAATGTCTCCTCTAAGCAACTTACACATGTCACGAACACATGTATAAGGTCTTCAACCTCTAGAGACCCAACCCGTATTCGTCATCTAACCACATTCACACGGGTAACACACACCTCCTGCGTTGATATACTTTGAATGGCCCGGTGTCCGCATCACTTGGGGATGATTGGAAGATTGCGTTTAAGACTCGAGAAGGGTTGTATGTGTGGCTCGTCATGCCATTCCGTCTTTCAAATGAGCTAGGCACTTCTATTCCGTGATGTTGATGACAGAGGTGCTTCGCTCTTTAATGGGGAAATTCCTAGTTGTTTGTCTCAATGATATTCTTGTTTTTAGTCCCATTCAACCATTTACCTTGATGACTTATAGTAAATATTTGATGTACTATAGAAGTCACTATTTGTTAACATGAAAAGGTGCCGACAATGTTGTGTTTTGGGGGTATATTTTGTCTGCATAAGGGATCAAGCTTGACCAAGAGAAAATTAAGACCATTGCAGAGTGACCCACCCCCGAACCCTTTCGGAGGTCCATTCTTTCTGCGACATTTTACTTGAGATTTATCAAGAATTTCCATACATAAAATTATTGCTCCTGTCACCAATTGCATGCGCGGATGCAAGTTCAAATGGACTAAAGTGGTGTATTAAAGCTTTAGAACATAAAAAAGAAAACAAAAGTTCCATTTCTTGCACTTTTGGACTTCAATAAAGTATTTGAAGTGGAGGGTGACGCTTGCATGGTGCTAAGTCAGAAAGGAGAGTTGATTGCTTTTTTTAGCGAGAAGCTCAAGCTCAATGAAATATTCCATGTAGTAGTTTTGGCATTACGACATTGCGGGTATTACCCGATTCATTAGGAATTCATTCTATACTTGAAAGTTGAACCATGAGGTGTTGAGATATCTTAGCTCCCAAAAGAAGCTAGGTGCTCGTCATGTGAAGTGGACGACTTTTCTACAAGAATATACTTTCCTTTTGCATCACAAAGTTGGAAGTCCGAATTAAGGAGAATGCTTTGAGTAGGAGGGTGGTTCTATTAGGAACACTAGCCGTGGAAGTCGTGCAATTTTAGGCATTAAAATAACAACACAATAAGGACCTCATTTTTGGAAAAGTGCTTGACAGATGTGTTAATGGCTGAGATCCAGAGTGTGAATTCATCTCACACAATGGAATGTATTCAAGGGTTCTTGCTTATGCATTCCTGAATGATCGTTATGAGAAGAGATGCTATCTGAGCTACACGGAAGACTGGGTGGATACTTTGGAAGAGATAAAAAATTGGCCACGGTCAAGGAAAAATACTATTGGCCTCTTATGTGTTGTGACATTGAATGGTTCGTGGCACAATGTCACTGATGCCAAGTCTCCAAAGGTCATGTGTAGATCACTAGCATTTATACACTATTTTCCATTCTAGTTGCACCATGAGTGGTAGAGCTGTACATGAGCCGAGCCGAACCGAGTTTGACCCAAGTTTGGTTTGGCTTGTTTATGTGACACCCCCTGTTCCTGCTTTACACGAGTCGAGCTTTGAGCCTATCCCTACTGTTTGGGCTTGGTTTGGTCCAAATATCCGAGCCAAGCTGAGCCGTATTGAGCCAAGTTCGAATAGGGGTCAACTAGTCTCTTTTTTTTTTTGTTAAATAAACAATATACATAATATGAGCTTTTTTCATGCAAAGATAACACTACAAAATAACATTAAAAAGTTATGGATCGAACTGATATTTGTGTTTTCCCTTCATCCAAGTCTGTGTGACCTAATCAATAGCTTGGATGGCAAATAAACATTACAGTGGGCCCCAAAAAGTTTTTAATGGTGGGTGTTCAATCACTACTATGTCCTCTGGTGTGGTCCACCGTGGACTCTGATCCATCTCATTTTTGGGATTATTCCCAAAGATGATGTCGTAAAGTGAATGGACGAAGTGGATAAAACATATACATCAAGGTGAGGCCCATGCAACTTTTCCAGCACTGACCAATTGAATCCAAGTCCACTTGAAGGACTAGTTCCATCTGGATTTTTCTGTGGGGCCCACCTAAATGTATGTGTTGTATATCCATGCCATCCTTCCATTTTTCTAGATCATTTTAGGACATGGGCCAAAAAACGAAGCAGTTCCAAATCTCAAGTGGGCCATACCACTAGAAATAGTGATCATTGAACAACACCACTACAACTTTCCTAGGGTTTACCGTAAATCCGTAATGTTTATTCACCATCCAAACTGTTGATAATGTCACACAAACGTGGATAAAGGTGATTGACCATGAAATACTGTGCGGCCACAAAACTTTTGGATCAAGCTAATATTGGCACTATGATGATTTCAATGGCGGTCGTTCAATAATCAATGTTTCATGTGGTATGGCCCACCTGATATTTGGATCTACTTCATTTTTTGGCCTATGCCATAAAATGAGCTGGAATGGATGGGCGGCGTGGATATGAATCACATACATTGAGGCGGACCCCACCCCGGGAAAACAATATTGATCCGAAACTTCTGTTTGCCAACAAGTTTGGATCCCATGTTGCGGTTTACCAGAGTTTTGAATCTTCCTTTTTTTTGGCCTCATATTGTAAAATGAGTTGGGAAATTTGATGGATGGCTGGATAAAACACATATATCATGGTGGGGCCCACAAAGCTTTGACGCCAGATACGTGGCGGGTGTTGAGGAACTAGCCAATTCGGATCCTACTTTAGCATACCGAGTAAACTTTGTGGGCCCACTGTCATGTATATGTATTATCCACGCTATCCAGCCGTTTTTACATATCATTTAGGACATGATCCAAAATTGAATCATATCCAAACCTCAAGTGGACCAAACCATAGGAAACAATGTGCATTCTTGTGTATGTATTATGTATTATCCATGATGTCCATCCGTTTTTATGTATCATTTTAGGACATGAGTGGATCACACCACAGGAAACAGTGTGCATGCAATCTACGAGCTGAATTCAGCCGACCTTCGAGCCGAGCCGGTGCTCCCTGGTTTGAGCTTGGTTTGTTTTTTTAAACAAGCTTGACTTCGAGGCTTGGTTTGATTTGACCTTCTATTCGAACCAATCCAAGCCAAGCTTTTTCAAACCAATCTGAGCCGAGCTTTCGAGCTGGCTTGGTTTGTGTCCAGCTCTATTAATGAGTGGACATTCTTATGGACTTCATTCTGGGTCTTCCTAAGACTCAAAGGGGAGTGGATCCACTTCATTCCATGCAAAAGGAAGGTGGACGCTATGCATATTGCCAGTGTATTTTTCGCGTAGATTGTGCAACTTCATGAGGTACCAAAAACAATTACTTCGGACCATGATTTGAAGTTTGTGGGGGCACTTCTGGCACACTTTATGGAAGCTGTTGGGGACTAAGCCTCAATTCTCTAGTGTATATCATTCCCAAACGGACGGCCAAATCGATGAAGTCAACAGGAGCCTTGGTAACCTCTTTTGGAGTATCCTAGGCGAATATAGAGGACTTTGGGTTAGGCACCTCATGTTGTAATTTGAGTCAGGTCAGGTTACAGGTTGGGTCATCTTGAGATTGGGTTGGGCTTAGGTTGACCCCCAACCTGACCGAATTGCACCACCACATGAATTGGGAATGGGAAGCCCCCCTACCTCAAGATCCACTATCCTCCCTACCATTAACTTCAGGCTGAGAATAACCCTCATCCAAGCATGCATTCATGAAAGATCTATCCAGTGACAAACAATCAATTTTCAGTACCTCACCAAAGCACGGAATGATTTCTTCCAGGACAGATTTCGATCGAGCATATGCTGGCATCCCAAAGCAGTGCAACCATGATCCTTTGTTCAAAACAACCTCTGACGGCCACCACTTTCGACTTTCTCCAGCATCATTGTCTTATGAAGGGATGAATTCAATGAGAAAGCTGCCATCTCCTCCTGGGATGTGAAGGAGAGGAAGAACGATCTCTCCGACAGTCTACTGATAGATATTCTTGATGCACGGAAAGGGGAGTTTCTCGGAGATTCTACCAAATCCACGTATGATACTCCAGCTTTGGCTACCAAGCCCACCAAGCAGTAGCTCAGTTACCACAATCATCCCTCAACCACCCCACTGGGGACTCTGATCACATAAGATTGAGAGTTCTGAGATTGCCAGGGAAACAACAGCCTCTTTGAAAGTCCTACCCTGGCTCAAATCCAAAACAGTCTCCCTAGCTGCCTGAGCATTCCCTCCTGAATCTGCATTTATCCAAGCCAGGTTGGCTGCAACTGGAGTCTCCTTCTCCTTGGCTATCCCATCCACTCTTCTGCCATTCGTCACCTTGATTGCCTTCACAGCATGGTCTGTGTATCAATACTGGATATAGGTGAATCCGTTGCTTTTTCCTCTCCCTGTGAGCGAAGGGATGTGTACATCTGTATTCACACAAAATCTTCTCAATACTTTGTGCAGCTCTTCCACCAATTCCCTGAAGGGAATGCTGCCAACGAAAATGGGAAAAGACCCTTTCTTCTCATGCTTTTGTTTCATTATAATCCATTCGCTCAGTCTATTCTTCCAACATTCTTAAGAGTAGTGAGTTTCTTACAGCTATTCCTTTCCAGCATCTAGTGTCTAATAAATCTCTTACTACCGGTTAAAAAAGAGAGTATGAAAGCGTAAATCACAGTTGCATTTTTGTGTTGGCAGTACTGGCTGGCTTAGATTTTAATCCTAGGATGTTTTCTTTTTTCATTTGAGCTCCGATTTTGACTGCTCAAATGAGAGATGAGTTGGGTTCCATGGCTCAGTGGTAGACGGTGTGCTTCAAGATTGAGGTCATTGGTTCGAGCCCATGTTACCTTTCCAAAAAAAGAGAGAGGAATGAATAATAGTTTCAGTTTCTTTTATTTAAACTACTTCTGGGAACTTCTGTAGAGTGGGTTCATATTCCTTTTTTTTTTCCCACCTTTAGGAATGAAAATTGATACTTGGTTGTTGGTTGGAGCCCTTTTTCTTCTTGATGTGTAAAGCTCTCTCCTCCCCCCTTTGTAATTCTATTAGGTAGGTTCAACAGTACTGAGTATGTCTGTTTTTGCCTTTTGTCTCTTGCTCATCTAATGGAGGAGTAATAAGCAGCATGTAGTTTCCACATGAAAATTGGAACTTGAACATCGTGCCATGCATGCCTAGTATAGTGAGGTTGTGTGTTTGGGCATCTCTATTTGATTTTGGGTGACGTGTTGCACTCTATGGTGTCAGCACTGTCGCTACACTGGAGCTTTTAACCTTTTCTGATGGACATGTGAAGCACTTTGAAGTTGATGTCTCTTATGAAGAAGCTTTTGCCTTGTGTCACTTGACTTTCTTATATTACTTCAAACCTTTAACTTGTTTCTTGGTGAAGGAATTTGTTTCTTATTGGAGGTCTCTGTCTTCTCTTGTCAAGTTTGAGGAGAGGTATTGTTGATGTTATCATATTCCTTTTATTTTTTATTATTATTCCTTGCAGTGCTTATCATTTAAATCATTCAGTGGTATCATTTTTCCTTCTCAATTGCATCTAATATTGAAGCTTCCTGTTTATTTTCATAAATTATCTTGACACTGGTTGATGGACTTCTCTAATATCATAAAGTACCAAATAATGATTTGTCTGTCTAGGTTGCTCCCCATGACATAATTGAAATTGATGAAGATGAAAATCCACCGGGAGTTGTGATCACTGGGGCGAAGGATAATACAATTCTTAAGAAAAAGGCAGCAATGGAATCCCATAAGAATTGGCAAAAGGAAATAAAGGTAGGACTCTCACGGATTATCACTCCCACATGATTGTTGAGACCTGGCCCCTATACATATCTTCACTGTGCCAAAGTGGCACATGTGTGCAACATTGAAGCTGTCCATCAAGAAGGTTCCACCATGTTATATATTGTCTTCCAGAAATCTGGCCAATATGCTCTTCAGGTGGGTCAAAATACATATACATATCTTCACTGTGCCAAAGTGGCACATGCGTGCAACATTGAAGCTGTCAATCAGGAAGGTTCCACCATGTTATATGACATGTTCCTGAAATCATGCCAATATTCTCGTCAGGTGGGTCAAAATACATACCAACTGGATGGCCAAAGTAACTTGGTTTTCCATTTTGTTTCAAAGACTGGCCCACCTGATGAGTGGACCAATTTTTGGCTATGTTATCGACTTGATGGGGCCCAGTCGATGGATGGCTTGTATGTTCCAGACACACATCACATTGGCACATGCGGAAAATGTATGGGGTTTGGGCTAGACGTACGGGATTAGGAAACTTCATATGGCATCAATGTTGGCATATTTTTACTGATGATTCTCCTGCTCACAGTTGTATGCATTTGCAATGATCATGTTGGTTGTTACAGGATGCTTTGGCCAATGCCCCTTGGATTCCCCTCGAAAATCTTGGGTCGGGGTCACAGGATTTAAACTATTCCGATATAATGGATATCATTGATTACAATTTTTTAGGCACCCAACTTGATGCCATAGACCTGCCTCCTTGGGTGGAGACTTCAATCCCTTCTTTGCAGAAGCCTGCAAATCCGGAGCTAAGTACGAGCTGTTCAGGAGCCCCGAGTCAGCCAAGTTCAAGCAGGCCAAGGGAGGAGACTGGAGATGAAACTGCGACAAAATTTAGACTGTTTAAGCAATTTGATATGGTTCATGATTATTCGGACCATCATTATACAGGATCGCATCAACCAAGTAGAGAGAGTTTCCTTGGAGGCTCTTTAACAAAGAAGGTAGCTTCAATTTGAAATTGGACTTAACTTCTCCTTTCCTTGATATGCAATTGCTTGGCTTAATGTCTCTTTTAAATCAGGCACCAATTGGATGGACAAAGAAAATTCATCAAGAGTGGAAGATTTTGGAGAAAGATTTACCAGGTGCATGTCTCTTGTATATTTAACTTGTTCCAACACAAATAGGGACACACAAAATTCTCTCATGGTATTGGTAGTGGTGGTACCGGTCTATCCCATATAACGTAGGTGGGCCACATCATAAGGAACAATGTAAAATCATGCCTGAAACCTCGAAATCATGAGTTTTGGAATAGCCTGATTTTTGGGGTGTCCCTTCATCCTCACAAGGTGTGTCGAATGAATGGTTGGATGCCATATATGCACATGGTGGACCCACACAAAATTTTGATAGTGTTAATGGTGACTTCCCCATTCCAACTGTTCCCCATTACGTGACCCTGCCTAAGTTTTGGATCAGCTTGATATTTTGAATTCATGGCCGAACATTGGGACATTGGGTGGCACACTTGATGAACAGGATGAATCTCATGAACATAAAAGTTGTTCCCTCCATGTTAGCACAGGTTATGCTCTAGTATACATACTGCAAAACATGTTAACATTTTCATTGTTGAAAGGTGAGTAGATAAATCTATACCATCTTCTTGTCTCTTGTGAAACGTATGGCTGGAGACGCCTTTAAATTATGTAAATACCCTTTTATTTGGCTAGAAACCCTTTCCATATCCTCAAATAAAGCAAAGTTAGCCATGTAAAAAATTGGTTGCATGAAAATTCCTGCCCCCTGCTACTCTCGTTATATGTGTGTGTTTATGTATATATGTATGGGAAATGCTCCTTTTACGGCATACTAATGCAGGGGCATTTTCACACTGGGCTCGAGTGGGGTCGCTTGTGGGATGTGGGGACACACTCGGGGTGGGTGGCCCATGTGATTTGGGGCGCAGGAAGGGGTTTAGCCAAGGTCCTAAAACCCATGAGATGTGGGGTCTGGGCTATGAGATAAAGGGATTAATTCGTCATACTCTAACAGTTCGAGCTTTTAGAGCAAGTGGTTAATTGTCCCACATCAAATTGGTATCAAAGCGGGAGGTCTCGGGTTCGAGACTCCTCACCGGGGGTGATTAATGCAGGGACATTTTCACATTGGGCTCGAGTGAAGTTGCTTGTGGGATGCAGGGGCACACTCAGGGTGAGTGCGGCCCACGGAGGAGGTCTCGTGTTCAAGACTCCTCACTAGGGGTGATTAATACGCATTTCACACCGGGCTCGAGTGGGGTAGCCCGTGGGATGTGGGGACACACTCCGGGTGGGCGGTCCATGTGATTTGGGGCCCACGAAGGGGTTCAGCCGAGGTCTTAAAACCCATGAGACGTGGGGCCTAGGCTATGAGATAAAGGGATTAATTCGTCATACTCTAACAGTTCGAGCTTTTAGAGTAAGTGGTTAATTGTCCTGCATCACATACCGTAAGTTACTATAAGGTTGAGCCATGTGAGCCCTACTGTGATGCGTGTTGTGCATTTGGTGACTCCCTTCCTAAACATGGGATGTCTGAGGAATCAGCTATATCTGAAACTTGGGTGGGCCACATCATCTGCAATATTGCCAAACCATGGCTAAAACATCTAAAATCACTTCATGAGGCTCACTTGAGTTTTGGAATGGCCTGAAAGCTGGTGGAACTCCTCATTTAGGTGGGAGTGGGACACACAATGAATAGGTGGATGTCTAAGCCACATCTTGGTGGGCCCCACAAAACAATACAGAAGGTTTTTCTGGGTTGGAGCCAAGCTGCCAACTCTCAAGTATTTCCTGTGGTGTGGCCGCCTAAGTCGTTGATTGGGCTAGATTCTTGACTTTAAGCATAACAGGGGATGACACATCTGATGGATGGAGTGGATGTTCAGCACGTCACGGTGGGGTCCACAAATCTCAGCATCACTGTAACTTATGGTAAGGTCGACTATATGGGAACATTTCCCCATATGTATTATTATGTGTGCGTGTGTGCACATGTTTGTATGGGGAATCTAGTTCCCATACAATCTACCTTCTGTGAGGCCCGTGTTTGACATCCACTCCGTCTATCAGTTGCACCCCCACATGTTCACTATACAGCCCAAAATTTAAGCTGATCTGAAATCCAGGTGGGCCACACTATGTGAGTTCTAAGTACTGTGGGCGCCACAAAAAATCCCAAAGTTTCTGTGGTGGGTTTTCCCTTTAATCCCTGTGGTGTGGCCCACCTGAGTTTTGGATGAGGCTGTAGTTTGGGCCATGGGCCTAACATCCGGGGGCGAAACTGATTGTGGGTTGGATGGTTCACAAACATCACAGTGGAACCCACACAGCTTGAAAGTATGGACCATTGTTCCTAGTGGTGTGGCCCACTGGACTTTTGGTGATTCACATACTGGGCTCTCTTCGTGGGGGTTGGAGCCATGTCGAAGTGCGTCTTGAGCTGTATTTTCTTACTTGAAATGGGTGGCTGTCTAGTTTTCCAATCCATTTTTCTCTCCTTCTCAGGAAGTCACCTTGTGCTTGTTCTCCAATGCGCATCTTGTTATGTAATCTTCAAGCGAGTTTCACTCTTTTTTTTTTTTTTTTTAACCTTTTTTCTTTGACAGAGTCGATATATGTTAGAGCTTACGAAGAGCGGATGGATCTTTTGAGGGCTGTCATTGTAGGAGCTGCTGGAACTCCCTACCATGATGGCCTTTTCTTCTTTGACATTCTCTTTCCTCCCAGCTATCCTTCCATGCCGCCGGTACATGATTAGTGATAATGTGTTATTTTCTGTTCTTCATCTCACGATTAGCTAAAGAGTTTTGATTTACGGCTGAAATTTAATGCAGCATGCATACTACCACTCCGGCGGCCTTCGGTTGAACCCAAACCTGTACGCATGCGGGAAGGTCTGCCTTAGTCTTCTGAACACATGGACTGGCAGTGTGAGCGAAAAATGGACCCCGGGAAAATCAACCATGCTGCAAGTCCTGGTTTCCATCCAAGCTCTCGTGCTTAATGCGAAGCCCTTCTTTAATGAGCCGGGATATGCAATGATGGCTGGCACGCCTATGGGAGAGGAGCGATCATTGGCTTACAATGAGGAAACATTTCTCCTTTCCTGTAAAACAATGTTGTACACACTGCAGAGGCCGCCAAAGGTAGGGTTGCTTCTCCATCAATGTTTTCTGGACTTCCCATTGATTCTCCCATCTTCCAGATGCTTTGTTGAATAATCTGGAAATTTCATTTTTCTCACATGTATTGATTTTATTATTATTATTTTTTCATGATGTGGTGTCTACTGTTTCTTTTGCCCACAGCATTTTGAGGATTTTGTAGTGGGCCATTTCCGCGAGCATGCACACTCTATTCTAGAGGCTTGCAAAGCATATATGGACGGTGCTCAAGTCGGCTGTCTTGTTGGTGGAGGGGTGCAGGATGTAGATGAGGGTGACAAAAGTTGCTCCTCGAAATTCAAGACCCAGCTAGGTCAGCTCTTCCCAAGGCTCGTGACCGCATTTGCTGAAAATGGAGCTGATTGCAGACAGTTTCTTGTTCAAGCAGGCAAAGCTGATACTACACTGAAGCTGTGACTTCAGATTTTAAATCTGTGAACTCAGGAAGCCGAAATGAGGACTTCTGGGAGTCATTTTGCGTATACGACTTTTGAAATTTGGCTTTTCCATTCTCGATTGTTAGATTGGACAGGTATGCAATTATGTAGTCCTTTATTTTCTTAATATATATTGTAAATAGGTGTAGATATTATAGATGATGTGATGTTTATAATTATAGATCGCCTGTTCTACGGACGAAGCGACAGTTTCTATTGGCTTGTTATAGGAAGCACCTTTTAATATATGAATTGCTGGCTAAATATGCTTTGGTGGATGATTTAGCTTGTTATTTGATGCTTAAATGCTAAAGTTACAGAGGGTACATCTCCAACTAATCTGATTTATATGAATCGCTTCTATTTATTTATTTATTTTTAATTTGAACAGATTATAGAATACATGTGTTGAGGTTGGCTGCATCTTAGCAGATACCTGTTTGTAGTTTTCGTATATCATTATGATTGCAATTGATCACAACTTGTCTAGTATAATCAATATGGACCATCCTATAAAAGTAATTTTTGACAGAGATGGACCATCAAAGGTGGGCTCCACATGACAAGCAGTTTATTTCAATGGTAAGATCGTTTCTAGTATGATTGGAGTGGACTGCCCATTCTCCTAACATTGATCAGATGGTTGGGATCATCTTATCACAATGATTTCTGGCAGAGATAAGCATCGAAGGTGGGCTGTACATTATGTATGTTACAAATTAATGATCAAAACTTTTCTACTATAATCAATATGGACCATCCATTCCTAGCCACTTAGAGATGGTTAATTTCATCCTATTAAATTGATTGATGGCCATTACAATTGGCTTCATATTATGAATGGTCCAAATCAATGATCGGACCTGTTTTGGTATGGTTAATATTCGATCGTCAGGATGTTACCTATGGGCGAACCGTGCGGCAGGGTGAATGGTGTACAGCAACAATCCTAAAAGCTTACGTTGTTTGTATTTTAGATTCCAAGATTCTGAAGTCCACCTTTAGACCTTGAATAAACTAGTAGACGCTAGTTTGAATAGGCCTTGGGTTGTGGGAGAAGAAAAGAAAAGAAAGCGTAAAAATGATTATCAGAAGAACGATTCTTATGATTCTATGAGGACTATTGAAGCATGGTTTCTATATTGAGATAATGTTTGGAAAGTAAGGGCTTGGTTGTTAAATTCATGTCTGAAGCTCGAATCTGAAATCTCAATCTGAAGTTCATAAACCTAAGCAACCCGATTGTTAACAAACGTCTGAAATGTCTAACATTTGTTAATTTGACACATTTGCTTGTATATCATGTTTGCAGAGGTGGGTGGGATCCGTGATTATTGGGGCTCACAATGATGTACGTGCCTTATATCCACCTCGTCCATCCATTTTGAAAACTCATTTTAGATGATTATGATCCCAAAAATTAAGAAGATCCAAATTTCAAGTGGACCATAATACAGGAAACTATGGTAATCGACTATTAAAAACTTCTCCTGAGCCACAAAAGTTTTGGATTAACTTGATATTTGTGTGGTCTCTTTATTCAAGTCTTTGTGACCTTATAAATAGGTTGGATGACAAATAAACATTGGGGTGCTCCTTCAAGTTTTTAACGGTGGGGATTCAATCATGGATGCGGGATCCACTGAAGCCGCACATGCACCAATATGGAGATGGATGGTCCTATTGGGGCCTACCGTCACAATAGGACCACAATAGGACCGTGGCATATATATATATATATATATATATATATATATATATATATATATATATATATATATATATATATATATTTCCATACCACCGTGGTGTTTTTGGGAAATCCACCCTCTCCCTTCGTTTAGCAAGCTCAATTTAGGACAAGAAATAAAAAAAAATGAGGCAGATTGAAAACTCAATTAGGCAACACTAAAGGAAACCATGGAAATTGTGCACTTACTGTTGAAAACTTCTTTGGGGCCACAGAAAGCTTTGAACAAGCTGATATTTGTATTTGTACTTCATCACATCTGTGTGATCTTATAAAGAGGTTAGATGGCAAATAAACCTCACAATGGATTCTTCCGAAGGTTTGAACTGTGGTCATTCAATTCCCTTCTACGGTGTGGCTCACTTGAGCTCTTTATGTGCCTCAGTTTTTGGGCTCATACTCTGAAATAATCTGAAAAAGTTGATGGACAGTGTGGATCTGACACATAAATCATGGTAGGCTTAAGAGTTCCATGAGTTAAAAATTGGGTTGTGTATTACACCGTCTATTTTGGAGTGTGAATATCTTTAGCAATCGTGCATATGAATAATTTTGAAAGCAAATATTTTTCTTTTTAAGATGGATTCGTGGAGCTGTATTCCCCGTTAAGCCATCACAGAGCGCTTTTTAGCTCATGCTTTGCTATCCAAACATCTGAAAAGATTCTAGCTCATGCTGTTCAGAAAACCAATCTCACTGACTCCTTTACTACCCAAACATCTGAAAAGGTTCAAGCTTTTGCTGTTTAGAAAACGTTATTCCGTAAACATAGCCATGATGTAAGAGGACACATGAAAGTACATGGGCAACAATCAGGCCATGATAAAAATGCACATACCATTGATAGAAGTTGGGAGCAAGGTTGGTGTGGTAGTGAGCCTTGTAAGGGATTTCATGTCATTTCCATCGGCAGAACAAGGTTGAAAGGTAGGGCATCCTGGGCTGATATGGTCCAGGACCAGGAGGTAAGGTAATTGCGTCCGAAAGAATTTTGACTAGCTGTCCATACCACCCACCCACCTCATAAAATGAAAAGAGAAATGAGTAGGAAGGGACTTTAGACTGATTGGAAAAATAAATAAATAAAATAAAATAAGATCAAAAACCCCTCCACAAGCTTCAATCCTTTAGACTGAGTCCAGTCCCTTAGTGTATCATTATTTCCTGAGTCCTGTAGGCTGGGGAACCAGTGTGTAGGATAATAGCATCCAAAAGGCCGTTGACCGGGGACTTAGCCAGCTTCCATGTTATATATTTAGGGCCTGCTTGGCTAATAAATAACTTTTTAACTTATGTTAAGTTACTACGTTAATTTTTTAAGTTAATTTGATAAGAATTGTTATAGTAACTTATCTAATGAAAGTTACTAGTTTTTATTTTTCATTTTTACTTTTTAACTTTTTGACTTCTCTCTCTCTCCATGTGATGGATGGTCCATATCAAAGGAGGCCCCACATGATAGGCAATCCACATCAAAGGTGGAGCCCATGCGACTAATGGTCCACGTCAAAGGTGGGCTCCACATTTTGGACAACTCATATCAAGGTGAGCCTACATTATGGATTGTTCACATGAAAGGTAGGTCCTTAATGATGAATGACTCACAATCAAAGCAGGCTTTGCATGATGGATGACCCACATGGAGGGTGGAGCCAACATAATGGACGGTACTTTTCAAAGGTGGGCTCCACATGAGGGGTGGTGGATGTTGAAGGTGCCCCACATGATGAACAATAACATTGAAGGTGAGCCTCAGGTGATGGATGACCGGCATCAAGGTGGGCTCGACATACTGGATAATCCACATTAAAGGTTGGCTCCTATTGATGAATGACCCACATCCAAGGTGGGCCCCACGTGATGGAGGGCCCATACCAAAGGTGGGCTCCACATGATAGGCGGTGGACATTGAAGGTTGGCCTCACATGATGTGGGCCATCCATCATGCAGGGCCCACTTTGATGTGGGCCGGCCATCATATGACCCTATTTTGGATGTGGGTCAGGCTCCACATGATGGAGAATTTATTTGATGGTGGGCCCTACATGATGGATGACCCAAATCAAGGTGGGCCCCACATAATGAACGATATAGATCAAAGACGCTAATGATGAATGATGGACAACCCACATTGAAGGTGGGACCCACATGATGAATAGTCCAAATCAAAGGTGGGTTCCACATGATTGGTGATGGATATTAAAGGTTGACTCCACATGATGTAGCCCTAACGATGAATGACCCTCATCCAAGGTTGGCCCGTTTGATGGACAACCCACTTCGAAGTAGGGCCCTGCATGATGGACGGTCTACATTAAAGGTGGTCCTATATAATGGACTATCCACATCCAAGGCCAACCGTGCATGATGGTTAATCCACATCGAAGGTGGACTTTGCAAGGTGGATGGTACACATTGAAGGTAGGCCCCACAATGAATGGTTCATATTGATGGCAGTGTCAAGCTGGCCTAACATAATGAACAGTTCACGTTAAAGGTTGGACTCACATGATGAATGGTGGATATTAAAGGTGAACTAAACAAACTCGAGGGATAAATACTTACGTGACGTTAAAGACCAAACATATTTTTTTTACTTCCTGACCGATAAATATATTGTTTACAAAACATAATTATCTACTAAATAAGTAAAAATCAACACAAGCAACTTGAGGCAAAGTAGCTTAAGTTATGATCCAAATGCCCCCTTAGTTGATCGTGTCCCTTGGGCCTGATCTATTTCCTTGTCATTTTCCCCATCTAGACTAGAAAACGATGGAAATGTTTAGCTAAATAGCTGTGAGACTTTACTTATCTTGGGTAGTGAAGTACAAGGTGTTAGAAAGCAGGAACTTAAAAAAGGTTATTGTTGCTCGATCTTTTAATACCTCTCTTTTTCTTGCATGTTTGGATATATAAATCTAATGTAAAAGAAAGGAAAAAAGAAATTACTTGAGTTATCATTTAGGTAGAAAGTAATAATTTTATATTTATCTTATAATATTGATCTAATTTCTTATATCAAGAAATAAAATTAAAAAAAGGTGTTATGATTGTTAGGTGATATTTAGCATTTTCTCCACCATCCAACCTCACAAATCACATCAAAAGAAAACTCCTTTCTTTTTTCTGCTTTTTGTTGGAATCCATGGTTACCAAACATGACCTCAAGTATCTCATTCTCTAATTGTGGATACCACTATACACTAAATAATGGTGTACCTAACTTCTTGTGATCAAGCAGTTGTGATGACTGGTTCGCAACACACCTCCTTGGGAGGTGTGAGGCCCACCCAGCCAGTCCATGCCATATTTCTCAAGTCCCATCTAGGCCCCATGAATTTGCGGATCAGATTCACAAGGCTAATGAACTAGTTTACATCTGCTAGCTTTGCCATGAAAAAATAGCCTACCATATAGCAAGTGGATTGAATTAATTGCAACTAAGTAAGTGCTGTCTGGAAATTGAGCAATTCACAAGGACGGCCGCTCATCATCACCGTACTGTCGTGATCCTACGGTTGCAGTAGGACATATACAGAAGATTCAGTGTATGCAGGCCAGTTCTTAGCTGTTTCCGATATTGGATATGCTTATTGACGTAGATTCTGAGGAGTCAAGAGTCTTCTCTTAACCTTTTTAAAGCCACTGTTCCAATAAGTCAAGTCGTCCAAGACTTGGAATTTTTCGCCCGTCATTATCCAAAGATAGGTAAGTAAATTAATAAGAAAAAAACAGAAGGGAATTGTTTTCTCCGTCTCTATGGCTTTTTTGTTTGTAATTTTTCTCAGCAATGATATGGCACACATGTGAGAGATCTGAGCTTTCCATCATGTGGGTCACGCTATTTAGATCTTCTGGCCTGAAAATCAGGCCCTACGTACAAAAACGAACGGTTGGATGGCTAAACAATCTTCCATTTGTTTTTGTGCATTGTGTGTGACCTGAGATGTGATGAGAAAGATTTTTAGGCTACAAGAACTTAAAAGTGTGGCCCACCTGGTGGGATGCTTGGAATTTTGCACATGAGTGCAACTTGGCTGTGACCCGGAACGAGCAATGTGGGTGAGACCCTAACTGTAGGGGCCCACCTTGATGTACGCATTTTATATCCACACCGTTTATCTGTTTTTATAGATTAATTTTACCCATATTCTGAAAATTGATCCAGATTCAAATGTCAGGTGGACCACACCAAAGGAAACAATGGTTGTTGGCTATTAAAAAACTTTTATTATCCAAATAAATTTTAGATTAAGCCAATATTTATGCATTTATTTTATCAGTTTGTGTGACTTTATCAACAGGTTGGATGTTTAATAAACATTATTTTGGACGCAATGAAGTTTTTAATAGTGCGTGTAGAATTACCACTATTTATGGTGGTGTGGTCCACCTTCATTTTTGGGACCTTATATTAAAATAAGCTGTAAAAATGGATATACGATGAGCACATCAAGGTGGGACCTACAGTAATGGTTTCACCCACATCCCTGGTTACAGGGTAACAGCCAAGTCACCTTGCGCATATGCCACGTCAGCATGTGCGTTAGGGTAAGGTTCTAGAAGCGTGGGCTTGGTATATTTCCACATATGAAGATAAAAACTGCTATCTGAACCCAACCTGTTTAAGATGCACCCTTTTATTTCTAGCTTTGGTTATTAAATGGTCCATCTTTATTCTATTTGTAGAGGCCGTTTCCTCTACAAGACGTTTTAAAATAAGCTTATTCTACAAGGGTTGCAGATTTTGGGCCACTCTCTATATGTATGGCATCCAACTTGTCTTGAAGGGTTGCCCCACTGTGAAGATTGGACGCTCAAGAAATGCCAATCAAACCATTATGTGGGCCACCACAAGAATTTGGAGGTTTTTGGGTGGTTATTAATTGCTTTCTTATAGAGTTTCCCACGTATTGATTGGATAGACTTGATTTTTGGATCATCCTATCTTCATGATGGGGCTCACTTAAAAGCATGGGTTGGATGGAATACACACAACATGGTGGGCCCTGCTCTGGCATAAAAGCAATTGGATGAGAAGTAACTTGGTGAATAAGCTTTTGCATGCAAGTGAATCACTTATTCCACACAAGAAAGTCTTGGGTAGGTAGCTGGTCTTTTTCCTCGAAATCACAGTCACTATAAATGTTTGAAGAATCATGCTTCGACTTTTTGGTAGAATTTTATGAAAAAGGAAGAGGTTAGTAGCAGATATTTAAATGGACCTTTGGAAGAAGAAAAAAAAATATATTTTTACTATGGATAAAGAGAAGATTATCTCAAGTGACTGTTTGGTGACTTCTGTCCAATGAATGTGGACCCTTGGCCAGATCTTTTGCAATTGTTCATTTGTAGCCATTGGAAGTCCTTCAATCCAATGGTCAGGATCATGTGAATGGTGTAGTTTTAGCCGTTGAGGCCTGTCCATTTGAGTGAGCGATGACACTGGTTCTTTGCTCATATAACTACCCTTTTATTTACTATGTTTTGTCATTCATTGCGTGCATGATAGCTGGGCCGGGTTATTACTTGATTTATCAAAGAATGCTTTCATTGTATTATTCTGGGTTTTGGTTTGTGCCGGGCCTGTGATTTAGTGATCTGGACTACTGATATATGGCCACACTTTAGATTGGCCGTGTACCAAAATCTCCAAGATGGAAAGATCCTAGCCCTTTAGTAAAGTAGCCAACAATTAAAAAGGGAAAAAAGAAAATATAAAAATGGTTTCAACCAAAAATCAATATTTCATTGTTTTCTATTTTTTATTCAAGTCCTTGCCGGTAACAGTATCTAAGGATATTCTATCCTTGATTCAAGTTCTGTTAACTCTCTTTTATAAACTAAAATTGCGGATTGAAAAGTATCATACCAACTATACTTGTTTGATAAGGGATATTCCATTGTAAGATGGATGAGTTTAAAATTCATCAAAACTCTTCTTCTAATCCATCGATTTTTTTCACACACGCATTCACACCTCCACACACCCAGATACTCCCACTACGGTTCATGATGGGTACTTGAACCCATGACCTTGTGTTGAAACTCTTGTGAGACCACCACCGAGGCATGACTAAAGACCCATATACATAAGCGATCCAGTGGGCTTGGAATCCATTACTAATCCGAAGTACTTCGGGTAGATCTAGTTCTGAAATTGCTTGTAGTTTTACCATTGATCTAATGGGCCGCTGCACTGTTTATAGTGAATGCTCGAAGATCCTACATGTTGATCTCTCAATCAATGATATTTTCATGTTTGATCGGATCAACCATCCACAAAATATGAAACATGCTCATATGTATGGAAGATTTTTGAGTCCATCCAATTAGATCAACCATGTAAAAAAAATTTATTTTATTTTTTTTTAAAAAAAAAACAACGTTCATAGGCATTGCTACTCTTGATGACAGTGCTTCCAGCTAGATGGACCAATCATATGGGGTTACAAGCTGTTGTTGGGCGATTGCTCGAAAATTGCACCTATTGGACAACCCTACTGCTCAATCGGTTGGCTTGGAAGTGGACGTCGTAACAAAACTTCATCAACTGTACACCTTCAATGGGAAGGATCCTTTGATTGGATGGTCAAGATCATGCGATCCATGCAATTTTGCTGATGTCCCATCAAAAGGCACGCACCAGTGGAAGAATGATCAATGATCCGAACCATCGTACAGATGGTCCATGCACGTCATCTGGGGTCTGCCAACAACACCAACTTTAATTGTTCCATGGAATTTAAAATAAGGTTCCATAATGCTGGCGTGTCCGACCATCATAACTAGTGAAGTCTCCTTGGTAGATGTGGTGTGTTTATGGTGATCGCGACCATTCATCTGCGAAGCCCCATTGGATGGGCCACGTGGCAGAATCACTCCTGTGCAGGCTGAAGTTTGTCAGCTTTTCTCGCTAAACTTATGAGTGTCTCTATTTTGTGGAAAACTTGCGAGATCCAAGCCGACTATCAGGTTGACCACATCTTGGATGGGCCATATGGCAAAATTAACACTGATTGGATAATTCAAACCCTTGGTTTGAAATATTTTTTTAAGGAGAAAATGGACGGTCCAGAAACCATTTGTTGACTCACATTTTTTCCCCAAAAGTTCTCTATAGACTAGTTGGGACTGTCCAGTTAGTGTTATTTTTTTGGGTCATGGCCCATCCAAGTTGTGGCAGGTCTGATGATCGGTCAGGATTTTCTACACGTTTCTACCTGTACGAAAAGTAACAAGTTCAAGAAGAATGGTGTTTGCAGCTGCGAAAGAAGTTTACGATGTCCCCATGTGGCACACGTGCGACATCCAGTGCATCAGGCACGTTCGATCATGCAGATCTTACATAAGATGGTAAGGATTAATCTATTATGTGAGATGGACATAATGGACAGTAAGGATTAATCTATTGGACTGTCCAAGTGTCCCGATGCAACTACGAGCACTATACCTTCTTCCTTTTTTCTTTTTTTTTTAAAACACACGCACACGTACCCCCACACACTCACGCTGTAGTGGGATTTCACCGCCTAGGGGTACTGGAACCCCTGACCAGGTGTTGAAACTCCTGAGAGTCTAACACCGGAGAAAGAGTAAGGACCCAACGAGCAATATAACTCACAGTGCTCGAAGCTCTGGATCATTTCTCTTTTCTCTGTGAAGTTTGCTTGAATGCACGTGTTGCACTGTAGCCGTTCGATCTTGAGCTTTTCTCCACCATGATGTATGTGTTTTAATGACCCTAACCGTTCATTTTTAATGACCCAAACCGTTTTTTGTCAGAAGGCTTCCTTGAATGCACTAATTGCACCGTGGGACCACCATGATTTATATGTTGCTGTCCATTCATTTTGGATCGTAATTTAAGGGCATGGTCCTGAAGATGAGGAAGATTTAAATCTAAGTGTACCAAAGAAAATAGTGATGATTGAATACCCATCATTAAAAACTTCATAGGGCCCATCGTAATATTTATTTACCATCTAACCTGTTGTTGATTATGTCACATGGACCTGGATGAAGGGAAAACACCAATATTAGCTTGATCAAAAAGTTTTGCGGCCATCAAAAAGTTTTTAAAGGTAGGCAATAAATCAACACTGTTTCCTGTGGTGTGGTCCACCTGACATTTGGATCTGTCACGTTTTTTGGATCTTGCCTTAAAATGAACTGTAAAACTGGATTGACAGTGTGGATAAAACGCATACATCATGGTGGGACCACAGAGCACTGTATCCAATCGGCGTTCTGCTTAGAGGACGCGGATTGCATGCTGACGTGACTACTGGACAGTGCTATGTGAGCCCCGTCACGATGTATGTGTTTTATCCATGCCGTCTGTTCATTTTGGATCATTATTTTAGGGTAGAAATTAAAAAAAAAAGGGAGGTCGATCCAAATCTCAGGTGGACCACATCACAGGGAAAAAGTGGTGATTGAACGACCAACATTAAAAACTTTCTAGGGCCCACTGTAATTTTTATTTTCCATCCAGACTGTTGATCAGGTCACATAAATCTGGATGAAGGCAAAACAAAAATATAAGCTTGATCCAAAACTTCCGTGCCCTCCAAAAGGTTTTTAAATGTGGGCGATCAATCACCACTGTTCCCGGTGGTGGGTCCACCTGACATTTTGATCGCCCTCGGTTTTTTCAATCATACCTCAAAACGATCTGTCAAAATGGATGGACGGTGTGGATAAAACTCATACATCATGATGAGCCACACATAGCACCGTCCATTAGCTCCTCGCGGTGTCGGTATGCAATCCGAGTTCCGTTGGACGCATATTGAATATTTCGACCGTTTGATTATACAAAGGAAACGGTGATCATTAATATTCAAGCAAAAAAGCCAAATAATGAAAGGGTTGAAATTGACTTTCCACCGTACAAAGTGAGATCTGTAGTATAAACGGTTTGGATTTTTGGGAGATGTCCCGGATATAATGGCTAAAGTCCCGACGATACGGGCAACGAACGGGAGTGATTTGGGGCAAGCCTCTAGCTACTATACATCCGGGCGTATCAGAATAGGATACGTCCGGACATTTGCCATTGGATGTCGATTCTTTTCAATGATGCAAACGGTTTACGTAATTTGGATGGATGATGGCCAATGAAACCTCTCAGATTTAATATTTTAATAATCTGATTGCATGAAGGTGTATTGACCGTCCATCTTCAAAACTAAAGATCTAAACTATCAAAGTGTTGAAATGATTCAATTTAGAGTGTCATCCAACATAAAATGTATAAAACATCATATAAACGGTTTGGATCATTAGCATATAACACAGATTCAAGCTCTCTACTCCCAAAGTATTCTTCCTATTGCAATACATTGGATGGACTGAGCAAACCTCTTCTCCAGTGGCATTTCCGTAAAAATCCCTCCAACCCGAAGGGTCCACATCCCGCCCCGTCGGGCACGACGGACCGACACTTAGTGGGCACTACCGCTTGTTCGGAGCTCGGCACAGGCAGGGGCTCTGAGAATCCACCATGATGTATAGATTTCATCGATACCGTCCATACATTTTCCAGAACCATTTTAGCTTATATAACAAAAAATTAGATAGATAAAACTTTCAAATGAGCCACATAGTGTGGATTAAATGAATGCCATTGAAAACTTCGTGAGAATAAATAAGCATTGGATCAAGCTAATATTTATATTTTCCCTTCATCCATGTCTATGCGACTTTATTAACAAGTTGGATGGAAAATAAACATCATGGTAGGCCCTAGGAAGGTTTCAACGGTGAAAATCACTATCACCAATGCTTCCTGTGGTGTGGTCCACTTGATCTTGTATATAATCGATTTTTTAACATCATATTCTAAAATGATACGAAAAAATTGATGGACAGTGTCGATAAAATCCATACATCACAGTGGGCCCCTCAGAGCCTTGTCTGTGCCGAGCTCGCGACAGTCTGGGGTAGTACCCAAACCGCGCCCCCCTCCGTCAACACCCACGCTCCTCTCTCCTCTACAAATAGTCTCTTCTTCAAGCGCACTCCTCAGTTACCCCTCCATCGCCAAAATGCCATCTCCAATCCCTCCATCATCCCTTACCACCAAATCAAAGGCCAAGATCTCTTCAATCATCTCCATGCCACACAATCACAACCGTCCACATCTCCTCCTCCCCATCTTCCTTCTCCTCTCCATCATTTCCCTCACAACCTCCTCTTTTCCAAACAAAATCTCCTATCACCAACACTGCGACTCCATTGTCCCTGAATCCACATCCACGGGCCCAGCACTCGACCCTTATGGCTTCCTCCAACTCCAATCCTCGTATTTCACCGGCGGCGAAACCTTCTTCTCCTCTGAAACCCCCCAATCTCAGTCCTTCTCCTATCCCAAATCCATCTATTTCCGTACATCCAAAATCCACCACACCGAAACCCCCGGCGTCTTGGAGATCGAATCAACCCTAATCTTCCGCGGCGGGAACATCTATTCCGTCAGTAATTCGACCGCCGTATCTGTTGGACTCCGCCACTACCGAAGCGTCCGGCCCCACAGCCCCAGGGTTTTCCACCAGAGAGGGAAAGTCACCTTTGAATTACGCGGGTTCTGGTCAGAATCTTCTGGAAAGCTCTGCATGGTTGGCACTGGCTTTGGCTACCCGAAAGAAGGTAATCTGCTTGATCTCTCCGCTGTTTTCAAGCTCAATTATCCTAAGACTTCGAACATCACGACTAGTTTGGTTACGGGCACGGTGGAGAGCTTGGACGCAGTGGGCGATTTGAACTACTTCGATAAGATTTCGGTGTTGGCGTTCGCCCAGAAGACATATGAGCATACGTTGTTACAGCAGGGAGGGAGTGCGTGTAATGGGAGCAAGGGTGGGGATGTGTCGCTTGAATTGGAGTCAAGCATATGTGGGATGTTAGGAAGTATGGGGAGTAAGGGGTTTCAATTGGAATACGAGGGCAATTGTAGTAAGAAGAATTGTAGTATTTTCGATGGGAGGGATGGGTCTTTGCCTAGTTTCATGACTATTGGCGGGTTACAGTGTTCTGATAACGTAACACTGCAGATGTCTCTGCAGTTTTCGAATTCGAGTCCTTTCTCTTATTATGCTGCTTTGGCTCCGGAAACATTGTTAGTCAGCGAGGGAGTTTGGGATAGGGAGAAGAATCGGGTCTGTTTAATGGCTTGTCGGGTGTTGAATTCCATGGGTTCTTTGGAGAATACAACTGTCGGGGATTGCTCGATCGGGTTGTTTTTGAGGTTTCCAAAGACCTTGTCAGTCAGGGTGAGGAGCTTTGCATTGGGACGTATTTGGAGTACCAAAAAGGTGAATGAGTCCGGTTATTTTGATAGTATTGGGCTTCGGAGTTTAGAGAATCGGATGACGGGTGCTTCAGGTCAGAGGTATGAGTATAGTGAATTGGGTCACCTGCGTGAATCATGCAGGAAAAAGGAGGTCAAGAAGCTGGGCAAGAGATATCCAGACGGGTATTCGTTTGAGGACATGAGATTTGACATTTCTGTGGAAAAATCGCAGGGGAGAATCACTTGGGGTTATTTATACCCGCTGACGGTAGGTGATATGTTTTATTATAACCCTGATGCAGAGTCTCTGACCCAAATGGCTGCAGGTGAAGTTCAAGCATCGAACCGCAGCCTGCTGAATGTCAGCTATATGGTTAGCTTTACGGGGTCGAATCATGAATGGAGCGGGCTTTCTTTGAACCAAACGTTTTCTGATTTGAATATGCCAATAGACATTTCCGCAGAAGGTGTCTATGATGCTGAAACAGGAATCCTGTGCATGGTTGGATGTCGGTATTTGGGTTCAGGTGTAGCTAAAAAAAATAATACTGTGGACTGTGAAATTCTCATCAATGTTGAGCTTGCTCCATTCGATCCAGAGGCTGGGAAAAGTCTAAAGGGCACCATTAAAAGTACTCGTGAAAAGTCAGACCCGATTTACTTTGAACCTTTGCAATTGTTTTCAAATGTTATATATGCCTCAGAAGCCATAGGAACAATCAGGAGAATGGATCTCGAGCTAATCATGGTTCTCATCTCTCTCATGCTTGCATGTGTTTTCATTGGGTTGCAGCTCTTGCATGTGAAGAAGCACCCTGACCTGCTTCCCTCTATATCACTTATGATGCTTGTTGTTCTTACTCTTGGGTACATGATCCCTTTAGTTCTGAACTTCGAAGCATTTTTCTTCAGCAACCGCAACCGGCAGAATGTACTGCTCTGGAGTGGTGGTTGGCTTGAGGTGAACGAAGTTGTAGTGAGAGTAGTTACGATGATAGCTTTTCTGTTACAATTTCGTCTTCTCCAGTTAACATGGTCTGCAAGATTGGCTGAGGAAGGCAAAAAGTGCTTGTGGATTGCTGAGATGAAGGCCCTGTGTTTGTGTTTGCCATTATATATTGTTGGAGGCCTGGTTGCTTTGTTTACCCACCAGAAGATGTACGAAGATACGCAGTTGAAAGCCCCCTTTGATGGTTTCATTGCCGATTCCCAGCATTCTATTTGGGAGGATCTGAGATCTTATGCTGGCTTGATTCTTGATGGTTTTCTGCTCCCTCAGGTTCTACTAAATCTGTTTTTGGACTCAAAAGAGAAGGCTCTCGCCCCTTTCTTTTACATCGGAACTACCATTGTTAGGTCACTGCCGCATGCATATGATGCTTATAGAGCTCATGAATATGCACCCCGTTTCAATTCATCATACATTTATGCTAACCCAAATGCGGATTTGTACTCCCCCGCATGGGATATCATTATTCCTTGTGGTGGATTGCTATTTGCTATCCTGGTCTACTTGCAGCAGCGGTTTGGTGGCGCTTTTATCCTTCCACTGAGATTTAGACGATCTGCTGAGTATGAGAAAGTTCCGGTAGTTGGTGATCAGGCATTGTAGACGCATGAGACATGAAGGTGGCTTTAATCAGGTATGAAAAAAGTTCTAATTTGTGGCAAGCTCCTATCTCTGCAATTACTGCTAGATCTTTCCGTGTGTGCACTCAAGAAAGTCTTGAAGATTGTGGTTGCTGAATTTGTTCTCGTTTTCTCTACATCGTATTTTGGATATAGAAGTGAGAGGATGAAATGTATAAATTCTCTCTCAGGTTGTAGCTTACTTCAAGCAATATTTACTTTCAGCTTCCAATCACTTTTGTTAGAATGTGACCGTAATCACTCTCTCATGGGTATAACTATTGAAAGTTGCCTCAGTACAGTTCTATGAGGAATCTATATTTTCCTCTCTTTTTTCTTTTTTCTTTCAAGATTTTGATTGTGAAACTTGTATCATTGACATTTGGATGTGGTTCTGATGTGCTGGATGACCGGTCCCTAATGCATCACTCCATTATAGCAGTTGATAACACCAGTCAGATCAATTAGTTTATTTTTTTAGCTGACTAGAAACATGGCATGCATAAGATTTTCTTTTTATTTAGACGCAAGGCATCCCCAATAACCCGAACAGAATCTCATAGAACCTTGCATATTGTAAGAAATATATATATATATATATATATATATATAGTAGAAGCTACTTGCTCACCAAAAAAAAAAAAAAAAAAACGATTTCTCTAAAAATTTAAATTATTTCCACTTTTTTAAATATAAAGGGTTTCTATTTTTGTCTTCCCTTTAATTGTCAATTTGTTCCATTGATTATATACACAACTAGAAAACAGAGATTCACATTCATTAGTTGGTGCATATCTTCTGCAACACTTTCGGAGGACCATGGAAAGTGGAAAAGTGTAATAAAACAATCTTTATGAAAAATGTTATACTTTCTCATTCAGTGAGCTGGTGGAGACACACCCCCTTGTGGGAACGATCCAGGCTTCAAGTTCTACTTACCATACTACCTCCAAGGCTACCCAAGTTTAAAAGCAGAAAAAAGATGAAAAATAAAATTAAAATAAAATTCATGCAGTATATAGCAGTTACGGTAAAGAGTATGCAAAAAGAGTAAAATGTGATTATTTTGGTTCTGATGCTTTTTCAATGAAAATTCATTTTATTTTGCAATTCCTCTTGAATATATTAATGTGGTCATCCTAATTACACAATGATGGATATCATTTATACGTTTTAGATGATTTGTTTTTCAAGTTTCTTGCAAGTTGCAAACATAGATTACTGTATCAAAATTGAGGGTTATGCATTAACCCCAATGAGAGGGTAAGCATCCATGTTATGAAGATAAATCTTTCTGCAATGATTCAACTCGCCCAGACGGTTTTTTAACCGTTCAATATTCTCGATGTTTTATTAATGGAATTTGTAGTTTCTTCAACCCAGAACCATTTTACATACTGATCTTGCACCTTATTAATCCTGCGTTTTACCCATCTTCTCTGCAGTTCAGTCAATTTTCGGTTTCATCAATCTGTGATTGTTTTCACTGTTGTTGCCAGTCTTTCAATGCTTGGCCTGATAGTTTGGACCGCACACTTGGGTTTTCAGTTTGTTCAAGTGGAGCCAATGGTTTGATGATGATGATCCAAACAGTTCATGCGACGGTTCTTCTGTGGATGGTCCATGGACCAAAATTCCCCAGACTAGAAGATCCAGTCAATCAAATCTTTGGCCTTTTTGGTTCAATGTGGACCACATCTGTATTTTATTTCTTAACTGTGTATTTGCAGGACACATATGAAGACCTTTGTTCTTCATAGTGGAGATCTGTGATGCGTTTTCCATTGAAGGTGGGTCTGATGATATTAGCAATTTGGATCGCTGAACCACAGGGCCCACTTATAAAAACTGAAGACCCCACCATTCTACAGACACTCTTAGGGGCCGGAGCAGTATGCTACATTTTCATGAAAACAACATGCAGCTATTGTTGTCATGAAGCTCAGGCACCATTTTGAGCTTTCCCAATTTGCAGATGGGTTGTGCTCCGCCCAAATCCCAAACAGGAAACAAACTAGCCTTTGCATGCTTGGCTGTGAAGGAGCATGCTGAAGGCACAAGGGCTCTTTTTTTACGAAGTAGGGCTTTCGATAGGAGCCTGTTTTTATTTCGGCCCAGATTTCCAACTAGCTGGGCTAGGCTTTCAAACTGGCTATATTCGATATTTTGGTCATGCATGGCCTGTGCCGACCCTGATGACTCCCCTTGTTCTGACCCTGAAGTGGGCCCTTGTTCCTTTGCTTGAATTGGCTCAAATGATAGGAGTGGTAGCTGATAAGGTTGGCAGGCATGGGGCTGTAGATATGGATCTGCGGATGGTTCCAATCCTATCTACTCAGGATGCAGGTCCAGATTTTGTATTGATTTGCATCCAATGGTGTGGATTTGATTGGCCAGAATACATGATTTTATAGTTCTATACTTGATTGTTACTTATCATTTGAAGTACCACCCATGGATCTGAATCCAACTGTGGATACAAAACCCTTTCCGGATCCTGATTCATGCTTGGAGATACGGATTGGATGGACTTTAAGCCTATTAACCTATAAATGGGTCAAAAATCAGGCCCGAGACATAAGAGCCATTGCCTGTCACCCGGGATTAGGACCAGGCCCAAACAGTTCAAAAAATCTGGGCGGACGCCCACCTCTGGCCCAACCCGTTCACAGCCCCACTGAGTCTTGACTCCAGCAATAGTTTACCACCATTTTGAAATGGTTGTAAATTACCTTCCATTCATGTTGCACTAATTTATGGCTATCTGGACCATCCAAATTGTGAGGCACTTTTGTCTATGAAGCATACCTCTAAAACCACACTGATGAGGCGAAATGCCAACAATTTAGTTGATATCAGGCAAATGGAGATGGTACAAAGTAAAATCGTGGCCTAAATGCCAATGGGTGGAATTTTCGGGTTATGCTTACATCCACAATCGAGTCAGAGTGGTCTGGATTACCATACAAGTATACCATGCGTGCAATTGAAGAGTCACCATCACCTTTTAAATGGTGGTTAACTATCAGTGGAGTCTTCGTTCCTGCCCGACCATGGGCCTACGACTCTGTGGGTACGCATTGACGTTTCAAGAAATGTAGCTAGGTTGATTTGAGCGAAGTCTTGCAGGGAGCCTGCGCAACAAGAAAGCTCTACAAGGCCATATGACTATACTCAGTCCATCGGTTGCGTCAAATCATGCTGGTACCTAAAGCCAAAAAAGTTATACGCAGATCCAAAACTCAAGTGGTCTGGACCAAAAGAATGTGGTAGGGGAACGCAGGTTTAACCCAAATCACAAATATCATCTTGACAGAACTTTGGTGGGTCTTAGAAAGGTTTTATTGGTGGGCGAATGTTGGACGTAGGCCCATCATCGATCTAACCATATTTAATAGTGTCCTATTTCTTCTCTCTGCAACACCGTTTTGAGGATCTTTGGGATATGTTTTGCTATCTACTCAACATAGAGGTAAATTTGATAGTAAAATTATTGAATGCGTGTTCATTAGGTAGCCTATGCATTCAAAGGGATACGTTCTAGTTTATGAGAACCATAGACGATGGATTGAGATAGAATCCCGATACGTGACCTTCGTTGAAGATAGATACCCAAGCCGAATGAAGCAAAAGGTTCCAATAGAACTTTTTGAAATACCCAATGTATCTCAGGAGAGTGGGAGTTCTGCTCCTCAAGTGAAGATGCTCCTATAGTTCACCAGGACAGTGGGAGGACATCTCAGCAGGCTCCTGAGTTACGTCGAAGCGAAAGAGGATTGATTCCCCGAAGATACTTCGATATTGAGGGGCAAACATTTTCTTGCGCTGCAGTTGATGATGATGAACCTGATTCATATCAGGATGCATTATTATCTTCTAACTCGGCCGATTAGGTAAATGCTATGGACGAAGAGATCGCTTCCATGGAGAAGAATAAAGTCTAGAAACTTGTTGATGTGCCTTCCAATCGCAAAGCGATAAGTAATAAATGGGTACTTAAGATCAAAAGAAAGGCAGATGGTACAGTGGACAAGTATAAAGCACGATTAGTTGCTAAAGGTTTTACACAATAAGAAGACAATGATTACGAGGAAACCTTTTCACCTGTTACAAAGTTCTCCTCAATCCGCATGATCTTGTCCATTGTCGCAAGTTTAAATTTAGAGTTATATCAGATGGATGTAAAGACTGCATTCTTAAATAGTAACTTGGATGAAGAGATATATATGCAACAGCCCATGGGTTATGTGGACAAAAAATATTCAAAGAAAGTCTGCAAGTTGTTAAAATCTATCTATAGGCTGAAGCAATCTTCAAGACAGTGGTACACGAGGTTCCACTTGGCCATCACCACTTTTGGATTCACGATGAGTGAAGAAGATCATTGTATATACATGAAACGGTCTGGAAGATCTTTTCTGATACTATCTCTATATGTAGACGATATCCTGTTAGCTGGTAATGACATGCAATTGTTAATATTGACTAAAGATTGACTATTCTTGAACTTTGAGATGAAAGACCTTGGTGAAGCCAACTTTATTCTTTTTGTAAAAATCATCAGGGATTGCCCTAAGAAATTTTTAGGCTTGTCTCAAGCAACCTATATACAAAAGATTTTAGAGCGGTTCAGGATGAAAAATTCAAAAGCTATTGAAACCCTTATGGATAAAGCTACCAAGCTAGACAGGATATCGTGTCCCCAGACTGAAGCCGAGAAATTGGTTATGTCCTCAGTACCTTATGTAAGTGCAGTAGGGAGCTTAATGTATGCTATGCTTTGCACCAGATCGGATATTAGCTATGCAGTTGGCATAGTCAGCCGTTATCAGAGTAACCTGGGACAGTTTCATTGGCAAGCCGTCAAACATATATTCCGCTATCTCAGAGGAACAAAAGATCTAATGTTGTGTTATGAAGGAACAAGCCTCGAGCTCAAAGGATATTCTGATGCTGCTTTGGGTAATGACGCCGACGAGGGAAAGTTTACTTCAGGATATGTATTCTTACTCGGAGGAAGAGCTATCTCATGGTCGAGTAAGAAACAGACATCCACAGCTCTTTCATATATGGAGGCCGAGTACATTGCATGTTATGCTGTAGTTCAAGAGTGTGTATGGGTTCGCAGATTTTTATTAAGTCTAGGTGTTGTACCGAGTGTTAGTCAACCTATATCGCTGAAGATAAACAATACTTCTGCCATTGACTTGGCAAAGGACCCTAAACACCACCAGAAATCTAAGCACATTGAGATCAAGTATCATTACGTCCGTGATCAAGTGAGAGATAAGAAGGTCGCCCTCAGCTACATTCCTACTAAGGAGATGATGGTTGATCCCATGACGAAACCTATAACTAGAGATCTATTTTAAGTTCACGTCAGGCAGATGGATTGAGGAAAGCTTGACTAATGTACTTGTTTTATAGTACCTTTGATCTTTCATTAATGAATATTATATTCCTTTTTATTCAGTATTGAACACTAATATAACTAGGTATGAAAATCATCAGCATTTACCTTGAAATCATGTAGGATTTCTATTTTTTGTCGGCAGGCCAGTCACCCACTTGCACGGGTTGACCAACCTTGAATGTAAAAGAGAGGTACATTTGGGATATGTTTATACATTGAGGTATGAACTTCCCTTTATTGTGAATAATAAGGGATGAGGATATGAGCGAGTCGTATCCGCCTACAATCTTATAAAGATTGAAGATGAGACTGATAAAGTCGAATAACATAATCGCACCATTTCGTTACATGTGATTAATGTTATGGCCTGAAATTAAAGCCAGGTTATGAGATGAGTTGTACCTTATGTAGAAAGATCTGCGTATTGTAGATCCGACATTCACCTAGTATTGTCTACTTTACGATGTGGATTGTAGCCACGTGCAGGGACCTATTACCTACAGATTGCTTTGATTCGATCTAATCACTGCAACGTGCGAATAGCCAGTCCCGTAGGTGACTCTTTGTGTCCTTAGCTACCCTCCTCTTGTATATATGAGGATGAGATTGAGTGTTGCTACTTTAGTGTACCATGACGAAAGGTCCTTGATTGGCCAGACTTAGTTACGCTAGGAAAGCAGCTTGATTAATTCCAAATTACACATCTGCGTGGAGAAGATCCCGTGCCAGCTACACCAAGTTTCTAGAACTATAAATACGCACTTGAAGACTTATCCACCGGCAGTATCGAGTTGTTTTTATTAGACTTTTGCAAACAGTATTTTTCTTAAAAAGCATATATATATATATATATATATATATATATATATATATATATATATATATATATATATATATATAAGTATTGCTTTGAATTGGTTTTATTCGAAGTTTGTGAAAAATCAAGTTTTCATAATAACTCGATAAGTTGGATAAGTGCGTATGTGGGTTGAATACTTCAGGTCGGGAGTTAACTCCATCCGGTGTAGTCATGCGAACTAGGACAGGCATTGCAAAGCTTGGGTTATTGAGTACTAGTCAGGTGGTCACTTAGTACTTAAGCACCTGTGAGAAGATTATGGTGATCTAGCTGGTCCCACGCCTCTGATTCTTTTGATCGCAATATTTAGTTTTTGATTGTTATTAGGCAAGTTAGATGAACAAATCTTTTGTGCCTATCCCACAATGTGATTGAGTTGGAGATGTTGGACGTAGGTCGGTGGGGCCCACTGGTGAGCAATCACTAGTGGGTAGGTGCTATAAGTTTAGGCATCTTCCGGCCTTTCTCATTTTCTGTTATATTTCAAATTCAAAATTGAATTTGATTTATGATAGAAGATAGGGATAAGACCGGATGATATGGTCTCATCCAAACTCCCCTCATTTCCTATAAAAAGGCATGCACTCTCTCTCGCATTATGAAATATACAAAATACTGAGAGTATACAGAGAGAGAAATATTGTGCATAAGAGTCTGTCCATTCTGTCTTGTCCTTGGGATGATCTAATTCATAAATCGCGATCCGGGGCCACTATATACCGTAGGATCAGAGGTGTAAATAGTTCCATCTGCTCCAGTAGTAGATAGGCATGCTGTTGAAACATCAATCTTTTGCTTTGTAAAGGTTCCAAACATCGTGTAGACCGTCGGATCTTGAGGGCTCACCTTCCGCGCTTCCCAACAGTGAAGCGATCGAGCTGTTTTGTTTGGTGTGGTTCTTTTGAGTTTTATTTCTTCCTTTCTTCTGGTCTACGACCTAACATGAGTTGGCTCAACTGATCGACAAAGGGATTTCACAGATGCATTGCTGTGGTCTCCAGAACTTGTAGAGCATGGCTAGCAACTAAACTCTTTCAATCGGTGAAACTCGTGACTGGTTTGTAATGTAAAATTTATATTGCGAAACCGAAAGGATCTTGCATTGCATTAGATATTGGGATCCAAAAATCTAAACTGAAATTATATACTTGATTGAGAGGCTATGCCATAGCATTTCACACCTTACACCTTTTACAGAGATAGAAATAGAAGGCTTCAACTTGGGTAAGTTTAGAACTAGTACTACATTTATGTTCACTACAAACTCATTGAAACTCTTCCCCTTCATACTAACGAATTTAGAATTCCTAGTCTACTTAAAAATATTGTGTATAAAGTAATTATAGTGCACCACCTCCACACAACTTTTAGATTAATCACAATCGGGTGGAGTCCACTTATATGCCCAATCACATTATCCAACACGTACAAGAGATAATTAATAAAACCCATTTTATAAAATTCTTACATAGCTCTTTAGTTAAGCTAGTAGAGACAGTGTAAGAAGAGAGACACATGTAGTGCTTGTTGGGAGACCACGGAAGCAAACAAAGATGAATTAACTGAAGTAATCGAATTGTAAAAAACAAGCGCAAAGATAACACAATGATTTTAATATGGAAAAACCACGGTACAAAGGAACGGATAATCACTATAAAAGCAGAAATTACGAGAGTTCGAATATCCTATTTGAATAAGCCTCAAATCACCCCAAGCTGCACACTTGAAACTGTAGGAACGAATTATAAAGCTTTGAGATACACCTTAATCCCGAATACATCCCTCTATATAGCCTTAGGAAGAATTACAATCAAAATCAAAATCGAAGACAAATCCCACAAGCGTAACTCCGCGATATGATTGATGACACATTTGATGGGACTTCGATGTCATCAACAGATTGTTGATAGCATCTAACCCACTTCGATGTCATCGAAAAGACACCAAAACAGTCCAGAGACAAAAACATAGAAATCTAGATTCCATCGATTGCACTTCGATAGGTCTCGATGGCATCAAACTTAGGTTTCGATGGCATCAAATATATACTTAATAAGTCGAGCAACCAATTAAAGAAAATTCAGAAAATCTTGATGACATTGAGCAGCGCTCGATGGTATCAAATGTTCGACAAACCTTGTTTGTGAACAAATTTAAGACATCAAAATCAACAATGTCATGCGGCCACACATTGGGCTAGGAGCGGTGTACACACTCAACTGCCAGTACGTTGGGGAAGTTGTAGGATGCTTGACAGTGACGCACGCATGCATTTGCAAATTGTAAACATAAAACCCACTTTCACAATCCCAAAATCAAAATGGTTGAAAAATCCTAGCCTCTGATTCACCGATACTTTTTTGGTTGAAAGAAGATAGTTATTTAATTTCATTCTTAAATGTCCAAGAAACGTTCACCAATCCCATTATGGACCATGGTATATATAACTGGAGACACGATGAACCGTTTCTACTTGATTTTGTGACATGTATGCAGTTTCTAAATAACTTTAAGTATCTGCATCATGAATCCCAATATCTGACGTTATCTGAGTTTTCTTGCCTTTATACGAGATTAAAAAAGAAAAAGAATAAAAATCTTAGATTGAAAAACTTCAACCCTATGATTATTCAAAATTACAAATACACCGTCCTTATTAACGAAAAAAGAGTCGATCAAATGAATTAAATATACAAATATTAGAGATTAATTCAAAGTCATACGCCATCAAGGGGAGGCCCATCATTATAAACGGTTCGGATCATTGAAAGATAGCCCAAAATCGAACGGCCAAAGGTCCGGCCTTTTGCTATAGCAATATACCCGATTAGGGAGTTATTTGATACTCTAAGCAGAGTATGGCGTTTGATACGCAGCCACTCAGAAATCGTCTACGTTAAATATATATTAACCAATATTAAACCGACTAAATTGTGGAGACTACTGTCCATAAGTCACAATCTCAAAATCTAATTGGTTTAACAATCCTAACCTCTGATTCGTGGACACTTCTTTGACGGAATAGAACTTTTGGAATTTTCATTTTTAACCGTCCAATTTAGTGTCACCAATTCGGCATTTAAACTATCAAAGAAGATTGATCTTGGCTTATGATACCACTACACCGACAGCCATAATTTGAAAAGTTTACTTTGAATTACTTGGATACCATGTATGCATTTTTAAAGTAGTTTCTAAGTGGCTGCGTATCATCCATCATACTCTATCAGAGTAAAAAAAGTTAATAGATCCCACCCAAAAAGACCGCGTGGTTACCGCAATAGATGACACGTGTAAAGAGTGCTCTTTATAAAAGCCATGCTAATACCCCTGGTAAACCCCGCAAAAACCCTAGAACTCGAAAAGTGGAGATGTGGAGGTCGGCAGCAATAGCATCATCTAGGGCAGTGTCGAGGCTCGTAGTGGCCTCATCTCGGCCGTTGATTCTGTATCGCCCCATTGCTAATGCCGATCCCACCTTTCCACGCCATCTTCTTCTCTGTATCGGCTCCATCCCAAGATCTGCCGATGATTTCTCCCGCAGCTACGCGCGTGGCCGCAACCTCGACCACGAAGAAGACTTCGACGACGAGGAGGATGACGAACTAGACGGAGAGGATTTCGACAAGGAAGACGAATTAGACGGTGAGGATTTCGACGATGATCTTGATGAAGACGACGAGGATGATGATGGAAAGACTACTGATTGATGTAGTTTTCTTCCCTAAATTTTAGTTTCTGTTTGATTGGGGGATTTTCGGTTTTGATCGCTATTGCTAGTCTTTCTTTATTGTGTTTGCATGTAACTCTCCCCTCATAAATGAATGGATGAAATGCAAGCTTTTTCTATTTTTAGCTTCGTCTTGGTTTGTGCACGTGGTGATCTGAACTGTTGTTCTGGTGGGCCATCACGGGCACTCGTGTGTCATCATCACGTGCCCCACGTCGGTCGCATGTTGGACGGCGGAACGCGTTGTGCATGTTTCATTTTTGGCACGTGTGGTACATGTGGGAGCGCTTGAAGGTGCATAGTAGCGGATGTGTTAACCATGACACACGAAGCGCAGTTGCGGATGGCAGAGGCACATGTTGCACGTGTGAGATATTAGCATATGTGCCACTCTTATTAGTGGCACGTGTTGCACACGTGGGGTGATTGCATATATGCGGGCCGCGTGATGGCACGTGTGGAGCAGCAGTTGAGGATGGTTGGGACGGGTCGTGTGGTACTTAGCAACATGGGCCCTCAACCAAGCCTACTTGGTGGGTGGATCCATGACCGTGGGGCCACCGTGATGTATGTGGCTCACATCCACGTCGTCCATCCGTTTTGAAAGCACATTTTAGGGAATGATTTCAAAAATGAAGCAGATCCAAATCTAAGGTGGACCACACCATTGGAAAGTGGTGACTGGCAATTTAAAACTTCTTATAAGCCACAAAGGTCTTGGATAAAGCTGATATGTGTGTGGTCCTTTCATCTAGGTCTTTGTGACCTTATTAACAGGTTGGATGGGAAATAAACCTTCTAGTGGCCCCAGGAACCTTTTAATGGTGGGAATTCAATTGGTGCATTAACAAGTGACTAGAATTTGCTCATAGCCGTTAATTTTAAGTCTTTATGCCACCGAGGTGAGACCCCACTATTTGGATGGTCTAAATGCTTGGACGATCCATATTTGTTGCTTGTGAGCTTCCAGTGGATGGATGATGCCCTGAAGATAACCCTTCAGTTGGAAGGGATTCAAAACAATGGTTAAAATTCAACTGAATAACATGCGAAAAACTAACTCAGAAAAGGTGCCGGCCTCGTAATGATGAAGGGCTTGAAATACTCCCAATCTAAGAATTTTTATTTCTTTTATCGTACTCCTTGTTCCCAATCTAACCGAATATCTTTAAATTACATATGAATGACCAGATCCAACATGACCTAATCAACGAACGTCTGCTCGCAAGTGTGTTTGAAGCATTCCTCCTAATTTTTAGTCATAAGGGTGGCTCACTGGTTGATTGGACCCGACTAAGGGGCTGGGCCTTTGATCATTGGCCCTATCCACACCGTCTATCCATCTTAACGTATCATTTTATAATACAAGCTCAAAAGTCAAAACTGAGGCAGATCCATTTTAGGTCCTTATCATTTTAGGGCCTGAAGAGCCAGCTGTATTAGGTGGGAACAAGAGGATGAAATTGCAAAGGTTATAATAAATGTATGCGTAAGGTACTGTTCTTGGACTCGGTTTATCCCATGTTTTCTAATTATGTATTTAAACTGCATGCATTAAAAAATAAATCTTGGAATTTACTTTCAAATTGTATTTGGCTTGAACATGGATGCAAATAAATCTTAATCCATGAGATTAGTAATATCATCTCACACTTTCCTAAACAAGGCTCATTTTTCAAAACCTACAGTTAATTTTAATCCCATCGCATACTCCTAGACATGTCATCCAATTTCAGTATTAGTAATACAATCCCATTTAATGCAACTTAATACCACTGTCGAAACAGGCCCTCATAGTATAGCCTCAAAACCGAGGCATATCCAAGAAGCGGATAGGAAGCTCCAATCTCTGACACGTGTGATACAGTGGCATGTGTGCTTGCGTGTCGGTGGCTATTCTACGTTTTATGCAATGGCATGATCCGTTCGGGCGCGGATTAGGTACTGCCCCCGGCTGTTGCGAGCTCGGGACAGCCACTGAGGGGTCACCATGATGTACGGATTTTATCTACACCATCCATCCATTTTTCCATATGATTTTAGAAAATTGTGACAAAAATAAGGAAGATCCAAGGCTTAAGTGGGCCACACCATAGGAAGAAGTGGTGCTAAGGATGCCCACCATTGAAACCTTCTTAGGGTCCACCATACCGTATATTTTCCATCCTAAACCTATTGATATAGTCATATACAGATGAAGTGAAGAAACAAATATCAACTTGATCCAAAACTTCTGTGTACCTTAAGAAATTTTCAATAGTAGAAATTTAAATCCTATTGTGTGGTCCAATTAAGAATTGGATATGCCCCATTTTTGGTCCAGTATTCTAAGATTTGAGCATGCTTATTTTTTGGATCATGCCCTAAAATGAGCTTTGAAAATGGTTGGACGGTGTGGATTTAAGGCACATACATCACTGTGAGCCCCACAGTCAGGGTCCCACCCACCTCGGTGGATCCGGGGTCTCACATAATCCACTCCCCACGGATGACAGAACTATACAAAGCCAACGTGTCGATCATGCGTCCTGAAAGTCAGTTGGTAAATTTCCACACTGGCCACACAAGTTCTAAGACAAATGCAAGGTCTACTGTGTCATGTTTGGCCCAACTTCAAGCTGATCGGCCCCAGTGTCCACCTGATTTTCCACGTGATGGGTCCCACCTGATTCACAGCTTTAACGCCATACACGTGCAGGTCGGCACATGTAGCTATTGTGAAAATATTGATTCAATATTTTAAATAGTATATATATAATGTTTGAAAAACTTTAGTTTTTTGGTGTTTTGGGAATAATTTTTATTAAAAAGGAGAGAAGAAAATATTGTGTTTATATATGGGATATGGAGTACTTTATTATTTGCTTGATAGATCTATGGAGTATCGGAACTTGTGTGTTCCAATATGATGGGCTTAGTGCGAGGGCGTAGGCATGTGAGTCGGTGTTCTTGTAAAGGCGCTAGTGGTGTGCTTGTAAAGGCGCTACACTTCGCACAACGACCTTATGCGAATCGGTGCCACAGATGCTATGGGTCCGGTGGCTAGAGTATTATGGGCGAGTGGTCTGAATGATACCGATCAGTCTTTTATAGAGGCTAAAAACTAGCCGTTTGAGAAAGGTTTAACTATACATGCAGCATTAAACCAGACCATGCAAAAAATGTTGAATGTAGCTAGCCCAATGGTCATAAAACGGCTAGTCAATGAGTCTAAATGACTAGCATGCAACAACTGGTTGTTCCACATGCATAACGGTCAAAAACAGCAAAATAACGACTAGTTTCTCACCATCAACCATAAATGGTCATATGGAGTTATGACTTTGGAACAAAACGTCCAGCAATCCTGGCTTATATAAGCAGTGCCTGGATGGTTCATTGGACCATTACTAACAACTCGAACCACTTTTACATACGACCCAACTAGAATAGTAACAATGATTTTTGATCAAATCAAAAAGGTTCAATACAAACCTTAGCCAATAGTCCTCAAGAAATAGACCAGCTACAATCTTCTAATCTTCTCTCTAATATGAAATTTTATTTTGTTTATCTACCAATCAAAATTGTATACATAAAGTTCCACTCATAGTTTTTAATGTTTGTTGAACATGGAACTACATACAGGCTCATCGTATCGTAGAAGTTATTTGCCTGCAACTTATTAGCATTCTCAATCACTTTGAGAATGGATGAATAACACTTTGAGGACAGTGTGATCACATGTGCTTTGGCCTGTCCTTAACTTTTCAATTTCTTTATAACTTTTCAATTTCTTTATTATTTTACAGAAATTATAAATTTATAATTTTCGTTAACAGTAGCCATGTGAGGAGGTTCATGTGGAGGACTAAGTGGCTAGGAAACCTCTGAGCGGTTCATCACATTTATTCGTCTCCCCTTAATCACGCAAATCGGATGACCAATACCAACTGAATAGTTAAAAAGCAAGCCAAAAAGTCAACAATTAGTATTCAAAACTCCATCTTTTGTCTGAGCTCATTCATAGTGGTGCCCACCACATGAATAACGCTTCTTTCTTTTTTTTTTGCTAGCTTGTTAGTACACTCACTGTCAGTTCACACTTCACTGTTAGGCACCCCCACTAGGGAATCAATTCCAAGACGCATGAACGACACTTATCAGAATGCCAGCATCAGAATTTCAAACACAAAATTATTTGATTTTTGGTTATGTTGCATTTGGGCTCTCCCCTTGTACGAGTATAGTGGTCCCCACCTTGATGACACACCCTATATTGAAAGATTTTCAACATGGGGATGATGGGCCATCCAAGTTACGGCTTGCCATACCAATAGCTCGGATCACTGAAAAATGGGCTCTACCCAAACACTGAAAGCCCGAATTATATTTGTAAGATCCGTATCCTAGCTCGTACCATTCTGCAGGCTTCCGCGGTCTTCCCGGTCGAATTCCGGTGAGCCGCGATTTGTTATCAGCGTTTGCGAGTGATCATGAGTCGTGTCCCATATATAAGAGTTGGCTCATCTCGAAACTTATACCCTTACAACCGCGCTGTAGCCGCGGTTCCGACGCCGCGTATTACATGCCAAAGAGATACTCGGGCCAGGAGATGTGGGCCCACGTTCAGTTCGAGAAAAAATGCCGCTTGTTGTAAATCCCAAGAGAGCATCACATCAATCCCATCAATCAAAGTACACATCACACTCCATCACTCACCTATCCCCAAGTACAACCACCCTCCCCTAAAGTCAACTCTCTCTTACATAAGTACACATCACTCACTCACACCCATCACACCCATCTCTCTCTCTCTCTCTTACACCTCTCTCTCTCTCATCCCTCTCTCTCATTTCTCCAAGCAACTCCAACGTCTCAACCCCTCCATGAGAGAAAGCTTGGTGTGGCCCACCTTTCTACCATCTTATCCCACCCTTCATGATAGATCTCAACCGTTGAAGTCCGTCCATTAGAATTCCAGCATGCATTGGTAGAAGAAGGAATGGAAGATCTAACTGTGGGTGCTTCTTTCTCTCTCCCCCTCTCTGTTTCAATATTTTGGTGTGATGATGTGGCCATGTGACCCACCTGGATGTACCCACCTTGATGCATGTGATGTCTAAGCCGTCCATCAAATGGACCCCATGGCTGTCCAAGCCATATGGGCCCTACTTAACGGTGATGCGAAAACACAAATATCAATTGATCAAGTGAGCCACGTCCATGTGGGCCCAACCTTAAAAAACATTCCAACCGTCCAGCGTACAGGGACGCTGGACGTGTTTTGAGAAGAGTGAGCGAACAGTGAGGTGTACTCACGTTGAAATTTTTTTGGCTTTTGGGAGGGCCACTCATACAGGCCCCACCTTGACGTATGGAGCTAATCCACGCTGTCCATTTCATTCCCCAGCTCATTTTAGGCGTTAAGCCGAAAAAAATGAAGCCAATTCGATCCCCTGGCTGGCCATAGCATAGAAAACAGTGGGTTTCACCGTTAAAAATCCACTCTAATCTTTCTACACATCGAAACTTACCCAATATTGGGCTTGTTAGACCTGTCTTGAGCTAAGGAACCCAGCCGACGGACTGGATTCCCTTGATGTGGGCCCCACCTATTAAAATCTTCAAAATAAATAAATAAATTGATTAAGCAGACGCTGCTGCTGTCAACATCCAGAGCACGCTGCAGCAAGGAGCGTCCGCAGCATGGATTGGCACAGGGTCAGTGGGGGTCACCTCAGGCCCCACGTTGATGTATGAATCAAATCCACGTTGTCCATCCCATTCCCCTACTCTTTTTAGGCGTTAAGCCGAAAAATGAAGTTAATCCGAGTATCAGGTGGGTTGTATCTTGGAAAATGGTGGTCTTTACCGTTAAAATTCACCTGATGTTCCTATATACCAAAATACCTCAGATATTGGGCTCGGTTGGCTTGTCTTGAGCCACAAGAGCGAGTGGACGGAGTAGATACACCTGATGCGGGCCCTGCCTAGGAGATTCCTCAGAAAAACATAATTTCAAAAAAAAAAAACATAAATACATGAGGCAGCAGCAGGTGCCAGAGAACAGAGGACGTTGTGCGGGCAGAGACCGTGGGTCCCACCATGATGCGTGTTGTTCATCAACACCGTGCAATTGTTGGGTCCCCTTTGGGACAGTGGGCCCCCTAAAAATCAATCATATTTGGGACTCACGTGGCCCACACAGCAGGAAACAATTTGATTGAATGTCTGCCATTGAAACCCCTTTTGGGCGTCACCGGAGTTTTGGATCATTATGAAATTTGTTTTCCCTCTTCATCTGGGTCTGTGTGACCTTATCAATGGTCAGGATGGTAGATAAACGTTATGGTGGGCCCCACATGGAACCCACTGATGTATATATGTATACCCACGCCGTCATCCATTTGCTGGGAACCACCAATGATGAATGTGCTCTATCCGCACCACTGTCCACTGTTTGGACGATGGGGCCCACCATGATGCATGTCTTGCATCCGTACCGTCCAACCATTTCGAAAGCCCGTCTTAAGGCTTGAGACTAAAAATGAGGCAGATCCTGGTATTAGGTGGACCACACTATAGTAAACAGTGGGGGTTGAACGGCTACCCTTGAAACTCTCTTGGGCGCACAGAAGCTTTGGGTCAATATGATATTTGCTTTCCACTTAATTCAGGTATTTGTGACCTTATGATCAGATTGGGTGGAAAATAATGTTATGGTGGGCCCTACCTTGATAATGTGTTGTATTCACACCGTCCATCTGGATAGGTGGTGTGGGACGCCACCATGATATTTGTGTTTCATTCGTGCTGCCCTGCAGCGTGGCCCCACACACATGTGGAACCCCCATGTTGTATGTGCCGTGTGGGGCCTGGCTTGATGGGCCGTCCAGATTATGGATTCCACTGTGATGTATGTACTATATTCACACCATCTGTCCATTTGTGGTGTGAGCCCACTATGATGTTTTATCCACTCCGTCCATCCAGTAAGGGGACGCGGATCCCACCATGATTCATGTGTCTTACCCAAGGCGTGTGGGGTGGCCGCGTGTGGACCCACCTTTAATATATGTATTTCATCGATGCCATCTTGATGCGTGGGTCCCACCTGTAGTGACGTCCGCAAGTTCCATGGGCCATCTGATGTATGTATTCCACCCAGCCGTCCATCTGGACGTTTTGCTGGGTGGGGCCCTCCTTGATATATGTGTTGTATGAGCCACTCCATGATGTATGCGTTTCATCCATGCCCACTGTCCATTCATTGGGTGGGGCCCACTTTGAAGACATGTTGTATATTCACATCGTCCATCACATAATTGACGTGGCCCCACCATGATGAATGTATTGTATATCCACACTAGATGGTGGGGCTCACCCCAATGTATGTATTTCATATCCGCGCTATCTACCCATTTTGATGGCGCGGGGCCCACCTATTATGTATATGAGGCCCATTGGTGTGGCCCATTGATGTGACCCACTTGTCGTATTTAAGGCCCATGGGTTGTGGCTCGTATGATGTATCTGAGGCCCATGTGCAGGGCCCACCTTTGTATATATGTGGCCCTTGAGTAAGGCCCATTGTGTTGTATATTATGCCTTTGTATGAGGCTGTGGGCCCAATTTAGGTTTAACTCTATGTAGGCCAATACTTGGGAGCAATGTTGGTTAAATGGCCACATTGATGGGCAATGATGAGTAAATGTCCACATTGTGACCTCCCCTTAGGCCTTGTTAGGCCGTTCTCATCGATGTTGATTTCCGATTCCGATCATCGAGGCCGAGTATTGATCGATTCCAATTGTTGTGGTCGATTGTCGATTCTGATTATCGATCGATTCTGATTGTCGAGGCCAAGTATTGAGGCCGATTTCGATTTGTCGAGGCCGATTGTATAGGCCGATTCCGATTGTCGAGGCCGAGTATCGAGGTCGATTCCGATTCGTCGAGGCCGATTGTATAGGCCGATTCCAATTGTCGAGGTTGATTTCGATTACCGAGGTCGATTGTCAAGACCCATATAATGTATATGCGGCCCGTAATTGAGGCCCATTGTGATATGTATTCGACCTGTGCGATGTATAAGCGGCCCGTGTTTGAGGCCTAATGTGATATATATGCGACCCGTATTTGAAGCCTATTGTGATGTATATTCAGCCCGTGTTTAAAGCCTAATGTGATGAATATGAAGTCTATGCGATGAGGCCCACCTTGATGTATTTATAGCTCATCCATGAGATCCACCTCGATAAATTTGTAGCCCGTCCATGAGGCCCGATGTGTTGTATATGAGGCCCATGTAATTCAGTCCACTTGATGCTTATATGGCCCATATGATGTATTCAAGGACCCATGAGTAGGGCTCACCTGTTATGTATTTGTGGCCTTTGTTAAGGCCCAATATGATGTTTTTATGGCCCACCTTGATATATTAGTGCGGCCCATTGATGCAGCCCACTTGATGTGAATAAGGCCCATGTGCAGGGCCCACCTATGAAATGTATATTAGGCCCATGTGAACGGCCCATAGTGATGTATTTGTGGCCCGTATGGTGAGGCCTGTTATAATGTATATAACCCTTATATGAGGCCCATGTGAGAGGCCCATTGTGATGTGTATTAAGCTCTTGAGTGAGGCCCATGGTGTTGTGTATTTGGCCCTTGTGTGAGGCTATGGGTCCACTATATGTTAGGCTCTATGTGGGTTATTCCTTGGAGGCAATGTTGGTTAAATATCCATATTGTCGAGGTCGATTGTCAATGCCGATTATTGATACCAATTATGAGTACATGATAGCATAGCATCATGATACATACCCATACGCATCATCTACATATTTCTTATGAGATGTGGTTGACCATTGCATATGTCATTGGGCAGGTTGTTATGAGACTCTCTGATAGGCGGAGACTGTCTCACATGAGCGCACGGTATGCACATGATTGATGCATATCTGGATTGTATGACTCATGTATCTTGCATTGTGTATTGTGATTACTGTACGCCTTAGCGACATCAGGGCCGTAACCTCCACAAGCATATCGTGGATGGCCAGATGGGACACCGAAAATTTGTTCTAGCATCGGGCTGCCATATATGGCCCTGTGTGAAAATCTCTAAACCCTCTTAGTACCAGAGGACGCCCCAACGTCAAGACCGAGTAGATACATAAGCGCCCGAGTGCCGAATACCAGGAGCCACATCTCCCACTGTGTCATGGTCGGTTGAGAGGGAGTGTGGCCTTACTCGCCCGAGGGTAGGGGGCATAGCTAGGCTAAGTTTGACCAGCTCGTAAATAGGTCCGCTATCAACGTGCCGGATAGGTATTGGCAGACTATTAGTCAGGCGGATAGTGAGGTTTCTTACACTGGCTTGGACTGTGCTGCTGGGAGAGGGGCAGTGCCATTTAGAGTGTACTAAACTCCGATGATAATCACAGAGAAGAACTGTACTGTATGTGGACTTATTGAGCAGGAGTTGCATACTCATTCTGTCACGCCCCGAAATTCGAGTATCCGAATAAGTCTTCGGGACCCGAATCTCAAGGTGTGAATTATAATATAATGACATTAATTACAATCCAGTTGATTTAATTAAATTCAATCAACACTCAACATCATCTAAAAGGAAATACAACTGAAATGTTTATTTAATTCAACCCTTTCTACATCGAAATTTGAACATAAACTAAACCTAATAACAAAATGATTTGAATTAAAACTAAACCTAATTAAAAATAAAAATAAATAAAATAAAAATAAAGCTAATAGTAGAGACCCGCCTGCTCGTAATATTCCAGCTCTGCACCTGTGCATTTGTTTTAGTAGGATGAGCATAACAGCCCAGTAGGGTCGTTTCTTACCCAAAATTTAACATGTTCAGATAATATCAATTTTTAAAAGAAGGAATCGAAAACAGATAATGGAATTTAACAACAGAATTATAAAATGCAATACATGTGATATTTCCATGAATACTCCTAACATTTGTATTATTTCTTACAACACCGTATTCAAGTGGATGGTCACGTTGCATTAACGCCCATGCACTGGTACCTCATGGTGAGGGACCCATTTATACGTTAGCTGGTCAGACTACTGCTCCAGTTGTACTCCTGACGTATGTCCACGCACACAATTGTACTCATACGCCGTACACAAAGGAGACTCCAAAGGATCCAATGGGTTCTAGGGTCTTTCACCCAAGGGACACGATTGCCCTACTTGCTGACTTTAGGGTCTCTCACCCAAGGGACACGATCGCCCTACTTGCTAATACAACCATATATACATTTTTTTTTTACAATTTAAATAATCAATAGATAAGCATGAATAACATGAACAATTCTAATATCAATAAAAATAAATGATTAATAATTTAATAAATTCAATTTCTACACTATAATGCAAGTTCTATATGAGGTACATAAATTTGTTAAAATATCAAGTTCTATATGAGCTCCACCCTTGAGTAATAAATCTCACATTGAGTGGCTGGGCCTACTAAAATTCATGGTTACTTTCGCATTCTCAGCTCAAATATTTTTATTTATTTATTTTATTTTTGTGGCCCACCATCAAAAGTTGGTTCGGCAATTTGGACGGTCTGATTACCATACCAACATTTCATGGTGGACGATTGAGGAGTCACCACCATATTAAAAATGGCAGTAAACTATCATGATATTGTTATTTAACAAAGAGGCAGATTGTAAAAATAAATCCATACAACAAACCGAGTAAATGGTGTATCCCAAAGTAATAATTAAAAATGCAGGTATATGATGAATGTATACACTACAGAGCCGGAAGGGTCATGACCACTTATACAAATCCAAAGCCGTTGGTTGATTTCTAGAATACATGCAGCAACTCCAATGCCCCACCATTCAATTTTTCATGGAAAAATGGGAAAGCTACTCGCGCGAGTAGGATTTGAATCCTACTCGTGTGTCATGTGCCACACAAGACACGTGTGTGATATCTATTCCATTCATCTGAGAGGTCATGTTTTCTATGTTCCCATTGCTTGAAAATTTAGCAGTTAAACTAAATAGGTGGACCATACTTGTAAGTTGAATAAGGAACGTTGTTAGCTTTCATTCATTCATGGTGCCTAAGAAAATGGACAGACCGTGCTCTTTTATTTATTTATTTATTTATTATATTTATCTGGGCATGTTGAAGATGTGGATTGCATGGTAGATTTCTCAGACTTACAGTTGTGTGCTATGTTCCGCATATGGAGATGAGTAAGATTGTAGTCATACTCGCCTATCTCGCACTAGCAGAGTCCCATTATAATAAGAAGATCTCCAGTTCAACTGGTTGGAAACATTACGGTCCATCAAGTAAATAACTTCTAACCTTTAATATACAAGTAAAATCTAACACATTCAATGAGTTTATTATACTATTAGGATCACTTACAAGAAAACACTTACATTCACTCATTAAATGGATAATACTATTTATCAACAGTTATAAGTTATTTTCTATTTTTGGTGGATATCCTGACTAGTATATAGGATTGATTTTTCATATAAATGTTCTTCATGTTGTTTTAAATGAATTGAGAGGGTTGGATTTTGAATGAACTTAGTATGTCATAAATCTATTGCTAGGTGGACCGTAACTTGTGGTCCAGCTTGATGGACTTGAAACATTCCCCATTAAAGTAGTTTCTCATGGTACATCTCCTGACTTTTCATGAGGAGTTATTTGATACTCTAGTGGAGTACGACGATTGACATGCACACACTCAGAAATTGCAAATGACGCATATGATAACACAAATATTTTTATTTATAGAATTTATAAATCAAAATATAAACTTAGATAATTGGTTTATTTTATTCGGTAAATTTATTTTATTATATATTTATATATATAATTATTTCAACATTAAATATCAGGAATATATATATAATAAAAATAAAAATAAAATATAAATTTATAAATAAGTAGAATTTCTTATATAAAAATCAACTGATAATAATATTTCTAACAAAATTTTGGAATAATAAACATAATAATTAACTGAAAATATTAAATCTCAAGAGAAGATCACCTACCTTAAAGTTGATGATCCGCCTCCGCTCTAATCTCCCTCTCTCTTGATCTACAGAGCTTTCTCTTTCTCTCTCTCTCTTGATCTACCCGGTTTACTCTCCCTTTAAGATACGATTGAAACTTTGTTTATATCTTTCCTTTCTTTTTAATGGATATGAGGAACGAGGCGGAAGAGTGGGGGATGTGGGAAGTTTCATTTCGTGGGAGGGTTCGGCGGCCATTACCGTACAAAATGGAAGGAAAGTGGAGAAAGTGGTTTAGTCGTGCGGAAGATATAACTTTCATTATTTATTTTCTTTTAATTTTTTAAGATATAGTGGGTCCCACTAACAATAATTTAAATCTACTCCGTCCATCATCTCGGCCTGGCCAAGAAAATATATAAGGCAAAAAAAATGAGGCCGATCTGAAACTCAGGTGGGCCACACGCAAACGGACGGTGGGGTTAGTTCCCATAAAAAAAATAAAAAAAATAATTAAAAAAAAATTTAGGTTGTTACATTCTATCCCCCTTAACAAAAATTTCGTCCCCAAAATTTAACATACCTATCATATGAAGAGATGAGGGTACTTCTCTCGGATTTCATCCTCTCGCTCCCACGAAGCTTCGTCCACGCCATGATGCCCCCACTGAACCTTCACGAGTGGTATCGATCTTGTTCGAAGTACTTGCTCCTTCCTGTCGAGGATGCGAATCGGTTGCTCTATGTATGAAACATCATCACGGATTTCCAGCGGCTCCCAATCAATGATATGCGATGCATCTCTTTCGTACTTCCGAAGCATAGATACATGAAATACGTCGTGGACGCCAAAAAGTTGAGGAGGTAAGGCTAGTCTGTAGGCTACGAGGCCTACTCTTTGCAAGATCTCGAATAGTCCAATGTAACGTGGTGCCAATTTTCCTTTCTTCCCAAATCGCATAACTCCTTTCATCGGGGATACCTTAAGGAACACATGGTCTCCAATAGCGAACTCCAAGTTCTTTCGGCGATTGTCGGCGTAGCTTTTCTGGCGACTCTGAGCAGTATGTATACGTTCTTTGATGATGGAAATCTTCTCGGATGTCTCTTCCACTAGTTCCGGTCCCAACAATGTTCTTTCACCTACTTCGGTCCAACAACTTGGTGATCTGCAGGGTCTTCCGTATAAAGCTTCAAATGGTGCCATGCCAATACTGGATTGGAAACTATTGTTGTAGGCGAATTCTACTAAATAGAGGTGGTCATCCCAATTTCCCTTGAAGTCGAGAATGCAGCTGCGAAGCATGTCTTCGAGGATTTGATTTACCCGCTCTGTTTGTCCGTCAGTCTGCGGATGAAAAGCCGTGCTGTAATCTAGCGTCGTTCCCAAGGCCTTCTGAAGACTCTTCCAAAAGCGTGATGTAAACCTGGGGTCTCGATCGGATACAATGGACACAGGGATGCCGTGAAGCCTAACAATCTCCTTGATATACTGCTTGCTTAAGTCATCTAGGGACGAAGAAATACGTATAGGAAAAAAGTGTACTGACTTTGTTAGCCGATCTACGATCACCCATATCGCATCATGATGACGGCTTGTTTTCGGTAGTCCGACAATAAAGTCCATCGATATGTGCTCCCACTTCCACTCTGTGACCTGTAACGGTTGCAAAAGTCCCGACGGCTTCTGATGTTCTGCTTTAACCTGCTGACAAGTAAGACACCTCGCAACATAGTTGGCTATCTCCCTCTTCATATTACTCCACCAATATTGACGTCGTACGTCACGGTACATCTTGGTTCCTCCTGGGTGGATGGTGAATTTTGTGCGGTGCGCCTCATCTAAGATTTCTTGCTTTAATTCAGATATATCCGGAACACATAACCTCTCTTGAAATCTAACCCCACCATCAGAGCCTACTCGCCACTCTAAGTTGTCCTTTCCCGCTTCTTCCGTTATTTTCTCTTGTAGCCATGCATCATTCTTCTGCGCTTCTATTATTCGTCGCACCTAGAAAAGAAAGTTCTGAATAACTACATCCTAATATAAGAATTAAAGGGCTAATATAAATGGATAATTTAGAAATTACTAACCAGAGTGGGTTGCACCACTAAATTACTGATATAAGCCCGAGGTTCATCGATACGTAGTCTGACTTCAAAATCTTTAACTATATCAAGCATCTCCCATTCTTTAATCATTAAACTCGCCACCAGCTTGCGCGTCTTCCTGCTTAACGCGTCGGCTACAACATTCGCCTTGCCTGGATGATAGCAAATGTCGAAATGATAATCCTTCAAGAATTCCATCCATCTCCTTTGCCGCATATTTAGGTCCTTTTGATCAAAAAGATACTTTAAACTCTTGTGATCCGAGTACAGTTCAAACTGCTCACCATAAAGATAATGTCTCCAAATTTTTAAAGCAAACACTACAGCTGCAAGCTCTAAGTCGTGAGTGGGATAATTCTGCTCATGAGATTTCAACTGCCTTGACGTGAATGCTATTGCTTTACCACCTTGCATCAGCACACATCCCAACCCTTGATAAGATGCATCAGTATATACTACAAATCTTTCCCCTTCTGCTGGTAAAGAAAGTACTGGGGCTTCCGTTAATCGCTTCTTCAATTCAGAGAAAGCCTGCTCACAACTTTCATTCCATTTAAAAGAAGTGCCCTTCTTGGTCAAGTTAGTCAACGGCCTTGCTATCTTAGAGAATCCCTCAATGAACCTTCTATAATAACCAGCTAATCCAAGAAAACTATGTACTTTTGTTACATTGGTGGGCTGCTCTTAATTTAACACTGCTTCGACTTTCGATGGATCTACCAACACTCTTTTCTCTGATACCACGTGCCCCAAAAACTTTACTTCATTCTTCCAAAAGTCACATTTTGAAGCTTTGGCATACAATTGATTGTCCTTTAGAGTTTGAAGAGCTATTCGAAGGTGTTCAGCATGATCCACTTGTATCTTGGAGTAAATTAAAATATCATCTATGAACACTATCACGAATCGATCAAATACGGTTTGAAGACCCTGTTCATGAGGTCCATAAATACTGCTGGAGCGTTCGTTAGTCCGAAGGGCATCACTAGAAATTCATAATGGCCATACCGAGTCCTAAAGGCAGATTTGGGTACATCATCATCTCTAATCCTCAACTGATGATATCCAGACCGTAGGTCTATCTTTGAAAAATATTTAGCTCCCTTCAACTGATCGAATAAATCATTTATCCTCGGCAACGGGTACCTGTTCTTGATAGTCGCCTTATTAAGTTGACGGTAATCGATGCATAGCCTCAAAGAACCATCCTTCTTTCTTACAAATAATACCGGTGCACCCCACGGCGATGTACTAGCCCTAATGAAGCCTTGGTCTTGGAGCTGCTGAAGTTGCTCTCTTAATTCTCTCAATTCAACAGGTGTCATACGGTATGGTGCTCTGGAGATTGGTGCAGTCCCAGGTACCAGATCGATTGTGAAATCCACATCTCTCTTTGGCGGTAATCTAGGGATATCTTGAAATACTTCTGGAAATTCATTAACAATCAAAATTTGTTCTACTCCTTGAGGTTCAACTTCCGAGATGGCTGACAAACTAACCGGTGCTCCCTTCCTTCGCGTCCTATGAAATTGTAACGGTGCTCGCCCATCGATATTTAATATGACCATTTTCCTAAAACAATCGATCTTTGCCCGATATAAAGATAACCAATCCATCCCCAATATAATATCGTATTCTCGCATCGGCATAACTATGAGATTAGCTGGTAAATTTACGTTCTCGATAGTGATCGGACAGGATTTACAAATCTGACTTAGGTCCACTGAATTACCAAGGGGGTTTGCTACCATTAACCTTTTATCTAAGGGAGTAGGAGATAACTCAAGCGAGCATAAAAGGCAGTAAGAAATAAATGAATGCGATGCTCCAGAGTCAAATAACGTTCTAGCTAAGGATGAATAAATGACGATGGTACCTTCGACTACATCGCTGCTAGCTTCGATGTCAGGCTGAATAATGCCATCTGTTGGCGATGCTGGATCCTCATATAAGAGTGCGGCATCATCATAAGTCTGGGTCGCTCCATCCTCAGACTGTGCTAGAACATCATAACTTTGAATTAGGCCCTCGTATTGTTGCGCCAAATTTTCGTACAGCTGTACTGTGTCGTCTCCTGACTGTACTAGAGCGTAGACTCGGCCTTGAGCTTATGGTCGTGGTGTCCGAACTCCCTGCCTTGACTGCTGGTACTGCTGAGGTTTAACCTGTGGCGGCGGCTGCTGAGGTGGTCTCTGATATACCGATGAAGGTCCTTGCTGTGGTGGCCTCGAGTATGACTGTAGCGGCCTCTGTGGATATGGCTGAGGTGGTCTCGAGGAAGGCTGTGAGGCGGAAGGATGTAGTGGAGGTCGCTGTGACATAAACGGTGGCGTCTGTTGCTGGGGAGGCCTGAAAGACTGATGTGAAGATCCCGACCTTTGTGGATACTGTGTGCGCTGGGGTCTGGAACAAAAACGAGAAGTGTGGCCTTCGAGTCCACAATTATAGCAAAATCCTGAAAATCGTGGTGGAGGAAGTACTGTCGTCGGTCTGGCCATCGATATCGATGTTGTTCTCTGTCTCTTAGCTGCATCTTGCTGGGCTGGAGATATATGTGTTGCAGTTCTAGCACCACTCTTTACGTCCCTCCTCTGATCACGATTCTTCCAATATTCGTTGATGTCTTTCTCCACTGCTAAGGCATGCTCCAACACTTCGGCATAGGTCTTCTGTACGAAAGGGGCTAATCGGCTACGAATAGAGGCTCTCAGACCTTCTTCAAATTTTTGTGCCTTACGGGTTTCATCGGACACCAGAAAAGTTGCAAATCGCGATAGCTCCGTGAACTTAGCATCATACTGGCGCACCGTCATATCACCCTGCTCTAATTTCATGAATTCTCCTGCCTTTTGATTTTTCACATACAAAGGAAAATATTTATCATCAAACTTCTCACAAAACTGAGCCCAGGTCCAGACTTCAACTCTCGGGTTCATCCTAATGACTGAGTCCCACCAATGATCTGCCTCCCCTTCTAGCATGTAAATAGCCAATTCCGCTTTCTGGTATTCATCGCACTTCATAACCGTGAATATTTTATCAATCTGTTTCTTCCACATCTCGGCCTCAGATAGGTCAGGCCCACCCTTAAATACAGGCGGCCTCTGTCTTTTGAACCTTTCCAATAAACTTCCTATCCCTTCGTTAGCTACATGAACAGTTTGGGTTTGACCTTGTGCTTGAGTCTGTCTTATCTGATAGCCCACAAGAGCTGTAAGATCACCTATGACCTTAAGAATTTCACCCATAAGTGACCCATTTTCAGTGGTATCAGGACCAGGAACTCCTGATGTGGCTCCGACATCAATGTTTTGATCCACCATAATCTACGATTAATTAAACATATAAGCTTAGTGTGTGACAACCAAGGTAGGTTGTACTAACTAAATTGAATTCTGCGTATCATTAATAGAATGCATACTATTTAACATCCATAGAAGCATGAAAATTTATTGGATTGTAAGAAAGATTTGATGATATAAAATATTAACACCTGAAGATTAAGAGAATTCAGACAATAACATATATCAAAGTTGTAGTGCAGAAAATTCAGATTCTTATGCTACTATTCCCACTAATGATTCTGGTACTTCTAAGTGTCGGATTGATCTAAAAAATTTTATGAAGATACATATATAAGTCTACTATAATTATATAAAATTTTAGCTTAATACAAAGTCTACAAAAATTTCTAAAATTCGGATAATTAGGTCTGTACAGAAACAAACGATTTCTAATTAGTATACACATAACTTAATATTGGTAAAGGATAAGTCTATATTTATATTTTTAAATTATTTTTTAATAAAACTATACTTGTTAATATACGACTGAGATTTTGAATCAACTTAAAAGGAGTTTTAATTAATTAGTTATGACTTTTGTAAGTTAAGTAATTTCTGCCTATTATTGCTGTCCAATTTAACGTAATATGCTAAAAATCTTTTAAAAATTCCTTTGGGTCCAGATTTGGTTATTAGTTCAGAGTTAAGTCTAAATAAGATTATATATGATGTCAACATAATGTAATGATCCCTAAATTTATATCTCTATTTTTTTATCATAAAAGTAAAGGGATTTATGTTTGGGTTACTAATTCTAAAGACAACCCTAGGTCCACAATTTTAATCTAACCTGGCTCTGATACCAAGCTGTCACGCCCCGAAATTCGAGTATCCGAATAAGTCTTCGGGACCCGAATCTCAAGGTGTGAATTATAATATAATGACATTAATTACAATCCAGTTGATTTAATTAAATTCAATCAACACTCAACATCATCTAAAAGGAAATACAACTGAAATGTTTATTTAATTCAACCCTTTCTACATCGAAATTTGAACATAAACTAAACCTAATAACAAAATGATTTGAATTAAAACTAAACCTAATTAAAAATAAAAATAAATAAAATAAAAATAAAGCTAATAGTAGAGACCCGCCTGCTCGTAATATTCCAGCTCTGCACCTGTGCATTTGTTTTAGTAGGATGAGCATAACAGCCCAGTAGGGTCGTTTCTTACCCAAAATTTAACATGTTCAGATAATATCAATTTTTAAAAGAAGGAATCGAAAACAGATAATGGAATTTAACAACAGAATTATAAAATGCAATACATGTGATATTTCCATGAATACTCCTAACATTTGTATTATTTCTTACAACACCGTATCCAAGTGGATGGTCACGTTGCATTAACACCCATGCACTGGTACCTCATGGTGAGGGACCCATTTATACGTTAGCTGGTCAGACTACTGCTCCAGTTGTACTCCTGACGTATGTCCACGCACACAATTGTACTCATACGCCGTACACAAAGGAGACTCCAAAGGATCTAATGGGTTCTAGGGTCTTTCACCCAAGGGACACGATTGCCCTACTTGCTGACTTTAGGGTCTCTCACCCAAGGGACACGATCGCCCTATTTGCTAATACAACCATATATACATTTTTTTTTTACAATTTAAATAATCAATAGATAAGCATGAATAACATGAATAATTCTAATATCAACAAAAATAAATGATTAATAATTTAATAAATTCAATTTCTACACTATAATGCAAGTTCTATATGAGGTACATAAATTTGTTAAAATATCAAGTTCTATACGAGCTCCACCCTTAAGTAATAAATCTCACATTGAGTGGCTGGGCCTACTAAAATTCATGGTTACTTTCGTATTCTCAGCTCAAATATTTTTATTTATTTATTTTATTTTTGTGGCCCACCATCAAAAGTTGGTTCGGCAATTTGGACGGTCTGATTACCATACCAACATTTCATGGTGGACGATTGAGGAGTCACCACCATATTAAAAATGGCAGTAAACTATCATGATATTGTTATTTAACAAAGAGGCAGATTGTAGAAATAAATCCATACAACAAACCGAGTAAATGGTGTTTCCCAAAGTAATAATTAAAAATGCAGGTATATGATGAATGTATACACTACAGAGCCGGAAGGGTCATGACCACTTATACAAATCCAAAGCCGTTGGTTGATTTCTAGAATACATGCAGCAACTCCAATGCCCCACCATTCAATTTTTCATGAAAAAATGGGAAAGCTACTCGCGCGAGTAGGATTTGAATCCTACTCGTGTGTCATGTGCCACACAAGACACATGTGTGATATCTATTCCATTCATCTGAGAGGTCATGTTTTCTATGTTCCCATTGCTTGAAAATTTAGCAGTTAAACTAAATAGGTGGACCATACTTGTAAGTTGAATAAGGAACGTTGTTAGCTTTCATTCATTCATGGTGCCTAAGAAAATGGACAGACCGTGCTCTTTTATTTATTTATTTATTTATTATATTTATCTGGGCATGTTGAAGATGTGGATTGCATGGTAGATTTCTCAGACTTACAGTTGTGTGCTATGTTCCGCATATGGAGATGAGTAAGATTGTAGTCATACTCGCCTATCTCGCACTAGCAGAGTCCCATTATAATAAGAAGATCTCCAGTTCAACTGGTTGGAAACATTACGGTCCATCAAGTAAATAACTTCTAACCTTTAATATACAAGTAAAATCTAACCCATTCAATGAGTTTATTATACTATTAGGATCACTTACAAGAAAACACTTACATTCACTCATTAAATGGATAATACTATTTATCAACAGTTATAAGTTATTTTCTATTTTTGGTGGATATCCTGACTAGTATATAGGATTGATTTTTCATATAAATGTTCTTCATGTTGTTTTAAACGAATTGAGAGGGTTGGATTTTGAATGAACTTAGTATGTCATAAATCTATTGCTAGGTGGACCGTAACTTGTGGTCCAGCTTGATGGACTTGAAACATTCCCCATTAAAGTAGTTTCTTATGGTACATCTCCTGACTTTTCATGAGGAGTTATTTGATACTCTAGTGGAGTACGACGATTGACATGCACACACTCAGAAATTGCAAATGACGCATATGATAACACAAATATTTTTATTTATAGAATTTATAAATCAAAATATAAACTTAGATAATTGGTTTATTTTATTCGGTAAATTTATTTTATTATATATTTATATATATAATTATTTCAACATTAAATATCAGGAATATATATATAATAAAAATAAAAATAAAATATAAATTTATAAATAAGTAGGATTTCTTACATAAAAATCAACTGATAATAATATCTCTAACAAAATTTTGGAATAATAAACATAATAATTAACTGAAAATATTAAATCTCAAGAGAAGATCACCTACCTTAAAGTTGATGATCCGCCTCCGCTCTAATCTCCCTCTCTCTTGATCTACAGAGCTTTCTCTTTCCCTCTCTCTCTTGATCTACCCGGTTTACTCTCCCTTTAAGATACGATTGAAACTTTGTTTATATCTTTCCTTTCTTTTTAATGGATATGAGGAACGAGGCGGAAGAGTGGGGGATGTGGGAAGTTTCATTTCGTGGGAGGGTTCGGCGGCCATTACCGTACAAAACAGAAGGAAAGTGGAAAAAGTGGTTTAGTCGTGCGGAAGATATAACTTTCATTATTTATTTTCTTTTAATTTTTTAAGATATAGTGGGTCCCACTAACAATAATTTAAATCTACTCCGTCCATCATCTCGGCCTGGCCAAGAGAATATATAAGGCAAAAAAAATGAGGCCGATCTGAAACTCAGGTGGGCCACATGCAAACGGACGGTGGGGTTAGTTCCCACAAAAAAAATAAAAAAAATAATTAAAAAAAAAATTAGGTTGTTACACATTCATTCATTCATTTACTATCCACTCGGGTTGGTGGTGCGCAACTATTTGTTATGTGTACCTTCGCAATAGTCAGGATTTCAGTTGGGGTGCGCGACTGACCTGAGATCAGAAGTTTACCACATTGAGTATGACTATCCAAATTAGGTATGGGACTAGTTTGGATAGAAGTCCCTTGTGATGAACCCCGTAGCCTGCGATACTACGTACTATCATCCCGACTTCACACTCTAGCATGGTCATTCCATTCGCAACGCTTATCGCATTATATCCATGGCATATGACATTTCAGGTTGCTATATTTCTGTATTTATATGACCTAGATAAGGCTGATGGTTTTAGTAGTTCTTCCAAATTGCATATTGTATTGCATCCTCGACATCTGATACCTGGTTCATTATGTTTCCGCATTACATAACCAATTTACATTATTTCCTTCGTGTATGACATTGGCTTGCTATGTCTTTTTATCGCATATCATGGATGAGGTTGATGATATTTTTATGGACTTACAGTATTTCTGCTTACTCTAATATCATATGATTCATGCCAGTATTTTCGATATTGTATAATTACGGCATTGTTTTGAATACTTGACACTTACCTTGTACACACACTTACACCACCCTCTAAGCTTTCTATAAGCTTATGCACGACAGATGCATGCAGGTTATGTTAGGTTACAGCAGCATTGAGCTTGGAGCATGCAGCGGTCTTCTAGAGCCTTGATTTTTTTTGACATATGTATTTCCCTTTTTGTATTGTATTCAAAGTTTATATTAGTGGATATGTGATGATGATGTTTCTTTTATGATTTGGGTAAACTTGTGGTTTTACTTCTTATGAGATAAATGTACGTTGAAAAATCCTCCTTGTAGGATCCCAGAATCGGAACTTGGCATATGGGCGTTGGGAGCCGAGAATGGGGTACTACGAAGGCTGTCTGCACCGGATTCGGCGATCGAGGTTCCTATGACTCCGATTTTCGAGTTTAGGGCGTGACAATATCTCTTTTTACTTGGAATCTGAGAGGAGTACGAGAGTTGCTTAAATATGTTATATCTTAATTTTGGCTATTCTGGGAAAGCCAATAAGGAAATGACACGTGGCCATTATATGAGAGATAAAAAATATATTTTAAAAAAATCTTTAAAGATTTGGAGTATTTTTTGCAAGTTTATAGCTAGCGTAAGTTTATCATTACATGTTAGAGTATAGTTGACAGAATGTTGTAGTCAATATACAAAAAGCATGATTGAGTTGTTTAAGATATGAAGGGCGATTAAGGGTAGTAAATAAAAAATCTTGGCCGATAAAAGTAAAATAAGTGACCAAGAGGCGTTCAAAGAGAATAAAAAAATGTAACAAAGAAAATAATATAAAAATTATGATTTTTGATTGTCGTAATCATTGCAATAATGGAAGAATGATCTAAAGGAATAGGCTACAACATGACTCTATAAATAGCAGAAGAATGTGATATAGAAAAACCCCAACCAATCAAAACACAATCAAATCTTAAAACTAATAAATCAACATTTATTTTATCAATTTTCTTTATCTCAGCTTATCCTAGGAGTAGCCATAATCCTATAATAATAATTCTTAGCTATAATCTTTAGTTGTAATGCAAGTCCATGCTCATATGTTGAATTTGTTTTCTATCCAATATCAAACTGTTCTTTCAAGAGACATTCTTGCAATTGATCATAGTAACCAATTGCGAGTTTTTTCTTTTGTTTGATTTGCACTAGTATTTTAAAAGTCATTTCTTATGAAAGGCACAAAGTAGACCATCTTCAAAGGAAGAAACCTATCATCTGATTATTGTCTGATCATTATCAAATTCTGCAAGTAGCTGAGTAAGTGAACGATCTTCTTAGAATCTGGCTATATACCTTTATATTAGACGTATCTGCTTATTTTAGCACTTGGGGTCAAAGTTGATCGGTTTGGATTGATCTATTGTATTGATTCTGCATGCCCGCATAATTAAAAACAAACTGAGCAACCAATAAACTCATCCACTCTAATTCCACTCCCATCTCTCTAAAAAATCTTGGGTAGATATGATGTAATCGCCCGTGCCAATATAGCACACATGTAAGAGATCTAAACCATACGCATACCGTGAATCCCCATCTCCCGAAAATTAGGCAATTTCCCTCATCTGGCAGGTTGCATTTAGTAAAGGAGAAACGAACAGCAGGACGGGTAAAAAGAGGATGACCAGCTGGCTACCTTGATTCAACATGTGACTCGCTAGATGAGCGGTCCTGATTTCTTGGCTAGGGAATGCTCTCTTTGCACCTCACTTGATGACTACCATGGATAGAGCACATGTGAGCCTTGTCTTGATCTATGTATTTTATCTAAACAATCAACCCATGTATGCCTTTTACACGTGACATTTGACTTACATATGAATATACATAAAATAGTACTTCCCAAACGACGAATTCAATCTCAAACTTACATTGGAAATTCAAAATATCGTGCTATTTCTAGACATATAATCATTGTATAGTAATAGTGTTTGTTATCATCGGAATCTAGTCGAAGAGATGTGATCAATTGCGGATTTGCACTGACCTGCAAAGAAATAAGAAGATGTAGATAACGGATGGAGCTAATGATGGTCATGGACTTTTCGATGACTAAGTCATGATGGTGGACTTGGATTAAAGGCTTAAGGTTGAGTTTATTTGCTTACCTCCCTTCAATTGTAGCTGTTATACTTACAGGGTCCTTGAGTGGTTTCAATACTCGCGTATTCATGTGGGATTTGCTGGATTTACCGGAGGGTTCTTATTTGGATGAAAATCTACTCCCGAAAGGTGAAAATATCATCGAGCCCGCCTCGGTCAGCGTGATCTTCGTATAATATCATTCTAAATATTTCCTTTTTTGGTTCGATGCGAGATTTTCATCGAAATTCCCGTCTCGCCTCTGGCCATGGCCGATCTGCTCAACTCGGGAGATGATTCTCCCTCCACCAAGCTCTGTCTTCAGACAACTTAACTCGAGGTCGATTCAAAGCTTATCTCTTCGTGGGAAGAATCACTTGCTATATCTTCTAAGTTATGTGCTCTATCGATTTCAGACAGGAGCCCGTCTTAGTCTTCTCGGCACTTTGGCTTCGACATATCTCTCTTGTGATTGGTTTTACTTCTTGTACAGTGGATCAATTTAATTTTATCCATAACAATTAAGAGCCTTTACCATTTTCTCGTGAAGGAATACAATCAAGGGGTGTTTGTTTTCTTATTTCTAGCTGAAAATAAAAGTAAATAAGCAATCATTATTTTTCCATAAGAAATGCACTGTAACCGCCATGCAAAGTCAGCTTTAATTTGACTTGACACTAATATCGAGAAAAAAATTCAAAATTTCGTAGGGCCCACCATGATATATGTATCTGATTCAAGCCGTCCATTCATTGTAACAACTCGTTTTAGGGCATAAACTGAAAATCTAGGCAAATCCAAAGTACAAGTGTACCACAACACAAGAAACACGGGGATTAAACACACACCATTGAAAACTTCTTGTGGGCCATACGAGTTTTGTATCCAGCTGATATTTGTGTTTTTCCTTCATCCGTGTCCATGTGATCATATGAACAAGTTGGATCAGAGATACAAATCAGTGTGGAACCTACGGATGGCTTCACATTTCAACGATGGATGTCAATATCCCTTTGTTTGTTGCAGTATGGTCCACTTGAGCTTATAATCTACCTATTTTTTGACACAAGTGCTAAAATGATTTGATGGCGTTGATCAATCACATACATCATGGTGAGATCCAAAAATTTCAATCGGTCATTCTCACCTTTTTCTTCAAAAAGTAAATTCGGAAAATAAAGGTGCAATTACCCTTCATATCTCATCTCTTCCAAACAATAGAAATAGGTTACAATTATCTATTTACCACCATTTATAATGGTAAATAGGAAAACAAACAAGCCCTCGTGAGAATAGTCTTTTTAAAGTAAGAATAAGATACAGTTACAAGATTAGTCTCGTTGAAGTGAGAACGAGACCTAGTCGTGATGTACATTTCCGCCCTTTCATCATTTGACTGACCTAGCAAAGGGCTGGCTGTAAGTCACCTTCAAAAGAATAATAATAATAAATAAAATAAAACCTCCAATCAGATTCCTGGCACCGAAATGGACGCTCGAAGAAAGGAGAGGTTGTCCATGTCAACAAGCAAAATTCCTTCCAATCAAGCATTGTTTGACTTATGGTTGATCTAAAAGAGCGGTTTGAAGTTTGAACGGTCCAGATTACGGACCAACCCCCTGACACGGAAAAAAAGCGGCTGCTCTCATTTTCTTCAATGAGACTCAGTACAGAGGAATTGAAGGGTCCTGATGCACCGAACGTGAATGTTGTACCAATGCACCAGGTCGGACATATGAGGCCTTTTGATTTTCAGGATCCAATATTAGACTAGTGGTGCCTAAAATAGATCTTACAGCATAAGATTCTAACCCTTGGATATGTATTAAGGAAATAAATGATTATGAAACCACAAAACAACCGTCTAAAATAACAGCCAGAGATGGGACGGATAAGATCATCTTATCAGCAAAATTTTGGCGCGTTATTCCTCCAAAAGATTGAGGAACCATGGTATTAAATGTTTGCAAGGGGATTGCCTGCGAACCCCCGACCATTTGAAGTTCTTCCTGCCCTAAGAAGCTAGGTGGAGCCACCGTGATGTTTGTGAGAAATCCACCCTGTTCATCTGCATCGCCAGCACATGTTAAGACATGGCCCAAAACAAGATAGATATAAAATTCAAGTGGGCCACACAACAGAAATAGTAGGGGTTGAACTCCTACCATGGGCACATAAGTTCTGGATCAGAATAATATTTTAGTTCACGCTGACCTTATAGATAGTGCGGATGACATAAATATCACTGTCTACTGTAAAAAGGTTGAGGTAGACATTTCCGAGCCTCACCTAGCTTCCGACCACAAGCAATCCCTTCCCAGAGTTTTGAATCATTAAAACATAGTCCATTTGTAAGAAAAAATGCATAGGTCACCATGCATCAGGTCTGTAATTGACAGATATAGTTTGTTCACTAGGCCCAACACACATTCAAATGGTTAGCATCTGATTAGACGGTTTAATTTATCAGTAGGTCCCCTTCTTTTTATAACCATCTATTTCTCCTGAAAGGAATGGTTAGGATGGTCCAATAAAGTGATGTTTAGAGCTAGAAGATACCTACCATGATTTTAAACAATTAGAGGGCTCAACAGGTTGATTAGACCTATTTTTCCATATATGATTTTGACCATCTTTGTCATTGGTGATCATATTATTTTTACATGGCAGCCCAAGTGCCCTGTAACTTTTGTAAAAACAACATGGATCTATTGAATGCTATTAGGGGTAGGGACTGCACTGCTAATTAGCACTCTCCTTCAAACTAGAACATACACATCCCTTACACTCATCTTGAAAACAATATCAAACAAGTAAGAATAATAAACAACCTTGTTGAAAATGTCCTAGCAATTGATCTCTAGAGGGTAAATGAAGAGTGTAGATGACGCTAGATGCTAGTTTCTTAAATAATTTTTTTTTTTTTAAGAAAAGAAAAAAAGAAAAAAGAAAAAAGACAATCAACCTAAGTGTATTTTATCCAATTTTTCCATTACGCTGAAATCACCAAGAAAGTATGGTAATCAGCAATCGTCACTTCTCGCACATTCTTTGAATCGATACTTTAACTTTTGTTGAGTATTATGCAACAATTGTCTGCTTTTTTCTTCTCTCTCTCTTTTTTTTTCGAAAGTCGATGGCCACAATCTAAAGAGTGTAATGTCTTATTCATGATGCATATTGTTAATTAAGAAAAATTAAAAATTAGGATTTTCTGCACTTCTCTCTTATTTATATATAATAAAACTTCGCTCTAACAATGTTCTCCCAAAACCTTAAAACAACCTAACCCAAAACATAGGTGAACCACACCATAGAAAGCAGTTGGAATAGGTACAGCAACATTACAACTTTTTAGATTATGCATGGAGTCCACTATATTTTGTATCTATCATCCAATAATTTCACAAGTGCGTCCCACCATCCTTAGTATGAACCCAAAAAAATAAAAAGTCCATTTCAAAATCTCTTATAGGTTTTAGTCATGATTTTACATGGTTGATCTATCTCAGTTTTGAATTGACCTGATTTTTTGTTTTTATTATTATTAAAAAAGAACATGATGTGGCGCACATGGTGGAGGGATTAGATGACATGTACACATGATTTTACATGGTTGATCTATCTCAGTTTTGAATTGACCTGATTTTTTGTTTTTATTATTATTAAAAAAGAACATGATGTGGCGCACATGGTGGAGGGATTAGATGACATGTACACATCACAACGTTCGGCACGCATGGTGTTGAAGGGTACAATTAATCTAGAAAATTGGAGATGATCCGGCCTCTTTCAAGTCAGCCCATTTAAGTAAGGGGTGACGCGTTCCAAACGATGCCTTTTGCAGTGTATTTTAACATGATTAATAGACATTCACGTTTGATTTTTTCAAACTCATTGTAAATGCCTTAGAAATATTAGCTTATTACAATTTTACCATGTTCGGAAATAGACAGGTATTTTTACTTGAAAAAACAGTTCAAAAGGATTAACTAAACTTTGTGAGCCCCACCATAATGTACATAACATATCCACGTTGTCCACTTGCTTTACCATGACATTTTAAGATATAAGCCAAAAAAATAGGACAGATCCAACGTTGAAGTGGCCCAAACCAAAGTAAACAGTGGCCCTAAAAAGTTTTTAATGGTAGGTGTTTGATTGCCTTTTTCCTGTGGTATGGTACACTTGAAATTTATATCTGGCTCGTTTTTGGGTCATGCCCTAAATATAGTTGGCATAATGGAAGGACAGTGTGGATAATTCATATATATCACGGTGGGCCCCACAAATATTTAACAGCATCCTCAATTTTAGTGTTGAAAAAAGTAATAGTCAAATCAATCCTCAAAATCAATGCGGTAATTACGTGTAAAATAATCACTGGGGATTTACAATGTAATTCCGTTTACCTTTGAAAATCAAACAAGCATTCATTCTGTTTTAGTTTGGATTTAGACTTTCGAATTAGAGGAAGTTGGATCTGGTGCACGTCGATTGCTTCTTAGTAAATGGAGTTCAGCATATTACGTGGATCAATCTGAAACGTCTTTGTGGTATTCCACCTTTTGGATGGTCTGTCTCAACAATTGCAATAGCTGGATGGAGTCTTGATTAAGTGAACGGCCCTTCTCGTGTCAAGGGGTCAGCACATGTTACAGATCCAGGCCATTCATTAGATTGGATGCATCACGAGAATGTGATGGACGAAGAATAACATTGGCCCGTGAATCAGAGGGGTTATATTTTATGATACGGTTAGGTAAAAGGTCCACACAATTAGGGTTCAAGGTACATGTGCTACACGCTTATTAAGTACTACCTTGATTTTTGGGATCCTGCTCATTTCAAGGACCGACTTTGTCCAGGCAGGAGACTCCATGGGTATCTTGAGTCCTTGATGTATGTATTTTATTCACACTGTCCATTCATTTTGCCATATGATTTTAGGGCATGACTCAGAAAATGAGATGGATCCAAGTCTCATGTAGTCCACGGTAAGGATGCCCATTATCAAAAACTTCTTGGGTGGCAATTGTAGTTTTGAATCAAGTTTATATTTCTGTTTTCCTCTCAACCAGAGTGACTTTATATGTTTGGCTTCAATTCGGCCACACAGCCAATCATATAGTGGTTGGTTTGTATTCAATTGCACATGCGGGTGTATGTGCTGAGTATATCATAATTGAATGCGTCTTAGAATTCGAGCAAACACCTTGTAAGTCTCAGGCATCAAAATAAACTGATTAAGATTAATCTTTGAACATTGTTAATCTACTCAGCCATTGATTTATAATGAATCACGTGATTTACGAAGGAAGGATTAGTCCATCAAGTAAGCTCCTTTCACCTTACAAGCAAGGATTTTTAGTCACCATTGTAATAGCTTGTAATATTTATTAATAAAATAAATACATTTAATATATATAAACATGTTGAGTTGATTTTATTAAATTGAGTAAAAATATAATACAATTGGCAAATAAATAAATAAAGAAGAAGAAAAAAATTACCAACAGCAGTTCAACCAGCTGAAGCTGCCATAAATGATTGATAATTGTATGAACTTAGAATGGGGAGAATCAGTTACAGTATGGCCAACTGGTCATGACTTAAAATGAATTGCTAAGAATTTACGGATAAAAGAGAGTGAGGTCATGTATCACTGTCATAGCATTTTTATTTTTTTCTTATTTTTACCCACGCAGTCCACATCCCTATAGTTAGATTTCACCACTTATGGATACTCGAGCCCAGGAACTCATACTGAAACTCTTGACAGTCTACCACCGAGGCAAAGGCAAGTGCCTAACATTACCTTAACCTTAAGAGGCTACGCGTGCTCCGTGCACTCTGCATTTACGTGGCTCCTGTCTCCCAGTGGAAGATGTCCTCTAGATTCTCTCATCGTTATTCTGCCAGCATCTTTTCAAATAACTCGTATGAGGTGCTGACATGTGGCACCATCCCATTCATTGCATCTGGTTGTGAAAAGTCATAGACATTATTAACATATTTAAAATCAAATAAAATCAGAGTAATCACCAGAAAGGTTTCAACTGTGAACATTAGTATTCCTATCGTTTCTAGTGGTGTGGTTTACGGAGCGAGTCAGTCTTAGTAACTTAGGTAACAGTCCACGTCCAATAGTTAGTATATGATATATTCTATTCACAGTCGCGGTGTCGCAATTCAACTAGAAAGTTCCTTCGACTAGACCTGAGAAACCGCTGTCCACGTCGAGAATTTTAACGCGTGGACTAGACTTGGGTCAAAAAGTTCTAACCTAAATTACTAAAAAGGCTTAGCATAGGACCTTTTACAGGTCCGCTCGACTCACTCAACCCAACCCAGACTACAAACTCAATCTGGTTGAGCCGCCCCCGAATGGACCCATCTCAGGCCCAAGAAAATAATAAAAAATATAAGTTCAACATTTAGTTAATTAATTAATAATATTTAGAAAATAAATGATTATGAAACGGATGCGGATTTCCCGCGAAAGCCTTTAGCAGGAAGTTCCTGCGCAAGGATGTGAGTGGGGCCCACCGTGATGTTTGTGAGAAATTCACCCCATCCATCCGTTTTACTAAATAATTTTAGGACGTGTGATCAAAACTGAGGTGTATTCAGTCTTAAGTGGGCCACACGAGAGGGAAATTTGGGGAAAGAAATTCTGATCGTTGAAACCTTCGTGGGCTCCACGTTGATGCTTATATGATATCCAAACCGTTTATAAGGTCATTTCCAATGGGATGAAGTGAAAACACCTAAAATATAGCATGAAAAAAAAACCTTTTATGACCATAAGAATGCTTCAACGGTTCTCACTGAATGCCCACTGTTTCTTCTCGTGTGGCTCCATTAGTGTTACATATATCTTAGTTTTGGTCTCGCGTTCTAAAATTATCCAGTAAAACGGATGGACGGAGTGAATTTCTCGAAAACATTGCAGTGGGCGCCGCCCAGCATCCTTGCGCAGGAACATCCTGCGGAAAGGTTTTCGCAGAAATCCGCGTCCAACTCGTCTTAAGTTGGAAACTCAAACAGCTTTTGGAAATTTTGGAAGTTGCGTTGGAAACTCTCTTTCAAGGACCACGCGTTCTTGTCAAGAAAAAGGATACAGTGGGTCATGCCCTACTGTAGTAGGGTAGACTGCCAAACCGCAAGTCGCCTGTAATTTTTGGGAGCGGATTGCATGTTACCCTAGGAAAATCCACTCCGTCCATCTGTTTAAAGACCACAGTAAGATAGGATTCTAAAAATAACGCAGACACAAAACTCATGTGAGCCATTTCGTACGAAACAGTGGGGATTGAATGCATTGCCTCGATAGAAGTTTTTTGTAAGGATGATATTTATTCATACAGTTTATCTGAGTAGTAATAATTCTTTGAACGGTTTGGATGGCATATAAACATCTGGTCTATTCCTACAGTTTATCTGAGTAGTAATAATTCCTTGAACGGTTTGGATGGCATTTAAGCATCTGGTCTGATCCAGGAAGGTTTCAACGGTGGACCTTGCTTTTCACACTGTTTTGTTGGTGTGGCTAACATGCGTTTTGAATCTACCTTTTTTTAGCATTTTGTTCTTTCAAAACAGATGGACGGAATGGATTTGTCATGTACATATCTGTGGACCCCACACAGCCCCGAGCACAGACATATCTTGGTGCCAAGGGTCACATCCTCACAAGGCAAAGGGAAGTAATCCATATACTCGACCCGAGGACCGAAGCGGATTACGTGTTGAGTAACTCATAATGCTATAGCGTGCTGAGTAAACTATGTGGGCCCCATCTGTATGTATATGTCTTATCCATGCGTTTTATCCGTTTTAAAAGCTCATTTTATGGCATGATACCAAAATTGAAGCGTATCCAAATCTCAAGTAGACCACACAGGAAACAGTGTGAATTGGACACCTACCGTTGAAAACTTCTCGGGGACCAAAGAAGTTTTGGATCAAGCTGATATTTGTGTTTTCCGTTCATCCATGTCTTTGTGACCTTAGAAACCGGTTGGATGACAAATAAACATCACTTAAGTCCCTAGGAAAGTTTCAACGGTGGAAATCATTATCCCCACTGTTTCCTATGGTGTGGTCCACTTGAGCTTTGTATATGGTTGGGATCATTTACAAAATTGAGCTTTTAAAATGAATGGACGGCGTGGATAAGACACGTGCATCACTGTAGGCTCCACAGATGTTACTTAGTACCAAATCTGGTGAGTACCACGCAAATCCAACTGTTCGATCGATGGTCTAAAATGGATGGATACAAGTGAAAGTCTGGCAAATGTCCGTTTCAACATCCAAACTTCCATCGAATCTTCATGTCTTCTTGCCCATGGCCCCATCCATTGTGGAACCTATCGGACGGTCCCAATCAGCCTACGCATTTCTCCATTGGTCCGTTGCGGATGTGGGTTTATCTGCGCATGGACCATAGTGGATGTCAATACACGATGGACTGAAAACGATCTCTTTTAAACCGAGGGATGATATGATAGGGTTTTGGTAGTTCCAGTCCGTACAGGTGGGCCCTTGATCCAGTGATCAACGACCATTGCTCCGACTTAGCCCACTTGGGATTAACCATGCCCCAAATATCTCCTAAATTAAAAGATCCTACCCGTCAATATTGATCTTTTTTTTCAGCTTATCCATCCATGGCCGTCCATTTCCATTAAACAAATCGGAAGACTTAAAATTTTTAGATCAATCATATCTTTATTTTAATGGCCATCCACGGTGAGACCCATCGTGCTAATGGTCTGGATCACAGAACCATATTCCCCGCCAGAAGAAACTGAAAACCGGACTAACAATATCCACACCCTCGAGCCAAGGGCTACAATTCCAGCTTATTACAAAGGGAGTTGTTTCATATTTGATACTCTGGCAGATTATGATACTTGAAACACATGCACTTGAAAATTGTGCACATGGCATACATAGAATCAAATTAAACGGAAAACATTTGATTTTGCAACCTACTATTTCTAGACACTATCAAAATCAAATTGGTTAAGCAATCCTAACCTCTGATTAGTGAATACTTGTTTGTTGAAATAGGACCGTTGAATATTTACATTTTTAACCGTCCACTAAATGCCCCCCAATCCATAGTCAGTAATCAAATAAACGTATTTTTTATTAAAATTGGACCCATAATATGGAAAGTTTGATTTGAATTACTTTTCATTCCAAGTATGCAATTTATAAGTAATTTCTAAGTCCCTGTGTATCAAGCTTCATACGCTGGCAGAGTATCAAATGGTTTTCTCTTATTTTAAACCTCTTGTACTTGACACTTGTAGCCCACCACCAGCGGGAGTAGCTTTCAAATGAAATGAAAACCGAAGAAGCTGCAGAAGAGAGAGCGTCGTCCTCCAAAGACCATTTCCATGGCCTCCTCCTCCTCTATCATCTCTCCTCCAAAACCCTAGAAAAATTCAGAATCTCTCGCATTGAGAGAGAAAGAGAGATGACGTCTAGTGCGGCGCGAATGACTCTGCAGTCCGCTGCAGAGAAGGCAATCTCTGCCGTTGGATTGGGTTACGATCTATCCACGTCCGACATCCGGCTCTCTTATTGCAAGCCGGGCCCGTCCGGATTGCGCTTGATCGAGCTCGACAACACCCTGCCCGCTCGCGACCTCGTCTTCCCGGGCGGGATCGTGATCCCAAACGTGCCGAAGTTGATCAAATGCGATAAGGGAGAGAGGACGAGGTTCAGTTCCGACGTCATTTCCTTTCACCAGGTACTTTCTTTTTTTTTCTTTTTTTTTTTGTGTGTTTTTCCAGTTATTTTATTTTATTTTTGTTCTTTTGCGTTTGATGCGATGAAATATCGGTGCCGATCTACACCCGCTTCTTTTGATAAATAGAACACTTTTTACTACTTTTGGTATTAGAACAGTGCTCTAATCTATCACCAAAGAATGACAAATGGTGTGCGTTGATCAAAAAGAGGGCATGTAGATATCATTTCCCGGACAATATCGATGAGTAATGGAGAAAAAGATAAAGAGGAATAGAACAATCAGGGGAAAGAGCTGTTTAAGAATCACAATAGCTACCTCGGTTGACAGCGTTGATTTAGACCTATATTTTGTGGGCCCACTTCGGCGGGCACATTTCTTCTTCAGTCCAAGATTGTGGGAAGGAATCCAGCATTTTGGTTCAAAATGGGATTTTTAAATCCCATTTAGGAACCTGTTTGGATTCCCTCCTTTGGATGGTGGGAGATAGGTGCATGTCGATTCTCGGTCCACACTGTGTACACACAATTATTTCCAATTTTAGTAGAGAGAAGCTTTAATGCTCTGGCAGAATGTGATGGATGATACATAGGCACTTGGAAATTAGTTAGGAATTGCATACGTGGAATACAAGTAGTTCAAATGACTGTCCAGATAATGAATCCCAGTTTAGATGCACCGTGAATGAAAAATTATGCTGATTTGGTTATCCAACTATCAGATATTCAGATTGGTGGAAATTTATTGGATGGTCATAAATGAAAAATATCCAACAGTTATATTTCTACAAACTGTTAGAGTATAGGATTCGTATATATCTGTATATGTATAGGTGTACATACTATGTATAGCAAACAAGTGTCCACAAATCAGAGATTGGGATTGTTCAAACAATCTGAGTTTGGGACTGAAAGAGCAACTGTGACTTCCTCAATTTTGTCGGTTCAATTTGAGTTAATGTATGCCACGTATACAATTTCAAAATTCCTGCATATCAAGCGTCGTTTGTGGCCAGAGCATCAAATAAGTCCCCATTAGAATATATAGTGTTGCAGCTAACATTAAAATTTCTGACTTGCTATCCATTTTATATTTTCGGTTTTGGTGATTCATTCAATTTCAACTCAGCCAAGTTTCACATGTACTTGGTTGAGTCAATTCTCCTTCCTGATAATCGTCTCCTGCTTGTTTGTTGCGTCAGCTTGATTTGTTTTCCATTGCTTATTTGAAAGGGAAAATTTTTTGCTGAGCACTTCATCCTCCTTGTTTATTAACATTGGCTTCTTATGCAGATGTCTGAGCAATTCAATCAGGAACTCGGTTTGTCTGGTAAAATTCCATGTGGTCTATTCAATACCATGTTCGCTTTCTCAGGCTGCTGGCAGAAGGATATAGCTGCAACCAAAAGTCTTGCTTTTGATGGTTGGTTCATAACACTCTACAATATTGAGCTAGCAAGATCCCATATAGTATTGCATGAGCATGTGAAGCGAGAAGTTCCCTCTTCATGGGACCCTGCTGCCCTGGCTGGGTAAGAGTTGCTCCTAAAAGTTCACTTAGAGCCAACAAATTATATGCGCTCAAAACTTCACTTGGGTAGTTTTTTCTTTTCTTTTCTCTTACATGGATACACTAGGGTCTGAAGTGGTTTGCATTTAGATATTGAGCTAGCCTGGATCTATGTTAAAAAACTTGAAAAATAATTGACTCAATCATATTTCACCAACACTTGAAAAAAAAAAAAAAGAGCTTTGGTCACAACTCACTTAACACTCGTTCAAGACTCAGTTCACTTTAGTTTACTTGACAAAACTCAGAAAACTCAATGAAACTCGAATTGACTCACCAATAAGTCTTGGTGTTCAAGGCATGAAAACATTGACCTAGTCACTCTATTTGACAAACTCTCTAGTTGAGTTGACTTTTCGAGTTTTAAAACTTTGGTCTAGATACTTATGACATCCTTCAAAAAGAAAGCAAGTTGTTATTAGAAGTACACTTCATATAACTTCTATAATGTGCTGTACGCCTGTACCCACTGTTAACATGGCAAACGATTATGGTGGTAGGAACTACTGATCTGGTGAGCCAACCCATAGATAGGCTATTGACCAAAACTTGCATTCATTGAACAACTCTAACCATCCAATTGTCTCGGGTTTTTCCCATTGAATGTGGAGTTTTGCTCTCTGTTGCTGTTGTTGTTGTCATGGTAGCATAACTCTTTAATCTTCTGTCTTATGCTGTGAGGAAACTATATTTATTCCATATATTGATAGTTCAATGAAGTATTATACAATGTGCTGGCCAAGAGATGGTTTGGGCTTTAAGTTTGTACCCGGGGGGGCGGCGGATCCAAAACGTTGATATGAGGAACTTACAATGGATGTCTCATTCCCCAAAAATTCCCAGGCTAGAAAATCCTAGCCATTGAATTTTTGGCCTTTTATCAATTGAATGGGAATTGTTGCTTTGTCTCTCTCTTCACCGTTTCTTTGCTGGCCACCTGTTGAAAGGTTGAGGATTTTCCATCTAGATGATGACTTGCGGCCGGGGGGGGGGGGGGGGGAGGAGGATCCCAAACGTTGATATGAGGAACTCACAATGGATGTCTCATTCCCCAAAAATTCCCAGACTAGAAAATCCTAGCCATTGAATTTTTGGCCTTTTATGGATCAAATGGGAACTGTTGCTGTGTCTCTTTCTTCACCATTTCTTTGCTGGCCACCTGTTGAAAGGTTGAGGATTTTCCATCTAGATGATTTGGTGCATGGACTACTCATATCAGGGCCAATAATATTAACAGGTTGGACCACTGAACAATGGCCCTACTGGTGCAATCTGAAAACTCAGGTGCTGCACAATCTCTTGGCTGCAGCATTGTATGATACCTCTTTTCCAATACTGGCAGTGTACTTGTCAGGTTTTAAGCTTCTTTCCCACTTCATGGTTTTCCAGGTTCATTAGAAAATATGGTACTCATGTTATTGTTGGTGTAAAGATGGGGGGTAAAGATGTGATTCATATTAAGCAGCAACAAAACTCACTTCTTCAGCAGACTGAGGTTCAGAAAGTTCTGAAGAAGTTAGCTGATGAGAAATTCTCCGAAGATGTTAATGGAAGCTTCATCCTGGACTCCAACGAACCAACAAGAAAGCAAAAGGTAATAAATGGAGTTATGATGGAAACATATTCATCGAATATTAGTGTCTGGAAAAGAGAATAATGAGATGTATCAAGAGAAAGCAGGAAAGTTGTGGAGACAATGTCAAAACAACAAAAATGAAACTCTTAAGTGCAACCTTTTGTATTAAAAATCTGTTGTCGAGTCATCTTCAACATATCTTCTCACAGATTTAGGATTTTTCTCTGCTGTGAGGGGGATTCCATCACTATCATTTCTTGTGCTGATCATGGCTAAATAGCTACTTTTCGAGAGTTAATGACGTTTTTTAGGAGATCAATGATACTCTTTCAAAAGTTGCTTCCTATGTGTAAGGAATCCACTTCTGTCAGTGTCTTAGGGTTGTCTGGTTGTATTTCTGGGGGTTGATCTTGTTGTAGCAAGGGTTTGTCCTGGCTTTGCATTCTGCTTTCTTTCTTCATAAATTTACTTTCTTTACAAGGGTATGTGGTGTCAATACACTTCAGCATTTTTCTGCTTCAAGGTTTGTATATTCTCTGAAGTTTGAAATGATTTCCTTGAATCTTTTCAGGACAAACAGTTAGCTGGCTGGGAACACTATCCAGCAATGGCAAATTCTATTAGGCCCATAGTGTCACATTCAAAGAAGGATGTAAGCCTCTTCTCTTTTGCCAGTAGAAGTTATTCATATATGCAACCTCAAGAGTCAAGAGAGCAGTCTAACTTCAATGTGCTTAATGCCTCATTTCTCTTACATGCAGGATTTAGTAATCATTCGTGCTAGAAGGGGAGGTATTGATAATGGTCAAAGTCATAGCCAGTGGTTATCTACAATTTCACAGGCCCCTGATGTGATATCCATGTCTTTTGTGCCTATAATTTCTCTCTTGAATGGTGTTCGAGGTAGTGGGTTCCTAAGCCATGCAATGAATCTGTACCTTCGCTGTAAGTATGTTCACTTACCCCTGTTAAGTCATAGAAAAAAATATCCCTGATATTCTGAAACATGGTGAACTTGTGATATTTATTAGTATTTTGAAGACATTATCCTGGCATTTTCAAAATGTCACCCTGATAATATTGCAATAAAATTGTCATAATTGCCACTTTTCACTTCTGTTAAGAGATGCAAAATATCTCATTTCATGAAACATCATACATTTCTTAAGCCTTCCTTTCCAAGTCGATTTGTTTTATTATTTCATAAAAATGATCACATGTTTGGAACTTTGGATAAGCCATTGTGAAATGCAAAATTTGTATGCTGCCAAAATATCCAAGTTAGAAATGAGAAGTTGCAAGGATATTCCATGTGGGTATGACATGACACTACAGAAAACAGTGGTATGTTGTGCATGAAACTGACCAATTATACATGTTAAATTCGAAGGTTACAGATGGATATCACTACATTAACCATGCACAAGATGCATAAAGGAATTCACTCGTGAAAAGTTTGGATCCCACAAACTAACTGCACCCTATTCCAAGCACCCCACGTGACAAGAAGACTCCACTTATTACAAATTTGACATGTCCACTTCAATTTGACTGTTTGAAGAAAATCCTCAATTATCATTTTTTAAAATTATTACTGTAGTTGAATTTTCTATTCAGATTCTGGACCAAATGCCTCTGGAGTAATGGGAGGAACTTTGCCTCCGTGTCATTGATGCAAGTCTGGCATACATGGACTAGATTGAAACCATTCATTTAACAGGTCAAATAGGTCCAAAATCATACTTATTGGACAATCAACCCTTTAATCAGTGGCACAAAACAACAACAAAGACAAAAGTCAGCAATGGCTCACCCTAATTGAGAAAAGGTCCATTAATTAGATGGTTAGAATAGCACAATTCTAGAGGCAAAGTATTTTTTCTTATTATTGGTTAATCAATGACAGAGACCACAAGATCCCTGGCTAAGATCATGACATAGGTGCCACGTGTGATACACGATCTAGAGCCATGAAATTGTCCAGCCTCCAAAGGCAGTGGATCAGCTCCCAATATCCATATTGTATTACCATATTTTTGTTCTCTAGATATGTTTCCTATATTTGTTACTTTTAGCTACAAGAGGTATATTTTTGCCGCGTGTATTTGGTTGGCTGTAAAAACAGGGGAAACAGTATCTCTGTTTTTATTGTATGGCGCCTTATTCCTAATAGTTTGGCTCTTGTTCTTAATTCAGACAAGCCACCGATAGATGAGCTTCATCAATTTTTAGAGTTCCAACTACCTAGGCAATGGGCTCCAGTTTATGGTGAGCTCCCTCTTGGGCCACAACGCAAGAAGAATGCCTCGCCTTCACTTCAGTTCTCTCTCATGGGTCCCAAGCTTTATGTTAACACATCCCATGTAAGTTTCTTGCTCTTGATCAATTGAGCAAAATTGTTTAAGACCAACAAAATGGATGATGGCCGTACACATGTGAATCACAGAGACATTCAGATCCGTTAAAAAACATTAGGGACAGATAACATGCTGATTATTTTGAACTGGCAAAGACAACTCTTCACATGTTGAACTCAAAAGTTATCTGAATTTACCTATTAACCTTTTTTACCACATGCATTGGCATGATTTTAAACATGTATGGTTTTTCTTTCAATTCAAGGTACCCAACATGTAACAACTTAATAGATTTTAATCCTCCAAAGAACCACTTTGTTTCCGCAGAATCTTCTGCTATTTCTAATCTTTTGAGGCATAGTGTAGAACATTAGTCAATATCTTGGCCAACTCGAAGGGTAATGGCAACTAAGATTCTATCTGTAGCCCACATATTACCAACATTGAATTGAATGGCGTTAACTAGTTTGATTGTGGAAATGACCAAGTTGCAGTTACCTTGTGCAATATTCACAATGAGGAAGTTACCCTCAAATTGCGGTTTACATTCGTTTCAAGTCCAACTTGAAAGTAACGCAAATGCAATTTGGTGCCAAGTTATACCGTGTGGATCTCCACGAAGGTCACTGCAATTTGTTCATTTCACTATCAAACTAATTATCGCAATTCAATTCGGTGGTGCATCCAAACACTGTAAATCTTTTCCTTTTCTTAAAGATGGATTCCATTTATCCAATTCCTGGTTCCTTTTCAGTTCCCTTCTAATCCACCAATTGCAGGTTGATGCCGGGAATCGGCCTGTGACTGGAATCCGTCTGTACTTGGAAGGTAAGAAGAGCGATCACCTGTCAGTCCATCTTCAGCACCTTTCGACACTCCCGGGGATCCTCCAACTTTCCGATGACTCCAGCTGTGAGCCTGAGGATGATAGCTTCCTACAAGAACGAGGCTACTTCGAACCTCTCAGGTGGAGTCTATTCTCCCATGTGTGCACGGCCCCAGTCCAATATAGTGGGGCCTGCATTGATGAATCTGCCTCCATTGTTACCAAGGCCTGGTTTGAGGTGAAGGAGGTCAGAATGAAGAAAGTTCTGTTCTTGAGGCTTGGTTTCTCTATGGTGGCGTCTGCAAAGATCCGCAGGTCGGAGTGGGATGGTCCCCCCCACCTGTCTCGGAAATCAGGAGTCTTCTCAACACTTATCAGCACACGATTCAGCACAGGCCAGATCCCTGATACAAAGCCGGGCAAGGTGGAGCTGAATTCTGCTGTGTTCCCAGGTGGACCGCCTGTCCCCGCCAGTGTACTGAAGATGTCAAGGTTTGTGGACACAAAGGAGATGGTGAGGGGGCCAGAGGAACCCCCGGGCTATTGGGTGGTGACTGGAGCCAAGCTCTGCGTGGAGGCGGGAAAGATCGCATTGAAAGTGAAGTACTCGTTGTTGACTATAATGTCCGATGAGGACGACGACTCCATATGATGGTGTTTGCTGTTTCCACAAGCAATCCGGATTTGGAGAAAATATGTTTTTTCACTTTGAATTTGTTTGTAAATAATATTGTACATTTATCAGCTTCAATCTGAGGCATTTTTCTGCATAGCCCATTTATGTTTTGACCGCATGATCGCTGTCCACTGGGTCCCACAAAGTGTCCTTGTGCATGATTTTTAGCAATGTTTGACGTGCTGGATGAGCTGGTCTGGTCGCTGAGGATGGCCTCTCTTTGGCTCTCATTTCAGGTGAGATTCAAATGGCTTGTTTCCCTGCATGAGAGCTTGCCTTTTCTATGTCATTGGGCATGTTTGGATGCATCCTTTTTGATGTAGAGCTGGTTGCGAACAGTTTCATGGCCAAGATGGATCAGAAAAGGCCGGTTGACGACAGAAATGATTCAGACCGTCAGACCTTAGATCGGGCGTATCTCACAATCCGAAATGAGTCATCGGGCGTAAAATATATGATTTTGGGGTAGAACGAGCTACTTTAGCCACCCAACCCTGCTATGCCGGGTTGCACAGGCCGGATTTGCAAAATACCCCTGGATCCAGGGTCGCTTCCCTATTTTAATTTCGTTTTTACTATAAATAGTAAGTTTTAGTTTGATTATAACTCTTCACCCGTTGGGTTTTAGGAGTTGCACCCAACTTGAAAAGAGCTTAGAATAATTAGGAGAATAGTTTGGCGAAGCCAAATAGGACACTATTTTTGGCCAAAAACCCTGCGCACTAGTAGACATCACGGCCGTCTATAAATGGTAAGTTCACTATTGATAGTAAGTTGTGAATTCTAAGAGTTTTAGTTGTAGTTTGTTTCTTATTTCTCTCCCATTGCTTGGTATGCCTATTTAAAGGGTTGTGAACTTGTTTATTTCATTCATTAATCAATTTCGAATTTTATAGAATATATTTTCTATTTTGCTTGCTTTCTTTCTTGCAGTTTCAAGAAGCCTCTGTAAGGAGTCCAGAGAAGTTCCGTGGATTCGGAACAGTTATCCTATTGAGGAAGACAGTACTCCACCTCATTGTGTTCATCCCTGCGTCACTTTTTCAATACACGTTAGATCTGCAAATGATTGGCACCACCATATGTTGGGAAAGCTGCTTCCCAAGGTGGTTTCACGCACTTGCCAGCCCTGTACCACGTCTTCAAAATCCAAAGCGATCATCGAACTCGAAACACCAAAAAATGCGTTCTGTTGAAAATTTAGGCATGCTGGAAGGCTGGGTTGGCCACCACAATCTTCATTTTTAAATCCAGCTATTGGTATGCTTTCAACAGGCAAAATTCACTTTTAGCGGCACCCAAACAGGCCAAGAGGTTATCCTTTTTAGCTCCCACAGAAAGTGGACCGATTCGAAAAAAGAAAAGGGAAAAAAAAAAACACTGATGGGAAAATCCGAATGGAATGCTGGTGAACAGGAAAAGGTCCACCCACCTTGTGGGCAGGATCATCCAATGCATATGATTTGGAGACAGTCGTCTATCCAACGTGGACCCACCCGAAAAATGGTAAATGCTAATATGGTCGCGTTTCATGGCGTCCCCGAAAAAAGAGCCGAATAGAGCATTTCGTGGACCCAACAACCTGTGACTCGGTGCCCACCCTGTTGTCCAAATCGTTACGTGGCCCATCGCATGGTTGATTTGAGATAACCAAAGACCCTGTTCGTACCAAAACTCGTAGACCAGATCAACAGTGCAAAGTGAACCACGTGACACCAAAAATATTTGGAGAGCTTTGATGTTTAAAATATCTCTAGATAAGGTTAAGTAACAGTGAAAACCACAGTGTTGGAGCACGTTGGTATTCCACGAAGACAAATCTATTATTGAAGAAAAGTAAGCAAATACAAAGAAATGATACCGAACTCCTCGATCCAAAGAACAACTCAATCGAGCACAATGTTGCGTTTCTTAGGTTAGATCCTCCACCGGTCATTAGCAGTGGAACCTTAGGGTAGCGGTAAGTTCAGTCAGTCACTAGTCACTGTGCATACGGACCGATTATTAGACATAGCCCGTACTTGTAATTCCTTTTCATCTGCAGCTACAAGCTGGATTTGAACAAAGAATTTAGTTGTAGGATCCGCCCGCCTACACTTATAGGTTGGGCCTGTTAGACAGGCTCACATATCTTGTATACCTTGTATAGCTAGTATACCTTGTATAGTTCGTTTCCATAGGTAGAGGATTTAGATTTTATAGAGGATTCTAATTTTATTATTTTCCTTATATAAATGACTGTAATTTATATATATTCAACCCTTTTAGGTTGTCCCAAATACAGAAAATCTTTCAGCCCCTCTCTGTTTTTATGGTTTCAAAGTTTCACTGATCCAAAACCAACACCACCTGTCAGATCTGACCATCCTTATGTTCAGTCACCATATCTACTGCGTCCGGCCCCCATCCCTACTACATCCTGCCACCATCCCTGCTCGTCCGACCGCCCTTAGGTCATTTGGCCACCCCTACTGCGTTGTCCGACCATCACTGCGTCATTCGACCACTTCTACCGCATCGTTCAACCGCACCTGCTCGTCCGACCACTCCTATTGTATGCCCCTATGTTATCTGAACTTCGTTCCAATCCAGCTACCCCTGTTGCTGTTCCAGATCTAGATTTTTCATATCCAGCGTCGTTGTTGCTGTTGCTATTACACCAGATCTAGAAACTGCAATCCCTTAGGTATCTCCTGCTGCAAGGTACATATACAATCTTCTTCTGATGCGACTCTTTGCATGCTTTACATTACTTCATATCAATGGACAAGGACTCATCACATACAGAGGCTCCACGTTATAGTTTTGATGGTAACAACTATTCTCTATGGGCCATCCATTTTCATAACTTTCTCAAGGGTCGTGGTTTGTGGGGACTAATTGATGGATCTGTTACTATCCTCGTTTCCATAGATGCCGACAAATTAGCTGATTGGAAAATGAACAATAGACGGATTATTACTTGAATTCTCGATTCAGTCAATCAGTTTATTGCTGTTGGCCTCACACCTCATCGCACTGCTAAGGCAATGTGGGAGCATCTCCAAACAATTTATTAATAGAGTAATGCAGCCTAGTTATACCATCTGGAATAGGCTCTCGTTAACCTTACTCAGGGTGACGACAGTATTCAATCATTTTACTCTAAAATTGTCAAAATTTGAACAGAGATGGCTATGATGGATCCAACATTTCCTCATGACTTTAAGATATTCCAAACTATGCGCGAGAGTGTGCAAGTTCGATAATTTCTTATGAAGCTGCGTCCGAAATTTGAGCATTGTCGGACTGCTCTCTTGAACCTTAGCCCTACTCCTTTATTGAATTCGGTTATTAATAATTTATTGGCTGAGGAACAACGACTGAAAGTTCTCTCTCTTCCTTCCTCAACTCCAGGATCATCTGATATGGTGCTTACTGTGTCCACCACTACACCAAACTGTGGTTCCACTCCTTTGACTTGTCGCGGCTGCAACAAGGTGGGTCATGTCGTCGTTCAATGCAAAGAATGGTGCGCTTATTGTCAATGGACTGGTCATGGTATTCAGGACTACCGTATACGTGCTTATGCATCTTCTTTCGGCCGTGGACGTGGTGGTGGTCGTGCTCTTTCTGCGACTGTTGCCACTATTTCTTCCAAGCCGTCTGTTAGTGATACTGCATCTACTGTTTCTACTGAAGGTCTTTCATTACCTTTGACTCCTGCGATGCTCCAGCAAATCGTTCAAGCCCTTTCTACTGCCGGTATGTCAAGTATATCCCTATCTTCTACATGGTTCTTCGATTCGGGTGCTTCCAATCATATGACTGGTATTAGATCCTATCTTTATGACATTCGTCCCTACACTGAAAATCAGACTATTTCTACTACGGATGGCACTAAACTACCCATTCAGTCCGTTGGATCATTGACTTTCTTTCCTTTTGCCCATCGCCAGTTCACCCTTCGTGATAATTTCATGTCCCTAATCTCTCATCTAATTTAATTTCAGTTGGTTAACTCACATCCAATAACTGCTTAGTCATATTTCTTCCCGACTATTTTTTGTGCAGGATCTGGCAACGGGGAAGGTACTTGGGATGGGTAGGCGGCATGATCATCTGTACGTACTGGACTTTGATCCATCTGTCACTCCGGCTCGTTGTTTCTTTTCTCCATCTTCATCAGATATTTGTTCGGCAAATAAATTGTGAAAACTGTGACACTTTCGCCTGAGTCATCCACATTCCGATCAGTTAATTCAGTTATTTTCTTCTGGCATATTAGGGAACGTTTCTCTTAATAAAAAAGATTTGGATTATTCTTGTTCATCTTGTTGTCTTTCAAAAAATAAGTGTATTTCTTTTCCTCTAAGTATTACAAAATTATATTCTATATTTGAACTAGTGTATACGGATGTCTGAGGTCTTTCACCAATTATGTCTCTCTCTGGATTACGATACTATGTTATATTCATTGATGATTTCACACGTTACACCTGGATTTATTTTCTGCACTCGAAGCCACAGGTTTTTAAAAAATTCAAGATATTTCACTCTATGGTGGAGACTCAACTTCGGGTTTTAGTTCAAACTCTCCGCTCTAACTCAGGGGGGAATATCTCTCAACAAATTTTCGTACATTTCTTTAGGGTCATGAGATTATTCATCAGACTACATGTTCTAATACTTCACAACAGAATGGGGTGGCTAAACGAAAAAATCATCATATTGTTGAAACTGCTAACACCCTGATGACAACTATGAGTGTTCTTTATTCTTTCTGGACGGAAGTAATGTTACATTCAGTCTACTTGATTAATTGGATGCGAACCAACATTCTGAACAGTAAATTTCCATACTTTGTTCTCACCGGCTTACCTCCTACATATTCCACATTTCTTATTTTTGGTTGTGTTTGTTATGTTCACCTGACTTCACGTGAGCATAACAAACTATCTCCAAAATCGATCAAATGTATGTATTTGAGATTTAGAGAAACTCAGAAGGGTTTTCGATGTTACGATCCGGTTTCTCGTCGTGTTCGGGTTTCATGACATGTTGTTTTTCTTGAACATATTGCCTTTCATTCATCTCTTCCTCCTCCGCATGCCCCACAATCTCCTGGTCTAACCACCTTTCCTGATATTTCTTTTGCCTCGAGTACTCTCCATTGTCCGTTACAGGTTTACTCCACCACCTATTACTCAACCTGAACCTATTGTACCTGTTGCAGATCCTGAACCTACCTTGATATGTCGTTCCGCTTGTGTACATCGAGAGTCTGTTCGCTTGATATACTCTATGTCTGTCATAAATACTACTCTGGATACTGTCTCTATTCCTACTTCATACACTCAAGCAGCCACTTATGATTGTTGGAAGAAGGCTATGGCAGAAAAACTTGTTGCATTGGATGATAATCATACTTGGGACATTGTCACTCGACCCACTGACCAACAACTAATTGGTAGCAAATGGATTTATTCTGTCAAGCTCAAGTCTGATAGATCATTGGATCGATACAAGGTTCGGCTTGTCGCTCAGGGATACAAACAGGAATCCGGAATTGATAATGATGAGACATTCGCTCCCGTGGCCAAGATGAAAACTGTTCGTACTCTTCTGACAATATCTTCCGTTCGCTCTTAGCCACTTACTCAGATGGATGTGAAAAATGCTTTTCTTCGTAGAGACCTCCAAGAAACAGTATATTTGAAACCTCCTCCTGGCTCTTTAATCCCTGACAATAAGGTATGTCGCCTAAAGAAAGCCCTATATGGCCTCAAACAAGTACCTCGGGTATGGTTCCAACGCTTTCACGATGTTGTTATAGGTGCTGGCTTTACTCAAAGTAATCATTACCCATCCTTATTTTTACGCAGCACAGCTCGCAGAATTGTCATTGTTTTCGTCTATGTTGATGACCTACTTCTGACTGGTAGCGATGCTACTGGCATCTCGACTTTAAAGAAAATTCTGCAATCATTTTTCAAGATGAAAGACCTCGGCTATTTAACATACTTTCTTGGACTTGAAATTTCACGTTCTAAATGTGAGATCCTGATCAGACAGCATAAATATACCAAGAATCTTCTTGCCTTGGCATTATTGACGAATCAGAAGACAGTTCAGACTCCCCTACAACTTAACGTTCAATATGGCCTTGACGATGGTGATCTCCTTGCACAGCTCGACTTATACCACTGTTTGGTTAGTTGTCTGGTTTACTTAACTATGACTCTCCCTGATATTGCCTACACTATCCAAGTCATCAGTCAGTTTGTTTATACTCCTCGGACTCTTCATATGACTGCGGTGTTGCGCAACCTACGATGCCTATGTGGAACTCTATCGATCACTGTTCTTCTCCTCCACGGCGACTCTGGACCTTCGTGCTTATTCGGATGCTGATTAGGCCGGTTGCGCTCTCACACGAAGATCTACCACTGGCTACTATATTTTTCTCAGCACTTCTCTCATCTCTTAGACGTGTAAGAAGTAGGTCATTGTTTCCAAATCAAACACAGAAGCCGAGTATTGGGCGATGTCCGCTGCGTGTAGTAAGCTTGTCTGGTTACGTGGACTTCTTTCCGACTTGGGCATTCCTCTACAGAATCCTACTCCACTCCACGTCGATAATCTAAGTGCCATTTAGATTGCCTCTAACCTGATTTTTCATGAACGAACGAAGCATATTGAAGTTGACTGTCACTTTATCCGCGAGAAATTTTAATCTGGGATCATTTCTCTTCCACATGTTGCATCCCATGATCAGATTACCGACATTCTCACTAAGTTCCTCACTTCTGCACATCACTTATTTCTAGTTGAAAAACTATTACTTGTCAATGACTAGCATTAGTTTGAGGGGGATGTTAGACAGGCTCACATGCCTTGTATACTTTTTGTAGCTAGTATACCTTGTATAGTTCGTTTCTATAGATAGAGGATTCTGATTTTATTATTTTCCCTGTATAGATGACTGTGATCTCTATATATTTAATCCCTTTGGATTGTCTCAAATACAGAAAATCTTTCAGCTTCTCTCTGTTTGCAGGGTCGACCTTAGTTGTAATTTTCATTTTTGACATGATCTCACTCATCGACACACTACTCCAAGAAGTACCCAACTGCTCTCAGTCATGTCAGTGATCCCATCCTTAGTGGGAAGTTACGCTTGTTCTTGCATCCATCTTCCTGCTTATTCTTTGTTCGTTCGTTCGATTATTCGGCTATTACATCTTCGCAAGTCCTTAGTTTCCGAGGCAAAAAAGTGCTCATTTAGAGGAAGAGTCCCGACATCCACAAATCATCTAATTCACACGTGCGTGCACTGTTGGCTGAATAGACGACTTCATTTGCCAACCGATTGGTTAAGCATCGCTCTATCTCTACGCCAAGGGTCAACCTTGATAACTATTTGAACCAGGCCCAATCGGTTATGGCACGCATGCAAAGGAACACATGTACCTCGTGTGGCCAAAAATCACACCAATAAACCCTTCCTCTTTGGATAATAATCCTAATTCCTAGTCACCCAATTTTTTGCATTCTTTAGCAGTGAATCATTGTTTGTAATTGTCTATTTTCATCTATGTTCTTACCAAAATCTGGCGGATTAAATCAATAGCACAGGTTATGCCACGTGGTATGTACAACATGTCCATCTTGCCATGAAGTATCTAAAAAACAGATAAAATATTTGGATGCCACATCAGCCGAGCAATCTCTGGATAAGAATGAATAGCCGTTATGGACACATCAATGCCGAAGCACCTTCGATGAGGTAAGCTACGATCGAGAGAAGAGTAATTGTTCTTTCCTAGTTAGTTACATGTGGAGGCCTCACGTGGGACATCAGTTATCTTCAACCTCAGTAGGAGAAGCTCTAAATAATAAGAGTATACACGAAGATCAAACCGATCAAATCCTCAATTCAAACATAAACCCTTTACCAACGCAATGCTAATGATTATCTTAGCGTAGCATCTTAACTTAGCTCATCCACCGCTCATTGGTCATGGACAATTAGATTAGGAGTAGCATCAGTCTGTCCCTGTGACCTCATCGGACTGACTTGTAGTTTTAATCCAGTAGTTGTAATTTACTTTCATTTGTGTTTGTGTGTCAGACCTGAAGAAAAACCTTAGCTTAGGAACCATCCGCCTACACCCATACGTTGGGTTAACATTAGCTGCAGTAATCCTTGATATTGTCATCATCCTGCTCACCAACATGTTATTGCCGCTACTCTTAACCAGGGCAGGCGATCCCACCTTAGTGGTAAAAGACTATTATTGAACATATTTGGAATCCACATTCATTTCCATTTACTTCCGCTCGTTCAATCATACAACTGTTGCACATTTACAAGTCATTGATTGATAAGACAAAAAGAGCTCATTGGAGGGGGAGCCCCACCTTCCGCAAATCATCTAGTTAAAAAACGAGCGCAAAACTGTTGGTTGAATAGACAATGGTCGATCGACCCAGCATCACTCTATCTCTACACCAAAGGTCAACAGTGATCACGGTTTGGACCGAACCTACATTGGTCTTGGTATGCCCACGCATAGCAAGACAAGAACACACATGGCCGAAGAAAACCACACCAGCAATGTTATTGCCACACTTAGTGGGACAGGTGTATAATTGTTGATTGAATATTAGGACAACATGAGTAGGTGATCTACTCAAAATAGTGAGAACATTGAAGAACATGACCTCAATCAGGCACCTGACACATCTCAAATGCAAGCCGATCCAGAGGTCCCGAATCTTCCACTTTCAATTATCCCGGAAATATGATCATTGTCTCAAAACAACTCTACAAATGTTAATGGAGTTTTGGGAAGTGTCAACAAAAATGCAAGCCGAATATTGATCCGAGGTTCAGGCTAAGTATGTTAGGGCTCAAATTGATGTTATGAATAGGTTGATAACATTCCTTCAAGACACTATGCCCAATTTCCTCCAGTGTAATACGAAAATACCCCAATTCGTCAATACTCCTTCAGAGTCACTGGTTTTTCCTCCACGTAATGTCCGACCATACCCAGTTCTGGTGACATGAAATAGCTACCACTGGTAACCATTAGGAGGAATGGATGAAATGGTCATCTCGATGGCCTAAATGAAAATGATTATGGCGTACCTGTTCTAGGATAATATATGCCGAATAACGAAATACCTAGGGGACATGTTCCACCTACCCAAGGTGTGCAACCTCAAGTGGTTAATTAAGGACTTTAGGATCCAAGAGGAGGTGTCGTGTCACCAACTGGTCGAGATGAATTGATTAACTTGATTGACGAAGTAATTGAACAACACCATAGTCGTCGTGTCAATCGGCATGTTTATCGTAGGTCATATCCCGATTGGGTTGATAGGTACGCTGAGGTACAAAGAGGCACCAAGATTTTAGAATTTTTTTATTATTCTCTAGAGGCACGGGCCAATCTACGGTAGAACACATCGACCATTTTATTGTGCAATGCGGTGAATTCTGACAAATGAGTGTGTAAAGCTGAAGTGGTTCACGAGTTTATTAACAGACACCACATTTACATGGTATATTAATTTGACATCGAATTCAATACAATCCTAGCAAGATATGAAGAAAATTTCTCATGCTCAAATTTATCGAACCAAACCTGAATTCCCTATGGCTAACTTGTCATACTTAAGACAATTATCAGGTGAGTCAATCGAATAATATACTGCTCGGTTTAAAAAAGCTAAGAACAAATGTTGGATTTTCCTTCCAAAAACTCAATTTGTTAAGTTGGTCATACAAGGTTTGGACATTAAACTCTAAAAGAAGTTCGAAGGTATGAACTTTGAGAATTTGGTTAATCTGTCAGATAAAGCAACCAGATACAAATGACTTTTTTGTGCAGAAAACCATCGGAGAAATTCTTCATCGAAAACTTACTACTGTGATCCAAATTATGAGTTAGCTTTGACCGAAATAAACCTCAATAAATCATTCATTTGTACAAGTTTAATGAAATCGGAAGATGAACCATTTCCTTAAGGTCTTAATATCGAAAAAGGGACTGGTCAGCAAAATAGAAGATTGTCCTTTAATATTACCAAAGTTGACGAGATATTTGATCTCTTACTGGCTGTTAAACTAATTAAACTTCATCCAAAGTAGATGATTCCTTTGGCGGAGTAGATGAAGAAAATAGAATATTGTTAATAGCATGAATCTCGATCCCATTCAACTAGAAATTTTGTTACTTTTAGGAACATAATTTAAAACAAAATCGATTTCAAAATACTTAAGTTTTCAAAAAGAGAGAGTGAAGCAATGCTGGTTGACACTGATCCATTTCTCCTAATGATGGAAATCAACATGACAACTATTGATCTTTGAAATGTGAATACCCTTGGAAAAAGGTGAACTTGTACCAACAACAAGGCAACATGATCATCATCCGAGGTATATCAACGAGCAATCAAACCTTGAACTAGGGGGCGGTGTTCATTTGTGGGTTAGTTAGCTAGTGAGGAGAACCGATTATGTGAGCATTGTCATAAAGAAGTCCAACGACAATATTCGCTGGAAATATATTATACGACAAAGAGACGCCAAAAATATATTATACAGCAAAGAGACGGACAAGTTTACACGGTTGCTGTATTGCACATATTCCTCAGGTCGCTCACTTGAAAAGGGAATGGGCCGACCCAAAGGGAAAGAATATTGATACACAATACGACCATAAATGATTAAGGATGGTTAAGCCAACCAATACCACTGTTAATCGATGGACCATAATTGTGCATCCTAAATTCCCACAGTTCCCACCAGAAATGACAAGGACTCAGAAACGTCATTGGACGCATAGCAATGTACTGCAAAATGAAGAAAAAACAGAGACGTTGTTTGAAGATTTGACAAATGAGGCACACAACACGTGGACAGTCATTAATACCATATCCTGTTTCTCATCATCCTTTGTTGAATGACAAGAAATGTGAGGGGGCAGCGTTTATACCAAAATCTAGTAGATCAAATCAAGAACACATATTATGCCACGTGGTATGTACAAAATGTCCGGCTTGCCCACTAAGTATCTAAGAATAGATAAAATATTCAGATGCCACTTCGGCCAAACAATCTCCGGATAAGGATGAATAATCGTTATGGACTCGTCAGTGCTGAAGCATGTTCGATTGAGGCAAGCCATGATTGAGAGAAGAGTAACCACTCTTTCGTAGCTGGTTACACGTGGAAGTGCCACATGGGCCATCGGTTATCTTCAACCTTTATCACAAAAAGCTATAAATAGCAAGAACAAATACGAAGATTAGCTCAATCAAATCCTCATTCCAAACACAAACCATTTACCAGAGCAATGTTGATGATTATCTTAGGTTAGCTCATCTACTGCTTGTTAGTCATGGACTATTAGGTTATGAGTAGTATCAGTCCGTCCCTGCGACCACGTCAAACCGACTCCTAGTTTTAATTTAGTAGTTATAATTTCCTTCCATTGTGTCTATGTGCTAGATTTGAAGGAAAAGCTTAACTTAGAAACTGGCCGCTTATGCTCTTACAATGGGCTGGCATTAGCTGTAGTAATTCTTGGTATTTTCATTGCCCGCTCATTAGTGCACTGCAGTAGATCCTGCCTTAGTGGTAAGAGATAATAACTGATGTTTTTGAAATTTGCATCCATTTTCATTTACATCCACATCCTTAATTAACAAGATATAAAGAGTTCATTGAATGGGGAGCCCCACCCTTAGCAAATCCTCTAGTTGGAAACTAGATCAAGAGTGTTGGCTGAATAGACAATGGCCGATAAACCCAACACTGTTCTATAGAGAGTGATGATCTCAATCAACCATTCAATGCAAGTTTCTCTACATGGATTGTTCTGATCATGAGACCACTTGGCATATCAGCGCTAGTGGGCAGCAACGCATGCTTGACCGTGAGATTGTTCACCTAGAAGCGAAAAAAAAAATCTCACGAACTGTACATTGACACCATTCATGCGAAGTTGAGATGGAATTGATTTTCTAGACCATCAATTGTAAGTCGCATTGTATGGTTGGCGTGATCTCTGATGAGTGAGATATTTACCATTCGATGCATCTGTTATGGGGGAAAACGAATCGACCTGTAGAAGTAGGTCAAGTTAGACACGCCCCGATGCACAATAGAAGATGAGAAACCCGACCGTCGGATTAAGGAGGAAGGTCGGTACGACGAAGATCGGAATGACCAAAGTCGGCACGACCAAGGACGGCCTAAAGGTCGGTACGACCAAGGTCGGCCTGAAAGTCGGCACGACCAAGGTCGGCGTGACCCAGAATGGACTCTCCGAGAGACAACCTGAAGAGGTTATCAGGACTCATGAAGAAGTTAAAGGATACGAAAATTGGACATCATGAAGATGTTCTTCCTAATTGAAAGGATAAGTCGGCAGGCGGGGATGAGCTTATCCAACCTTTTGTGTTATTACATCTATTGTCTGGCCTTATCCGAAGGCTGGACAAATCAACCTCGATTCCCAACTGGCATCCGACCTTATTCGAGTATGCGGTTCAACCTTATTTGAGGGAGTGGTTCGAAGTTTTTGTTTTTGTTTTTTTTTGTTAGCTTGTTAATACACCCACTGTCATTTCACACTTCACTGTTAGCCACCTCCATTAGGGAGTCAGTACCAAGACCTCAGTGTTGAAACGAGGTATCTTTCACTCAGTCTACCACTTGAGCTATGGATATGGGTGTGGAGTAGATCGAAGTTCTCTCCAAGGATCGTGGAGGTTAATCCACAATTAGCTCGGGATCTCAAGATCTCTGCCAAGAATCTTGGGAGAATTCCTAAACGTTAGGAACCTGAATCCATGCACAACACGTACCTACCAAATAAGGAGGTTTCCTCGGATGCATATCGTGTCCTACACCCACCCGGACTGTAATCCATCCAGGCAGGGCTCTGTGGGGCCCACCGTAATGTAAGTATTTTATACAAGTCATTCATCGTTTTTATCATATCATTTTAAGATATGGTCCAAAAAATGAGGCGGGTACGGGGCTTAAATGGACCATAAAGTGGGGAGTGAGCGTCCACCATTAAAAAACTTCTTTGAAATTGGAGAAGTTTCGAATCAAGCTGATATTTGTTTCTTCACTTCATCCACGTCTACATGATCTTATGAATACGTTGGGAGGTAAAAAAAAAAACATCATGGTGGCCCTTAGAAAGGTTTTAACGGTGGGTGTCATTATCACCGTAGCTTCCTTTGGTGTGGTCTATTGTAATTGTGGACCTGCTTCATTTTTAGGATAATACCTTAAAATGATTTGAGAAAAGTGATGAATGACGTGGATAAAACACTTACACCACGGTAGGCCCCATAGAGCCCTACCCAAACGGATTATCGTAGGGACGCAATCCGCATCCGGTTTCCTCCATGTTATGACATCTTCTCAACTATAAATAGGCATTTGTAATGGTGAAAGGTATATACACATACTATTTCTACCCTTAAACCACGTCAACTAGACCCAGGTTCTTTACTTTGGCATCGGAGGGTCCTTCGCTTTAGCCAGGTTCTCCTTTGTCTTCTTTCCGTGTAAGTATTGAAGGTATGAAAAGGGTGGATGGAATTCTTATATCAACTGCATCCACAGTGGGAGCTTCTAGATGAGCGCTCTGGATCATCACATGGCGTGGCATAAGGGGCGAGCAGATTACTCGAGCCTCTTGGCGAGCACCTTGCTAGCCTCTTTCAAACTGCGCGTGGTGCGCAGTAGGAGCGGACTGGGTCAGGTCGAGTTAATACCGAGTTCGGTCAGGCCGTGATCGTGGGGCCTACTTTGATGTATGTATTGTATATCCACGCCATCCATCCGTTTTTTCAGATCATTGTACGGTGTAGGGGCAAAAATGAAGCAGATCCAAATCTCAGGTGGAATACATCACTGGAAACAGTAGTGATTGACCGTTAAAAATTGTGAGCCACAAAAGTTTTGGATCAAACTGATATTTCTGTTTTCCCTTCAAACAGGTCCGTTGTGACCTTATCAAAAGGTTGGATGGCAAATAAATTTTAGGGTGGGCCCTAGGAAGTTTTTAATGGTAGGCGTTCAATTACCACATTTTCCTGTGGTGTGGTCCACCTGAGATTTGGATATGCTTCACTTTCGGTGATAATTCCCTAATATGATCTGAAAAAACGTATGGACGGCGTGGATATACAACACATGCATCAAGGTCGGCCCCATGGTCACGAGCCTGACCGAAGTCGTCGATATTACCTCATCTGACTGAATCCGCTCCCATGCGCGGTGAGCCATTCGTCCTGTTAAAGAAGGGGATTAGGTAAGCTCTAGCAATTCCAGTTCAGAGAGAGATGGCTATTCTTCTCCATCACTGCTTCTCTTCATCTGTAATCGCTCTTCCCAGCAGCGGCATTAGCAACAAACCCAAATCATGTTTATCCTCCGTCAGCGGCAGTAGAAGTTCTTGTTTCTCTTCTCTAAGCTTCTCCAACAATCTCTCCCTCTCCCAATATGGTTTTCTCAAAGGTTTCTCTCTCTCCCTCATTTCATTTTTCCGTTTCTGGGTTTTCCTTCTTTCCCAATTTCAATCCGACTACAACCCAAATCTTATAGGAAATTGCAAATTTTGGGTCTTTTAGGGGGTCTGTCGATGAGGCCAATCGAGGGATCCCCACGCCGTCAGTCTATTGTATGCGATGCCGCTCCAGGGAAAAAGCCAGACTCGGCTGAGAAGAGAGCTCGCCAGGCCGAGAAAAGGCGTCTTTATAACAAGGCCAAGAAATCCGAGGTTAAGACCCGGATGAAGAAGGTAATTCTTTTCTGTATGCTTGTTTAGGTCATTTTGCATTTTTGTAAAATGAGTCTTTTTTTTATTTTCTTTTTTTTGCAGGGGTGGGGTTAGTGGTGGGGATTTTGTAAAAATGGTGTTTAAGTCATGCCCTCTTCTATGAATCTGATAGAGCGGTGTTTTCTTCCATGTATGTTGTTGTTTTGTTTGAACAATGTGAATTGAATTGTGGAAGGGTGGATAGATTTAGTTAAGGGTGTGTTTGGTTGCACCAAATTAGACTGATTGAATTTCATGATATTTAGTGAACCAAATGCACCCTAAAAATGACTGGTCTTTTTCATCTTTTCATTTTGTGGTCAGGTTTAACCAGAGATACTTCAAAATGGTATTGTGTCTGTGTTGCTTTCAAGCGTTAAGGCATGTTTGGATGAACAAGTGAATTGAATTGTGAACATTCGGTTTAAAAGAGAGGAGTAGCAAAACTAATGTTCTTTCTTAGTATTCATAGTGATTATGTGGGCCTTGGGTTGCAGTCATGTTCTGTTTGGGTCCAACTTGAAAGTAAGACAATTGCAACTTAGAACCTAGTCTACTTCATTGGGCTGATTATTGCAGTTCAATATAATATTGCAATGAGGCCTCAATTGGAAGCACAAGTGAATTGGAATGCAAATAGTCGGTTTAAACAAGAGGCAATGACCAAATTTTAATGATGTTTCCTAGTATTCATGATGAGGAAGAGTCCCCAATTTGCAATTACATGTCTTTCATGTCAAAATTGAAAGTAATGCCATTGCAATTCGGTAAGAGCCCAAAACTTCAATGTGGGTTCTCAAGAAGGTAAATTATACTTTTGATCATTTCTATGCTATTAGGTTAATCATTGGAATTCAATTTGAGGGTGCATCCAAATGCACTCTAAGGGCTTTTTTTTTTTTTCTTTCTTTTTTTGAAGACACAGGGTGTCCCCACCTCTTTTTTGAAGTGAGACTAATCCCTACGAATACACGCAATCACCCACAACCACATGTATCGGGTAAAGCCAAGGAGGGGAATTGAACCCTCACCTATAGGGAGCAAACCTATAGTGAAGACCATTCGCCCAAACCTCGTTGCGTGCACTCTAAGGGCTTGTTTTGATAACCATTAGAGCAATGTTTTGATAGGCTAATCTGGATAGATCTTTGCTTGGAGAGACCTATTTGGATACGTCCAACAACGACATGCTATTCCATTGTCTTGGTTATTGTTTGTCAACCACTTTAGAATGGGATAGATGGACAAGTACAAGTGGTGAATATATACATTGACACATTGGCACATGTGGACATGCAAGGCATGTAGGTTGATAGTGGTACATGCACATGTGGGGCACTTGAAGATGCATTGTGACACATTTGGCACCTGTGGGGCTTGAAGATGTACAATGTCACTTCTAGCATACATATGGGCACATTGGCACATGCAACATATGTGGGCACTTGAAGGTTGGATGTGGCATGTGTAGGGTGCTTGAAGATGAATGGTCTCACTTGTGGCACATTAGTACATGCAACAATGTGACACACATGTCTGTAAAAAATAATACTACACCGTTTGTAATGTGGAGGATAGGCTTTAAGCAATTCTTTGTCCAAATTAACTTATATAAGGTAACGGTGATTTTTTTAAAAAATAGTTTTGTCATTCATTTTATTGGAATGTTTGCCCAAGTATATTTACGAAATCATGGATAGACACTTGTAACGATCACCTATGGGACAATGATGAAAAAAACTTACAAAGGATATGGGAGCATGGTGGGATAACCATTTCTTCGAGTGGTAGGGTTCACATAAGCTAGAGGGGATAACTATAGTGACTAGTGAGCCAACTAAAGGGAGGCATGTTCAATCGCATCAGGTAATGGTTGGTGCATGACTCAAAGGGAAATGGCCTAATGACATTGGCTGACAAAGGGAGAACTAAGAGATTTGAAAAGGTGGCTTCATAATCATAATGGATGATGGACTCTATGTGTTGAAGCAGGAACCCAAGGACAGGGTTGTTAGGGGAGAGGACCACCACGTTACAACAACCATTCACTCCACATATAGATAGGAGCAAGACAGCACACTATGGCAGTTCAATTATTCTATGCAAAAGATCATTTAGTGGAGATGGTCACCCTTCTAAAAAAAAATAGTGGAGATTGTCACGGTCCGGACATTTCAAAGAGGCCATTCCATGGACTTAGCCGTTTTTGGCTCATCTTGTACATACGAAGAGAGTCATGTACATAGTAGAATAGTATAGAAGTTCAAGAGGGAACTAGAATCATCTAGATTGGTGCAGAGAACTTTGGGAAGAAGTTTCCATAGTGCTTTAGTGGATTCTTTTAGCTAGATGAGTGTAGAATTATTTAGAGGGATTCTAGAGTATTCCCAACCTTTTGATGAATGCCACATGGTTTCATTCTATCCATCGATGTGGAGTAGGTAGCATGTTCCTAGTAAGGTTCCTTGGATCGTGGGTCCCTCCAATATGTGGTATGGGAAGGGGTACATGCTATGCCAGATATGTTTTTATTGTAATTTATATAAACTGGGTATATGTGTCATAGTTTTATATACGAATTGATATTTGTGATTTTATATATGAAATGATGAATGCTACTATTGTAAATCCCACATGCATAGCATTATATTATATGCATGCTATTGCATAGAACAAAGTATAAATCACTACATTCTAAATATAACTTTACATTACGAGTTAGTAATGTAACCATAATTTTGGACCAAAAAAATAGCAACCTAGATCGCATATCTGAAAAATAATTTCAGACAGAAAAAATAGCAACCCTGATTGCATATCCAGAAAGGTTGGTTCTTGGGCCTATAGGAGGGCTGCTCATTTTGGAGACAAAACTTAGAAAGTTGTAAGCAATTGAGCTCTTGAGTAATAGAAGACTTCTTCACTCTCTCTTTCATGCTCTCTTCCAAGGTGGCTAACAATTGGGTGGTTGGTTGACTCGTCTACAATATCACTAAAATATCTGTTTATGGTTTGTTAAATGCACTTGGCACCAATTCTAAGAAAAATGATAATAGGACTATCTTTTAAAAAAAAAAAAAAAAAAAAAACTTATTGTTACCTTGTATAAACTCATTTGTAAATGAAGTTGTTTTAACCTTATCATCAATAGGGTACATGGTGGAGTATTATTTTTTGTACATGTGACACACATATGAATGTGTCGCAAGTGAGGCCGTCCATCTTTAGGCATTTCACATATGTCCCATCCAACCATCAGTACTCCACATGTGCTAATGCGCCCCACATGAGTGACACACATGTGCCACTATCATCTACCTACACCCTGTATGTCCACTTGTGCTACTGTGCCAAATGCATATGCATACCACATGCGCTTGTCTATCAATTCCTATTCTAGGGTGTTTGACAAACAGCAACCAAGATAATAAAATAGCCTATCCATGCAAGCCTATCTAGATATGCCTTACTTGGACAGATGTGTCTAGAATAGCCTATTAGGATGCAATTTTTTATGGTTACCAAAAAGGCCCTAAGAGTGGAACCTAAATTCTTGCTTTTTTGTACGACTATAGCCTTGGGCCAATAGGATTTTCTGGTTTGTTGCAATTTGAAATAATCCCAATCTATCCATACGAGTTAAATAAGTTTAACTAAGTAGCCTAATCGTCATAATTGAACTACTAATAATTTGTGGGCTTATGTTTCAGGTGTATCTTACAGTTTTAAAATTTCTCGTTGAAGGATTGTTTTTATTTTAATTTTTTTTAATTTTTTTTTCCCATGGAATTGCTTTGACTTTGATGCCAAAGGGATTCCTTATTGTAGCCCGTTTTCAAGTTGTGCTAAAATAAATTCTCTATGGATCATTCGAAACTTCCAGAGCTAGCACCTATGTCATGTGAACATTTATTTTACCTAGGTTGTCTGCCTTCAATGATGACTCCAGTCAATCTCATGTTTCTGGCACAAATTAGGCTTGCAATTGACGCCAGACTTGCTCCATCTCCTCTTCGATAATAGCACCATCCTTGATGGGTTAGGTTTGTGTTATGCAAGGGGGAGCCAGTTGAATATAGGTATATGTCACAGATAGAATTAATGGTGAACTGATGATGGTTTATGATGGATGTGGAAGATTACATTTCATTATTATTTCGATATAGAGAATAGCTGAAGATTTTCTGAGGATTCCAAAAGGAAAGCACTTCCAGGAGCAAATCACCGTAGAGTCAACTAATTAGCAGGAGACGATAAGTCCAAATTAGAAGCTGTTCAGAAACTGGAATAATAGGATTTTTACCCATCCTATATATGTACATGGAGAATTGGTTTTGCTATAACTTCACTGAGTATTCTAGATCTGCTCTTTTGTAGAAGTATCAAGCATATTACAGTGCATGCCCCTTTCTGTGGGATAAATTAACTACCATAGAGATCAAGTGCAGTGAAGGGGATGTCACATGTTTCTACCAAAGCTATCAGTAAAGATGAATCCTATAGGTTGGTTTCTTCAATGACATTATCCATTGCACCCCATACACCTCACCTCTCTATTTTGATCAGTAATGAGAAATATTCGTTAATTCATAAAACCAGAAATAATAGGCAAAAGCCTAAATGCGTGATCTAAAGACCCTATAGAAAGAATTATAGTCGAGCAAATCCTTAACACAAATATATTTTCTTTGCACCATGCACGGCCAATCTATCTGTCATTGTATGTTGAGAACAGTCGAAGCCTTTCCTATATCAGTTGGGACCGGAGAGCGACTGAAGAGGTATGCGGAAGGGAAGCTGCATATTTTACTGATAGCATCTGTTCGCAGTGTGCGCCAGTCTTATTTCTTTTTCTTTGCCCCAAAATGTCTTTTCCTGCCACTAATGCATGCATCCTCCAAACCCCACTGAGCATTGAATGTGGTTAATTGAATTGAGCACATGTTACTATGATTCTCAGTGGTGAATCGGGATTCTAAGTTTTCTTTTTCATTATCAGTTTATTTCTTTGTTTTTATTCAATGACAATGGAAGAAGGGAAAGAAGGACCTGTTGATGCATGCATGCATTTATTGGTGTGTTGAAGGTGTTTGAATCACTAGATGCATTGAAGAAGAAGACAGAAGTGCAGGCAGAAGAAATCCTTCCGGTTGAAAAACTAATAGCCGAAGCATACTCAGCCATTGACAAGGCAGTGAAAGCTGGTACACTGCACAGGAACACAGGAGCACACAGAAAGTCACGTCTGGCTAGGAGAAAGAAGGCTGTGGAGATCCACCATGGCTGGTACACTCCCGCTGCAACTGCCTAAAAAGCTGGTATTTTAAGAACTTTTGTTTTCATGTATGTTTAGTGAGCTGTTTTTTTTTTTTTTTTTTTGCTGTGTTAAGATGTTTTCTTTCCTATGCCATGTACTGATCTTTTTACATTCCATGACTTTTATGTGGGAGGGCTTTATGTGGATTCCACATGGAGGAAATATACAATGTTAAATTGAGTTTTGTGGGGCCCACTGTTTAGTGATCTGATGCTCCTGATGGTGGGGACTCCCAAATCGGGATTGCGTTATGCCACAAGTAGACGATGCTGTTTAATCCAAGTGTAGGTTCTGTGGTGTTTGTTTGTTGGGCATGAAAATCAGGCCTGTGCTGGCTCATGTGTGTAAAAAGCAAAACACAAGCCCGGCCAGCCTGCTCATTGATAGACTTGGTAGACAACAAACTAGCTGCCTGAGATTTAGGTGGCAATTTCAAGGTTTTGGTTTGGGCTCTCAAAGCCAGGTGCCTGTTGGATGGAATGAGGCTTTGGAGTTGGGGTGGCACTCATATACTGCCGATACTGGGCTGCAGTAGGACCTACGTCAATTGTTCATCGGATCCATCTCGTCCAGCCCGTTCTCCCCCTCATACTCCCCGCAGAATCCAAAACTTGGGTTAGGCACAATGAAGGGGAAAATGTAAAATCATGACTAAGACCTTTAAATTCGTGCGGTCCCCTGGCCTGCGTTATTAAAGCATTGGTCCTACTCGTCATTGAAAACACGCATATTAATGTACGCGTACCGGCGTCACGGATTCTATCATCCCTCATTTAAGCAAGCAATCGTACGTGTCAGTGCTTTTTATTTCTGCCACCGGCCCATGCTTGGTAATCCAGACCATTGGTCTATCGTGTCCCGCATGGGTGGAGAATGCCAAAATCTTTTAGATTGGAAGATCCCTGCTCCCAGTATTAGGACTGTTGTATTTTATTTTATTTTTTTCTCTTTTTCCCTAGACCATCAATCTACAGGTCCCCGAATAGAAAGGTCGAGATTGTGCCATCAGGGAGATTTTCGAGTCAGAATCCATCGACGGCCTGATGCAACAGAGATGTTCTGGATTACCGAACCCATGGGCGTCACTTGACGTTGCAATTGCTAATCCAGCGATGCCTCCAGGATGCTGCAGGTCACTGATGTGGTATGCACGTTCGAGATTAAAACTGATCATTCAGTAGCTGTGTAACACTCGATGAAACTCGGATTTTTATTATTATTATTATTATTTTTGAAGACCCCCACCTCTTAATTGGCAGCGTTGGCAGCGTAAAAATGAAAATTAGATGATATATCAACATCAGAAAAGTTCATTTATTGCATGGTAATTGGTAATGACGGTCCAATCAATACTACTTTTGGTTGGTGCCCAACAAATGGTAATCATGGAAATTAGATGATGTATCAATGTCAGAAAAGTTCATTTATTGCATGGTAATGACAGTCCAATCAACACTACCTTTGGTAGGCGCCCAACAAATGGTAATCATACACGTGTGCTATAAGGAGCACAGCACATTGGATATTTTCCACTATTTGTAAAATGTATTCTGCTGGATGTTTAAACTTACGTAGAGAAGTCGTATGGTAGTAGATCTCATCATTGGGCAAACCTAGGGCTGTCAATGGGATGGGATCAGACCAGGATGAGGTCGCTTCAACCAGCACTTATAAAATTTTGGACCTGAAATGTAGACCCGGTCATAACTCATGGCGTTAATGTAAGGTTCCCAGCCCGGCCTGTTGCAGATTACATGGGCCTTTGTTTCGGATGCAGTCTGTGCCTAGAATAGAAAATGTCGTCAGATATATTAGCCTGGTGCTGGCCATTTCTTTTGGGTCTGGAAATCCGGAGCAAGCCAAACTGATGGGGCAAAATTAAACAAAGGCCCGGTAGACTTGACCAGAAGCTCGACAAGCCACCCAGGCCCCACACCCGAGCCTCATCCTAAAATTCAATTAGTTTAAAAAGTCCTTGCTGTTGGATTCGAGGGTGTTTCGGAGAGAAATTTTGGACGGCGTTCATCTATTTGGGTGGGGCATGAATGAATATCGTGCATGATAACTGGTCCAGAGGACCCTATCTCATGGGCATTCTAAAAGAGTCCCGTAAAGGCAAGTCCCGCGCAAAAGAACGGTTACCCATGCGAGAGCTGGCCCACTGCAGATAAACGGATACGATTTTCTTGCGCCTATAACCGATTCCAACTCCATTCAGGGCCAGAAATAAACGAATTGCTATGGGACTTTTCTAAACCATGCAACAAAACGGACCTTTTCTCACTTTTCTTTTGATGTCCATTTGTATGCCAACGATTGAAGGGTCAGGATTGTCCAGAAAATGGACCATCTATCATTTAACCCTATCAAAATGTGATAAACTTTGATACTCTGGCACGTAATCGATGATAATCAGCTACTAAAAGTCAACCTAGAAATTGCGTGGGTTTTTAATTTATAGGTATCGTGAAGAAAAAAACACTACTCGATTATCTGATTATTGAGTTGGTGAACATTCCGTTGGAGGTTAATAATAAAAATATCCACATATCCAATTTCAACAAACAACGGTCCCCCAATTAGGTGTTAGGATTTTTCGACTCGGTTTAGTGTATGCCAGGTGTACAATTTATGAGTGCCCGCATATGAAGCGTCATGCGCAGCCAGAGTATCAAATAACACACGGTTGTCGCATTAACAATCCAACAATTCCAATTCAAACCTAATCTTTACATACCAAAAATGGGAAAGACACGTCAGACACCACATCACATAATAGAGAAACCCCATCAAAATACTTTCTACTAAATATATTTAGGTCTCGAGTCCAACTGGTCGGACTATAAGCTCTGGTCCACCCAGCGGATAACCTTCTACCTTTAGTCTGTGCAAGATCCAACCCGTCCAATAAGTTGGCCCTATCAGGGGGATCACCTTGTAAAAAAATCAAACCATGCTCATGTTTTTGGCTATTTATCAATGGCTGGGCATTGTTTTCTATGGTGTGGCCCACCTGATGAATAGGTATGGCTTTCTTTTTTGCACCAGATGATCATCATGGTAGGACCAACCTGTTGGAACGGTTGGATGTCATATGCACTTAATAAGCTTGAATCTATCCACTGGGTGGACCACACCTTGTGGTCCACCCCGTTGGACTCGGGACCTTCTCAAATAGGAGGAATGGAATATTATTTGCGTTCAAACCTAATCACGCCTTTTAATGTATTTACAAATTACATATGTTGCCGTTGCTTTTGCTTGTTCCGAAAATGCCTTTCAGCTCCCACCCGCTCCTTTTCCTCTACCATCCAGCGAATCCCAGGAAACTGAAACGAACGGCCAAAAATAAATCATCAACATGGGTGTCGTTATCAGACAATCTTGCAATTGCAGGATTCACCGAGGCACTTTCCGTCCGTCGGATCGTAGCTGAATATCATGACCCTCAGCTGGCTGAGGTGGGGGTGTTTTACATAGACAACCCCGCTTCAGGGAAATTTGTTTCGACGATAACAAGGGCGTTAATGTCTTTCGCACACCCAGCCTGATCTTGATTCGCGATCGGGCGATAACCCCCAACTTTTGAGCGCATACACTGAATAATCGGTGTAAACGCTGCGCCGATGGATCACAAAAGAGAAGAAAAGCGACGAAATATAATTGGGAAAAAGAAACCCTAACTTGGCAAAATTCGAACGAGATCCAACGGAAGAAATAAAAAGGAAAAATCAAGTAACGGTTCTGATCATCTTTACCTTAAGGATCGGATCCCGATGTGCTTGGAGAGAGCGTGGAAGAAGAAATTCGCTCCGTGGAGGAACACGACGACTCCTGTGCAACCCAGTAGAAAAAATTCCAGCATCTTGCTCTCGCTTTTCTAAAATTCGGCAACAAAGCAGTGAAGGTCCTGAAGGAGAAGGAAAGTCGGTTTGGAATGCAAGTGCGCTCTTCCCAGCTCCCCCAACAGCACTTCGTCCGAGGAGTCTGTAGCTTTTCTCTCTCTTATACGCAGGGGATTAGTTACGTGGTTTTCCATTCCCCACATGCACCTCCACACGCGGACATACGTGCCAAAATGACATGTGTATCGGATATCCGATCCGTGCGTCAGGTGGGACGCATTGTATGTATCATCTTTGTATAAAAATCTATGTGTTTAACTATCATTTAGGATAAAAAATAACGGACGGCCTAGAAAAACTTGCAAGTTTTTATCTTTACGTACACGTGTTTTCTACCTGAAATCTGAACAACCTGAGTTGTTTGGACGGATGGATTTCCATGTACCGATGTCTGGTATTACCTTTTGCACGGATCAGGTTTTCTATGCACGTGTTAGGATGGGACTCGTGGCTGCGCGTGGAGGCGTGCGCTTGGGGCCAGGAAACCTCGTTAGATGGATGAGGACTGAGGAATTATATGATCCTCGAGCCAAGGACGTACGAAGTTTACTCGGGCTCTTTGTTGTGCATGTAGAACCCATGGTCCAGTGATCCAGATCGATGATCTGTCCGGCCCCGCACCCGTGGGCCAGTGCGAACAACGATTTTCTATAGCAAAGAATTCTGACCTTTGACTGTGTCGTTTGTAAATGGACGGTTAAGAAGAGAACTCCTGCTGGGGTCCACTCTCAACTGATAATATGGGCGAAATTAGGGGCTACGATCTTGAAATCCAGGAGTTCTTCCATCGGAGCTGCGGTCGGTCCCAAGTCCCAACGGGCCAAAGGTTCTGGAGCGTGCCGCGATTGCAAACACAAAGCCCGAGTATGGTCGCATATCCTCGGCTTAGGATCGTATTATTCTTCGAGTAAAACTTTGATACTCTGTGAGAGAGTGATGGATGATACGCAGGCATTTAGAAATTGCAATAATTAATGCAAATAAAACTGTCCAAATTATGTATCGCAGTTCATATGTATCATGAATAAAATTTTATGATTATTTGGTTATCTAACCATCGGATCGGTAGATATATTTTGGACGGTTAAAATCTTATTTCAACAAACAAGTATGCATGATTCGGATATTATAGTTTTTCAACTAATCTGATTTTTATTTTTTTTCCTTTTGATTAGGAATGGTGTTTTCTACAATTTAAGCGGTTTACTCAAAAGTAAATATACTCTTGCGTTTTATATTTTTTTGAGTGCCTGCGTATCAAGTGCCAAAAGAGCATCGAATGAATCCCTTTATTCCTTTGTGCTGGATGGATAACTAGCAACCCCTGCGGACGTCATGTTACAAAAAAAAACATACCAAAAAGTGCCTGGACCCCGTCGACGGTTACACGGATTGGATTGGGCTGACGGCGAGAGGCCGGGTCAGAGAGGAAGTATAGATTCAATAGAAACCTCGACCCCGCACAACATACTTGTGTTTTTAGTTCCCCAGAGTAGGACCCATGGTTCAATAATCCAGACCACTGACCACCAAACGACAGATTTGAACATCCTGACTCCCGATCCGGGACCCTGCATTAGCCGTTGAAAGTGGACATGAGTCTCTCTTCTCAGCCGTATATCCGTAGGCCACGTTAAGTAGGGTTGACGTTCTGGTATCTAGGACATTCTCGGCATGGTAGTGGCATTGGGACTCGGATTCCGTGGTGTAGAACACAGGTGGCAGGACCCAAGTGTGTAGGTGGTGAAACTCTACGAGTCCATAATTTATGTATGTGTTTTATCTGCTTTGTCTAATCATTTTGCCGGATCATTTTTAGGACATGATCTAACAAACGAGTTCGATCCAAAGTTCGACTTCACGGTGTCATAGGAAGCTGCGGCGATTGAACCCTTACCATTGGAAACTCTTAGTGGCTACAAGAAGCTTTGGATTAAAACAATATTTGTGAATTTTCCAGTCATATTTACGTAACCTTTTGAGCAAGTTAGATGACAAATAAATATTATGGTGGCCCTTAATAAAGTTTTAATCGTCTTCGTGATTATCTCATAGCTTTGGATATGCCTTATATTGGACTCGTATACTAAAATAATCTAGCAAAATGAATAAACAACTGAGATAAAAACATATACATAACGGTGGAACCCATATGGCTTTGTTACGTATACACAGTATTCAACTCATGTGGTCAACCTGATGATAAGAATGGTTTGGGTTTGGTGCCCGCTCAGCATGCTGCGAGGGAAGAGTCCTAATCGGACAAGCAAGCATGGCTAATTCCCACTCACTTCATAGTTAAGTACGAGTATCAATATGTTTCTGACCTCGATCCCAGTGGTGATGCCAGCCACACATCAGAATTTATGTCCATCAACAAATCAGGAGTTTGTCGGCGTAAGTCCTAAACAGGGCCCGTCAGATGACCAATCCAGTAATTATGGAACACATGTACGGTGGAGATAAGTTGGATAGGCACTCTAATTTGTAGTGCCGGTGGTGTTATAGTCATCGCACTTTTAATTCCTATATATATATATATATATATATATATATATATATATATATATATATATATATATATATATATAAGGGCTGACTTTGTTTATTCTCTGGTCGGTTGTCCTGCTCGTAACCGACGGACGGTGGTAGGCACCCCTCTTTGTAATGGTAAGACCAGTTGGTGATAAAGTTTCGGTTGTACATGTGACGGCGCGAGCGGATTTGAAACGGTGGATTAATGCAAATCGAGCGAATATAACTAATGCATCAAGATTAGGGGTGTACACGAACCGAGCTAGCTTGGTTAGCTCGCACGACTTGACTCGACTCAACTTGAAAAAGCTCAATTCAACTCAGTTTGTAGTTGAGTTTGAGCCGGGTCGAGCTGATTGTTTAAGCTTGAAAATGAGTTTGAACCGAATTCGAGTAGGCCCAGCTCAACTCGACTCGGCTCGAATCGAACTCAAATCGAACCAGTTCGGTGACTCAGTCACCTTGCCATTGATGTTGCTCACCAACTGTTTGATAAAATGACTCAACGAAATGTGGCCGGTGGCAAGGAAGGTTTGGCTAGTGGCAAGGAAGGTATGTACATAAAACTAATACCTTTTTTTTCTCAAAATCGTCATTCGAGACCCCTTCTTTGAGAAAATGCAGAAACTTCAAGTCCTTATGCTTTATGGCCCAGTTAACAAATATCTTCCCCCGTCCATCTCCTGCTTACACAATCTCATCCTTCTGCGAATACAATCGTGCAATCATGTAGAATCTCTTCCTGTTTCCTTTCATGTCAATATCAGAGGAGTGCTTTCAACACATGACTAACCTTCGATTTCTCTACCTTGATAAAATGAACATTAGATCACTGCTTTCCTCACTCTCCAAGTTGTTCTCACGTTAATAAAGTACAGCTCTTTGACGGAAATCCCAGATGAAAGCTTCGAGCGTATGCAGTGGCTACGGGTTCTCGACTTAAGTGGTGATTCTAATTTGAAATCTCTACCATCCTCGCTCTCCAAGTTTATCAATCTTAGGCAACTTGTACTCGCAAACAGTGGGGTTTTGAAGTTACAGTTCAGCCGTTTGTGGAAATGCGTCAATGGCGAACTCGGCTTGATCTTGGCTCAAACTCAGCCCGAGCTGCTAACCGAACCAAGCCGAGCTGGCTAGTCGGGGTCGAGGACCGAGCCGAGTTTGAGCTAAGGTCAGCCAGTGTTCGAGCCGAGTTGAGCTGAGGCCAACTCAACTTGGTTTGACTCGATGTACACCCCTAATCAAGATGTATAGACATATAGTGTATGACCGTGTAATCCGATGAGATCAATTGTCTATTCAACCACTCACTCAACATGTAAACAAGATTAGGCGATATTAAGATGATGGGGTTCATCCTCTAATAATGGGTTACGCCTTTAACTTTTTTATAAAAAGACTCTTCAATACAAATAAAGTTAAATGAGAAAGGGATTCTAACAGTCGCTTATGAAGAACAATTGCGGAAGACATTTCCAAGTGAATGATTAAATCCAAGGTGCTAGCATAGACTCAAATTATAGCTAAAGATTACCATCTACTTGATTCAACACTATAGATTACACTACATAAAGTAAACAGTTGACCAAAAGTATTTAAAAAAAAAAAAAAAAAACCCCTAAAAAATGGAGCTTGCCTAACAGAAAAAGTAAAGAATTACACTATAAAATGTAAATTGACTAGTAATTGAAGGGATAATTAAAAGATAATATTTGGTTTGATTGAATTGGTATGAGACAAAAACTTTCTGCTTGATTCCTTTGTTATTTATAGCTTTAATTCGATCATCTCGATCCTTCTCACGTCCTAACGATTGCCATAACGGTTTGCCACTGCTTGAATTCCTTTATTTCTCCCTTTACCATCTGTCCTATAACTGTTTATTCACGATTGCTTCTTCATCGGCCACTTAGACATTGACGTGACACTATTTGATATGTCTCAGTTGTTGTTCACTAAGATTTATTTTCAAATATCCAAATACACCACGCGAATTTTGTATAAATTACACATAATCTGCTTTAATTGACTCTTAAGAGGAATGACAATAACATGGATTAACAAGACCTAGTGCGAAATGTATAAAATGCCATCCTCTTTTATTTTTTGAAAAAAGAGTGGGTCGCCAGTCAAATCAGGCGCGCGCACACACACACACATACATCAATGGCCAATAGTCCCTCTTGATCCTAGCCATTTAGGTTGAAATTGTAAGCCATTTATGGTATAATTCTATATGAGAATGTAATGATCGATTTGAATTAGTCACATGACCATTAAGGTGGGACCCACGTAGTTGATGAGTGTATACAATTTTATAAGCACGAAGTATTGTATACAATTTTGGATAGAGTTGTATTGAATAATAACTTCTCTTGTAAGACGTGGGATTGAGGAGTAATAGACAAGTGGAAAGTTCTACAATCGGTGGATTCTTCACACAACCACTCTAACTTTATATAGTACATTTAGTCCCCAACTCCACACTTGATACTGTTGACAATTGATACAATTCTAGAATATCTCTAAGTTGGTGTACTACCTTGTATAGACTGATTTGATTATGTAAATATTTTAGAGATATTAAGTAAATATTTGATTAGAGATATACTTTCCTAGCTTAGAGATACTCGGTCCTAAACTTAGGATCTAAACTTTGTATAACGGGTATTTATGCTCGTCATCTTGTAGAGGAAATATATGATTGTAATACTTTTTTAACTGATACAAATGTCTCTCTTCCCATTAGAGAACTTACAGTCATAGGTGTAGAGGAGACGGAAGACCGACATGCAATCCTCTACAAGTAGCACGAAGGTCAATCGGTACGCAGTCTAAAATTCAATTTGAATTCCATACGTTGATATTAGTGTAAATCCTGGAATCCATTGTGATTTTCCTACATGTGGTATCAAAGCACAAGGTATACATTGATCTATGGTTTTCTTTTTTTAATTTTCCTCAATGGAATTCATGGGTAAGATTGTTGTTCTCTAAAATCTAATTGATATAGGGCTATGTTGCCAGAATCTGATGAGTGCTATATTTGGCGATTCTATGAATTAGATTAGGGTTTTATGAAAACTCTTAATCAGATCGTAGGGATCGATAATCTTGTACCCTGGTCGTTTCCCATATACACCCTCACACCCATAAGCGTCAGATCCCTTCATTAGACCCATTACCCTAGACCATGTTGAGTTTTAGTCGCAGTCATGGTGTATGAACACTATCATCATCGTCGCAACCATGAAAACCGATAGCCATGCTTAGACCCCCTGCACTGTTGTTCGGTTTCTGTGTCACAATCTGGGGTTGACAACGACAATGACGCGATTTGGAGATGGAAGGCATGGATTCGAAGCCAACTTCTCCCAATTTAGACTAAAAATAAAAATAATTACATAAATCGCACCATGACTGGAACCCATTGATATTGGAGAGGAGATGACATACGAGCTTTCAATGGCTACTAATGGTTGCTACTGTGGGGATTTCGACAGAGTATCTTCGGTGGGTGAGGCGACTAGGGTTTCGCCCCTACTGTGGAAGATGATGGGCGAAGTTTGGTTACATGCCTCCATCAGAGATGACCTACTATCGGCGTTGGATTAGGATGGAGCAATCAACTGGCTGCCGAAATCAATGCTTGCAGCCATCAATTTCAGTAGCCGATGATGTAGAGGATTGTTAGGGTTTCAACGAGTGGAAAAAGTTCGTAAGGATAGGGTTTTGTGGTGTTTTCCAAAAACTAAGAGAGGGCAGGGTAGCGTCAATTAGGGCTTCATTCAGGGATGGTGCGGCAACTAGGGTTTAGGGATTTTTCTTTTTTCTCCCCTTTCATTTTCTGCTCTAAATGAAGCCTTAATAGGGCCTACTTTACTTTATAATCGGGCCAGGGGGGCATACATGTTGCTTTAAAAAAAAAGGAAAAGGGTTTTTTTTTTTTTTAAAAAAAAAATCGGGTTTGAGGTTATGGCAATGGGCCAAGCCACCAAGTTCCAATGGATTGACCTTTTAGGCATGTTTCATGCTAACCGCACGTCCTGCTTTCACAACTTGTTTGGGAAAATTTCAAGCCCAATCATAAGTCAGTGTCTTTATGTTTGAGATCCATGGAATGGGCCAGTTTTTCGTATGTGCTAGTTTAGGGCCAATTTAGTTCATTATTTAAACAACCGGGCCTTTAACCTATTGAAGGCCCCTGTGATGATTGAATTTGGGCTCGATTACTAATTGTTTGTAGGTCAATTTAAAGGCCATGTTTGGGTCCTGATATAGGCTTTTTTGATGGTAATCATGGGGCCCATCTTGGGACTTAACTATAAGTTAGACCCATTGGAGGTTTTGGGGCTCAGATTTATACTTGGCATGGTTCCAAGCCTTCCTCCATATACCTTTGTGTAAAGGTAAATGTAGATTACTATTAAAACATTTGAACCATAGCTGTTATGGCTCTAGTTGAACAAGTATTATAAGATAGTAGTTACTTAAGCCTAATTTATCCATTATAGCCTAAGAGCATTGAACAACATTTATAGGCATCATGCTCATTTAGTCTATAAGGGTCCATGTATTACTAGTGGCTAGACAAAATACAAATAGCAACTTATATGGCTTAGTTCACTCATCTCTTTGTCTACGAGGCATTGAGAATATCTATTAGGGGTAATTGAATACGGTGGGATCTGTAGACACTCCACCCAGGATAGCAACTTAATGATTCATGGATAGTCCTTGAGAGTTATTACCATAACCTTAGCTTAACATAAATCCTCATACCTTAGCCATTCCTAAGTCATAGCCAAACACAAGCAATTCCCAAGCCATAGCCTAAACCTAAGCCATAAAGCTGCTTTTCAGAGTCGAAGAATCCATCCGATCATATTTCGGAGCAAAGCAACTGAGAAGTGGTAGTCTACCATTGGTGGTATTTAGATTGCCACCGGTGGTAAGTCAATTACCACCTCCTCTCGAGAGATGTGCCCCGAGCTATTGTTGTTACTCTCCTGAAAATACAACTGTATTGGGACCCTTATTCCCCCATTATTCTTTATATTTACTATTTTACCAACCTTATCAACCCATGAGAGAGTGCCATGTGGCACCTCCTTCCCCTCTACCAATCACAAGTTTTCACTCATCTTTTACTCTCCATAATCCTAGTAATCATCAAAAAACCATCCTAAGGGCTATAAATACTCCCCTCCTCTCTTCCTTCTACACCAACTAAAATCAATAAAAAGAGTGTGACAGTAAGAGAGTGAGTAAGAGAGTGAGAGTGAAAAGAGAGCTTTAGTTTCCAAAGTTTTTATCCTTTTAAGCCACCTTAGCCTCCTTTTACTCTCTCTTAGTCTCGTAGTCACACTTACATCAACTCTCTTGCTTAGGTTCACCTAGGACTACACGCCCTAGTCAATTTAAGTTGCAGGCCAATGATCAAGTCATCGCTACTTATATACATTATCCATCATTTGCATCATCACTTCCCATATTAACCCCCCTACATCTCTAGGTTTTCAATGAATGTATGCTTGTGACTTACCAGAACTATAAATCATGTCACATCAAGAACTCGTGGTAGCCTAGTCCCTCTTACATAACATTTTAACATCATTGCATCTTTTTAACCAATTTCTTTTCTAAACATTCTTTGGGCGTATACTCTGTGACTTATCAAAATTCTGGACCCTGTCACATCGGAAATTTGAGTATGCCTAGTTCTATTTTTGGTACTTTGCACCTTATCATCTTATTCCCTAAAATCAATTAACCATATGAAAGTAGAGACTGTACACCTATACAGGCAGAGAGGGTGACTAACACTTTTCCTCTTTGTAACCGATGTCTCTTACTCGGAATCCTATATTGCAGATCAGTAATCAACTCAAAAAGCAAGAGGGTCTCAGGGTTCTCTGGCTTTTATAGATTATGCAGGTTCTAGCTGATTGCAGGAATTTGAGTAAATTGGTTAGCGACAATTCAAAGTTTACTACATCATTAATCCAAATATGCCCTTGCATCTAAAAAAACAAACATAAAAGCATGGGCACCGATTTCTAGCATTCACAGGGTCCTAATTTTTTAAGACTTAATTGATACCCTTGGCTACGTGTTCCACTAAAGTTGTCATGACTAAGGATACCCATTGAGTCTTAGATTCAAGGGCATAGTGCAAGCGTGTGTGTCGAGGACATTGAGATGGTATTTGTCTCCAAACAAGCGGTGTTCGACCTAAATGAGTTCGTCATCTAACTGGAGCCAAACGGGGTGTGGTGGATAGTGTTAACAAAATAGGATCAGATGGTCCATCTTGCCACAAAAGTGTTGGATTGTTTGGGCCTATGTTGTTGATATTCAACCAACCTCATGTTGTGAAGACCGCCTATGTGTTGCGATCTCAGTTCAAAGGAAGTGGTCATAATGATGCACTGAATTTCACACCGGGACTTAATGATTGGGCTCATCGTCCTATATAATCTAGTGGATTGCCCCATTAATTATATAAAGTTTAGTATAATAAGTGTATTTTATTTGATGCTTAATGTTTAAATGGGTGTTTCCTCTTATGTGGGTTGTTGTACATTTTATGTTATAATTATGAACATTGGATCCATCTTCTCCCAAATTAAAAGCCTCCCTATCCTTAATAGCTCAAATTTCTTGGAATGAAAGGAGCCATTAGAAGTAAATCTTGGTCGTGTAGAATTAGACTTAACCTTAAATGAGGATCAACCTCCAAAACTAACTGAATCCAGCCCTACTTGTAATATTTTCAAATATAATAGGTGGAACCAGATCAATAGATTAAGTATAAAGATCATTACCAATTCAATTCGTAAAATTTTTCATTAAGGTATACCTGAGAAGGAGAGCATGAAAGAGTTCATCGAAGAAATCAAAAAAATGTTTACAGACAGGGTTGGATTCACTCGATCAATCAAGTAGCCGACAATCAAACTCCCTTATTTTTACACAAATTAAAGACATACAAATAACAGTTTTATCCATATCAGATTGTAAATGGTGAAAAGTAAGGATTCCTCGCACAAAATAATGATTTTGACCTTTTCTCAGTGGTCTCAACTCTCACGCTTAGTATAAAGGAAAAGGAATTAAGTTGGATTGATAATTCTGTATACCTCGTTCAACATTTTAGCCATTCATAATGTCATTGATGTAAATTATGTTGACAGGCACAGTCAATCGAAGATAGGCCGGCATGATTCTTGGATTGATGGTGAAACTTTTTATGGAATAATCAAAATCATAAACCGTCTTGGTTCTCTTATATTATGAGACATCTAAGCTATCCAAGAACATGACATTATCAAATCAGGCTACGATGCAACCTGTCAGGTGTGGAAAACTGCAAACGGAGGGCTTAGAACTGACCTTTTGGGTCCACATTCATTTGGGCCGCCCCATCGTATATTTGATGAAAGTTGACTTGGCATTACTTATTTAGTACCTTATTTTATTTTATTATAATCATGTATTAGAATTTTTTTAAGGGAATTAAAAATATAATTAGCCGTTTATATAGACTATAGAAAAGAGGAGACAGGCAAAGGAAAGGTACTTGCATTAGGCTAGGTACCGAGTGAGCTTTGTGGTGCTTAGTATAGGTGTCCGTTCTCTTTTTTTTTTTTTTTCGTTCGGTATCATTTTAGGGCATGAGCTCAAATTGAAGCATATCCAAAGCTCCACCACACCACACTATATGAAATATGGATATTGACTTCTACTATTGAAACCCCGGTAGGGCCCACAAGTTTATATGTATCCAACCTGTTCATAAGATCATAAAGTGTGGATGAAGGGAGAACATAAATATGAACTTAATCCAAAATTCGTGGCTCCTAGAAAGTTTTCAACATTAGGTGTTGTATTTTACTTAAGCATTGGTCTTATGCCATAAATTGAGTGAATAAAACTGATGGACGGTGGCCTTAAGACATACACTATCGTGGGTCCCACAGAGTTTACTTAGAACCGATGTGGCGTGGTACTCAATCCACTTCTTCTTTGGTGATACTTGGGCAACATGCCTTATTGTGGGCCCACCTGGATGTATTTATTATGTATTTTTACCCTATAATTTTAGGGCGTGAGTAAGGGTGTCAATGGAGCAAGCTCGGGCTTGAAAAAGAGAATCATAAATAAGCTCAGCCCAATGGCTCAACCTGAAACAGTTCAAAATCTGGGCTGAGACCTATCTCAGGCTCACTGGCTGATAGCCTTAGGCATGAGCCCAGAAAATGTAAACCTAGTTGTCAGGTGGACAATAATATAAGAAACAATGGTAATTGAACATCCATCATTAAAAGCTTTATATGGCCTGCTCTAATATTTATTTTCCATCAATCAGCTGAGAAAGTCAACGTAAACCTAAATGTAATTAAAAAAAAAAACAAATATTAGCTTGGTCCAAAAACTTTTGTGGCTTATTATGGTCAATTATCACGGTTTCCTAAGGCACGGTCCACTTAAGAATTGAATCTGCTTCATTTTTGGGCTCATGTCTAATGGATGACGTGGATATAGAACACACACATCAAGGTGGGGCCACGGTAATGGAGACACCACCTTAGGTTAGGTCGGGCCGCTCCTGCCAGAAATTTTACACATGGTAAATTGTGGAACTCAGCGTGGCCAAGTCAAATTCTGAAAATTAAATTGCTTGAACGACCCTGATCTCTGATTCGTCTTGTTTGGTGAGACAAGACCGTTGACAATTTTCATTTTAAACGTCCAATGCATGTCAAGCAATCTAATAGTCAGATGATCGTATGAGCGCAATTTTTGTTTCACCACGCATCAAAATAGCAACCATAATTTGAACTTGACTTATTTGTACTCTCTCTATGAAAATTTTAAGCTCCAGCGTATCATCCATCGCACCATGCCAGAGTATCTAACTTTTCTCATTTAAAAAAGTTCACTCCATTGCGGACGCCACTTGCCTCCAGTGACCTGGGGTTACACGCTCCCCTGTGATCCAAAGCTCTGTGGGGCCACCGTGATGTTTGTGTTATACCGACTTCGATTTCAACTGCCTGTTTTAGGACATGAGCTGAATCATGAGAGAGATCCAAAATTCAAGTGGGCCATACCGCGATGGAGACAACCACCGTTGGAGCCTTCCGACGTGATGTTTAGTTGACAGGAGCGGATTAGGTGTTACCCGCATAAAACTTACCCTTATCATGAGGCCTACATTAATGATGTGTTGTATATCCACAGGGTCTATCTGCTCTACTCACCAATTTTAGGAAGTAGTCCTAAAAATTGGAAAAAATCAACACTGTGGGCCTGTCTTTTAAGGTAAATATTTTTCTCGCTGGCGAGAAAGTTTACCGACGGGAGAGGATTTTTAAAGTATGGACGGACAAAAATACCCCTTTCACCCCTCGGGTAAAAAAGCAGGTGAGTACAAGGGTTAATTTCACTCGAAATAAGTTGTCCGTACAAGCAGGTCTACTTTGGTTATCTATGTTTGTGGTCGGTCGCTGGTAAGGTAAGTAAAAGGCGGTGTCTCCGGTAAAAAAATTACATTAGGCAGATCCAAATCTCAAGTGGACTGCGCCACACAAAAAAGTAATGGTTGGATGCCCACCGCTAGAAACTTCCAAGAGCCCACATTAAGCAGGTACCTAATGTTTATTTGTCATCGAACCGTCGATATGAACAACCAGAGTACAGTCTACACAGATCAGCTTGATGCAAAACTTCTGTGGCCCACGGGAAAGTTTTTAACGGTCATTTACCAATTTTTTTAGTGGCGTGGTCTTATGAAGATTTGGATCTGCTTAAGTTTTGCGATAACCTCTAAAATGAGCTGTCAAAACGGATGGACAGTGTGGATATATGACAAATTCATCGAGGTGGGCTCCGCATGGTGAGAGTAACACCCACTGAGGTTTTACCCGCGCTACCTTAGATAACATCCAAACCGTCCATAAGGCGATGCCTACCGGAGGCTGGTGCAATGTTAAAAACAGATATAACCCCGATCCAAGACTTTTGTGACCCTACAAAGATTTCAACGGTGGGAGTTCAATCCTCATTTGTGTTGCCCACTTGAATTTTGGATCCTCCTCTTGGCTGAATTCACATCTTAAAATGAGTAAGGAAACTGATGGACGGAGTGGATGTAACAAAAAAACGTTTTGGTGGGCTCCACAGAGCTTTGGGTTACAGAGGAGCCGTGTAACCCCGGGTTACAGGCAACTCGCTTCGAATTCATTCCCCCTGTAGCAACCGCGAAAATAACAGAAGAAGAAACCTCGCAAAAACCCTCGCCTGGAAGGAGAAGAAGAGCAAGAGCGACTCCTCTCCGTGCCCGAGTCGCTCGATTCCTAACTCAGTTATAAAGGAAAATGCTCACGCAACACGGTCTTGAACTCGCTTTCCAACTCATCACTGCCCACTTCGGCGATCTCGTTGCTGTAAGATCCCCTTCTCGCTCCGTTCATCTCTCACATACACCGTATCTCAGTGTATTTCTGTAACCCCTTCTCTATTCCTTCACAGAAAGTATGCAAATGCCTTCTGCACAAAGGAACTCTATCATTGGAGGAACTGATTCGACACACCAAACTCGAGCGTGCGCAGCTAAAGAACTGTCTCCTCGTCCTAATCCAACACAATTGCGTTCAAGCCTTCAATATCGAAATACAAAGTAAATTTCCCACCGCCGCTATTTCCGTTGCTACTATTATCTTCTATGTGAAAAAAGAACGGCAGAGATGCAATCTTTTTTTTTTAAAAAATTTTCTCCTTCTTTTTTCTCCTGGTTTTAATTAGGCGGGGCTGGGGCTGCGCCAAAGACCGTAACTCAGTACATGGCACTCTTTGATAACATCCTGCACCGCATGCGTTTCCCAAAGTTTCTGGTGATCGTGGCGGAGCGCTTCGACAAGCAGGTTTCGTGCTTGAATTTGGAGATACATTAGAGTGTGTAGTTTCTGCTATTTCTGAAATCGTACACTTGGCATGAATGTATGTCTATCCAGATAGTCTGAATTGCTGGTTCCACTTTGGATGGAGCATAGTTCTAAATTCGCACAGATTGGACTATCCTAACCATCCAGTTGGTGGCCGTCAAATGGACTGGGAAAAGAGGAATGGTCAATTGCCCAAAATGGCGGGTATTGGATCGTTATGATTGTCCAGTCAGCGTGATTGTCGGGCTATGCTCCATCCACAATTGTGTGAATGATTTGGATGGTCTGGTTTGGAGAATGTGCTTGCCACATATGCGGCGAGTGATTCAACTAAGAAATGGTGGAAAATGTACATAGTAGTTGTGGCCCAAATAATTTTATATTGTTCCCAAGCAAAATGCATGAAGTAGTTATTTGTTGGAATAAAGGTAGTAATGAATTTCTCGCATTTTCTTGGGCAGTGTGAAGCACCTCTTGAGGGATTATCATTTATTTGTTGGAACAAAGGTAGTAATGAATTTCGTGCATTTTCTTGGGCAGTGTGAAACACTTCTTGAGGGATTACTTCAACATGGCCGTCTTTCTTTGGATCAAATCATAGACCGCGCAAAACAGGGAAACCAAGGTATGGGTTGTTTCGTTTTGACTTATTCAGTTGAACTTGTGATTGAACTTACAATTTGAAGTAATTAGAGACTTCATATAGGAGTGTTCTTGGACAATTTTTATGGGACAGAGAATAAGATTCAAACTTCAACCACCCCACTATCGATTTTTTTTTCTTTTCGTAATTGCATTTCTTTTACATTATAACTACATGTAACGAGGAATGATGTCTGATGAGAATGACTGTTTTATGTAAATAACAACTGTATTAGCTTATTTTTGTGATTTGATTTTTGGGTCTTATCTTGGTTATTGTTTCTTTAGGGAATAATGATGCTCACCAAGCAAACTTCATTAAACTTGTCGATGCACACTTCGTGGAGCGCTGTCCGAGTTCTCAACCCTTTGTTGAATTGAATAATGAAAGTGCTCAGCCTCGAAGACGGGGTTCTAAGTTAAGTATACTATAGCACATTGCGTGGTATTTTTATTTAGGTGATCTTCATCATCATTACTCATGTTATTAAATTCAAAAGTAGGGCACAAATGGGGTGTATAACTGTATATGTTATATATTTGATTGGATAACTGCAGATCAACATCTTTCTAGGTTGAAAGGCGTAAATATGATTGCTGAGTGCATATTCAAGCAATATTAATGGTCTGGACCCTTGCATTTTTATATGAACAATTGTGATATATATGGCCCTGTTAAGGGTAAGGGAAACACCTTGTCATTTGTAGAGATTCTTAAATATGATTGCAGAGTGCATATTGTAGCAATATTAATGGTCTGGACTCTTGCATTTTTATATGAGCAATCGTGGCATCTATGACCCTGTTAAGGGCAAGGGAAACACCGTTGTTTGTGTGTGTGTGTGTATATATATATATACGGAAACGCTCACCTGCGAACCAGTTCGTACGTACTACGTACGAACTTTTTTAAGAACCCATCATACGTGATGTCGATCCAAAATCTGAACCGTTCATGTGAAGCAGCACCTCCTGAAACCCCCCAGGCCTAAGTTTTACTTTGATCTAAAACTTTGATAGGCCATGAAAAATGAAAACAGTTTCCTCCCTTGATTTGCATTTCTCTTTGCTATGGCCCACTAGAATATTAGATCAGGGTGAAAATTTGTCACGTGAGGTTTTATGGGATTTCGCATCACATGGACCGTTCAGATTAGACACTCATGGCATGTGTGCAAAGGTGCGCACGTGCGTAGGTGCGCAGGGGAGCATGACTCTCTCTCTCTCTCTCTCTCTCTATATATATATATATATATATATATATATATATATATATGCAGCACACTGTTCATATACACACGTAAGTTTATGTATATATATGCATATTTGTGCTGGGGGGTGGTGGGGTTCAACGGTTATCCATGAGTGCAAGGGTGCTCGATGTGTGGATGCTTGGCCGGACACCCATGAGGGGCCAAGGTGGAAGGCTGAAATCTTTCACACACATATTTACAAATGCCTTGTCTAGAGGACATGTTTGTACAGGTGGTGGGCCTTTTGTTTTCGTGACATAAGCTAAGCGTTTTTGGCTTCGAAGGTCGAGGTTTGCTTTGATTGACAAATCAAAGAAAGGTAAGGGTGGTCGACAGGGTATTGGCTGAGCCAAGTTTGGTACACCGAATGACTAACTAATCAATGTTACAAGGACTTGAAGACCAATTTAGGTGGAGGCTCAAGAATTTTGCAGAAACCAGAAGAGGCCTCTTGGATAATCCTCTCTCTTGGTTCGAGCCTTTGTAATGCCTGGGTGATAGTACTATTTGGTGGTGATGAATGAAGTAATTTATATAGCCTTCTAGTCAAGGTGTTAGTATTACGTAACGTTTATGGCCAGTTTATTGGCCTAAGGCCCTGTAATGGCCAGAGCTTTTTTCTTTGGGAAAAGAATCTAAACAATTATTGGTAAAATTCTAAAAATGTGAGGATACCAAATATGTATCCTTCTTTTGGTTTTGGACATGTATTTGATGGTGTAATGGGACATCTATGGTAAGAATGTCGTCTGTCAGGCAGTGTCAACTTGTTTGCTGAAATTTGACCAAATAGGCCCTAGTTGAACACAAATTAAGCATAATTTGGTGGATTAGGGCCCATTACCTATAAGTACAACAAAACAAAAGATGGAAAAATGAAAAAAGTGATAGTTTATCCCTTCTGATATAATAGTCCACTTTGCTTCCGTTCATCACATCCCACTCGAATTTTGTGTTTTGATCCTCAAAATAGCCCTTCATCTTGTTTAAAGTTACTTTCTAAGCTTTCTTCATGGTTGAAATGAATGAAGTAGTGGAAAAATGAGAGAAAAATTGGAAATAAAAATGTTCGAAATGAACCCTTTATGGGCATGCTGGCTTGTAATGGCTTATTGGCCCCATAACTGCGTTGATACAGAGTGTATCGGCAGATACAGGATGATATAGTTCATTTTTTTTTCCCACAACAGACCGATTCATCCCTGTATCATGTAATGGGGTGATTGTTCCCTTTATATAGTGGCCTTTACGGTTGTAACGTAACCGTTTTTTAATACCATGCTTCCAGTTGCTCAGGTCGGCTGTGCAACCAATTCTGGCACACCACTGTGTATGCTGATCCTGCTATTGCATTAATTGGAAGTACAGCTCCATTATGCGAAATGCATTCCTGAAGGATGAAGTGTTCATGAGGATCCTGCTGCCCGAACTCCCTCAGATTATGAGCCCTATGGATAACGGGTGAACTGAAGGGACAATGTCATTTCTTGGGCTTAAAGAGAGTTTCGGGTCTATGTTGTTGATGGGATTACAAATTTGCTGGAAAATATAGATGCCTCCTTAAGACATTTCCTAAGGTGAATGATGTAGTCATTTTCTTGCAAAGGAAAGAATTTATGGTTGATATTGTGTATTGGGCAAACTTTTTCCCTATAATCACTTTTCATCTTGATTTTTTTTTCTTAATAACTTGTCTATTTATCACAATCTCTAAACTTGATTCCGTTTTAGAATTTTAGTTGTTTCTTGTAACATTTGTAGCCAGACTTGGGCTGATAATGAGTTTATTTTTATTTTTATTTTTCTTTTGATCTTTTGTGAATGCCTATAATGAGTTCTTAGTTAAGGACTGCTAGTGAGAACTGTTTTTACTTATTAGTATATTCCGGATTTACTCAATAATATAATATATGAGTTATCAGTATCTGAAATCACCCTTACTATTTATTGATGCTTATATGAAAATATTAGTCTAATTCCATAATTTACAATATGTACTAACTGTATGTTAATAAGCAAGATTATAAAGGTATTGATGTAAATGACTAACAATTTGATATGCATGACTTAGAATACTATTACAAGGCTAAAATTCAAAATTCATATACGAAGGTACATGTATTCACCATATCATAGTGGCAGGGAGTCCTCTCTCTCAATCACATCTGACCTTAAAGCCACTAGTTTGTGGTGCTAAAATTATTGTTACAACTTATAAGAAGGCTTATCTTAAGCTTTTCATGGTGATTGGCAATTTCTTCACCTGTTACAGCTATACCCTTCTGTTATTGACTATTCATTTTTGCTATCAAGGTTGAGAACTTATTGACATAATCCAACTGGCATTGCTTTTGGACAACTGTTGTTTGTAATATATTTGTATGATTGAGAATTAAGTAAGATATTATAAATCCGTACCAGGGTATTATATAAGTTCACTATTGGGACTCTGCACTTGAAATTACTTCCAAGTACATCTCTTGTTGGCTTTATTGCATATCATTTGCATAGTCTGCACATGAAACTAAAGCATTTTTTCTTGTTTTGCAGGCTGCTGAAGTAATAGAAACTGTTGAACAACAGGCTATATCTGCTGCAGCTCCTTCAGAGACAGAAAGGTTTTCTGTTATTGCATGTGTGGGGAATGACATCACATTAGGCGAAGAAGCCAAGGAGCAGTTTCCTAGTCTCCAAGTCGGGGAAAAGGTCGGTGAAAGTGCTCTTATCATTTGGTATGGAACTTTTTGAATGGATTTTGTGTGGAAATGTTGTACTCGTCACAAACAGAACTTTGATCATTACAAAGCAAGGTACAAATGATCTGTACCTGAGTTTGATACTCTCTTCTCTAAGTTGACTAAAAGGGTCTAGTCTATGTACTAATATCATTAACAATGACGAGTCATAAACATGTACAACTGTTGTGCAAATATGTAGTTCTATGCCCAGCGACCAATGCAACTGCTTGCAGATACTTAACAACTTATTTGGAAAACAATGTTTGACCTTCTATATGACGATTTCTGTGCTCCATCTCATCAGGTTGTGCCCTCGTTGTCTGGCAATTTATGCAAAGGTTAAGGCCGATTGAATCATGTTCTTATCTTTGCAGTCCTTTTCTCCAGTATATGCATATGCCTATCTAGTTGTTGCTAAGCAATGCCGCCCAATGTCTATAGTGGGATTATAGGAACCTTTACCCAAGGATAGGCACATATTTCTTGAGCCTGCAATTTCTGCGACTAGGACCAAGGTATTCAATAATGGTAACGGTGGCCGTTCGGCTAGCCTTTTTGCTGTCATGATATGGGCTGTAATGGCTGTAACAGTCCTGTAATGGTCAAAATTTATTTCAGGGTGTGTTTGATTTTCCATTTCCACTTGTAAATGGTGGTAAATAAGAAATTATAGTATTTACCCCACGTTTGGTAGATATTGAAATGCCGGTTTAAAATTAAATACACCTCGGAAAATGTGTTTGCATGCAAGAAATTGACCCGGGATTGCATGCATGTCATCTCTATGGGACCCACTGTGCTGTATGTGTTTGATCCACGTTATCCATCTGTTTTACCAGCTCATTTAGGGCATGAGCCAAAAAATGAGGCAAATTCTAAGCTCAAGTGGATCAGCTAACAAGAGACAACTCCCAAAATGACATCCACCGTTGAAAATCAGAACCTTCCTAGGGCCCACAGGGATGTGTATCTGTCATCCAACTTGATCATAAGGTTACATAAACATGGAAGAAGGGATACACAAATATCAGCTTGATCCAAAACTTTTGTGGTCCCCAAGAAGTTCCCAACAAATAGGTGTTCAGTTCCCTCTGTTTCCTATGGTGTGGTCCACTTGTGCTTTGGATCTGCCTCATTTTTGGGATCATGCCCTAACATGAGCAGGTAAGATGAATGGATGGTGTGGATCATACACATACATAACGGTGGACCTCAAAGTTTTTGTTCACAATCCATTTTCTGCCTCAGTTTTAACATCAGTTTCTGCCCAAACATACTCTCTGTCAACGTCAACTTTGATTTTGCTGCTACAATTACAAAGGTAAGTAATGATAACCTATTTAAAGGTATTTACTCATGTAATCGAAAAATCAAACACCCTATAAAAGGACAAAAATGTATCGGCCCCGTATAGGCCCGGTATGGGCCAATTTCTATCAATTATGGCCCTTTATAGGCCCATATTGGCTTGTTACAAGTCATTTTTCAAGATCGGGTGTTACGGCACTGTATCACGTAATGGGCACCATCATTTCCTATGTAACGACCGTTATGCCCGTAACCTGTCCGTCTTTAAATACCATGAGTAGGAGCTTTTATTGGTGATCCAGACCACTAATCCAATAGGCGTCAACATAATGAGGTTGTCCAAAAGTCTCATTGATGTAACAATATGATGCATACCTGCGGTCCACCTACGCCCACTGCCCATCTAGACCCACTATATGGCCCGACAAGACATAGGCTCATAGCCCACCGTAAAGCCAAGCATGTGCTGATTATGTACAAATTTGGTGGCCTAAATGAAGGATTATAATTTACTATTTTTGGGAGATATGGGAGGCTGATTTAAAGATGCGATGGTGTAATTGATATGAAGATATGGGCTGGTTTTAGAGATATAGTTACTTTCCATGTTTGCTTTTTTATTAGGCTTTTGCTATATTAAGGAATATTAGATTAGTATTAGTTTGTAATTGTGATTGATTCTCTGAGTTGGGGGGATTTCAATTAAAGATTCATTTAGGATCTATAAAAGAGGGTAGCAGTGTAGGAGCTGGTCATTCTAATAATTTTCTAAGTTTGATTATTCTTTAAGTTTTGTAAGAGAAAAAATGTTGATATCAACAAAAGTTCTCTCTTACTCTCTTTCTACTCCATTGTTTTTGTGAGTATATATACATATATTAAATTTCTTTGCAATTTGGGAATCGAGATCTTAGTGACTCGGTAATCGGGTTACACCATTTTGGTATCAGAGTGAGGTTAGCTTTGGAAATTTTCGACTCTACATCATCTTCTAATCTCAGTGAAAGAGGTTACACAATAAGAGTTCACACAAGTAGCTCAATTTATTCGCACACTCGTAAAGGGAGTTCACACAAGCAGCTCATTTGAGTATTCAATATCTAAACTTGATGCAGGCCTTGAACTTCCATTCCTTCATGTGCTGCTGTCATAACATGTGGGGAGGTGTGATATAGGAGAGTAATTACATGAGAGCAGTTGGTGGAGACCAAAATATTGCTGCTATTGCCAAATATCACAGATAATATCAAAATTTTCAGTGGTATTTGGAAATGTTCTATATTACCTGGGGTTTTGGTATCGCTGACCTAGTGATAACATTAATTTCCATGATATTATCGATAATATCGCCAATATTTAGAACATTGGGTAGGATGAGGGGAAGAATTGTAAATTGACCCTCGAGTCTTAAATTTTTTTGTGGGTTATCTAGGGATCAATTTGAGTATGTTAGGTATAGGCCTAGACAGTGATTTCAATATTGGTATTGATGCATGCATTACGTCATTGGGATACAAAAACTCCGTGTTGCATATGGAATGTCACACGCCTCGCGGAATGTATCGCTATTTTTAAGAAAGATTGGGAAACTGATCGCATTTTTCAATGGAATTTCAAGGGATGTTAAAAAAGACATTATTGCACACATAGAACTCAAAAGACCATGAAAAAGAAGTACACATGATAGGTTTCTTTTGTATAGGGTCCTAAACTATGTGCTATCTAGCAGAAGTGAAATAATTAAATCTAAAATTAGTTCATATCATTTATAAATCATACAAGACAAGTGTGAAAACACAACCAATACATTCAAAGCAAAAAAAGAATGCATGTATTTAAAAAATGTATTTCCAAATTATTTTTTGTTAATTTTCTATAAAAAAATAAATTTATTATTGGAAGTAAATAAAATAGTGTGGCAGATATTTTGATCAGCATAAACTCATCAATACACATGTATTAGGTACCAATTTTGGTTGGCTAGTGTAATTTTAAAAAAAATATTACCTTTTAATTTATATTTCGATATTTTTTAGTTAAAAATATATATTTTTTCCAAAAATTCCAAAAGATTGCTTCAATCTGTAGATCAGCCTACAAGTACTCTTACATGATTTTCCTACACTCCAATTGCAAGTTAAATGGGTTAAATTGAGGGAATTTCAGATACCCCCAAATTCCTCCACTTTTCTCAAAATTGAAAATTGGAGGTAAAAATCCACGACCAACATGCAAACATGCAAAATCATGGATTACCAATTTGAATCCACTAATCCTAAACCATTTAAATAAGAAAAAACACTTAAAATTAAAAAAGTCACTAATTGGGTTCCGATTGATCTCCACTCTCCGATCTTGATTTCCCCACATAAATCCTCTTTTCTCCCCAAACAGATCACAAGGACTGGCCGAAATCATTTTAGCTCCAAACAACTCACAATGACTGGCTGAAATCCTCTTAGGAATCTAATAAAAAAAAGAAAAGAGAAAATGGATTTTTAGTTTTTTTTTTTTTTTGGTATTTTCTTGAAGGAGCGCTGTTTTCTCAGTATCGTCAATACATATTGCATTTATTGATGATATTCGGGAACTTTATATTGTGTTATATACAAAATACCATAATGTATCGATGTATCGTCGATTCATTGCGATATTCTCAGCGATACAGGGGAGTTTGATAACTCCTCGCTGATTCTATTGTTGATATGTTTAAATAACTGGGCCTAGGCATTGTATTGTTGTGATTGCTGTTCCTCCCCCTTGGTTCGATTGTTTGGCTTTTTGTATTTTTGCGCTTCTTTTGGTTTTTATGAATTTTAGTAATCTGTTAGGTCTGCCAAATCAAGTTACGTGATCATTTTTTCAGCAATATTATATATATATAGCGAGTTGATTCGAATTTTGTCAAGTTTCAATGAGTTTTTCTTAGTTTGTCAAATTTAGTCAAGCTTCTTCCAAGTCTTGACTGTGTCAGGAACCGTTGAGTTTTTCTGTAGTCTTGATGAAATCTGATCGAGTTGCCGAGTCAAGTTGAGTTTTTAAACTATATTGTTCAATATTTTTCTTTGTTCCATTTAGCCAGTGTGCTATTTTGCAAATAAGATTGGCTTGTTCATTATCACTAATCATAGAATACGATTTATAGCTAATTTATTCACTGATTCTGTTTCATTTTTTCAATGCATTTTTGTTTATTTTAATAGCGCAAGCATGAGGCTTTGGAGATGGATGATGAAACTATGACTGCGATTGGCAAGAAAGAAGTTCTTTGGCGTGCTAATTTTGAGGAGTTCGTACGTTGTCTTAGGCATAAGGTTTGTGTCAGCTTATAACATTGTCACATGAATGATCTTTGAAATGTGCTTATGATATTCCTAATTATCCTTCATTTGTAATTTACAATGCTGAAATGTTATGCACATTTTCTTTTTTCAGTTTATATGAATTTATCTGGATGCTCTTTTACTAGAGATTGCAGCTGTAATCAGTGACCGTGGCCAATATGAAGGCTTGTTGGCAAAACAGGATTCGTAAGTCGACCCTGAATAGCCGGGACAAGACTATGATTATGCGATTGATGACAATATTTGCTTGAATTCATTTTGCATCATTGTTCAGTTTTAAACACTTTGTTTCAGTTGAGTTCACTACAATAAATTCCAATATATGGGTCACAGTAAATTTACATGTGAGGCGAGTTGGAAGCTTCCATATAGGTAACACTCATTTAGGGTGGGGGGACAACAGCATTCGGTGCAGGATCAATTTCTCCACAAATTTTCTCGGGACTTTATTCATCAAAGAAAAATGAATCTTGGTGTTTTCCTGTTCTTGCACGCTGCATTTGATCATTTGCTAATGTGTCTGTACAAACTTCATTGTGTGTTTTAGGCCTGTGTTGCTAATGTGAGATCAAGGATGGATGTCAAGACTGGCACTGTTTTGGAAGCAATGCTAGAAGCAACAAGAAGCCGAGAAAAAAAAGTTAAAGAGGAGGAATCAGGTGATGACCTGATCTGACCCCTCTCCTAGGGTGGTCCATTAGTTTATATTCACTACTTCTATGCTATATTGCTCATTCTCTTCAAGCTCCTTATATGAGTCAGGAAGGTTTGCCATTGATTAGTGGGTATGATTGTACCAACACTAGTACACTGAATCCAATCAAAACTCTGCTCCAGCGAGAGTATTACGAGGATGGCTGACCTCCCGGAACGGCTAGTGTTGCACCTCTTCCTTTCAGCTATCTCTCCCCCCCGCCGCCCCACCCACCCTCCAAAAAAAAAAAAAAAAAAAAAAAAAGGAAAAAGAAAAAAAAGAAAAGGTTTCTACAGAAGTTGATATTGGTATGATGGATGTTCATAATGGTCTCTCTATGATGAATGGTCATATATTCCAAATATGATGGACATTCATAATGGTCTCTATATGATGAATATTCATATTTTCCAAATAACGTTGCTTATACCATATGCCTATGTCATTTTCAGAAATCAGGATAGTTATAAAATGTCACAACTAACATAGCTTAAGCAAGTTTCTGATCTTGAGTCGTGGAAGGTTTTTAGTCTTTTTTGACCTTCAACATGAGAAGCTACTAGCTTCAATCTCTACAAGGAAGAACCTGCATCTTCCGATTCTGTTTGATGCTTATTCACCACAAAAGTTGGTGTTATGGTTTGTGAAACTGTGATATAGAACTTAATTCACCATAAAGAACCCATCCAATATCTACCTTCTACCCCTATTGGGGTTTAGAGGAGTATCTTTAGGAGATGGACCGAGAGTACCCTTTATTAGATCTGCTACCACCCTCTAGGAAGTGTCCTTACTGCCAATGTGGTGCTTTAACTAAAGTCATCCCCAGAACATTTCAATTTCCACTTTCTTTGATCATGCTGATGTCATGCAAACATGGTTTATCATGCATGATGAAAAACCCAGTACACATGCAAAAAGTGAATAGGAATGGCTTTTGACTTGCATGGTTTATAACCATGAGGTGTGCTCATATGGTACCAGAGCCACTGCAGCATGTGCTGGAATGTGGGCCCTACATCAACTGTGCATTAGAGCTACCCCGTCCAGTAGATGAACCCTTCGATGTTATGTCATGGGGTTAATAATTAGCCTGAATGTAAACTCAGGTGGGCCACACCACATAGAACAGTTGGGAGGTGACACCCAACCAGTAAAACCTTCCCCACTGTGTGTGTGGCCGATCATGTTGTATATATGCAATCTAATCCAATCATTAGATTTGCCCCACTAAGATGAATGGACACACCAAAAATCAGGCCATTCCAAAACCCAGGCTGGCCACACCTTGTGAATTTAGAGGTCTTGGGCATGAGTTTACATTGTTCCATGCGTTTTTGCCCACCTAACTTTTGGATCAGCTTGATGTTTGGTTTCTACCATGAGCATCAGGGAGAGAAAATGATGGATTGGATGCACAATTGACGTGGGTCCCACAGCAGCCCAGTAACCCTACAAGTTTTGGTGGTACCAGTACCATATGAATGCACCTCTATTATCAAATAAATATTCAAATGTATCAGTTAATCAGAAGACCAAGTGCACTGAGGGACCATCTTTGAGTTTAATCTTGGATTCGTGGGAATCCATGTATAGGTAGGGTATGTGGTGCAATTTGATTATCGCGTCAATGAGATCTCGACACCTGAATCACAACAAATGGAGAAGAGTACAGCCACAAGAATAATGGAGTAGAGAGGGAGAAATAATTTTATTGATATCAAACTTCTTCTGGTACAAAACTTAAGAAACGTAACCTGTATGGTAGTTAGTCAGTGGTTACAAATTTTGGAATGACTACCTCCTACAGCAGTATGAAGTTAGTCAAACATGACCTGTACAATTGTTTATAAAATGAATGTACTAAATCTAGGCCTTAGACCAGTTCAATCAAGCAGGTTGAGTGTTGAGACAAGCCCCAACGGGTTTTAAGGTCCTCAACAAACTCAACCACATATCCGCATGAAAGAACTTGATCTACACATCCAAATCATACTTTTAACAGCATTTAGGGTTATGATACCCTGATATGGATTGAATACAACATGGTACGGTTTTACACATGCAATTAAAAGTATTGCATGCTCCACAATACAGATACCTTACCTATTTTGAACTGTTTGGGTATCATAGGTTTAAGTTTTTTTTTTGGTCTAGATAAAATAACGGCTATTACTATCAGCGTCAGAGAATGTTTTAGAAGCAGTTTGGAGTATTGTAAATTTGATTGAGGAAGTCGAAGCCATGTCTAATTGCCAAAGCTGGAACATGGAGAACCCTGGCTGAAACAGCATGCACATGTATCTACTTCCCATGACTACAGACTAACTTCTACAGCGTGTTGCAGAAAGATGATCAAGTTTAGTTTCATTCAACACTTTGGGTTGTTTCTAATATTGGATTCTCTTGTCACTAACACCTAGGATTTAGACAGATGCAAGGGGCGCCCAAATTGCATGCATGAAGCGAACCTCATAATGCTTATAGTGAGCCATACATTTTTTTCCCCCCTATTTTGTGCTTGCTCTCAAAATGCCCATAAAATTTTGAAGTGTTACATATGATTTTAGCGTTATCTATCAAATATCTTTGCCATTTTGCTGGATTTAATTTTCTTCATTGCAACTGTATTTTCTGATACTAAAGCTGTATGTAATTTTACAATTTAGCCTTATCTTTTATTATGATGCTTTGAATTGCAGCACCATTGTTGATGGACACCATTTTAGAAGAAGTGAGGAGAAGGCCAGAGGGTCTTGAAATGACCTTGGAACATGTTAGAGCTGCCCTCAACCAACTGGGTTCTTACTCGTCCATGGGAGGGACAGACGGGCCATACACTGTTGGTATTATTCGGCTATTTCCTTGCGTTTATGATTCTGTTGAACACAAAACAGTCAGTGTTGTTTTAAAGATGTCTTCTAAACATGGCTGGAAATTCATAACCTGGACTTAAAACTTGCATGAATGTTGACTCATGATTCAGGTGAGTTGCGTTGTTGACTCTAGTGAGCCAATGAAAGTTTGAATCCACTAAAAAAAAATGAGTAATAAATTTAATAACATAAAACCTAATTTATAATCAGGGAAAAAAAGAAAACAAAAATAAAAGCATTCTTTTTGTAAGGTTTTGTTTCTAATAGCTTAATGTTTTCTTTTAGTTTAAAAGGTTGTTTCAAATGTTTCATTGTCATCATCATCATTGTCGTCGTCGTCATCATCGTCGTCATGCCCTTGTCCCAGCTATTTGTGGTTGGTTTTACTAATCTTGTTTTGCCAGTCAATCCTCATGAGGCCCTATCCTTGTTTTGTTTTGAAATGGTTAATAAGAAAATATGATCCTGCAAAAACATGGAAAAGATAAAAAGGAGATATGTCCTCCTAGATATCCTCAACAAGATGAAGCTGCCAATAAAAAAAAAGAAGAAAAAAAAAAGGAAAAGGAAAAAAAGAAAAAGAAAAAAAAGAGAAGCTTGTGAAATCGCGTCCCTTCACTATGAAAGGATACTTAAAAACATAAGTGAATACCTATTAATCAGATCAACGATGAAGAAAATAATGTAGCTTATTGAAACAAACCATGACCCAAGATTCCGAGAAAGAAAAGGGTAAAAAGAGGAAAAGGCTGGTTTGTTTGCTTAACTCTCTTCGAAGACTAAAAAGACTTCTTTGCCTTCGAATGTTTCTTTTGTGAATCCTTTCAAACTTTTTTACTCTGGATAATAGTCAGGTCCTCGTTCATCTTCACATTAAACCATTTATCATTTTCTTACAAGGAAACCCCAAGATAATGCATTACTGTGTTTAGAAACTTATATCTTTTTGCCTGTTTAAAAAGACAAAGTACAATTTCATTAAAAAAGAAGAAGACAAGATGACCAACTCACTTGCATTAGTTAGCGAAGTTGGCTCAGTTGAACTGTCTTTTATTTGTTTTGTTTGCTGATCCAAGTTCCAACTTCCAATTCTCAATGCTTCTATCTAGCGTTTTAAGTATCGACGATATCGGCCGATATATTCTACGATATATCTTGTATCTCACCTGTGCGATACGAAACACATAAGTAGTGGGATACATCCCACGTGTTCAATTCGGTGAGCATTTTCGATTTTCGATCCTCTTTTTTTTTTTGTAAATCATGTTAAATTAGTGTCAAATTGTTGAAGCTTCGATTTTGAGAATTGGAGGAGATGGGCCGAGTTGTAGAAAATTGAAAAAAATAAAAAATTTCCAATTTCTCATAAATCGGTTGCAATCTTTGCGTCCAAACATAAAATCAAACATATATGTAACCTGATCTCGTGATTCTTCTTTTGCTTTTGAATATATTGCTTGTATTTCCACGTGTCTTTTTACATTTATAAATGATATGAATAGACTTTGAATATACTTGCATCAATTCAGTTAGACAATGTTATGACCCCATACAAAGAAAACCTATTATGTGCACTTGTTTTTTGTAACGTTTTGATTTATAAGTGTGTATTGATGTCATTTAAAAAAAAATAATAATCACTGAAGTTTCATTGAAAAATTCGACTAATTTCCCAATATTTCCAACAACAACAATACATTACGCGATACAACTGATATATCCCATGCGATAACCGTTACATATCCGTATCCCAAGGGTGCGATACGTAATGCGATACCGATATTTCGAACACTGCTACTATCCATGAACAAATAATAGTTTCTGATCACTTTCTTATGTGACGCATTTTCCTTTCTATAGATTTGAAGAACATTATTGAAGTTGCTCAAAATGATGAGGTACTCAATTTCGATAAATTCTTTTATGTTCTTTTGCTTATGGAAACAAGATTTCTTTCCTCGTCTATCAAACCCAAATTGCTTTTCCAATACTTTAGGTGGAATCAGTTGTGTTGAAAAGATATGGGCGAGAGGCCTACAGGATATTCAGGTTACTAGCAAAGAATGGTCGCCTAGTTGAGACTGATCGGGTAATGACTCCTGCTTTTGGGAATTGTTTGGGGCTTTTCTTACATACACATGAGATAATCTGGATGCTTATGGGCACACTCGAGCATGCATATACATGGATTGTGAATATACTTATGCACACATAAAACAGGATATGCTTGGCCAATCCTTACTCACAGGTTCATGCTTGTACTCTGGGATCTCGTATTGCCCAATTGGGATATCTTGAAGCAAAATAAATGATAGTCATATTTAAGGTTGATTTCTTTTGATGTTGACAAATCTTGATTTGATGATCGCATGGATGACATTATTATAAACCATGCTTGTTAATGGTTCAATGCACACATTACACCGCATGTGTCTGTAAAATATTAAATTCTACCATCGCATCAGGGCCTAGTTTGGACTTTGGTTGCAATATTTGTGAAACTAGATTTTTTACAAAAATGTGGTTTCGTTGAAATCTTGGTAACGTTAATCTTAGTGATAGATGCTCCTTTGATCTCAAAGCACTATAAGTTATACTGCTCCTAGTTGCATTGGGATACTTAAACAGTCAATCCATTGATCTAGACTGTTTATTGGGTTCATGCAAACATCAAGCCGATCTGATAAATATGAACCATTTGATCAATGGTCTTTAATATGGACTGTCAATTTAATTTACACAAAAGTAGCTCCAATAAACAATTTGATCCATCTGTTTGTTGGGGCCTGTCATGGATTGCTTATGAATCTAAGAATCATTTTTTTAGGCATTTGTATCCATCCCATCCATGGAATGGATGGCTGTGGAAATAAGGCCAAATCAAAGATGGATCGGATCATCTGATCAATAGGATTTTTGTATTATACCTAGAAAGGTGTTCTGTACTTAATGGACAGTTCAGGTTGACCGAATGGGCTGTCCAAGTGAACCATTGAAACTAGGAGTCTAGGAGCACTATAACTTATAGTGCTCTGACAGCACTGGAGCATTCCTCAAAGTCTTAATTGTGTGAAGTTCATTTTTTATTATTATCTGGAGCATGGTCCATCCACTGGGGGGTGTAAGATATCGATGGTCTGGATTCAGAACCATGCGCCACTTGTCAGAATAAAAAGCCTGACTATGAGGTATAAAACCTTTTATACTGAAAATTGAAATTCCTTTTTTGAGGATTGTTTAGGTCCATCTCAGTGGATCACAAAGTTACCATCTGTTGTGCGCATATGGCCAACATGTCATGTGAATACATCATCCAAGTCGCTGTGAAGTTAGGCCTCACCTTGAAGATCTTTGGACAAAAAAATCAGGTTGATCCACTCATCAAGTGGGACACAATGCATACATTGAGCCATGTCACTGGCTGTTCATTGTTTTCTACTGTTTTCTACTAGGTGGCGCACCTGTGGAAAGTTATGGTCTGATTTTCCTGCCTATGAACTTCAAGGTGGGGCCTAACTTTTCAGCAGCTCAGATGTTGAATATACATGATACATTGCCCAGAACACTCGTTGGAGGGTGATGTTGTGGTCCATTGAGATGGATATGAACATTGCTCCTTTTTTTGGTAACCAATAGCAAAGGGTTTTGAAAGGTGGGTGGTTCTTTATTATTCTAGCAGACTCTGATGGTTCACGCACTTGTACTCTGAAATTGTACATGCAGCATGCATGTAATTCAGTTAAATGATCCAAATCATGGGATCCACCATAAACAGGTCACATCCCAAAATCGATTGGTCAGATGAACCCATCCTCAGATCAATTTGACATTGTTGATTCAAATCATTGTTTTTTTTTTTTTTCGTCTTTACTGTCCATTACATGTCCACGAACAGGTAAGTTCAGACAATTCGGTTTATTCTTTGTTTTGGGGCCCATCTAACTGGGGTCCTCAACTTGAATGGTCTAATTTTAGTCACATGTATGCACCTGTACAATTGGTTGGTGGATGCATATGAACTTTCATACATTGGCAACGTATCAAAGTTCTCCTAATGGATTGGAGAAGTTTGCTACCCCTACATGTCTCTATAAGGGTTCCATCTGCACACCATTGTGTGCCTGAACATGGCTCATGTGTGAGAGATCTAAGATGTCCATCAAGAGGGTTCCACAATGTAGATTCCTTGGATAAAAAGCAAGCTGGTCCTCTTAACCATGTGGACCACAACGTTGGAAACAACCAACAAGGCCAATTTTTCTTCTAGCTGCCTGATAGTTCCATAATTACTGACATGATTACTGGATCAACCTGATTTTTGGGCCAGGGAATTCACACAGTGAAACACACTTATTGGACAGCTTCGATCTCTCATCCATGTGCGACGCATGTAGATGGGAAACCTTATATAGGCTAACACGTGTGTGAGCTTACGATTCCCATAATTTCTCAAAAGTTGAATCTGGTAAATCCAAGTCCAGCTAGGTTTTCCTGGAAACTGAATTTTTGGCAAGAATGCAAATTTTGAAACTTAGGTTGGGTAATCCACACAGGACTGTAGATATCAGGTCTAATGAAATCTGATTTCTTCAAAATTTGACAATGGATTTTTGTGGGCATCCAAACGTACCCCGATATAGCATTCACAGTGTGGTTGAATTTCTTTGCATTGTGATCTAATCTATATTTTTCTGCAAGGTTGGTTTAAGTCCCATGTCCAAACAATCATACAAATGCATATTTAGATTTTCCTCATTATCTATGTCTGAACTAGTTTCATCTTTCACAGCAAAGTTCAATTGTAAGTAAGTATTGCCAAGTTCCATTAGTTTCTCGTCTCTGGTAACTATAGAGATCATGTTTTGTGACAGTGCTGACTTCTCATTAGATTTTGATAATTGGTAGGTTGTAGGTGTGTGGATAATAGTCTTCTTTTATGTGATATTTTCTCTCTTGATGGATGGGGATATAATTTGTTTCAGTGATGAGATTTGATTATCATTTCAAGCATTAGAAAGATATTTCATATCATTAGATCCTCAGAAAATACATGTTCTTCCAAGCATGCCTCACTTTTTGCCTCTTTATAGATTTCAGATGTCACATTCGTGGAAAAAAAGGAAGCAAACAAAATTCTTTTCAAGCTTTGGAAGGATGACTACTTGCACATGGAGGTAAAACATTAACAAAATCTTAACATGTATTGAATGTGGTTATGCTTAAATTATCTGTATTGAGAAAACACATGAATACATGTTAAGATTTTGGAATATCTTTGAAGTAATCTATTAATTGTTGCAACTCACATGTGCAATATGTTATGCCTTCTTAGCCTCTTTACTACTAATTTGAAACTGAGCTTTGCTGTTTATACCTTCGGCTGTTTAATTTCCATGCAGAAATTAGTTCTACATATGTATGGGCCACCACCATTTACATTATGGAAAGTGAATAAGGAAACTCTTTGGGAACATGTCCTGGATGAAATGTACCATGCTGCTTTGAATATCAATCAACGAATTGCTTATGAGCTTGAACAAGAACATGAGGTCATATTTCTTCCTCTATTTTTATTTTTTTTTGGTATAAATTATTTTCAGAACTATTATTTTCTTTCCTCTGTGAACTTGTTACGAATTCATTAGAAATATCTAAACACAATCACATGCAATTTTAGCAAACATCAATGCTAAATGAGATGCTGACTGGGAAAAGCTTGATCTAAGTAATGGAGATCAACATTATCTAGATGAATCGTTGATGATGCAACACAATGAGGAACTGGAAAGGAGGGAGTGAGTATAAATTCAAAGGAACGAAGAACAATGAAGAAAAGTGTAAGGCTGGCAATGTGCTGAGCCTGGGCCTAGCAAAATTGAAATTTTGAGTAGGCCTGGCCCGATCAGTTCAAAATTCAGGCCTCGGCCTGGTCCATTGCCTGGCCTAGAAAAGGGTGGAGAGAAATGTTTGAGAGGAAGATGTGATTAGAGTTGAACAGCCCCAATCACAACTTTATTATTATAAAAAGAAAATGACAGAAATGCCCTTAAGCACTAAAAACCAATAAAAGCACCACCCAACACATGTACATTCACATATATGTCATATGCACACATACGTGTGCATGGATGGCCCCTCTAATAGCGGGAAAGCCTTAAAGGCTTTAGATGAGCTTTTGTAGATTATCAAAGATTGGATCTACTTTAGTCAGTATCACTATCAGAGCAGGATCTTGACAAAATTTGTTAACGATTTCTCATATATGAAACCAAGGGAAGAGATGGTAGTGTTGCTTGCTGAAATCAAGGGTTGCTTGAACTGCATTTGAGGGTATTTGAGGTTGATCTGCGATGGCATCTAATGGGAGATGTTGCAGATGCTCAACGACGAATGATGAGCCCGTTATGGATCCACATGAGGAATTGATAATATCTATGAAGGCAGGTAAGAGTATTTATCTCTTTTCGTAGCAACATAATCCATTATCCAGAGTCTTTGGATGAATCCAAATTGTCTTGTTGATGATATGCATTTTTCTAAGACGTGTTCAGGCAAGGAGAGTGGATAAATCCTCGATTTGATGACTAACTTCATGATCTCATAATCAAGATCAAGATTCCATGGGGGGACCCCATGCCTGTCAATGGCTCAACGTGGTCGAGCAAATCTTTGAATTTAATGACATGTTGGAGACTGTTGGGTAAAATTGGTTGCAATTTTCCTCAAAAGGCGGGCTGTCAGCATGGTGAGAGCAGATCTGATGAATTCAACAATGCCAAGGGCGGTTGTCGATCACCATGTGATGAAAATGAAGCCTATCTTGAAGGAGACATTTCTTCCCTTAATTACAAGTAGATTATGCATCAACGGCTGCATGCTTTGTGCCTAGGGGATCAGAACATTAATGGTTACATCAAAGAATTCAGTTATTTCGTGGCTTGCAATGATCTGAACGTGTCCAACAATCAGCTCATGGTTTTGGTACGTACATTGGACCGTAGCCTTTAATTCTGGATGCATTAATGATGTACCTAGTGTTGTTGATTTCCAAGGCTGTTCATTGGTTTTCAATTGGAGTCTTGACAAGCTAGGTCTCGCTCTGGATTATTATTATTATTTTTGGAGCTATGACAAGGGTGCCTAGCATGTTAGCTCATAATTGTGCAAGAACTGGTGGTGCCGACTTGAGCACCTGAAGATATGGGTACGGTGGTGGCTGGGCATCTTCAGTGGTCCAAGAATGCAGGAAGTTTCCTATTCATGTGCTTCAAAAGTTGGGATTTGAATCACTGGGCCTTTTAATGTGACAAGAATCCTTTGTACCAAGATAAGTACAAACTATTGGTAATTGATAGGGTTGAAATCTATGGTGATTTCAATCTTGACGGTGATCCAGTGTATGATTGGTATGAGGATGATGAGGATGAGGATGATGAGGTTATCTATGCAATGAAGGTGAAACTTTGTGATGCAGGGACATGTGATGGCCTAACCCTAGATGCATGTATAATAAGGACGACGAGATTCAAATATATAAATTAATTAACCAACTGCTTTCTAATCAAAGGGATTAGGCAAATCTCAACACATAGATGAGATCATTCCGTCAAGATCATGCCCCTTAGCATAAAATCACATAAACAATAAAAAGGGAGGATTTAGAGATATGAGGATATCCCAGATCTAGCATAAGTCTGTCCACGGTTAAGCTTGGATATGATTCTATTGACTAACTGTCCCTATTTTCTATTTAAATCAAAGGGAATGTCCAGAAGAACGAAAAGGATGAAAAAGGGAGGGTTCGAGATAAAGAAACTACGGGTCTTTTGTCATCAAAGAAAAGAATCAACACCCGAGGGCCAATCCTGAAACCCTAATATCTTGATAAAAGAAGAAGAAAAGATATGAATTTCTACTCATTCAATAATAATAAAATAGGGTCTCTCACAATATATATAAGCTATGGAAAAAGTAACGGTGCACTAAAGCCTCTAAAAATAAGAAAAGTAACAAAAAAATAAAAAATAAAAAAAGTGCACTAAAGCCCCTGGAAGCAAGGAAAATAACAAAAAAAAAAACACCTAAAACTAAAACACCCGCTCGACAGGGTGTGAAATCCACCCCATGGGTGGTTATGCCGCTCCTACACTCGTAGTGTGTCAAAAAATGGGTCCGATGGACTCGACGTCCATCCACATCAACTCCCCCACTCTGGTATTCTGCCGGCGACGCCTCCTCTGGTACACAATATAGGGTGCACCACTGATGTTCGCATCACCTTGGTACTCACCAAAGCCTTTCAATTCCAAAACAATTCGTCCCGAAAGATTGCTGGTAGACTAGCACATGGGAGGCAGGGTGCGTAAAATGAAGGACAATTGTGAGAATGTTGTCTTACAAGAGGTCGTTGAGAAGTTGAAATTGTCAACTAAGAAGCATCTGATACCATACAAGCTCTCATAGATTAGCAAAGGTAATCAAAATCAGGTAACCATTTCAAAAAGATGCCTTGTTTCACTTTTAATTAGAAAGAAATATGGAGAAAAAGTGGTGTAATTTGGTAGTCATGAATGCAAGTTATATACCCATGGCCCACTTAGGCCTACTGTAGGGCCTGACCCCACTTAGGCCCACGGTAGGGCCAACAAAACGTAGGCCCATAGCCCACTGTAGAGCCCAACATTTGCTGATTTTTAGACTGTTTATTTATAGATTTGGGGGCTTGAATCAAGGATTGCAATTTACTATTTTTTGGAAGATGGGGGCTGATTTAAAGATGTAATTGAAAATGTGATTGGTGTGATCGAAGATATGAAGGGGATGTGATTGAAGATATGAAGGGGATGTGATTGCATATATGAGGCTGATTAAGAAATGTCATTAGGATTACTCTCTTTTTTTCTTTTCTTTTCTTCTTCTTCTTCTTATTCTTCTTCTTCTTTTTTTTTTTTTGCTTTTATTGTTATTAGGTTTTTACCATCTTAGGTAGATTAGATTGGTTTGAAGTAAATTATGATTGATTTGAAATCAATCTCTTAGTTGGGGGGATTTTAATTAAAGATTCATTTAGGGTCTATAAAAGCGGAGGGTGGTATAGGAGTTAGTTGTTCCAAATTTTCTAAGTGTGATTTTTCTTAAATATTTTGTAAGGGAAGCAGGTTGATATCAATAAAGTCCTCTTCCTCTTTACTTCATTGTTCTTGTGGGTGTACTTTTTATGCTTTTTGCAATTTAGGTATCGAGATCTCATTGACTCCACTGGGTTGCACTAGTTGACCATGGAAATATGACCATAGTACTATGCACAATTGCCATAAGAATTCTTATACCTAATACAATGGTGAGAAGATCACCTTGGGTTGATACAAGAAGAGTTTAATCCCAAACCAATTAAAGGGAAGGATGAAAACCTAATTTAAATGTCCACCTTTGTGAGATAAGCCGAAGAGATTGAAAGGTAGTGGTTGGCGACATAAAAATTTGGTGGAGAAGTGAATGTGCTTGATAATGTGAAGCCATTGCTTGAGGAATTTCGTGATGTGATGTTGGGTGAGCTTCTTGTGGGTTTACCCCCAATGAAGGACATACAAACAACATTGACCTTTTTCCATTTTGAGCTTGTTGAATAAAGCGGCCTACCGGATGATTTCTAAGGAGCATGTGGAGTTAAATTGACAAGTCCAGGAGTTGTTGGAAAGGGCTTGATCCAAGAAAGCATGAGACTGTTGGGTGCTGGCACTTCTTACACTAAAGAATGATGGCTCTTGGCGGATATGTGCATATTGCTAGATAATTTAAAAAATTATTGTAGTTTGTGGTACTACCCAATCATGAGGTTGAACGACATGTTTGATCCATAGCAGAAACCACTGTGCTCTCCATAATTGATTCGAGGAGTGGCTATCACCAAAATCGTATTTGTCCCAGGCAAGGTATTCCAAAATGTTTATGTAACGACTGTTATAAAATGGTAATGGTGGTAATCGTTACGTGTTACGGGGTCATAACGGCCGTAACGCCCATTATGGAAAAAAAAGAAGACTTTTAATGGTCCTGTTATGGCCTAAAATAGGCTTTTCAAAAAAGAAGAAGAAGAAGAAGAAGAAGCTGTAACGATCGTTACGGTCCATGTTGTAACAATAATGGACCAATGGTCCATCGTTACCGTTATAGCATACCTTTTTCCCAAGACTGAGTGGAAAATGTCTTTTCAGACCAATGAGGCCAATGAGGGACTATACGAATGGCTTGTCAAATGCACCAAGCACTTTCATGAATTACTTGTTTTGACCGTTTAGTGGGAAGTTTGTGGTAATGTATTTCAATGATATTTTGGGTCAATAGCCGTACTTGTGAGCAGTGTTTGTAATATCGATACTATCGGCCGATATATTGGTCGATATTATCATTATCGCTGTCCAGTGACACGAAACCCATTGGAAACCCCTCGGAAATGAAAAAAAATATAGATTTCTATGTATCGTGCGATATGTTGCACAATTTTTTGTGATATCACTGTAAAATCGAAGAAAAAAAAGGAGAAAAATGGGGAAAATCATTCAATCCAGAGGATTTCGGTACCTATAGAAGAACATTGCATGATCTGAAGTAGAATTTGGTGGGCCACTCGATCGATCCATAGCAGTGCGTTGTAATCTCTACAATCTTTTTTTCTTCTTCTTCGAATAGATGCTCGATTTACATTGTAAAGGAGATTTCAACAAGAAATTTGCGAAACCCTAAGAGATTTGGGTTTAATCAAGGGATTTTAGGGATTTTTTTTTTGGAGAGATTAGGGATTTTTTTGGAGAGATTTTAGGGTTTTGGAAGGTCTAAAACCCTTTCTGTTTGCAATTTTTCAAAAATTGGTTTACGTGGGTGCGTCGCGTGAGCTCAAACGGACGAAGTATCATGGGCTCTGTGGGGTCCACCTTGATGTATATTTTTTATCCAATCCGTCCATTCATTATGGAAGATCATTTTAGGGCATTAATTTAAAAACGAGGCATTTTTAAGCCTAAATTGGACCACACCACAGGAAGCAGTGGAGATTGAACACTTACCATTGGAAACTTATCGGTAGGGACAAAAGTTTTGGATCAAGTTGATATTCATTTTTTTTACCTTCACTCAGGTCCATGTGACCTTATGAACAAGTTGGATGGCCAAATGACCATCACGATGGGCCTTATGATGTTTTGAACAGGTTGGATGACAAATAACTCAATCACCACTGTTTAATGTGGTGTTGTCCACCGGAGCATTCAATCTGCCTCTTTTTTAGGATCATGCTCTAAAATGATTTGTCAAAATGGATGCACGGCGTGGATAAAACATATTTAATATGGTAGGCCCCATACAGCCCTTGATAGGTCCATCCGTCTCTTACTAGGTAATGGCGGAGGCAGCAGATTAGCTATTTCCTGGGTAAGAGCTTAATGGGTGTTAACCATACTGTGTGGGGTCCACCTTGATGATTTTTATCCATATCCATGCCATCCATCCTTTTTCTTAGCTCATTTAAGGACGTTATCCCAAAATTTATGCAGATCCAAATCTCTAGTGGACCACACCATTGGAAAAAGTGGTGAATAACTATTAAAAGCTTTTTGTAGGACACAAGTTTTGGATGAATCTAATCTTTGTATTTTCCATTAATTAATTTTTTCTTGACCTTATCAACGGGTTGGATGGAAAGTAAACATTACGGATCTGCTTGAAGTGATCCTTGGGAAGTTTTGAATGGTGATTATTCAATCATCACTGTTTCTTGTGTTGTGGTCCACCTAAGAGTTGGATATGCTTAATTTTTAGCAACTTGTCCTAAAATGTATTGGAAAAACGAATGGACAGAGTAGATATATAAAATGTCATCAAGGTGGGAACACCCACTAAGTTGTTACCCAAGTAACACCTAATCTGCGCCCCAACGAACTTAGGTGAGTCCTCGAACCAGCAATGGGGGTGGGACCACTGATCGTAGGGCCCACCTCGATGTATGAATTGTATACCCATGCCGTTCATATGTTTTTTCAGCTTATTTTATGCCATGGTCCTAGAAATAAATAAGATAAAAGTTTTAGGTGGACCGCAGTACAGGAAACAACGATTAATGATCATTGAAAACCTTTTGTGGGTCACAAAAGTTTTACATCAAGGTGATATTTGTTTTTATCTTTCATCCAAATCTGTATGACCTTATCAATAGGTTGGATGGTCAATAAACATTAGAGTGGATGCTAGGAAGCTTTTAATGGTGGAAGTTCAATGACCACTGTGTCCTGTGGTGTGGTCCACCTGAAATATTTGTTGGCTTCATTTTTGAGCCCATGTCCTAAAATCATCTGGAAAAACAGATGGACGGTGTGGATATACAATAAACAATGAACAACAAATGGACGGGGTGGATACTGAATATAGTTGTCTTAGTTCAATGGGACAACACATAGCTTAGACCCTATACAAAGGAAACCTATTATGTGCAATTCTTTTTTGAGATTTTATGATTTAAAAGTGTGTATTAAGGTCTTTTTTAATAATCCTTGAAGTTTCATTGAAAAATTCAACCATTTTCCCAATGTTTTCCCATGTTTCCCAAAAAGTACATAAATTATGCAATACAAACGATATATCCCGTGCGATAACCGATACGTATTTGTATCCTAAGGGTGCAATACATTGCACGATATTGATATTTCGAACACTGCTTGTGAGGAAGATTTGTTGCATTTTTTGTGGGTTTTTGATGTGTTGTGGAGAGAGAAGCTATGAGAATGCCAAGAAGAGTAGCTGCATGTTCAATAGCATGGTTTTCCTTTAAGATGGACCTAAGCAATGTGAAAGCTATTTGGAGGGGCCTATGCCGTAGAATGTAGACGAAGTTTTTTCTTGCTACTTTCTACTGTTGCTTCATTCATTATTTTAGTACATTCGTTGCTTTGATTATCGAGTGTCTGAAGAAGAGTACATTTTGGAGGAGCAAGGCTGCAAATGATAGTTTTAAGCTTGTAAAGAAGAAATTCAAGGCACTTGTTCCAGCTTAACGGTTGATTTTGGCAATATTTGAGGTAAAGTGCAATGCCTCCCACTTTTGACGTTGGGTTAGTTTTGAGTCAAGTGGGCCAACTAGTAACATTCTTTAGCAAGTAACTTAGTGGTTCTGGATGAATCATTCGACATATTACATTGAGTTCTACGTTATAGTTCGGGCATTGCAACAATGGCGATATCACCTAGTTCAATGCGAGTTCATCTTGTATCCAGGACCTTGAGGCACTCAATACATTAACGGGTAAGCATAAATTGAACTGTCGATGTGAAAAATGAGTAGCATTCTTACATACACCCAATGTTCAAAATATTGGTATCGTGTTATGTATCACATCCTTGGGATACAGATATGTATCGGTTATTGCACGGGATATATCGTTTGTATTGGATAATTTATTACACTTTTTGGAAAACATGGGGAAACATTGGGAAAATAATTGAATTTTTTAATGAAACTTCACGGATTGTTAAAAAAGACTTTAATACACATTTTTAAATCATAACATATCAAAAAACAATTGCACATAATACGTTTCCTTTGTATAGGCTCCTAAGCTATGTGCTATTTGATTGAGCTAATGCAACTGCATTCAAATTGAATGCATAACATTTAGAGTGAATGTGATGATCATTTCATCAAAAACTCCTAAATACTTCGAAATTAGTCTCAATTGACAAGCTGGTTGAAGGAAAAATTTGAAAAAAAATATTTTAATATTTTTTAAATTAATTTTTAATTAAAAATGATTTTTATTTTCTGAAAATTGACAAGGACTTAACAAATCAGTAGATAAGCCATCATCGATGCTTGATTGCATATTTGGAGTGCAACATTGTAAGCAATTTGGGAGAACTTGGGTAAATTTCGAATTTTCCCCAAATCGGACCACCTATACTCAAATTTCGAAATTATAGTGTTTGTGATGATCGTTTCATCAAGTACTCCTAAATACTTCAAAATGAGTCTCAATTAACAGTCAGTTGAAGGAAATTTCAAAAAAAAAAAAAAAAAACATGGAGAACATGAAGAACCAATGAATATCCAAATCAAAGCTTCAATTCCATGGTTTTTCATGTAAAACATGAAGAACCAATGAATTTGTAACCATTTGACATTGATTTAATATAATTTCAACAAAAAAAATGATCGGAAGTTGAAAATACTTACTGGATCGAACATGTGGGATATATCGGCACTACCTGTACGTTGCGTATCGCACAGGTGGGATACAAGATATATCGGCCAATATCGTCGATATTTAAAACATTGCATACGCCTTTTCCATCAATTATAAAGTCGGAGTTTGGGAAATCTGCTGAGGCTAGTAGACAAACTAGAGCAGTTTCATACACTGAATTTTACTATAATATGTCCAAAAACTAGATGGCTCATCTGGTCCCATTGGAAATTGTGTATGGGCAAAATCTTGATAGTAGGTTGCCAATGGTTTGGGCTACCCATTAGGTTTTTGGGCCGGACCCACTTTAGGCCGAGCTTGGGCTGGAATATGAGGTTTGAGGGGTGGGTCTAGGCTTGAAAAGGAAGCCCATTTACTAATCGGACCAGGTTCAAGCTGTGTCTAAGAGCCCATCAGCTAAACCTGAGTTTGGCTTGGCCCCAACCCGTTTAGGGTTTCATGCACACTTTGTAATAAATGATGCATGGTGGGGCACACCTAATGAACACTTCGATCTTGCACAAAAGTGGATGATTGGGCTCTGGCCGACTCATTTTTCACCTGCTTCCAGAGTTCTGAACACTCTTCAAGGAACTGATGAAGGATTCTCCCTAGCTTTGTATGCTGAGCCAAGCATAATCATCACAGTCCATGCTCACGCTTGTTTGTTTTGCCTTGTTATGGACTCAGGCTGGAGGTTTACTTTGCAGTCTTGGCTTGGACATACCTCGGCTTGGCCTGAGTCCAATCCATTGACTACCCTAATTGCTAGTATGCCATACCTTGCTCCACTTCTGAGTCTAGGCCAAGTTACTGGGAAGGCTGAGGATTTAGTTGACATATAAAGAGTATCCATGAAATATTGTGTCAATAAATTGGGGCAAGAAACCTGATGCGAACATCAGTGGTGCACCCTTTATAGTGTACTAGAGGAGAGGACGTCGCCGATAGAGTACCAGAGTTGAGGAGTTGATGTGAATGGACGCTGCGTCCATCGGATCCATTTTCTGACGTGCTACGAGTGCAGGAGTGACATGACCACACCCTGACTACAGATTCATAGGTTGGATTTCACACCCTGCCGCACGGGTGTTTTAGTTTTAGAAGTTTTTTTTGTTCTTTTTCCTTGTTTCAGGGGCTTTATTACACTTTCTTTATTTTTCGTGTTTTTGTTATTTTTCTTATTTTTAGGGGCTTCAGTGCACTTTTACTTTTTCTATTGCTTATATATACATTGTCAAAAACCCTATTTTAATAATTATTGAATGAATATAAATTTGTATCTTTTCTTCTTCTTTTATCAATAGATTAGAGTTTCAGGATTGACCTTTGGGTGTTGAGGATTCCATCCCGATTTTAGGCTTCCTTCTTTATAGATTTTCGAGGTGCAGGAAAAATGTAAGAATCATCTGCCTTATTTTCTTTTGATGACAAAGGACTTGTATTTTCTTCATCTCGAACCCTTCATTTTTCACCTCCTTCATTCCTATCTGGATATTCCCCTTTTGGTTTGAACGAAAAAGAGGGATGGTTAGTAGAATCAGATTCAAACTTGACCGTGGACTGACTTATGTTAGATTTAGGATATCCTCATGTCCCTTGGTCTTCCCTTTTTACTGTTTGTGTGATTTTATGCTAAGGGGCATAATCCTGACGGAATCACCCCATCCTTGTGTTGAGATTTACCTAATCCCTTTGATTGGAAACGGTTAGTTGATTAATGTATTTATTTGAATATTCTTTAACCTAATTATATATGCATCTAGGATTAAGTCATCACATGTCCCTGCATCACAACCTTAGCACAAAATAGTTGTGTATAAATGCAGGTGAGTTGTTTCTGAGGTGGGCAACTATGTGTGGACTGTGTTGACAATGGAAAGGTTCCCCGTCAGAGTAACAAGCTCGAGAGCATAAGATCATACGAGATCATCTAAAAGATCAATTAGAACGCTTGTAGGTTGTGGCTTCTCACTTATATCTACAACCCTGTGTATTCAACATTAAACACTTGGTTCCATATCATGGGGAATCAACAAGCGATGAGGAAGATGGCAAGGCAAGTCCTCCCTTTTTGGGGGGGGCTATGCGGATGCTGGATCGATGGACCCCACAAAGAAGGGGTGGTTCCTAGTTGCCGAGAATCCAATTTCTACCAACTAGTGGACTCTGCTGTGGTGTTTGAAGGTCCCTGTCTCTCTAGAATCCCATTTCTGCTAGATAGGAACCCCCTTGTTTCGACATTGCAGGCATAAATCTTGTTTTGAGTGGGATCTGAAGGATGGTTTCTGTACATTTTTTTGTGATTAATTAAAAGTTAGTTGTATTAGTGCTAGTGGGAGAATCTTTAGGTCTTGATTGCCTTGATTAGTTGGGAATAAAACCCCCTTAGCCTATTGCTGCAGTTAGCTTGTTTTTTAAATCTGAAATTTGAAATAAAACAGGGGATTGTGAGAGAGGATCTTTTCTTCTTCCTTTTTGTTGGGTGAGTTTTTGGGTTGATTTCTTTCCGTAATACCCTGATTTTAGCTGATTCCTTTCTTGCCTCCTCTCCCATTCTGAGTGTGATCTGAGTGGTCTTGCTGTTTAAGCTGATGAGGATGATGGCAAGTCGTCCATGTTACCTTGAACATGAGAAAGAACCTCCCTGAGCCACTAATCAATGGACCACACAAAGAAGGGGTGGTTCCTAGTTGGCGAGATTCCAATTTCCACCAACCTGTGGACTCTGCTGCAGTGTTTGGAATGTCCCTGTCTCTCTGGAATCCCTATTTTGACATTGCAGATGTAAATCTTGTTTTGAGCAGGATTTGAAGGATGGTTCTGTGCAATTTTTTGTGGTTAATTAGAAGTTGATCATATTAGTGATAATGGGAGAATCTTTAGGTCTTGATTACCTTGATTAGCTAGGAATAAAATCCCCTTAGCCTATCACTGCAGTTTGTTTTTGAAATAAACCAGAGGATTGTGAGGGAGGATCTTTTCTTCCTTTTTGTTTGATGGGTTTTGGGCTGATTTCTTTCCAAAATACCATGATTGTACCTGATTCCCTCTTTCCCTCCTCTCCCCCATTATGAATGTAGTCTAAGTGGTCTTGTTTAAGCTGGTACCAAGGAAGGAGTTCAGCCTTCAATGCTTGCTGGTTTTGTCTCTGTGGCTTGCAAGTGTACGATATGGACAGGGACGAAGTGTGAGGACCCAATGGTTTCACCATCAGTTTCTTGCAAGAGTGCTGTGATGTGCTTAACGAGATGTAATGGGGTTCATGAATGAATTCTAATGGTCGAGATTGAGCGAATGCCTAAATAGTACGTTCATCGCTCTATTCCTCATGGGGAGGGTTTATAAGTCTAGCTAAGATTCTCTTTGCTAGGATGACGGAGGTGATGAGCTGCATCATTTCCCCTCCCAAGGAACTTCTATCAGGGAGAGGCAAATCCGTAATGAAATCTAATTGTGGATGAGTGTATTGATTTGATAAGCAAGTTCGGTGAGGCAGGTATTCCTCACAAGCTCAATATGGAGAAAATCTATGATCACATGGATTGGGAGTCTTGTTAGGAGAGTGGGTTCAGTGAAAAGTGATCAGGTGGATCCTTGAATGCTTTTCCTCGCGTTATTGTCTGTCCCTGTGAATGGTCCTATTCGACTATTTCTCGAGCTAGTTTGGCCTCGGCAAGGGGACATTTTTCTTCTTCTTTTTTCCTTTGGTAGCCCATCGTCCTAGTATGCTTCTTAGAGGGGCTTTAGGTATTAGTCTCATTAAAGGTTGTGGAAGGCATATGCTTGCATCGGTGGTCACCTATCTTTTGTTTGCAAAAGATGCTCTTATCGTGTGAGTGCTTCTCTAGACCAAATTAAAAATCTCAAAGGCGTGTTGCATTTTTTTAAAGTGGCATCTAGCCTTCTGGTAATGTGGGAAGAAGTGCTATGGCAAGGTAGGTACAGTGGTAGAGCATATTTATTCATTGGTGATGTGGGTGTGTTGCAAATATGTGACTCCTTTGTAACTTATAAGAGCATCCTATCTAGTCGATGAGAGGTGGGCAAAGCAAGGTGGCTAGATGGAAAGAGAAGTACCTTCATTTGGAAGGTTGGGTTGTGCTCCTTTAATTCTTTTTGTCAAATCTTCTGTTCAACTTCATGTCTCTATTGAAGACGGCCAACGATGGTGGCCGAGGAAGTTGATCAGCTACAAACAAACCTCCTTGGGGAGGGGAGAGGTTTGATTCATAAATTTCATATAATGAAATGGAAGTGGATGTGTAGAAGCCAAATGGCAAAGGGGGTATGGGGTGGGATTGGGAAGAATAGTGGAAATACTTGGGCTCTTTTAGGTAAATCGTGGCAGAGGTATGTCGAAATGTCTAAGACATTTTCGAGGAAGGTAATTTTGAGGAACTTTGGTGAAGGACGGGGTCGGATGATTGTAGGGCGATTGGTGAGGTTGGAATGACTTTGGTTGAAGTACAGACAAATTAAGTGGGGATCATGTTTGGCAAATGAGTTCGGTTTCTTGTCGGTAACAACAATGTCTTTTGGAATGGTATTGGGATTGACGAGGCCCCATTGGCCATCTCCTTTTCATCATTGTACCTCATAACTATGTAAAAAAGAAGCTTCAGTGAAGGATATCTGTGAAATTCTGAGTTCTTTTGGGTGGAAAATAATTCTTAGGAGAAATCTAAAATCGAAGAATTGATTGTGCTGAAGAATATCATGAGTAAGCTTAATGAGGTCTTCATTGATATGAATTCCATGGATAGGAAGAGCCAAAAAAGGTAGGTTCAGCAAAGTTTTGGAGTGTTTCTTTTCATGCGATGGTGGGGGTTGCCATGTGCCAAAGTTTGGAAGGCTCCTAAATGTCAATTCCTAGTATCTGCCTGGCCTGAGTAGCCTGATCCTGCAGGGCCAGGGCATGGGCCCCTAAACTTGGCCCAGGTGTTGGGCTCAGGCTTGAAATCTAGGATGACTTGCGCTCGGGCCAATGATGAACATAGCTTGGTCCAATCATCAGGTGGGGCACTGTTTCAATGATCCAAACTATTTATATGATGGAACTTCTCGTAGGTAGAGGATAACCCAAAGAAAGTTCTTAGATAGAACTATTTCAAACTTCTAATCATTCAACTCTTTCCTCTAGAGGACAACCTTGGCACGGCCTGGCCTGGGCCTATTCAAGCCGATTATGGCTAGGGCCATGGCTTAGGGGACCATGCAAGGTGTTCCATAATGGTAAAGGTGGCCGTGAGTAGTAGCCATTGCCGTTACCGTTATGATGATTGTATTCCGTAACGGAAATGGTGGCCGTAACAGCCACCACCATTAACTGTAATGGTAGTTGTAGTCCCGCTAATGGCTGTTACAGTTTCTTTTTTTATTATTACTGGAAAAAACTTGAAAAACCTGTATCCGCTCTACCATGGGCTGTTACGGACTTGTTACGGCCTTTATGGGTGGCGTAATGGGCCGTTATGGGGGTTGTAATGGCTTTTACAGGTCATTTTGTCTTTTTCTATAATGGCTGTTATAACCTTCACAACCCCTTAATGTGTAATGGTTGCTATCATTACCTTTATGTAATGGCCTTTAAGGGACTGTTACGTCCGTTTTGGCCCTGTAACTCATAACGTTACCACCATTACTGTTATATAACCGTTTTGGCATACCATTTGTATTAGGGCCAACCCTAGCCCATTGCCATCCTTATTCGGAACCATTTTTGCCTTTTTTGGGCCAAAATGGGCTCCAAATGAATTCCTTGGTGAGGTTGTAGGTGAGTGGTTGTGTGGTTAGTTTCGACCAAGAGGAAAATTTGTCTAGAAGATGGTATCCTCAGCAATTTTGCAGGGTGTTTGGAAGGAGATGAGTAGGATCTTTGACAATGGGTGTGGTCAATACAATTATTAATTGGCCTCTAGTACACCATAATTCGAGATCTCCTATTCGGACTTTATGTAGGACTGGAGGTATGGGTGCAAATGGGTCGAGTAGAGGTGACAAGTCATTGGACCGGACCCTTTGACTGGACCCGACAATTAGTGGATTTAGGTCTAAAATTTCGACCCACCTGGTAGGTTTAGGTCCAAAAGTACCTGAATTACAAAATGGGTTGAGTATGGGTCCTCTAAAAAGCAACCCAACCTGACCTGAACCCTTGTTTTAAATGGGTCCAGTTTGGGTCATACCTCATACTGAAGTGAACCTGATCCAAACTTGGATCCAATCCAGGCCCAAGAGGCAGTGATGTGTTTTCTATTCCCCCTTTTGTTGAGATGGACTACAACAATGGTCACCACCTTTTTTTTTCGAACATGATATTACCCATCCATTACTGGTGAAATCTGGACCATGCAAAATGTGTGCCAATTATCAGTGGAGGGTACCAAAAATCACACTAATTGGAATATCCTTACCATATGATTTTACACATTAAATTTGGATTGCTGGCTAAATCCTTTACCATCAAAATTGATAGCATCCACCAATTGGATTGGTTTGGAACTTTATTTGTGCCAAAACTTTGAATATGTGGAAGAAAAAGGGGGTCGGAAGTTGCCCAAATGGTGTTGCATGGTTTTCACCATGCAGGCAGCATTTTCTCTACCATATGTTTACTAGCACTGTAATTGTATGATGTATCTACTTTTTCAGGTTTTACAATTGCCACGAGATGTACTTGATGAAGCCCAAGAAAAAAGAATCAATCGGATAAGGCAAGTGAAGGCACTATTGGAAGCATCCCTTCTAAGGCTCGATGATGCGCTTATGCTCTTCCATGACTTCTGAATTAATAGCAGGTATTAGTTTATGCTGTCTTCTCTTATTAAACTCAATGTTTACCATTTTCTTTATGTACATGATGAAGATGTATGAATACATGCATACACATCTACAAACGTATGAACATGCAGATCCAAATGCAATCAAGTTTGCATGCACTGTTGGGCAGGTGAATTTTGTAGCTGGGAGACTGCATTCTCTGCATCATATTCATTTCGTGTTTATGCCATGATGTTGTTGCTGTGTGTTGGGCTCCACAGAAGTGCCGTTTGTGTGACTATTGTTGAATCAAATGCCTGTGGTAGACCCCGCGGGGTCATGGGTTCGAGTACCCACGTGGTGTGTGTGGGTAAAAAATAAAAATAAAAATCATCGACTCTTAGTGGACTGAGATTTGCAGTGGTAAATGTTCTTAGTTACAGAGTTTTTCTCCCCTTTTCCATATTCATTAGCTTCTTCTTCTTGTTCATTTTGCAGTTATTCATGAATATTTTTGTATTTTCGTGAAATGTTTGATCTGCTTCAAACCCCATAAAGTAGGGAATGGGAAGAGCCGGTCACATGCTCATGAAATTTCTGATCACAGTTTGAAGCGGACCATAGGAAGATGGGCTTCTGCAGTGGCATGCCGTGATATATCAGTAGATTATTATCTTCAAAAAATAGTTATGTAGAGAAAGGACAGGAGGCGGATGGCAATGCTTGGCTCCCGATTCGATTTTGGTGTTTCATATTCTTAAAGAGGGTTTTTGTTTGTGTGTGTGTGTGTGTGTGTGTGTGTGGTGACAAAGCCATAAGATGTGTTTAAAAGTGCCTCATGTATTGATGTGTTTTCTTCCTTATTTTTCTTTTTCTTTTATCTTGTGCATGTTTCTGGAAGAAATACTTTGTGCACCATGTTCCCTGACCACTGGATCCGCTCCCCTTGTTTAGGCATAGGCCCAAAAATCATGCCAATCCGTGACTCAGGTGGGCCATGCTGCAGGGAACAGTTGAGAGGGGATAAATGTCACATTTGAATGCAACTTGTTGGATGAGTGGTTTGTTATTGGTCAAGTGAGATTTTTGTCATGTGCCCATCCCTGGTGGGGCCCATTGTGGGCGTTAGTTGATGTCCAGTTAGCACATATAACTACCATCATATCATATCCCACGCATGATATCATACTTATCTTTTGGGGCCTGTTTGGATCGTAAGAAAGAAAAAAAGAAAAAGAAAAGAGAGAGGATGGTTTTTCTCATGGTGGAACGTTTCACTAAAGCAAAGGAAACATTGGATTCCTAAAAATAATTCTTATCAAAACACTATTGTCAAATTCTCATGCACAAAAATATGGTTTTATGAGATTTTCTCTATCCAAACAAAGACCACAAAAAATGGAATGCTTAAAGATTGATCTTTGAGCAAGAAAATATTGGAAAATCATCATTAGATAATCTTAAAGTTTATTATTATTATTATTATTATTATTATTATTATTATTATTATTATTTTCTCTTTTCCTATCACCTAAATAGACTCTTACCAAAAATACCCAGAGGAAGACACTAGATATTATACAACCATGCACTACTGCACATTGCATGTATACGCCTCAATGCACGGTGCCCAAATTGTGGCAGCACTTGATTGGACAACACAAATCACCATGGTTGGACGGCCGTAACTATTCAATGGCCACCAAATGAATGGTCACAAATCTTAGTAACAGTCTGAAATCATCATCATCTCTTTCATGCACCCCAGAAACATGGGGTGTATGTAAAAGTTCAGATCTGGTGAGTGTACGTGATCATTTTCTTCTTCCTCACATGCGTTCACAACATGGTTGACATAGATAAGAAGCATACTTACATGCACATGCATGCACGACCATCATCAACCATACTCATGTTCACATGCACATGCAGTCACGTTGGTCATTCATGCAACTAATGCACATGCCTACACCTGTTAATCCAAACTTGCGTGCGGTCACGAACATGTCTGTACAAGGGCAACCCGCGGTCACGAACATGTCTGTACAAGGGCAACCCCTTTTTTGACTGATCCAAAACGTTGATAATCATGCACGGAAAATTCCATGGAGGGGGAGGATCCTAAGCTTTTAAGTGGTGACCAGCAAATAGATGGTTGATAAGGAACGTACATTAATGGTTAGCATTCGAGTAGAAAAGGCCAAATGATCGATGATTAAGATCTTCCAATCTCGTGGGTTTTGTAGCCTGTCCTTGCTGACGTCTATCTTACATATGGATCATTGAATAATGGGCCCCACTTGTACGAACTTTAACAAAAAAGAAAGGAGCTCTTATTCAGGCATTGTATAATCTCTCAATCCTGGACTACGTACGGACCTATTATCACCAGATCTTGATTGGATTGATTAGACTCGTTTTCTTGCATTTCCTGCCAACTTAAAGAGGCTATAGGGGGGCATACTAGGCAACTCAGTCTAGTTACGAAAGATCCAGCCCCTTCATTAGGTGGGTCCCACGTGAGCATACCCTGCCATAAAAATCAGATGGGCAGGTAAAGTGTTTGTATTCAATATACACGTGTGGTTCACCAATGAACGGCCATTGGCTTTTGGGCCAAGGTCCTTAGGGCCCAGTTCGACATGCCTGTGCTAGTTGTCACTGTTCCAGGTGATGTTGACTATTCCCTAGTCCAGACTGGAATTTCACAAATAAACTGAGACCTACCCACAAACCTACTACAGGAAATATTATTTCCCATGTCTGATTATCAAAACATTTTCTAAAGAGTTGGTAAAATGATATTTTCTCATCAGTGACATCCACTCCGTCCATCTGGTGCGCTTCTCATGTTCAATGGACAGGGTGTGATCCAAAACTCAGGCTGGCAATACCATGTCGTCCCTTGAAAAATTCAATTCTAGCACTTTAATTTCGCACTGTGAAGCATGCGTGAGTTTTGGACGAGGCTGATTTTGGAGTGTCTATTAATACCTATGAAGATCACTGCATGAATGGGTTTAATGGCATAGGCATGTTTAGCGCATGTGGGGATGCCAGAAGATGAACAACCACAAGTATGGCAGACATGGCATATGTGACGTGTTTGAAGTTTAATTGTGGTACACGTGGCACATATGCAGTGTTCGAAGATGTGTAGTATAACAGATGTGGCACATGACCCACTTTGTACATTTGACATATGTGGACACCTGAAGCTAGATAGAAGACTTTTGCACATTGACACATTAGCACGTGGCATATATGTAGCGAGTGAGGATGACAATAACACACATGGTATAGTGGTTCATCTGAGGTGCTTTGCATGTGGGACGTAAGAGAAAATGAATAATGGTACATGTGGGCACAAGAAAAGATGGATGTTGGTACATGTGACACGTCACATGCAACGTGTGAGAAAAGACGAATGGTGACACGTATGGCATAGTGGCATCTGTGGGGGCATAAATGAAGATAAACATTGGCTCATTCACGATTTTGGCGTAATTTATGGCACATAAGAGGCTATTGAAATGATGTTTTTTCGAAGAGTTCTAGGGATGGCTTGTCAAACAGCAGAAATTTAGTCCCCTGATGTCTTTTCTTTCATTTTCATGAATCCAAACAAGCTCTGGTTGCATTAAGAAAATCTCACTAAAATTAAATAGCTTAAAATATTATAATATATAATTATAAAACTTTGCTAAGCACATGCCTAGGTGACAAAGCTAGTGTCTATGCCACATTTGTGCTAGCATGGTGCATGAGTATGAGACTAAACCTGCCAATCATATTAGTCCGACCTTATTTATGTTTTTCCAAAAATATATATAGTCCACTCAACACGGGCCGAATATGAGAAACAGATGAACTTGGGTGTTTTTGTCAGAGTTTCGTAAGCAAATCTTGTTTTTTCCAATGTTGAAAAAATCCAGTTGAGTTGAGTCAACTCAGGCAATTTTAATTGAGTTTTTGAACTATCATCTGATCATCTATGCATTTTTGCCCCACTCGGCTACACTTGATTTTGATTAGTGGATATGTTCTCCGATAATTGGGAAAGAGGAGAACTTGGAACATGGATGATAGGAAGGCAAGTGTGGCCCACCTCATTTTTTAACAGGCTGATTTCGTATTTTATCTTTACACATGATTCACACGTTTGATGGAAGATACACACCATGGTGACCCCACTCACAAACCTATGGTTGGCATTCCATCCTTACCGTTCCATGTGATGTGATTCATATAACTTGCAGATCTAACTGATTTTTGGCATTATGGGCTGACATCGAGGATAGAGCCTGATAAAGGGAGTGGATTTTAAATATACAATATGGCGGGCCCCACGGACTTGGGTGTTTTCCGCTCTACGTAAAAGACGATTCCTTCCCGGCAATAAGTCTTCTGACCGGCTACTATTGCGGGGTGAGATGATTTATTTATTGAAAATTTTAAAAACGAACCACTCTTCCCTGCATCAAATGATTGGAATCGATATTTAAATTTCAACTCCCTCTCACAGCTTGGATTGGATCCGTTAGAAAATCACGAGGCCACGTCATGAAACCTCGTGTACGTTTTTAAAAAAAATTATTTATTCAAATCTAAAACCATAGAACACAGATCATTTCCCAGATTAATTTATTCCTAGAAGCATTTATCTGAACCGTCAATCATTTATCTGCTCCATTTCAGGCGAATATAAAATTGGGCAAATCCCATTCCTTCCAGATGGAAAACTCATCACCTGCAGCCGGCTGCATGATAACTTAGCGTGCAACCCAATCTTTTCCACTTGAGTAGGATATCCTAGCAATGCATGGAGATCACCAGGCACAAGAATCAAGAAGGTCCACTGATTAGGTGGGCCACATTGTTTGAAATCAATGGATGGTGGATGTTCTAACTGAATGTTAATGTGTGGTCCACCTAATTAATGAATGGATCGGCCTAATTTTTCACACGAGGGATCCTTTTGGTCACCGCGATCTGTTGTAATCTGGACACGTGTACGAAATCTGGATTACTCATGTTTTCGGCGGTATTTCGGATGAGGTGTCACACGAATGCCACCTGGGTCGGATGATTCCAGCCACCCGCTAGAGAACTTTTGATGATCACAAATGGATGGCTTAAAAATGCCCAACCAACGGTTGACATTCAACGACTGAAAATCCTATAATTAGCATCTGAGACCATTCGAACGTTTTGATTTTTATGATGATGGTCATCCACAATAGAGCGCAATAGATAAATGGTCTACGGTCCAGATCTCTGAAATGTTTGGATCTGGTGCATGAGTGCTCGGATGACTTTGGGGCGCGCTTTTAGTACCGTATCCCTTAACTTTTCTTGGTGAGTCACTGTTTAAGACGCGGATTCATTGTATCCGTAATGGTGGGACCCACCGTAATGAATGCGTTTTAGACCATTCCTACTTCCATTTTGCCTGCTTATTTTAGGGCATGAGTCCAAAATAATGGTGGAATACACTGTATGAAAAGAGTGGTGATTGAACATCCATCATTAAAAACTTCCCAGGGCCCATGGTAATGTTTATTTTTTAAATTTACCATCCAACTAAAGATAATATCAGGTAAACCTGGAAGAAGGCGAAATACAAATATCAGCTTCATCCAAAACTTTTATTGTCTAAAGAAGTTTTTAATGGTAGGTGTTTAATCATAACTGTTTCCGGTGGTGGGGTTCACCTGAGATTTGGATCTTCTTTCTTGGCATCATGCCTTTAAATGAGCTAGCAAAATCGATTTATTGTACTGTTTAGACCCACTATTGTTGATTTACATGCACCCATTTTATATTCTAGGAATTGAAAAGGGTACAATTTTTTGCTTTAAATCTCAAACGATGATTTCGAATTTTCAGTTTGCACACGTGGGGGCCAAGGTTCAGTGGTCCAAATGTTGCTGAAATGATGGGAAATACCATAGATGGCCATGCACCAAAAATCTACTTAGATTTGAATGGACTTGTGTTTTTCACCTTTCTTGGTCGTTTTTATTGGTCACCTATTGATAGGTTTAGAAGAGTGCGATTGTGAGATTTTTGGATTGTGGACTACTAATAATAGGCACACAATATAAACGGTTTGGATCACTAAACAATGGCCCATGCTTGTCTTAACTAGTTGGTATTGTACAATATTTGGATCCAAAGTGCGTGATACCTTTGTTTAATTTGTTTTTGTTTTTGTTTTTGTTTTTTAATTTAAAGCTGAAACTTCTTTTTTAATTATTTTATAAAGAATTACCTACTTAATATATAATTTACATTTTCCTTCTTTCTTTTTTTTTTTCAAAATGTTTGTGATAAGCTACCCCATTAATTAAAGTAATTCTTTTCTTTGAACTCTTGATGGAAGATTGGAAGTTGGGTTGAGCATGCTAGCAATGGGACCTACCACGATGTGTATGTGAGATCTACTTCAAATGTTAGATGTTTGATCCCATGTTAGGACCAGGGATACAAATCTAGATGCCTTGTAATCCAGGTGGGCCACACCAAAATAAACAGTTGAACATCAAGCCCATTTGTGATTTAGCTGTGCCATATTTAGGGAAATTATTTGGATGGTGGGGTTGCCTTGTATATTGTTTTCAATCTTGTAGTCTACCCAAGTCATGGATAAGGCTGATTTCTAGGTCAAATTAGAGTGAAGTTCTTGGTTGTCAGGGTGGATTTTATATAAATATCATGGTGGGGCTCACATGAGCCATTGACTCCTTTGCTTGGATGGCCAAACCCAACTTAGTTAAGAAATCTAAGGGGAATGTTCTCCAAAAATCAAACTTGCATGCCATGAGTGACACATACAGGTTAAACTGGTTAAATATAGGAGGTTGGCTAATTCACAAGCATGTGGAACTTTAAACATACACATGCAGGCGCATGAGTCACAATGTGAAATGTGTGTAAGATTTGAGCTCTCTCTATGCATCAACAATGGAGATCCAAAATCATAACCTAAAAGCGTACCTGATTGAAAAGACATTGCGCCGACAGAAATCTTGATCTTCTGCATCTTACACCTTTAGAAGAACTTTTAATAGGACCAAGGTTTTCTCACTTGTGTTGATGAAGGGACCAAGACATCTATTTATAAGAAAAAAGAAAAAGACAGACTAGAAGCTCACCTATCACACTTCTCCCTTTTAGGGTCTCCATACTGTAGGTTTCTATATTTAACTTAATAACCGAATATAGGAGCCGCGATTCAAGCATCCCACCCCAAAACTATTTATGATGACCACAACTGTACTGGGGCTCACTAAGTCGCTCAATCTAAATAATTCAATAGTCAGATCTGATAATCATATGTGGCTCACCTGATAGGAGTCTTACACTTTACACATACACACGCGGGCACATGAGTCACAATGTGAAATGTGTGTAAGATTTGAGTTCTCTCTCAAGCTGGTGGTAGAAGTAAAAATATTTTAATTATTAATTTACTTTGTATGTTCTGGTGGACTATATTAGTTGGTTTGGATAAAAGTAAAATAATTACAAATTCCTTTTGATGAAAAATTATGAATAAAAAAATTGAAAATAATAAGATAAATAATAACTTCAAACTAGGTAGATTTTGAAGCACATATCAGATACGCTTTCTTTAAAATGTTATTTATCTCCTTTTGGTGGTACACGATTGTTGTTGGATTTTGTAGTGAACAACTTTCGGGATATGATGATGCCTTGATGGTTTTATGTGCATCAATTACGTGAATCACGAGTCAACTGTGATAGGAACCTGAATATGCAAATTAGATAACTATCCTGACAAACTATGTGTTTATGCACAAAGAACCCACTTTGAATGCATACAGAGAGAAATTGAGCTTTGTAGAGCTTCAGGGTTGCGTGAATTTGAAAAGAGACTTTTCCAAACAATTATTTCTGCAACTATTTATAAAGGCATGTCTACTCATTTTACATGAAAAGATGAATTAACTCTTGGATTTGATTGGGCCTTAACTCAGTCTAATGACATGTCGCATGTGAGCGTTATTCAAGACATGATGCGCACGGCGAAGTGCAAAGTATGCCACTAATATTGTCTTACCACCTATGCCGCGCATGGATGCTCTGCACTAGAACATATGTGTTTATGCCAACTCCTCTCTAAAGCTCCAAGTAGAATTGCCAGGCGATTCAATGCTTATAAACTCATTTATTAGATTTTTTTTTCTTCCAAGTAATACAGAATTGAAGAGTTTCACTTTTTCAAAACAAGCTTTCTAAAGTAAAATTAAAAACCAAAACTTTCAAAATAAAGGAAGTGAAGTGCAATTGTCACTATGAATGTTGTTATTATTATTACTATTTATTTAACTAACTCAATTGAGATAAAATCTCAGCACTTTTATTTTGTCTTCTACATCAACTCATTTGACTGCTGCTTCCCATATATTTGGTTTTGTTGGCATTAAAATTGCAATGACAGCATTTGTTATTATTATTTTAGTGTTATACATCTGGATTTAAGTTGTTGTATTAAAATTGAAATAATAGCATTAATTTTTTATTACTTTATTATCAAATCATTACCTTATGTCTTAGTGTTTGGATTTAAAGATTTCTTGATAATAATGTTGAAAGAATGTAATGATTACAATTTTCTTTATTCTTCTCTTAAAAGTATTTATAAAATCATTTGACATTTTTTAAAGGCCCAATATCTAAATACAATCTCCAATCCAAAGCTCGTGTGTTTAATTTTTTCACATGTACTTAGCGTGTTGATGCGTACGGCTCTACACACAACCCTCCACTTGTTCTTACATGCATGGCCGGCCTTGGCAATCCTTTTGAGCTTAGAAACAACCAGGAGTAATCAGGATTCCACACGTACACATGACATTGGCACGTGGGGTCCGCTTAAAATGAGGCATGAATCTCGAGGGCACGAAGCCGGTTGGCCCACCCTTCTTTCGGTGGTCATGGTCAAGCTTAGAAGTCCACAGTCGCAATCGTTTAAATCCTAACTGGTGGGCCCCACTTAATTATTGAATTGATGATCTTGGACCTCTTTGCCACCAGATAGAGAGCATGAAAAACCCAATTAAACTCTTCTTTTTGATCTTTCCTTTTCTTTTGCGTAGAAAGATGGGATCAAACCCGTGACCTGAATAATGCAATAGTGGGCTATGACGACATGGCCCCACCTGGTGTTACGCAATTTGGAGAAATGACACTTGCGCGAGTGGCATGAAAAGATGTAATATACAATGGTAGGACCCAATGGCTGTAGCATTACAGTACGGTTCAAGCTTTCATTTCGAATAGGTGGGTCCCATGGTTCAGTTGTCCAAATCAGTGATATGATGAGAATTAAGCTGGATGGCTCATGCATCAAAATCCTCCTGTTCGAAAATTACTAGCCATTCAATTGATGGCGGAAAATTCACAATTGAGAAAGAAAAGCATGCAGCTGAAGGAAAGCAGTCAATGACTGGGATCTTTCGATCTTGGAAAATTTTCTTTTGTACATAAGTGATCCGGTTGAAGTCTATCATCTCAATGGTTTGGACCACTGAAGTACCGTCTCACTCATAGAAAATGTAAGGTGATTTCCAAGGGGAGCCGATTAGGTGAGACCCAAGCCTAACCCAAGACGGTGCGGTAAGGGCCTACCTGGATGTATATATTCTGTATCCAAGCTGCCCATCTGTTTCTCCGTATCGTTATTTTAGGGCATTATCCCAAAATATGAAGTAGATCCTGATTATCAGATGACCATACCATAGGAAACAGTGGTGATTGAACACCCTACAATTAAAAACTTCTTAGGGCGCACCTTAATGTTTATGCAGTGTTTATTTGTCATCCAATCTTTTTATAAGGTCACATCAACCAAGATGAAGGGAATTTAAAAAAAGAAAAAAAAACAAATATCAGTTTGATCCAAAACTTTTGTGGTCCATTAATGGTCAATCACCACTGTTTTCTATGGTATATGGTCCACTTAATGATTAGATCTGTTTCATTTTTGAGATAATGCCCTAAAATGATATGATAAAATGGATGGAAGTATAAATACATAATACATACATTACGTGGGCCCCACAGTGCGGCACTCTGCTTTCCTCTTTCAATTTTTCTATTACTTACCTCTTTCTTGTTTTTTTGTTTGTTTGTTTGTTTGTTTTTTCTTTTCTTTTTTATTTCTGAATTTTTTAAATTTTGGATAACGAAGAGAGAGAATTCTTATCTCAATACGAATTAAAAAATTAGCAGTAACCAATCCTCCTCACCTGTGGACCATCCAAGTGGGTCTCATTGCGGATGGGGCATATTTCACAATCGCATCGACTCAATACTGCTAGCCATCCAATCAATAGCTATCAAACGGACGATTACATGTAAAATATTGTAAGTGGCCTACTGTACGTTCATATTATTGGGCCATGGACTTGGACAGCTTGGATTTATGTACAAATATGCCTTCTGTACGTTCAAATTAAAGATTCAAATGTTGAAAAACTAATATGAGAAAATGATAACGTAGAGATATCCAAAATTACTTACGTGGTGCACATGGCATGTTTGTGTACCAGTTCGGTCCACCTATACATTAGGTCCCAACATAGTAGCATATGTATCAAAAATCAAATCTATCATGCATTCCATTCCATCTAATTAGTGGCCATTAAAGCAATTGTAAAAAATAAAAATAATTAATGGTGAAAAGAAAATTAATAGACTTGAGAATTTTGAAATCTCGACCATCCTCATCAGGGCAACAGATGGATAGAGCCAATCAATGGTGCAACCTGCCACGTGAATGGCCGTCGCATGACTTTTTACCAGTTTATTTATTTATTTATTTATTATTTATTTATTTATTTTTTATATTTTTTTATGAAGGTCCAAAGGTCTAAGTTGGGAAAAAGCTCAGTCTCTTAATTCTTCAAGAGGGAATGTTACCAGAGACCTCTCATATCTCACACGTGACACACGTGTGCTTGTTTATGTAAATACTGTAATATGAGGACTAGTGTATTAAAACCATGTTATATCTTTACTAAATATGATGCAAGTAGTGTCGGACATTTAGATATTTTAGAACGAAAGCATATTTGGTGTCTGGCTTTTTAAATAAGTATTTTTTTATTTTATTTTAATTTTTTTTAAAAAAATTATTATTATTATTTTTAACAATCCTATTTATTTTTTCTTCTTTGTGAAGGCTGTACACGACATAAATCAAACCATAAGTCATACTGTGATGTGTATGTGACATTCACGCCATCCAAAAACTCGATCAGAACATTAGGAGTTACGTTGGAAAAAGAGAAAAGAAAAAAAGAAGAGCATGTCTGCAACTCAAGTGGGCCACACAACTGAAAAAGGTAGAATTAATTGGGACGTAGACGGTTAAAGGGCTTTCTCACTTTCCTATCTCCGTGTACATTTTCTGGACGTAGCGGCTCCTTTCTCCACACAAACACATTCTCTCCCTCTCCCTCTCTCTCTCTCTCTCTCTCTCTCTCTCTCTCTCCTTAAGTCCGTTGTAGGTGTCATATCTCGCAATAAGAATAAGATTAATGAAAACCCTAAGCCCATGGGGTTGATTTTCTCCATAAACGAGTCTTGCCTCTGCTGATGGAATTTGAGCATCTCCAGTCACACCATAGGTGCCAACGTGGCATATCTGTGGAATATACCCCAAAGTGGATTAAAGGTGACCCTGCCATCAGGTTCTGTGGGACCCACTGTGATGTGTGATGTATACGTGTATGTTTTATCAATGTGGTCCATCTAATTTACTAAATTATTTTATAGCATGAGCCAAAAAAAATGAAGCAAATCCAAAGTTCAACTGACCCACAACATAAGAAACAATGGTAATTGAACACCCATTATTAAAAGCTTCTCGAATGTCACAAAGTTTCGGAAAAAAGATAATATTTGTGTTTTTTGTTCATACAAGTGGTGTGACCTCATGAACACGCTGGATGGCTAATAAACATCATGGTAGTCTTAGAAAGGTTTCAACCGCGATTGTTATTAACCCCATCGTATCCAGTGGTGTGGTCCACTTGAGCTTCGAATACGCTGCTAATGTGCCCATGCCTTTTATCAAGTAGGCTCAAGTGCATGCATGCATTAGCCCAAAACTCAGTCTAGTCCGCTCATCATATTGGCCCAAGTCGCCTGATTGATGGATCATAAGTTTGCGATCCTGACATGTGGTCTGAGGATTCTGCAATCCGGAAACCTGAATATCAAGGTTCTTTTGCAATTCGTTTGGTAAATCACAACTTCTCTTTGTTTTTCATTTGGCTTATACTGCAAAAAAGAATAATTTTCTGATTTCCAAATATCATTACAAATTTACAATAGAGGCTGGATTCCTATGTTAGTTTTGCCCACTTAAACTATGGTGTTCACTCACCCTCTTCATACGTGGCACTGATGTACTACTTCGCAAGATTTGGTGGGTTTCGTGTTTGTACGGAGCATGTCTAAAATCATGCCAATCAAGCAATCCTAACCATCCAAGTAGTGGTTATCAAATTAGTGGTTAAAAGTAAAGCAGGGAGTGGTCCAACTTTGAAAGGAAAAAAAGAAAAGAAAAGATAGTTAATATTATCTTCTCAATCTAATATTTGGTTATGATCCATCCACCGGGTCAACGATTTGGATGGTTGGGATTTTTGTACAATTGTGCCATGTATCACCAACAGTTTTTTGCATGAACCAAATATTACATTTAGGTGACTACATTACTATTGGATTGGAGAAATTTTAGTGACCATCATCCAATGGTATGACTTCAACAAACAAATTAATATCCACTAGAGTTTATGATAGCTCGACCAATCTTCTTTTGAGGTTAGACCTTAATGACAATGATTTTCATAATTTAGTTTAATTTGAGTTAGGGTTGTTTAGTGTCTTTGTTAACAAGAGTTTATTTACTAATTTAAAAAAGACGGTTTATTTTTTCTTTTAAATAGATTATTTGATAATAACATATTTTGCATCTATTTATTTTTAAAATAAAAAGTTTTACCTTTTAATTCTTTTGGGATGAAGAGTATATATGTATTTTTTGAAAGCTTCTTTTACTAAAGTAGGCAGATGATCTTGAGCTTTATTCATGGACCTTTTTAGTAATTCTTCTCATCCTGCCCTCTTTTGTCCTATTTAAACTCTCTCTCTCTCTCTCTCTCTCTCTCTCTCTCTCTCTCTCTCTCTCTGGTGGGCCTATATATTGAAAGTGGGGCCCATATGATGAATGTTCCACATTGAGGTGAGTCCACATAATGGCTAGTTTGTATCAAAGGTGGGCCTTGCATGATGAATGACATACATCAAAGTGTGGCCCTGCATGATGGACAATCACATGAAATGGGCCATACGTAATAGATGGTCCACATCAAAGGTAGGACCCACATTGTGGATGGCAGACAATGACGGTGGGTCCATTTGATGAATAACTCATATTGAGGATGGGGCCTCATATGATGAATGACCCACATAATGCATGGTTCACATCAAAGGTGGGCCACACATGATGGATGGCCCACATCAAAGTGTGGTGATGTATGGTGGACAATCCACATGGGCCCCAACTGATAGACGATCAACAACAATGGTGGGAACTACATGATGTACGATGACATTGTAGGTGAGCACACATGATGAATGGTTGACATCAAAGATGGATCCATATGATGATTGACCAATATTGAATGTGGGCCCACATGATGAATAGTTGATATCAAAGGTGGAGCCACCAATTAATGACAAATATTGAAGGTGGGCCCACATAATGAACGATTGACATCAAAGCATGATGAATGACTAATATCGAAGGTGAGGCCCCACATAATTAATGGTCCACATCAACGTGTGACCTGTATGATGGACGATCCACATCAAGTGGGCCCTGCCTGATGAACAGTTCATATCTAAGGTCTCGCATGATGGACAATCCACATCAAAGGTGGCCACTAATGATGAATGACCCACATCCAAGGTAGGCCCCGCATGATGGACAACCCACTTCGAAGGTGGGGCTCACATGATGGATACATCAAATGTGAGCTCTAGGCAGTGGACATTGAAGAGTCCCACAAGAAGGACAATTAACATTAACGGTGGGCTCATTAGATGGATGACCTACATTAAGGTAGGTCCCACATAATGGATGGTCCACATAAAAAAGTTGGCCCCTAATGATAAATGACCTACATCCAAAGTAGGTCCTGCATGATAGATGATCCGACAATCTACATCCACATGATGGATGATCCACATCGAATGTTTGACATAATGGATGACTCATATACAAGGTGAGAGGATTAAGGGAGTGTTCTTATTTGAGATAGAGTTTTTGTAATTTTTAAAAATGAGAGCAACTGCGTTAAAAAAAGCTCTTACTTGAATGTTTTACTAAACATACTTATTTAAAATAAATTTTTTAAAATTTTTTTTTTTTTAAAGTGATTTTATTGAAAAAAGGAATATAATTGAACAAGAGATAGAACAAAAAGTCTTAATTCTCTAGCTCTTAATAGCTCTTATTGAATTAGATAAGAGATGCCAAAACAAGCCCTTAAGGCATACTACGTTTACAAGTTTTGGTTGTCCTAGTACAAGCATCATACAATGCCTTATTAGCATATAACTGTATAATTGTAATTTGCAGAATTGAAAGGATTGGACAATGCATCGATGGTGAAGATCCAACAATGAAAACTGAAATTCGTACCTAGTTGAGATGTTGGTTGTTAAGATCTTTCTCACCCTACATCCTTATAGAAGCACCAAGATAGAAAATCAGCTTTAGATGCATGTTGGTTTGGAACACAACGAAGTCTAAATAGTTACAAGAGAGAGGGCTTTTAAATTCATGGAAACTCTGCTCCTTTAATGCTCCACATGATTTTAGCATTCCTAGTCCAAATAAGACACTATATAACACGGTTAAAGCATATCACCCCTATACAAATTTAAACTAATCACAAATGTAGTAGGGCTCACCAGTATGCCCTATTGAAATATCCAACCCTTATGAGTATCTACACCATTTGATTGATTAGGCCCACATTATAGAATTCTTATAATAATTCCCTAGGATTGTATCAGCCTAAACAACCCAATACAGGAGCATGACCTCATATCAGCTTCTCAAAGTGAATTTGGCAGCGCATCAGAAGCAAATTTGGTTCGCACAGAAACATCCAAAACAATTACGGTGGATAAGATCACATATCTAGTGAATGCTGCCTCTCCTTAAAATTTCCGAGTTCTTGTGAAACCCTCCTTGGAATGAGCGTAACAACTTCACTTTCAAGAGTAAATCTTTGACTAGGGAAGTGATCTTCAAGTTCATCAATAAAGACATGCGGTCTCATTGCATCTCTGTTTCTCGACAGAACCACCTGGCACAAACACCATCCTCCATTCCTGCTGTCTGTAACCTTCCGATGGCGTTCGCCCACACAAAAAACTCGCCTCAAGCTATCTTTGCCTCACCTATGGTTACGGAGTCGACCTTGGCATGTGACTAAATATGCAGTTCAAAGTGTTTGAATTTTTTCTTCTGAGACATTCAACCCAATCAAATAGCAAGGATACCTAGTTTCAACACTAAGGTCTTGGTATCGATTCCCTAGTGGGGGTGGCTAACAGTGAAGTGTGAACTGACAGTGGGTGTACTAACAAGCTAAAAAAAAAAAAAGGAAGCATGAACTTGCCATCATTCATTGCTGCAGAAATTGTTTTGTAGGCAAGATTGTGCACATCAGCATTGCTTTGGGTGTAGTTGTTTTGGTTGGTCTAGTTTTCTTGAGGCTCAGGGATGCATTTTTCTATTATTTCGTGAGTTAGTGCCAGGGCCTTCCTCTTTAATTGCCTCCCTTTATATGGACCCTTAGGGCCTGTTTGGCCGGGCAAATCCCATGGGATTAGGAAGGATGGGATGGATTTTAAGGTAATGATGGTGGTGTCAGTGGATTGGTTTAAGATCCATGGGATTGTTATATACCGGTACAAGTTCACTGCATCTGTTTGGCACGCCCGGCATATCCCAGGATTTTACCTTCCAATCTGTTTAACCAAGGGATGTGATCAATTTTAAGGTAATGATGGTGATGTCAATGGATTGTTTTAAGATCCATGGGATTGCTTATATCCCAGGACAGGTTCACCGGGTCTGTTTGGCTCGTCATGCATATCCCGGGATATCGTGATCCCATCCCTCCTAATACCGTGGAATAGGTCCGGCCAAACAGGCCCTTAGCTTTTTTGTTAATTGTAATTGAACTCGGTGCTCCTCTAGTGTTGGAACACGTGTGCAAGTGTGGTCATATAAATGTAAATGAACGAGTGTCTACACAAGCTAGTTGCGTAGGAGAGCAGATAATTGAGGTCGGTTTGTCGGCAACAATATAAAACTTCCATAATAAAGTGTGTGGATATAAATACAATAATATTAACATCATGATATAAGAAAAATATAACAATAAAGAGAGTGTCCAAGTAAAACTCTAATTACTAGTCCAATAGGGAAAAACTGCATCCATCGGCAATCTAGTGCTCAACAACAGTTGATCTTCGATGATCATCGATGATCTTCAATGGTATCAGAGCCAGGTTTTTTATTGATTGTAATTAAGCCCAATGCCCCTCTCATGTAGATTGGATCTAGGCTTCATTGGGTTGGTAATAAAATTCTGTTTACCTTCCAAAAGTAGAAAACTTATTTTCAATCATGTGGACAGCTAAGAGCTATTTCTTCCCAATACAACCAAAAAATCACAATTTGAAAATTCAGAGAAATATACCAAATTAGGAACCGAAGATAAAAATAGTCATTTGAGAAAAGAATAATAAAGAAAGAAAGCTTATTCAGAAGTGGTTAGGACGAAACATACCTGGCGATAGAGAGGGGAGAGAAACAACTAATGAAATTGCAGCATCAGTCAAACTTCTCTATTGACATATCCAAACGTGTCAAAAAAGTAATTTATTGCAATTAGCATGGTATCGTGAAGGCCTGAACTTAGAAAAAAATCATTTTATTTTATTTTTTTTTAACGCCGTATTGCAAGCGCGTTAAAAAAATACCACCACCGTTTATTTTCAGTGGCATCTGTTGCTGGACAGCTCGCAATAGATGCAAGTCAGCTGGCAATAGATGGAAGTCAAACGCTTGGGGAGAGTTACCCGCCTGGCGCATGGTAGACCAACCCCGAGCCCACTTCGATCCACCTGTTGTTACTGTTATTTTAACGAGTATTTGTAAACAGCTCCTTTGATTTGGATTATTGCAAATACCCCCCTCCTAGATTACAAACCACACTTGCTATTAGCACACGTTTTTTGTTTCTAAATTGACTGTTTTACCCCTAAGATTTTTGGGTGCTATCACGCCCAGACCTAGCTAGAGACGGATATTCAGGAGCTCTGTAAGGCTTACCGTGATGTATGTGTTTCATCACAGCATTTATTCATTTTGATAAATTATTTTAGGTGATGAATCCAAAAATCAGGGAGACTGAATGCTCAAGTGGACCACACAATAGGAAATGGTGAAGATTAAATGCATGAAAACCTCTTGAGTAGTAGATGTTTTGGATCAAGCTGATATTTATGTATTCCCTTCATTCGGGTCTATGTGACCTTATGAACAGATAAGATAGCAAGTAAACATCAAGTGGGCCCTAAGAAGGTTTCAATGGTGTGGTTATTGTCACCACTGCTTCTATAGTGTGGTCCACTCGAGCATTCAATTTATTTCCTTTTTGGAATCATGTTTTAAAATGATCTTCCAAAATTAATGGACAGCTAAAATAAAACACATATATTACATTGAACCCCCCGTAACAAGACCATCTACTCACTAGTTTTACAACATGGGCATATCATAGTGCTTGTATGTCTTCTGACCCATTTAACATGGTCAATCCATCGTGCAAATGAGAGGCCCGAAATCGTGATGAATCCAACCACTGTAAACTTGGAGGTTTTGGGGTGGGCGTCTTGGAGGGACCCAGATGGACTTATTGGACATCATTTATGATGAAGCGGTTTGCCTGGTGAGTAACTCACTAGGCTTAGCTTACTTAGTAAATTCCGTGAGGTCCACTATGATTCATGTATTTTATCCGTTCCGTCCATCCATTTTCCTAGATAATTTTAGGGCTTGAGCCCAAAAACGAAGCGTATACAATTTTCAATTGGACCACACAACAGGAAACAGTTGACTTGAACTTCTACTCTTGAAAATTTCTTAGGGGCCATGGAAGTTTTGGATCAAGCTTATATCTTCGTTTTTCGTTCATCCATGTTTATATAATCTTATAAACATGTTTGATGACAATTAAACATTACTGTGGGGCCTAAAAAGGTTTCAACGGTGGAAATCATTATCCTAACTGTTACCTGTGGTATGATCCACTTCATTTTTGTATATGCTTCAAATTTGGGCTCAACCCCTTAAATTAGATGGAAAACGGATGAGTGGCATGAATAAACCACATACAATCAAGGTGGGCCCAACTGAGTTTACTCAGTACGATATGAGCCTACTGCGTAACTCAGTACGCAACCCGATTTCCATTTTTATATATAATAGTGGGCCCCACATGAGGGCAAATTCAAATGCAAAACCTGGGTATATTTGTCATTTGGTACAGAATCCTCCAGCAGCTCTAACATAGGGGAGATGCTTGCAGTAAATAAAACTAGAGGGGAGGTTTTTATAATTATCACTTATTTCTATTTTGATTATTATATTTTATTTTTGTGAGGGTTGAATTTCAGAGTCCCAATCATCATGTGAAGCAGAGATTCATCGATTTTGTTTATGTATATGCGAAATAAATAATAAATAAATGAAACTAACTAAGGAAGGTGCAACGCGAGAGCACTGAAATCGATACATACTCCGTGGAACTTTCTCGTTTTGAAGGGAGGTAAAACTTTGATACTCTGGCAGTGTGACGGATGATACACAGGCTTTTAGAATCACTTAGATATTGCATACTCGTGGCATACGAGTAGCTCAACACTATCCAAACTATGGGTCCCAGTTTACACGCATCATGAACAAAAAGTTTAAGTTTATTTGATAATCTAAGTATCAGATTTGTTGGTATTGATTGGAAAGCTGACAACTAAAAAATATCTCATGATCCAGTTTCAACATATAAGTGGCCACAAATCAGAGGCCATGATTGTTTTTTTAAAAAATTTGATTTTGAGAGCGTCGATTCCACAATTTTATCAGTTTAATTTAAGTCAATGCTTGCCACATTTAAAATTTCTGGGTGCCTGTGTATCAAGCGTCATATGATACCAGAGCACCTAATAACTCGTAAAGGATCCAATGCCAGCTGGACGGAAGCCGATAAGTGTCACCCCGGTAATATTTACCTGACAGTGGGGCCCGCTTTGATATATGTGTTGAATATCCACGTCATCTATCCGTCTTTCGTAAACGGATTGGCTACTCCGCCTGATATCAGCCAATGGCTGATGTCGGTGCTCCGTGGGCCCCACCATGATGTATGTGTTTCATCCATGACGTACATCTATTTTAACAGATCATTTCACGCTATGAGACTAAAAATGAGGTATATCCCAATCTTAAGTGGACCACATTACAGGAAACAGTGTTGAATGAGCGTGGACCATTAAAAAACATTTTGGGGCCATAAAAATTTTGGATCAAGCTGATTTTTTTTTCCCTTAATCTGGGCCTGAATGACCTAATAAACCTATTGGATGTCAAATAAACAGTACAATGGGCCTTAGGAAGATTTTAATGATGGATATCCAATCTCTATTGTTTTCATGTGGTGTGGTCCACCTGAGATCTATATACCTCTAATTTTTTGGATAAACCCATAAAATGATCTGTAAAAGTGGATGAACGGAAAAGATGAAACATATGCATCATGGTGGTGCCCACTGAGCACCAACCATCAGCCACGGGGATGATGTCAGGGGGAGTAGCCAATACGTTTCCCCGTTTTTCCAGCTAAAAATTTAGGACGCGGATTGCGTACCACCCCCGCCCGTCCCTAGCTCCGAACGGGCGGTTCTGTGGGCGGGCCCACCGTGATGTATCTGTACATCTAAACCGTATATCCCTTTTCTCAGATTATTTTAAGGCACCAAAATAAAAATGAGGCAGATCCAACGATCAAAATGGATCACACCACGGATGACTCTTGTATTTAATGCAACTGGCATTTAATTCTTTGTGCATTTTAAGGCAACCAAGTTTATTATTTGGTGTGTCCCACTTAAGCGTTGGGTATGCCTATTTTTTGTGTTCATGCCTTACAATAATATGAGAAAAGGGATTAACAGTTTGTATGTACAGATACATTACGGTGGGCGCGCCCACAGACCTGCCCGTTCGGAGCTAGGGACGGGCGGGGGTAGTACGCAATCCGCGTCAAAAAATTTAAGGCATGAGCCAAAAATGGAGCGGATCTAAATCACAGGTGGGTGACACCGTAGAAAGCAGTGGTGATTGAACGTTCACCATTAAAAACTTCATAGGACCCACCATAATATTTATTTGACATCCAACCCGTTGATAATGTAAACCGAAGGCACAAATATCAACTTGATCCAAAACTTTTGTAGCCACTGGAAAATTTTTAACGGTGGAAATTCAATCCCTACAATGTTGTCAACTTGAGATTCGGATCTACTTCATTTTTGGGACCATGCCTGAAATTAGCTGGAAAAACGGATAGACCAAGTGAGTATACATCACGTACTAGGTGGGCCCCACAGTCACGGAAACACTTAGTAACTTGTTACCCGGGTAACACCTCATCCGCTCTATGCTAGACACCTTTTCTTAAATCTCAGACATCATTCACATATAGATCATACATATGGCAGAGCTCTAGAAACATCCAAGCAATCCATCAATTGGGTCCCCCCAATGGACGGCCCAAATCACTCTAAAATTGCACCACGTGTCCGCTGGGATAAGCAGGACACACTTCCCTTCTGCAGCAAAACGCATATTTTGGCTGAACAATCATCCAGTGAAATATTAATATTAAAAAAGAAAAAGAAAATCAGACATCACAACCCATCAATATAGCAAAAGAAAACAAAAGCGCGTCCTCTCGCACCTATAGATAGGATCGCAACAACAACAGCGGCAACTGCAACTGCAACTGCAACAGCAACAGCTACAGCAGCAGCAAAAACAACTATAGCAAGCCTAACAACAATAACCGCACGCCGCGAAAATCCATTCCCTCCTTACCCTCGAAAATGCCCAACAACCCAACTCCAAAACCCCTCTTTGCTCCTTCCTTTCCCATCCAATAAAAAAATTCCCATTTTATCCCTACCGAATCCTTCCATCCCAATCAGCTTCAATCAATGTCTCCATTACTAGCAATCCTCCTCCACCTTATTGGGTTCTCTGTAATTCCTGCATTATGCAAAAATCCGTCGAATTCGATGCGTTTCGAGCTCCTTCATCGCCACCATCCCAAGCTTCATGAAAGAATCCTAACGCCCGAAAATCGGCTAGAGCACGTTAGAGAGCTCGTCCGCAGTGACAATCTCCGGAAGCATTTGATTTCGGAAATGCTCGGCCGTAGACGGAGGGCGTGGGAGGTTTCGGATCCCGACGGTTCCTTCAAAATGCCGCTGTCTTCCGGGCGGTTTGCCGGCACCGGGCAGTATTTCGTTAGGTTCCATGTCGGGACCCCGGCACAGAAGTTCTTGCTCGTCGCGGACACCGGCAGCGACCTGACGTGGATGAATTGCCGGTATCGGTGCCGGAATTGCAAACGATCGGGCAAATCGCATCGGCGGATCTTTCTTGCTGATAAGTCATCATCCTTTTCTCCGATCGAGTGCTCGTCGACAGCGTGTCGGACCGCTCTGCCGTTTTCTCTGACTACGTGTCCGACGCCGGCGAGCCCATGTGCTTATGATTACGGGTATGGTTTTACTTCTAATCTTTTGATTAATGTAGTTATTAATCTCTATTTACCTCCATACATGTTTGAAAAGAGTGAGTTGAATCGGGAAAATCGTCAGTTGGGCATAGCTGAGTTGACTCGGAGCTACGTGTTGAGTGAATATTTTAAAGAGGCGCTTTCGAGGGGGAAACGGATTGGCTACTCCCCCTGGCTGGTGGTCGGTGCTCTGTGGGCCCCACCATGATGTATGTGTTTCATCCATTCGGTTAATCCATTTTTAAAGATCATTTTAGTGCTTGATCCCAAAAATGAGAGAGATATAAATCTCATTTGGACCACACCACATGAAAAAATAGTTATTGGATATCCACCATTAAAATCCTCCTAAGGCCTACTGTACTGTTTATTTGACATCCAATAATCTGTTGATTAGGTCATACAGGCCCAGATGAAGGGAAAAAACAAAATCAACTTGATCCAAAACTTTTATGGCCCCCAAAATGTTTTTAATGGTCCATGCTCGTTCAACACTGTTTCCTGTAATGTGGTCCAATTGAGATTGAGATATACCTCATCTTTGGTCTCATATCTTAAAATGATCTTTAAAAACATATGGACGGCATGGATGAAACAAATACATCATGATGGGGCCCACAGAGCACCGACCAGGGGAGTAGCCAATCGGTTTCCTTTCGAGGGGTACCGGGTAGATGTGGGGCCCACGTGATTCAGCGTGTATTTTTATCATGAGGACCCTAAAAACAGGATAATCCGTTAATCTGTTGGGCTCACACTACATGGAACAAATTGGGAGGAACATCCATGGTTGATTTGTGTGGTGAGCGCACCATATTGTATGTGTGAAATCCAGGCCTTCAAACATTCATCTGATCAGGATGAAGTTTCCGGCCGAAAATTAGGCTATTTTAAAACACAGATGGACCCTGTTTTGTACCTGGAGTTAATATGAGGTGAGCCATCCGATGGCTGGGATGACCTCAATACATCACGTGGGCCCCACATCTGGCCGGTGATCTTAATACATCATCACGTACGCCCCACATCTGGCCAGTGATCTTAATACATCAAGTAGGCCCCACATCTGGCTGGTATCACTGCAGCGCGCTTCTATTTTAAGTGACCAAAACATCCTTGCTTTGAAATGAAAAGGACTTTCATTTTAGTTATAATGCCGCGTTATAAAGAAATGCATAATGTAATTTCTCAGGGGTGTTTTCGTCAATATAAAATTATGAGCGCCGTCATTGGTCAAACTCCTTGAATTTTCCGGCAGAGGAGTAGATTGGTAGTTATTGTATGGACGGACAGGCGTTGTCATCAATTTCTATCCTCTTTCATACATCCCAAGATTATTTCAAGTGGGAGAAATCTGTACAACATGTATCACATGTATTGAATATCCAATCCGTGTAAAAGGTGGGCCACACCATTGAAGATCACTTGGTATGAAAATATGGCTGATCCACTGATAGATGGGTCACAACGTTATAATCATTGGATAGCCGATCATACTGTTTAGTGTCCTGGTGTGGCCCACCCAGTAAGTGAATCGGCCTGATTTTTTTATTTCAAGCGATCTTAATGGTGGGCCTACCTTTTTCACGAACTGGATAATCCACATGTGTGAGATGTTAGCGGTAAAGAAAGGCTGCATCAGAACCTCTGAGATGCCACTGTATCTGTTCAAACGCCTTTTCTCTCCCATCACAATGTAGGCCTTTTCTAACCATTTCTTAGATGATGGTGATTCATCCCAACTACAGCAGCATGAATTCCTGTCCATCCAAACCGTCCAATTGATGGGTTCGTCTATGATGGGGCACATCCTAAACATTTCACTTATAGGCGATCCTAACCATCCTACAAAATGGATGGTTGAAAAAGGATCAAGCCAGTATTAGATGTTAGATGCGGGCTATTCATCCACGCTAGTCACCACCATTTGAGAAATGGTTGAAGGCCCACAAGGAATCAATCACCTGCAGCCCATTCAGGATGCCGAGTGCCTGGCTTCCCGGCTTCAGGAAGTTGGACTCGGATTCGGTAGTGATACGGCCAATACCCAACTCCTCACTGGTCGGTGTCATTGGGCCCAACCATGATGTATTTGTTTTATCCACTCCGTCCATCCATTTTGAGAGATCTTGTTAGGTCATGAACCTAAAAATGAAGTAGACCCAAATCTTAGGTGGACCATACATAGGAAACAGTGGTGATTTAACGGCCACCATTAAAACCTTGTTGAGGGCCACAGAAATTTTGGATCAAGCTGATATTTGTGTTTTCCTTTCACCCATGTCTGAACGACCTAAATCACCAGGTTGGATGTAAAATAAACATTACAGTGGGCCCTAGGAAGTTTTTAATGTTAGACGTTCAATCGCCACTGTTTCATTTGTGTGGTCCAACTGAGATTTAGATCTGTCTCATTTTTGGGCCCATACCCGAATATGAGCTCACAAAATGGATGGACGGAGCGGATTAAAACAATAATCATGGTGGGGCCCATAGAGCTTTTCCAGTACCGAGGTAGATCTCCATCATTTTTGGACCGATATTAATTAACATGAGCCGGAAAAACTGATGGACGGATTATGTCACAAGGGCATTGCAGTGGGCCCCACGTAAGCAACTGCCTCCGGGGCTCCCTGTTGGCGAGGGATCAGGAAAGTCCGTCCGCCCATTCAGCTTTCTGACCTCTAATTTTCCAGAACTCGCTGCCTTTCTGAAATGGCATTAATTAAGGGCAAAAAGATAAAAGCAGAGTCCTGCACGAGCTTGAGAAGACAGTTGAGGGTAGCGAAGATTTAATGAAACCCAATTCCACGGCTTATCACTTTTCAGTTTTCAGAGAGACAGAGAGAGAGAGAGAGAGAGCAGTCCGACTCATTAATCATTATTGATAAATATCCGACTCGGACGAGTCACGTGAGTTATGACTCACTTTGAGCTTTGATCGTTGTACTGACCAGGTATGTGGACGGGTCATCGGCCAAAGGGTTCTTCGCAAACGAATCCTCTACCGTCACACTCTCAAGCGGCCGAAGGACCAAACTCCATGGCATTGTCATTGGCTGCAGCTCAGCTTTCGTCGGGTCCAGCTTCCGCGAAGCCGACGGCGTCTTAGGACTGGGACACAGCAGATATTCATTCTCCGTCAAGGCCACGGAGCGATACGGTGGTAAATTCTCATATTGTCTGGTGGACCATCTAAGCCCTAAGAACGTCTCTAATTATCTCACATTCGGGCCCACCAGTGGCTGCAATCGGACAATGCGGTTCGCTAACCTCGTGGTCAAGCCACGGATCGAACCGCTCTATGCCGTCGATTTGGTGGGCATCTCGATCGGAGGGGTAATATTGAATATCCCAAGTATGGTTTGGGATGTGAACGGTCAGGGTGGTATGATTTTGGACTCAGGGACGAGCTTGACCATGTTGGTCGAGCCGGCTTACCGAGCCGTGTTCACTGCTCTAAGTGAGCCGCTGAGAGTATTTAAGGAAGTAAAGATCAAGCCATTCGACTTGTGTTTTAATTCGACGTTAGGGTATAAGGAAGATCTGGTGCCGAAGCTCGGCTTGCATTTTGGTGGCTCGGACGGATCGGCTCGGTTCGAGCCGCCAGTTAAGAGCTACGTGATCGATGTGGCCGATGGGGTGAAGTGTATAGGGTTTATGTCCGTTCCGTGGCCCGGTCTTTCCACGATAGGCAATATATTGCAGCAGGAACACGTGTGGGAGTTTGATTTGAGGAATGGACGGGTAGGATTCGAACCATCGACGTGTGCTTTGGATTGAAGATATGTTTTTTTTTCCTTGGCTGGCGAAGGGGGATTTTGTTTTTTAACGGGGGTGTATTTGTTTTGAGAAATGATTAGTTATTGATACAAAGCGGCATATGGTTGGGAAATCATAGCCGTGCAGAAGGTTGGTTTATAACGAACATCATCCAATGTGAAAACCAGACTGATGTGAGCATCAATAGGCCACACCATTTAATCTGGCACAACATACAAGTATGGCCTACCTCATGAATGGATCGGCCTGTATTTGACAATAGATGATCTTCGTGATGGATCCGAGCTTTTGAACGGATCGGATATCCTAAATATGTGATGCATTGGCGTGACGAATGTGCAGTACAGTAAGATTATGGTGCTGATTGCAGTACCAAATCATTTCTCCTCTGTTTTCGTTATTTTCTTATTTAATTATATATGTAATAATAATTAAGAATGAAAAAATAATTAAAAAAAAATTCGCTGTATTACACGTCTTTTTGTGGTGTATATTAATGGGGTCCAACTCCAGGCTGTTGTTGTTAATTCTCTCTCTCCCCCCCTCTCTCTTTCTCTCTCTCTCTCTCTCTCTCTCTCCGTGTCTATGTCCACTTCATTTTTGCAGTCATGATAATGGGGCCGACTTGAGACCGACATGAGATTGTCGTTGTTGTTAACGTATGCGACGGACCGGAACACCTGTTCTCCGCAGCACCCACAACACCCAAGCTCTGTGGGGCCCACCACTAGAATATCTATTATCCGCAGCGCCTAAAACACGCAAGCTCCGTGGGCCCCACCATGTGGTATCTGGAAATCCATTCCGTCCATCAGGTGAGAACCCGTAATTAAATTGTACATGTAAAAGATCAGCATGATAAGTGTGGTGAGTTTTGGATGAGCCTCATTTTCGTATCTGAACGCATTGAATGCTTAATGTGTACAGCCAGCGGCTCTGTGGGGCCCACCGTGTTGTATAGATTTTATCCACGCCGTTCATCCATTTTTTCCCCATCATTTTAGGTTATTAGTATAAAAATTAGGCAGGTCCAATGTTCAGGTGTACTGCATCACAGGAAGCAGCGGCAATAATGCTCACCGTTGAAACCTTTCTAGGGGCCACCGTGATTTTTATTTGCCATCCAACCTATTCATGAGGTCATATAGGCGTGGATGAAGGGAAAACACAAGTATCAGATTGACCAAAACTTCTGCCACTCACAAGAAGTTTTTAATAGTGGGAGTGCAATCCCACCCGTGTGGTCCACTTGAGCCTCGGATCTGCCTCAATTTTGGGCTCATATACTAAAGTAATCTAAAAAATTGGATGGACGGAGTAGATAAAATCTATACACCGTGGTGGGCCCCATGAAACCCTACTTAGATGGAGATTATGGACCAGGCGGGGACAGGACGCGATCCGCTTCCCCTGGTGAGGGACGCGGATTTCCTGCGAAAGCCTTTCGCAGGAAGTTCCTGCACAAGAATGCTGTGTGGGGCCCACCATCATGTTTTTGGGAAATGTAATCCGTTCATCCGTTTGGTGAGCTCATTTTAGGAAAATTGAATAAAAACGAAGTGGATCCAAAACTAAAGTGGGCCACACGAGAGGAAAAGAAATACCTACCGTTGAAAGCTTCCTGGGCTCCACCTTGATGTTTATATGCCATCCAAACCGTTTATAAGGTTATTAACACAAGGATGAAGTGAAAATATAAAAAAATTAGCCTGAAACAAAGCTTTTATGGTCATAAGAATGTTTCAACGGTTCTAACTGAACCCCTACTGTTTCCTCTCGTGTGGCCCACTTGAGCCTTGGATCCACCTAGTTTTTTGTAGCTTGTCGTAAAATGAGCTCACAAAACGGATAAACGGATTACATTTCCCAAAAACATGATGGTGGGCCCCACACAGCATTCTTGCGCAGGAACTTCCTGCGAAAGGCTTTCGCAGGAAATCCGCGTCCCCTGGTGAGTGACAGCTGATTAGCGGATTTGACTTAAGATCCGTACCATGGTGGCCCCACACGCATACTTATGGTTGGCATCGCCATCCCATTTTTCCCTGCGGTGTGGCCCACCTGAGTTGCGTTTACGTGGTTTATTTTCCGCACTAAGATCTGGAATCAGAGATAAAACCTGATCGTTGGAGTGGACTTCACATTGCATGCCCCACAGTGGCTGAATGCTTTGGACTCCTTTTGCATAGTGCAGAACACAGCTCGTCCATGGTACAGCTGCTTTGACATGGCAAAGCTCTCTGGGTGCTACATGCTGTATGTGTTATATTCACATCCACGGTCATGTTAGGGCATGAGCCTAAAAAATAAAGCAAATCCAAAATTCAAGTAGACGAAGCCACGGGTTATATAGGGATTCTCGTCCAGATGGATCATGAGCTGCTGGATAAAACAGATATTATAGGAAGTTTGGTCCGTTTATGACTCTCTTGCTACGTTTGCCCAGGTCGCCATCCAGAATCCAATACCCCTTGCTATCAGATGGGGCTCACATGTTGAGATGGTCAAATGATTTTGGTTGTCTATCTTCTCTTGACCATCACCAGTAAACTATTGTCCCATTATTTCGATAGAACTTGACAATATTGAATTTGACGATGCATATATAATCACATAATGAGCATGTAATTTTCACATTGCGTTAAATATACTGTTGATGCGAAAATCTGGTTCGTCCTCTTAGACCTTCGTATACCTGCACGGAAAGAGGACAAAGGAGACCCTGGCTTGAGCAGGGGACCCTCCGATGCCAAAGTCAGGCCTGGATTCTGGGTCTAAATGTATTGAGGGGTTTTTAGAAAGAGTTTTAGCCTTACCCTACAAGACGATGGAGGTTTCTCTTTTATAGCTGCAGGAGCCTTTAATCGTACGAGGATTCTTCTCCTGATATCGCGTGCGGGATCCTCTCCTGGTATCGCGGAGAAAGGATCGTGCCTATCTTCAGTCTTCGTCCGATCCCGTGAGCTTCGGGGTTGGGGATCTTATCCCAAGATATTCGGGATGAGGCTTTATCTTGCGCTGGCCGATCCGAGAAGGAGATCGGCCCGATGCATACCCGGATTGCTGATGCGTCGTCCGAGCCGACTCAACTTCTGTCTCGGATCAGTGAACCATGCCTCGGATCTGACACATCCTTTGGCGACCCGAGGCATCAAGTCCGAGTCTCCGAACTCTGTATCTTTTGTCCCCAACAGTAAGCCCCCTTACTCCGTGTGTTTCATATGACACTTAGGAGTAGCGAGTTTTGAGTCGGTTCATAACTTAGTCCGAGACAGTAAGTAGTCATTTAATGCAATCTGCGTCGCCTTTGACGGGAGACGGTTCAGTTTCTGACATCGCATGCGCCGACAGCCGTCACATCGCTCACCCCGCCAATAAGGGTTGGACACGTAGCAAGGGCATTATTGTCGTCAGTCGACGTGCGCCACGTGTCGAGTGGGGGAGTCGATACGGGCGTCGAATCATTTTCCCATTAATTGCTTCCGCCACATGGCAATCTTATAAATAGTGGGGGTCCCGCATTTCGAACTTCTACTGCCATTCCCGCTTTGCATTTCCTTTGGAGCTTTTCCGATCTTTCGTCTTCTTCCTTTCCTCTTTCTTAACTGTCAGCGGCTCCTTTCGCCATTTCCGTTTTCCTTCCTCCCTCCGGTGAGTCTCCCCTTCCTCTTTATTTAGTGATAATGGCGGCTAGAGGTTCTCGAAGTCCCCAGGAGGGAGTTTCCGGAGATGAAGGCGAAGCGCAACGTTTTTGGAATGTTGCGGAATCGCTTTCCTTACTGACAGAGATAGCAGTTGATGCGAACGTTGCTTTTCTTTCTGAGAGGGTCACTGGAGCTCCGACGGAGCGCCCTGCTTCCGTTGATCCTTCTCGTGGTGGGTCGTCTTTGATAACCCGCCCGGGAAGGCCTAATCTTCCAAGGGGCATGGAGGAAGAAGAGGAGGAGGAAGAGGAAATGTTGATTGCCGAAGGAACCTCTGGGCCGGTTCCTGTTGATGAGTCAGCACACGCCGAGTCTGAAGGAGAAGGATCGGGGGATGATCTAAGCGGCCCGGTTCCTTCAGTTTTAACTGAGGCAGATTTAGACAGAATTCGAATCGGGTATCACATCCCCGAATCGGTTATCACTTATCTCTCCCGTCCGAATGACTTGCCGGATCATCCTCCTGCTGGGGCGGTCGCGATCTACCAAGTCTCGATGTAATGCAGCTTGCGTCTGCCCCTTCAGGCCATTGTCCGGGGAGTTTTATCTCGTATTCAGATTGTCCCGGGGCAAATAGTTCCGAATGGGTGGATGAACTTATTCGGGTGTGCTGTGTTGTGGGCTGAGATGGAACAGCCACCGCTAACAGTCGACGATTTTCTCCACTTATACCAAGTGCGCGTGAACCCGAACTACCCCGGCTTTTATGTCTTCGCTGCTTGGGGGGGCGGAGGCGGCTCCCTAATAACCGACCCTCCCACTTCCAACAAGCATTGGAGAGAACGTTGGTTTTGGGCCTGTGGTCGCTGGGAGACGGCTGAGTCCGGGTCCTGCGAGGCTCGTGTTCCTCGGGCGTTCCAGAGAGCAGGTGACTTGGGTCTTCTCTCTTGCCCTTCTTTATTTTTGTAATACTCTGAGTCTGACGGGCTTGTGTCTGGCAGATATTCCGAAGAAGCGGCAAAAGCTCGGCTCCAGTGCTTCAGCTCGGATCAAAGAGTTGAGGACGTTGGATCGGGCAGATAGGTCCTGGAAGGTAGAGCGTCTTCATCTCGCAGGTCTTGACTCGGCCGTCACAGGTAATTGAAAATGTGTCTTCATGTATCTTCTGAATTTTTCCTGACTTACTTCGTTTTTTTTTTTTTTTTTTTAGATTTGCCCGAAGCTCGACCCCATCTCAGGATTGTTCCCGAATCAGCCCCCTCGGAAATGACTGGAGCTCGTCCTCCTCTTAGGGCGGTTTCGAAGTTAAAGGCTCCTCCGCGATCAGTTCTTCTGTCAGAGCCTCGGCCGCCGAAGAGACAAAGAGTGGTGCGGAAGGAGAAGGAGCCTGCGAGTTCTTCTGCCCCTACTGTCGTCGTAATTTCTGACCCGGAAGAAAGGGTGGAAGCGACGGTGGCCGCAGCCTCGGAACCTCAGGCGGCGCCCGACTCGGGACACGTTGCGACGGATGTTCCGAGACGGGAGGAAGAGACTAGGGCTGCGTCTTCCAGAGGGGAAGAAGAGACAAGGACTGCATCCTCCAGAGGGGAGGAAACGAACCAAGAAGGGTCGTCCGTCCTGCAGAAGGTGGTGTCGGGGATGGTTCCCTGGACCTTAGCCCATGGGAGCGAAAAGGAGTTCATCAGTCTCTACAACGCTCCTTCATCGCAAACCATCGGCCATGCAGCAAGGGTGCTTTTTGAACTCGCTCCCTGCTTGATTAAGGCCAGCAAAGAGTTATCTTCGACTCATCGACTGCAGACTCTTCTGTCGGAAGCCGAAGGGCGACGCGAGGATGCCGAAACTCGGGTCGGCATTCTGATAGGCAAGGCGGCCCTTGCCCGGAAAGCTGCCGAAGCCGCAAAGGCAGAGGCGGCTTCCTCCAAGAGAGCCCTCGATGAAGCGCAAGCCGAGGTTACTCGGGTATTGGCTCTCCTTTCCGGAGCTGAAGAAGAGAACCGACGAGTTCTCGCAGTCCATGCTTCTTGTGCAGATGACTTGGCTCGGGCTAAGCTTGAGGCAGCGGAGCATATTCAGCAGGCCAACGAGAAGACTCGGGAGGCTGAGAAGGCTAGGGACCAAGCCTTCCTTGAGTCAGCGGAGTTCGAGGATGAGAGGGACCGCTTGTTCCAAAGCGGATATCTGGAATGTGTCAAAGACATAAAGAAATCTTTTCCTGACCTTGATCTCTCAGAAATCGAGGGATGAGGAGCCTCAGAATCCGAGAATCCGGACGCAGCCGCTGAAGTCACTGCTGGAGATGAGGCCGGTACATGCGAGAATGCTTCGGGTACCGTTCCTACCGGAGGACAGTAACCAGGGCCCCTTGTGTTGTTTTTTTTTTTTAAAATCGATGTATTCACATGTTGTACTCGCATGTGGTTGATGAATGAAAGAAAACACTTAGTTTTATTCATTTGACTTGGCTTCAATCTTTCTTAGTTCAGAGTCTTTAAACATTGAGTACCGAGCTAAGGATAGTAAATCTTGAGGTGCTCAGCGTTCCAAGGATGAGGCAATGATTGTCCGTTTAGATCTTCTAGCCGATACGTTCCTGGTCGGATGGTGCCCGAGACGATATAGGGTCCTTCCCAATTGGGTCCCAACGTTCCCGATCCAAATTCCTTGGTATTGGAAAATACTTTTCGGAGAACCATATCTCCTATTCGAAACCTCCTGATCTTAACTCGGGTATTGTAGAACCGAGCCACTTGTCGTTGTCGTGCCTCCGTGCGCAGCCGCGCCACTTTCCTTTGTTCGTCCAGAAGGTCGAGCCCGAGTGTAAGGAGTTCTTCATTTTCTTCCGCATTGAACGAAGTGACTCGAGCCGAAGGTAATCCGATTTCAACGGGAGTGACGGCTTCCGAGCCATACGCGAGTGAAAAGGGAGTTTCTCCAGTGGCGGTTCGAGCTGTAGTTCGGTAAGCCAAAAGAATTTTCGGGAGCTCTTCGGCCCATGCTCCTTTGGCCCGGTCAAGCTTGGTCCGAAGATGTTGCTTGATAATCTTGTTAACCGCCTCAACTTGTCCGTTAGTTTAAGGATGATGAGGTGAAGAATAGACGTTTCTGATTCCGAGGTTGTCGCACATCTTGCGAAAGCTCCTATTATCAAATTGCCTTCCATTGTCTGTAATAATGGTACGGGGCACTCCGAATCGGCAGATAATGTTTTTCCATACAAACTCGGTGATCTTCTGCTCGGTTATTTTAGCTAATGGCTTTGCCTCGGCCCACTTCGTGAAATAATCCACTGCTACCACAGCAAACTTGGTCTGACCCTTTCCCATAGGGAGTGGACCTATGATGTCGACACCCCACTGTGCGAAGGGCCAGGGACCAGTCATCGGCGTTAGTGCCTCGGGGGCTTGCTTCGGAATTGCCGCGAACCGTTGACATTTGTCGCATTTTTGGACGAGCTTGCGAGCGTCGTGTTGGATAGTGGGCCAGTAATATCCCTGTCGTAGGACCTTGTGGGCGAGAGATCGCTCTCCAGAGTGGTTTCCGCAGATTCCTTCATGGATTTTACGTAATACATAGTTCGCCTCACTAGGTTTGAGGCACCGCAGCAACGGAGCGTAATAACCTTTCTTATAGAGGGTTCCGTTGAATATGGTGTAACGGGAGGCTCGAATCTTAACTCGTCGAGCCTCGGCACGATCTTCAGGCAGCTTTCCCTTGTCAAGGTATTGGCGGATTGGATCGATCCAGGATGGTTTCGAGTCGATTGTATTGACGGCCTCGCTAATTGGTTCATTTATACTCGGCTTATCGACGTATTCGACAGGGACGGACCTGGGTATATCATCTTCATCGGCGGAGGCGAGATTTGCTAATAAATCGGCTTTGCCGTTTTCTGTATGAGGGATCCGAGTGACTCGACAGAGTTGAAATCCATTGACAAGTTTTTTCGCTTTCTCCATGTATGCTCTTAATTGGTCTTTCCGTGTCTGGTATACACCGGTAACTTGATTAACAACCAACTGAGAATCGCTGAAAACACTTAGGTGCGTGACTCCCATGCTAGCGGCGAGTCGGAGGCCGAGTAACAATGCCTCATATTCTGCTGTGTTGTTCGACGCTTGGAATCCAAGTCGTAAGGCATACTGTATATAGGTATGATCGGGGGTTTCCAGCACAACCCCAGCCCCACTTGCCTTCGAGTTGGAAGAACCGTCGACAAATAGTTTCCAGGGAATAGGGAAGGGTAGGGTTGTTGGAACTGCAACATCCTTTGGCGTATCGTAGACCGGGAGTTCGGTTGGTGGCGTTCCCTCGGCAATAAAATCAGCTACGGCTTGCCCTTTGATTGCTACCTTCGGTCTGTATTGAATGTCAAACTCACTCAGTTCGATAGCCCACTTCGTGAGTCGGCCGGAAGCTTCTGGTTTCTGCAATACCTGGCGAAGCGGAAGATCGGTCATCACGATGATGGTATGGGCATGGAAATACGGCCTGAGTCGGCGAGAGGAAGTTATTAAAGCCAAGGCCACTTTTTCCAAGCTTGGGTATCTCGTTTCTGCTGGCAATAACGCTTTCCAAGCAGTTGCTTTCCTTCGGATTCTCGTATCAAAGCCGAGCTAACCGCTGCCTCGGATACTGCTAGGTAAAGGAGCAGGGACTCCCCTGATTTGGGTTTTGATAAGAGAGGTGGAGAACCGAGATATGATTTTAATTGTTGGAATGCCGCTTCACATTCTTCCGTCCAACCCATTGTTTGTCTTCCTTTCAACTGTTTGAAGAAAGGGAGACATTTATCCTTGGCTCTGGACAGGAACCGATTAAGTGTTGCGACCCGTCTAGTCAACCTTTGGATGTCCTTAATGGTTTTAGGGGATTCCATATCAATCAAAGCCTTTATCTTCTCAGGGTTTGCCTCTATACCTCGCTGACTAACCAAGAAACCGAGGAACTTTCCGGAGCCCCCCCCAAAAGCACATTTACTCGGATTCAGCTTCATCCGAAACTTCCGCAGGATGAGAAACATTTCTTCCAAATCATTCACATGATCTGCCGCGTGTATACTTTTGACTAGCATGTCGTCGATGTATACTTCCATGGTTCGGCCTATAAGCCGAGCAAAGATTTTGTTAACTAATCTTTGATAAGTTGCGCCGGCATTCTTCAGACCAAATGGCATCACTCGGTAACAGTAAAGGCCTTTGTCGGTGACAAAGGTAGTTTTTGATTTATCTGTTTGATGCATTACAATTTGATTATACCCCGAATATGCATCCATGAAGCTGAGGAGCTCATGTCCGGCGGTACTATCTACTAGCTGGTCTATCCTCGGAAGCGGAAAGCTATCCTTCGGGCAGGCTTTATTTAAGTCAGTATAGTCAATACAGACTCGCCACTTCCCGTTGGATTTTTTTACAAGCACGACATTCGCGACCCATTCTGGATAGTGTATTTCTTCTATGAAATTAGCCTGGAGGAGTTTGTTGACTTCTTCTTCAATGATGGCGTATCGTTCAGGGCCGAGCGGTCGTCGCTTCTGTCGGATCGGTCGATATGACGGATCGATGTTGAGTCGGTGAGTCATCACAGAGGGGTCGATCCCGGTCATATCTTCATGACACCAGGCAAATACGTCGGCGTACCTACGGAGCAGGGCTATCAGCTTTTCTTTCAAGGGGGACTGTAAAGACGAGCCAATTCGTACCGTCTTGGATCCATCTGTTTCGACCAAGGGGACTGAGATAAGGTCTTCGACCGGCTGCCCTCGTTCATGACTCTCGCCCCGAGGGTCCAATGATTCGATCGTTGATATGTTGATCGGACTTTTGTCGGCGGTTCTCTTTACAGCTATCATGTAGCAACGCCTCACATCTTGCTGGTCTCCTTTGACAACTCCTACTCCCGACTCAGTCGGGAATTTCAGTGAAAGATGGTATGTGGATACCACGGCCTGGAGGAGACTCAATGAAGGTCGGCCGAGTATTGCGTTGTATACTGAGGGTTGATCGACGACCAAGAATTCGACCATCATCGTCGCCTGATGGGGGCACTACCAGCAGTGAGTGGTAACGAGACGATCCCTTCGGGCAGTACTTGTTCTCCGGAAAAACCAATCAACGGGGTCCGAACTGGGCGTAGCATGGATCGTCCGATCCCCATTTTGTCGAACGCCTGAGTAAACAACACGTCTGCAGATGATCCCGTATCGACGAGTATCCGGAACACTTTTCGGTTAGCGATAGTCAGGGTGACAATCAATGCGTCATCGTGGGGGTGATAGATACCTCGGGCATCTTCTTCTGTGAATGAAATGCAATATCTTTCCCTTTTCTTCTCCTTTGGGGGCCGATCTATAATCATAAGCTCGGACTTAGGCTGACTAAGTTTTCTCGCATGATTCCTTCGAGCATTGTTTGAGTCGCCCCCACCATGCGGACCGCCGATAATTGTCCGGATTTCTTCCATAGGCTGACTCTCGGTCGGACGTCCCTCAGCTACCCCAGCTTTAACCACACGTTCTTTAAGTCGGCCGTCCTTTATGAGTCGTTCGATCTCTTCCTTTAGGTGACGGCAATCACTTGTGTTATGCCCGTGATCACGGTGATAATGGCAGTATTTATCCTTGTCCCGCCGATTAGGATTACTCCTGAGCTTACTGGGCCAGTTGACAAAGCCTTCGCTTTTGATTTCCATCAATACCTGTTCCTGAGTCTTGTTCAGGGGGGTATATGTGGAAAATCTTCGATCTGGTCGTTTGCCTGACCTTCGCTCATCATGCGCTTGATCATCCTTGCGTTTCCTTCCTCCGGCCGAGTCGGCTTCCTTTTTGGCCGACTCTTTGACTAAAGTTTTAATTTCACGCAGAATTCGCGGTTCTTCGGCGTTTGCATACTTATCCGACCGTGCCATAAATTCTGCCAGAGTATCGGGCGGAGTTTTGTCTAGAGATGCCAGGAATGACTTATCTCTAACTCCTTGCATGAGCGCATTGAGAGCCGTTTCTTCTGAATGTTTTCGAACCTGAAGGGATTCGAAATTGAAACGCTTGATATAATCTTTCAATAGCTCTCCCTGCTTTTGAACTATGTTGTTCAGATGTGCAGGGGGCTTCAATTTCTTTTTTCCGCCGATGAAGTTGGTGAGGAAGGCGTCGCTCAGCTCAACGAATGAGCTGATGGACTTTGGTTTCAATTGTTTGAACCACAGTCAAGCTACATCGGTCAGTGTAAGAGAAAAGGCCCGACACATTACTGGATCCGAGGCATCGTGGAGCTCCATATAGGTTCTGAAGCATTCGATATGCTCCGTCGGGTCGGTCTTGCCGGTGAAAGGAGTGATTTGAGGTAATCGAAACCTCTCGGGCGACCGAGCCTTCATTACCGAGTCCACAAAGGGGGACGCCTTTGCTTCGAATCTGGTCGAATACATATTCCGGCCATGCTTCATGTCCGCCATCTCTTTCGCCATTTCTTCCCGCACTTTTCTTTTAAAATTTTGAATATCGGCTTTCCAAGGTTCACTGCTCTCGGCGGTGCCTTCCATGGAAGGGCGGTTGCGCCTTCTTCGCTCTATCTCGTGTCGAAGATCGGTCGGGGGCAGGGAAGCGTTGGCCGACTGCGCTGGAGATGGTTCTGACTAGCCTTGGGGTTGGCTCGGCCGGAAAGACTGCGGCGCGGAAGGTTGAGGATCAACCGCCGCAGTCGGTACGTGCGCTGTCTCCCCTTGAGGATGCGGGAGTGGTTGCATTTGCTGCTGATACATTCGTTCTAGCATCTGCTTCATCATATTCATATCAGACCGGATTTCTTGAACCTCCTGATCCAACCGCCCATCGTTACGTCCCCGCTGATTGTTGCTTGTTCTGGTCGCTCCTCGTTGGCGGTTGTTAGGCGGGTTCTGGGTTGCTGGGACCGCGACTGGACCCGCTGGCCCTGTAATCGCGATCTCTTCTTCTGGGACCGTCCTTCTAGTCATCACCATGGAATTCAATATAGAAATATGAGATGACTTTTTTGTACGGTTCCCACAGACGGCGCCAAACTGTTGATGCGAAAATCTGGTTCGTCCTCTTAGACCTTCGTATACCTGCACGGAAAGAGGACAAAGGAGACCCTGGCTTGAGCAGGGGACCCTCCGATGCCAAAGTTAGGCCTGGATTCTGGGTCTAAATGTATTGAGGGGTTTTTAGAAAGAGTTTTAGCCTTACCCTACAAGACGATGGAGGTTTCTCTTTTATAGCTGCAGGAGCCTTTAATCGTACGAGGATTCTTCTCCTGATATCGCGTGCGGGATCCTCTCCTGGTATCGCGGAGAAAGGATCATGCCTATCTTCAGTCTTCGTCCGATCCCATGAGCTTCGGGGTCGGGGATCTTATCCCAAGATATTCGGGATGAGGCTTTATCTTGCGCTGGCCGATCCGAGAAGGAGATCGGCCCGATGCATGCCCGGATTGCTGATGCATCGTCCGAGCCGACTCAACTTCTGTCTTGGTTCAGTGAACCATGCCTCGGATCTGACACATCCTTTGGCGACCCGAGGCATCAAGTCCGAGTCTCCGAACTCTGTATCTTTTGTCCCCAACATATACAAATGACAACTCATTAATAATAAGATTTCAAAAAATCCTATTGCTTAAGTAACTCTTGAATGAGAATGAAGAATTATTACAACTATGTCAGTATCGAGGCACAATCCATAACTAATTATTTCAATGATCAGGAAGCATTGGACAAAAGATAAATACGAACGACTAAAGACAACAACAGTAGTTTTATAGTTATCAATATAGGACGTCGCCATGTAGTTGCGGTTATTCTCATGATGCCATTAGAAACTCTATAAATAGTGAAGGAACACATCGAAGAAAAAAAATAAAATATCAACAAAATCAACTTTTATACAAATCAACTCCAGCATTATGTTGTTTAGCTAGTCTCCCAAAGCACTCATCATTTCCACCGCTCATTAGCATAAATCCCTTAACATTTATGAATAGCTCAGCCCGTTATCGGTTTATGTAAGACTGATTTAGTCTTACTCAGTATCTGTAATATCTTATTATCTACACTTGTGTTCGATATCTGAAGGAAGACCTTCGTTTTAAGAATTGCTCGCCAACGCATATACGTTACGTCGACAACAGTTTGTAATATAAGTATTGCCTATCCTTTGTTCATCAACGCACTATTTGGATTAAGCATCTCAGTGCTATGATATAGGACGATGATCCTTAATAGTGGTACACTCGCCGCACTTTCAAAAGTCCTTAAATTTTAAGGTAAAAAAAAAAAAAAAAACTAATAAAGGAAAAACTCCATGCTTTGCAAATCTCATAGAATAAACAATCCGTCTACCTACATTTAATTCCACCACTTTATCTCAAGGCTAAGGTCATAGGCTTTCGGTTTGAAAAAGTCTCCAATCGGTTCTAACGCACTCGCAGACTACACACCTGCACCACGTAGCTAAATTCTAGACCAACACACATAATCACACTTCAGCATTACTCCCCACCTTTAATTTATTGAATTAAATGCCAACCATTGGAAAATTTCCTTTCTTACGGTGGCTGGTGTAGAGTCCTCAACATGGATGGCTCTACTAAGCGGACCACTGAGCAAGTGGGCCCCACTTGACAGCAATACACTTTGGAACCTGATCCACGACGGAGGCAAAACAAACTCGAGACTGTCCCTTACTAGTCTGCTCTCAGTGTCCTAAAAGTGACAAAAGGAAGGGTCACAATCTCCAAACACTCAGCCAACCCCCGTGATTTCACAAAGATAGGAGGATTACACCTAATAATTTTTTGGACGTTTTATGCTCTTCCTCTCTCCGTAAACCATTTTAAAGTTCCATTTTATACGTGGGCCCCAACTAGGTTGTCCAGCTAATCCGACCAATGGATCACCAACCTGGCTAATTTATAAATAAAATATCACCCATCAAAGCATTCACAACTTTAATCCACTCCTGTAAATCGAGTCCGGTCATTGATTCCAGCTTGTGCGACCCACTCGATTATTGACCATTCTGACTTTTTCCCTGAATTACTTGAAAGTTCACTTACAATGACTCCATGTGATCTTTCCAGTGGAGGTGATTTTTTTTATAAAGATGGTCCAGAACAATGGACAGATAAATGAGATGCCTTATACGGTTCTAAATGCTCATGGTCATTATTTAGAATAAGACATTTTTATTTTTTTTAATAGTTAGAGGATCTGCCTCGAATAAGTCGGTAAGAAACTTACGATGGCTGGAAGCCTAGTCATTACCCTAGCAGGGGCACGTATCTGCCAGCTGGACAATGAGCCGGAGATGAAAATTGACATTTCAACCGCCAGTTCAACCACTTCAACAGCTGGGATTCAGTGAACAGTCCCTCACGTGAGGGAGTGGAAAAACGTGTGCCAGAACTGAGGTTAGGACGCACCATAAACGGGAGCGATTAGATGCGGCTGGGCCTCACCCAAGACGCTGCACCTTACTGTGGGCCCAGCTTGATGTATGTATTCTGTATCCATGACATCCATTCGTTTTTCCGGATCATTGTAGGGCATGAGCCCAAAAATAAAGCAGACTCAAATCTCAGATGGACCATGCTATAGGAAACAGTGGTGATTCAATGCACCACCATTAAATACTTTCTAGGGCCCACCGTAATGTTTATATACCATCCAAACTGTTGATAAGGTTACATAAACGTAGGTGAAGGGAAAAGAAACAAATATCAGCTTGATTCAAAACTTTGAAGGTCTACAAGAAGTTTTTGATGGTCACTCATCACTGTTTCCTATGGTACGGTCCACCTAAGATTTAGATATGTTTCATTTCATGCAGTAAAATGACCTGGAAAAACGGATGGACGGCATGGATATAGAATACATGAATCAAGGTGGGCCCCACAGAGCGCGGCACTGTCTTTGGTGACGATGTGACCGCACCTAATACCATTCGTCACGTGTACCGCACACGTATGTTTAAATTCTACCGTTCGATATTTTCACCTCCTAGTGGCCCATTTTTTCTCATTACAGTTTTACCTGCCTGATTAGTGGGCCGACATTATTTTTCGGTCCATGCAATGCTAATGATGTACCCTACCTGATGAATGGTCCAGATCCCTAACACGTGTTCGGTCACTCACATAAGGGGCTGCTCACTGAATCACGGGTCCCACTCAATACCACTTTGTAATTTTAGTATTCTGGGTAGTTACGTGATGTCTTCATGCGGGAGATGTCATTTGTCCCACTGCTTATGGCACCTTAGAATCCTTGCCTACCTGACTATATAAAGAAATAAACTACATATAAATCGAAAAATAATCCAATGGTAAACGTGCAATATCTTCCGTGAATCTCATCACCACATGATTGAAGATTACACAGACATGAGAAATGGGCCACACCACTCTCTCTCTTAAAATCAGAGCAACCGCCCCCACATCTCATAGCCATTGCATCCTGATCAAACCAACTATTCGTACACTCAAATAGTAAGCCCGAGTGTGTGGATGGAGCATTAGCCAAACGATCACATTAATTACCTGATCCATACCATCCAATGAAAATGGTCCGTGATCCAAACCATCCAAAGTCCATGGACTACGGAACCCCCAATGTGGACAGTCCAGATGGCGTGGATGAATCAACGGCAGTAAGGGAGAGACAAAGAAAGTATACAAAGTGGGCCCCACTTACGTCGTAGTGTGTGTGGGTGGGTTGAGCTGAGAATAGATAAAAGTATGGTGGGTGGAAGAAAGGTGGGAGTGGAATCATGTGGTTTTCATGAAATCATGGCGCCTTTCCGGGACCAACTCCATTTTCTTTCTATTTCAAACAGCCAATAACAACTAAAAAGTCATAAACCCCATGTGCCCTTACTGTTTCTTTTGGGTGACTTTTCTACAACAAAAGCCAATCTACTCTTTCCATCCGTCTTATTGTATCTTTTCATCTTTAATCTCCATCCGGCAACACAACCTGAGTTTTGCTACAGTACATCCCGACTAACTGTTACATGATACATTGATATTGTAGCCGTTGGATTTGGGTCATGTTGGGTGATCAGAACAGGCCTCAATCTAGGTGAGGATCCCTCAAAATATCCTCTTAGATTGGAATAGTTCAATCTTAGATCTTTCAAGTCTTTTATGTGGGCCGTATAAACTGTTTTTCAGACCATTGATTTTATTTTTATTTTTAAAGGATTTTCTTATCTTAAAGATTTTTTAGGCTGTTACCATCAGCTGTCGATCCTGTCAGAGCAATGATTGATCACCAAACGCGACCCAGATCTAAATCCAATGGCCGTAGTCAGGACGTACACTTCCGGACGTATTTTCCCAAAACGTGTAATAATAACAACCATCTAATACATGCTTGCTGCTCTTAATTTGCTAATTCCATACGCGTGTGGTGCCCCGTCCATCCTCAAGCAGCACACATGCCAACATGAAGAACACGTGTGTACGATCCCATCTGTCCACCTAATTGGAAACATGCTTAAATTCACTGTCTCAAAATTCATACCATGGTCAAAATGCACAATGTGAATTGATGGTTAAAATAACTTTTACTGGCCATCCATTTATTTCTGATCCACCAGAGGTGTGAAATGAAGATCAGAGCAAGTGTAGCCCATCTGATGGAAAACTCAAATCTCACACAAGTGTTCCATGCCGCACATGTGCTTGTATGGATGGATGTGCAGGCATAGCAAATCTCACATCTAAGATTACAGTGGGCCCTCTCTCTCGATCTGTCAAATTTTCAACTAGCCGAATCATGACGCATCTCATTCAGTGCATTCCAAGCATAATCACGATCGCCGAATATAATAATAAATGGACAAGATCCACTATGATTTCGTGATATTTTTGCTTTGTGTGCGTTTGTAATCTTCCTTTCGCAAGTATCTCATTTTGGATTTTTCTCTTAAGCAAGTGGGCATGGTCGTTGCGTATGTTAGCGGCGTTCTCACCACCAAGGAATTCGTTTGGCCCATCACCAACTCAGCATCCCCGCATCCAGATAATCGGAACCGTTCATGTCCTGGTTGCTTATAAGACCAACTGTTTAGAAATAATAGCTGATCGGATGCTTCTGACCATCAATTGAAAGTGGCTTGTAGAAAAAGACATCCAAATCAATGGTCAGGATCATTCATACAGATTGATTATTGGATCATCTTTACATATGGGCCCCGAGTAGACAGTACGTGGTTGAGCGGCAACTGATAACTACTATAAAGTTGCTGATGGACGTAAAAATCCCACATGGGTTGAGAAAAAAAAGGTGGTGGTGGGTATGACTATTCGTAATCATACACACTCCATCTCACATGAGATGCATGTTCTTCGGTCAAAAGACTCAAAACCATCCAAGTTGTGGGCCATCTACTTAGACGGAGGATGGGGAAAAAGTTGGATTGATTCACGGTTCTATCCTCGGGTTGTTAGACATTTGTCTGCTGAATTTGGATTGTTGTTTACTTTTCATCTTAGTCATCCATCTGAAGGTCACCAGTTAGACTGTTAAGATTAAACTGTGGATGAAATCTCCACTTATGGCCCATCTATGGTGTTATACAAATTGAGGTTGTGAGTATTTGGCGTTAGAGCTGTAAATCATTTGGTGTGGCCCACACATGGAACACAAATTAATGGAGTTTTTTTTTTTTTTTTTGAAAAACTTGTAATCTCATATCTCATTTAAATTTGACAACGGGAAAAGAAGAAACTGTAAGTTCTTTAAATTTGATTTCTACGGTAGAAAAAGATCATCAAACTTATAAATAATAAAAGCACTTTGCTCTTTCTTTTCTAATTTAAAGCGTAGAATAGGTGATTGATATATACATCGATTGTTAGAATCAAAATAATTAGATTGACATTAAATGCCTGTTTGAGAATCCATGGAATTGAATTGGATGGACTGGATCTTCTACACCTTACACCTAGGAGAAAGGCAAGGGATAGAAGAGATTTGCGTCCATGATTTATAATTATGTGTAGGTGTGGGGACCCAACCAATATTTATGAAAACGGATGGAAGAGTTTCTTATTTTTATTTATTTATTTATTAAAAAACTTATCAAAACTCTCCTTAATTATGACTCCACTTGAATACTCCAGGTCCAATTAATATGATGTAATAAAGCATGTCACCTCTAATATGTTTTCAATGTGACCGCAACTTTAATAATGTCCCTCGGTGTGCCCGATTAAATTATTCATCTTTAGGTAGATTTAAACCATTGACAGGGAGGCCCATCTTAATAGTCTTACTTTTTTTATGCGCTACAAATGTGCCATGCATTTTCATCTTTTACTCACATGTAGAGATAGGAAAGAAATGTTTATCAAACGAAGATTTAACCATTGATTGTAAAAGCACTTGAATCGTGCTAGAAAATAAAGAAAATATTTATGGATCAACTACTAAACTCATGCAGAGAAGTCAATTTATGTTTTATCGTATTTAAGATATTCTTAGTTCAATTATAATAATTTACAATATATTCTCAATGGAAAGTGTAATTCATGACTTCTAGCTAGGATTCATATAATTGAAATATAACACATCGGGGAAGGAAGCGGGTCAGTGCATGAGAAATAGGTTCTGCATGTGTAACCGAGTCATCGGCAGTGAAGATGTGGGCTATAATGTAGACTGATTGGAATGAGGTTCAAGATGCTGCTGCTGCTGAGCTATACTCTCCACCTGAAGCTTATTCAAATCAGTCCATTGAGGTAAGAAACCAGAATGCAGGGAATAAGATGCTTTGGACCTGTCTTGTCAAAAGTAACATGTCGGGAAATCAATAGCACATATTCTTGGGACATCATTGAATGAGCCCACACAAACTTATGACATAAGTTTGTTACACCCAAACACCTATGCTTGCAAATCCTTTTATCTTTTTATGAAGGGCATATTTGGATTTATGGTGGAAAAATGGATGAGACTGATGTTTTACCAGAAGCACTATTTTTAGAAAACTAAAAGAGATGCAAGATTATTTCCAATTGCTTGCAAGAAGATTCTTCTTGAAAAAAAAATCCTTCATCTCTAAGTGCTTGTTTGAATTTTCAATTCATAGGGAAATACCGTGAAAATATGTAATAATTATTTTCCCTGTACTTACCTCACTTTTTTCGATGTTTGATTTGATGATATGCATTTTTGACACGAAAATCGCGAACGCCACAACATATTTGTGGGTCCCACCGTGATGCGTATCGCTTATCCACACCGTTAATCTATTATGTCGATGAATTTATGGCATGAGCCAAAAAACCAGGTTTATCGAAAGCTCAAGTGGACCACGCCACTAGAAAAAGGGAATCAAATAATTACCATTAAAAAACCTCTCAGGCCCACCGTTTCTTTTGGTGTGGGCCATTTGAGTGTTCAATCTGCCTCATTTTTCGGCTCATGCCTTCAAATATTATATTAAAAGGACTGGACAGAATGGGTTTACCATATACATCACCTTGGGGTCTAAAATTTTTAAATAACTTTTTAAAACCGGTTTCCAAGGCAAAAAGTATGGTGGATTTTCGAATGATTTTCAAACAGGTGAAATGGTAACAATTACTCATTTCACGGGTATTTACACAACCACTGAAAATCAAACACGCCCTAAATCTGTTGTGTGGAGTAAAGGAAATTTTCATAAATTTACTTGGAAATGAGATTGGGCACATATATGGCTTTGAAAGTGGATTCTGGCACATGTATTGCATTGTCACATTTAGTACATTGGGATGTGAGACATTAACATAAGTGGGGTGGCTAAAGGTAGATGGTAACACGTTTCACATCCATCAAATTAAACGTTTTACATCCAACAAATTAGAACGTGTTGTTGTTCATTCCAGATGCATGGTCATACGTGTTACGAATGACCTAGATTCGGTTAAACATGTGCGATTAAGATTAGTGTCGGGCATTTCAGAGTCAAACTTGAATTGATTGAACACTTATAACTGCAAATGCCAAACTAACTGGATTAAGATCAAACCTATGAAGGTTGATATGATTGTTCAACCATCGATTTTACAGTGATCAGGTGATTTAGAAATGAAGGCTTAATCCTTCAAATGTGATATTTTTGTCTTGCACTAAGGATTATTCTTTCAACGATGGTAGCAGTTCAAGTTTCTCAGTAATGCGATGATGGATGAATAATATTAAAAATTAAAGTTAGATTGCTAATTTTATCAATTTACATGTAAAAACATTAAAACTAGTGAATAAAATAAACTAAACAGAAAAACAAATGAAATTACCTATGACTGCTTGTGTGGATAGAACAGCCGATTATAAAGTCTGCAAGACATGACTAGTGTGATCTACCAAGTAAGATAACCTCATTTCAACAATTAGGTCTTGGTATCGATTCCCAAGTGGGGTATGGCTAATAGTGGGGTGTGTGTACTACTATGCTAACAAAGAAAAAAAGTAATAATTCGGTGATCGATGGGATTCGACACTAGAAGTCTTGATATTTAATAGACTCCTAAGGCGTATTACAATGATGGCGTTGGACAGTAGTGGATTTAAGCTCAAATAAAGATTCTAAATTTATTATAGTGTGGTTAGATAGAAGTGAAATATATAAGCTAAAACTAGGATAGGTAGCATTGCGCCGTAAAGATTAATTGATTATGTGTGATAATGGCCTGGAGCTCTCAATCTAATACTACTTTTGAAGACTTAAAGGGCAATGGCCGAGTTGATATTTCTTTGCTGGTCCTTAAAGGTGATTTGGTTGTGTCCTAGTAGGATTTAGATTCTTTATACTACCGTGATGTGATTTTCTTCTAATTTTTGATGAATCAATTTCCTAACCTTTCTTGGTCTTTGAGAAAGCATTGATTGTCTCTGAGAAGTTTTCCACTTTGCCATGGTTGTGTGAGACGGACTTGCTATGTGTATCCTGGATCTTGAGATATCCGACATTAGTGAGACTTTAAGTAGCTTTTTGCATATGTTGCGGATTACATGTGCTACTCATGTAATGGTTACATATCCTTCACACAATGTCACTCTTTTCTCAACCATAGATGTGCGTACGACTTAGAGTCATGTTGCTTTTGACGGGCTACGTGTCATAGTAGGATATGAATAAAAAATTTCTCAATTTGCGTATACGATCTACCTCCCTTCATACGATAGTGTCAATACGTGATAGTAAAGTAAACTACGTCAGGCCAGGTGTAAACAATGTGCCCACATCACTTTACATTTGGAAAAGGTGAAAGGATGTTGTTTTAATGCTTCCACTCTAACGGTCGTTTGACGCTAAACACATGATAGTATAAGGTTCATGCTCGGCCATGTTGCACAATAAATCTATGTTGGAAATTGTCTGTCATTAATAGCAGGGTGAGGTCTTCAACGGTTAATGCCTTCTATAAATGACGGCTCCTAGTATGATTGAGTATGCATTCAATCTTCTTTGTTTCTTCCTTCCTCCTTTCTCCAACCCTTCATCATGGTGTCTGTTGCTCTTCCTGCTTAGTGGGTAGCATAATTATGTAAAGATGATACTTTTTACAGGTGGTGGTCAAAGTTCTGAAAGTTAGACACTATTTTCTATAAAAAATGAAGACCTCCCTCTCATAGGACAGTTAGCTAGAGACCAATTTTGTCTTTTCTCATTTCTCTCTTTTTTATTGTTAAAAAATGTCCTGATTATTTTATAAAAAAGAGAAAATTTTGTAATGATCTCAAGTAGGGCCGATTAAATGGGAATGAACAAAATATTTTATTCTTCATCACTATCAGCTTGTTTTTTGGTTGATTCACCTTTTCTTTACATGGATTCCCAGAGAGTAGTATAATATTTCTTTAAATAATGGTCATTAATGAGATTTTTACTCTCTTGGCCATCCATATCCTGTCATTCTCTAAATACAATTTTTTATACTATTAGCGGTCCAATCCACGCTGGAGACCGCTTTCCAAATTTATGACTTTTGATGTTAATGGGGGAGTATGGTCTTCTAGACCAATTCTCATTCACCGAAGGATTTACTCTTTACTTTCTTATTGTAGATCCTGACAACCTTGGACTTGTATACTTTTAACAAATCTAGGGTATGTAAATGAGCATTGTCGAGCTCCTCCAATTCCATTAGCATTACTTCAATAAACTCTTAAGTAGTTAACCAGTTTTAAAGTGCAACTTTGACTGAAGCAACGTTGACCTCCATAGACGACACGACGTCGTGTTTATATGTTAAAGCGAACGATATTAGACATTTGTCTACTGAATTTGGGTTGTTGTATGATTTTCATCTTAACCATCCGTCAAATATTTAAGATTAATATGTTGGTTTTATCTCCAGGTATGGCCCATTTATGGTGTTTTCACTTAAATAAATTGAGATCATGAGTATTTGGTGTCAGCGTTGTAAACCATCTAGTGTAGACCTTACATTGCACACAAACTTAAGGGAGTTCTGATTTTATAAAACCTATAATCTCAAATTTCATTTAAATTTGAAAAGTGAAAAGAAAATATTAGTTCTTAAAATTCTTTCTATGGTGGGAAAAGATCATCGAGCTCATCAATAGTAAAAGTATTTTGCTGCTTTCTTTATGTACTATAAATGTTCATGCCTCTACATCTTTTTTTCACCTATAAAGATGGAAAAGAAGGTTTATCAAAAGAAGATTTAACCATTGATTGTGAAAGTATTTGGATCATGTTTAGTAGGTGATAGGAATAAAGAAAATATCTGTGGATTAACTATTGAACTCATGCAAAGAAGTTGATTTACGTTTTATCCCATTTGAGGTATTTGTAGTTCAATTATAAAAATTTGCGATGTATTTTAAATGTGAAGTGTAATTCGTGACTTCTTGCTAAGTTTCAAATAATTGAAATATACACACAGTACATATTCTTGGGGCATCATTAAATAACCATGAAAGTGGCCCAACGCAAACCTATGACATAAGTTTGTTACACCCAAACACCTATGCTTGCAAATCTTGACATATTTTCTATGAATGGCTTATTTGAATTTGTGGTAGAAAAATTGAGAAAATTGATGTTATATAGGAAACAAATTTAGAGTTGCTTCGAATTGCTAGCAAGGAGATTCTTTTTAGAAAAAAAATAAAATAAATCCTTCATCTCCAAATCTATCGGGTGGAATAAAGGAAATTTTCATAAATTTACTTGGAGATGAGGCTGAGCACATGTATGATGTTGAAGATGGATTGTGGCATATATATGACATTATCACATTTAGTACATTGGGATGTGAGACATTAGCATAAGTGGGACAGCTGAAAGTGGATGGTAACACATTTCACATCCAACAAATTAGAACGTGCTCTTATTCAATCCGGACGCCTGGCCACACATGTTAAGAATGGGTCGAGTTCGGTTAAACATGTGTGATTAAGAATAGTGTTGGGCATGCTAGAGTTGTACTCAAATCAATTGAATACTTGATGTAGAACGTGTCACAGATACGTTCCCAGCAAGGTCGAGCCAAAAGAAGATGGACCGTGAATTGACCATAACTTTTGATCCGGGTATTGTTATGGAGTGTACAACCTATCAATCTTTACTGAAACGGGCTATCTGAGGTGAATCGACCCACAAAGTGGGTCGTATCTGTCCGTTTCGTCAGAAAACGTGCGCTTTCAGCTCAAAAACGAATTTTTAGAAATTTTTTACTATTTTTAGTAATTCTGATTTTTTTAAATATTTTTAGAGTTTTAGATTTTCTTTCTTTTTAGAAATAACTTTTAGTTATACTAGGACTCTTTTAGAGAAAGTTTATTTGCAATTTTTTTTTTTAGAAATTAGGCCTTAGAAGAGTTTTATTAGAATTAGGATTTTTATTAGAGTTAGAATTTTGCTATTTTTGGTAATTACGAATTTTAGTTTATTTTTTTCTATATTAATGGTGTAAGGAGACACATTAGAGGATTATCAATGATGAATTAATCAATTTCGAATTTTTTAGAATTTATTTCTATTTTCTGCTTTCTTTCCTCGTGGATTCGAGAAGTCTCTGTGAGGAGTCCAGAGAAGCTCTGTAGATTCGGAGTAGTTATCCTCATCACGTTCATCCCTGCGTCAATACTTGTGACCCAAGGCAGCAAAATAGCCAAATTAGGATCAGGCATGTGAATGTTGATATGATTGTTTAACCACCATTATTACAGTGATCAGGCGATTTAGAAGGAGATGGTCATGTTAGTGCACTTATTTATGCATTTATTTTTCACTCACGTGCATCTGTCTGTCAGTGAATCGGTTGAGCCCTTGGAAGCTGAAGGTCGAAGACATATGAAGACTTGGATCATTAAGAAAATGAAGAACATGTAAATTGAGGTGCCTTAGTGACCCTAACCTTAAACCCAAAATAAGCTAGAGCCCTTAAATAATCCTAACCGTAACAGGTAAACCTACTCTTGATAATCATTTAGCCTTAAGAGCTCCATTTGAATATGCTTAGATAGGCTATAGAGGTCCCTAGATGCTGGAAACCAAATTGACTAAACCAATAAACTCATAAGTGCTATTAAGCGCAGCTCGATCGATTGGTGGCCCGCTTGATCGATCAATGGCACTAGCTTAATCGATCGACGACTACCAGATATGTCTAGTAAACTAATCATGTGTATATGAAATTTCTCGATCATATCGATAGACCTTTTATCGGTCTCAATCGAATCATCAATCGATTGACAAACCTTGTTCGATCGATCGACGACGGCAAAAATTGTCCAACACATTTTTTTTTTTACCATTGAAACTTGGTTCCTTTATAAAGATCATATGGACCTTAAGCATTTTGATATGTTTTTTTTTTTTTTTGTATAAATAGAGATTAGATTATTTCCCACTCATATCCATCATCCTAAGCCTATAAACTTATGAGATTTTATTTATCTTTTTGAGCTTTACCACTCTAATGAGGATTCCAACATTCATTACGAAGATGAACTCAATCTCCACATTGTTATAGAGTGTATGCACATTAGGTTCTCATATATATTTATAAAAGTTAGGAGTGAACCTATTGAAAACTCTTAAGATATTGAATACCGCTACACTCGAGGAGAGTTTGTCTACCAGGAGTGGAGTAGGGAAATCGAACTACTATACATGCTTGTGTTTGTAATTGTCATTTGAGCACAATTTTCTTCATGGTTATGTGTTTTGATTAGTTAAATTATACGAATGCTTGAATTGGATTGTATGCTAGGCACTTAACTTGTAAGCACACAAAAGTTCACTATCTCTTATAGACTAGTTGCTTGATTGGTAGATCATTTGTAGTATATGTTAGTGGACCCACTTTTGCTTAAAAGCCTTAATGTTAATTTACTTTATTAGTTTTAATTGATAAATTATTCTAATTAGATAAATAATTTTAAAGTGGGTCTATTCAACTCCTCCCCCCTCCTCACCAGAATTTAGTTGTAATTCTAAGCTCCGCTAAACTTTTGCACGCGTCGTGGTAGTTAATCCACACAATTTCATGTCAATCATTTAAACATGATCTTTTTGCCTTGCAATTAGAGGTGTACACGAGTTGAACCGAGTTGAGCTTGGCACAGCTCGACTCGGCTCAGCCACTAGCTGACCCCAGCTTGAACTCAGCTTGGCCTGGTCCTTGAGCTTGACTAGCTAGCTCGGCTATGTTTGGTCGGTAGTTCAAGCTAAGTTCAAGCCAAGATCAAGTTGAGTTCGCCTGTGCAACATTTTCACAAACATGTGGACTGCACCTTCAAATTCTCACCTTGTAGGCAACATCAAAATGAAGAAAAAAAAAAAGATATTTGTTTCATATACATACCTTCCTTGCCACCAGCGGACAGGTCGTTGAGTCATTTCATTAAACACTTGGTGAGCAACATTAATATCAAAGCAACCGAGTCACCGAACTGGTTTGATCCAAGTTCGATTCGAGTTGGGGTTCGATCTGAGTTTGAGTCGAGCTCGGGCAAGCTCAAACTCATTTTGAAATTTTTTTCGAGCTAAAAAATCAGCTTAACTCAGCTTGAACTCAGTTTCGAACCGAGTCGAATCAAGCTTTTTCGAGTCAAGTCGAGCGAGCTAACCGAGCTAACTTGGTTAGTGTACAACCCTACTTCCAGTAAAGACTTTTCTTTCAACAGTGATAGCGATAACTGATTTTATTGGTTTGTATGTAAGAATAGTACAACCAACTAATACAATGAACTAAGAAGAGAAACAAAAAAAATTATAAACAACTATTTACATGTACAAAACAATTGAGTTATGTAGCCTGCAGGTTATGACCAATGTGATTGGCCAACTAAGAATTCAGTGATTGGTGGAATTTGACGAAGGAGATAATGGATCTTTAATCTACTCTTAAGGCGTACTGGCATCTTTCTACAAAAAGCTTATTTAGATCTACGGTAGAAAAATGGAGGAAAGTGATGTTTTATAGGAAATAATTTCAGAAAATTGTGAGAAAGGAAAAGTTATTTTGAGGTGCTTGCAAGAAAATTCTTCTGCAGAAAAATTTGCTTCATCTCCAATTCTATTATGAGGAAAAGAAATTTTATAAATTTACTCTGAGATAAAAACAGGCACATGTATTTCGTTGAAGATGGATTGTGCACATGTATTATATTGTCACATTTAGTACATTGGGATATGAGACATTAGCAACTGTGGGGTGCCTGCAGGTAGATGACAAGTACTCATGTTTCACATTCAATAAATTAAAACGTGGGACACTTGAAGACGAACGATTCTCTTTTTTGTGAAGACTTCTCATAACTAATCAATTTCTCTTGTTTTGTCACCCATTTCTAATTTCATTATCAAAATTCTTCAAAAGATCCTTTCAATTATTTTTAGGTTGTAGATAGCCAGTGAAATATTTCAAAATAATTGATTCACCTAAGGAAAGTTCTTTCATTGAAAATGTGGATAATATCCTTCACTTGTTGTCGTTCTTCCAGCAATCATCGAAAGTAAAAAATACACATTGGCTTATTGGCACATGTAAAGCGTGTGAATTCATTTTGTACATTCGAATAATGCTAGGTGGTAAATTGGTAAAGATAATGGCAGTATATGATGCAAATTGGCACGTGTGGTGATTTCCCCTCTGGAGCCCCACACATGCGCATGAAATATAGAGCGCTTCTGTTTTATTTACAAGAGACCATTTCTCACATACAGTCAGGAGCATGCTAATTGTACTCGCGAGAGTGCTATTTGACGGTGGAGGATCCTCGTCATGTAGATGTGAAAGGTCGGATCTAGCCTTTCATTGAGTGATCAAATGTTCGCTGGGGAGTGGGGACCACTATGATAAAAATAGGTGTTCCAGGAATCACCACGTCAACCTTTTAAATTTCTCTCCTTGATAGGTTTTGATAGAATGTGGGCCCCATAGTGACAGCTCTCATGGTGAATGTGATTTCCTCCTTGGATGTGACACTTGTCAAAGATCCAGACCATCTATTAGAAAATGCCATGCACTAAAATCGGGGTAAGCCATTCAATGTACCAAAGTGTACCCTACCTAATGAATGGCCCAGATCTCTAACAAGTATACCGTCCAACGGCTCATTGAATCAGGACCGTTCAGGAGCGGACAGGTTTAAGCAGTTCAGTACAAGTTGGGCGTGGTGTGCTTCTTCCCAGCAGACATGATGCCGGACTCTTCATTGGTCACAGCTTGGCGATTGTACGATTCCAGTTGAAAACATAGTGTCCCAATCAATCACTTACATCCATACCTTGTACCCGTACATATGCTACATGTGTGCATCATCCTACCATTGGCATCATCCCAATCACACGATCCAAAACACCTGTTTGGAAGAATTCTAATTATTTCAAATGAACGGTTGAAAATGATCCAAAACATTCAATGGACAAAAAGACGGTCGTATTTGTGTCCCATGTGTTGGGGATTGGATTTCTAAATCAGATAAAAGCTTTTATTACAAGATTCTTCCATCTTTGCTAATATAAGCTGGTTATGGTAAAAAAAATTCTTTAATACTCGGACAGAGTGTGATGAACGTTACACGAGCTTGGAAATTACTTAAAAAATTGAATCCGCCGCGTATAAGTCAGATTAAACAGTTTAAAATATATTTCCCAGTTTAGACGTACCAAGAATTAATTAAAAAAATTTACGCTTATTTTATTATTTGACTATTGGATTGTTGGACTTTTTTTGGATGATTAAAAATAAAAATAAAAAAACAATCAAATGGTCTCCTTTCAACAAACAAATGTACACAAATCAAAGGTTGGGATCTTTCAAATAATCTCATTTGGGACTGACTTAAGGAAAGTGGGCTCCACAAGCTAGTAGTTTTAATTTCATTCATTGTATGCCACGTGTATAATTTTTGAGTGCCTGCCTATTAATCACACGCTGGCTGAGATTCGTTCATATAGCTCCCTTTGGTTTTTCAGGTTTTGTTTTTTCTTCTTTACATTTCTATTTGAGTTAATGATAACATTTTGGCCGTTGAATCCTCAAATTTCATGAAATTGTTATGGCCGTCCAATTGTTTCTTTTATTTTTGCTCATCTAGTCGATGGATAGGTCCCACATAGTGGGTCTCATCTCATGGACGGTTTAGATCTGAAACACGTGTGCTATGTAGGCACGTGGTTGTCATGTTGATGGGTTTCATCAAAGCCATGTATATACTAGGTTTGCTAGAACATATCCTATCGTGGGACCCACACGGTTTATGAGTTGGAGTACTGATCAGAGAAGTAATGATGGTGTAAATAAGCATTCATTTTAGAGCTTGTTTAGTGAACTGTAACTAGAAGTTCTGGAGTCCAACCGGTTAGACCACAGTTCATGGTCCACCTAGTAGACAACTTTCAACCTTTTATGTGCATAAGAAATCTGAACCGTCAAATAAGTTGGGTAACCAACAGGATTGTCATATGAAAAAAATCAGATACATCCATTCATTGGATTGCCCACACTTGCATTATGCTATTTACCAATAACTAGACATTGTTTTCTATGGTGTGGCCTACCTGATAAGTAGATGGGGATGACTTTTTAGCATTAGGTGACCCTCATGGTGGGACCAACCTAACTAAAGGTTTGGATTTTGCATTCATTTGGTGGACCATAACATGTGGTCCAACTGGTTAGACTTGAAATCTTGTCAATTATAACCATGTATTAGAGATAACCAGCTTAATGAGACATTGCATGTCTAGAGTAGGTGGATAACCTGGTAAGAGGCTGTGATGTCACGCATGTATTCGTTGCGCGCGTGTGTGAAGCAAATGAGTCCAATGTGAGCAGGCATGAGCAAACGAGGCATGACGTGTCAGTCCATGATTGGAGGAGCAAGGTTGTTATAAATAGAGAGGGCACACGAGGGAGAATGTTGGTGGGGTTTGCTGTCTTTCTTTGAATGCAGTAGTTAGTTGGAGTTATGAGAGTTTGAAGAGGCAGATGTAGAAACATGTCCCCTCTCATTATAGTTGACGAAGGACTACTATCTTCTTAGGGGGCCATTAACGGTGATTAGACGTTCTTTCCATCACATATGTGGACTTTCTCATTAGTAGTAGGCCCTGATTTTTACACCAGATCTATCTTATTTATGGATCAGATCTTCGCTCAATATTATCACCAATGGGAATATAGTTAACCTCACAAGTTCTGGTACAAAGATCGGAAACACACTCATATATATATATATATATATATATATATATATATATATATATATATATATATATATATATATATATATAATCAATAAAATGCCAGGGATCAAGCACGTACCTTACACAACTTGAGCGTACTTGGGCTTGAAGATGAACGTTCACAATTAGCGGTCCTAACGTTCTACGGTGTAGATCTTTCTTGGCTCACGCTCTATTTCTCTCTCTATGTGTGTGCGCTAAGGATGGGAAACTCAACTTGTTTTTTTTAGCATAATAAGAGGCCCTGTAATTTTCTATTTATAAGATTTTGGTTCCCTTTGATAGTAACTTCCCACACTGGGAAGCTAGGTATGGCTCTCCATGATGTTTGTAAGAAATCTACCATGTCCGGCTAAAAATGAGGCAGATTCAAAACTCAAGTGAACCATACAAGAGGAAATAAAGGAATTCAACAGCTATCATTGAACATTTATATAGCCACGGAAGTCCTATATCAAGCTAAGTTTTTTTTTTTTTTTTTTTTTTTTTAAATTTTAGTTCATCCCAATGTGAATGACCTTACAATTGCCTGTTATTCTACCAATTAATAACCCAGTGTTTCAGACTTTTATTAAATGAGAGAGATTTACAAGGCTAAAAATGTGAATTAGACCTAGAGTGAATAATAGGATGGCCAATCTATTCATCAAGCAGATTCCTTTCTATTCCTTGGTTATGCCTGGAAAGATATAAAATAAATAAAGGGCCCATTTGGATACCATTAAACAAGTTACTTTGTCTACTTACAACAATAGATAAGTAACTTATTTGAGATAAGTAAGTTTAGTTTATAACTAATTATAATTAATTTTTTTACTTAAAGAAACTTAATCACTTTAACTTAATAAGTAGAAACCAATATAAGTTACTCGAGGCATAATTAACTTATCTTAAATAACTTACCATTCAAAAAGGTTTCAATGGTAAACATTTCTTTCCCCCTTGTGTGGCTTTTTAGGGTTTTGGACTTGTCTTATTTTTTAACTCATGTAATAAAATGAGCCGGCAAAATAGATAGGCAGAGTAGATATCTCACAAAAGAACATTAATTTTCCTATTTGCTTTAGATTATTTTATTTGAAATTGAATTACTTAAGAGTTCAAGTTTTTTGTAACACAAGGAAAGGTATACATGCGTACATACGAGCCACACCTATAATTAGGGCTGCAAAAGGGCTGGGTATGGACTGAGCCAATGGCAAATTTTGATTTGGTCTAAAGACCCATCAAAGCTGGACACCTCTAGTACAAAATTTTGGGCCCGGGGTGGTCTATCTGCAGAAGGTTGCTAGGTAAATGCGACCGTTATTAATGGTTCACATCCAGTAAGCAAAGTCCTTGGATTGGATGGTTAGAATTGTCTGATCTTATATTGTTTTGATGGGTGGCCCATCTCCAATCATTTCACACTACTGCACACATGCCCTGTGTATGGTGGATATTGATACATGTCCTTCCTAGATTAACGGTCACATGAAGCCTAAGCTTGCAGATTCTTCCTCCCATATTAAAATCTTAACGAGCTTTGTTAGGAGAAGCCCATTAGGGTTGGAAAGGGGCCAGGTTCGGTACCAGGATGGGCCCAGCGGCCTTGAACTGCCCTAGTACAGCAAGCTCAGTCGGGTCCTGAAGAATTGGTTGGGCCCAGACCATCTCGAAAATTGATCGAATCACTCTTTCCCAAGTGAAAGTTCCTAATCCATCCATTGATCAAATGGGCCATACAGAAACCAAAAAAGAAATAGACAAGTAGATGACTGAAGCCAATGGTTTAAATGCAAGACCCGTGTTGTATCTAGCCAACGATTGGACTGGCAGGCCTTTTATTTATTTATTTATTTAAAGAACAGGACACGTAAATATGAAATCAGGTTGGGTGGGCCTAAATTTCATTATTAGGCCAAGCCCAGTCCACAGGTCTGGCTAAGAGATCCAAGCCCAGTCCAAATGTTCACCCGCAGGCTACACGGCCCATTGCTACCCTCAATCAGTACAGTCAGATGGGTCCATACTGGAAAGGACCGCTTCGGCAAGAAACTTCTAACCCTTGTTTTGAAGCCCTTCAAATAGGTGACGCACCAACGATCACTGTTCAATTGAGGAAGGGCAGCTTTGGGCCTCTCTCAGCCCAAACACAACTAGTAGAGGACTGGACTTGGGCCAGACATTACAAGCCCAATAAAAAGTGGAATTTAGGACAAAGAACATAGGACTAAGAGGGATGGTGGATCTACGGCTGGCAATGGGCAAGACCAGCCACATTGAATCTGAATTTCAAACCGGCCCCACCCCAATAGGGCCCAATAACTTTTAAAAGTGGGCCCGGGATGGTCCTTGCATAGACAGTATCCATCTTGCTGTGGACTAGAATTGGGCTGAGGTTAAAGGCCCATGGGCGGGTCTGGGTTTCTGGTAGAGTCCAGTTCAGAAAGGTAGGCTACAGAGCCAGGGACTGGTATTTAGCTCACCATCTGGGCTTGGACAAAAGAGTTCTCTATTTTATAATCAATCAAACTGGCCAGGGAAAGGTTGAGATCTCTTCGGCACGATTGAGCCAATGGATCAGGATCCTCGCAAGTTGGGGTTAAGATCCAATCCCAGGCTGCCATCTGGTCGGGATGGATTGCCCAAAAACAGTTTCAAAACGGATGGGTTGGGGGAATTTTAACCTCTAATCAGGATTAAGAAGAATCGGATGAAAGAACAGCCCTGATTCTTTCAATAGGCCCTTCCATCACAGTAGCTGTAGCCTAAGAGGACACCTGACTTAGATCCAAAACCACTTATTAGGCAGCCCTCGCCTTGTGGACACCTTACTCACAAATTACATCGGCCCACTCGTCAGGTGGGCCACACAAGAACATAAGATATAGATTAACCAATTCAAATTCAATGCATTTGCGTAGTCCATAAGATGAGTGCAAGGGACCACACCCTGTCACCCCCCTGATGAGTGCTTGGAACTTGCACACATGTTCCATGTTGGCACGTGCGATCTCTAAGTCCCTCGAAATGTGGCCCATGCCGTTTGCATCCCCACGTTGGCACGTGTGATCATAGGTTCAGTCTCCCTCTGAAATGACTTACCTGTGAGTATTCAAAAAGATGGATGCACGGAATCAGACGCATGTTGTTGGTGTATGTTAGGTTGTGTTTGGATGTACAATCGAATTGAAATGCAATAATTATTCAATATATAGAAATTGACCATGTTGTGATTTCCTGAATTAGGGCACGTTTGGTTGCACCAAATATCATGATACCAAATGCACCCTGAAGTGGTTATTACAATTCAATTCTATAGCTCATCCAAGTGGCTATTTTTTCTGTCCTATACATTACTATCTTATTGCCAATATTCTCAACTCAGCTAAGGGCCTGTTTGGGAGACACCTAAAAATAAGTTCATGATTATTAGTTATCAAGATTATTTTTAATCCTGACCAAAAACATTATAATTAACTAAAATCACAGTAACTTATTTTTAAGCATCTACCAAATAAGATCTGTACTAAAAATAATATTGAAGATGTTAAATATATTCGCATTTGTTAAAGATAACTAAAAAAGGGATATTGAATTATGACAGGACTCTATTAACCTAAAACATTTAAAAAATAACAAATTAGTTACTAAAAATATCAAAATTTGAATCCAATCCAAAATCCAATGCTTAAAATGACTTTATTTTGCAAACTGTTCCGCGCAGCAAATGCCCTTTAGTTGATTAACCAATCCTAAGGTTCATTGGTTATTAGGATGTATGAAGCAGCATTATCATTAGAGGTGTACTATTCATTCAACGATCACTTTGGCAGGTGTATTGTTCATCTAGGTTGAGGATAATTCAATAATTTTAAATGAAGTTTTATGTAAAACATAATTCATTTTGGGTAATATATATTCAGTCATGAGAGGGAGAACCTTTTGTAAGTTAAAAGTTGCTACTTTGTTTTTTTTTTTTTTTTTTAAATTTTTATTTATCTTTGGGCATAGTGAATTAGTGTGAATCCATATAGGTATGAAAAGAAAACCACATAAATTTCCATGTCGTGGTTTGCATCTCTTTTTTCTGCTTTCTTTTGATTTTGATATTATTGTATGTATGGTAAAAAAGAGATCCTTATGCAAACATCAACAACTTTCTAAATATATCTCAAAATAATGATTTTAATATTGGCTATAAAAATATAACCATCCAAAGTTACCAGTGTACACTAATAGATTTTATTTTATTTAGGATAATTCCTTTTAATCCTAACCCTTCACTAAGTTACTTATGATCTGCCATAAATCAAAACGTGGAAATTCAATCCCAAGTAACTGGAATGCATTTTCAATAAAAGAACATGAGATCGAGAGTCATTTTTTTTTTTTTTTTCATCTCTTATTTTATTTTATTTTATTGGAATTGAATGCTAGTTTTGGACAAAGAAAGCTCTCAAGCTACAAAACCAAACAAAAGATTCTATAAATAGAAAATCGTGTAATATAACAACAATTTCTGCATTTAGTTAAAAGGTCAATAATCAGAAGGTAAGAAATGCTACTCATGGCTTTGAAAATCAACATTTAAGGTGCTTCCTTTTCGTGTTGCATGAAAATCAACATTCCACAATTATGTTTTTACGCAAAGAAAGTAAAGTTAAGAGGCCTTTTTTTTTAAAAAAAAAAACACACACTCACGCAGTAATGGGATTTCACCACCTATCAATCCAAAGAGCGAAGATGATTGCGACGTCCAGAGTCTTTCAGACATTGCATGATAAGCATACATGCCCCACTGTTTGGTCGATCATTAATTGCTTGAAAAACGAACATATAATGAAAGATTGTTACACCACATGCACTGCTTTCGGATGGCCAATTTTGGCGATGATCTTAAAACAAAGTCGATGGTCCTGATGGTGTATTTGTGGCATTGTTGGGTTATGGCCTGGTCGGGAGGTGGCCCATTGATTGGACGGTCTTTATCCATTGAAAGCATGTAAATTGATCCAAAGCAGATGTTTTTCCTTACCTAACTTTTCCATAGTAGCCCACACATGATTTGTCTCTTGGATTAATGATATGCCAATAGAGGAATTAAATGATGGATAGGTTGTGTTCTTGAGGACCATACATGTGGGCCCTTGCCTGATGCCAACCATTGATTATTTCTTTTTTTTTTTTAATTTATTTTTCTATTTTGCTATTGACTGATTTCTATCTCCAGGAAAGAGTACCCTTGATTTAAGGGGTATATTCGTATGATATTGTTTTTCCACGGTTTTGAAAATGGTGGTGACTCGTCCTTCTGACATGTGGCACTCGTGTAGTACTCCATCCAGACCATCCAAATTGGATGGTTAAAAGTAAATTAGTGAGTGGTCCCAATTCCAAAAGGCACGATCATATGGTTAATATTATCTTTCTCATGGTAGTTTTGTGATTGTAATTCATCCACAATCGGTGAGGGACTTGGGTCTTCGGATTGTCACATGACAGAGACTTCTCAATGGTTGAAAAGTCAGCCATTTCTAAAAATCTAGTCCATGATTTAAATTCAAATGAGACTTACATGGGAAGGGGATAGAGATTCCCTGAACGTCTGCCCAATAGGGACAATTATTGAATGGCTACCAGATTCTCAAGTATTGGAGATTTTTAGGGAACGGTTCATTTAAGATAAGGTCCTTATTTTAGGTGACACATAGGATAGATTACTGTAAGGATTCAATTCAGCCACGTGGTCTTATTTTAATTGTGCGGTGGAAGTATATATGCGTTGGTAATGCCAGAGTTTTATATGACTCCAATAGAACCAAACACTTTACGACTCCAGACACCAAAACAGTTAGATTTAGACTATATTAATGAAAATTGACCTAACTATTCAGCTTTCAATTGGCTTAAAATCAATAATTTGTAAAGAGAATGGTTAGTTCTTTGGATGAGTTTTGTTTGCCTTGAAAATGAGATTTTTTTTATTACAATGACAATAGCTTTATAACATTCGTTTACAAAATAAATATACGGTTAAGTACTGATTTTATTAATCTGAATATACATATAGTTTAATCAACAAATAAATAAGGTAGAAAATTATCAATAGCAGTTTGAATGGGTGAGACGGCCATGAATAATTGACAATTTTCTGGCCCAATTGATCATGAGATGGTTGTCAAAACTTAGAATATTATACAACGGTCATGGTATGGCCAGCAAGCTACAATCAAAAGAATCAATAAGTGGGGACTTAGGGATTTTGGGGTTCCAATGATAAAAGTTGTAAATGAAACTAAAATAAATCATTCCTGCAACAATGCGCTAGAAAGAAGTAGAGAGATTAAACTATAGCTACCCTAATCGATCCGGACATATTGCAACATGGCGTTCAACAAAGTGAGGATGCTAAATTAGGCTACGGTAAGATAGGATAGCTGTCTTTGTGGGACAAAAGATTTGATGGGCAACGTTGAGTTGAAAAGAAGTTTGTTGTGTTTAGATTGGTGAGGGTTCAAAGGTCTTTATTCTGTGTTGTTTTTATAGGCCTGAGTTAGGTAATGGCTCTATGCATGGTTTTTTGACTTTCAAGGTTAATGGTCTGATTAGTTAACCGTCTTAAGGTTGATACGCTTTTATTTTGAGAAGGGGTCAGTCAACCATTTCGTTGTCATGTATGGTTGTGTTTTTGTTTCGAGACAACTTTCTCTCTTTGGTGCACCGCTTAGAGGTTTACAACCACATGTGGCCGATTAAATTCTACCATATGTTATTAGATGTCACCGTCTTAGTAATGCGTTGAGTTACGCATGCTCTTAGACATTTTGCGTACGTGCAACTTATGTTTTTGTTTACAGATGGATTTCTCTCTTTGGTGCACCGCTTAGAGGTCAGCTACTTGTGGCTAATTAAATGCTACCATATGTTATTAGATGTCACCACCTTAATATTGTGTTGAGTTAGGTGTGCTCTTGGGTGTTTTGTTTGTGTGCAACTTGTGTATTCTTGCTACGTGCCACTGAAAGAATGATTGCCTCTAGATTTTTTATTGTGTGCACATCTATACGTGTTATGATATTCTTGACGTGAAATGTGTTTGTTGTAGAGGTGCATTTGGGATTCTCATAATCTCTCTTTTATGCCAAATAAGTATCTTTTGTCTTTCATATAAGTGTGTTGACACATGGGTGGCATCTTACCTGTTAGATTTGACTGTGATAAGTCAAGTGTAAACAATTACATACATGACATATAAGTAATACAAACTAAATAATTATATACATGGCATATAAGTAATTCAAACTAAATTATCTACAAGGGTCCTAATTAAATTAGATATATCATTGGCATTATTATTTGAGCCCTTATCCTAATTAACTGGAATTTGTTACATGAATCATGTTTGGTTGTTGTCTTCTATCAACATAAAAAATTTCAATTAGATTAAATTTTAAGCCTTTTTTATTACTTCCATTCACGTCCATTTAAGCTGTTCCAAGATCCTACATAGCCTTTGACTTGCATCAACCCACTTCTTACCTCATTGCAATAACTAAATCATATAAGTTTATTTTCTCTTTTCTTAGTATCCATCAGTACTACTCTTAAAATCATTCAAATTTAAAATTTTAGAAACATCATGAATAAAAAAATTTAAAATAATTCAATGATCTTACTTTAATAATTTGTGGACATTTAAAGGTCGAGTAAGCTGATCATAATCAGCTGGTTGGCACATAAATGTAGACTGTTGATTCACCTTTTCTCGTCGTCCATTTCCCACCCGCTAAGCAGACCGATTTGGTTGTTGGCCTATGCAGTCTATGCTCTTCCTACCGGATGAGCGGCTTAAATCTCTATGCGCATGCGAGTGAGGGCGACAACACTAGCAAGTACGATCGCGCGAATATGCTTGGCAACGGCCTGAAGTGCAGCTCGACTCAAGGCGGACTCTGGTCATGCAACGTGTCAAAATACTAGCCATACGTTGCTACTTGTTACTCATCAGACGATGGGAGTAGAACAGAAGAGGATAGTAGCTAATAAAGGATGAGAAATACTCTGATATTCTGCAGCGTGTGATGGATGATACGCAGGCTTGAGAAATTTCTTACGTGGCGTGCAAATAATTCAAATTAAGCCCAAGTAACTGTTTAGGTTTATCATGAACGGAAACAATACTCTCATTTGGACGGTCATGGATGCAAAATATCCGAAGGTCCTAGTTTAGAAAAAGTGCTGGAATCAGAGGTTAGGATTGTTCAATTTGGGTTATTTCTAAGGGCCTGTTTGGCCGGGCGGATTGAGCGGGATTAGGAGGATGGGATCAATTTTAAGGTAACCATGATGATGTCAGTGGATTGTTGTAAGATCCATGGTATTGCTTAATCCCGAGACACGTTCGCCGCACATGTTTGGGACGTCAGGCATATCCCGTGGGACGTCTGGCATATCCCGGGATCATGGAAGTGAGTCCCGTTTGGTTGTGGCGTGGAATTGCATGAATCTCTTGATTTAAGTGGTTTGACCCATTTAGATTAGTATCAACATCGCAGGATTTGAAATCGGATTGGATATTCCGTCTTCTTCCAGCCAATTGCTGGTGGTTGGTGCTCCGTGGTCCCCATCATGAAATATGTGTTTCATCCATGCTGTCCCTCTATTTTTCTAAATCATTTTATGGTATGATATCAGAACCGAGGTATATTCCAATCTCAAATGGACCACATTACAGGAATTAGTGTTGAATGAACTTCGATCATTAAAAATTGTTTTGGGGGCTATAAAAGTTTTGGATCAAGCTGATCTTTGTTTTTTCCCTTCATCTGCGTCTGAATTACTTAATCAACAGATTGGATGTCAAATAAACAGTACAGTGGGCTGTAGGAGGATTTCAATGGTGGATATCCAATCACTATTGCTTTCCTGTGGTTTGGTCCAACTGAGATTTATATTCCTATCATTTTTGGGATTAAGCCCTAAAATGATATGTAAAAATGGACGAACGAAATGGATGAAGAAAAAACATCATGGTGGGACTCACAGAGCACCGACAACCAGCCATGGGGGTGGTGGCAGGGAGAGTAGCCAATCCGTTCCCCGGGATTTTCATTGGCTTGGACAGAACTCCAATTAGCGCACAATCCATGCTGTACTTGGGTCCAGCTACTGAAAATCGGGTCTCCAATAGACCACACCATCTGAAAGAGTATCATCAAAGTCGTCTAATATATTAGATGCAAGGAGGACTTGGTGTCTTATAAGTAAATGAATGTGGTCTAGATATCCAGTCGACCACACCATTCTCAATATGGGCCATTCTAATCATATGCAAGTGTAGCATGTCCAACAAAAGAGTGGCACACCATGTGAAGATTGCCTAATCTGGACCGTCCAATCTAAGTGCCCAGTCCAAATTCCAAGAAGAGTTAGGTGAAAAACATATGTTGTCCAAATATTTAGTGGACCACACCAAATGTTCCGTCCTTAATAAGAAAAGTGCCGACATCAGTGTATCAGGTCCACATATCCGGTGGATCACACCAATTGAAAGTGGTTGGAGACAAAATTATCAACAAGGTGAAGCAGTCAATAATATACAGGTGACCAAGGCAATTGTCAGTGGCTGATAGTCCCCAAATCAGCAAAACCATACAATCACAGTTCAAAAAAAAATAACATTCATTCAGTTACACAACCTCATATACCTAGAATTTAAAAATAATAAGTAATGCAAAGAAAAGAACAATGATGACAATCGGAAGTACACAAAATCTCTCCCCAAATGATGGGGCAGGATCATCAGTCGTCGTGGCCCTAGAAACCATGGCATGTGTCGTCTGTTGGATAGATGAAGTTGACAAATGATAGATATCAACCTCGTCTGAAAATGCAGCGACATAAACCGCATGAGATTCTGTGGCAGGTCTCGACTGTGCACTGGTACCACCGAAGCGACCCTCCCAGCATGCAACAGCTTCCTTCCAATTCTTGAAAGCCCTGTGTCTCCCTCCGTTGTATCCCTCGACCTCCAATCTAGTATCGTTCCACGTTAAATAAATGCCCGGTCGATGGCCCACGAGTACAACATAGTACTTCTCTTTTGCCATCTGCATTGACATGTCCATTATTGGCATGAGATTCGTGTATTGGAATATGATCGCGTTTAAAAAATATGTAATATTGTCCCAGGAAAAAAAAATACATTGAAACGATTTGAATTTAAAAATTTGTTAGTACGTACCCTTTCTCCAAATGAAGTGTGTTACCCTATCTGTCTTAATGTGCACACAACAAGCATGTGAAATCACATATATTAAATATATTAAAGCACAAAGGTCTAGTATTGCTACACCATTCAAATTGGTATACACTGTATAACAATTATATCAATCCAAAAAAGGAAAAAAAACCATTATCAATAAATAAAAAAGTTATTACATGCCCACAAAGAAACAGATTAATAGAACCAAGGACCAGTCCCTGTTAGACCGACCCAACACCTGCATCACCAAAGTTATCGCAGAGTGTTTTCTTCAACCACTCGATGCGTTGCTCGAGTCGAAGATTGAGAAAGAACGATGGCAGCTTCTCGTCCCTACTCAATAGCTGACTAACTTCGATAAACTCTGAATTGGTCAACCCTTACACATCTTCTAGAATATCAAGTACTTTTCTAGTACGATTGACCTCTTTGCCTAGGCCAAAATCACGTGTAGCCTCTACAACGGTCTTAAAAGAGATGTCGAGCACATCGCAGGAACGAAGAGGTCGCATATATTTCTTTATGCGATCCCACCTCAGCTCCCATCAGAATCGGAAGTTCGAGTAGGAGTGCCACACGATGCGCATTTTTCCATTAAAGGAGTCTTCAAGGAAAATTGATTGGTCCCTGTCGAGTCCGCTACATTGTCCTCTGAGAGGTCAATGGCATCGTCAAGATCATCTTCGAGGTCTCTCCAGGACTCATTGAGATCTCGCTGAATTTGAGAGGATGATGTGGCAATACTCATACTTCCTTACACATATCGTCCTGTGGCCTGATCGAATCCGACGATAACCGCAAGGTCATCCATTCAATCGATTCTTTTCCCGCGAAGTCTTTTAGCATGCGGGTGAGACTGCAGTCGTAAAAGATAATTGTAAGTTAGAAAAAAGTACATGTGATTTAAGTGTTTGTGATTGTGTTCTGTAAACTATACTTTTATAAATCATACCCTAAGGTATTCCTCCCAAACCTCATCAGGGGCTGTAATCACCATGCACTCATTATCCCTTCCAAACCCACTGCCCGCCAGCATGTCCTTCACAGCATTATATTCTCGCTTGTAATACTTTAGCTGGTTCTGCACATTTTGCTAGTTGACAGCTATGTCTGTATGCTTCGTGACCTCTTCAACCATTGCTTGGTAGGCTTCCCGCTTGAAACTATTATCTGCTTTACGTCCCAGTGCAACCTGTTCAATCAGCGTGTTGAAAATAACTTGATCCATTTCTCTAGTCCATTTGATTTTAGGTACTCGAGACAGAGGGTTGGCGAGGGATTTCATTGTCTTCCCATATGGAGAACATCAAGTTGACACCACAGGTGTTTTAACCGATGATTGCGTCGGTGTCAATGTATCATTGGACTAGAAGTCTACCATTTCACCTACGCATACAACACGTGTCAAGTACAGATGAAATTTAGCTAATGTCAACCATTTTCATGAGAAACTACATGACATAAGCATGATTGATAAAAAAAATTGAACATTCCTGATCAGAATTATATTTTAATTTTTTAAAAAACCATTATTCCATTGACAAGTAGTTAATATTATAAGCACGTAAATACTGTCCAGTTCGTATGGAAAATTGAAAAGAAGAAATAAAAATAATTCAACTATCTACTCCTACTGTTCTGATGTGCATCTGCCCACATTCGAGTTGCAATATCATCCTGCACTCAAATCCAAGCATCCTTCTCTCGTTAACTAACTCACAACAACCACTGCCTCTCGTCATTTGTTGATACCTTATGCAGTGTTGGGTTACTCTCCCCTTCAGCAAAAGATATGCCAGTGTCATGTATGTCCATGTCCGGTTCGTATGAAATTGTGTAACACACAGCATGCTATAACAATTTTCACTTGTGTGTGTAACTCATACTGCATGGCCATCTTCAATATGGGAAATCTACCTTTCATTACACCACAACAACGCTCGATTGCATTGCGTAATTATGCATGTCAGTAATTAAACAACTCCTTCATGTTTGCAGGCGCTCTCCCGGTTTGATACTCTTGTAAGTGGTATTAAACACCCTGGTATGGAGCCATAAAACCGGGTGAATGCGTGTATCTAGCATCAACAACATAATATTTTTCTACATAATTGAATGAACGTTCTATTAAGTGGACAGTCGAAGATTTCATAAGTATTAATTAGATGAGTAATCTTTGAAAAATCTAACCAGTACCATACAGGACAAGTAAGGGATCATCTGTTTAGGTAAGAGCGTTGTGTAGCACCCTCGTATACGAAGCTGAACCCTCCCAACCGGCTAATACATATAGAAAATTCATGTAAAATGAACATGCCGCAAATACATTTTGAGAGAAGAACCCTTTCTAATTGCGGAAGCTCGCATGATCCGTTGCTTGGACATGAGCAGGTATGTGTGTCCCGTCAATCGCACCGACACAGTCCTAAATCCATTTCATTAAATTTCTTTTATGGACGGACTTGTTAGTAAGGGTTTGTGAATAATAATGTAGATATACAATGGCTATCAATCAAAATGATACCTAAAAGTTTGGAGCCTGATTTATATTTGTTTGGATCTCAGAAAGTGTTTTTGATCTTGGCCGTTTAACGAACTCAGGATATAATGATACAATGGCATCTAATACACGATGAAAGTGGCGGTTAATGGTTTCACCTAATCGAATAAATCTGTGCCCTGTGACCTGATTACGAACATTATGACCCATAGTGTAGAGGAAAATAACTACATGTTCTTGTAGACTCACATTAGGAGTATTACGCAGATGTGACTTCTCGCGTAGTTTATTACACAACTCAAAAAAGCATCTCGACTCATCCTGAGTTGAGTTACACAATCCCCATCTGTCGCCGAATGATAGAGTTGATGAACCTCACCCGCTTATCATCTTCGTGCGTGCCAGTTGTTAGAACATGTATACACGACAGTATTCCCCAATTACTGCAACGCAAGCTGCCATCGATTGCATGATAATATCTCATTCCATCTCTTCTTCCTTATCATTATCTATTCCAAGCCAACTATGCACCTTCACGTGTATGTATGATTATGTTTTTAATATAAATCCTAAATCCATAGCTTAATTTAGTTCCCAATTTGAATATCTTACCGTGGGGAGTATCTGATAAATACAATTTAAGCGTGTGATTTACATATAGCAACATTATGTTATTTATACCAAGATTAATTCCATAAAGTAGATAAAAAACGAAGCCCCAAATACTTCTGATAAATTGGACATGAGCAGGTATATATGCGACATATATCCAGACCTGTCACTTCATCGTATATTGAATTACGATTGTATGGGAAGGTGATAGTTTTGAATAGTAAAAAGAGAAGAATTCAAATAATAGTGGAAAGAAAATAACATGGTACATACCTGAATTTCAGCTGAAAATAGGCTGTGTGCGATGAATTCCTGAGAAACAGAGTACTAAATTTGGGAACCTGAACTTGTGGAAATATAACAGTTTATTAGGAAGAAATCGATTACAGAAGATAAGTAAACGGCAGCAAAGAGAAAGGCAAACATATGTCCAACATCAGAACCGTTATAAAAGAAATGCTTGATTTGTATGTAGCTACTGCTAGTAACACCATCAATACCGCTACAATAGAAATGCCTGATTTGAAATCAGCTATTGCCAATAACACCATCAGTACTGCTATAATAGAAAGGCCTGATTTGTGAGTAGCTACTGCCAGTAACACCCAATGCAGCAGTAAAATCAGATGTTGCTGCTATAAAATCCGAGATACCACTAAACCATCCAAATCATGTAATTCAAAAAACAGGCTTAGAACATGAAACAATAGTCACCGAACGATCGTGATTAGTGGAGTGAAGATGAGATAATTCCACTACAACTGAAACTACTTCTGCAAGAACTGGAATAGCAAGTCTACCAAATGAGGGCATAAGCAAAATGTACAGCAGCAATACCTTCCATGGATGAAAAGTGCACAACAGCAATACCATTCAATCGGCATGAGCAGAATATATAGCAGCAATACCATTCCTCGGACATGAGCAGAATGTACAGCAGCAATATCATTCAGTGGATAAAGAATATAACAGTTCAATGGGCCATTCCAATTGTCACGCCCCAAACCCGAAAATCGGATTCACAGGAATCCCGATCTTCGAATCCGGTACTAACAGCCTCCGTAGTACCCCATCTTCGGCTCCCAGCGCCCATGTGCTAGGTTCCGATCTTGTGATCCTCCAAGGAGGATTTTTCAACGTACATTTATCTCGTAAGAAGCATAATCACAGGTTTACCCAAATCATAAGGCGACATCATCATCACATATCCACTATTATAAACATTTGAGTACAATGTTGAAAAGAAAAAAAATACATATATAAAAAATCAAAGCTCCAGAAGTCAACTGCACGCTCCAAGCTCGACGCTGTTGTAACTTAAAGTCACATGCACGCATCTATCATGTATAAGCTTATAGAAAGCTTAGAGGGTGGTGTAAGTATGTGCACAAAATAAGTCTCAAGTTTACAATGCAATACCATAATCATACAATGTTGAAAATATTGGCAAGATTATAAATCATACGATAACAGAGTAAACAGAAATACTGACAAATCCATCAATCATACAATATCAGAGTACGCAATACAGATCAGCTATGCAAATGAGTCATAGAGAGTCAAATATCAGATGGATGGCATGGATCATATTCATACATCAAGGCGGGGCCTACATGAGCGGCCCACCCAAAAGTTTGGAATCAAGCTGATATTTTTGCTTCCTTTAAAGCATCCCACTGTCAGTTCACACTTCACTAGTCCACGTCCAGCGTCCAGGGATGCTGGACGGTGTGAGTGTTCATCAAGGTGGGTCCCACATGGATGTGGCCCACTTGATTTGGATCAACCTGATATTTGCGTTTTCCCATCATCTAGACCCTCCAAGAGGGGTAGCAAAGTGGGTTAATCCCCATGTTTAGACGGCCATGGGGTCCATTTGATGGACAGTCTGGATATCACATACACTGATCATGTGGGCTACAAAATAAAGGAAGGAGAGAGAGTGAGAGAGAGAGAGAGAGACGTGATGATGGAGGGACCCCGACACTATGGGCCCTCCCTCCATGCATTCAATGATACATCGAGTGAGTCCTAATACATGTGGGCCTACCAAATCAAAAATCAACGGTAGAGATTCCTTCTCCACCAAAATAAAAGGTCTAGATGACCCTCATTCAACTAAGAAAGTAAACATCATAATGGGGTCCATGAAGATTGGTCCCATTATGGAATGATCATGAGAATCATAGTGAGCCATTGGCCACATCTAAGGTACAAAGTGAGATCCATACCATCAATCAGTAGGCCCCACTTGGCCCATCATCAAAAGAATGAAATCTATGCCTATAGAAACACTCACCTTTTGCTTCTTCTTGGGCTCCTCCTCATCATAGCTCCATGGGACATGATTCAACGGTCGAGATCAGTTTTGAAGGGTGGGGATGGGAGATAGGAAGATGGGCCACACCTAGCTCTCTCATGGAGCATTTGACGTGGGTTGCTTGGGTGGAAAATGAGAGAGAGAGATGAGAGAGAGAGGTATAAGAGAGAGAGATGGGTGAGTGATGGGTGAGGGATGGGTGAAAGGTGATGGGTGGATGTACTTGTGTAAGGGAGAGAAAGTTGACTTTGGGGGGTTGTTGTACTTGGGGAGGGAATGGTTGTACTTGACATTTAATATGACGTGTCATAGATATTCCCTCGATATTTGCAACGCGTGATGTTTTTCTCGAACTGAACGCAGGCCCACATCTCCTGGCCCGAGTATCGCCTCAGTGTGCGAGACGCGACATCGGAACCACAGCGACGGCACGGTCGCAATGGTACAAGTTTTGAGTCAAGCCAACTCAGGTCGATAAGATGCGACTCAGGATCGTGTGCAAACGCTGGTTACAGATCGAGGGTTGCTGAAATTTGACCGGAAGGACCGCGGAAGCCTACAGAACGGTACAATCAAAGATACGGGTCTCACACTAATTAAGCCATTAATGGACCACAGGTAATACTTTCAGTTCTTGACCCATGAAGAATGAAAGACAAATCAGTTTTATTGTCTCAGGAAGAATGAAATAAGTTCTGTTCGTCTCAGGAAGAAGAAAGCCTTTACCGCTACACTTCCTAATAGCTCACGGTCCATGAAATTCAAAATGTAAGGAAATGTAATAGTGTAGCAGTAATAGAGTGCAATATATGTACTACACACATCTGGCATGGATGTTATGCACATATATGCCCAGCACTTAGGAAGTGTAGCAGTAACAGAGTCACTTCTAATCACTAGACAGTTACGAAAGAAAAAAGAATACACACAATGAAAACATTAAAAGCCAACCATTTCTTGTCCCACGGTTCAAAACTGAATGTCAATGATATCTTAAATGAACCACACCTTAAGAAACACCGGTGACTTACACTTTTAACTTGCACATGGCTTGCAAACACATTACACACGTGCCATATATCATGAAACATCCATCAGGCATGGATAATATACAGATGTATGCCCAGCACTTAGGAAGTGTCGCAGTAACAAAGTCACTTCTAATCAATAAACAGTTAAGAAAGACTAAAATATAATGAACCATTCCAAGCCAACCATTTCTTGAATGGATGCAAAATGAAAGACATGGAGTTGAGCAATCACTATTTACAAGGGCTAATGTAGATAACTAAATGAACACGAACTACATTTGACAAGAGACCTGATCCATCAGGTCCTATTATGTCCTCGATTATCTTCTTTTTTCTTCATTTCCTTTCTCTTATCTTTTTCTTTCTTCTTCTTCTTGTTTTGTTTTTTTTTTTTTGTTTTTTTGTTTTCCTCCTCAGAAGTTAACACTTTTTGGAATTAGTTATTTAAGAAGAGTAGCAGCTAGCGGGTCTGTAAAAACATGATGAGAAGACTAATACAAATCATTGTAACGATTAGAGTTCCTGGAAAGAATGAATAACAGTTATTTTTAATGTTATCATCAATTCCAATTGCTTTATTTTATTTTATTTTCTTTTGTATTGTTTTCGCCAATCATTAGTGGTCATGATCGATAAGCTCATTTGGATGCCTATAAATGGTTAAGTGGTCATTTGCAGCCTGTCCTATTTGGTTGTAAGCTATAAATGATTTACAGGTAAAGGATTCTCTAGGTTTAGATGGCCTTTAAATTGTTTTAAGTCATGTAAATGGAGAGCCAATCTTTCCATTTATAGTCATTAGGCTGTAAATGGAAAGCCTGAAAATCAAATGGGGCTGAAACCTGTATAAGGTATTTTTCAGCATCCAAAAACAAAATGTAAACCATATAGTTATAAATCATAACCCCATTCACAAGCATCCAAACGATTCCTAATCAAGATTTTTCTCTTCCTATCATTTAATGAAGAATTTAAGAACTTCTCTACAGTAATTTCATCAGTAGCCAGAATTTAAAAATAAAAAATTAAAATCAAAAGTCATAAAGAATAAAACAGAGACAGAGAGATGGAGAGAAAGAGAGTGCTTGCTAGCCTGCCTGCCTACTTGCCTATGGTTATCTGCGAAAGGCAGGAGAATCTACTTCTGATTTTCAGTTCAAGGTCAAAACTGAAAGTCATTGAAATCTTATACGGACCACACCGTAAGAAATAGTGGTGACTTACTGATTTAATAGACATATGGGGACCAAAAACAATTCAGTATGTAATGCATGTTCTGCCCACCTCAGTCATGGATATAATATATACTTTACACAACAATTAGGAAGTGTAGCAGTAACAGAGTCGCTCTTAAAAAAATGAAAAGTGTACAAAAGTAAAAATGGCAATCAGAAACATTCCAAACTAGCATTATGATGGCCAAACCCATTTCACAAAAAAGGCATCATAGCTCACATAGCTAAGGGCATGAGCGTGAAGGAGATGAATCAATCTCTTTATGTCTGGAGAAAATATCTGACTTGCTGAATATATGTGAGAAGCGACATTTTATTATAGCATGGAAATAGACATACTTTACAGCAGAATACATCACCAATTCCTCATGGATAAAGAATGTACATCAAGAAACCGTAGCCTGTTGCTTTGCCTAAAATGAGGGCAATACCATTACTGGTATGGGTTTCTTGTAACATTCATGAAGGCAAAGCCATTCCAAGCCAACCAGTTCCTGTCTCAGGAGGAGTGAAAGACATGGAGTTGGGAATGAACCATTTTGATTGGGCTAATATATAGAACATACTGTAACCTGTTGCTTTGCCCTAAATGAGGGCAATGCCATTACTGGCATGGGCAAAATGTAGCATTCGTGAAGGCAATGTCATTTCAAGCCAACCATTACATATCCTAGGATGAATGAAGGATATGTAGCTGGAAATGTAGCCTTTGCAGGGGTGACTTACTAATGTAAACTACATATGGGTCACAAATACATCACTAATAACATAAGGAAACGTAACCACTCCAAATACATCACCAATAGCATAAGAAATAGTGGTGAATTACTGATGTAAACTACATATGGGCCACAAATACAACACCAATAGCATAGGGAAATGTAATCACTCCAAATACATCACCACTCCAAATACATCACCAATAGCATAAGAAACAGTGGTGAATTACTGATGTAGACTACATGTGCCACAAGAAAAAAAAATTGAAATAAAAAAAAGTAGTATGCAATATATGTTCTTCCCCATCCAGACCGCCCACTAATATTTTAAACTCCCGGTATATAGGAACTGTAACAGTAATTGAGACACATCCATGGTCTAAAAAGGAAAAATTCCCTTTAAAAAAATGTCCATTCAATATTGAAATCAAAGGAACAATGCATCATAGCATGCGGGAAACCATCTCAGGTACTATGCACGGTCCGTAGATAGCAAACCCCCAAAAATCCAAAAAAAAAAAAAAAACAGTCATTCGACATTGAAATCAAAAGAACGACACATCATAGCATGCAGGAAACCAGCTCAGGTACCATGCACAGTCCGTAGATAGCAAAACCCCAAAAATCCCCCCTTAAAAAATTCATTTGACATTCAAATCAAAGGGCCGACGAATCAGAACATGCAGGGCCCCATCTCAGGTACCATGCACAGTCCATAGACAGCAAACCCTAAAAAATCCCCCATTAAAAAATTCCATGCAACATTATAATGAAAGGAATAAGGGATCACAACATGCAAGAAGCAAAACCCCCAATTTCTATCATAAATCCGTAGTCAGACTAACATGCAGGAAGTAAAACCCCCATTAGGAAAGCATTAACAGTGAAATCAAACTAAGAAATTGAATTGAATAAATCAACAGATCAATACAATGATGCTTCAATTTAGACGGAGTGGAAGGCGTACCTCGGTTGAAATGGGTCTGAATTAAACGTACTGCCCACCTGAAATCGATGTCATAGGGACGAAGACGACTACCATTTCACAAATTAATAGGTATTTGTAGACATACCTGTTCATGCTAAGAATTTCGCTCCTGCTAACTCGAGCAGCCATGTCCGCCTAAAAATTACCATCCCGTCTTTCTGTATGACTGGATGGGAGATATGCCATGGGATGGGCTTGAGGATGACAGCGAAGGATGACGACATATCCAAGAGTAGGGATTTCACAATCCCTCAGCTCGAAGACTACTTCGCTTGAAATATCAGTCGTCCCATAGGATATATGCATGCCTAAACAGACGAGCGGACTGAGCGGATGGGATATTACGATCCCATCCCTCCTAATCTCACTCAATCTGCCCGACCAAACAGGCCCTTAAGGGAAGTCCGGGCAGAGCTCTGTGGGGGCCACCGTGAAGTAAGCGTCTTATCCATGCCATCCTACCTATTAACGGATCATTTTATGGCATGATCCGAAAAATAAAGCAGGCATAGATCTCCAGTGGACCACACCAAAGGAAGCAGTGGCGATAATGACACCCACCATTGAAACCTCTCTAAGGGCCACTATGATGGTTTTTTGCCATCCAACATATTCATAAGGTCATGTAGACCTGGATGAAGTGAAAACACAAATATCAGCTTGATCTGAAACTTCTGTAGCTCCCAAGAATTTTTAATGGTGGTCCTTCAATCCCCACTTTGTGGCCCACTTAAAACCTTGGTTCTACCTCATTTTTTATTTCATATCCTATAATGATCTGTCAATAGGAATGGACGGTGTGGATAAGACGTTTGCATCACGGTGGCCCCCACAGAGCTCTACCCAGACAGATGGTAGGACGCAATCCGCTTCCATTCTAAGTGCTTGTGTATTAAGCCGCATGCACACCCGGAGTATCAAATAACTCCCACGCCCGTCTTCGGATCTACATCGAAACTAGGGCTGAAAGTTGGGCGAGTTCAACCCGACCGACCCGTGACCGACCCGACATTAGGTTGGGCTCGGGCAGGATATATCAGGTCCGATCTCAAGCTTGGGCTATACTAACACCAACACGATAAAACTTGTGTTGGGCTTGAGTTGAGGTCTCGGGTTGCCTGACCCAACCTGAACCCGATCAATATATAAGATATTTATAAATTATAATTGTGGATCGTTTGTGTCGAAGCACACTAGTGATGTTGGGTCTCATTTGTCCACGTCATTTCTAAGGACTCAAGCTAACAAGGTATTCCAGATTTCTCACTCCCAAATAGATTGCGTGCTATGCTTCATGACTTTTAAAGGAGTAGTTATCTTATATTTTAGCTTGTTTTTTTAAAGAAAAAAAAAATGAAGTTCTTTATGATGAATAATCACATATATAATTAATAAAATCATAGATACAAAAAAAAAAAATCCTATATTGAAATATAATAAATTAATGTAATAACGAAAATATTAGCACGTATGCACCCGGCCAACCCGATCAACCCGACCAAGCCCGCTTGGGTTGGGGTTGGGTTGAGAATTCCCAACCTGAGGTTGGGTTGGGTTGGGTTGGGTTAGGATTGAGGTATAGGAACCTTGGGTTGGGGTAGGGTTGAGCACCAACCCGGCCCAACGCAACCCGGCCGACTTTCAGCCCTAATTGAAACGTCCATGAAACAGCGCCCTCAAAGATTCGTTTTCGGGTCGGAAATTCTGAGATGATTTGCGCAAGGGACAGGCTGAAGAGGAGATTGGATCCACGTGGCAAGTGGCCCACTTTTACGGGATCAGCGCCATTCATCAGCAATAATCCATTGTGATCATGCCCTTTCTAAGAAATCAAACAGCTTATCAAGTGGGTGATACAAGTACATTGCATCTATGCCAATGATTTTTCCTGATGTCTGGTTTTCTCGTACATGTATGGTTCATATGTTGAGTGGAATAATATTTGTGCAATGGTATGTTGTAGGTGGCCCCAACCTAATGAACGGGTCTGATCTAACACATGTGACTGCAACAATTGGTATGGCCCGTGCGACCGCACGTAGAGAGGAAGGAATAGAGACGGGGTGAGAGATGAGACGGAGCAGAGTGGCTAGGCGTGAACTATTTTACACAGATCGGAGGAGAGAACCACTAGATTACTTTTAAAGGTTGGACGTCCTTTTTTCACTGTCTTTGAATGATCTAACCCACTAAAGTATAAATATGCCTAAGTTCTAGTGGGGATGCAGCAAGTCCTATTGTGAAGCAATTTCAGATGAAATTTGGAAGAGATTTAAATAAAGTCAAGGTTTTCTCTTATTCATCGATCTTTATCTCCACACTTGTTAGATCATAAATCAATTTTCAATGAATATAATATGTTTTCAAAATTTTTTAAAGAGAATTTAAAATTTTTCATTTGTAAGTTATTTCATCTCTTATACCTTTCTATTCATAATGAATTCACTTGGTATCATAATTTTTTCTACAAAGAATTTTTTCATGTAAAATTTTTGTGTTCTTTATGGTTAATTGAATTTTTCTTTCTCTATTATATTATGTTATTCTATTTAAGATTACTTGTGCGGCGAACAAGTTATGTTTGAACTTGTTGCTTTCTCATCAAGTTCTGACCTCACATCATAACATGAGATGCAACTGATGGATGAAATAGAAAGACATGCATTGGGCTTTATAGCGCATCTTAATGCATGCAGGCTACCAAAATGTTACAAAAGAGAGAAACCACTCTCACCAAAAAAAAATATAATGTTGAAAATATCCACATTTAAATGACAATACACATAAATTTCCTTTTATTTTATAGTTAGCCCTTCAATTACTTGTAAAGTAAAATTGGCCAAACATTGCTCACATTGATTATATTTCTCCTTCTCATAGAATCAGAGGAATCCATGCGAAATGAGGTGTGAACCGGCCGCTGAGTATTGCAGGATTTCTTTTCTCTTTTCTTTTTTTGCTTTTTTTAGCTTGTTAATACACCCATTGTGGGTTCACACTTCACTGTTGGCCACCCCCTCTAGGAAACGATATCAAGACGTCAGTGTTGAAACGAGGTATCTTTCACTCAGTCTACCACTTGAGCTATGGATATGGGTGTTTGCAGGATTTCTTTCTCGTAAATATTAGAATCCCAAAAATATCATGCTAGTACAGCCATCAGGTGGCCACAATCAACCAAAAACATTCCAAATTACATGGTGGGCCACCTACTGTGTTTACGATTGTCAGAATCTATAGGGGTGGCCTTTCCAATTGTCCCATATTGAAATGGGAGTTACTTGATACTCTGGCTATGCACCACGTTTGATATGCAGGCACTCAGAAATCGTAAATGATGCATACGTTAACTCAAATAAAGTGATTAGATTGTGGCATTCAGTGTTTCTAAATTCAAAAACTCAAAATTAAACATTCCTAACCGTTGATTTCTGGAATCTTGTTTTCTGAAATAGGACCGTTGGATATTTTTAGGATAGTGAGTTAATCAAACATCCATAACTTTTACATCAAGATACATCTAATCTGGACATTTTAATAATTCATCGTATTCCACCATACAATTTCTGTGTAATTTACAAGCTTTAACCGTCCAATGAAAGTTTTTCTCCATTAAAAAGGTGGGGAGTCTAATGAAAAATTCAAAGATTCCAAGCTGTTTTGGTTTTACGGGAGTCATTTAATACTCCGGGAGAGCTGAAGCTTGATACACAGCCACTCCAAAATTATAGACATGGCATACACTGCCTTAAATTAAACCAACCAAATTGCAGGATTTTTATTTTTTTTATTTTTTGTCATATACGCAATTTCTGAGTAAATTCAATTGCATGTGTGAGGTTGTCAGGTTTTTCTATTGGTTTCTGGTTTACATAATCCACCTGAAACAAGAATATTTTCACTCTCATCACATGCTTAGGTCATTAGTCATCTGAGGTTGCATCCTCAGCAATGTTTTTCCAGAAAGCTTCTCCTACATCTTTGCTTGTGGGGCCGCTATGATTTATATACAATTCCAACTTGGGTCCTGTCCCACCAAGAAACTGGGACCCGCCACATAAAGAATATGATCTAACTGAAATCCGATTGCATGCTGAGTTCTAGTAGGCTTTTATCGACAGTACTGTCCATCCATTTTTTCAACTCATTTTATGGGTTGAGCCCAAAATTAAAGCAGATTCAAAGCTTAAGCAGACCATACCACAGAAAACGGTGGGAATAGGGTCCTTCGCTATTGCTCCAGTGGAAAACTATCGGGAGTTTCAACACCGGGTCGAGGGTTCGAGTACCCATAGGTGGTGAAATTCCACCAGTGTGAGTGTGTGGAGGGGTGTGTGTGTGTGTGATGTTGATCCATAACTTCGGTGACCCCCAAGAATTTTTCAATAGTAAACATTCAATTCACATTGTTTCTTATGGTGTAGACCACTTGAGGTTTTGATATACTTTATTTTTAGGATCAAACCCTAAAATTATCTGATAAAATGGATGGATGGAGTGGATAAAATACACAAATCATAGTGGGCATCACAGAGTTTACTTAGTATGCTTACCAAACTGCGCTACTCAGTATGCAATTGGCTTCCATCTAACTATCATATCGATATTACCATGTGAATTGAACATTTTTTTTCTTTTGAAAGTCTAATGTTTTTTATGCGATGGCCCACCTAATGATTGTATGGATCTAATTTTTAAAGAATCCCATCATCTTGGTGGGACTCACTTAATGGACGGGTAAAATTACATACACACAACACACGGAATCCCATTGTGAGACCCGACCCGAGTTCGCATGTGTGCATGTGTGTGTGTGAGTATACATTCCGTCCATCTTGATCCCGCGGTCCTACCGGTCGAATCCCGGCGACCTGTGACCCTTGGATAGTGTTTGCGGTCATCCGTGAGCCCAGTCATGAAGACCCGACTCGGATCGAGTTGAGACCTATACCATTGTGACCGCATCGTCGTTGCGATTCCAACGACGCGTCTTGTGCATTCATCCGACTTATAGATCAAAAGTTGTGAGCATTTCATCATGTGGCCCACTTTTTGTACAAAAGCATATGGACCACTCTCAGGCACAAGTTCCCATGCACACCACCCACACACACTACAATTCCCATGGAATAAACACTACCCATCCTAAACACTACCCACATCTAACCTACCCTAGCAAGCATTGTTTGTATCACCATAGGTCATGATTTCTTTCTCTAACCAAGGAGGGAGAGTAATGATGACTCCCCTACAACCTTCCCTTCCTCTCTCTCCTCCTTCATTCTCTCATTTTCCTCTTTCATGGAAGAATTTTCAGCCCTCCCTCTCTCAATTTTCAGCAACTTTCCCTTCCTTTCTTCCTCCATCTAGCCATCACAAACTCATCTTGACCATTGAACCTTTAAGCTTGGAGATTGGAGTACCTAGTGTTGGTGGTAGCTTGAAGATTCAAGGTGGGTGATTATAATTGTTGATCTTATTTTCTACCCTTTGATCTTTTTTCTTTCTAGATGGATCATATGGGACCCACCAATCCATGGTGGGGATCCCATTTGATCCCATGGATGTGGCCCTTTGGCCCATCCTACATGCATGTCATGATCCATGATGGGGCCATTCTCCATGGACCCCATCATGATGTATTTTATAATCCACTCCATCTTAAGGTCATCTAGACCCTAAGGATCATGTTGGGATGGCATCCCAACAATCCATAACAATTATATATCATGCATGTAGTGATTTTATATTGCATGTAAAATCAATGTAGTTGTGTGGGTATGATTCACTCTTGGGAGGGCCCACTAGTGGCGGGGCCCTACCCCCATGGCCGGATTACTCTCTTTCCTTCTTCTCTTTTCTCTGATGTATGGATGATAGTGTGTGTGTGGCCCATTTATAGTGGGCCTTGGATGTCCCAAAATAAATAAAAATAAAAATCCAGCAAGGTGGGATGCTCTTATCACCTAACTCCATGATCATCGGACACCTTAATCAAATGCATGCAAGTGTCCTAGTTCTAGTATGTGATCTGGACTTATGTGGGGCCCACTGAGGAAGGCCACACACCCTTTTTATGGCTGGGATTATTGAGATATAGGCTGATGTGTCCAGCCATGTATTGCTGTCCAAAAACTTGGACTGTTACATGGATTGTCATGTTCAATCTTTGGCATGAATTTTTGGATCATGATTGTCATTATTTTCTTTATAAGTATGGAGTGTAATGAGAAGGTGTGGACCCCACCATGAGGTGTGATGGGTCATACCTCAGATGGTCCATGATATGGTACCCAAAAAGGAGGCCCATAGGGGTGGGCGGTCCACCTTGTTGGGCTGTCCAACTCACATGTATGGAGGGAAAACATACACTTCAGCTTGGTTTGTCTGAAGGATGGGCCACTTTTATGGACCCCACCTTACTTTATTTTATGAAGAAAATACTAAACCTCCATTTTTCCCCTCTTGGATGAAGGTTGGGCCCACCTTATTGGGTAAACAATGCATGGACAGCAACATCCCTTCCTGGACAGATTGAAATTCTTAATTTAATTAAAATATTTATGAGTATCCAAAAATCATAAAATTTTACAAAGAGGTGGTTCACTTATGGTAGGACCCACCTACAAAATTTTGGGGCCAATGGACACCTATACACACCATGGTGGTGGCTGGACTGGCCCATTACAATACGGTGTCCAGATCAGTCCGATTTTTAGGACAGATTGATTTCTTTAAATAAATTAAAATATTTATATATGTCTAAAAATTCTAAAATTTTGTAGAGATATGTTCCACCCATTCTAAGACCCACTTACCAAATTTCAGGGCCAATGGACCTCTGTGTACACCATGGTAAGGGCCGGACTGGCCCACCACATTGGGACGTCCAGGTCAGTCCGATTTTCTGGACAGTCTATTTTATTTAAATAAATTAAAATATTTCTAAGTGTCCAAAAATCTTGAAATTTTGTGGGGGTGTAGGTCACCTATGGAAGTATCACTCTGTAAAATTTCAGATCCAAAATACATTTGAGTTGCCCGTGGTATGGCTGGAAGTGGTCTGCTAGGCAGGGACGCCCAGGCTGGGGCATCTAGCCTGCTTCGTGGGCCCACCTCGATGTGTTGAATGTCCCACCACCCATCCATGTAGGGTCCTTAGGGGATTGATCATACTTACCCCCTTTTTATTCAATTAGAATACATTAGGTGGATTTTTGGGCCATATACCCCAGGCCCATAGGACTGCCTACACATGGGACATCCCTGCCTTAGGCTACTGTTGGGCTTGCATTCTAACAGTCTGGCCCATTTCATATATGTATTGTATATCCTCTCTCATCTGGTGGGGCCCACAGTGATGTGTGTGAGCCATCCAGAATTAATTATACTAAGAAATACTTCTAATGCTGAACTCCAACCAACCCAGAAATTTGGGTGGGCTGGAATTTGGCATTGAGCCCAATAACTGTTGCCTATAGATGTTCTTTGGGGCAATATGGCCCACTAGATTTGAGGAGGATTTATGTCAGTATCTTATCATCTTAATTCTTATTTTTTTGGGCTTAATTAGTGTATGATTAAAGGCCCATCCCAAATAGGATTCTTCTTGGGCTAGTCTCTTAGTTAAGTAAGGGCCTTATAGCCTTGGTTGGGCTGGAACTTTTGATAGGCCCATTGAACCCTTGGGTCCTATATTTACCATGTCATTGTGATGGGCCTTATGGGCCAAATACTCAAGTAGTTGGGCCCTTGTTTGCCCACTATAATAAATCCATACTTGGGCCGAGATGTGAGGCCCAACTTACATGTGTTAAAAATTTAAGAATTTCCCATATGTTGGGATAATGGGCTACCCATTAGGCCTACCACAATGAATGAACCTATGACCCTTATGGTTGGGCCCTAACCTTGCTTAAGGGCCCACCAGGTTGCCTTTGTTTTTGGGCTTAGTGTATGGCCCACTAGGCCATGGGTTGATTGTGCCTTGGACCTTTCTTTATATATATAGTAGGCTACCTTTTGGGACCCAGTTGAGGTTGGATGTCCTCCTTGGTGGCCCTAAGGTAGGCCCATAGAGGCCCTTATAGGTGGTTAAAGGCCCACCTTGGGCCCAGCTAGACCGTTCCTCCTTAGGATTTTGACTCTCTTTGTTTGTGGGTCATCCCAAAGGACTGGGCTCCCACTAGAGGACTTCACTTCTTCTTAAAATACTTGACTATGTGCCTAGCCCTTAGCCCTCCTTAGGACGAAGGATTCCATATTCCACAGCTAGCACACTTACAATTTTATGACCCATATGCATCATCTGTATGAATTGATTACATTGTATGGTGGTCATTGAGGGATGGAGTTTCTCCCCTTGTGCAAATTGAGTGCCTGAAACTTGTGCATGATCTGTGTGTGCGACTCATGCATTGGCATCGCATTTCATGAGGATACCGCCCTTGCTTCATCAGGGCCTTGCCTCCACAGGGACATTTGTGGATGGCCGCATGTGTGGACACCGGAAATATTACTTGAGCATACTGGGTGCGTAGGATGCCCATGGGTGAGATTCTCAAAACTTTCATGGTACCAAGGATCTGCTCCAACGCCGTGACCGGGTGGAATACATGAGCGCACGAGGGCCTTATACTGTTAGGCCGCGACTCCCACTGTCGTGTAGTCGGTTGGATAGGGGTGTGGCCTTACCTGCCTGGTGTGAGGAGGCATTGCTAGGCTGAGTCTGACCAGCTCGTAAATGGGTCCGCTACCTTCAGGCCTTGTTGGTGATTGGTTGTCCATAGGCGGGTAGTGAGGTCTCTTACGCTCGTTTGACTGTGCGGGGTCTGCAGAGCGGCAGTCATTCAGCAGTGTAATGGACCCCGGTGATTTCCTTATGATTGAAAATGTACTTGACTTATGGTTTGGATATGAGCATTGACATCACTTACATCGCATTAGCATTGGCTGTACAAGCCCCCCTTTCATACATTGCCTTGGTATGGCACTCATTACTTATTGCATCGCATTCATGGTAAGCCTTGGTAAGACTAGTGATATGTTCATTGATTATGCTTCTCTCCTTATACCTCCTACTATTCTTCTGTGCACCATTGTCACACACTTACACCACCCTCTAAGCTTCTATAAGCTTATGCACGATTGATACGTGCAGGAGACTCTAGGTAGGCGCCGTAGTAGCAGAGCATGGAGTAGAGTTGAGCAGTGAGGACTCCAGTGTTGCTGATTTCTCTCTCTTTTCCTTTTATTCTCATGTATATCCTTTTGGACCTTTTGGATGATTGTAAAAGTTCAAATTTTTAGTGGATTTTGTGATGTGTGCCTTTGTTATTCTCAGATGTACTTGCTGTGATCTTGAGTATGCTCACATTGGAAGTGATTATATTGTTATGAAAATCCTCCTTGTAGGATCCCAGGATCGGAACCTACCTCAGGAGCCGAGAATGGGGTACTACGAAGGCTGTTGCGGCCAGAACCGGCCATCGGGTTCCTTGTGAGTCCAGTTACCGAGTCTGGGGCGTGACACCCATAAAGAGATTTGAATAACATTTACACGTGTATAACCTTTCCACATGTGAATAAAATAGCTTTTTCTACAAACGTTTGTTGAGTATCCATATATAATCTAGTCAAATAATGTCGATTAATAGAGATGATTGGTGGTTTCAATTCGGGTTTGCTACAATACGTCGGCATCTGCACCCTTCGGTTTTTGCTCTGTAGTGTAGCTGTTGTATCTGGCATCATTTGTCATGATCCAACCGTTTATAGCATAGGCCACCACAGATAGGATATACATCTAAGATTGGAGTATTTCAATTAAACCTTGCTTTGATTATGGATTATCTCTTCTAAACTTTTTTCTGTGGACCATTCAGAGGTACTTGCGACCTATGATGAGGCCCATCATATAAATGGTTTGGATCGTTGTAAGATTACACCAAGTGCAATGAATACATTCCCTATCTAAAAAATTAGCAATACATCACCATGTATTGTAGAAAACCTCTTCACATGATCCATGCCATTAAGTGGTCGGTGTGAGGAGAGAGAGAGAGAGATGTCTCCACGTTAGCTCATGCCATCTCAATCGCGATTGAAACCGCAATAAAAATTGAAAAGGACACTTGAAAGGATGAGACACCTCCTTGGAATTATTTAAATTAGCCTTCTTGCCTTTTTCTTTTTTCTTTTTTTTAATTTTATTTTATGTAAGAATAATCCCAGCCCTTGTTATTGTCTCAAATTCGTTCTTACCTAAATTATCCACATTGAAGACGTACCATACAATCCTGGGTTCTTGGTTTGTACAACCTGCGCCATGCTTTGGTGATCCACACCGTTAATCTGATGGTCCATGGCCTAAAATTTTCCTCGGCAAACAGACTGTCCACATACAACTCATAAAAAGCAAGAGATTGTATGAGTCGGATGCCACTCATCCTATTCAATTCAGACTCAGTAGAGTCCAGTCCAGTTTCGCAGAACGAGTTAGCGTTGAGTGGATGAGTGACCCAGCCCAATATGGCTAACTCAACTCAGGACCGCTCAAGTCAGCACTCTTAAAACCATGCACGCAAACGACCCACACTAGCTAATATGACAAAAGCACACCATAAGTGCAACTGTCCTATTTTGGAAGCCAGGCTGGCTTTCCTGAGTTTCACTGTAATACATACCAACATATTGCAATGTGATATGGGACTGTCTTTAAATCTGAATCATTTTTCAACCCAACCTAGATCTATAAGCGGTTTTGTGGACGGATTGGACCGTTTTCGCCTGGAATTTGATAAATTCAAGATACTAGAAACATCTAAAATTAGAAGCTAAAATGACTGGTTTTGATGGTGACCTGGACTGCTTAGTTGCCGGTCCTTCACCAACCAATCCAACCACCCGATCTGGTACATGATGTTACCCGACTCACTCAATTATAACCCTAAAAAAATAGCCATTGAATGGCTAGGATTACACGATCAGCACAACTGTTGGGGTACACCTCCTTCTACAGTGGGTCTGAAAACGACCATTGAATCTCACGTAAACATATCACGTGTAGCTATGATTAGTTTTGATAGTTTCTTGCACAAAACACTTTCTCAATATATTAAAGTAACATTGGCTAATGATGAAGCTGAGACAGCCCCTGTAGCCAATATATTTTTAGACAGGCCCATCAGATCGATGGTCATATCTTTTTTCCCCGCAAACATGCAACTTGTCTATGAAATCCACTCCATTCAACGGCCGGGTAGGCCCCACCATTAAGATCCTCTTAAACAAAAATCAGATTGACAAAGACCAGGGCCTTTTAGCCCAATTAGGGCCAGGCCTCAAGGGACCAGCTCCGGAAAACCTCAAATAAATAGAGCCATGAAGAAGTACACAGGTTGTAGATTAGCCTAGCATACCATTTGTTTCACATGCGACTATATATCATGTGCACGGGACATTCCAGCCATGCAACGGTGGACCCCATCGTAAATTATCTCCAGGGCAAAAAACAACACGCGGTTTAAATAGACCTGCTGACGAATTCAGTGTGCTCGCAAGGACCACCTAAAGAAATAGCCCGAATTTGCACGTGGCGTTCTCTACGGTCGGGCTATCCTTCCACGGGGTCGGAGGTCCTAGCTACTCACGAAACAAGATAAGATGCATGTAATCCACTCACATGCTACTTGTGCAAGGCATCCATATCATGCAAACAGTAGGCCCCGCCATGAAATTCACTCATCTCAAAAATGAAATTGATCCACTCATTATGTAGGCCACGCTCATTTGTTGAGCCAGACCGTTGGTTGTCCATAGATCCCATCGGTCCAATGATTAGACCGTCCTGATCATAGATCCCAACGGTCCAATGATTAAACCGCCCTGATCTTTGTGCCGGTTAGCCTACTGTCGTATGGAAGTGGCATGTAGGCGATTGGTTGTATGCAACTAGCATGTAGGTGATCCGTTGATTGAATTTGAATATTTGTGGCGGATTGATCACCTACATCTGGTTGTATGTTGCAGCCTATTTCTTTAAAATGTTCCGTATTTTTCTCCTCAAAAAAAAAAAAAAAGGAACTGAGAGCCATATAGTTCAATTTGATTTGCTAGCATGCCACGCATGCAATTTATACGTAATTTTTTAGTGCGTGCTTATCATGCATCACCCGCTGCCAGAGTATAAAATATTTCCCAAAATAAAAAAGTGGGTTGGAGCGTACAACCGGTTGCATGTGATTCTGCCGATTATTATGGAAATAATGAGTGCATTGCGATCATCTATTGCCCCTAATAATTATTATAATTTTGTTCAGTTGTTAATTGACGTTCGTGATTAGATGACCTGCACGCAACCTATAGTGGGAGCCACAGATGTTGGAATCATTTGGGGCATGGTCTAATCCACGATGAGGGCCACCAAATGAAAGGTCCTGATGAAGAGAGAGTTTCCTATCTCAGGAATTACACCATACGGAGTCTTTTGGGCCGGAATGTAGAGGGGCCTAACATTTGCATTTGGACAAGACCACCTTCGCCATTTTTTCTTGACCATAAAAGAATGGTTAAAAAGGAAAATAATCAAAGTTTTAAATTCCGCAAGAAAATGTCCATCGATCAAACGGTTAGGATTCTCGAGTTAAAAATAATTTCGGTGATATACACCATAGGCAATCGCATCCATGATTTGGACGGCTTGGATTAAGGCAGAAATATGCCATGCCTGTAGTCATGTGTGTATGTATCTGGTTGGCCATAGTCTTCTAGAGTACAGTACGGTACAGTAGTACCTCTTGCTAGGGGTGTCGATGGGCCGGGCTCTAGCCTTAAAAATTGGAATTTTGAATAGGCTCAGCCCGAAACAGTTCAAAATCCGTGGCGGTTATCTCAGGCCCGGCCCGTTTACAGCCCTCTTGCCATTTCTTAAAGCAGCTTCAGTGCGCCAAGGTAGGACGGAGAATTGGCAGATACCTATGAGGAAGCGAATTGCCTCTGCGTCTGCGTGCACGAGAGCACTGTGGGACCCACCATGATGTATGGATTTTATCCATGCCGTTCATCCATTTTTCAAGATCATTTTATGGTTTTTGCCCAAAAATGAGGCAGATCCAAGGCTCAATTGCACCACACCACGGGAAGCAGAGGTGATAAATGACGCCCACCGTTGAAACCTTTCTAGGGCCCACCGTGAATTTTATTTCCCATCCAACCTGTTCAATTCCAAATGTGTGGTCTACTTGAGGCTCGGTATGCCTATTTTTTGGCTCATTTCCCACAATGGTATACGAAAGTTGGACGGAAGGCGTGGATAGAACCCATACATCACGGTGGGCCCCACAGGTCCAGACAGGGGCAGGAGGACCGAATCCGCTTCAAGATTCTTACTCGTGAATCCGTAGGAAAAGGATATGCGAACATTGCGAAGCGGATTGCATGTAACACCGGGCACAGAGATATTTCCTGTGTCCGGGGCTGTGTGGGACCCACAGAGATGTCTTTACCAAGTCCAGTCTGTACATCTGTTTTTAAAGACCACAGTAGGACAGGAATCTAAAAATCAGGCAGATCCAGAACTCATGTGGACCACACCACAAGAAACAGTGAGGATTGAACGCCTGGGGTTACAGAAGTTCTGTATCAGGATGATAGTTTTGCCTAAAGCTCATATGAGAGGTAATAACCTTATGAGCGGTTTTTATGGCATACAAACATCATGGCCAGCTCAACGAAGGTTTTAACATTGGATGTTTTCGTTACCACTGTTTCTTTGATGTAGCCCACCTAAATTTTGAATGTAGTTGATTTTTAGATTCCTGTTCTATTGTCGTTTTTCAAAACAGATGAATTGTCAAGGACATTGTTGTGGACCCCACATAGCCTCAGTCACAGGTGTACGGGTGTGCCGGGGTCACCGGCAATCCACTACTTCCAAGGATGCGCGCGCGCACTGTTTCTGTGCATACCAACCGCACAAAATTTTTGAGTTTGTTTTTAATGGCTTGTAAGTTGTAATACGAATTCCAGGCTATTTTTCACAACAAATTGGAAAACTCCAGACAAGCTCACATGAGAAAAACATTGATACTCAGGCATAGGGTGATGTATAATACACAGGCTCTAGAAATTACTTGAGAATTGCATGCATGAAATTCATGTAATCCAAATAAACCATTCAAATTACGGGCCTAACTTAAGACATATCATTAACCAAAAATAAACTTATTCAACCATCATACATACAATGGGAGTCGATTAGGTGAGGCCCTAACCATGGGGGCCACCTTTACGTATGTACTGTATATCCATATTGTCCATCTAATTTTTTTGGTTAATTTTTAAGCGTGAGCCCAAAAAATGAAGGAGATCCAAATCTCAAGTAGACCACATAATAAGAAACGGTTGTGGTTGAATGTACACCATTAAAACTTTCATAGAGACTACCTTAATACCCACCGTAATGTTTATTTTCCATCTAACCAGATCACAAAGAATTAGATGAAGGAAAAAAAATAATAATAATAGCTTAATCCAAAAAATTTCTAGTTCACGAGAAGTTTTTAATGGCCAATCACTACTTTTTCACAAGGTGAGGCCCACTTGAGATTTTCATCTGTTTCAGTTTTAGACTCATGCATTAAAATGAGTTGAAAAAAAAGAGTGGACGACATGGATATAGAAAACATACATCAAGGTGGGCCCCACATCAGGTCCACACATTGTTGGGTGAAGCCGGGGCTGCACCCAATCCGCTCCCCGGTACGATTGGTGGACATTTATTAGATGGTTGATCAATAAAGCATCCAATGGATTATTTTCAACAAACAATTGTCCACCGATCAAAGGTTAGGTTGCCCCACAAACGGATTTCTCACAAACGGATGAACAGGGAGGATTTCTTACAAATATCACAGTGGCCCACCTAAGTTCCCAGCGCAGGAACTTCCTGCGAAAGCCTTTCGCAGGAAATCCGCGTCCGGCGATGCTTGTGATAAGGGATGCGGATGTTTTTGCGAAAGACTAGGTGAGGTCTACCGTGATGTTTATGGGAAATCCATCACGTCCATCAGTTTTGAAATATTATGTTAGTACATATGAACCCAAAAATGACGGAGGTTATAAACCACATATGGGCCACACAACAAAGGATTGAATTTCCACCATTGAAATACGCGTGGGGCCACAAAAGATTTGAATCAGGATAATTGTTATGTTTTCAGCTAATCCTACTAGAATTTACTTTATTAATGGTATGGATGGTATATAAAAAACACAGTGGACCCCAGAAAGGTTTCAACGTAGGAATTTACCTACACACCTTTACCTAATGTACGGCTCACTTGAGTTTTGGATTTAGATCGTTTTTGGGCCATCACCTAAAATTATCTTTCAAAACTTATGGACGTGGTGGATTTCCCATAAAAATCACGGTGGGTCCTACCTAACTTACCGTCGCATGAAGATTCTGCGAAAGGCTTTCGCAGGGAATCCGCGTCCTTCCAAATGAAGACAAATGCTAAGGACATTTGCACGAGTATGTATCGAAGGTGACACGCGTGTCCATTTTGGATTGTGTATTAGATACCAGCCATTCATCAAGAGAGGCCTACAATGAACATGCCCTGCCTGTAAAACTCCTATCCGTCCATCGAATAAGTCATGCAAATCTGAGAAGAATTGATGGTTAGAGAAATGACTAACGGTTTACAATCAACGTATTTGTGAATCCACGCTGACAACCGGGAAAAAAAATGAATTTTGAGAAACGAAATATTCACGTTGGCAGGAAATTGATAAACAGTTCAGATCTACCATACATGCTATATTAACACGTGTGAAAGAATACTTGAGAGAATAATCCGATGGGCCACTTGTCTTATTTTGTCCTATGAGAAATTTCCCACTGCACGACCAGTATATGGCCACAACCTTTTTAAGACCAGTTCGTTTTAGTTGCCGTGAATACTCACGGAGTATATGTGCGCCCTTGCACATTACGAAAATGCCCTCGCTCTAAAATAGACGATGAATCACGAGATACGATTATAGCTACGGTTATAATCCGTAGCCATAGATAACCATGCCTCGGTAATCAATTGTGGCTCCTGCAATTCCATCGCAAGTCGTTATCCCGATTGGTGATCAATTGTGGATTCCGTGATTCCACCTCCCGATCTATAGCTACGGATCATAACCGTAGCTATAACCCTATCCCTATCTAATTTTTAGTTTTTTATTTTTTATTTTTTTATTTTACATGGAGAATTTTATTCTACATACATTTTTCTCTAACACATATTTATATAAATATGTATATATAAGCATATAAAAAAAAATTATCTCTTTTTTTCATTTCTTTATTTATTTATATAACAAGAATATCTTCTAAACCAAAAATAGTTACTTGACGTACCATATATGATTTTAGGGCTGAAAGTTGGGCGGGCTCAACCTGACCAACTTGTGACCGACCCGACATTGGGTTGGGCTTGGGCAGGATGTATCGAATTTGGTCTTGGGGTTGGGCCATACAAACACCAACCTGATAAAACTTGGGTTGGGCTCGAGTTGAAGTCTCGGGTTGCCTGACCCAACACGAACCCGATTAATATATAAGTTCCTTATAAATTAATTATAATTGAGTGCAGATCATTTGTGTTGAAGGCAAAGGAAATTCCAATGCCTCCCCTCAAGCTAACAAGATGTGCCGGATTTTTCTCTCCCAAATAAATTGCTTGATACAAAATACGACTTGTAATGGAGTAGTTATCCTATATTTTAGCTTGTTTGTTTAGAAAAAAATGCATGGAAATGATCGTGAAGTGAAGGGAATTGACCCCGAAATGAAACGGAATCGCCAGAATTGACCATGAAATGCATGGGAATGACTGTGAAGTGAAGGGAATTGACCGTGAAATGCATGGAAATGACCGTGAAATGAAACAGAATCGCCGGAATTGACCGTAAAATGCAAGGTAATGACCGTGAAGTGAAGCGAATTAACCGTGAAATGTATGGAAATGACCGTGAAGTGAAGCGAATTGACCGTGAAATGTATGAAAATGACCGTGAAGTGAAGGGAATTGACCGTGACATTCATGAAAAAGACTGTGAAATGAAACGGAATCGTCGGAATTGACCATGAAATGCATGAGAATGACCATGAAGTGACGGGAATTGACCATGAAATGCATGGAAATGGCCGTGAAGTGAAGGGAATTGACCGTGAAATGCTTGGAAATGACCGTGAATCAACACGGAATGGCCGGGAATGACCGTGAAGTGGAGCGAATTGACCACGAAATGCGTGGAAATGACGTGAAGTGAAGGGAATTGATCGTGAAATGCATGGAAATGACCGTGAATCAACACGGAATTGCCGGGAATGACCATGAAATGCATAGAAATGACCGTGAAATGCAAGAAAATGACTGTGAAGTGAAGGGAATTGAACGTGAAATGCATGGAAATGACCGTGAAGTGAAGCGAATTTGCCGTGAAATGCGTGGAAATGACCGTGAAGTGAAGGGAATTGATCATGAAATGCTTGGAAATGACCGTGAATCAACACGAAATCGTCGGGAATGACCGTGAAATGTATGGAAATGACCGTGAAGTGAAGTGAATTGACCGTGAAATTCATGAAAATGACCGTGAAGGGAATTAACCGTGAAATGTATGGAAACGACCGTGAAACAACACGGAATGGTCGGGAATGACCATGAAATGCATAGAAATGATTGTGAAGTGGAGCGAATTAACTGTGAAATGCGTGGAAATGATCGTGAAGTGAAGGGAAATGACCGTGAAATGCATGGAAATGACCGTGAATTAACACGAAATCACCGGGAATGACCGTGAAATGCATGGAAATGACCGTGAAGTGAAGCGAATTGATCATGAAATGCGTGGAAATGACCGTGAAGTGAAGGGAATTGACCGTGAAATGCTTGGAAATGACCGTGAATCAACACAGAATGACCGGAAATGACCGTGAAATGAATGTTGAAAGAACATGAAAACAAGGGAATCCCTGTACTTCAAACGCGCGGCATGTACATGAAAGCTCATTGAGCTTGACAGTATCATTGTACTCTCTCATAATATAGTATTCATCTCGAGAAATTGCATGGCAACGAACATCTCGTGCCTTCGGTATGAGATCCTTTAATTGTTTCTCGGCCCACGGTGTCAACGGTCCAACGAATGATGATGCTGATTCTCTTCACTTATAGAACATCTCTTGAATTTTCAATTTGATCGTCTTTATCAGCATAGTCACGAGATATTCTCGCGCTTCTTTGAGTAGAGCATTAACACACTCAGTTATGTTTGTAGTGACTAAATTGAATCTTTTTCCTAGGAAGTACGATGATGCCCACTTTTTATACCCTATTTCCCTCAACCATGCATATACCGGGGGATTGGCAAGTTCGATATCATGTATTAACTTTTTGAATTCAGCCCTCCTATAAGTCTTTACAGCTTGTCAGTAGTATATTTCTAATGACTTGTCTTTGAACCTGTCCACCAAGTTTCGGTATCTATGATAGGCGCAGTAGTCATGAATTGCTGCTTGGAAGACCTGGGGAACTTCTTTCATTAGACCAACCTACTTATTTTTCAAGATTCCATCAGGTTGATGGTCGAAAATTCATTTCATTTACTTCGCAGTCAATTTCAATCAGTTCACGGCCAATTTCATTCATTTCATTTCACGGTCAATTCCATGCATTTCACGGTCAATTTCCTTCACTTTCACAGTCAATTCGTTTCATTTCACGATCAATTCCATTCATTTCACAGTCAATTCGCTTCACTTCACGTTCAATTTCATGCATTTCACGGTCAATTTGCTTCACTTCACGGTCAATTCCATGCATTTCATGGTCAATTTCCTTTACTTCATGGTCGATTCAATGCATTTCACGGTCAATTCCCTTCACTTCACGGTCAATTCCATGCATTTCACAGTCAATTCCCTTCACTTCATGGTCAATTCCCTTCACTTCACGGTCAATTCCCTTCACTTCACAGTCATTTCCATGCACTTCATGGTCATTTCCGGCGATTCCCCTTCACTTCATGATCAATTCCATGCATTTCACGGTCAATTTTCTCTACTTCACGGTCAATTCAATGCATTTCACGGTCAATTCCCTTCACTTCACGGTCAATTCCATGCACTTCACGGTCATTTCCCTTCACTTCACGGTCATTTCCATGCACTTCACGGTCAATTCCCTTTGTCACGCCCCGAACTCGGAAACCGGGCTCACAAAATTCCCGATCGCAGAATCCGGCACCGACAGCCTCCGTAGAACCCCATTCTTGGATCCCGGCACCCATTCACCAGGTTCCGATCCTGGGATACTACAAGGAGGATTTATAATCATCAGTCTGATTCATAATGAGCATAACAAAAGCATAACCCATGAACAATAAACACAAGAACACTACCACAAAATTCACTATGATAAAAAACTTTTGAGTACAATGCGACTGAAAGGGAAAATACAATGTAACGAAAGAAACAAAACTCCAGAAGCTCGGCTGCACGCTCCAACTATGGCGAGACTATGGCTGCGACTGCGTCCTGGCTCACCTACAAGCATCAATCGTGCATAAGCTTATAGAAATCTTAGAGGGTGGTGTAAGTATGTGCGCAATATAAGCGTGCTCAAAATGCAAGGTCAGAGTAATGCGGAATCATGGTGATGAGTACATGAATGCAATCAGCCGTACCAAGGCTATGCGGTGCAAGATATGAATGCCATCAGCCATAACACGGCCATGCGATGCGAGATGCAACTCAAGTATGCCAATCCTCAACATGTATCAGTACAGTTCTCATTCTGGATAATCACCGGGGTTCAATACACTCCAAATGGCAATGTCGCTCTCCTAGCCGCACAGTCCAAGTGAGTGTAAGAAACCTCACTATTCGCCTGGCCAATAGTCTGCCAATACCTATCCGGCACGTCGATAGCAGACCCATTCACGAGCTGGTCAAACTCAGCCTAGTATTGCCCCCTACCCTCGGGCGAGTAAGGCCACACTCCTTTTCAACCGACCATGACACAGTGGGAGACGCGGCCTCCTGGTATTCGACCCTCATGTGCTCATATATCCACTCGGTCTCGACGTTGGAGTCATCCTCTGGTACCATCGGGTTTAAGGATTTTCACCCAAGGACATCTATGGCGCCCGTATGCTAGAACCAAATATTTTCGGTATCCTATCCTGCCATCCACGATGCGTCTGTGGAGGTTATGGCCCTGATGTTGCTAGGGCATACAATGATTATGATCACACAAATGCAAGTGCATGAATCACCCTACCAAACATGTAACAATCCTGCGCGTACTGAGCGCTCATGTGGGGCGACTCTGCCTATCCGGGAGCCCATAAACGATCTGACCGAAGGCATATGCTATGATCAATCACTTCTCATATCAGGCATACATATGATGCGTATGATCATGAATCTATACTAAGCATGTTATGTGGTGATGGTTTCTGATCAAAACGAATATGGGCCTAGACGGACTATATACTACAGGTATGGGCCTATTAATGAGCCCTAGGGAGAGAGTGACAATGTGGACATTTAACCAACATCATCCTCATAATGTGGACATCAAACCATCATTGATCCCAAGGTATAGCCCATTATAAAATCAATATATATATCATGATGGAATCACACTACAATGGGCCTTATGTACGTCCTATTAGGCCTTGACCCATGGGCCTCCAGTACATCAAATGGGCCTCATAATATGGGCCCAATACAAATCAAGGTGGGCCTCAACAAGGACCACCAATACATCAAGATGGGCCTCAACAATGGGCCTTAAATTATTTCCAAAATGATTGGACAGTTGGATGAAACACATGCATCATGATGGAGCCCACACTAATGGAGGGTGTGGATTACAATACATACATAGGTGGGTTCTAAGTAGGACTCACCATAATGCTTATTCTCCACCCAGCCTAGGGCCTAACATAATGTTTATTTTCCACCCAACTTAGGGCCCAATATAATGTTTATTTTCCACCCAACTTAGGGCCCAACATAATGTTTATTTTCCACCCAACTGTTCATAAAACCACGTGGACCAAGGTAGGGCCCACTGTAATATTCATTTGCAATCCAATCTATTTATAAGGTCACGTGGACCTTGGGAAACTGGGGCCCACCTTAACGTTTATTTGCCGTGCAACCCATTCACAGGGTCACATGGTCAGGGAGGGGGTCCCACTGAAATGTTTATTTTTCACCCAACCTGTTGATAGGGCCACGTGGACCAGGGGACCCACCATACTATTTATTTTCCATCCAACCCGTTGATAGGGTCACGTGGGAGTCGACCAGGCCCACGGTAATGTTTATTTGTCATTCAAACGGTTGAGGAGCCACCCAAATTTGGGGCCCACCGTGATGTGGTCTACGATCCAGACCACCCATTATGTGTGTCCCACTGGACTAACGGTCCAGACCAAATTTCAACAACATCCAAAACTCAGGTACGCCCCACCAAGTAATTTTATATGTTTTGGCATGTCTTCACATGATTTTAAATGGTGTGGCCCACATGAGTTCCGTATAAGGCTGATTTTTGGGATGGACGGTTGGTCCGTGGGGACCCATCAAATGCACGGTGCTGATGGGCGAAACGCATCAAGGTGGGGCCCACAGTTGGGCCGTGAGGGCCCTACTCAGTCCGTCCGTAAGGACGTCTAGCGCAGGCGCTACCTGCACCTATTGTCAGTGGCAGCAGTTGCTGCTGCTGTTTGTTGTTTTTTTTTTTTGAAAATATTGGTTTTTCTGCGATTTTTCACAGGCGGGGCCCGCATTAGCAAGATCCACACCAGCCATTGGCCCCTGTGGCTCGATACAATTCTATCGAGACCAATATTGAATAGTTTTCTAATGTAAAGCAACATCGGGGTGTATTTCAATGGTAGAGAACTTGTTCGCTATACTATGGCCCACCATAAGTTCAGATTGAGATCATTTTTCGGCTCAACGCCTAAAATGATCTGTGGAAGGGGGTGGACGGCTTGGATTGCATAAAAACTTCAAGGTGGGGCCTGCATGAGTGGCCCACCTCTCCCTTCTCTTTGGCTAGCTTGGTAGTACACTCCCATGTCAGTTAACACTTCATTGTTTGCCAGCGTCCAGGTCCTGGACGCTGGACGGCTTCCATAAACACATCTTTGTGGTGGGTCCCACGTGGACGTGGCCCACCAACATATATACATATACATATAATATATATCTTATATTATATATATATATATATATATATATATATATATATAATACATATTATATTATATTTTATATATATATATATATATATCTATATTATATAAAATATAACATATGGAAGGAAGGATGTATTGGGCCCATCCAAACGGTAGATGGTGTGGATCATCACCTACAATAGGATGGGCCACACCGTCTGATGTAGATAGATGGGTAGATATAACACATATTGGTGGGATCCACACCATCACAAAGAAAGAGAGAGAGAGAGAAAAATATACGGTGAGATAGAGAGGAGGGACCCCGCCACTATGGGCCTTCCATTGATACAACACATACATCAAAATGGGTCCCACAACAAGTGGGCCCTAAAGATCAAAATTTCAACGATGGATCACCCACCTTTAAGCCTCCTCCTTGTTCCCTTGGCCTTAAATGCTCCTTGCCTTTGCCTTAGACGGTGGATGATGGGAGATTAATGGTGTGGATGAGAGATGAGAGGGTGTTGATGGAAGATGAGAAGGTGAACCACACTTGGGAGGGAGAGGGAAGCTTGGACGTGTGAGGCTTGAGTTGCTTGGGAGATTTGAGAAATGAGAGAGAGAGAGAGAGAGAGAGAGAGATGATATGGATGGGTGATGGGTTGGGTTGAAAATTTGTAAAAGGGGTATGGTTGTTGTTGAAAATGGAAAAAAGAAGAATGGTGAGGTGGAAAGAGGGTGGACTTTTGAAAAAGGAGGGAATGGGTTGAAGTACTTGAGGTATGGTTGCATTTATGGTTGATTGATGGGACTAGTTGTAGAGATTTCTTTGAAATCCGTAACGTGCGGTGTTTCTTCGGAACAAACGCAGGTCGATATCTTCTAACCTGGGTATCGGTTCGGTGCGCAAGTCAAGGCGTTGGAACCGCGGCGACGACGCGGTCGCTATGACACAAGTTTCGGATCGAGTCAACGTTGGTGTGTCGGACCTGGCTTAGGATCGCACACAAACATCGGATACGGTGCGAAGGTTGCCGAAATTTGACCGGAAGGACCGTGGAAGCTGATGGAATGGTACGGACTAGGACACGGGTCTTACACCATTCACTTCATGGTCATTTCCATACACTTCACGGTCAATTCCATGCATTTCATGGTCAATTCCGGCGATTCCCCTTCACTTCACAGTCATTTCAATTCATTTCACGATCAATTCCCTTCACTTAACGGTCAATTTCGATGAAATACATGGAATTGACCGTGAAGTAAAGAGAATTGACCGTGAGATGCATTGAATTGACCATGAAGTGAAGGGGAATCACCGGAATTAACCGTGAAATGCATGGAATTGACCATGAAGTGAAGGGAAATGACCGTGAAATGTATTGAACTGATCATGAAGTGAAGGGAATTGACCATAAAATGCATTGAATTGACCGTGAAGTAAAGGGAATTGACCATGAAATGCGTAGAATTGACCGTGAAGTAAAGGGAATTGACCTTGAAATGCGTAGAATTGACCGTGAAGTGAAGGGGAATCATCGAAATTAACCGTGAATTGAAGGGGATTGACCGTGAAATGCATGGAATTGACCGTGAAGTAAAGAGAATTGACCCTGAAATGCATTGAATTGACCGTGAAGTGAAGGGGAATCACCGGAATTGACCGTGAAATGCATGGAATTGACCGTGAAGTAAATGGAATTGATCGTGAAATGCATTGAATTGACCATGAAGTAAAGGAAATTGACCATGAATTGCATTGAATTGACCGTGAAGTAAAGGGAATTGACTGTGAAATGCATAGAATTGACCGTGAAATGAAGGGGAATTGCCAGAATTGACCGTGAAATGAATGGAAATGACTGTGAAGTGAAGGGAATTGGCCGTGCAATGCATGGAATTGACCGTGAAGTAAAGAGAAATGACCGTGAAATGCATTGAATTGACTGTGAAAGGGAATTGACCGTGAAATGCATAGAATTGACCGTGAAGTGAAGGGGAATCGCTAGAATTGACCGTGAAATAAATGGAAATGACCGTGAAGTGAAGGGAATTGACCGTGAAATGCATTGAATTGACCGTGAAGTAAAGGGAATTGACCATGAAATGCATAGAATTGACCGTGAAGTGAAGGGGAATCGTCGGAATTGACCGTGAAATGAATGGAAATGACCGTGAAGTGAAGGGAATTGACTGTGAAATGCATGGAATTGACCGTGAAGTGAAGGGAATTGACCGTGAAATACAGTGAATTGACCGTGAAGTAAAGGAAATTGACCGTCAAATGCATGGAATTGACCGTGAAGTGAAGGGGAATTGCCGGAATTAACCGTGAAGTGAAGCAAATTGACCGTGAAATGCATAGAATTGACCGTGAAGTGAAGCGAACTCACCGTAAATGTAAAAGGAATTGATCGTGAAATGCATGGAATTGACTATGAAATGAAATGAATGAAATTCACCGTTAATTGATTGAAATTGACCGCGAAGTGAATGAAATAAATGAAATTGATCGCGAATTGATTGAAATTGACCGCGAAGTGAATGAAATGGATTTTCCACCATCGACTTCATGGAATCTTGAAAAATAAGTAAGTTGGTTAGCTAAAGTGTCATCTCCGACCCCAAAATCCTTTATGATATGTAAAATAACTCATTTTGGTTTAAGAAATATATTTATTAATGAATAAAGAAAAAAATGAATAAAAAGAGAGAATTTTTTTTTATATGCTTATATATACATATTTATGTAAATATGTATTAGAGAAAAATATAGGTGAGAAAAATTTATCCTTGTAAAAAAAAAAAAAATTTTAAAAAAATTTAAAAGTACACAGGTGGGACAATGAGTCGGGGTCATTGGCGAACTTGTATTAAGGCTTGAGACGAAAAATAAGACAGATCTAGCCATCAAGTGGACCACACTGTAAAAGGCAGCGGAGGATTGAACGTTTACCATTGAAATCCTTTCAAGGGTTACAAAAGTTTTAGATAAATATGAAATTTGTTTTTCCTCTTCATACAGGTCTATGTGGCCTTATGAATAGATTGGATAGAAAATATATGTTATGGTGGGCCCTGTGAAATTTTTAACGATGAAAATCAAGTTTCCCGCTGCTATTTGTGGTGTGGTCCAGTTGATCTTTGGATACGATTCCTTTTTTCCGATAATGCTCTGAAATGATCTCGAAATATGATGAACGGTGTGGATATAATAAATACATCATTGTGGGGCCACGTCGAGGTAAGTTAGCGCTCGTCTTCGCACACCAGCCAATCGGCTTCCGGAAGGAATGAATGACGGGGGTATTTTGGTCCCTTGAAAAGTCGGCCGTACACAGGGGGGTATAATTGGAAGCTTAAAAAGAGGTAGGCTCCAAATGGCTGGTGGGCCATTAATGGGGCGTACATTAGGAAATTTGTCTTGTCCCATTGTAAGTCCCATTCCACGAGCTGTTCTCTTCAGAGAGTAAATTTTTAATATGGACGCAAACTTTTATTTACTGTTTTTTTTTTTTAACCCGAACAAAATCTACCTTGTCAATACTCTATCGTTACTGATAAAAATGCCCTTGCTTTTATAGCTGCTTTTATCTAAAAATCAAAAATATTTTCATCCAAAACTCTTTTTCAATACCTGATAAATCTATTTTCATAATATAAGTTCTCAGCATTCACAAAACAAAACACGTGAAAGGTAAGCGTCTATGGTGCTAATTTTTTCTCAAGAGGTTTCCATCTTTAACGTAAAGAGATTTACATGATACTCAGGCGGCCTATGGCGCTTGATACATAGGACTCCAGTGAGTGTACACATGGCATGCTTTGACTTAAATTAAACCGACTAAATTGTGGAACCCACTGTTGATAAGCCATAGTTACAAAATTAAATTGGTTGAAAAATCCTAACCCTTGATATGGACACTTATTTATTGAAATATGACCATATGTATCTTTCATTTTTAACTGTCCAAAAAATGTCTATTAATCCGATAGTTAGATAATCAAATTGGAATAAATTTTTGGTTCATGAATACATCTAAATTTGGGAACATGACTTGGACAGTTAAATTCAATTTATCTATTTCCCACATGCAATTTCTAATCAATATCTAAGTACCTGTGTATTCTACATCACAGTCTGCCGTAGTATCAAAGGTGTTCTTTTAATATTTGGGAGTTTCTAACTCTTATCCTTCCTTGTCAGCTGTATTTTATCAATATCCTCTCCGAGAATAGACCCAGTTGCGTGTGGGTACACGGCAAGTCATCGAGACGTCATGCTAATAGACCGCTGGGAATTTAAGTAAAAACTACCCCACAAACATGGAATTTACATTCCAGTACCTTTTCTTTAAATGGTTTTTAATAACTGATTTAATTAGTTATCACTGTAAGTACCCTCCCTTGAGGTTGGAGTTGGCTTAGTGAGCAAAGGGATCACAACTAGAGTGGACCCTACTGTGATAATCATTTGAAATCCAACCTGGCCAATATGTGCTTCCCCCTATGTGAGGCCTAGGTTCAAAAAATCAGTCCCATCTGTAATTTAGGTGGACCATACAATTGGAAGTAGTGTACGGGATAATGATCACCCTTCAAACTATTATCCTTGGCGTCGCCCACATGAATCATGAATGGGCTAATTTTTGGGCCCTAGGCTTAAATTTTAGTTTGGCATCTAATGGTTGGGTGGATTTCATATAATCGTATAGGTGGGCCCTATAAAAATCAAGGGTGGACATCTTTCTTCTATCTGATTCCTTTGGTGTGGCTTAGCTGAGTCGCAAGTCAGCCTAATTTTCTGGCTCTAGACCTGCCATGAGATTATCCATTTAATGGTAGGAGTGGATTTCATATACACATCATTGCGAAACCCACAAAAAATTAAGGGCGGGTACCTCTCCCAACAGCTTCCAAATCTAAATCTTCTTTGATGTATTAAGGGAATTTTAGGATACGCCTACACATGATTTTTGTTGGGGACTACCCTACTTTATACGTGAGATCCACCCGAACATGTAAATCCCACTTTAAGCCCGGGGCCAAAGCATAAAGCTGATATATGATTAGATGAATTACACCAAAAGATATAATTGTAAAAAAGACGTTCATGGTAATGATTATATAGAGTATACTCCTATCATGAGAGGTCACACTAAAATTTAAGCATGGGGCCTAGCAAGCAAGCCCATTCATGATTTAGGTGGACCACACAATGGAAATAGTCCGGGGGTGAGTGTTCCCTACATACTAATTCCTATATTTTTTCAGGTTAGATCTTCTTGGATATACCCTAGAGTGTTTTTTCGGGTGGCCAATTCTCCTTGGGCAGCCAATTCGCCAGCTGAATGTGCACCCCCTAGTGTGTGAGCATGTGCATGTGTTTATGCATTTAAATAAGATCATGTATTATTTAAAATAATGTACGCATGGCTTATGAATTTGTCTTATTGTTATAATGTTCATTATAAATTTATCTCATTATTATAATGGTCATTATGAAATATTTTTCATACGAATTTGTCCTATTATTATACTGGTCATAATGAATTGGTTATTATGGACTTTTCCTAACAACTATGCATAACTATTATGATGTTTTCATAAATCTTTAAGGTATACCTTATTAGGATAATCATTGATGCTATTAAATCATATTCAGTGGAGCAAGAAATATATGACGGTAAGGTGCATGCTGACAAGAAGCTAGATAATTAATCGACTCAAGACTAGATATATTTTAGTTTCTTTTCACTATTCAGTTTTTTCATTTCTATAATTTGTAAGTCTTGAAGTATTGGTTTGTTTAAGCTTTATGGACAGCTACTTGTATTAAGTTTTCATTTATGTATGATTTATTTTTCTTTTGCTACTGTGCTCACTTATATATATACATGATGTGAGATCGACTATCATCTTGTGTGAGAAAAAGTAGCTCAAAAAAGTTTTGATATTAAGTTCTTTTCGTTCAAAGATCAAATTGTGGACATCTTCACAAAAGGCCCCTCTTTCTAATGGTTTAGATTTCTTTGTAATAGGTTAACCATCAAAGATAGACCTCTTGACTTGAAGGGGCATATAGAAACATAATTCGAGATTTTAAATCCTACCATTAATAGTTAATCAATTACAAGAATTTCATGATTTAAGATCTAGGTTGAATCTTTACATTGTTGTAAGGCCAAAAAGATCTTATAATGTACAAACATCAAATTGCGCACATCTTCACAAAAGGCTTCTCTTACCAATGGTTTGGATTTCTTCATGACAAGTTAATAGCCGAAGATAAACCGCTTAGGGCTTATAGAAATACAATCTAATATTTTAAATCCTACCATTAATAGCTAATAAGAATCCTATCATTAGGATATTGATTGAATATTTGAAATACAAATTCAAAACATTGTTGTAACTGTTTCGGAATTGAAATGGAGGAGTTGTAACTCTATAAATGGACCGATATTCACCACATAAAATGGTGGTGAAAAAAAATAAATCAGCAAACCAATTCTCAACCTTCATTTTTTCCAATAAATTTTGTGTATCCAAACACACCCTCATACTCACACCTAGGGATATGCACTAGCCAAGCTAGCTCAAAAAGCTTGCTCGGCTTGGTTCGATCTAGCTCAGCTTGACTCGGCTTGAACAATAACTCAAAGCGAGCCAAGGTTTATATGACCCAACTTGTTTTGAAAATGAGCCAAGTTCAGACATAGTAGATCTTGACTGGACTCAACTCGAACTCGGCTTGGCTCGAAGCTCGAGCTTAGCTCAACTTGAATATATATTATATTATATTATATATATATATATATATATATATATATATGTGTGTGTGTGTGTGTGTGTGTGTGTGTGTGTGTGTGTGTATGTGTGCCTGAGCTCTCTCTCGCTCTCTCTCCACTTAGCCACTCGCTTAAGCTAGACTCAGCGTCTACCCGACTCGTCTCAGCCGTACGGCCTGCACTCGGCCACTCGCCCAAACACACACACACACACACACACACACACACTCTCTCTCTCTCTCTCTCTCTCTCTCTCTCTCTCTCTCTCTCTCCCTCTGCACCAACAACAAGGTACCTTTGTGGCTCTATGGGTTGGGTAGAGGTTGGGTCAATTGGGTAGGGTGGCTAGGTTGGGTCGGGTGGCTGGGTTGAGTCGGGTGCTGATTAGGTGCTGGGTTGGGAGTAGGTTCGACTCGAGGTAAGCTCGTCTTGATTTGATCCACTAGCTCGCCCCAAAATCGACTCGAAAGGTTTGGCAAACAAAGCAAGCTCCAATGATAAGCTCGAGGAGAGCAAGGACGAGGCAAGCCAAGCTCGACCCACCTCGACTCGGCTCGATGTACAGCCCTACTCACACCGGTCCCTCCATACTCCTTCCTTTCGATTAAATTCTTCCATGGTGTTTGGATTTTGTATTAGCCAAGCCTGAATTAACCAATCTAAGATGTCAATGAAGCCAGAGATGGGCTGACTTAGAAATGCATGTGGAAGACGCTTATAGAATCAGGAAGATTAATCATAATCGACCACTACAGTGGATGATGTACATTTCAAAAATGAAGATTTTCTGACATAGAATGTAGGCCGTTACTTCTCTTTAATTTGATTTTCATTTTTAGTGTCCACATGTCGGCCACTCAATCTGACGGTTCAGATCTTCCAGTGATCATCTAGTGGGCTTAATGAAACATACTCCGTCTGCAATGATAGAGACAATCTCGCTTTTTTTACAAGGAAAAACCAGTACTAGTTTCTCTTACTATGTGTTCGGTGTGACAATGAAAGATGAAAATGGCATTTCAGTGATATAAGTAGTAGGAATGAATATTAACTCATACATTGAATAATAGGTGCATGCGCTCCTTCAAACCATATCATCATCATCAATTGGTTATCTTAAATGGGGCCCACCACTTTCTAGGGTGGGAACAAGACATTGGAATAAGTACGTACAAAAGTCTGGTGGGGCCAGGGGGTATTTATCTTCACTGTATAACCATTTAAAAAATATATATAGGATGAGTGTATACACAGAATGTTTGGTATATACACGCTTTGCTAAGTGCACAGCATGTAGGACGAAGCGAATCTACCCGCAGCTATCTGTGCCATCGTCACAACAGGATACAAGATCCAAGCCATCCATCAGGTGGGTCCCACTGTAAAGATACCTTAATCTAAAATTCAGGCCAGTCTAATTGTAAGAATGGCCATGGCTTAACAAAAACAATGGATGGCTAAAACATAGCTAAGCTTTTCAAGGCCGTCTGTTCTAAGATTGTGGGCTTCCTAAAGAGTAGACCAGACTGAGGCTAGGTCGTCTACACAGTTAGATCCATCTGATGGACGGACAGATTGCATGTTTCTCCCACATGCCCCAGTGGCATATGTATTGGCGTGTAGAGGAGAGACTGAACGCGCATGTGGGCTCAGCTGACTTCGTTTCACTAGTGTTTGTCTGCAAGTATTTACCCTGCTTAAAAAGGGTGGCTTAGGTGCGGCTCTGACCGTGGGGCCATCTTTATTTATGTATCGTATATCCACGCTGTCCATCCGTTTTTTCAGATCATTTTAGAATATGAGCCCAAAAACAAAGTAGATCAAAATCTCAGGAGGATCACACCACAACAAAATTGGTGATTGACCATTAAAAACAACTCACTGTGGGCCACAAAAGTTTTAAATCAAGATGAAATTTATTTTCTTTTCCTTCATCTGGGTTTGTGTGACCTTTTCAACAGGTTAGATGGGAAATAAACATTACGGTGGGCCATAGGAAGTTTTGAATGGTGAGAGTTCAATCAAAACTGTTTCTTATGGTATGGTCCACCTGAAATTTGGGTCTGCTTCAATTTAAGCCTCATGCCCGAAAATGAACTGGGAAAAAGGATGGACGGCATTGATATACACTACATACATCAAGGTAGGCCCGTGGTCAAGGCTGCACTGTGTTTGGTAAGGTCAGGCCGCACCTAATCCGCTCCCACTTAAAAGATAGTGATGACCAACCATAGATGGAGCGTGAACGAAAAACTAATCAGTTTCCCTTCAAATTACATTTTAACCATCCAAATGATGGCCGCTTAAAAATGGATGGTTATGATCACTTGATAAGTATGATTTTAGACATATATTCTCCATCTACGATTGGACCACAAATTCGGTGGTTTTCATAATTGTATATGAGCACCACATCTAGTTACATGAGAGTAAGCCAAATCATGTCCCTGCGGAGGCAGTTTGCAACTCAACATAAGTAAAGGATCCAAGCCGTTCATCTTAAAGGTCCTATCCTAAAAATTCATAAGCAATGAAATCAAGCACCGAGGACTTGTTTGATTGTCCTAGATTGTGAAATAAATCAATGGATGAGAGCATATTTATCAGAATTGTACGCTTCAGATCTAGCATGGATATAGGCTCAGGGCATACGCCGAAAACCAACCCGAGAGTGTACTCACATGATATGGATTACCTGAAAAGAAGCGCGGCTTGCGTCCTGCCCCCGCCTCGACCCTAATCCGTCCAGGTAGGGGCTTTGTGGGCCCATAGTGATTTATGGGTTTTATCCACACCGTCCATCCATTTTTCCAGATCATTTTATAGTATCATTCCAAAAATGAGGGATATCCAAAGCTCAAGTGGACCATACCATATGAAGCAGAGGTGATAATACACCGACCGTTGAAACCTTCCTAGGGGCCACCGTTGTGTTTATTTGATATAGGACCTATTCATAAGATCATATAAACCTGGATGAAGCTAAAACACAAATGCTCGCTTGATCCAAAACTTCTGCAACCCCCAATAAGTTTTTAATGGTGAGAGCTCAATCCCCACTATTTTGGCCCATTTGAACCTTGTATATGCCATATTTTTGGCTTCCTGTCATAAAATGATCTGGATAAATGGATGGACGGCGTGGATAAAACCCATATATCATAGTGGGCTCCACAGGTCACTGCCTGGACGGATTACGGTCCAGGCGGGGGCAAGACGCAATCAGCTTCCCCCTGAAGCCTGAAAGTGATACAGGCTAGGGGAACTTTATCCGTTGCCCTAACTTGTAGGCGCAGATTAATAAACAAACAAGGAAAATGACACGCTGGAACCGGTAGAACCGGAATATTGTTGAGCTATCTTTCTCCGCAGGACGCGTGGCAGGGTGACATATCATTTTGGACCGTCCATCGAGTTTATGTCACTTTGGATGGAAAATGGTTCCTAAAACACAATAGATCGCGTCATCTTAGCCATCTGATACAGTGCGTTCGTAAGTGACTGTAAAAAAACAGAGACCGTTGACCGTTGAAATTAATTGCAGCAAAATGAACAAAAGTGATGGTTAGGATTGACTTATGGATGTGGCTGGTCCATGATCGGGAACAATGGATGGAGAGTGTCTCTGTAGCCTACCAGCATCACCAGCATTTGTTGGTCCATTGGGGTCCACATGGAAAGTGATCCAATCATCAGAACCGTCCATGTTTTGGGTAATGGGTTTTAGTAATACACCTTTGCCAAACGGATGATTCTGATCATCGATAAGTATAGTTGAACATAGACCATCGAGAATAAAAATTTCAATGGCTCAAGTTCTGCTCGACAAATCAATGGTCAGTATCATCTGTTCAGAGTGGTTGTTGGAACACACACCATTTTAAGGAGTGTTCTGAACTCCTTTTCTATTGAACAGTCTCTGAACATCCTTACCCTATCTTACGCTCACGAATCACCGTCCATGGCTCCTTCTCTCCAAAGGGAGTGGATGGGGTGAGACCCCGGACTCACCCAAGACGGTGAGGCACTTATCCTGGGGCACACCTTGATGTATGTATTCTGTATCAACGACGATCATCCGTTTTTCCGGATCATTTCATAGCATTATCCCAAAAATGAAGAATATTCAGTTATCGGGTGGACCATATTATAGGAAACATTGGTGATTGACCATTAATGAGCCACAAAACTTTTTCTATCAAACTCCCTTCCTCCAGGCTTATATGACTTTATCAACAGAATGGATAGCAAATAAACACTACATAAACATTAACGTACGCACTAAGAAGTTTTTAGTGGTAGGACATTCAATCACTACTGTTTCCTATGATGTGGTCTACCTGATAATTATTTATATTCTTTTTGTTTTGGTGAGGCACTAAAATGATCTGGAAAACGTATGAACGGTGTGGATTAAATATACATATATCAAGGTGGGCGCCAAGATAAGTGCCGCACCGCCGTGGTTGAGTCCACGGTCTCACCTAATCCGCCCCCACACCCGCGAGACTCCTATGTTAGTCTCCCACAACTTAATTTTTTAAAAACCTAACGGGTACTCTTGAACTGTAATCATGGGATAGTCGAATGGTAATCTAGACTTTCTAAATACCCTGACCCTACCCTGGATGCAACAGAACTGTGACAAAATAAATTTTAACATTTGATTTTTCCCTTCAAATTTGGACCAGTATTCAAGTGATAGCAATTCATTGGATGGTTAGGATTGTTTAATCAGTGTGATCATAGACAAACGCTGCATTTATATTGGGACCTCACAATTTAGATGGTTTGGATATCTGTACACGGGAGCCGATTAAGTGTCCATCTATTTTTCTAGATATTTTAGATACTTTCGGGGCATCATCCAAAAAAAATCAAGTAGATGCAATCATCACTTAGACTCTACCGTAGGAAACACTAGTGATTGAATGCTCTACCGTTAAAAACTTCTTAGGATGTACTTTAATGTTTCTGTAGTGCTTATTTTCCATCCAATATTTTGGTAAGGTCATGCAAGCCTAGACGAGAGTAAAAAAACAAATATCAACTCGGTCCAACACTTTCATGACCCAATAATGTTCAATCACTATTGTTTCCTTATGGTATTGTCCACTTGATAGTTAGATCTCCGACATTTTTGTGATAATGCCTAAAATAATCTGAAAAAAATGATGGATGGTACGGATACAGAATACATACATCAAGGTAGGCCTCACAGTAATGGCCACACCGTCTTGGGTGATCCCGGAGTCTCACCTAATTCCGTCCCATCTGTACATCAGTGCCGAACGTGAGGATGAGCCGCTACCATTTTTTAAATTGTATGAAACAAACATAGGAGCCTCCTGGAATTAAACATCCGGACGGAGCCAATGTGATGCATGACTAGTCGTGGCACTGGTAAGTGTACTTGCCTGACACGTTAAAACGCAGTACACGTGCATGAGATCCTACCCGCTCATTTGACTGTCACATTGTGTAGATGCCATCTGACCATGAAGCGGGCGACACGTATGCAGAGAATATGAAGCGTCCGTTTTCTTTACCATTCATTGTTTTGTACTGCCAAATGACTAGAACGAATACTCTGCAGCACCAATTGTAAGTAGTGCCCGAGCTATGTGAGGCCCACCGTGTTCGTCCGATATCCACTCCGTCGGTCAGATGGCCCTTTTAATATTCACCGTACATCCTAAAAATCATCCCGATTCAAAAATCCGGTGGTCCACAACATCCGATATAATATAAGATCACACTTCAGGCGGTTTGACCGGCCGAATTTTTGGAGTTGATGAACGGGTTGGATGGCATGTAAAAGCCATGGCGTACGCGACACACAAACCTATGTTTGGTCACACCTTCCCATTGTTCATTGTGTTGTGGCCCACCTAAGTTTTGCATCGGAATGATTTTGATTGTCAGGATCTAACATGGACGGATGCACCTGATGAACGGAGTGGATGCCCCACGCACAACAAGATGCGTTGTGTTTACCCGCTGCACACGTCAGGTGTTGCAGAGGATTTCCGTCTTTAAAACGACCATATGAACATCGAGTTTATGGTAAATGGCATCTATTCAGTGAGAAGAAACCCGAAAAAAAAAATAAAAAAATTGATACTCGGTTAGAGTGTGATGGATGATACACAGGCGCTTAAATTGCCTAAAAAGTGCATAATTGGAGTGTAATTAATTCAAATTAAGCTAAGCTCTGTATCCCATCTTAGATGTTTCATTCGCTTAGTTGGTTATCTTAGCATTTGATTGATGGACACTTATTGGATGGTTAAAAATGAAAATATCCATTAGCTCAGCTACAACACCAAATGTTTATGGATCAATGGTTAGGATTGTTTACCTACTCTAATTTACGGCTGCGACATGATGGAAGGTGAATTTGACAATTCAGTTGGTTTGAATTTGAGATAATTCATGCCAGATAAACAAATGTAGAGTCCCTGCCCACCTATTGAGATTCATACTCTGGCAGAGTATTATACATAATTGTCAGGAGAAGGTTGAGGACAAGTTGGTCCAAGTAATATGAGTCGGAAAGGATATCGATGGTAATGAAATTGATTTGATTTCTCACCTTCCCTCTCTATTTTGATGGCCCACCACATGGGACAGTATTCACTATCATCTCATTTGCTTGTTTCCTCTCCTTAAAAATGTCCTGCATTTGAGTGTTGCGTGTTGGGAAGCCTATGTCGTGGGTGGCCCACCTAAGCTCCTATCGCATGTCCCTCCCTTGCCTTCGCTGTGCCTATTTCTCACCTCATGTGGCCCCATCAATCCGCATCGTACATTGATAGAGAGCTGATCAACTACAGCCATCTTTCCCTCCACGTGTCAACATCGGTACCATTAAAAGAGTGGGGCACGCCATGATGTTCACGTAAGGAAAATATCAGGGCCGTCCAGCCGCACCGTTGAAATCAACTAACGACAGCTGATCTGACTCAGCAACCACATGTGGCCCACCTAATGAGTGGATCAGCCCGATTTTGATCAGTCCATGGTACGCTCATCTGGCGGATCGGAGACGTACATCGAATATCAAGATAAGGATCGGTGTACCCACCTCATAATTGGGCCGAATAATCTGTATAAATGGCGTAGATCACATGCGTACGACAGGGCAGTCACCAAGCAAAAGAAAAAGACAATACTGACCTTGTTTTCCATGCATGATAGACAAGATGCAAAGAACAAAACGACAAAGAAGATATCTGAATTATAACGTGAAAACGGAGGGTAGTAGGCAGCTAATTACAGAAGTGATTTCAACAAACCCTAATCCAAACAAATACAGCTCGTTTTTACAGAGCTTCTTCTTTATGAAAAAACATAAAAGCAAAGAACCCCAATCTCCCAAAACTTCAAGTAAAAACTCACAAACATACATGGAAATGGAAATACCAACAGCAAGAAGAAGAAGAAGAAGAAAAGAATAAGAAATCATGTAACAAGTGTAGTTTAGTTTTACAGAGAGTGGAGAGATGAATAATAATCCATTGAAAATGGATTTCTCTATGGCTTTGGGGCTTCTTCCTCCACCTTGGCTTTCTCAGATGGAGTCGGTTCGGATTTCTTTTCAGCAACTTCCTCAACAAGGGTTTTCTCTTCTTCCTTCTTTTCTTCTTCAATAACAATTTCCTTCTCCTTTTCTTTGATCGTTTCTTCAGTAGCTACTGCCACCGTCCCCTCTGTTGTCGTTGTTGGTGGAGCTTCTTTCTCTTCTGTTACTATGAATGTCGATACCTTCTCGAAGATGAAGAAAACCGGGCCCGGGACTAAAGCGGGCCCGAATTTTGTGCATGCTTCAGATACTGGCTTTGATCCTGGGAAATCTGTTACAAGGAAATGATTTTTAAGGAATTCATGGATTAAAATTCCGTATTGCTAACAGCAAGGCTACTCTACCACTTACAATAACTCGTTTATAGCTACGGTAATCGATCAAGACCATTCATCAAGTGGGTCTAATGGAAATCAAACCAATCGGACTAGGTAAAATTAAGAAAAAAAAAAATTATGGTCGATTATTAACAACCATTATCTACATATTTTACCCACTAGATCAACGGTCGAGATCTGTTGTAGAGTCATATAACGATTACATGTCTTTGAAAATAAATAAAAGAAGTAATATCTTTTATAGATATACCAATTTTCACTAATTCCTCTATGAATTTCTGAACTTCAGATGAGTTCTTCTTGATTTCAGCATCCTTGCGTTCTTTCACCACAGTCTGTATTAAAAACAATAACATCAGTTGGTTGGATCTTTTCATTTAATCTTGTTTTGTTCTTTTATTTTGTGATTAGAACGTATAACATAAGATAAGAAAATAGCCTCTCTTTTGTTTTCCTTTTTTTGCTTTTTGATATTGGAAAAAAGCTAACACCTTAATATTAGTTGATGAAGCTTCATAGATTTCAATCACTTTGGGTTGGAGATCGGTCTTCTTCTCTTCAAACTCCTTATCTATGGCCTCCTACATACATGAAACGGCAGAGACAAGACTGTTATAGAATGGAAAGAAAGAAATCAAATATCAAAGGAAAGGAAAAGAAGGAAAAGGAGAAAACCACCTTTGAATCATCAAAGGTCTTGCATGCTTCTGCAGCAGCTTTCTTACCACCGTTTTTCTCAAAGACCTTCTTGATCTTGGGCAGAACCTTGGATTTCCAGTAACCCATCTCTCTTTATGCTCTTCTAAGGAGAAGAAAAAAATAATCAAGAAATAGAAATACCTAGATTAGGAGAAAGAAAAAAAGAAAAAAAAACAGAATGAAAAAGAGGAATTAAAGAAATGGGTTTTCATGGAAATCATAGAAAAAACATGAAGTGCTTGAATTTCATACGAGTAATGGAAGAAACGAAGAGATTGAATTGAAGAAGCTCTCTTTCTTTCTTTCTCACTCTGCCTTCAATCAGAACTCCAAAACCTGTTTGCCAACTGTCTGTCCGAACCAAGGCAGAGGTTTGTGAGCCCTGGCAAGAAAATATAGAAGGATATCCTACGAAAAGGTCCACTGCTTTTGCACTATATTACGCTTATGCCCATTTGTTGCGTGCCCTTCTGGTGAGGAAATGCCAGATGTACCCTTCAAATTTTAGAAATGCATGCGTTGGCTGACAGCCTGTATTTTTCCCGCCAATGGGTCACGTACAATTTCGACCCATGCAAAAGGTGGGACACAACATGATGAGGGCAGAACCTGGCAGATCGTCTTTGGTTGGGCCACACTATCAACGTCTATGGTCAAACCTTCAATACCAGGTGATAATCATGGTGTGGCCTGCCTTTTTAACGGATTGGATCATCTATATATGTGACGTGGTTGGTGGGAAGGAATTGGCTGTATCATACATAGCACCTGTATACGCGATCAATCCGCTCCACTCATTTCATGGGTCTTGGAATGGATAGCTTATGTCTCAAAATCCATACTTATTAGATAATCCCGTCCATCCGATTAGTGGCCATCAAAGAGACAGTAATTAAATGACTAAAATAGCTAAAAATGGTTAGAATGGAAATGGAATTGGCACCCCACGTCCTAGCTGTGGCTCCTTGACCCGAACAAAAGGGCAAGTAGAAAAATGCATACTGTACACATTCAATTTAAAAGGGTAAATGTAAATTTGAAGCTTTTTATTGAATATGTGGACAACATCTAACCTGTTAAATATATGCACTCAACCTTAGGAATCATAGGAACCAAAAATATTTCTTATTAAATAACCAGATCGACTGCACGTGTATTTTGATATGTTTAAGTGGTGTATATTACTTTTAAATGTGCGGGACACCATAGGTTTAGATCAATTAAAATTTTTGTTCTCTTGAATGTCAATGGTTGATTACATCTATTATATGGATGGGATATAATACAAATATTATGTGGGCCCCACAATTCTCTACTTAACCACTTTCTAAGGAGAAAAGTATAAAGTGAGAATTAGAGTAATTTCACTGCTAAAAAACCACTTCCTTACATTTTATTTTGTGGTAATATTCTAATTTAAGCAGAATTTTGTTGTAATAACCTTTATAAACAAAGGTGAAGAGGCTCTACTTAAGGAGATTTCTCACGCGTACCCCATCCAGTGGATGACCCTTAATATCAACGGATTGGATCATGTAAGCACAGCCCTACATGCACCGAGTCGTTTTGCGGATGAGCAGGAGACAGAGGACCCAATAAGGAATGGATGCCCTCTTGCAGATTAGGTTACAACCGATGAGGAGGGCATTAACGTAATTTCCAAATTGAGTCGGTTCTCGTCGGATTAAGGGTATTCTCGTAGTTTCCTTGTAACCGAGGTGTAATTGTCGAAGCGCCAATGCTGACAGCTGGCATAGCCTCAATCCCCGGTGGCTAACTCATCTGTGGGGTCCACACCTGATGTCGAATCTGTACACCCTTTCTCCCGTATTTTTCTTCACTCAACGTCTCACGTGGCTTCGCTGGTTTAGAATCACGCCTTAAGGGATTACGCTACCAAAATGCCCCTAACCATTTCATGGAATCTCCGAAAATGCCCCTCTATTAGCTAATCCAACAGATGAGATGATTGCCCTCTTGCACTTCTGACGGATATAAACAAGGACCAGGCACGTGCGTTGTTGGTGAACCGTGTTTGAACAACATGGGTCGGAGAAAATGAAGAGAACTGATCTCATCCACACGCAATGAGCACCACAATCTGTGATGCTTTACCATCTTTCCCCTAACATATTACTTGTATAAGACATCAGTACCGTCAGAAAGGTAGGCCACAGTATGAAGACTGCCCTTGTCTAACATAAGGCTGATCCACAAACTGATTAGCCCACACCTGTAGGTTGAGTCAGACCATGGGCTGCCATTGATTGCAACGGAGAGGCCCAACTGATGAGTGAAATGTATAGAATTTTATGCCAGGTGATCTTCATGCTGGGGTCTAGTGTTTTCATGGTACGGATGTGATACACAAGTGTCATGTTGACGGGACAGATGGCATGCACCCGAAATTGTGGTGCTACCGACTGTAGCTGGTGAGCTCTCTGCATTAAAGGCTTGCATGTCTAGCTAGTGACTTTTATTTATTTTTTTAATTTTTTATAATTATTAAATCCAAAGAGAAGTGGGATTGGCCAATTTTTAGAATTTCATTTAAGGAATGATCACATAAAACCATAGCGTGTATAGAATATCTGAGCCGTGAAACATGTGGACTCCATCATATGAAGATCACCAGATGCAAATCCGATCCACTCATCAGGTGGGCCACAACTAAAAATAATGCACTGCTTACATGTGTGACCCACCCAAGGAGTGGATGGACCTTTCATGCCATCGTGATGTCTCCCACCTTTCGCACGGTTCGGACGTCATGCGCATGTGAGATGTTGGTAGGTAAAGTGGTGTAGCATGGTAATCTTTAGTATACCAATGTATCAGATCTTTCCTCATATGATTTCAATTTTTACGAAATCTGAAATCTATTTTACATTTTTACTTAACCCCAACAATAATCAAAAGACGTGGGGTTGTTGATTGTGTAGCGTATACACCGAACATCCAGTGTCCACGCCTACTCCAACGGTGCAGACAAGTAGGGCCAACTACCTGCTGGAAGATTATGGCCCATCCAAAAGCAGGACTCACGTCAGGCAAATGGGTGGGCCCCACTCAGTGGTAAATAGCTAATAAAGTGAATATTCACTCTATACGGTGTACATTGGTTTTTTTCTTGTATGATTGAGAGCCCAATCATTCACATAGTGCGGCCTGCTAAATAATATAAGGTCGTGATTCAGTGAGAAGCCCCCTCATGTGAGGGAGTATAACACGTGTGTGAGATCTGGTGTCTATGGTAACCCATCATAGATCCAGACCATTCATCAGGTAGGGAGTACTGTGAGCATGCTATGTATCAAAAATAAGGCTAGTACTCTCATCATTAAGCCCACACATATGTTGAGTTTTCACCGTCCGACTTTTTTACCTGACTGCGCATTTTTTTCATATGAGTATGACCTACCTGACCAGCGTACCAGAATTATTTTTGGTACATGGCATGGTCACAGTGCATGCGACCTGATGAATGGTCTAGATCACTGACATGTATGCCGTACAGAAGGATCTCTGACGCGTATTATGCGCCCTCAAGTGAGGGGCCGCACACTGAATCACGACTCTATATTATATTTTTATAAATAATTATTATATATGATGCGAAATCTATGAGAGTGATGCGGTTGAATATGATTAGTAGAATAGTAGACTTGAAATTATAGGAATTAATAAAAGCTTCTCGAGAGCGGGATATGATATCATTACGTCTTCAATGGTTTCTCATGGAATCTTTCCTACGACTCAGCATGAGTGAGATCCTAGCCATCCATTAGGAGGGTTCCATCGGCAGATGATCTTATTTATCAAGTGGGCCGCAGTTATTAAAACAGATGGACAGTTGAAAAGATGACCAAAGCGAGATTTTCTTACCCTTCCAATTGTTTACAATGTGGTCGCTTTTTCTGATGACTTGAAAGGCCTACTTTTAGGCCAGGGTATGTCTAGATTGGGACACACCTGATGGATGGTTTGGATCGCCCGACCGTATACGACCATGACGCACGTGGTAGCCTGTACGGAGTTGCTGCATTAGTTCCTGATGTAGGGTTACGGGTTACATCATCCTCGAGCTGTGGATATGGATGGTATTTTCTTCTAGCGGTGACATTACACAAGCGGAGTCTATTAGTCTCCATCTCGGGGCTCATCAGATCAATGGTCTGGATCACCAATACATGGGTCTCGATCGCACAGACACGAGACTCAGAGAAACTACGTGTACGACAGCTGAGGACGCGGATTGCGTACTGAGTAACTCAGCACGCTGTGCGTACTGAGTAAATACAAGTTGCGTTAAATACAAGAGTACATGTGGTGTGGTCCACTTGACCGTTGGATCTGACTGATATTTTAAATCACAACTCAAAATAATATAAGAAAATTAATGGACGGCATGGATAAACAGATACATCACGGTGGGCCTCATAACTGACCATTCGTCGCCAGACACGGGCGGGTTAGGACGCAATGCGGGTGATGTGGATTTCCTTCGAAAGCTTTTGTGGTAAATTCCTGCGCCGGAAACCTATGCGGTGGCCACCATTATGTTTTTAAGAAATCAACAATGTCTATCCGTTTTGTGAGCTCATCTACGACTTAAAATATGCCGAATCCAATTCTCAAGTGGACCGAAAACGTAAGGACTGAACGTCCACGGTTGAAATATTTGAGGGGCCACATAAGTTTTGAATCATGTTAATATCATGAACGGTATGGATAGCATGTAAACTACACTGTCGACCCCAGGGAGGTTTCAACGGTAATAATTTTCCTAACCATCTTTTTCCTTTAGTACGGTCTAATTGAGTCTTGGAACGTGCTCACTTTTCGTCTCAAATGACAAAATGTGGTCACAAAACTGATGGACGGTGTGGATTTCTCATAAACATCACGGTGGGCCACACATTCGTTTCCAGCGCAGGAACTTCCAGCAAAAGCCTTTCCCAGGAAATCCGCGTCCTTTAATATTCGCAGTCATTTTTAGCTTGCCAACTTGTCCAATGTACAGAACAGGCGACCGTTAAAAAATGGTGGGCCACACGATGATGATTACGTGAAATGAGAAAAATCTAATCAATGGACAGTACCCTGAGTCATACCATCGCCTGTCCGTCGATTTGTCTGTTCGTACTGCCGCATGAGTTGATCCGAATGTCTTTTCCACAAGGTGGTCTGTCATGGTGTGGCCCACCTTTTTCACCAACTGCCAGATCAGCCATAGTTCCGGCCCATTCCCCCATAAATGGGTCTGGATTCAGTGATGGGCTGGGCTAGGACTTTATTTTCACTTTGCAGGGCCTGGAAATCAGGCGGCCCGTTAGCAACAGGCCGGGTATGCCCGGGTCCAGCTTTGGATTGGCTTGGAGGTATTACCATGGGCCATGGCCGGGTTTCGCCCTGGCATGTATGGACCGATCAATATTGGGCTGGGGTTGGACTTAGGTCATTTTAAACAGACCTGACCCGGCCTGAATTCATGGGCCCACTCCGGGGAAAATCAGTATGTTGAATAGGGACCTAAACCAATACTGGCCCACCTGTTTCCAGTAGTATATCCCCGTTCAGCCATTGATTAGGCGACCCTCCTTTTCATTTTTGTTATTTATTTATTTATTTCTTGGTGCATGTGTGGCCCACCTATCAAGAAATGGATAGGAACATTTATAGTGGGAAATAGTGAAATGACCAATTTTCAATGTCGAATGGGATGGGCCCACCCATGCTTTTCTGAGCCTGGGTTCGGGCCTGTTGTAATAGCCATGCTATGTGAGGCCCTCTCGCCAGGGGAGCGGATTAGGTGTTACCCTTACCGTGTGGGGCGTAACTTGATGAGTTTTTTGTCTATCTCCGCCGTCCATCCATTTTCCAATATCATTTTATGATTGATCCGAAAAATTAAGTAGATCCAAATCTCAGGTAAACCATACAACTGGAAAGAGTGGTGTATGACCATTGAAAGTTTTTCATGGAATCGAAAGTTTTGGATCAATAAGATATTTATGTTTTCCCTTCATCCAGATCTTTTTGACCTTATCAAGGGGTTACATGGAAAGGAAACGTTACGCTGGGCATTACTGTAGGCCCTAGGAAGTTTTTAATGGTGGACGTTCAATCACAACTATTTCTTGTGGTGTGATCCACCTAAGAATTCTATCTGATTAAATTTTTGGAAAACATTCTAAAGTAGACTGTAGAAATGTATGGACGGCGTGGATATACAATACATTATTAAGGTGGCCCCAATGTGGGGTCCAGGTCAGTCGATGGGCCTGTTGGCCCCACACGTACAAAGTTTTTTTTTTTTTGGCTTGTTAGTACACCACTGTCAGTTCACACTTCACCGTTAGCCACCCCCACCAGGGAATCGTTACCAGACCTCAATGTTGAGACGAGGTATCTTTCACTAGTCTACCACTTGAGCTATGGACGGTGGTTCATGTGCAAAGTTTAATACTTGAGTATATTGTACATATCCTCGGGTACACAACTGATGGTGGAGACTCAAACTCTAGCGAGACATGATAGGACAATGCCAGATAAGAACTAAGCTAAGTGGGGCCGACAAGGCTATAATTGGACGACTGACAGGCTTGTTGGGTAGGAATGGAGTCATATGTGGTCCACAAGTACCCGGGGTTGCATTTAATAGTAAAGTACTTTTGCTACATCTGTGGCCGTATTATATAATACTGCAAAAAGAAAAACGGAAGGTGTCACGATGGACCACCAAATTATTTGGTCTCATGGACTCCATTAGAGGGTTCTGTGGGTCCAGTCAATGTCTGGGATGGGCTTTCCCAATTTAACATGTGTTGGTCCCATCATTTCTACCAATTGAAACCCACTGTCCACCAAGCTGGAACTCACTCAAAAGGGTCTGTGTTATATATATATATATATATATATATATATATATATATATATATATATCTTGGAAAAAGGTTTTATGCCTTCGAGCTCATGGGAACTTTCCATGAGGTTGAGCTATGTGGGCCCCATTATGAAGCATGTCAAGCATCAACACCGTGCATTTGATAGGTCCCCTTTACATTATGGGATATACCAAAAATCAACCGTATACAGAACTCAGGTGGGCTATACCATCTAAAATCATGTGAAGACGTACATGAAACATATAAAAGCACTTGGTGGGGCCAACATGAAATTTGGATGCGTCTGAAACTTGGTCTAACCCATCATCCAAATGGGACACACATAATAGATGGGATGAATTTGTAAACCACATCTCTCTGGGCCCAACAAATTATTATGAATGTTTTAATGACGGCTAACCCCTCTCAACTTTTGTATGTGGTGTGGCCCACTCAAGCCACGGATTGACTTGATTTTTAAGTCCTATCCCATAATGTAAAAGGGACCCATCAAATTCACGGTGTTGATATTTGACACACATCATGGTGGGGCCCACACATCTTGACCTCATGGGAAGTTCCCATGAGCTCTACCGCATAGAACCTTTTCCCACTATATATATGTGTGTGTGTGTGCGCGCGCGCGTGTTTTGATGCAAAAATTTGATCCACCCTCACTGAGCTCTGAACTTCTAATCACTTGCACAATGGAAGAAAGGCAACAAAGACCCTGGCTAGAGCAAGGGATCCTCTGATGCCAAAATCAGGCTAGGAATCTGGGTCAAGTAGCGTAGAGGGGTTCTTCGAAAGATTTTGCGTACGTCTTCACGTAGGTGAGTCCCTTATTTATACCATTCACATGATAGGGTGGCCCGTTATCTTAGACACGATCTCAAGTGATTATTTTTTGCATGTGTTACTAGGGGGAGACGTGAACGAGCGATGATGTCGTTAGTTAGTCCAGAATCATGGGTTAAGTGGTTATTTTTTGCATGTGTTACTAGGGGGATTGTACACCTAACTTATCTGGTCGAGCAAAGATGGTCCAAGCCGAGCTTCTCTGAGCTGAGCTCTGTTGAACGGCCAAGGACAGCTTAAGACCAGGCTCGTCAAAACTTGACTTGGCCATTTAGCCAAAAACTGATCAAACTGATCCAACTGCACTTATCCAGCCCAAGTTATGGCCCAGATCTAACTTGTTTGTTGGCTCTGGTTATTCTTTGGTTATTCTTTGACAGTCCTTTGGTTAACTTGTTTGAACTATATATATATATATATATATATATACTCTCATCCAAACTGCTCCTAAGATTTCGCTTACTTCTGATTTATTCTACTAAATGACTTTTTGATCTCGAGTGTGCTTAGGTATTTATAATGTTCACATCGTGTCATCAAATAATTTTAATTATTAATAAAGCTAATGATTATTTTGTAATTTACAATTTTCATATAATTCAAAGCGCCAAATATTTCGGTAAAAGAAAACATTTCGTTTTTATTTGAATTCATTTATTGATATCAAAATGCATGTTACTGGACTTCTTTTGAGGCCCACGGATGTTTGAGAGGTAGGGCCTCTTACCATGTACTGGGGGGATTTTCTACGGCTGTATTTTTGCCATGTGAGGTACCGTCATTCACGCCAACATTCCACAAGGCAGAGACCCCTCCACTGATGAGATCTCGGTAATGATGAGTGTTGTGGGCTCCACCATGGTGTATGTGTGTTATCCACTCCATTCATCCATTTTACTAGCTTATTTACAGCAGGAGCCCAAAATTAAAGCATATCTAAATCTTAAGTGGATTACTACTGTACAGAATAGTGATTGAACGCCCACTATCGAAAGCTTTTTAAAGATGACTATAATGCTTAGTTGTCATCCCACCTGTTGGTAAGGTCACGCAGACTTCAATGAAAGTGAAATAAAGGTACCAGCCTGATTCAAAACTTTTGAGGCATTAAAGGAAGATTTTAATGGTGAACTATTAATTTCCCGTGATACAGTCTGCCTTGAGATTTAGACATGCCTCTATTTTTTAGTTCATGCCTTAAAATGAACTTAAGTAGATAAAAGCATGGATAAAATATATATTTCTGGGCTCGTGCCCTAAAATGAGCTCTAGACAAATAGATGGTTAGCATTAATAAAACACATGGATCATGGGACCCATGGAACTTTTCCAGCACCGAGTGGGGTTAGTAAAAAATCCGTATCCCTATAAATCGGGTATGTGCTGGCTAGGTGGGCTATATACGCACGCGGAGTCAGAGCGCCAGTTGTCCGTTGATTCCAAACGGTGTGGACGGCTTCACTTCTTCGCCACGTGATCTTACATTCAAGATGAGACCTACCATTTGCATGGTACTTTTTCTTACACAAAACGTTCGTGGAAAAGACAGTACCGTACCACAAGTGGTGGTACTGTCGGTGATTAGTTCCTATGCAAATGTCTGTGACGGACGCGGATTTCCCTTTTGCAGGAAGTGCTCGCGCAGGAATCCTGGGTGGAACACACTATAATGTCTGCGAGAAATCCACTCCGTCCATCCACTTTGCCAGCTCATTTTTGGATACGAGATAAAAAATGAGGTAGACCAAAACTCAAGCGAACCACACGAGAAAAAAATGGAGGAAATTTTTATTACAGTTGACATCTTCTTGGGCTCCATCTTAATGCTTATATGCCATCCAAATTGTTAAAAAGGTCATTCTCAGTGGGATGAAGTGAAAACACGTAGAAAACAAAAAGCTTGAGACAAAACTTTTATAGCCGTGTGGATGTTTCAACGGTGCTCATTGAATTCCTACTGTTTCCTCACGTGTGGTCCCATTGAGTTTTGGATCCTCATCATTTTGGTTCTCATGCACTAAAACCATCTTCCAAAATGGATGGACCGGGTGGATTTCTCCCAAACATCACAATGAGGCCCACCCATCATCCCTGTGGAGGAAATCTACTTTGTGTGTGCCATTTCGTGATGATCCATAGGCATGTATACATGTTGGATAAATAACAATTTAGTATACAAAAATGATAAAAGAAAAATATAATGAGGCAATCAGATTTACTGGGCTCAAGGCTCAACTTGAATAGTCAATTTCTTAAGACAGGTTTGTTATCTTTTCTCTGATAGTTCCAGTAAGTGCAAACGAATGAAATTTGTAAATTATCTTCGGGATACAATAACTCTTAATCTGAATTTCAACATGAAAATTCGTACATTTAAGTATTGAACAGATCTCTAGTTTTGACACCGATATGCCTTTTTAATGTATTGAAAAAACATAATAAGAGATTAGATTCGAGAGTACTACACAATAAAGAGAGAAGAATCATTTTCTGGATTATAATATCTAGGATTTATAGCAATTGAATGGTTATGGAGTTCTTCATGTGGAGATATCAAAGTGCCTCTTCAAGACAACCACACCCATTCATAGCAAACAACATCCTTTTATAAAAGGACATGACCATTTGTCCTATGGCAGTTATTAATATACTTTTTTTAAGTAGAAAAAGGTCATCCAACAGTTTAAAACAATTGCCACATGAGCGACACGTGACATATGTGCCACATGTACAACAATATCACGGTCACTCTCAATCAACACTAAGGTTAATAATATTTCGAGGTAGTTAAGTTGCACCATAGTTAAAAAAATTGAACCATGTGCCAAAAAGACTAAAGCTCTTTTGGATCTATGTGATGATGCACCGTAGTCACAAAAGGAAAAAACTCTTCTCTTACCAACTGACTAACACTAAGGTTAATAATATTTCGGGGTAGTTAAGTTGCACCATAGTCAAAAAATTTGAACCATGTGCCAAAAAGACTAAGGCTCTTTTGGATCTATGTGATGATGCACCCTAGTCACAAAAGGAAAAAACTCTTCTCTTACCAACTGACTACACACACTATTTATACAAAGTTTAAATAATTAATATATTTATTTACTTTATAAAAATAACTTTTATTTTTATTACAAAAACACAACAATACAATTACTGTACATGTGGAATATTGCATACACCTAAAATTAAACCAATGAAATGGTTGGACCCATTACAAGTGGGCCATAACTCAAATATAACGTGACATTGTGATTCCAACTCACTGAATGTTGGTTAATATTAAAAACAGTCAATGGCTCAAATTCAACAAATGTCTACTACTAGCAGGTTATGATCATCAAACCAATCTGATTTTGTGCCTATACTGTTGGGGGCCGTTGCATAAAACCTTAGGATCTAGCCTCCCAAAAACACCAGAATTATGGGATAATAAAGCAATGAAATAAATTAAAGCACAAACCATGCAACGCAAGAGATTTTTATGTGGAAAACCCTCATAGAGGTAAAAACCACGGGACCTTGTCCAGATTAACAATCCACTATCAAGTAGAACGTTACAACCGATCCCAAGCACACACCGCTTGGATCAAACCTTCTTCACTCACGTAGGAGCGGATAAACAATAAGAGAATAAAAGAAAAAAGGAAAGATCTCACCGATGTAGAAGCGCTGAGATGTCAAGTGCATAATAGATCACCTATACGTACAAAACCTCTCTTCCACAAGTTTCCTCTCTCTCTTTCTCTCTCTCTCTCTCACACACCTTTGATAGCCCTAAACCCTTTAGCAAACCATTTCAAAGCTTTAGGAAATCTTCTTACATTACCTAGAAAACCCTAGGGACCTCCTATTTATAGTTTAGGAAACTCTCTTTCGCACCCTTGCGAAAGCCGCCTCAAATTCCGTATCCCACACAAAATCGGACTCAAATCTGCGTAACCTGGACCGGTCGAGCGGCCCACTCAACCGGTCGATTACCTCCCTCGACTGGTCGAGCACCACGGGAAAAATAAACCCGAAATCGTTGGACTTTGAGTCAAGCCAGGGCTTGACTGTTCGAGCACCACCCTCGACTGGTCGAGTGAGGCTCACGATCGGTCGAACCTGGGAGGAAATCCCATAAAAAGTCACCATTTCCGACCCAAGAGGGATTCACCTTCTTCAAGCCAGTCAAGTTTCTATAAACCTCAAACTTCCTCTTGAGCAAAGCCTTAGTCATCATGTCTGACCCATTATCGTCCGTGTGGACCTTCTTAAGCTGTAACACTTTCTGTTCTAAAGTATCCCTGATCCAATGATACCGAATCTCTACGTGTTTCAACTTGGAATGCTGACTTATTTTCTTACTCAAGTGAATAACACTTTAACAATCGCAATAAACCACGTGCTGCTCCTGCTTCAAGCTAAGTTCCTGTAGGAACCTCTTCATCCAAAGCATCTCTTTACATTCCTCTGTGACCGTAATGTACTTAACCTCTGTCGTTGACAATGCTACAACCTTCTGTAGCTTGTTCTGCCAAGAAACTGCTCCCCCTACAAACGTGAACATGAACCCCGATGTAGACTTCCTAGAGTCTATATCACCTGCTATATCTGCATCTGTGTAACCTTCTAACACAGGTTTTCCTTCACCATAGCATAGGCTCAACCTGGATGAGCCTCTTAGATACCGTAGTATCCACTTCACCGCTGCCCAATGCTCTTTGCCAGGATAAGCAAGATACCAACTGACAACACCAATCACATATGCTATGTCTGGGCATGTATATACCATAACATACATCAAACTTCCTACTGCTGATGTGTAGGGTATCTTCTGCATCTCATCCACTTCTCACGTCGTCTTGGGACACTATCTGTCACTCAATCTGAAGTGACCATCCAGTGGAGTACTGACCTGCTTTGCTGCATTCATATTGAACCGCTCTAGGACTTTTTCAATATACCGCTCTTGTGATAGCCAAAGCTTCCTGCTGCTTCTGTCATGGGTTATCTTCATTCCTAGGATCTGTTTAGCTAGGCCCAAGTCTTTCATCACGAACGACTTGCCCAACTCCTGTTTCAGCCAGTCAATCTTCTTGATGTCTTTTCCCATGATAAGCATGTCATCAACATATAATAGCAGAACTAAGAAATCATCATCCGAAAACTTACGCGTAAACACACAGTGGTCTGACTCCATTTTGTCATACCCATGTTGTAACATAAACAAGTCGAACTTCTGGTACCATTGTCGTGGAGCTTGTTTCAGCCCATACAAGTTCTTCCTTAGCTTACACACCATATACTCTTTCCCCTTAACTTCGAACCCCTCTAGTTGGTGCATGTAGATCTTTTTTTCCAGGTCACCATAAAGAAAGATAGTTTTAACATTTAACTGCTCTATCTCCAGATCCATGCTAGCCGCCAACCCAAGCAACACCCGTATGGATCTCATCTTTACTATTGGTGAGAATATCTCCTCGAAGTCTATACCTTTCCTCTGACCGAATCCTTTCACCATAAGTCTGGCCTTGAACATAGTCTGTGAATTCTTCTGCTCAACTTTCTTTCTGAACACCCACTTGTTGCTCAAAGCTTTCTTGCCCTTAGGCAGTTTCACCATATCATAGGTGTGGTTCTTATGCAAGGACTTTATCTCCTCTTATATAGCTTTCAACCACTCCCCCTTATGTACGTCGGCCAGGGCCTCAGAATAATCTTCTGACTTTCCCCCATCAGTGAGCATAATGTACTCATGTGGCGAGTATCTCTTGGACGGTTGTCTGTCTCTAGATGACCTCTTCACCCGTGGCACAACAAGTGGATCAAGTGAGGGCTACTCCCTCGATCCATCTTTTATAGGAACTTCTTCGTCCTCTGTAACTTTTTGTACTCTCCCGTCATCAGGCACCACGGAAGGAATAATCGGATCCATGTCCTCTAGCTCACCTGAACTAGGATGATTCTTCTCTAGCTTACCAATGTCTTCTATACACTGATTTTCAAAGAAAACCACATCTCTGCTCCTTACGAGCTTCTTCTCAGTTGGATCCCATAATCTGTAACCAAACTTTTCATCACCGTACCCCAAGAACACACACTGCCTGATCTTCATATCAAGCTTGGACCTCTCGTCCTTTAGTACATGCACGGATGCCCTACATCCAAGCACCCTAAGATGATTGTACGATGGATCCTATCTAGTCTACATCTTTTCAAGTTCTTCTCCATTCAACGAGGTTGATGAAGACCTGTTTATCAAATACACTGCCGTGTGCATTGCTTCTCTCCAGAACCTCTTCGACAACTTCATATGAGATAACATGAATTTGATTCTCTCAACAATGGTGCGATTCATTCGCTCAGCTACACCATTATGCTGGGGGGTCTTGGGAACCGTCTGTTCATGTCGTATACCCAGAGACTTACAATACTCGTGGAAGTCACCGATGTATTCACTACCATTGTTAGTGTGGATGTACTTCAATGATCTACATGTCTCTCTCTCGACTATAGCATGAAACAATTTAAACGCACCAAAGACCTTGTCCTTGGATTTCAAAGTATAAACCCAAACCCTCCTAGATGCATCATCTATAAAATTGACAAAATACAATACCCCACCCAAGGTTTTTGTCCTCATAGGACCACAAACATCAGAATAAACCAAATAATGCGTGGACTTTATTAACATGAGAAACAGATTTAATAAATGAAACTCTATGTTGTTTCCCTGATAATTAATCAAGACAGGTTTTGAGAGGTATACCTGTCACGTCTGAAAGGAGTCGCTTCCTCACCAGTACCTGAAGTCATTTCTCACTCATGTGGCCTAGACGCCTATGCCACATGTCAATAGCTAAATCTTCCGCTGCGTCCAATCCACCCTTGCACACATTGACACTTGTCTTATAAAGAATGCAACACTTCTTTCCTCTAGCTGCGATCAATGAACCCTTGATGAACTTCCATCGCCCACCAACAAGTTAGCTTTCATAGCCATCATCATACAACCTTCCCGTCGACATCAAGTTTAGGCGAAAGTCTGCGAAATACCTCACATCCCTGAGAACCAATGCGCAGCCCACATCGGTCTTCACACAAATATCACTGACCCCTATGATCTTCGATATGCCAGAATTTTCCATCTTCACAGTCCCATAGTCACATGACTTGTAGCTTGTGAAGAAATTCATATGTGGAGTCGCATAAAATGAGGCTCCGGAGTCTATCACACAGTTGGTGTCCTGACTCGTAACTGTGAGACATACATCGTGATGTGCTCAAAGAATAACTACAACGTCGCCATCTGAAGCGACCTAGTGGAATCTGATTCATCTTCCTTCTCCTTTCATTTTTCTTTCCTGTCGTTCTTATTCTTACGACATTCATGCTTATAATGGCCCTTCTTGCCACAATTCCAGCATTTAACATCCTTCCTGGTACAAGACTTGCCTCTTGATTTATCTTGGGCCTTCCCGCCCTTTCTGTTCTTTCCTCTCTCCCGTTCTTGTGTCACAAAGGCATCTTGCTTGTCACGCCCCGAACTCGGAAACCGGGCTCACAAAATTCCCAATCGCCGAATCCGGCGCCTACAGCCTCCGTAGAACCCCATTCTCGGACCCCGGCACCCATTCACCAGGTTCCGATCCTGGGAGACTACAAGGAGGGTTTCATCAGTCTGAATCATAATGAGCATAACAAAAAAAAAGCATAACCCACAAACAATAACCACAAGAACACCACCACAAAATCCACTATGATAAAAAACTTTTTGTACAATACAACAGAAAGGAAAAATACAATGTAACAAAAGAAGCAAAACTACAGAAGCTCAGCTGCACGCTCCAACTACAGCGAGGCTATGGCTGCGACTGCGTCCTGGCGTCACCTGCACGTATCAATCGTGCATAAGCTTATGGAAAGCTTAGAGGGTAGTGTAAGTGTGTGCGCAATATAAACGTGCTCAAAATGCAAGGTCAGAGTGATGCGGAATCATGGTGATAAGCACATGAATGTAATCAGCCGTACCAAGGCTATGCGGTGCAAGATATGAATGCTATCGGCCATAACACAGCCATGCGATGCGAGATGCAACTCAAGCATGCCAATCCTCATCAGGTATCAGTACAGTTCTCATTCTGGATAATCACCGGGGTCCAATACACTCCAAATGGCACTGTCGCTCTCCTAGCCGCACAGTCCAAGTAAGCGTAAGAAACCTTACTATCGCCTGACCAATAGTCCGCCAATACCTATCCAAGACGTCGATAGCGGACCCATTCGTGAGTTGGTCAAACTCAACCTAGTATTGCCCCCTACCCTCGGCGAGTAAGGCCACACTCCTTTCCAACCGACCACACCACAGTGGGGCGGCCTCCCGGTATTCGGCCCTCATGCGCTCGTATATCCACTCGGTCTCGACGTTGGAGTCATCCTCTGGTACCATCGAGTTTAGGGATTTTCACCTAGCGAAATCTATGGTGCCCCAATGCTAGAAACAGTATTTCCAGTATCTAATCCGGCCACCCACGATGTGTTTGTGGAGGCTATGACCCTGATGTCACTAGGGTGTATAGTAATCATGTGACATAAATGCGAAGTGCATGAATCACACTACCAGTCATGCAACAATCCTACGTGTAGCGTGCGCCTATCAGGAGATAAACAGTATATCCAAAGGTATATGCTATGATCGGTCACCCTCACATCGGCATACATATGATGCGAATGATCATGAATCATGGATCTATACTAAACATGTATAAAGAGATGGGCTCGAGGTATAATGGAGATGGCCCTAGGCGGTCTTCTTACCATAATTTATCAATGGGCCCTTAGGAGAGTTATAATGCGGACATTTAACCAACATTATCCATTCAATGTGGACATTAAACATTGCTCCCAAGGAATGGCCTTCCATGAATCACATATTGTAATGGGCTTTTCATTAATTGGGCCTTGACCCAAGGACCCAAATACATCAAATGGGCTACATAACATGAGCCCCATAACTATATCGAGGTGGGCCTCAATGGGCCTCATAATATGGGCCTAATACAAATCAAGGTGGGCCTCAACAAGGACCACTAATGCATGAAGATGGGCCTCCACAATGGGCCTTAATTATCTCCAACACAGTTGGACAGTTGGATGAAACACATACATCATGATGGAGCCCACTCTAATGGAGGGTATGGTGTATAATACATACATAAGTGGGTCCCATGCGGGGCCTACCATAATGTTTATTCCCCATCCAACCCATTGATAAGGTCATTCAGACCGGGGCCCACAGTAGTGTTTATTTTCCAAACCACCTAGGGCACATCATAATGTTTAGTTTCCAACCAACTGTTCATATGGTCATGTGGACCAGGGTAGGGCCCACTACAATATTTGTTTATCACCCAATCTATTCATAAGGTCACGTGGGCCTGGATAGGGCCCACTGTGCTATTCTTTTGACATCCAAACTATTCATAAGGTGATATGGGCTTGGATAGGGCCCACTGAAATATTTATTTCCCATACATCCTATTGATGGGGTTGTGTGGGCCAAGGGCCCACTGAAATGTTTATTTTTCATACAACTTGATCACACAGGGCCACGAGGTGGAGGGGCCCACCGTAATGTTATATTTTTTTTTTGTACACCCGGTCTGGACGAGGCCCCACAGTAGTGTTTATTTTTCATTAAGGTTGATGAGGCCACCCAACCTAGGGCCCACTGTGATGTGGTCCACAGATCCAGCCCGCCCATTAGGTGAGTCCCACCTAGTTGACCGTTCAAACCAAGTTTTAGCAACGTTCAAAACTCAGATAGGCCCCACCAAGTGATTTTATATATTTAGGCATGTCTTCACATGATTTTAAATGGTGTGGTCCATATGAGTTCCGTATAAGACTGATTTTTGGAGTGGACGGCCAGTCCGTCGGTACCCAGCAAATGCACGGTGTTGATGGTCAAAAGGAACCAAGGTGGGGCCCACAACCGGACCGTGAGCCAGCCGTCCGTCCGTCCATCCGTCGCTCAGCAGCAGCAGCGCTGCTGCTGCTTCTTTTTCTTTTTCTTTTTTAAAAAAAATGATTTTCTGTGGTTTTCCACAGATGGGGCCCACATCAGCCAGATCCATACCAGCCATTGGATTCCTTGGTCCAAGACTGACCAAAGGAGTCCAATATTCGCCATATTTTTGGCAATTAGAAGGGTCACGGTGGATTTTAAGGGTAGTACCACTAGTTCCCATGGTATGGCCCACCAGAAAATGGGATCAGCCTCATTTTTCAGTTCAACGTCTAAAATGATCTGAGGAGCAGGATGGACGGCTTGGATTGTGTCTACACATCAAGGTGGGGCCTACATGAGTGGCCCACCTCTCCCTTCTCTTTTTTTTTTTTTTATAAAATACACAAATGGGCTCGCCCGTCCAGCGACGCTGGACGGTGTGGATAATCACATGCCTTGTGGTGGGTCCCACATGGACGTGTCCCACCAAATATATATATATATATATATATATATATACATATAATATATATACATATTATATATAATACATATTATGCTATATATATTATATATATTATATAAAATATAACATATATATATATATATATATATAAATGCATTGGGCCCATCCAAACAGTGGATGGTGCGGATCATCACCTATAATAGAATGGGCCACACCGTCTGATGTAGATGGACGGGAGAGATGTAACACATATTGGTGGGATCCACACCATTACAAAGAAAGAAAGAGAGAGAGATAGAGAGAGAGATACACGGTGAGATAGAGGAACCCCGCCATTATGGGCCCTCTTGATTAAATCACATACATCCAAATGGGTCCCACCAACAAGTGGGCCCTAAAATTTAAAATAATGAAAAATCACCCACCTTATCTTCCTTTTCCTTGCTCCCTTGGACTCCTTAGCTCCTTACCTTCACTTTTAATGGAGGTTGATGAAAGATGAATGGTTGAGATTGGAGATGAGAGGGTGGGCCACACTTGAAGTTGAGAGAGTGTGTTGGATGAGTGAAATTTCTCATGGGATTTGGAAAAATTGCTAGAGAATGAGAGGGAGAGATAGAAATAATGGATGGAGGGATGGGTGGAGTGATGGTTGTACGAAAGGAGTGATGAGAGGTATGGTTTAGTTTGAAATTGGTGGAGAAGAGAGATGGTTGTGGTTGAAAATGAGAAAAAGAGGAATGGTGAAGTGGAAAGATGGTGGACTTTTGAAAAAAGAGGGAATGGGTGAAGTACCTTGAGGTATGGTTGCATTTATGGTTGATTAATGGGACTAATTGTGTAAAGATTCATTCGAAATCGGCAACGCGCGGTGTTTCTCGGATAAACGCCCACATCTCCTCACCCGGGTATCGGTTCGGCGCGCAAGTCACGGCTTGGAACCGCGCGACGACGCGTCGCTATGATGCAACTTTCGGATCAAGCCGACGTGCGCAGGACTCGGCTTAGGATCGGCGCAAACACCGAATACGGTGCGAAGGTTGGAATTTGACCGGAAGGACCGCGTAAGCCAACGGAATGGTACGGATTAGGACACGGGTCTTATAGCTCTCCTCCAAATAAAAATTTCACCCTCAAATTTAAACAATCATCACAAGAAAACATAAATCATAATAGAAGAGGAAGCAAGGCATCGCCATATAAATATTAGAGACGACATGCAACATACAACATACAATCAATCATCAAAGAGATGAGGATAGCGCTCTCGAAGCCCCGCGCTCCCAAGATGCCTCATCCACGTAATGGTGACCCCACCGAACCTTCACCAAGGGAATAACCTTGGTTCGAGGACTCGCTCCTTCCGATCAAGGATACGAATCGGCTGCTCGATGTAAGAAGCGGCCTCACGAACCTCCAACGGCCGCCAATCGATAACAGGAACTGATGTCCGACCCACACTTCCTCAACATAGAGACATGGAAAACGTTGTGGACGCTAGAACAACCGAGATGGTAAGGCAAGCCGATAGGCCACCGCGCCAAGCCCACTGATCTCGAAAGGTCCTATAAATCTCGGGCAAGCTTGCCCTTCGCTCCAAATCTAACTACGCCCTTCATGGGCGAGACCTTGAGATACACATGGTCACATACATCAAACTCCAAGGGACGACGCCGGCGATCAACAACACTCTTCTGCCGGCTGAGCTGTGCGCATCCTCCGCCTAATGATATCAATGACCTCTGATGTCTCCCGCACAAGCTCGGGACCTAGGAGACGCCGCTCTCCAACCTTGGTCCAACAACTCGAAGATCTTGCACGGTCCGCCATATAATGCCTCAAAAGGAGCCATGCCAATGGTCCGATAGTTGTTGTTGTATGCGAACTCACCAATCGCAGATGCTCATCCCCTACCACCGAAGTCAATCACGCAGTTCAAGCATATCCTCAAGGATCGTGACCCTTTCTGGCCTCGCCATCGGTCATGGATGATACGCGTGCCGAGCCGCAAATCGCCCTTAGCCCTCTGAAAGCTCCTCCAAAACTGAGACGTGAACCTCTGATCTCGGTCAGAAACGATCGAGACTGGTACGCCATACAGTCTCATAATCTCCTCAATGAATAACCTCGCAAGCCGGTCCAAGGGCCAAGTCGCACGAATCGCAAGAAAATGTGCCGACTTCGTCAGACGGTCCACGACAACCGAGATGGCGTCATGACCGCGCTGAGTCCTCGGCAAGCCCATAATAAAATCTGTAGATACGTGCTCCCACTTCCACATCGGGACGCTCAACGACTGCAATAGACCAGGGGGTCTCTGATGATCGGCCTTGACACTCGGCCATGTGTCACACTCGGCCACAAAACTGGCAATCTGACGCTTCATCCCCGCCCAAAAATACCGCCTCCTCATATCACGGTACATCTTTGTCGAGCCAGGGTGGATAGAAAACCGTGATCGATGTGTCTCGGTCATAAGATCTCTACGCAACTCAGAAATACTTGGGACACACAATCGACCTCTAAAGCGAAGTCTACCATCAAAACCAATCTCCCAATCCGACTGACTCTCAGATGTTGCCTCAGCCCTATAACTCTGCAACGACTCGTCTACCTGCTGAGCCTCGATTACCCTTGCTATAAGAGAGGGTTAAATTGACAGGCTCGATAACTGCACGATAGAAGACTGCAAACATCCTCAAGCATACTCCACTCCTGAATCATTAAGTGTGCCACCAGGCCTTGTGGCTGACGGCTGAGGGCATCCGCCACCACGTTTGTCTTACCTAAGTGGTACTGAAGATTAAAATTATAGTCCTTCAGGAGCTTCATCCAATGTATATGCCTCATGTTCAACTCGAACTGAGAGAATAGGTACTTCAAGCTCTTGTGGTCAGAGAAGAGCTTGAACTTGACCCCATAAAGATAATGCCTCCATACCTTCAGTGCGAAAACAACTGCTACCAGCTCCAAGTTGAACTGATGAGACGCAAAGGCCACAGGCCTGCCGTGCTGCTTCAGGATAACACCTAAACAAATACGTGAGACATCGGTAAATACAACAAATCCATCACTCCCAGAGGGAAGAGTGAGGACAAGAGCAGATGTCAAATGGTCCTTCAGCTCCACGAATGCCTGCTCACATGCGTCAGACTAAACAAAATCTGTGCCCTTCCGAGTCAACCTGGTCAATGGGGCTGCAATACGGGAGAAACCCTCAATGAAACGCCGACAGTATCCCGCTAAACCAAGGAAACTGTGGATCTCAGACGCAGTCGTGGGCTGGCCCCACTAACGCACTGCCTCAACCTTCGAGGGGTCCACTTCGACACCCTCCCTCGTCACCACGTGACCGAGGAATCTCACCTCTTCTTGCCAGAACTCACACTTCTCCAGCTTCACATATAGCTGGTGGGCACGAAGGGTCAGTAAAGTGATCTCCAGATGCTGCATATGATCCTCACGGGTCCTCGAATATATCAGAATGTCATTAATGAAGACCACAACAAAATGATTGAGATATGGAAAGAAGACCTCGTTCATCAACTGCATGAAGACCGCAGGTGCATTGGTCAGTTTGAAGGACATGACCTGAAACTCAAAATGACCATAACACGTCCTAAAAGCCGTCTTCGGGATGTCCTCCTCTCGGACTCGAATCTGATGATAACCGAAACACAGGTCAATCTTCGAAAAGAACTGTGCACCCTGCAACTGATCAAACAAATCATCAATCCTCGAGAGCGGGTACTTGTTCTTAATCGTGATTCGGTTGAGCTCGTGGTAGTCCACACAGAGCCTCAACGAGCCATCCTTCTTCCTGACGAAGAGTACTGGTGCTCTCCAAGGTGAACTACTCGGACGAATAAATCTCAACTCACGCAACTCGTCTAATTGTCGCTGTAGCTCACGCAACTCCATCGGTGTCATACGATACAGGGCCTTCGAGATAGGCACGGTACCGGACACAAGATCAATCTAGAACTCAGTGTGCCAGCGAGGTGGTAAATCCGGAATCTCCTGGAACACATCGGGAAGACCACATCGGCAACCGATCAATACACAAGGCAATAGGCTCCTCGATGGCGCAGGACATCAAGCAAGACAACCCTCCTGGAACTGTGGCAAGCCGGGTATAGAGAATGTGACTGCCCTCGCAGAATCCAAGATAGCGTGGTACTCAAGCCAATCCATGCCTAAGATAACATCAAAATCCATCGCTCTCCCAAATCATCAGGCAAAAAGATATCACCGACAAGAACCGGCAAGATGGACAAAACGGCCCAATACCGTGGTCCTCCCCAAGGGCGTCGATACGGCCAATCCCTCACTAGTAGACTCTCTCTGCAATCCAGGGCAGAAACCCTCTGACATGAATGAGTGAGAAGCGCCGTAATCAAATAATACTCGGGCGATGCATGAAGAGACGGGAAGTATACCTCGATGACTCCTCCGATGATCATGGGTCTCGCTGAGCCGCTAGAACCTAGCCTCGAGCCGGGCCGGGAGGTGCTCGTCCCTCTCGAGGTCCTCGATGCCGCGCGCCTCGCGGCGCCTATACGCGCTCTCGCCGCTGGGTCTGGGGCCGAGGTGGCTGTGGTCACCGCCGATGGGGTCGCGCCGTGCCGAGGCCGCCGCCGAGGTCGCCGCCGTGGGCTGGAGGCTGCTGTGGTGCTCTCGGCGGATGTAGGTGAGGCTGCTGTGATCCTCTCGACTGCTGCAGATGGGGGCGAGGGCACTCAGACAAGCGATGCCTTATCCCACCACATCCAAAACAAGTCCGTGCAAATGGCTGCTGGGGTGGCGCTAGAGATGCTGCTGGTGCTCTAGCAGGTGGGTGGCTCCTGTACCTCTCGTGGTCCGCCGCGCGAGCTACCGGAGGGGTCCGCCTCTTCGCCCTCCTCTCGATCTCTGTGGCCGCGCGCCGCCCCACTCGCCTCGTAGATCCGAGCCCTCCGCACTACAAAATGAAAGGCTCAAGCTCGTGCCCAATCACACGGCCTCGAAGACCGTAACGTAAGTCGCTCTGAAATGGCGGGCCTTCCGCCTCATCATTAACCATATAAGGCGCAAACCTCGATAGCGCCACGAAACGAGCCGCGATCGTGCCACGGCCATATCCCCCGCACGCAGTCTCGAACTCCATGCCTCCGCGCCGAATATGGTCGGGAAAATATCGCTCCTCGAATCGATCTATAAAATCATCCCATGTCCAGACTTAGTGGTCCTGCGACGCGGGTAACCGAGGTCCACTAGTGCTCGGCCTCACCGAAAAAGAAACACCGCCAACCGAACTCGCCGCTCGGCGTGCATGACATGGTATCAAAAATCTTCTCCACATCGGAGCGCCACCTCTCAGCCGCGGATCTGGCTCGCCCTCGAAACGCGGAGGGTCAAACTGTCGAACTCTCGAAGTAGGGCACTCGCGCGCTCTCGCTCCGCTCGGGCGGTGAAACAACCGGTGTCTCGCTCCGCTCGAAGTGCGGCGCACACTGCAAAGATTCTGCTGAATCGGGAGACACTCACGGATACGGTCGGGTCCGCACCGGTCTCTGGTGGAGGAGCAGTATCCTCAGGATGTGCGGTATGAATCTCTGGTAAAGGAGCGACATCCTCAGGCTGGGCAGTAGGAATCTCTGGTGGCGGAGCAGGGGTCGTAGGTGGTAATGCGGGAGCCGCAGGTGGCGTAGCTAAAGTATCCGGTGGTAGTGCGGGAGTCGATCGGGTCACTCTCCTACGCGCCATGTCCTACAGGAAAGAGCGAAGGCGCCTATCAACTTTGAAAACTCTCGAAGGCACACTCGTTAAGGGTCGGTAATAAAAGATCGCTAGGCTATCCGAACTTAGGACTTAATTCATTCATAGCAGACATGTAATATTGTTCGTGGTTATTCCCAAGTTATGCGCTCTGATACCAACTTCTGTCACGCCCCAAACTCAGAAACCGGGCTCACAAAATTCCCGATCGCCGAATCCGGCGCCGACAGCCTCCGTAGAACCCCATTCTCGAACCCCGACACCCATTCACCAGGTTCCGATCCTGGGAGACTACAAGGAGGGTTTCATCAGTCTGAATCATAATGAGCATAACAAAAAAAAAGCATAACCCACAAACAATAACCACAAGAACACCATCACAAAATCCACTATGATCAAAAACTTTTTGTACAATACAACAGAAAGGGAAAATATAATGTAACAAAAGAAGCAAAACTCCAGAAGCTCAGCTGCACGCTCCAACTACAGCGAGACTATGGCTGCGACTGCGTCCTGGTGTCACCTGCACGCATCAATCGTGCATAAGCTTATGGAAAGCTTAGAGGGTGGTGTAAGTGTGTGCGCAATATAAACGTGCTCAAAATGCAATGTCAGAGTGATGCGAAATCATGGTGATGAGCACATGAATGCAATCAGCCGTACCAAGGCTATGCGGTGCAAGATATGAATGCTATCGGCCATAACACAGCCATGCGATGCGAGATGCAACTCAAGCATGCCAATCCTCATCAGGTATCAGTACAGTTCTCATTCTGGATAATCACCGGGGTCCAATACACTCCAAATGGCACCGTCGCTCTCCTAGCCGCACAGTCCAAGTAAGCGTAAGAAACCTCACTATCCGCCTGACCAATAGTCTACCAATACCTATCCGGCACGTCGATAGCGGACCCATTCGCGAGCTGGTCAAACTCAGCTTAGATTTGCCCCCTCCTCTCGAGCGGGTAAGGCTGCACCCCCTTCCAATTGATCACGACAAAGTGGGAAGCGCGACCTCCTGGTATTTGGCACTTGGCGCTCATACATCCATTCGGTCTAGATGTTGGAGCAACCTCCTGGTATCATAAGGGTTTAGGGAATTTCACCCAAGGACATCTATCGCGCCCCATGTGTAGAAAAAGATTTTCGGTGTCTAAACCTGTGATCCACGATATGCCTGTGAAGGCTATGGCCCCGATGTCGCTAGGGCATGTAGTAATCATGTCACACAAATGCGAGATACATGAATCACACTAATCAGTCATGCAGCAATCCTGCATATACCATGCACTTATATGAGGCAACTCCGCCAATCAGGGAGATAAACAGTATATCCAAAGGTATATGCTATGATCGGTCACCCTCACATCATGCATACATATGGTGCGAATGATCATGAATCATGGATCTATACTAAACATGTATAAAGAGAAGGGCTTTAGGTATAATGGAGATGGCCCTAGACGGCCTACTCATAATTTTTGGGCCTATCAGTGGGCCTTAGGGAGAGTTATAATGCGGACATTTAACCAACATTATCCATTCAATGTGGACATTAAACCAACATTGCTCCCAAGGAATGGCCTTCCATGAATCACATATTGTAATGGGCCTTTTGTACATCTAATTGGGCCTTGACCCAAGGACCCAAATACATCAAATGGGCTACATAACATGAGCCCCATAACTATATCGAGGTGGGCCTCAATGGGCCTCATAATATGGGCCTAATACAAATCAAGGTGGGCCTCAACAAGGACCACTAATGCATGAAGATGGGCCTCCACAATGGGCCTTAATTATCTCCAACACAGTTGGACAGTTGGATGAAACACATACATCATGATGGAGCCCACTCTAATGGAGGGTATGGTGTATAATACATACATAAGTGGGTCCCATGCGGGGCCTACCATAATGTTTATTCCCCATCCAACCCATTGATAAGGTCATTCAGACCGGGGCCCACAGTAGTGTTTATTTTCCAAACCACCTAGGGCCCATCATAATGTTTAGTTTCCAACCAACTGTTCATATGGTCATGTGGACCAGGGTAGGGCCCACTACAATATTTGTTTATCACCCAATCTATTCATAAGGTCACGTGGGCCTGGATAGGGCCCACTGTGCTATTCTTTTGACATCCAAACTATTCATAAGGTGATATGGGCCTGGATAGGGCCCACTGAAATATTTATTTCCCATACATCCTATTGATGGGGTTGTGTGGGCCAAGGGCCCACTGAAATGTTTATTTTTCATACAACTTGATCACACAGGGCCACGAGGTGGAGGGGCCCACCGTAATGTTATATTTTTTTTTTTGTACACCCGGTCTAGACGAGGCCCCACAGTAGTGTTTATTTTTCATTAAGGTTGATGAGGCCACCCAACCTAGGGCCCACTGTGATGTGGTCCACAGATCCAGCCCGCCCATTAAGTGAGTCCCACCTAGTTGACCGTTCAAACCAAGTTTTAGCAACGTTCAAAACTCAGATAGGCCCCACCAAGTGATTTTATATATTTAGGCATGTCTTCACATGATTTTAAATGGTGTGGTCCATATGAGTTCCGTATAAGACTGATTTTTGGAGTGGACGGCTAGTCCGTCGGTACCCAGCAAATGCACGGTGTTGATGGTCAAAAAGTATCAAAGTGGGGCCCACAGCTGGGGCCGTGACCCCCAGCCTGTGGCGCTCTGACAGCAGCAGCAGCGCTGCTGCTGCTTCTTTTTTTTCTTTTTTTTTAAAAAAAAATGATTTTCTGTGGTTTTCCACAGACAGGGCCCACATCAGCCAGATCCATACCAGCCATTGGATTCCTTGGTCCAAGAGTGACCAAAGGAGTCCAATATTCGCCATATTTTTGGCAATTAGAAGGGTCACGGTGGATTTTAAGGGTAGTACCACTAGTTCCCATGGTATGGCCCACCAGAAAATGGGATCAGCCTCATTTTTCAGTTCAACGTCTAAAATGATCTGAGGAGCAGGATGGACGGCTTGGATTGTGTCTACACATCAAGGTAGGGCTTGCATGAGAGGCCCACACTCCTTTCTTCTTTTCTTTTTTTTTTTATAAAGCACACAAATGGGCTCGCCCGTCCAGCATCCAATGACGCTGGACGGTGTGGATAATTACATGCCTTGTGGTGGGTCCCACATGGACGTGGCCCACCAAATATATATATATATATATATATATATATATATATATATATATATATATATATATATATATAACATATAATATTATATATAATATAATACTATATATGTATATATATGTATATATATATATATAACATATAATATTATATATATAAATATATATACACACACCAACACACACGCGCCCACACACATAATAGAGTGGGCCACACCGTCTGATGTAGATGGACGGAGTAGATGTAACACATATTGGTGGGATCCACACCATTACAAAGAAAGAAAGAGAGAGAGATAGAGAGAGATACACGGTGAGATAGAGGAACCCCGCCATTATGGGCCCTCTTGATTAAATCACATACATCCAAATGGGTCCCACCAACAAGTGGGCCCTAAAATTTAAAATAATGAAAAATCACCCACCTTATCTTCCTTTTCCTTGCTCCCTTGGACTCCTTAGCTCCTTACCTTCACTTTTAATGGAGGTTGATGAAAGATGAATGGTTGAGATTGGAGATGAGAGGGTGGGCCACACTTGAAGTTGAGAGAGTGTGTTGGATGAGTGAAATTTCTCATGGGATTTGGAAAAATTGCTAGAGAATGAGAGGGAGAGATAGAAATAATGGATGGAGGGATGGGTGGAGTGATGGTTGTACGAAAGGAGTGATGAGAGGTATGGTTTAGTTTGAAATTGGTGGAGAAGAGAGATGGTTGTGGTTGAAAATGAGAAAAAGAGGAATGGTGAGGTGGAAAGATGGTGGACTTTTGAAAAAAGAGGGAATGGGTGAAGTACCTTGAGGTATGGTTGCATTTATGGTTGATTAATGGGACTAATTGTGTAGAGATTCCCTTGAAATCCACAACGCGCGGTGTTTCTTTGGAATAAACGCAGATCGGCATCTTCTTACCTGGGTATCGGTTCGGTGCGCAAGTCACGGCGTTGGAACCGCGGCGACGACGCGGTCGCTATGATGCAACTTTCAGATCAAGCCGATGTCGGTGCGCAGGACCTGGCTTAGAATCGTGCGCAAACACCGAATACGGTGCGAAGGTTGCCGAAATTTGACCGGAAGGACCGCGGAAGCCAACAGAATGGTACAGATTAGGACACGGGTCTTACATTGCTGAGTAGATACCTAAGACTTCCTCATTGTCTCCTCATTGAAGAGACAACTAGTTAGCTGTTCTATGGATACCTTTTCGTCTGGTGCAGAGTTACTTAGAGACACAACCAATGTCTCCCAACTATCAGGCAATGAGCTAAGCAATAGCAGAGCCTGTAATTCATCATCCATGACCATCTTCATAGCAGAGAGTTGGTTCACTATATTGCTGACTTCATTCATGTGCTCAGTCACAGAACCACTATCTTTGAACTTGAGATTCACAAGTCATCGTATTAGAAAAATCTTATTGCCGGCTATCTTCCTGTAACACCCCGTACCTTTGGTACACGAGTGTTACCTACTTAAGTCCACAGTAAGGGAATGAAACAGGGTAACTAAATTAGTTGAACATTGTACGTGCAGGATGTAAACTCTAGCCATCATCAAAGACATTCGTCTAAGGACCCTAAGAGCCGAGGCAGAACCCCATGACAATCGAAAAGGTGACAATTAACTAATTTCTTTATATTACAATAATCTCAAATCAATTAGTGGGGAAGAAATAAACAAACAACCTACTAGCTAGCCTTTACGAAATAGAAGACGACAAACCAAATCACCACTGCGCCTGGACACTACTTTAGGCTGTCAAAATTGAAAACCAAGTCGATCCGGCCACCGGATTGACAGCACAGACCATGAGAAGGCCTAAGGAACATGATACGGTCTACCTAAGCCTCGGTCCTATCCCAAACTGGGCAGGAACCCTTAAGTAAGAATCCTAAGAAGGATGGACGGACTGGATTCATCACAACCGTCATGGTGGAGCCCACACTGTGTGCGTGGGCATCCTACACGCTAGCACACGATATACGCTGGAACGATGGGCTCGGTCAAATGAACTTTGACTGAGCTCCTTACAAAGAGAATGAAAAAATGGGTCTCTCCCGCCAGAAATAGAGTTTGAATCTGATGATCTTTGATCTCCAAAGTGGCCCACTATGGGCATTTTTCGAGTAATCCAAACCATCTATTAGGCTCTTGGGCCCTTCCCCATCAAAACCGTATAGGCTTTCATGCTCATGTAAAGGGGCGAGAGATTTAGGATGGGACCGTCCAAAGGTGTATGAGGCTGAGATCTATGTTGTGGGCCACGTAGAGCTGTCCTCCAACCGATCTGAACCGCCTATCAGATTTTAGAGGTCCAGATGACCAGGGCCAAGATGTCCGAATCATTCCTTACGCTCTTGCATGAAAATGCACAGCGGATGGACGGCTGATCCCTCTAAAAAATGAGACCGTTGAGAGGCCCTCCACGTCAGCGATCCGCGCTCAAAGCTTCCCTTCGATCCCAGCCCTTCCTTGGGTTGAAATCTACCCTCTCCATTCATTGCCCGAAATGAACAGGCAGTTGCCTGTAACAACGGCTGGCTGGGGATACCATTCCCGTTCGGGAAATTGTTGCTGGCTCATTCTTAGCCCTTCATCGGCCACAGCGCGATCCTCACCCTTCCCTCTAGGGCGACGCTCTCTCCCTCTCCTAGAGCTTCTCATCCCACGACTATAAAACCAACTGATGGCCTCGGGATTCGAACCATGAGTTGGGTAAGGGAGAGACAGAGAGGTAAGGTGAGAGCGTGAGAGGGTGAGAGAGGCAGACCTAGTGCCGCACTGAGTCGACTCGGTCCATGCAGGTTGAGACGAGTCAATGCATTCCGGTCGAGTCAAGTTGAGAGAGGGCAAAGGACAGTGAAGGCTGTAGGCGTGAGCACTCGACGCCCGCATTGCACCACCTCAACCCGACCAAACTCGCGTCAAGTTGGGTCAGTTTAGGTCAGGGAAACTCCATTCCTAGGTAGAAGAAGGAGTCCAGGTAATTTCCAGCACCTCTTTCACCTATTTAGTATAAATCTTAGCAAGGTTCGACTACTTAGCAGGGCCACTCTTGCAATCACTTCACTGAAACCCAGCCACCAAACTGAGGCATTCCCAGAGCCATTAACGGACCATAGATGGCGTTCGAAGCAGGCCAAGCAATGGCCATGTTTTGGACTCACAACAAGCCAAATAATGGCCAAATTTTGGGTCTAATTGGGATGAAACAATTGCAGCATTTCGGTTTAGAACAGAGCCAATCAATGGCTGTGATTCCAACCGAAACCGAGGATATGAGGCAACTTGGTCCCAGCCTAAACTGAGACGTGTTGAGTGCTGGAGACTGTTAGCCTGTGGTGCCAGTTTCGGGCCTGCAGATGGTTCTTGACTGAGCCTCCAATCAAGGGCTGAGATCAACCATACGGTGTGCTGAGGAAGACCCTCCATGGACATCTTAACCAGGCCCAAAAACGGCCTATAATTGGGCCCTGTTTCACCAATAACAGGCCTTGGTTCAGGTAGGGGATCCACGTCCCTTATGGGGTTGTGTACAAGACAATGGTGGGCCATGAAATCAACCTAGAATCAGGTACCCACCAGCCTTCGAATGGTGTTGCTAATGCCCCATATTTGGGCCCTGCTATGGGCTTAAAACGACCCTTAAATAGGCCCTGAAACCCAGCCAGAAGTAGGCCCTAAGCTGGGCTCCAAAGTGATTCAAGGTAGGTCTACGTGCAGGCCTTGCACACTGCAAGTGGGCTGCACCTCCGCCCGAGCCAGCCTTCAGATGCACCTGAGCTTGCAGCTCAGTGGGCTGCACCAAGTGGGAAGTTCAAGTGGGCCGCACCTTGTAATTAAAACAGGTGGGCCGCACCATGCTAAATGCAGGTGGGTCGCACCATGCTAAATGCTGGTGGGCCGCAACATGCATAGCAGTTAGGCCGGACCTTGTTTAAGAGCAAGTGGGCCACACCATATACTTTAGTGGGTTGGTTCGAGTAGGAGTTCGGGATGTTGGTGGGCCGAAATGGCAATTCCTACTGCTGCTACTGCTGGCAGGCCTCACTCTAGATCACTGTGGGCCTCACCATATGTAAAGGTGGGTTTGGAAACAGTTGGAAATTTCATCGCATTAAATCTACTCCAACCATTAGTGGTCATACTATGTCGCATTTGTGACTTGCATAGGCCACACAAATGGTGACAGTCAATGAAAAACCATTGTGAAAAAAGTTGTTGGAATATAAATTTGTTGGTTTTTACAGTATCCAGTGATTCCATCAGGAGACACAAAAGTTCAACAATGCAAATTTCTTATTCATGAACACTTGATCTTTGAAAGATGTCCCTCTGATGTTTACCATTTCTAACCGTGTGATAAATGTCCACAATCTCACATCCAAATATGATTAAATGCTCATAAATTAGGATGACCTTTGATTTAGGTGGGCCACCCACTGTGTGGCTATAGACCAACCCCATTGGGCCTATTCTTGGACCCAACAATTGGGCTAAAGTGGGCCCATGTGGACCTCCTCATTGGGCTTGAGATTGGTGGGCCTGTCACCATGAATCAGGCCCATGCCTCCCCCTCAAGCATCAAGACTTTACAATCCTATTCATTTCAAGGTCGGGAATGCCTTCTAATATGGGTTGTGGTGATTGGGAATGATTCCAGGAAGCCACTCACGTGACACCAGACAGCAGAGTACTCAGGATCACTTGAACCAAGGAAGACCCTGCAACATTTCTGGTGATGATTTTCCTCCCCTTAAGCTTTTCATCCCTAACTAGACCAGAAATAGTAGCTTTATTAATTTAATGGCTAGTTAGACCAGTGATAAACTGTGGGTGGAAATATACTGCATTCACTTGACCAATCTATTTAACATGCTTACTATCGTTTAGACTCTTGATTACTCTGAACTGTCTAGGTGAATAATCTAACCATTCATGTCATGTATCTTATGTTAACTCAGTTAGTGTGTATTGATAGAAATATATGTATTGATCCTTATTCCCTATTCATATTAAGATCTATGTTGCTGCTATAATGATATGACACACATACTGTTGGTTATTATTATCATCAGTAGATTAGCCCTTTATCTTTATTTCAGTACATTTAGAATTTGTGAAACTTGAGGTTATGTAACTAGCCCCCAGCTGGGTGGGCTAGAATATTGTTCCTATCTTTGGATCACATCTATGCTATGTTTTCATTCCCGTCATTTGCACTTTGATTCACTTGTTGGTTATCATTATCATCAGTTAACTCCTGGGTTTTTGGAATGCGAGTCGCGTACTCGGGTTCTGAAAATCAGGGTGTTACACTTCCTCTCATACAGCCCTTGCAGTTTCAGTCATAGGCTAGCGGTTGAGGTCTCCGTAGACACATGTTGGAACACGGAATCAACCAATCATTATCTAATAAACCCCACCGCCTTCTAGTCCAACTTATTCCAATCATCATCAGACATATCCTTGGATTTTACTGATATGCTTAAAATTGGATAATACAAGTCCTTGCAATAAAACAAGTCCTCCATCTTAGCCTTCTATATGGTCCAGTTAGAACCATTGAGGCTGATCATCCTTGATGAACCACCTTCCATAATTCAGAACCGATCCCACTCTGTTCAATAAACTTAGCTCTGATACCACTTGTTGGGGGCCGTTGCACAAAACCTTAGGATCTAGCCTCTCAAAAACATTAAAATTATGGGATAATAAAGCAATGAAATAAATCAAAGCACCAACCACACGACACAAAAGATTTTTACATGAAAAACCCTCAAAGAGGTAAAAACCACGGGACCTCGTCCAGATCAATAATCCACTATCAAGTAGAACGTTACAACCGATCCCAAGCACACACCGCTTGGATCAAACCTTCTTCACTCACGTAGGAGCGGATAAGAAATAAGAGAATAAAAAAAATAAAGAGATCTCACCGATGTAAAAGCGCTGAGATGTCAAGTGCACAGTAAATCACCTATACGAGCAGAACCTCCCTTCCACAAGCTTCCTCTCTCTCTTTCTCTCTCTCTCTCACCTTTGATAGCCCTAAATCCTTTAGCAAACCCTTGTAAAGCTTTAGGAAACCCTCTTACATTACCTAGAAAATCCTAGAGATCTCCTATTTATAGTTTTGGAAACTCTCTTTCGCACCCTTGTGAAAACCGCCTCAAAATTCCGTATCCCGCACAAAATCGGACTCAAATCTGCATAACCTCGACTGGTCGAACAATGTCTTCGACTAGTCGAGCACCTCCCTCAACTAATTGAGAACCATGGAAAAAATAAACCCAAAGTCACTGGACTTTGAGTCGAGCCAGGGCTCGACTGGTCGAGCACAACCCTCGACCGGTCGAGTGAGGCTCACGACCGATCGAGCCTGGGAGGAAATCCCATCATATACTTCACCTACAATGGGACCCACTATTTAAGCGTTTTAGATTTGGATGCATGTAAGTCATGTTACGCTACTGGCCTGTGCCCCCGGCCATGGGAAGTTCATATGGTCGGAAGCTATGTGGGGCGTACATGGATGCCTGTGACAAATCCACTTCGTCCATCAGTTTCGCAAGACCACAATAGAGCAAGATCCCCAAAAAGTCGGGTTGTAATGCCCAAAATTTTAGGGGCCGAGTAAGAACTCAGCTCTTGAATTCTCGGGTACCACATGTGCCCTTTTTAGGCTTCAGAATTTGGTGCATTTGATTATTTCATAAGCTGTGAGGGAGTTTAGCAGACCATGAAGCATAAATCAATAACAGAATAATACCAAATGCAACTATATAAATATAAAACATCCATGTCCAAATGCAAAGTAAAGTAAAGATGGGAGGGACTAGTCCCACCAATACATCGTCCCCAAAATGACTAGCACCCTTGCTCGTGCCTTGCGATCATCCCTACAGCAGACTAAGAGGATCCGCCGAAGATCCAGAAGCATGACAGATCCTCCTTGTCATCCACGCTTGCTCCATTAAGCGCGTCCAACTCTATAATCCCCGTGTCTAAGATAGGCTCTAATTGGTGTTTTAAAACACCATCCCAGAGTAGGAGTGAGTAGCTAACTCAGTGATACCATTAACAATAAGTTACAAATGTTATCATACGCAGGAACAAATTTAGTGAAAAACAGATATTCGAGGAAACCTAATTACTCATGTTAATGCAAAAGCATGTTTTAATGATATGATACATGCTCTTTCCTCTAATACTCCCTCGAGCGACAACATCTAACAATCGCAATGCCCAAGACTCCCTCAATGTGACCTCGACTGTCGAATCGCTAATACTATCTAATGTAATGTAATGTAAGATGTTAGCCAAGTTGATTAATTTCGTCCATTCATCCAGTAATTTGGGGAAACCGGGGCACCCCGTCAGATCAATGCCATATTCCGATCGCGCAGTCGTGGCTGTGTGGCTCTCACGATCCTTGGCTCGTTTGGGGTCATCATTCCCAATATTTGAAATCATACGAAGGTGGTTTGAGAAGGGGTCTTTGCTTGCAGACACTACAAGGAGGATCGTCACCCTAGCGTAAGCCGACAACTAGGGTATAGTATCCCATACCACTATGCCTAGCTTTCGAGACTTGTGGGCCACAACTAGCGATTTGTTAGTGTGTGCAAACAGATACAGGGTGCCTCTGGTTCAAGCAAGCGTGTACAAACATGGTTAATGTACATGGATGGCCAACTAGTGAACCAATTTGTCCCCACGCGATGAACTACGAGCTGTACGGCTTGAGAGCAACATCTTGCATAGTCCAACTACAGCCGACAACGCGCAGTTTGACTAGCCGAGCCAAATTTATCCATAGGTGGGCCTATCAGAAGGGCTGCCTAAGAAGGTTTCGAATTGTTAGCCGATCTAAAGAGGGAACAGTATATAGATGTAAACTAATAAAGTAGAGGTCAATCTACTTCTAGTTGTGAGAGAATTATGTGTGTATAATGTCGAACCATATTCGCTATTAGTACATGTAACACCCCGTTTGCTCGATACCCGGGTGTTACCTTCTTAAGTCGACACTAAGGGAATAAAACAGAGTAACTAAGTTAGTTAAACATTGTACATGCAAGATGTGAACTCCAGCCATCATCAAAGCCATCCATCTGAGGGCCCTAAAAATTGAGACAGAATCTCATGATAATCAAGAAGGTAACAATTAACTAATTTCATTGGATTTAAAACAGTTTTAAGTCAATTAGTACGGAGGTAATGATCAAACGCCCTACTAACTAGTCTTCATGGGAGAGCAAGCGACAAATCAAATCACCACTGCGCCTGGGTACCACCTTTGGCCGTTGGGACCAAAAATTAAGTTGATCCGGCCATTGGATCGGTTATGCTGACCATTAGATTGTCTGAAGAGCATGATATGGCCCACCTGGACCTCGACCATACCCCAAACTGGGCCGGGACCCTTATGTCTGGCCCTCACATGGAGTGCATGTACACCCCATGCGTTCATGCACGATGTGTACTGAAACGGCTGGCTCGGTCAAAGTAGCCTTGACCAAACCAAAACGAAAATGGAGGAAATGGAAATCTTCCCGCCATTTGGAATTTCAAACTGGTAACCGTTGACCTCCAAAGTAGCCCACCCAGGCCACTTTCTGAGTAATCTGAACCGTCCATTTTATTCATGAGTCCCATCCGACCACAATGGTATAAGCTTTCAGGCTTATGCATAGGGACGAGAAAAATCGAGCGAGGCCGCTCGAAATCCTTCTGCGGTTGGGATCTGAGATGGTGGGCCCATCTGCGACTATCCGGGTAGCCCATGATCGTAATGATCAAACGATCCCATCCATCTGTCCATTGGATGGATGTTTTGTCCTTTGCCAAAAACAGCCGGATAGCCACCTGTAGTGGGGAAAAGAGAGAGGGAACACTTTCCCTTTTGGAAGGTCGATTCCTGACCGTTTGATGGGCGACATCCAACCGTTGGAGCCCTCTCCTCCAAGGCTATATATAGAGCCCTATAGCTCTTGGGATTCGCACTGAGAGAGAGAGTGAGAGGGGGGGAAGGGTGGTCGTTGTCCTCCTGTTGCAGCTCGAGAGAAGAGGGCGGTGTCTACCCACCTCAGGTGACCCATTTCTCCCATCTCTCCGTAGTTTCCAGCTAGGTAGAAGTAACGCTTCCTTGGACCGAAACCAGGCCAAGTAATGGCTGAGATTTGGTCCAGCAACAGTGACGTTTGGGGCTGGAGTTGAGCCAAGCAATGGCTCCACTTCAGGCTGCAACACAGTCAAGTAAGAGGACTATTTTGAGCCCCATTTGGGCTTTGTTTTGAGGTCTCAATAGAGCTTCGAAACAGGCTTAGGGACCAAGCCAATTAATGGTCGTGAGTCGGATGAAAAGACTGGTTAAGACAGGTCTCTGTTTGGACAAAAATAATGGCCGAGTCTGAGCTGAAAGCAAGCCAACCTATGGCTGTATTTCAGGCCCAAACAGAGCTAAAACAGTAGCATTCTGGGGGCTGGAATGAGGCCATTTTATGGTCGCATTACATGCCGAAACAGGGACCAAGGGACAGCTCGGTTTCATCCCAAAGTCAAGCTGTACGATGGCTGTAAGTCGGGTGAATCTAGGCCGAGTCATGAAAGTATTTTCAGATCGAAACCATGACAGACCATGGCTGTAATTCGAACCCAGACTATGTCAGAAGACAGGCTTGATTCGGGCCAAAACCAGACTAATCCATGTCTGTGTTTTGGGCTGGAACACGGCCAAGAACGTGACTCTGGTTAGGACCGAAATCGAGCTAATTGATGGACGAGTTCTAGGCTAGAATTGTGGCAGAAACAGGCCCTGTTTTGTGCTGAGTAGCAAAGCTCAGATGGGCTAAACAATGGTTGTATATGGGGCCCAAAATTTGGTCGAGCGGGGTGCAGCATCGTGAGCTGAAAACAGGCCCAGAAACGGCTGTGTTAGACCAGGATCAGGCCAAATGATGGCCTAATTCTGAGCTTGGATTGTGGCCTGAGGCCGGCTCTTAATCGAGCTCTTTAACCAGAAATCAGAACCCAGTCTCAGCCCTTGTCGTGGCTGTACAACGGGCCTCACCTACTGTAACGATGGGCCTCTTCACAACAGTTGTGGGTCGCACCATGTTGAGGGTAAGTGAGCTGCATTACTGGCGGGCCACACTCCAGAACAGCTGTGGGCCGCACCCTGTTCACAAGCAAGTGAGCCACACCGTGTAAAATAGTGGACCATCCCAGACAACGCAGTAGGCCACACCACGTACGAAGCTTAGGTGGGCCTCGTCATGGGATGGCGGGCCATCGACAGAAGGCATAGGCCCTACACAATTGTAGGTGGGCCATACGGTATCACAAGTGGGCCGCACCCTGTATGAACAGGTGGGCCGCACCAGGTAAAACTTGGGTGGATCGCACCACACATAACAGTGGGCTTTCCCCCTAGCTCGAATAGCTGAGTGGGCCAGAATAGGGCCGCACTCGGGTGGAGGTCAGTGGGCCTCGCCATTAGGCACTGGTGGGCCACTCGGAGCGGGTTGACCTTGGGCCTATGCACGTTCAGGCCCCGCATGCAACTGGTGGGTTGTACCAAAGATCCGTGGGCCTTACCATATGATAGGTGGGCCTGATCATCTTAAATCAAGCCCATGTTCCCTTAATCACCAAGTCCTCTCTAGTCGTACTCATTTTATAAAGGGGATTGCCTTATAACGCCAGTTATTGTGTTGGGAATGACTCCAGGAGGCTACTTTCATGATATTAGACAGCTAGATACTCGCAATCACTCGAATCAAGGGGCATACTGTTATTTGTCTGGTGATGATTCTCTTCCCCTTGGGCTTTCCATCCCCAACTAGACTAAGAGTAGTCGTTATAATGATCTAGAAATGTAAAGACATTTAATGGCTAATTAGACTTATGGTGGATTGTTTTTAAATTAGTTACCTAGACACTGCTTCAAGGAATGATTTAATAACTTCGAAATAGATTGTATTTATTTGGTATATTTGTTTAGATTAATGATTTCCATGATTTAGAAATAATTGACTTGCCTGGTGAGACCATTTAGTACATTTGATCGTTAGGTTGAAAGCATGCCCTAGGGTCACATTTATACTTGGTTAACTCACTTGAACATGTGTATTAAATTTATAGAAATTATATGCGCAATGTGTTAGTTCACTTAGTACATATTTTGGATTATAAACTCATGATCACGTGACTCGTAAGTGTACATGCAATACTTTCTACTTCTTATTCATACGCAGATTCCATGCTATTGTTTATGACACACACATTGTTGAAATCTCTCTATGGAAACTCTAACTAGGGAGAGTCCGTGCTTGAGGTGTAACTAGACTAAATGTGGCATAAGTAGACCCCTAACATGGAGGTTGTGGATTGTGGCAATTGATTATGGGGGTTACTATCCATGCATGGTTTCTCCTATCTGACTATGGAATGAACCTTACAATATTTACAATTATCGTTGTTTACTCATCTCTTGATCATACATGCCGTCATGTTTTAATCGCCGTACTTAACAAATTTGATAATTCATTCCAAGTCAACATATGGTGGTGGCCCCTTTACAATGGAATTGATTAACCACATGTTGGTGGGTTCTACACACACCCTAAGGCGGAAGCCTCATGGGCCGGGGATGGTAGTCATGGGATACTATGCCCAAGCCGTCAGCCTACGCTGGGTCATGTGCTCCCCGTAGTGACCGTGAGCTCATTTAAATTGGCTGAGTGTAATTGGACTAATGACGGATTGACTAATCATGCATACATTGCATTCGGGCGATGACAGGTGGCTAACTCTAAATGCTATAGCACGTGCCTAATAGGATTTAGTTGGGATATCGTTTCGCTACCTCCCAGACCATCGACTATCGACCCACCATTGGCGAGTTTGGCACTACGCATATATTATGTACTTTCGCTGGTGACCGTTGCATGAGTTTTGCCTAAAAACCAACTGGATGAACATCCCTAGTTGATGTGTACTCATACATCCATGCATTTAATAAGATCGCATCATGTATTGTTTTGTATGCTATATTGTTTTATGTTATATCTTATCTAGAGCGGCGGTGTGTAATCTTGAGGGAAAATCACACTGAGCTAGCCACTCATTCATCGATGTTCAACCGTACAGAAGACGCAGGTACAGGAGCCGATGAGTACGCAGGAGATTCGGAGGCGGTGGCGGTCAAGGAGGAGCTCTATGATGAGGAGCCGCAGCAGGAGGCGACCGCCTATTTTAGGTTAAATCAGTAGATTAGTCCTTTATTATTATCAGCACATTTACAAACTTTAGAAACTTGAGGTTATGTAATTGGCCCCTAGCTGAGTGGGCCAGAATATTGTTCCTATCTTTGGATCACATCTATGCTATATTTTATTCCTGCTATACACTTTGATATACTTATTAATTACCACTATTAGTAGTTAACTCCTGAATTTTTGGAATGTGAGTCGTGTACTCGGGTTCTAAAAACCAGGGCATTACAGTACATAAGTTACTGTTTCATAAGAATTCAAGGCATTTCCTAATGGACATGTACACGGGTCTAGATTTCAAAAGAACATAATAAGGGATGAGCACTATAGTCGAATACAGGAAGGATCTAAGCATTCTTTGGGAATGTGGGCGGTCACTTCACTCACTCCGTACATGTGAGAGACATGTGTTCAAATTTATCTTGTTAACCTTGTGAAATTGGGGATATCATAACCAAAAATCCCATATTTGTCAACAAACCAACTATACGGACAGCTAATTAACCTAATCCACACGTATAAGGGACATGCAGCCGGATTCACCTTGTAAAATCAGCAAATCTGGGAATATCATACTTGTAATTTCACCATTATCAAACAAATCAAGCAATGCATGCATCAGGGAAGTTAAAACCAGAATTTCTTCCTCCAAATTCGGGAAATTTATATGCAGAGTTTTGAATTCAACCATTCCACTTCATAGAAGCAACATGCAAAGCAATTTATCAAACATAATCACTAAGATTCGTCCTAGGTATGATAATAGGTCACCTAGAGGTAATGGTCCGCACTTATGGTCAGTTGGAGGTCCTTGGAGTTGCTCTAGCAGCGCCGGGTCCATGAATTGATGTGTCGGGGCCCTGTGCCAAAGGAATCGGCATGTTAGGACACATGCAAGTGGCCTATCTTACGAAAATTTGGGAAGAATCCGAGTGGTTACCTTCCGATTAGTGATACTCCGCCTCTACGGTGGTAGGGCCGCGGTTTTTGATGAATGGCGGTGGTAGGAGAGGGGGACTACTCAATTTCCAGCTCCCTTCCTCACACAACTCCCCCTTCCTTCTCTCTCCCTCTCTCTCTTTTCTCTCTCTTCCCTCTCTCTCTCTCTCTTCTTTGCTGGAAATGTGTTGTGGGAGTGAGGGAGAGAGAGTTATAGGCTTATATAGCCTAGGTTTTTGCCCAACTGGTCCTGGGGTGGCAATTCCTACCACAAGTGACCCTTTGGGGCACACTAACGATTTTTGAGGCTGCCCTGTTGGCCCCCTGACTCATCTATGCCATAGGATAGGTGTCCCATAGTCTGATGAGGGGCTGTCCAAATTTTGGTAGCAAATGGACACAAAATTTGATCGCAAGGGCCCGATTTATGATCAACGGTCACCGTCCCTCAATCAAAGGTCAGATTTGGTGGATGAGGGCAAGAAAATATCTTCGACCTACGGTGCCAGTTTGGGTGAAATCTAACGGTCGGAATGTCATAATTTATTGTCCTAAGGGGTAGGCTAATTGTTTTAAAAATTCGGATCTTAGGCCATTATTTGGGAGAGTTGCGTTTCACAAACCCCGGCTGGATGGTGCAAATCGTCCGTTTCCAGGCATCGTTTGGATCCATTGCCCGCGATGGACCAGAAGCCCAATGAGGTCTGTAGCTTCCCATAGTTTCGAATTTATCTGCCCCTTTTGAGCGTTGCACGGCCCGTACGAATAGTCACCAAGTATCATTGGGCAGACCGACTCTACGCCCGCGTTCGACCTGAACATATTCAAACTCGATCGCATTAGTGGCTTAATTTGTTTTAATTTATTAGTAGTGGGCCTCGCACGTGTGATAAAATTGTGCGGTCCTAAAGCAATCTACTCGTGGGCGCCTTAGGACACTGTTCTGATTGGCCTGGGTGTTACACAGGTAGATAAAAAACTCCAGTGGGCCACACCACTAAAAACAATTAGAACGGAAACAACCGTTGAAACCTTCCTCAACCCGACTGTGATATTTATATGCCATCCAAACCGTTCATATGCATATTACCACTCAGATAAAGGTACAAATACCATCCTGATACAAAACTTGTTGCCTTCGCGAAGTTTACAATGGTAAGCATTCAATCTCCACTGTTTTCTGTGTTGTGCCCCACGTAAGTTTTCCATCTGCCATAATTTTGGATTTCTATACAATTATGATCCTGCGAAGCTGATGGACGGAGTAAATTTGTCACAGGAATCACTGCAGGGCCACGTAGCTTCCAACCACAGGAGCTTCCAGTAGTAGCTGTGGCACAGGCAAGTCGCCTCCTACTCTCCCAATGGATCACAGAACTGGGACTGCTAATGCTAACCCCACAGACACGTGCCAACCAAGAAAATTTTGTGGGATATCCGAGCAGTTTATAAGTTGGCCCCGCCTTGAATATGACCATACCCAAAAATGGGTGGTCCGCTCATCAGATGGGGCCACCCCCATCCAAAAATTGTTGAGCTAGAAGTACACATACAATAGGCCCCAACGTGGACGGCAGATACGCTTTACAACATGACCATCCGTTGATCAGATGGATAGGATCGGATATAGCTTATCACATTGAGCTTGCCCCTTGAGAAGTATACGTTAATGAACGTGGCCCCACCTTCAACAGAGAAGCTCAACGGTGGTAAAGACTCTACAAAAACCGCAAAAAATTAACCATGTCATGTATAAGGTGAATGAATGGATCCTTTCTCTTGCGCCGGTGGTAGACTCTCTCAGACGTTTCAACACCTGGTCAGGGGTTCGACTACCCATAGGAGGTGAAATTCCACTAAGGCTTGAGTGTGTAGGTGTGTGTGCGTGCGTAAAAAAAAATACTAATAATAATAATAATAAAGATGTATAAGGTGAATCCAATCATCAGGTGGGCCACACGAGTACATTGAAGCAGTGATCCATCCTCTCCATGTATAGATGAGTGTAGAACATTGAAAAGAAACTTTTCAACCGTTCACATTCAAATCCAAAAATCAAAAGGTCAAGATCATTCTTGAGGCGTCATTATTGCACCGTTAACTCATTTATGAACGGTTCCAATCGTGGGGACCATCGCTACATGCGGGTTTTGATGTGGTAAGGTGCCACCGTACCACACATGATGCAATGGTGACCAGTTTCCACCCCAGGATTGCATCCTCATGATCATCTAAACCGTTCACGTCCTCTTTATTAGTGTATAGATGCTACATTCTTATAATCCTATTTTCATTGATGATCCTGACGTTTGAACCTTTGATTTGAATATGACCCTTTAAATATCCATTCTTAAACAAATTTCCCCGTTCAACAAATTCTTCCTTTGATGGCCCGAGTAGCATAAGAGTCCAGAACATGAACGATTCAGATCATCACTTAAGATGCACTGGGTGGTGAAAAACCTACCCCAGTATCATATCTTGGTAAGATAGCACCGTACTCTATCAAAACCCCTCTACTCTAATCCTCTACATGTGGAAGCGGATTGCCGGTGGCACGGCGTGGCCCAAGCTCTGTGGGGCCCACCGTGGTGTATGTTTTTTTATCCAGACCGTCCATCCTTTTTTTCCAATGCAGTATACGGGAAGGAGCCCAAAAATGATGCAGATCCAAAGCGTAAGTAGATCACATCACAGAAAACAATGGGCATGGACAGATGACCGGCTTACGTATATCGAATACGTCATGGTGGGCCCAAAGCTCATGTCCTCCCAGGTCCTTGAAAACTTTTCAGGGAAGGGAAAACACAAATATCAGCTTTATTCAAAACGTCGCATGATCCCATACTTCCGTGGCCCGAAGAAGTTTATAGCAGGGGACGGTCCATCCGCACTGTTTCCCATGGTGTGGTACACATGAGCTTTGGATCTGCCTCATGTTTGAGAATGGATGAACAGAATAGACATAACACATGCAATCATGGTGGGAACTACAGATAATCAGCGTAAAAAATCAACCACAAATTTCAGTTGCTTTTGGGAGTGCTGATGTAGTTGGCCAAGGAAGAAAAGAAAGGAGAAAATGGGGCATACAATCCCTATATCTGTTTTGGGATAGGGGGCCTATCAAAGTGGTGGTCATTATAGCCACACGTACAGTCAATAATCTGCACAGAAATTGGAGACTTTTGGGTAATGATCGGAAGGGCCCACTGAGGCATCATATTTCCATTCCATTCTTTCATTCTTATAAGGCGTCTGTCATTTACCAAAGGTGTCAATTCACTCCCCCCTCATAATCTAGAACGGAGAATATTCAACCTACTCCTCTCAACCCTTTCTTGTTAATTTTAGATTCCTTTATTCTCTCTTGATAGGAATTGGATTTGCTGATATAAAAACGGAAAGATTTAATAAATAAATTAAGGAGGAGAAAATAAGGATTTTAACAAGAAAGCTACCTATTAATATACAATTTACACTCCAGTACCTTTTGCAATAAGTTTTAACTTATTACCCAATTCCCTTCCATTATGTTTATTAACAGTAGTTAGGGTGGGCTGATGCAAGCAAAAACCACCAGATGCATCACCTTATGTTACACTTAGGCCCCAAAAATCAGCCCCCGTCTATGATTCAGGTGAAACGGGAAACCTTCACCCTTCAAACTGTTTCTCCTGGTGTGATCCACCGGGATCATAGATGTGCCTGGTGTTTGGGCCACATGTATACATTTTATGCCTGGCATCGAATGGTTTGAGTGGTTTTCACATAATTATCACAGTCAAATGTAAAAATCAAGGGTGGACGGCTCTCCTGACTGTTTCCTCGTACGTGGCTTACCTGAATCCGCTGGTTTTTGCTATGGGCTTAAAGTGGGATTAGACATATATAGGCTTTAAAGGCTTTTGAGAGGACAAAAGGAGGTGGGTACGAAAATTGAAGTGCATCCAAGGAAACAAGTAGAAAAGAGACATTCACCCTTGATTTTTACAACACCCACTGTCAAACCAAAATTTAGGGCCAAGGCATAAATATCAAGCTCATATGCGATTTTGGCAAGTGAAGGTTGCCCTACAGACTTTCCAATCATGTTATGCCACGTAAATCCCAGATGTGGGTCTGCTTTTTGGAACCTAAGCTTTGGTGACGCACCTTATTTGCCCTACAGACTTTCCAATCATGTTATGCCACGTAAATCCCAGATGTGGGTCTGCTTTTTGGAACCTAAGCTTTGGTGACGCACCTTATTGTCAGGGTGGATTTTAAATGAATATCACAGTAGGTAAATAGGCGCCACCGACCCATTCACACGGCAGCCAACTTCCATTAATCAGAAGGTTCTATGATGATAATTACTTAAATTTATGGGATACGTAGTTTTCTGTTAAATTCCCTCCAATATGTGCAAAACATAACCAGTGAAAAATCTAAATCCACATACAGACATTTGAAAATTCAAAATTTGAAATGCCTGCCTCGTTCTCAACAACCCAAACAAAAGATGGAGCGGATTTCGAGGCTCTTCACCCCACCACATGCGGAGCAGATTCAGTGTCAGTGGGTAACACACTAGTCGGTGTTTCCCTGAGCATAAGGCCCACCTTGATGCATGTGTTGTATATCCACAGGCTTATTTTAGGGCATGGTGCCAAAAATACCGTACGTTTACTTGCCATCTAACCTGTTGATAAGGTCACACGGACCAAGATGAAGTGAGAACACTTATATCATGGTGCGAATTCAATCTCCCCAGTGGTCGACTTGAAATTTGAATTTGCTTCATTTCTTGGACGACCTAAAATGAGCTGAAAATTTCTATAGCCGGCATCGATATATGATAACACATAAATCACGGTGGGCCCACGATAAGGAAAACAGCTAACCTAATCCGCCTCCCACCGTATAATGATCCATGATTCCCAACTACATTCATGCATAAATATATATAGACCCACAGGAAAAATCTCGGTGATAAGATATCCTCGCGTCGCGAGGATACAAGGCACCATTTTATGGGAGGGGCATCGGTGGATCCGATGGGGTGGGTGAGACCGCTGACTGTGGGGCTCACAGTGATGTATGTCTTAAATCTACACCGTCCAACCATTTTCGAAGCTAATTTTAGGGCAGGTTTCCAAAAATGAGGCTGACCAAGATCATAGGTGGACCACACCACAGGAAACAGTGACGATTGAATCCCCACCGTTAAAAACTCCCTGGATTCCGCCTGAATGTTTATTTGCCATCCAGCCTGTTGATAAGGTTACAAAGACCTAATTGAAGAGACCACATGATCTTAAGCTTTTGTGGCCCACAAGGAAGTTTTTAATGTTTTAACAGTCAATTAACACCGTTGCCTGTATTATAGTGAGCTCCACAGGAGATTTGGATCATGCCCTAAAATGAGCTTTCGATAAGATGAACGACATGGATGTAGTGAGAAATATCACGGTGGGCTCCACAGGGGTCCCACCCACCTCGGCGGATCCGGGCCCTCATTTTATGGGGAGTGATGACTCTGTCCAACGAGCCATATAAACTATCTGGATTATCCATCAGGTGGTAGGGTAGATAGGCCGAGCACCTCAATCACACACCGTGAACACAGCTTTAACTGAAGGAGAGAACACCCACAGATAATCACTCACAGAAAAAGCAAAATACTTTCATTTACCCCTTGTGTAGCATCTTTTTCTTCTTTTCTCGTTCTTTTTCTTTTTTCTTTCCGGCCCCCAATTCTACAACAATGAAAAGACGGCCGTGGCTTTCATTCTAGAAGCACTGGGCTAACTCCAGCTAGATCCCACCTCCACTCCCACAAAAAAATAAAAAAAACAAAGGTTCAAACAAAAAAAAAAAAAAGAAAGAAAGAAAGAAGAAAGGAAAAGAAAAGCTTTTACTCTTGCGCTTTGACACCAATACACCCACACACCCCACAACAGCTGACACACCCTACCAAACCAGGACCCACTGAAAGAAAAAGAACGAAAGACAAACGGAAAAAAAAAAAAAAAAGAGTGAGAGTTGTACAGATTTTTCGCACTGGCGCCACCCCAGCACCGGCCTGCAGCTATGGTACAACAGGCTTGGAGTGAGCCCATTAATGGTCATCAATAGCCACTAATCCCCCTGATTGGAAAATTTCAAAAGCAGTCCTTACATGCCCGCCAATCAAAATACCATGGAGCTGATGGGCATCAATCAATCAAGGGATCTTCTCAGGAGTTCTTCATGCTGCTGCTCGGGCAAAATGCTCCTCCTGTTTCAAACTTCCACTCGTTCCTTTGATTCACTGTTTGACTGCAGTTCTTCCTTGTCCCTTGGAGCAGCCAATTCCATCGTCTGATGACCAGTGACTGCTGACTTCAGATCAACTGCCTTTATTGCTTGCGCAGCGTCCACTGGTTTTTGCTGTAAAGACAGATATCCAAAAGTTTGAAAAACTGAGGCAGCTAAGATTAACGAGTTCAGAGTAATAAAATGTGTTTCTGATTCAAAGCAGAAAAAAGAGGTACTCAAGTACTGTAACAACCTGGGGAGAGAGTGTTAGCCACACAGCTGTGGGATGTGTCTGGGAAGAGAGAAACAGAGGATGTTTCCATGATGTCAGCAACAGTGTTGAGTGGGTTGTAGAGAGAGCTTGGGATTTTGTTTGGGAATGGGGCTGCTGTAATAGTGGGGAGTGAGTGTGCTCTGTGACTATGTCAATAGGTGACTGGGTTGGTTTTTTGCAGTTCTGTATTCTTTTTTGTTGCCTTTCCTGTTTTAATAAAATTCCCGTTAACTTTTAAAATAAATAAATAAATAATGTAACCACATAGAAAGAAGGAAAACCCCATTTTGACCCCCTACTTTCTTTTTGATGATGATACAGTAAAGAAATTTAATAAATAAAATTATGTTTTATACACCTAGCTCAGTATCCCCTGGCAGTGTACTACTCTCCTGACGCTGTGTAGCCCAGGATCAAGTATTACCACAGCCATAGAAAAAGGCACTGGCCTCAATGCCCTACCAAAAACAAGAGGGAAATTTTCTTTGAATTTCCTCTCCTTCCTTTTCGATAATTTTGTCAAACTATTAATGAAGTCATTTATTAAAAGAAGTCTGATTTTGAAATTCTGTCACAATATAATATGCAGAAGTAGTGGCACTGGAAACATCCATGGTGAATATCTTTCATTCAAGGAAGGCCCATGTCTTCCTCATATAATAAATAATCAAAGAAGAAAGAGGGAGAACTTACTATTCTACGGAACTAATAAAGGATGAGGAACAATTTCCATGTTAGGAAATCTCTTCATGATGAATATAAATGGAAATAAGGAAGTTGGTTAAACCTTCACTGATTAAAACAGTAGGGATTGCATTAGCTTGCTCAAGCCCAAAGACATTTTTTTTCTTGTTTTTTTTTTCCTTTAGTGAGGCAATTTACCTGCAAATGCTCCAAATGCGGTGTGAGCGGCCTTGTCCTCTTGTCTTGCATTGCCTTCTGCCTGCTTTCATAAAATCCAAAGTCATCCAATATGGATGTCTTGGCTGAATAGTTCTTAAAAATGTTCAGCATCTCAATCCCTTGATGAAATCTCACCTATGAAGGAAGAGAAGAAAATATCAGAAAGATCAATTCAACAAGCAGCAACACATAAACATCAAATGCAAACATGGGAATCCTGAATACCAACAGGAAAGCAAACCATCCAAATAACAGCAGCAGTATCAGAAAACTCAGGCCATAATTTAGCTAATTGCAAGCAGTAATAACAAAGAATCAAATTCCAACAGTGGATCACAGTTTTTGTAGATGTGAATTAATACAACATTTGAAATTACTAGGTACTCATTCAGTAGATTTACATGAAAAGCAGAAGAATTAGTATTCGTCAAGTGCCATAATGTGTGGTCCCAATGCCCGGTTGTGACAAATTGAATGGGTTTCTTCAGTGGCAACTGCCAACAATAGCCAAAACTTGGGCAGTAACAGTCTTTTGCTTCAACTTCAAACGATAGAAGGCTCGCCAGTATCGAAGCTGGCATTATTGGATGTGTACAAACATCAGTAGCAGCAGCAGTTACTGCCTCATACATTAAAGTTTTACAAAGAAGCTCCGAAATGGCATGCAAGCTCGAATTTCTTAAAGTGAAACAAAAGAAAGTTCCAACTTAAACTTCATTAGGGAGTGGGAACATTTCCTGTCATTATGTGGAAGGGATTTGTCCTTTTCCAGATGAGGCTTCTTAAGGTATACAAAAACAGTTCCATAACGGCCATAACCGTTGCACATTACGGGGCCATAACTGTTACGCATTATGGGGCCATATCAGCGCCAATACAACCATAAAGACCCCCTTTCAAAGGAATAAATAAATAAAATCAGTTCAAATGCTTATTTCTTCATTTCAACCGTGGACAAACTCATTTTAGACTAGCCCTCAGCCTGAGGGTCAAAACACAATATTTAAGTTTGATTCGCCGAATCAAAGTGGAATGGACCATTTTCAGAAAAAAAAATAAATAAATAAATAAAGGGAAGAAGGGGTAGGCTGTCACTTCTTCTCATTTAGTAATCTTCTTTTATTGTAGTACAATGTGGCTAATCCAAAAAATCATGTTGATTTGTCTTTGATTAGGTCCATTTTGGCTAACTTTCAGCATGTCAAACTGACACAGTATTCATTCGAAAGATGGCTTGATACACACGTATGCAAGCAAAAGATTGATTCTAGAGTTAAATTTTTCCCTTGTTCAGATCATTTTGAAACTTTTTTCGGCCAAGATAATCATCCGATATAGTTTGACATGCCCTGTATTTGTATTGTAATCATCCGATGGCATAATAAGTCAACACATACGAAGTAATTCATACCTCCTGAGTATCTCTGCTGTTCGTTACAGGTTTGTTTTCATTGTTCTCGAGAATTATATGACGAAACTGAGGATTTGGGATATCCTTAATGATATGCCACTTGACAGGAAAGGATCCATTCCACTTGTCTTGCTGCCAAAACTCCATGCTCTTGTTAAAATCTACTCTGCCAACCATCTCAGCTACTCCACAGAACTGACCACTCGCATTTACCTGATCAAAAGATAATGCAGGACAAGATAAGCGACCATCACTATCCAAGAAACTTTATATAAAAAGAAAATACCCAGCACCAGAAAACTATCAGATTTTTATTTTTATTTTTTTTGAGAGAACAATCAGATTTTAGTTTCTTTGCTGCAATGTAAGATGAAACTTGGGTGTTTCCAAAAAAAAAAAAAAGAGGGGTACTGACTAAAAAATGCTTGGCAACGATAAATCGAGAGTAATTTATACATGTTATCCTTAACCTATGTGCATGAACACGTAGACAGTAGACATAGCCAGATAACAAGTCAGTGTCAAATGCACATGTTCATGTTGAAACAACAAACCAAAACAGAGGAAATTTCCAAAGTCATGGGCCCTGAATTTCAAAAACTGAATTAGGCACCTTCACTTATAAAAGAAAACACTTCAAACAAAGTAGCACCTGCATTCAATTTGATAGAATGCCTTCAGGGCAACTTATCAGATGTAAAGTGTAAAATGACCAATAATCTGGCAGGCTACTTATATATAAAATAAAATAGTTTGCATAACCAGCAATGGGAATATAGAAAGAAAGAAGACATACTGAAAAGAAAAGAAAGATAGGACACTTGCAGCCCTTCTCCTCCATTCTCTCTTGGGCAGCTTGATAAGCATCGTCGAGTCTCTTATTTCCATTTTGAGTGCTCGCCCAAACATTGTACTTAATACTCTTATGGACATCATCCTCACTGTATGATTTTATTACATAGAACAAAGCCTGATCATATTTGGTCGGAAAATCTGGATGGTTGAATTGATCCCTCCGGATTACAGTGGTTGAGCTGTTACTACTGGGATTCATCTCAGCACTTGGAGATTCAACTGGAGCCACCACCGAAACCCAAGTATTTTTGGCACTGTTTGTTCTAGGACCACGGTTTTGTTCATTTAGCAAATCGAAATCACTAGTTCCATTAGCTTTGCTTCTCGTTTTTAGCTTTTCAGTGCCTGCCCAACCTCGTCCATTTGCTTTGACACTAGCAGGGTTATTTGGATAGAGCAAGCCACCCTTCACCTGGTTAGGGCAGGAAGGAAACTTCGCTATGGGGAAGTAACCCTTTGTCAGAACAGTGGCTGCCTGAAAACCAGATCCCTGTTGCAACGCCTGCAAATTAACACACATGTTGCCAATTCTATCTGAAGTAAAATAAAAAAGAAACAAAAAAAAAAATAAAATGAAATGCCCCCATGGTCATCAAGTGCAAACCGCTGCAGTACCTTATTTGCTGGCTTTAGAGACTGGTTAGGAACACCACCGCTTGGTGGCACATTCAATGCTGGTGAAGAGCCTTTCATTTCACCCGTGGTAGTAAACTTAGAGGGTGGTGTAGGCTTTAACTGAGAAAGGGTATGACTTGGAGCAGAGAAATTAGGCTTGGGAACGGGAATGGTTGGAGCTCCACCAAATGCATTGACATGGGCCCCATCCATGAATAGGGGAGATGCATCCCATCCATATGCTGGCACTACCTCCGAGCCATATGGTACTGAAGAAGGGTAATATCCTGGAGAAGCAAGAGGCTGTGGAATCACTGGACCTGGGAAGTATGACTGCTGGCTCAAATATTGACCATCAACACCAATCATAGCTCCAGGTATGTATGGACCATAAGGATTGTACCCAGGTTGAAACCCTGGGATATAGCAGATGAGTGAGCCATTATCTGCTTGAATTGCCTGGAAAAAAAAAGAGGATAAAATCATTACCATAACCTATGACAGGAAGATGTTTTTGACAACTTACCTAGCCAATTTCCACAAACTTGTATAACCAGTGTAAGCATACACTTGCCTACATGCATCCGGATCTGATGTTTAAAATGACTTTTAGGCACAGCCATTTGAAAAGAAAGAAAGAAAGAAAAACACTATCTTTTTAAGTAGACATGGAAAAACAAAATCTATGCAACTTCAAATAACCATAAAAACTGAGATTTAGAATACTGTTTAAAACTAGAAGTCACACCAGCTCCAAGATCAGACGAATTGTAGCTACAGCAAAGGCTAACAAACACAAGCCACAATATTTGCTAGAAATAAATGATAATCCACATGCAACTGCATATCATAAAGTATCCAGCTAACTCCTGGTGTACGTAAAAGGCACACCTCAATAGTTCTACTATCACTGGACCAATCCATTGAAGTAAACCCAGTACCTCAATAGTTCTACTATCACTGGACCAATCCATTGAAGTAAACCCAGAAAACACTATCTCACAAGTAGAACCAAATAGAGTTTTTTTAACTTTCGAATCCCAACATTAAGGACCAATACAAATAGCAGACTAGACTCAATAAGTGAGAAAAAGCAAAACATGCCAAACAGATGATATACACGTACATGTGCCCTTGAAACAACAACAACAGTTGACCAAAAACCATGCAAAACACAAGTTGATCAACTTACACGATATTGAATATCCAATCCATCAGGCCCAAAGTAGTAACCCTGATCATCCCATTCTCCAAAGGAGCCATCATAACCTGGTATCGACATGACTATCAGATTCAGAAGAAAAAAAAAAGGAGGGGAAGAAGAAGAAGAAGATGATACTTTGCTATTCAAAATACACATATAGAGAACACTGAATTGCTCAGCTGAAGATACCAATCCCAACAAACATAACAAACCTGGATAACAGTATCCATAGTAGTTGCTTGCCGGATAATAGATCCCCTGCTCAGCCATCAAAGACTCCTGATCCACATCGCTCTCCTTGAAACTACTTGTCGCATCCCCCGATGAGGATATACATGATGTGGCATCAAATGGGCTTCCATCCTTTGAAGCAGCCTGGCATAATCGGGAAATCACAGATATCAAATTATGCTACAACCCATAATCACAGTTGAATCGTTCTGCCCGAAGCAAAAGGCGATAAAGATCGAGTCTAGTTCACCATATAAAGTGAAAGTATATCACTAAAGAGAAATCTAAACTATAAAACACTAAAAAACCACATACCACATTGGAATCAATGGCTTCAGAAGAAGGATCTACTTTCAGATTCTTCATCATCCCTTCCAGAGCTGGACAATACAAGTTAAGGCACCCACAACCACAATACTACACTAAAGCTCATCTCTCTTTGATCTGAAATACACAAGACTCCTCTCTCTCTTACCAATACCCACATAAGGAGAGGAACCAACTGAAATTTCACATGAAAAAGAGAACGGATTCTATATCAAACAAATCAGCAACCCCTATACAATATCAAACAGCAGAATGACAGTCCATTTGGATATCAATCAGCTAGTGAGGAAGGCGGGAAACTTCTATACCAAAATCACCCATCAGCCATTTCATCCAAATCGCTACTGATCTGCGGTACATCCAAACAGACCCGTGACTTACTAACATTAAGTTACCAGATCAGCAAAGTACAATACAACTCATGCAATGCCCACTTCTCTGGCAAAACCACAAAATCCCAACAACTATATACTTCAATTCAATTAGATAATTTATTTATTTTTTTTGGAGAGAAACAAGATGATTAAAAAGATCCTAATCTCCATCTAATTTACGTAAATCAGCACAAATTAACCAAAGATCCGAACGAGCTACTACTGAAGATCGTCCAAAGACAGAACAATATTTCACATAAACCTTAACCAAAATGTTCCAAAACCACAACAGCAAGCCGCTGTAAAACCCTAACCCTAACTTAGGATCAAGAACCAACAAAGCCGGGTGGTAGACTCCCAGGAGTTTCAACACCGGGTCAAGGGTTCGAGTACCCACCAGTGGTGAAATCCCACGGCGTGCGTGTGTGGGGTGTGTGCGCGCGTGTGTTATAAAAAATAAAAATAAAAATAAAAATAAAGAACCAACAAAGCCAGCCCATTTAAAACCTCAGATCGATCAGAGCGTTTTAAATCAAGCAGACTACCAGATAGGGACAATCTAGATGAAACTCAAATGGAAAATCTCGTACTAAAATCAGGAAAAAAAAAAAACACTACCGTATGCATCCAGACAGTCGACTGAGATCCGAAACAAGATCAGAATCATAAAAACCACAGAAAACAGGAAAAAAGATATTAAAAAACCAAATCCGTCAGAGGAGAAGACAAACCCTAAATCGAGGCGAAAAGCGAGGAAATCGACAGACCTGACCGAGAAATTGCAGAGAAAATACAAAAGAAGAAAGGATACGCTTCTCCAGCTGTTTTTCGGCGGCCATGAAATCGCACCAAAGATCTCCACAAAAGAATCCGCGATTATCTTCCTCCAGTTCGGTAAAACAACTGCGGAATCTCCCAAACCCAAATAAAAAACCGCTTTTGCAGACGAAAACCGGCAAAACCGACGAGAAGAGCCCTGGATCCGCAGGAATAAAACCGCCCTGACAGGGAAAACCGCCTAAGGAAGGAACGAGACCGCTTCGGAAGAGGCGAGAAGTCGGAATCCGAAACGGCGAGAGGGAGTGCGGCGATGTGGAGAAGATAGTTTTGTTGGAAGCTGAAAAGTCAAGAGTAAACGAACGGATGTGGAGCGTCCACGTCACTTGAAGAGCAGAGATCGAACGGGCTTTGTCGCGTCTCTCTACAGTCGATAAGGGCCCTTCCGTCCGATTATAAAAACAAAGGGGAGCGGGGTCATTATTTATAAATAAATAAATAAATATCCGGTTCCTTCGAAAGTTCCTGCACAGTAAAGCTTATCAGCGAGTCGTTCCCGTGTGTGTCGAGTCACGAAACCGCATTTGCTTTTGTGGATTAGATGCGGCACCCAACACGGTGCGGCCCTTACTGTGGGGCCCACCTTGATGTATGTACTCTAAATCCACGCCGTCCATCCGCTTTTCCAGATTATTTTAGGTCATAATAATATAAATTAACGGGATCTAAATCTAAGATAGACTATACCGTAAGAAACAGTGGTAAATAACCATTAAAAAATTATTGCGGTCCACGAAAGTTTTGGATAAATCTGATATGTGTATTTTTTTCCTTCGTAAAGGTATTTTTGACCTTATCAACAGGTTGGATGGAAAATAAAACTTACTTAAATATTATGATGGGCCCTAGGAAGTTTTTAATGGTCGAGAATTCAGTCACCATTCTTTCCTATAGTATGGTCTACCTGAGATATGGATCCAATTCATTTTTTGTATAATGCCTTATAATGATCTGTAAAAACGGATAGACGTCGTGGATTTATAATAAATACATTAGGGTAGGCCCCAGGGTAAGAGCCGGCACGTCTTGGGCCAGGTGGGGCGGCACCTAATCCGCTCTCTCTTTTAACCGGACGCGGATTGGGTACTAACACGCGGCGCCTCTCCCGAGCTCGGCACCGGATGGGCCTTTGAGGGGCCGCCGTGATGCATGGATATATTTCCAACTGTCCACCCAATTTTCCATATCATTTTATCATAAAAATAAGTCCGATCAAAGACTCAAGTGGACCACACAGTGGGGAATAAACTACTAACGTTGAAAACTCTCGGGGGCTATATAAGTTTTGGATCAGGCTTATATTTATATTTTTCCTTTATTTCAAGTATATGTGACTTATGAATAGGTTGGATGGCAAAAAACGTTACGGTGAGACCTGAAAAGGTTTCAACATTGGTTGTCATCTTCGCCACTGCTTCCTTTAATGTGGTGCATTTGAGCCTTGGATCTGTGGTAGTTTGAGATTTATATTCTAAAATGATATGAAAAAATAGATCTACGGTGTGGATAATAAGTATATATCATGGTGGGCCCCTCCAAGGCCATGCCAGTGCCAAGCTCGAACAGGGCAGGACAGTACTCAATTCACGTCCTTTTTCGCCCTAATACTGGACGCGGATTGCGTCCTACCCCCGCCCGGACGGTAATCCGTCCGGGTAGGGCTCAGTAGGCCCACCGTGATGTAAGTGTTTTATCCACGTCGTTAATCGTTTTTCTTAGGTAATTTTAACATATGGTCCAAAAAATGAAATAGGTAAAGGGATTAAGTGGACTACAAATTGGGGATTGAACATCCACCATTAAAAAATTATTGGGAGCTAGAGAAGTTTCGGATCAAGCTGATATTTATTTTTTCACTTCATCCACGTCTACATGACCTTATTAATAGGTTGGATGATAAAAAAACATGACGGTGGCCTTTAGAAAGGTTTCAACGGTGGTTGTCATTATCACTGCAGCTTCCTTTGGTGTCGTCCACTGGAGCTGTGGACCTTATTCGTTTTTAGGATCATAAATTAAAATGATATGAGAAAAGCGATTAATGGCGTGGATAGAACACTAACATCAATGTGGGCCCCACAGAGCCCTACCTGGGCGGATTACCGTCCGGGCGGGGGTAGGACGCAATCCGCGTCCCCTAATACTCCCTGTTGCTTCTGTGGGTGCCACTGTCCTATGTGTATTCAATCCAGTCCGTGCAATTAGTTGATCTTCACTAGATGTCCAGAAACCAGGCCTATCCAAATCGCTAGATGTGACGTGGGCCACACGGTGATTGGATCGGCCAGACTTATGGGGGCGTCTAATTTTCAAGGCGTGGCGGCCCTTCTGCACGGATGTTGTCGTGGAATAAGCTCATTGACCGCCTAGTCTTGCATATCCTCGCTCCTCTATATGGGCCACCGAGATTTCCGTGAAAGTTCCATTCCCTCGATTATCTTTACTAGCTCACGAAAAGACGAGAATCTAAAAACGAGGCAGATCCAGAACTCAGGTGGGCCACACAAAACGAAACAATGGAGATGAAACTGAGGGAGGGGTAGATTTATCACAGGCATCACGATGGGCCCCACAGCTTCTGCTCGCAGCCGTCAAAGAAGAATCAGACAAAAGGAAATTGTAACAAGTTGCACATGCCAACAGTGATTGAAATTGAGCCAATCTAGTTAAATTAGATTGATTGAACAATTCCGTCCACCGGTTGGGCACTTGTTCATTGAAATAATAAGATCATTGAAGACGCGGATTGCCTGTGACCCTGAGCTCATGTGGTTGGAAGTCAGATGGGCCTACCTTAATATTTTTGAAAAATTCAATCTAAATATACATTTTTCCTAAGGCTTGTTAGCGTATAGAAGGCTAAAAAAAACAAAATTCAAATTCAAAACTCAACTAAGCCACGTGACAAGAATTGATGGGGATTGAACGACATATTTGAAACAACGATGGGGCTGTAGAAGTTTGTAGAAGTTTTGAATCTGACTAATATTTTTGTATTTGCAATTCATCCTTATAGGAATGATGTTATGAACGTTCCAATGGCACATAAATGGCTTATAAATATTAGGAATGGTTTCGCACCATGGATATAGAGGGATTTGTACCCTATTTGTTTGGCACCATAAGGTGGTAGTGGGGATTTTAAATCCAGAGAGGTTTCGACTCCACATTGAAAGCTTAGATCATATCTAATATCCTTTCAAGAGTTGCATGGGTAATGTGTGTGTCACTATACTATTAAACTATTGGGCACATTAAACATATTACAAATATTTAATCATCAATGTGAACAGTCCATCATATACAGCCAACATTTTATTATGCATCCCTCTCGAATTACTCCAATTGGTTGAGGCTAACTATCATATTAGTGCTTCGAGAAATGCTAGATAAATTTAAGCATTTATACAGACCATCCATCATGTGGGGCACAACTTTGACTCTCTATCCCTTTCAAATCATTTTTATTGGATAATATAACCATCGTTGGCTTGGGAAATTTGATGTTCTAGATAATTAGCCCATTTTGTCTCACATTAGATGTATCATGCAAAAAGAAGAAAAAAAAAAGAAAGAAAGAAAGAGGAAGAAAAAAAATTATCTTGGAATGGCAATCGAACCTTTAAAAGATGGCTTGTGGATAGATGGTTAAGATAAATACATCAAAGGGCTACAATCAATTGCAAAAAACCTCTCCTCTAGTGTGCGTCATTAAACTATAAGCCTCAATTTTCATAGGGAGCCAATTAGTTGTTAGTAACTATAGACACCCCATCTCGAGTCAATAAGCTTTATAAAGATTGAACATGAGCCCTAATCCATACTATAAACCCTCTCTACTCCATATCCTTAACCCTTGGTCAAACTTAAATTCAAACCCTAAACATTGATTTAGGCATCAATCCACATCCAACCCTAGGAATCAACCAAACCTAGTTAACCCAATCACATTAACCCAATAAAATCCTAAACCTGATCCCGAACCCAAACTTTAACAAAAACCTAACATATAAAGTTAACCCACTGAGTCAACTCACCCGGTCAACCCACATAGCCTTCCCAATCAACTTACCTTGTCAAGCCAAGTCCATAAACCTATTTTGACCCAAGCTCATTTTAAAGCCCAAACTGGAGAGAAGGGAAGACAACAAAGCAACTTCAAAGAACCAATGATGTCCATGTGTATGGGAGAAGCCTCCCTCCGAAGCTAAAGCAAAAGTGAAAGACAAGCGACACCCAGGGTGTCGCTCATTACGTGGCACTGGTCATACTTTGCCCAGCTACCCACTCATGTGCAACTGTCCTCCTTGCGTATTTTATACATAGGCAAAACTTTGAAATTACCCCGATGCTCCTCTCTTGAACTAAAATTATACCTTATGCCATCCAAACCAACACGTAAGATTTTGTTACATGTCAATCTCAAATTCTAGCAATACAAGCCCTTTTTGTTTTACCTCAAGCTTTACAGGAATTATCAAGAATTTGGGCTGGGAGCCATAAATACCCCCATTCGCTTCACATTTCACGCATCCTTTACCACTCTTTCATTATCTTAAAGTATTCAGAGGCATCCTTCACCAACCATCCCTTTTATCCACAAGCCTCTTCAAGCATCCTTAAGCCCCTTAGTCATCCACTCTACCAAGGAGATTAAGAGTGAGAAAGAGAGTCTAGCCTAGGTTCAGCCCTAACACTAGCCTCTTGAGCCAACCCAAGTTTAATCCAAGCCACTCAATACGATCCTTGCGGCATTTCCATCAATCCAACCGTTCAATCTCTAGTCAAGCTTTATTTCGTTATGGCATTTACATAATGCAATATTCATCACATCATTCAACACACTTTGTAGCAAATTGGTTCGAAAGTATGCTTTGAGTCTTATCGATTTAATTGGATCTTACCTATCAGAAAATCTGTCAATTAATTCACAATCATTGCACACATTCATGTACAAGAACTGGATCTTAACCCTTAAGAAACATTTAAATCATGTGAAGTAGATAGAGTTGTATATGAGTCGAGTTAACTTAGTTAGCTCGCTCAATTCGACTCGGAAAAGCTCAACTCGCCTTGGCTTGAAATTGGATTCGGACCGAGTCGAGCCGGTTTTTGGAGCTTAAAAAAATTTACAGCCGAGTTCGAGCTTGCCCAAGCCCGACTCGACTCTGATCAAACCTCAACTTGAATCAAATCACTTCAGTGACTCAATTATTTTAATATGGATGCTGCTCGTCGAGTGTTTGATGAAATGACTCAACGAAGTATTGACAAGGAAGAAATGGATGCGCTGGGTGTTTGATTTTGATGTTGCTCTACAGGTATTTAATGAAATACCTGTAAAAATGTTACTACTATTTTATGTTCTTTGAGAAATTGAAGATACATTTTACGTGTTTGAGAAAATGCCATATAGGCTTGAACTTAGTTCGAATTAGCCTAAGCTGCTGACTGAGTCGAGCTGAGCTAGCCAAACAGGCTCGAGGACTGAGCTGAGCCAAGTTCGAGCTGGGGTTAGCTACTGGTCGAGCCAAGCCGTTCCAAGCTCAGCTCGGTTTAACTCATGTACATTTCTAGAAGTAGAGACTGTACATTTGTACAGACAGAATTGATGCTTAACACCTTCCCTCTCTATAAATGCGGCCCCTTACTCGAAATCTTTGATCGCGAAATTAAAGAGTCATGTTAGGGCAGAAAATCTTCGACCCTAATGTTTCTACAGGGTCTAGCCAACTGTAGAGATGAAGAAACTGACTAGTGATGACTGCGATTAAACTTAATCAAATTAATCACAGCGCAAAGCTCTTGAAAGAGGCAACTCGTGAAAAAGCTGCCTCAAGTCAATTTTGACCTGGGATCTCTGCGCCCACACTAACCATGTGAGGCCTACCTTGATATATATGTTTTTCCATCTCATTTTATAACTCTATCCTATAGCTTAATTAGATCAAATCTCAAGTGGACCATACCACTAGAAACACCGATGAATGACCATTAAAAACTTTTTGTAGGCCACGGAAGTATTGGATCAATATGATATTTGTATTTTTACTTCACCGATGACTTATTTACATTATCAGTAGGATGGATGTAAAATAAACATTAAGAAAACCTTAGGTAGGCCTTTTGGAATTTTTAATGGTGAGACATTTAATCATCACTGTTTCCAATGGTGTGGTCCACCTTACATTTGGATTTGCTTAATTTTTGGGACCACACCCTAAAATGGAATAGAGAAACGGATGTAGATACATGACACATCATCAAGGTGGGCCCCATGGTAAGGGTAACACCGACTAAGCTGTTACCTAGGTAACACCTAATCCACACATGCACATGCAAACTTGTGCTAGGCACGCGTGTTTATAGGACCCCTCATGGGGCCAAAAAAGCCTGCCATGATATATATGCATCCTACATCTATGATGATAAGCAGAACATCCATGTTGATATGTGCACATGTGTATAATGGGGCAGTACCAAGCATACCTCTGGCTGAATATTGTATTCTTAAACTTGGGTTTAGTAGAGCTAGATGGGTTGGGCTGGTTGAGCCCGACCTAACTTTAGTGTAATGGGTCGATATGGTGCAATTCAAGGTTAATGAATTTTAATTGGGCCAGGTTGGGCCTCTGGGTAACCATCATCGGTGCAGATTGGGTACCACCCCCACCAGGACATAGCTAGAGATGGACGGTCCTGTCAAGGGTTCTATGGCGCCCACAGTGATATATGTGTTTTATTCAAGCTGTCAACTCATTTTGAAATATCATTTTTAGGAATGAGTCCAAAATAGCAGATTGAAGGGTCAGGTGGACCACACAAAAGGAAGGAGTGATGACAATGACCCTCACCGTTGAAACCTTCCTAGTGCCCACCATGATGTTTATTTGCAATCCAACTTGTTCATAAGGTCACATTGACCTGGATGAAAAGAAAACATAAATATCAGCTCAATCCAAAACTTTTGTGCCCAATAAGTTTTCACTGTTGAAATCTTCCTAGCGCCCACTATTGTTTCTAATGTCGTGGTCCACTTGAGTATTTGATTTGCCTCATTATTGTGCTCATTACTTAAAATGATTTTTCAAAAACACATACATCACAGTGGACCCCACAGAGCCCCTGACAGGACCATCCATATCTAATTAGGTCTTGGTGGGGATAATACCCAATCCCCCCAAACCAGTATGTGTGTGATTGACGAACTTGAAGATACATTTCTACCCCCGCTTTTCATATTCCTTAAGTGTCCAAGTATAAACAAAAAATGATTCTTTTTTTACTTGGATTCTTCCTAACTCATCAGTTCAAGTCAGTCATAACTCGCCTGAATCAAGAGGTAAACCCGCCTACTCACCTAAGTAGAGGGTGAATAAGAGGGCGACTCTTGGGCACAACTGAGTCCAAGGCAACTCGTTGGATTGAGAAATTCATACTCAAAAGGCATCAAGGGAATGGGTGCTTAGGCCGGAATTTTAAAGATTGCTAAAACCTAAAACTATGAATTAACTCAGGATACATTAGGGCTTAAAAATGTCTGTAGGAGCATTTAGGTCATTTTCGTTTCAGTGCTTACATCAGCACGTTTGATACACAAGCATGGAGAAATCATACCCTCTTAGTGTGCCAGAAACTCAGATTGAACTGTTCAAATTATTATCTAATATTTGATGGACTGTAAACGGAAATATTGTACTGATTTTATTATTTAAATAGCCGACTGGTGGACATTTAAGGATGGTTTAATAACTAAAAAAAATAAAATCATATGGTCTAAATTTACCAACTATAAGTCCACTATTCAAAGGTTGGGATTGCGTAGACAATATGATTTTTGGATGTGACCCAGTTGTAGTGGGTTTTCCAACTTGGACAGGTAAACCTAATAACATATGACATGCGTACAAGTTCATGTGCTAGATCCAAAGACTGTTGAGTTTATGGTCTACATTTTAACAAGCAACTGAGCAACTAAGGGTATCGGATCAATTATAAGAATTTCTCAGAAGGGAGTTATTTGATACATTACTTAGAATCATTCTCAATGAATCCATAAGAAGGGATCTCATTTTTTTCGTCAGGTCTTGGTGGAGACCAAAGATCTTGAGCTATCAATCCCGCGGAACAACTCAAAAGATAAAGAAGTATCATTAATTTCTTCATGATCGTTCTGACTTCAAAGTACCATTTGTACAAATAACAATCTCCTTCTTTACATGATTTCTTCTTCATATAAATATGCTCAAAAGTTGTACATACATCATGAATGAATTCAAATTCGCCATGACACCCACTATTTATATAGGCCATCATCCTAAAATTTGATTATTCCTTGACAATTGTTTGTCGAATTTAGAGCATGGCTTTTTTTCTTCCTTTTTTTCTCTATTCTTTATATATATATATATATATATATATATATATATATATATACATGGAAACGCTCACCTGCGAAGAACCCATCATCCGTGATGTGGATCCAAAATCTGAACTGTTCATGTGAAGCAGCACCTCCTGAATCCCCCAGGCCCAAGTTTTACTTTGTTCAAAAACTTTGATGGGCCATGAAAAATAAAAACAGTTTCCTCCCTTGATTTTCATTTCTCTTTGCTATGGCCCACCAGAATATTAGATTGCAATGAAAATTTGTCACATGGGGTTTTATGTGATTCCGCATCACATGGACTGTTCAGATTAGACACCCATGGCACGTGTGCAAAGGTGCGCATGTGCATAGGTGCGCAGGGGAGCATGACTCTCTCCCTCTCTCTCTATATATAGAGAGAGAGAGAGTCATGCTCCCCTGTGCACCTACACACGTGCGCACCTTTTCACACGTGCCATGGGTGTCTAATCTGAATGGTCCATGTGATGCGGACCCATGAAACCTCACGTGAGAAATTTTCACCCTAATCTAAAATTCTGGTGGGCCATAGCAAAGAGAAATGCAAATCAAGGGAGGAAACTGTTTTAATTTTTCATGGCCCATCAAAGTTCTAGATCAAAGTAAAACTTAGTCCTGGGGGGTTTCACGAGGTGCTGCTTCACATGAACGATTCAGATTTTCGATCTACATCACGTATGATGGGTTGTCAAAAAAGTTCGTATGTAACAGGTACGAACTGGTTCGCAGGTGAGTGTTTCCGTGTGTGTGTGTGTGTGTGTGTGTGTAGATTAACTGTCCAATAAAAATGTTTACTGATCTGCATGATGGATAGTGGATATCAAAGGTGGGTTCCATATGATGGACTATCCACATCAAGTGGGCCCCACATGTAGATGGTCCACAACAAAGGTGGGACCCACATGATGGGTGGTGGACATCAAGGTGGGCTCCCTCATGATGAACAACTCATATTGAACGTGGGGCCCCACATCAAGGTAGGCCCACGTAATGAATACTTCACATCAAAGGTAGGCCCCACATGATAAACGACCCGCATCAAGGTATGACCTAGCATGACAGAATATGCACATCAAATGGGTCCCATTTGATGGGCAGTCCACATCAAATGTGAGACCCACATAATGGATGGTGGTCATTGAGGGTGGGCCCACCTGATGGTCGATTGACATCAAAGGTGGGCCTCCATGATGAATGACCCATAATGAAGGTGGGGCTCCACACAATGAATGGTCCACATCAAGGTGGCCCACATAATTGATGGAGTAGGCTTCACATGATGGATGTCTAACATCAAAGTGTGGGCCCTCATAATGGACGGTCCACATCAAGTGGGCCCCACCTAATGGACACTCTACATCCAAGGTCTTGCATGATAGATGACCCATATCCAAAGTGGGCCACAAGATGGATGATCCGGATAGAAGGTATGCCCCACATGATGAATGGTGGATATCAAAAATGGGCCCCACGTGGTGGACAATCCACTTCGAAGGTAGGGCCCACACTATGGAGGCATCAAATGTTGATTACACGTGATAGGGATGGGTAGTGGATATTAAGGGGCCCCACATAAAGGACAATTGGCATTGATGGTGGGCCCCATATGATGGATTACCTATATCCAGGTGGGCCCTTATTGATGAATGATCCACATCCAAGGCGAGCCTTGTATGATGGATGACCCACTTTGAAGGTTTGGCTCATACAATGGACAATCCACTTTAAAGGTGGGCTCCATATGATGGTTGATCTACATCCAATTCATGCATTCTTTGTCATTTGGGGGCATGATTCATTTATGGTGGGATCTATCAAAACAACCATTTAATATTGCTCTTATAATAGAGTTGTAATCTATAAAAATGAAGTTAGCTACTCTTTAAAAAACTCTTATTTGAAGGTTGTATCAAACATACTTATTTCAAATTTGCATTGAGCACAATCTCTATTATATAATATAGTGTGATTGTGAGCCGTGTTTGGACAAATTTGCACATGCAATTAATTTAAAGAGATTCTATAAAAAGTGAAATTTAACATAACATTAGAAGAAATTTCCAATAAATGTTAAGGGGGATACTCTGGGAATTTTGAAAGTTCATGTGCTTATGAGCAACTGGCTGAGATTTTAGCCGCTCTGCATCAACTAGTAGTGACAATTTTATTCAGGCCATTTTTTTTTTATGGAAGATGATTGCCAGTGACCCTGAGCATAGAGATATTCTTGTGCCAGGGCTGTGTGGGGCCCAGTGAGATGTCTGTGATCCCACTGCCCATCTGTTTTGCAAACCATAGTAGAACACGAATCTAAAAATCAGGCCGATCCAAAGCTCATATGGTCATACCACACAAAACAGTGGGAATTGAACGATTGAGGGTGACAGAAGTTTTGTATGAGGATGATATTTATGCCTATAGTTTATCTGAGTGGTAATATCCCTATGCCCGGTTTGGATGGCATTCAGGAAGTTTTCAACGGCAGATGTTTCTATCTCAACTGTTTTGTTTGGTGTGGTCCACCTTGGATCTGTCTGATTTTTAGAATCCTGCTCTATTGTGGTCTTTCAAAACAGATGAACAGAATGGATTTGTCACGGACATCTCTATGTGTCCCATACAGTCCCGTCGTAGGTATATCTCTCTGCCTGGGGTCACAGGCAAATTAGCTTCCATTTTTTACATGCAAGTAACCTCCACCCATTCTCTCCCTTCCCTCTTTCTAGCTCGCACCCACCCTCCTTGTTCACGTGCATCTCACATGCCGTACCCCTTGTAGAGTTCAATGAAACTCGGTCCGAACACAAGATAGTCATGCCTTTTAATTTGGACCACTGAAAATGAACTCAGTCAACCACCCTAGCCAATGCAGAGCAGAGGTGGTCCATACAGATGTTTCAAATGTACTTGAGTGACACCTAACTTGCACCCTAACGTGGTAGGTAGACAGTGGATTCGTACAGTTCACCATCCACAAGGGATATGCACCGCCGATGTATTAGAAAATCCTGACCATCGGTATTCAATGCTTTTTCTCTACAAAGGCTATCGTTTGAATGGTTGGGATCTATGTCCGTAGACAATCTTCTTTCTCTAGAACTTTGGAAGGTACCACAGCTTGTGGCGCCGTACCATGTTTCCTCACACATGAAGGTGAGGTGGGATTCTCCACCAACGTTTATTGCAAAGCCTTTACTACAACATTCATGGATTCGGATTGCAAGTGTAGCACACATCAATGACAAGGAAAAGCTCTACGGGCCCACCATGATTTATATTTTTATCCACCCCCATCCATTTTTCCATATCATTTTAGGACACGAGTGGAAAAATAAAAAATAAAAAACTAAATCTAAATCTTAGGTGGACCGCACCATAAAAAATAGTGATAATTGAACGCCAATTATTGAAAACTTCTCTGGGCTACAAAGGTTTTGAATCAAGCTATATTTGTGTTTTCCCTTCATTCAAGACCGTGTGACCCAATCAACAGGTTGGATGGCAAATAAACATTACAATGGGCCTTATGATATTTTTAATAGTAGAGAAAAATCACCACTTTCCCCTATGGTGCAGTAGTTCACTTGAGATTTGGATCTACCTCATTTTTTGGCTCATGCCCTAAAATAAGCTAACAAAATGATAAACAATGCTAACGAAACACATACATCATGGTGGGCCAACAAAGCTTATCCAGTAGCATGTGCTGCACTGTAGTTAAACTTTTATTCACATGCTAGTAAAAGATATTAACATAACTTATTCACCTAAATAAATAAATGTTATTATAGTAGGTCCACCGTATTGTGTGTATGCCATTTATTTTGCCCATCCGATACCTAGCACTACAATGTTAATGGAATGCCCTAAAATAAGATCTATACAATCATTAAGTGAACCACACAACAAGTCTCTTGGAACTTCGTATCCTTGTGGGGTCCACATTATGGTTGGATTGGCTTTATTTTTGAGCACTCACTCTCTCTGGTGGGGCGGCCCCTTCCAGACAAACCATGGTGGGCTCCACATGCAGAGTTGTAGAATAAGGTTGAGGATCTAGCTTCACCTGTTGTGGTATCATTCCCTGTTCCGCAAAAGCCACTTGTGCAGAACAACAGTACAATGAAAGCACTTGTTTCATCGTGAGAATCACATTCAAACTATTCAGTTCAACAGGTGGGCCACATCATAGAAATAAATGGACAACTGACGTTCTGATGGGACATACAAGTTTAGCACACCTTGTGCACAAATCCACCTAATCTCTAATACAAGTGATCCTTTTTTCTTTTTCTTTTTCTTTTTGTGAGACCCACGATTTTCTTGGTACTGGTGTCCTGCTCTACCCAAGTGGATGGCATGATGCTGGAAAAGATGATACAGTACTATAAGCTGTGGTACCGATTGTGATCAGTTCTCTCTTTTAATGATAGGCGACAGGGTTACATGGCAACACCCAATCCCAAGCAATGCTGAGTCAACTCAGACACCTTTCGAGCTGGTCGCTCTTAGTTTTGATTACCTTCTCTGTTTTTATAATGACCATACAAACCAAGACAAAACGTGGAATATCATCTCGAGCATAGTTTATAATATGTACTTTGTCCTGGTGTGAAGAAAGAACAGTGTGTAGAGTTGTCAATGGGCTGGGTTTGCACGCAGAGGTCCGTCTAAGCCTGGCCTGGAAAAACCAGGCCCAAAACAAACAGCACCTAACTGGTGACATGATGATAATTTTGCATTTTCTGAGTCTGAGTCTGGCCTAATTTGGAACCAGCCACGCTCTTTTGTGCAAGATCTAGACTGTGTTTTTAATATGATCAATCATGTATGATATTGATAGCATGATTGGACTTGATTGATATTTAGGCATAAATTTTAGGCCTGATTCCGCGTGGTATTTCAATCTAAGATGAAGATTGGTGGAATTAGGCTTATATCCAAAGCCCGACCAGCAAAAACATATCGATGATGTTTATATGAAATTCACTCCGACCATCCGGTGTGTAAGATCCCGGAACAAAAAATCAGCACCCATCCTTGGATTAGATTGACTATACAATTGGAAACAGTGTACATGGCAACACTCAACCCCCACACTATTTCCCTTGTGTTGCCACTTGAATCATACATAGGTCTGAGTTTTAGGCACAATGCCTCAATTTTAGCGTGGTATCTGTTGATGTAAAAATCTGGTCTGCGATCATTGAGCTGCTGACCTTTCGAGCACCTGCACAATGGGAGGAAGGCAATGGAGACCATGGCTAGAGTAGGGAATCCTTCGATACCGAAGTCAGATTGGGAATCCGGGTCGAATAGCATAGAGGGGTTCTGGGTGAGAGATTTTGCGTACCTGTTCTCATAGGTGGGTCCCTTATTTATAGTGTTCAGACTGGGACGGCCTGGTCGAGTGGAGATGATCCGAGTCATGTGAGCAGAGCTCTGTTGAACGGCCGATGACAACTCAGATCAAGCTCAATGGAGCTCGTCTCTATTGTTTAGTTGAAAATGACCCAAGTTGATTCAATCACAACTAAATCAGTCCAAAATATGGGTTGGATTTGATCTCTTGTCGACTCTAGCTATTCTCGATGGTTCTTTGGTCATGTCAGGTTATCCAGTCCTTGGCAAGTATGAGCAACCAAAAACTTAAGACCTCATTCTACTGAGGGCTATGTTTGTGAGAGCGGGCGTTAGCTTCATGCCAATTCTCCTAGGTAAAGTGTCTCGGCGACAAAGGTTCGTCAGGCTAAGCTGACCTTGAAGGTGGTTGGATTATATTTTCCCATAACAATATCTAATGATTGAAGTGAATTTTATATAATTGTCACGTGGAGCCCTATAAATCATTGGTGGACGTATCTCCTATATATTTCTTTTGGTTTAGCTTAACTGAATAATATGACTAGATTTTTTTGGACTTAGTCTTAATGTAAAATTACATGTTTAATGGTCAAAATGGATCTCACATACATATCATGGTGGGGCCTGCCCTTGTTGCCAACCTCATTGCTCACACAACCAAGTACTCCAATTATAACAATAATTATAAGATGTGCCTTGTTGAAAATGATAGGAATTTTTCCGTGTCCCCTTTACGCGTTTCCAAACAAATGCCACATCTTTCAGATGAACCACAAGATTTGGACAGTCCAGCCGAAAGATGGATGACTCTGTCTTGTTTCATTTGATTGGCAAGCGCATCATGGGCACCACATGTGAATAGTGGAAGTAGTTGGTATGATTCAAACTCACGTCAAATTACTTAAAAGCTTTGCTGATTCTCCCATTTGGTAATTTGAAGATCGTGTGGTTAATGAGCTCATGAACAGCCAAATATTTGAAGTTTTTAATCAAATTTAATTAGATTTGGATTCAAATTCTGGCATAATTATTAAATGAATTGGATTCGGTCTAATAATTCAGATCTGATTAGAAGTTGAGTTGCATTAGGCACCCGTTGGACACTTGAATGCATGTTTCTCTAGTTTTATACTTGATTTAATCATTCCTATATCTAGGATGACCATATCTGTTAGATTGCAATCCATATCAGAATGTGGGTCGGGTCTACTGGCACCAGGGCTAAACCAGTTCGGGTCTCAATGGTCCGGGTCCTTTGGGTTCAGGTCTTGTTTTTAAAGACCTGGACCTGGATCCAATTGTGTTTGGGTACTTGTCGAGTATTCATTGGGTCTTGAGACCTAGGTTTCTAGTTGAAAAATAAGAGCATTTATATGCCCCACCCACTGAATGTATTGAATCTAGGACTGTACACGAGTCAAGCTAGCTCTAAAAGCTCGCTCGACTTGGCTTGATTCAGCTCAGATTGACTCGGCTTGAAAGGTCGATTCAAGGTGAGTCAAGCTTGTTTACTAAAGCTTGAGTTGAGTTCAAGCCAAGTTTGACCGTGGTGTATTTCAACTTGACTCGACTCAAAGCTCGAGGAGCTTGACTCGGCTCTAATAATATATTTTAATAATATATATTATATATATTATATATTTAAGTTAAAAAAAGAAGTTAAAATTTAAAAGTTTTTACTAAAAAACCCTACCTGTCCCCATTCCCTTTTGTTCTTTCTCTTACCCTACTGAGGTAAACTCGACTCGATTCGAACCACTAGCTTGACTCAAACTCGACTCGAAAGCTTTGACAAACAAGCCAAGCTTCAATGTTGAGCTCGAAGGCGAGCTCGAACTCGAGTATAGCATGGACAAGTCAAACCGAGCTTCGCCCACTCGACTCGACTCGGTTCGATGTACAGCCCTAATTGAATCGCACACACATGTGCCACTTTGATGCATGCATGGTTGGTAAACAGCTCTCTTACATGCGTGTGACTTAGGAAACCTTATTCCAGTGCTAAATTAATAAATAAATATTTAAAATATATAATATTTCTATTAAACTAACTGGACCAACTCTGCCTATATTTTAAACAGGTCCATGTAGATATACCCAACCCTACTATACCTGGCATGTTAACCGGGCCCCAAAAGGCAAGAGACCCGAACTGGACCCAATGTCTTAGACTCTTAGCAGGTCCAAAAAGTTAGACCCGGACCCATAAAACCGGTTTGGGTCCATCAAGTAAAGTCGGGTCAGAGACCCATTTAAGCCTAGGCCTGAACCGAATCACTTGCTCAGGGTCCAATCTCATTGGATACGGATCTGATACATGGACAAGACCCGAATCCCATACTGGGTCCAATTTTGAATAGGTGTAATTACTAATTAGGACCTCACCTACTGAGCCAGCTGGTACATTGAAAACCGAAGTATGGAGAAGTATCCCAATCATAAATGCTATTTCTAGAAACCTCATCAGATGGTCCCCTCAATACATTCGTCCTCTCCACACGTGCTGGACTGCACACGTGTGTGGGACCTTGGATGTTCATCATATGATAAGGCCGGCCCACTATCAAGTAGGTAGCACAAGCAGAGCACATGTGGACCATTCACTATCATTTCGGAATTCCCATTTTGGCCTACCTGAGGAGCGAAGTAGTAGACCTTGGGGCTAAGAGACAGTAACTCAGGGACCACCATATGAAGGGCTCTTATCTCGTACGCATGTTACTCGTTGGCACATGTGCCACACGTGGGGGTGTTTGTGTTTTTAGCTTTTATAGGATGGGTATCTGGAAATTGCATTTCTCGATTCAGATAGCCATAAGGAGTGGGCTCCATCACGGATTGAGAAGAGGATATAAATCAAACTAAATGAGCAATCATGACCATAAAGATATAAACCGTTGAATTAGGACCACTGACCATTTTCCTTTCAACCATCCATTCGTGGTCTCGAGTGGACGATCAGGCTATGCGAACACTGTGTGGGACCCACTGTTCATTGATGGGCCACACGTATCTTAGAAGAATGGATGGTTAGGGAAAAATCAATGGTCCATATCCAATGTACATGTGAGACCCAGTTGATGCAGAAACCTCTGATTTTAGCCTTGAAAATGGAAAGAACCCTTCCCAAAAAACTTTAAAAAGAACTAATAAATAAATAAGTTTCATAAAATGGTTAATATGTGGGGAGAATCACACCCATCCAATATCCATTACTTGGTGGGGACCACATGGAACCACGGATGGATGATCAGAGCGGTCCATCTACTGGAGCTGGAAGGGCATGTTGCAAAGGAAAAAAAAAACAAAACAAAACAGCATTCTTAAAGGATGAGAGTGGTAATCGATTTTCCCATTGGGTGCATGATTAAGTGAGCAGACAGTAAGGAGTGGCAATGGTCGACCATGTCAGGGTCAGCCAAAGCCCAACACATTTACAAAATGGCCCAAGATTTCTAATCCAAATCCGACCCAAAACCCATTACCCTCTAACCAAACCCAATGCGCCATGACCCAACTCAGGTTTCAGAATGAATTATGGCAATAGGGCTAGCCTAGTTGGGTCATCTAACCCAACACATTAATAGTCTATATGGCTCAGTAGAGATCAACCTATGGGTGGCTTGGGCTACGCCGCTCGGCCAACCTGAAAAAGCCAAGGCATGGGGCAGTAAGCTACGTTGGGCTCGGACTTAAGGGTGTGTTTGGCCAGACCGATCCCAGGGGATTAGGAGGGATGGAATGGTGTCAGTGTTTGTCCCCTGATCCCATGGGTTAAGGATAGCCCATGGGATACACAGCAGAGTGTTTGGACTGTCATGAATGGATGGGTTTGCATCTCCACTGCTTCTCGTGGTGTGCCCCACTCACTGATAGATATCTGCCTCAAAATAGTTTTATGGCTAAATGTAGGCCGGTGAAAATGGAGGGAGTGAATATCTCATTGATATCTCAGTGGGCCCCCACATAGTGATGAAAACATGGATCCTTGGATTGGTAGGATCTAGGCGGCATTTAGGAGGGCGCGGTGGATGAAATACATCTCCGCCATCCCAAACAGCAGATGGGATGGGATGGTAATCCCACCTAATTCCATCCCTCTTGACCGTCCAAACACGCCCTAAAGCTAGGTCTATTTTCCAGGGCGGGTTGTGCTAGGGCCAATGATGAAAAGCTCAGCCCATGGCCTGGCTGTTGCCCTAGTGTATAATGTATACTATATATGATTGATAATGTAGACTATAAAGTTTACATACATGCGAACCTAGCAATACAAAGAACTCCGATGCTCCGAAAGGGTGTGATGGATGATACACAAGTACTCATAAAGTATCTAAATTGTAGACCCCACTCTTAAATGGTGAAACATCAATGTATAGGGTGGATATTGAATGGGCATGCCCTTGATTGACAAATGATCTTAATTGACATAGATGCAAGCCCATGTCTAACTTATCTTTAACTTATATGTCCAGCCCTGGCTAGAGCCTTGAGCTGAACTATCCTAGCCTGGCCAGCTATCTAGTGCCGGGCTTGCACAGGTGACTCTTTAGCCAGCTAGGTCTTGTGCCAAGTTCGAGCCAGGGCTTAGGGCTCTAGGGCTGGGCTAGGGTTAGGATGGCCCTGGCTCAGGCCATTGCCATGCCTAGTTAAACCAAGCCCTATGCATTTACTTGGTCACATTTCTAGCCTACACAACCTGCTACCCATTTAGCTTGGCCTGAACCTGCAGGCTGACCTAATTCACTGGTGGTCCCACACAATGAATGGCCTGGATCTACATGTGAGAAGAGTAGGACTGGACCAACCGTTCATCATGGACAGTAAATGCGTTAATGAAGACAGCTATCAGCCACCTTATCATCTACCCTTAGTCATGAATGCAACTGACAACGGATCTGTACGCTTGGATGCACAATTGAATTAAATTGCAATCACAATCTTAGGTATGGCAATGGGCTGTGTTTGGGTCCTACCGTATAAAGCTCATTTGGATGCACACTCTATCTAAATCCAAGCCAAATGTGATTTTGCTCCAACTAGTGGTTGTTGTTGTGTGTTTGGATGTACTTTTCAAAACCCCATCTCCCCTCTTCCTTGATAAAATAAGTGCTACGACCAAAATGCAAGATTGAATCCCCTTTCCCAAAAATTCCATTTTGAGGATGTGCATCCAAACGGGTCCTAAGGTTAAAGTCATTAGCTGAGTATGAGCCTATCATGTAAGAGTTCTATTTAGTGTGCCTAATTGATCAATGATTTAGATTTATTTAAAGGTTGAATATCATGATCAGGCATACCAATGGGTGAGTGGTTGTGAGCTTATATTGTGATATATACTTATAAATGTATGTAGATTTGGAAGAATAGTTTCAGTGGGTTTTAAGATCTTCTATCTTCATGCATGCGTTGAAGATTGGAACATCAGATTTATAAGGTATAACACCTTTACATTTGAAGTAAACCACGAAACTAAAATAACTTAAGCCCAAGCCCAACCCAAAAATTGATCAGGGTCCTGTGGCCAGAGTATAGGCAGGCTTGTTTATGATGGCCCCCACCAAATATTATCTTGGGCCCTTGAGTAAATCAAAGGCCAATACAGTCCAATTAGTTATTAGAACTAGGGGCCTATTTGGCAGACGGCTAGATTTGAGCTGTATAAAATTTTGTTGCTGTCGCCTAATGATTATACGAAAGGATTATAATTATTAGCTGCTTTTCATATTTTAAAAGTTTAAAATAGATTTAAATTTTAAAAATAAGAAAATTATTTTTAAAAAATTAAATTAAAGACCATGTGATTGATTATGAACATCAAAGGTTGGAGTTGCATGATGGACCACCTATACCAAAAGTGAGCTCTACATGATGGGCAACTTAAAATTGAAAGTGGGCCTATATGATGGACAACCCACGTTAAAGGTGGGCACCGTGTGATGGATGATACATCAAGGTAGCTTCATGATGGATGGTGGAAATAAAAGGCGGCTCCACATGATGGACAGCCCATGTCAAAGGTGGCCACTGCATGTGGATATTTAACATCAAAGTGGCCCATGTGGGCCTTGCATGATGGACAGTCCACATCCGAGGTTGGTTCCACTTGATGGACGATTGGCATTTAAGGTGGGGCACACATGATTGATGGTCTATATCCAAAGTGAGCCCATATGATGGACAACACACATCGATAGTGGGGGGCATAGGTTGGATGGCTCACATCAAAAGTGGGTAGCACATGGATAGTCCATATGAAGGTGGGGCCATCATGATGGACAGCCCACATCGCGGGTGAGAACCACATGATGGCTGCGACGCATTAGTCATGGTTCCCACATGATGGACGGTGGACATACATGATGGACGGTGGACATTAACGATAGGCCCCGCATAATGGACCCACATCAAAGGTGAGCCCATGGGCCTCACATGATGGATGGTGGACAATAAAGGTAGGCTCCACATGATGGACCCACATCATTGGTAGGCACTGCAGGACGGACATTTGACATTAAGGTGGCCCCCATGCGATGGAAAATGGATATCATAGATGGTCCATTGGATGGCTCAGATTAAAGCAGGCACATAATCGATGGTCCACATCAAAGTCGACCCCATGTGGGCCTTGCCATGATAGATGATCTACATCAAAGGTGGGCCCCACATGATGGACAATCTACATCAAAGGTGGGCAGCAAACAATAGATGGTTCACATTGAAGAGGGCCCATGTGATGGACAACCCACATCAATGGTGGCACCACAGGATGGACAACCCATATTAAAGGTTGGGCCACATAAGATGGTCCACGTCAAAGCCAAGCCCCACATGATGGATGGCCCACATTGAAGGTGAGTCCCCACATGATGGATGACCCCATGTTAAGGTGGGCTACATAATGGGCTGTCCACATCTAAGATAGGCCAGCATGGTGGATGACCTACATGGCTACATCTGAGGTGAGTCATGCATGATGAATGGCCAACATCAAAGGTAGGCCCTACTTGATGGATGATCCACATCAAAGGTAGGCCCTATCTGATGGATGATCCACATCTAAGGTCCCGCATGATGGACATCCCACATCCAAGATGGGCCCAAATAATGGATGGTCCACATTGAAGGTGGACTTGCAAGATGAATGGTCCACATAAAAGGTGGGCTACACATAATGGAGGGTCCACATTGAAGGTGGGGCCAAAGTAAGCACCCCACGATAGACGGTCCACATCGAAGATAAGCCCCACATGATATATGTTTGACATCAAAAGTGGGCCGATAAGTGGTGGCCATCAAATATAGGCCCAACATAATGCACGAAGTATATCAAAGGTGAGTCCCACTTCCCATCATCCACCCCTTTTGATTGAATGATTTTACCCATCCCCCATTAGTTGAAACAAAAAAGGTCCACATTAATTATAATAAAAGCTCAATTATAGATTTGGATTATTCATAAAGTAAGGTTCATCTTCATTTGTTGATTTTTAAAATGAAAATTTAAGATAAAAAAGAAACCACGTGATGTTGCAAAAGTAGTTTATGTTAATAAATATATCATATTGCATCATTTCATAAATTTATCTTTTTCAAATAATATATATATAGCGCACCAGCTCACAGGAACTGGTGCGAACCTTTTTGAGAACCCATCATAGGATTAGACACTCATGATACATGTGCAAAGGTGCGCAGGTGCGTAGGTGCGCAGGTGACCATGACACACACACTCTCTCTCTCTCTATATGGGTAATGTGTACCAGCACTAGGATTGGGCCTGAAAAAGAACAGCCCATCCTCTTCCTGTGAACGGTAGATAGGGGCCCAAGAGCAAGTCCACAGTGGTTGATGGAGCTTCCGTCCGGCCACAAATTGTACATGTGGGCCACACCATGCAGTGATTCGAAATCATTCAAATGATCCTAACCGTCGAACCTGTCTGTCATTAAATGAGGGTGATTGGTTGTCCGTGTCCATATCCTGTATAATGGAGAAAGTTAACCAGTAGGAGAATAGCTTAGGCATGAGCGAAAACATGATGGGCCTACAGGATAAATTGCTCAGGTCATGGAAGGTGGGTCCCACCTGTATATGGGTCAAACAAAATGCCAAGGTTCATATAATTCCTCTTCCATCGTCATTCTTCGACGAAACGGTGGTGCGCATTACACACCACTGTTATGTTAGTAGATCCATCAAAAACGAAATCATTTTCTTTAGACTCAAATACTCGTTCCCAAGCTTATCTAGAATATATATCTGGATAAGATAACCATGAATATTGCTCAAATCACTCACGTCACTACACTTTGAAAGTGCACGTGCATCACCCGTGCAAACGAGGATCAGATCCGTTCGTCGGGTGGCCCCCACTGGAAATATGCAATCTCTAAAAAATCAGACTGGTATGATTATCAGGAAAGTCACATTTCTGAAAAACAAGATCTACTATTGATAGGAACTGAACCATGTTCTATACACGCGTGACAGACCTGATGATCATATTGGCATGTGTTTTGGTATATGGAATCTACACGGTGGAGATTGCCTCAGGAAGGCCAGATCTTGCAACGTGTTCTCCGTTCCCACGTGCGCGAACTCGAGCCAGTGCACCGGTATTTCTCGGATGGCCACGCGCATCGGACCCAGCTTTGTGGAACGCAATGCGCACCGAGAGTCGATCTAGATTAATCTCACACCGTCCAAATGACAGTGCCGGAATCTATACGCACATTCCGGTCCGATTTTCAGGACCCATTGCATAACGTCCATCGGGATTCCCGCCACCATCCTTGGACGGTAGAGATTGTCCGCCCAGTTCTCGGTGCACAGTACACACAATCCTTTGCAGTATCACCTAATTTCCAGTTTTCCCAAAACACCCCGCATATCATCCCCTGAAAATCTCTACCTAATGCCACCTATTTATGAAATTCTGGTGGGTCCCACTCCAACATGATTTTCATCTCCACCTATATCTTCTTTAAACGTAATAGTCGACACTATCTCTGACCACCATAACTTTAGAATCTTACTAGCTCTAACTTTTCTACTCAGTTAGAAAGAATTTTGATACTCTGGCAGAGCGTGATAGATGATACACAGGCGTTTCTAATTTACCAAGAAATTGCATACGTGGAAACCTATAATTCAAATTAAACTGTTTAAATATGGGTCCCAGTTCAGATGCATCGTGAACCAGAAAGTACGCCTTGTTGCATTATATGACAGTCAGATTAGTTAACTTTTTTTTGGACGGTTAAAAATAAAATAGATCCAACAAACATGCGTCCACGAATCAGAGATCTACAATTGTTCGATAAATCTCACTTTTGGCGAATTCCACTATTTAGTTTGTTTAATTTGATTTAAGTATGCCACGCGTACATCGTGCCTGCGTATGAAGTGTCATACACTGCCGGTTTATCAAGTAACTACCCTCTATGCATTGGTTTTGGTTAACTTTCACCACGATGGGAATGTGTGTAATCCTTCACAGGCCTTCATCCACTCATCCTAGCCGTCCACTAAACCGACCACCATCGGGATGGGACCAATTTCCAAAACTTAAGTTGGAGCGTCCATCTCTTGGTAGCCTATAAAATCCATTAAACAGATGGTTAGAATTTTAGGATGCAGTTGTATTGACCATTCAATTGATGGATATTGTAGGCTGTCCAATCAATCTATGTTTCAGCCAATGGCCCATCCAATAGATGGCCATTCCAATGGACGGCACATATTAACTGTAATGTTAGATTATTAGCGTTGGTGGAAGCTGGTGAAAGTTAGCTAAATTTTCTTTGGAATTGTTTGTAAACATGAAACAGTGTAAATGATGGACAATTAATGCTTCTTTGGAGAAATGTCTTTTATTTGAATGGAATGTATTTGATTTGCATCCAATGCACATGAAACAGGACAAAAGATATTTGGGGCAAAATCATGCGATTCCATTCTATATGAATTTCAATTGCTGCATATGCAAGTCATAGCCATCTCTCTCACTCACTCTCTTTCCACCTGTACATGTATAGGTCATGGTTATCTCTCTCACCCACCGTCTTTCAATTACCACATATGCAAGTCATGCTCATTTCTCTCACCCACTCTATCTCTCTCTTCCAAATATAGGCTCCCAAATGCATTATTTACATTATTGGATTGCTATATTTGAATGACTTCCAAATGCATCTTGTCAAACACAACTAATGATGAATTTTATGGTACAACTAATGATGGATTCCATGGTAATTGTCAATGATTCTTGTTAATGCAAAAATCTGATTAACCTTTACTGAGCTGCTGGACCTTCAGACAACTACATAAGAAGAGGACAAAAGAGACCCTATTTAGAGCAGGGACCCTCCGATGCCAAAGCTAAGTTAGGAATCTGGGTCTGATAGTAGAGTTTTTGGGTGAGAGATTATGCGTACTCTTCACCGTAAATAGGTCCTCTATTTATAAGGCAATAGTTGATTATGTAGGTGAAGATGTTTTCCAAATTATAGGCGTGTGTTTATCGAACATCTCTCAACCATTTCGTGTGATCTCTAATGAAGATAAGATCAAGTGGTCGAATCCTTATAAAGTTTAAGGCAGATAACTGAGGCTGAGGTCTATGGTCGACTTGACCTGCTGAGGCCAACTTGACCTGAAGGTAGTATGCTGACTTGACTTGGGTACTCAAATGAGCTTTGAGCCTCCTCTTATCATTGAGCAGATGACGAACCTACTGACCCATCAACCTCTCTTCCTTGGTTATTGAAGAGATCATTGGTCATAACTGGCACTAGTTGGCCTCATGTCCTACAAAGATGTCCGAGCTGACCCTTTCTTTTTAGTTAGTCCATTTTTACTCATAACAATACTAATGCATGGGTGAGACCGCGGACTCACCCAACATTATGTGGCCCTTACTATATGCATTAACTATATTAATCATACATTTTTAAAGATCATTTGATGCCATTATCTCAAAAAATAAAGCAAATCCCATCACTAGGTGGACCATACTATAGGAAATAGTGGTGATCGACTATTTATAGTCTACGAAAGTTTTAGATCAAGCTGATATTCATGTTTCCCCTTCGTCCAAGCTTATGTGACCTTATCAACATATTGGATGGCAAATAAGCACCATGGAAACATTAAGGTGCGCCCTAAAAGTTTTTAATGATAGGGCGTTCAATCATCACTATTTTTTAGAAGGGCTCATGTATTTATGAATCGCCATTACAGGTAAATGGAGACTGGCAACCTAACCGTAGAAGAGAACACCCCCAGAGCCAGAACACAAGCTGACCTCTCTACTGGACTAGGTTAGGCCAACCTATGGGGCATCGGTTGTTATGTCAATATCAACAGCTGTTAGCACCACAAAAAAACATTTCTCCTATAGTAACGGTTAATACAAATATTAGAAACTCTGTTATAGCCTTATTAACAGTTTCTATAGGAGGAATGTTTGAGTGAGCTCACTAAGCTTCACCTCCCTCCCCAGGGTTGTGAGGCTGGACCAGGTACGAAGAATGAATCTTTGTTTGCGTATGGAAGTTGTTAGCAGGCGGCCGATCAACTATCCGAACTCCTTTCTTTGATATGCCACCGCGGTCGCTCCATTTAGTGGATCAAACAGATGCGACTGATGACGGGTTGGAATGATGCCCGGTGTAAAATGATGTAGGAAAAAAAAAAAGGCGGTGTGCATACAAAATACATAGAAGGTGGGTCCCACATAATATGCTCCCTACCAACTATGACCCCTTACGAAAATTGAAGAGACATATTCACTGGGGCTGTCAACGGGCCGGGCCTAGGGTTGGTCTCAGCCCGGATTTTGCATCGTCTCAGGCTGAGCGTATTAAAAAACTAAGATTTTGCACCCCCGAGCCCGGCTCATTGACACCCCTAAAATCCACGGGTTAGGTGATACACCGGAAGGAAATGGTTGATATTCATGCACTCACGTGGATTATATTAATTTAAATAAAATGATCCTGGTGGGATAACTTTAGATAAGTGGTCATTCAAAAATCATATCTATTGGATGATCCGGACTTCTTATTGAGCGGTTGACTCTGTCATTTAACCGTCCATTAACTGTCTACCATTCAGCTACTTATGAAATGGAATTAGTATAAATTATTTACCAGGCATCTAATGTTGGATGCATGATCTGGACCGTTTAGTTTCAATTAATTTCACACAATTTTTTAGTGCATGTGTGTCAACTATCTGACTCTATCATGGTATCAATGTTTCGTTCAATTGAGCAAATAAGGGCTAGACTCCACACCCAGATCCATAGCTCAACTGGCAGACTGAGTACCTCGTTTCAACACATGAGGTCTTGGCATAGATTCCCAGCGGGGTGGCTAACATGGAGTGTGTGTACTGACATGTGTGTGTACTAACAAGCTAACCTAAAAGAAAATAAAAAAAAGGGTTCCTGTGAGATCGCATAAAGATGGCGGTACTCTTCAAACGTACACATGGCATATTTGTATGACCTTAATCCGTGTTCATATTCAACAACTTATTATCCACCCTTTAAATTTGGACCACTCCTAATCATTCATTTGATAGCCGTTAATGGATGGTCAGGATGGGTTGATAAGCGTGATTTTATCACTTTGCTCCACTATCGATGATAGGACACGAACTCGGATGTTCTTGGAATTAGCTTATCAGTGTCACGTGTGAGGAAGATGTGTCACCGCCGTTTTTAAAGCTGTGCAAAAAATATCATACGATAGGAGCCTAAACCTGAGTGAAAAGGACCCGCATTTCCTACAACAACTGTTGTAGAACGACGTGCAACAAAAACCTCTGTAGAGCACACCGTGATGAATATTTCAAATCCACTCCACATGTCATTTTCATCGTATAATTTTAGTACATGGTCCTAAAAATCTGTACAATGTAAAACTCTAGTGGGCCACACCATAAGTAATAATGTTAATGGGACGCCCACCATGGAACCTTTCGTGGCCCCACCATGACGTTTACATACCATCCAACCCGTTCATAATGTGATTCTCATAAGAATCAACGGAAAAAAAACATAACAGGTTGATACAACGCTTCGACGGCTATCAATAAGGTTTTGTTGATAGTCGTCCTCAACCATGCTTCTTCCCTCGTCGTGGCCCACTTGAATTCTAGATCAGACTATTTTTTGGTTTCCCTCCATAACATGAATCTATGAAAATGATGGACGGAATGGATTTCAAAGAAACATCAAGATGGACCCCACTAGGGTGTTTGTTGCAGTCGCATTCTGCAACAACTGTTGTAAGAAACTGGCGTGAAGGGATTCTCTAACCTCTCACATCCAACCCGCACGAGACAGCGAGGTGAGGAGAGAGAATATAAGGACGGGCATATGAAACTAAATCAATGGTGGATAGAGATCTGGGAAAAAGGGGCCATCTGCAGAGCAACAATGAAAAAAAAGATACTCGTTATTGCTACCTTTCACCACTCTCCTTTTTTCATCCGCCTCTCTTTCTCTCTACTATTCTGTGATTTGCAGAAAGAAAGGGCACTCAGTTGCAGACGTTTCAAAACATGCAGTCTCTCGCCATCTGTACGTCTCTGCTGAACGTAACTCCAACCAACCTTCTCTCTTCTTTAATGAAATCTTCCCAAAATAGCCTCCTTTTTGTGCCTTTTCTTATCGCGAGAAGATTCGATAACTCAGATTGGATATCGTATCGCCAACACGGAAGTCAGCTGGGTAGGGGAGACGAACAGGTGGGGACCACGGGTCGGTGTGGATGGCCCCATGTACCAAAAATCCCTCTGGTTGACACTTCAGTAGGTGCTTGCCGAATAGAGGGATTACAGCAACGGTTCAGATTCAAGAAAGAGAAAAGGGTTGTCTATATGGCGAGGATCTTCCAATCCGGAGGATCTTGGGTGCATGGGCTATCCATGTAAGGCACATCATATCAACGGTTGAGATGTTGAACCATGGTCTCCACTTGTACAAGCTGATAACCCGAGCCGTACCGTACCATACGCTGAACATGTGATGTATACACGCTCTGCTTGGGGATTCCCAACTGACGCTGCTAAGTGCCAATAGCGAGGGGGCTACTGGACAGTCTTCCGTGGGCTTATATTCCGTGTGTATATATATATATATATATATATATATATATATATATATATATATATATCTGTGGCCTCTGTCTATTTTTTTCGGATCATTTTAAGCATTACCCCAAAAATGAGATAGGTTTGATCTCAAGTAAACCACCCCACTAGAAAACATTGATGATTGAACGCCTACCTTTAAAAACTTCCTAAGGCCCACTTAATGTTTATTTTCCATCTAACCTGTTTATTAGGTCCGACAGACCTTGATCAACTTCATCCAGAAATTTTTGTGGCCTCTGGGAAGTATTTAGTGGTAGGTGTTCGATCACAGCTGGTTTTGGAATGTGGTCCAACATCAGATTTAGATCTACTCTAAAATTATTTGGAAAAAAATAGAGGGTGGAGATAAAAAAAAAATATATCATAATGGGCCCACAAAATACTGTCCAGTAATTGGGGGTGCACATGGACTCGGTCGAACCGGTAAATTGGACCGGAACCAACCAAACATCTTGTTTGGAAGTGCACTAATTTTGATTTCAATTCTGAAAATCAAAGAGCTAATTAGATCAGTTTTATTCTCAATTTGGAGTTATGTTGAATCAAATCAAATCGAACCATGCAACTGACCTTGAAATCGAAATTGAAACTGAACCTGGAACCAAAAATCAAACCAGATCATCTCAAGTAATAAATATTAAAAAAAAAAAAAAAAGTAAATCTCTTTATTCTCTTCACACCGGCCTTTTTCTCATTCCACTTCATTTATCTCTCTCAAGACAACCATCGGCCGCCCAGCACACTCAACGCTCCACCTCACCCAGCTGGCGGCCACGGTCTCTCTCTCTCTCTCTTGCTCACCAAGTCATTGACTCTCTCTCTCCCTGTTATAAAAAGCCCAGAATCGTAGAACCAATCTGGAAGAAAACTAGTTTTTACAATCCCGGTTTCAGTTCAGTTCAAAGGTGCAAATGTGGTTTCAATTTTGGTTCCAATTTTCCTGGAACTGTTAGGGACGGGTAGGTTCTGATTTCACTCCAGAATCAGACTGAACCGGCCCGTATGCACCCCTACCAATAACTGTTGGCTTCTGACAACGTTGGTAGGCAATTTGTGAACGAGGCGAAGTCGGAGCTCGGATGGATGCCAATTGCCTATGACGTTGTAAGTAGCTAGTAGCTACCGTACCTGCTTTGTGGGTTCCACCAGGATCTATGTGGTTTATCGATGCTGTCCATCTATTTTTCGGCTCCTTTTTTAGTACTTGAGTTCAAAAATGAGGAGATCCAAATCTCACGTGGAGCACACGATAAGGAACAGCGGTCGTTGAGCACTTACCATTAAAAAATTCTTAGGGCTCAAAAGTTTTGGACGAAGCTAATATTTGTGTTTTCATATCATTCAGGTACGATGTTACATAATCAACAACTGGTTGGATGTCAAACAAGCATCCTAGTGGGCCCTAGGAATTTTTTAATGTTAGGTGTTCGATCACCACTTTTTTCTAGTGGTGTGCTCCACCTGAGATTTAAATCTATATAATTTTGAGCTCATTGCCAAAAAATGATTTGAAAGAATAGATGAACGGGGTTGATAAAACACATACATTACAGTGGGGTTTACGGAGAACCGTCCACTAGCTCTTATCATACTGACTAAAATCAGTTGGGCCCACCATGAATATATGTGGCTTATCCACACTGTCCATCTATTTTTCCAGCTCATTTAAGTGGTTGATCCCAAAGTTGAAGCATATCCAAATCTCAAGTGAATCATACCACAAGAAACAGTGGCAATAATGGTTTCTACTGTTGAAACCTTTCTAGGCCCCACAGTGATGTTTATTTGTCATCCAATCTGTGAATAAGATCATAAAGACATGGATGAAGTGAGAAAACAAATATAAGCTTGATCTAAAAATTCTGTGACCCCCACGAATTTTTCAACGGTATACATTCAATTCACATTGTTTCATGCCATGAGGTCCATTTTAGCTTTGGATATACTTCATTTTTAGCTCATACCATAAAATTATCTGATAAAATGAATAGACAGAGTGGATAAAATACATAGATCACGGTAAATCTCATAGAGTTTACTCAGTACGCCTAAGCGTTCTGAGTTACTACGTAGTATGTACACAATCCGCTTGTAGACATATGCTGGGGTTGCGACCCGACATGAAATCGGATTGCGTGCTGAGTTACCCAGCGCGCTCTTTTCGCCTAGAGTAAACTCAGTTGGGCCTACCTAGAATGTATGTGGTTTATCCACGCTGTTCATCCATTTTTACATCTAATTTAAGGGTTAGCCCAAAATTGAAGTATATCCAAAGATCAAAAGGATCACCGTTGAAATATTTCTAAGCCCTGCAGTGATGTTTATTTGTCATCCAATCTGCTGATAAGATCATAAAGATATTGATGAAGGGAAAACACAAATATAATATTGATCCAAAACTTCTTTAGCCCCCAAGAATTTTTAAACAGTATACGATCAATTCAACTGTTTCCTGTGGTGTGGTCCATTTGAAAATTGGATATGCCTCATTTTTTTGGCTGAAGCCCTAAAATTATTTAGTAAAATCGATAGACGGATCTGATAAAATACATAAATCATGATGGACGGATCCCCTGTGACCCAAAGCTCTGTGGAGCCCTCCACGACGTTTGTGTTATATCCCTTCCGTTCGTCTCTTTCGTCAGCTTACTTATGGGCATGAAGTGGTCCACACGAGTCAGAATTCAAAACCCACCGTTGAAAGCTTAGCAGGGGTTACAGAAGTTCTGAATCAGTTTATATTTATGTTTTCCCTTTCATCCAGGTGGCCCCATGAAGGTTTCAACGGATGGTTGTCTCCATCCTCACCTCACTATTTCCTGTGGTATAACCGACTTTGGGCTTATTTACTAAAACTAGCTGACAAAACAGATGAACGGAGTGGATACAATACAAACATCATAGTGGGCCCCACAAAGCTATTCAGGTTAGAGGGGAGCGGTGTAATGTAAACCGGGGATACAGGCAAGCAGCTTACCTTTAATGTTTATGCAGAAACATGAAAAAGTGAATAGAAATTCGCGGTTTTCTTGTTAACCAAGTCTAGCTTTAGTGTGCATCCATATCGGTCAAATAGGGTGGGGCCCATATGTAGGCGAAAGAATTTCAATTTCAGGTCCTTTTCGAGACCGAATTACAGGCCTCTAAATCTTAGATAGGACCTGAAATGACGTGGATTATTATTAATTTTTGTCCCAGAAAAGAATGATTCCTCCTAGATTGTTTTGCAATACCAAACAAATGGTCCAAATTGGATTATTTCTGGCCGTCCAGTAAATGGGGTACCTCTCGGATGGGGCATAACAAACCGTACAAGTTAAATGAAGCAACGTTGTGGACCGTCAGCCCTTGGTTAGACCCATCTAACAAACTAGGCTGTGGTAATTGGCAATTGAAGGGTTTGTTACTGTGATTTAGGTGGTCTAGGTTGTTAAGGGGGCGTTTGTCACATGAGATTAGATAGGATTAGGTGGGATGGAATTAGATTTGGTCCCGTGCTGATTCCACTCACAGCATGTTTGGCCGGGCGCGGGATGTGGTATTAGGTGGGATTGGAAGGGTGTTTGTGCGCCATCCCAGCCCGTCTACTAATTGGGATGGTGGGATGCACTTCATCTGCCGCACTATTGTAAACACCGCCTAGTCTCAAATGGATTTTGCCAATTTTATGATGCAAGTTTTCACTGCTATGTGGGGCTCACCAATATATCAATGAGATATCCACTCCCTCCATCATTTTCACCGGCCTACATTCAGCCATAAACTTGTTTTGAGGCAGATATAAAACAATAAGTAGGGCACACCACAAGAAGCAGTGGAGATGCAAACCTATCCATTTGTGACGGTCCCAATAGATTGCTGTATATCCCATGGTTATTGCAAACCCATGGGATCAATGTACAAACATTGACACCACCATCATTACCTTAAAATCCATTCCATCCCTTCTAATGCAATGGGATGGGTCCGGCCAAACAGTCCCTTAGTGTCGGGACGAATGGAAAAGCTTCGAATTAGATTAGATGAATCGCATTGGGTCCCATGCCAATTCCACTCAATGTTAGCAAGTTGTGTAGGTCCCACCATGATGTGTGAGCTATATCCACACCGCCCAGCCATTTTTCGAGATCATTTTAGAGCATGCGCCAAAAAATCACTTAGATCTAAAGCTCAAGTAGACCCCACCATATAAAGCAGCAAGGATTGAATACCTACTGTTGAAAACTCCTTTGGGGCGACATAAGTTTTGGATCTGCCCCATTTTTAGGCCCATGCCATAAAATGAGGTTACAAAACAGATGAACACTTTGGATATAACACGTGTTATTCTCAATAGTTTCAAATGATGGTGGGTTTATTCATTCAATGTACCACTGTATTACAAATATAGCATGGAATTAAGCTTATCGCATGGTAACAGGCGACATTCCTTACCGTATATAATAATTATGTTTTTTTTATCCCATCCCACCTAATCCTTCCTAATACCATGCGCCAAACACCCATCTGCTATCTCAGGATGTACGAGGTGTATGCAATTAATTTGGGTTTTACTATAAACAGGACAGTTATTCTGTTGATGATCAGTACCCACCGTTTAAACACTAGTATTGATTGATGGACGTTCATTACTCTTTAACGGCCTATCTTTTTGTATGGAGATGATTGGATGGCAAAGTTCATTTCATTGGTACGTTTGGCCCATCGGAAGCAGTGAACTAAATGAACGGCTAAGATTGATTATCCAACTATCCAGGTATCTAAAAATACAGAACATTCAAATTTATATTTTAATTTGCAATCTTGGGGGGTGCGGCTTCACCGAGGTGGGTGGATCACTGAATGTGGGGCCCAACCTGATGTATATGATTCATAGCCCATTGGGAGCAGCGAACTAAATGAACGGCCACGATTGGTGATCTGACCGTCCACGCATCTGAAGCACATTCAGGGAAGCGGATTGGCCGGTGTACCACACACCAACGATATAGCTGATTTGGTACGTGTCGTGATAAGACGAGCGCTGACGTTCGTCGACCTCCAAGTTGTACGAACGGTTCAAACTAGATCAAAGTTAAATGGGCCCAAACATGATGTATTTATTATATCCACACCGTTCATCCATTTTTCGAGATCATTTTAGATCATGAAACAAAAACTGAATCATATCCAAAGCTCAAATGGACCACACCACAAATAGCAGCAGGGATAGCGATTTTTACCATTAAAACATTCGTAAGGGCCCACCATAACGTTTATTTTCCATCCAATCTGTTCATAAGATCACAAAGACCTTGATGAAGAGGAAAAACAAATATCAAATTGATCCAACACTTCTGTGACAGCCAAAAAGGTTTTAATGGTAGACGTTCAATCCCCCACTGATTTTTTCTGTGTGGTCCACTTGATATTTATATCTGTCTTATTTTTCGGCTAAAGCCTTACTACGAGCTCGACAAATGGATGGACAGTTTGGATATGGCACATACCTCATGATGGGACCCACAAACTTGCCTACGTCAATACATCAGCTAGATGGCTGCTGTGTGGTACACCGGCCAGTCCTCGGCGTCGATTTGCCCATGGTCATACAAAGTTAACGACGCGGATTTCCTGCGAAAGCCTTTCGCAGGAAGTTCCTGCGCTTGGAAATTAGGTGGGGCCACTGTGATGTTGGTAAGAAATCCTCCCCATTCATCCGTTTTTTAAGTTCATTTTAAGGTATTTTACCAAAAATGAACCGTATCCAAATCTCAAGTGAGCCAAAAAAGTGATAATTAAATTTCCACGGTTGAAATATTTGTGGGGCCACAGAAGTTTTGATTCATGGTAATATTTTTGTTTTTAGTTCATCCCAATAAGAATGACATTATTAATGGTATGGATGGCATCTAAACATCACTTTTGAACCCAGGAAGGTTTCAACGGTAGGAATTTCCCTAACCACATTTTCCTTTAGTAAGGCTCACTCGAGCTTTGTATTCGGTTCATTTTTGACAACGTGTTCAAAAATGAACTCACAAAACGGATGGACGGGGAGGATTTCTCACAAACATCACAGTGGACCCCACCTAAGTTCCCAGCGCAGGAACTTCCTGCGAAAGGCTTTCGCAGGAAATCCGCGACTGCATTGCAAGATCGGTCCCATCAGATTTTAGTCGAGATACTGATATTTTGGGCGGCGCGGCTGTGGTGGATCCCACCGAGGTGGGTGGATCCCTGAATGCGGGGCCCAACGTGATGTATGTGACTTACATCCACGCCGTCCATCCGTTTTAAAAGCTCATTTTATGGCATGATCCAAAACATAAAGGGTATCTAAATCTCAAGTGGACCCCACTATAGGAAACAATGGTGACTGACCACTAGTACCTTCTTGTGGGCAAGAAAATTTTTCGATCAAGCTGATATTTGTTTGGTCACTTCATCCACGTCCTTGTAACCTTATCAACGGGTTGGACTGTAAATAAATATTCCGATGGCCCTCAAGATGTTTTTAATGGTGAATATTCAATCACCACTGTTTTTCTGGTGTGGTCGACCTAATAATAGGATCCACTTCGTTTTTGGGATTAGACCATAAAATTATCTTTCAAAACAGATGGACGGCGTGGATGTAATTTACATACATCACGCTGGCCGGATCCACCGAAGCCGCGCCCTATTTTGGGCTGCTAGGAGCTGATATAGTACGGATTGCTGACTCCTCTGATGCTCTACTGAATTAACCAGACACTGTACTCTTCAAATCAACCCCGATTGGAAATCAAACCAAAGGCAACGCAGACAGGCCCATCTTTCTATCATCTGGGCCGTTCATCATGGGACAGATCCTGAATTAATTATGGTCCGTACATATTATGATTGGAAACTCCTAACCATACAAGAAGTAGATTTTTTTATTTTGCTGTATGTGACCATTGGCTAAGCCATCTGTTCAGACAACTGATCAAACGATGAGTGTGGTTGTGAAAAGAAACTTTTGGGTTATGACCCATCTATACCAACGGCTGCTAGACCAACCATCCCGATTGTCTAAAGGTGCACCAAGATGCACATATGCTGGACTGAATTAAGGGCCTGTTTAGCCAGTTGCATTAGATGGGATTAAGGGGGATGGAATTGGTAAAAGTTACAGTAAATACATGTTTTCCAATACTATGTATGCATTAAAAAATAAATCTTAAGGTTTACTTTCAAATTCTATCATCCATGAATTAGTAATCCTATAATGTCATTTGGAATTTCAAAGTGGGATTAGTAATGCAATTCCATTTAATACAACTTAATATAACAGTTCAAACAGCCCTGAGACTCAAAGTCTCATGGATCATGCTTGTAGATGCTCATCTAAAGAAACGGCATCTTTTTGTGCAATATTTATAGGTTGTCTGATGGGTTTGATTTTGCAACGTGCGCAATATCATGGGCCCCCTAAATAGATGGTTCTGATTGATAATACCCCTTGTCGTATGTACCGGGAAGCGACACCTGTATCATATTCCAGTTCCATGGCCGTACAGAATTATCTCCGTACAAGAAATTAGTCTAGTGAGACACATCATGGATGAACCACGCGTCATTATCTCCCCCTGAATGATCTTAGCCATCCAATGACATTGGACGAATGCAACGCACGGTTAAATTTTAGTTGGACCCGAGTTATACGGATTGGATTGTAAGATGATCTGATGGAGAAGACTTGAAGACCTTTCCCACCCATCGTTAAGTTCCACACCTATAGTTTGTGGGGCCCGCTAATATGCGGCCCTCAAAGCTAGGGCTGAAAACGAAAATAGCTAGCCGTACGTCAAACATTCAACGGTGAAAATTGGAGAAAATTGATGGGTTTCCATGGGAGGGCCCACCAGACGGATGGTCCTGGTTGATATATTACCCTTTTCAAACATATTAAGTAGAGATTGCACTACCATTACCAAATTAACCCGCACAACCATGTCATCATCTATAACAGATTGGTCTGGTGGACCACATCATCAGAGGATCCATTTATCAAGACTTCTCTCACGAGACGATCTTAACCGTCCAATAAAAACGGTCATATCCAACTAATCGTCGAAACTAATGGGAGGCCGGTTGGGCGGTTAGGATCATGTGATGAGAGAGCAGACTTCCGGCACATCCCACGCTGCGGTGCCCCACCACAAAAAAGATTTCCGGGCTCCGCATGTAAAGCTTGTTGGGCCGAAATGCTCGCACTATTCAATGCGTATCTCCTCAGGAGCTACTTGATACACTGGCAGTGTGGTTTTTGATACGCAGGCATTCAGAAATTGTAAACGTGGCAAGCATTACCTAAAATTAGAGCGCCCAATTAGGTGCGGCCCCGGCTACACCCATCACGGTTCGGCCTTTTCAGTGGAACGCACCTTGATGTGTGTATTCTAAATCCATTCCGTCCATCCGTTTTTTAATATCATTTTATCGCTTGAGCCAAAAAATTAAGCAAAAATAATATAATATGGACCAAATATAGGAAACAGTGGTGACTGAACATACCAACATTAAAAACATTCCATGGCCCACCTTAATGTTTTCTTAATGTTTATTTTCCATCCAACCTGTTGATAAGGTCACACAAACCTAGATGAAGGGGATAAACAAATATAATCTTAATCCAAAACTTTTACGTCCGAAGGTTTTTAATGGTCAATCACCACTGTTTCCTATGGAATAATGGCTCACTTAAGTTTTGTATCTGACTCATTTTTAGGATCATGCCATTAAATGATCTAGAGAAACAAACGAACGGTGTGGATATAGAATAAGGTTTCTAAAGTGGGTCCCACAGAAATGGCCGCACCGTCTTTGGTGGGGCCGGAGCCGCACCTAATCCACTCACGCCATTCACACTCTACTCCACCAACCCCAAATCAAAATCCTTGAAGTTGGAGATTGACTGTTTTTCATCTCAACCGTCCTGTAGATATCAACCAATCACCCAACTGTAACATTTAAGCAAGAAAATATTTGCTTTTTGGTCCATCTAAGCTAATTTCCATAACTGGTACCGTTCAGTACGAGTTATTCTTATGCGGTGTATAATTTACCCCAGTGCCTGAGCATCAACCATTACACCCTGCCAGAGTATCAAAGTATTTTCTCCGGCCTATATTAGCTGGAGCCGAGAAAATCATTATGCCACGAGATAATCAGCTTCTATGATTATTTAAATACCTTTTCTCTTAACCCATCAACTTCCTCGAGTCAAAATCACTAACCCCACCTTTAAAATCTCCCTAAACCCTAGCTAACACTAATTAAAAACCCACATAGAACCCCACTCATCTTTCTACTAGAGCAGCAAAACAGAGTAGGAAAAGCTCCCTTTCAATCTCCTTCCAATCCCCATGGAAAACCTCCTTCCAACTTCTCACATCCACACTACCCCACAGTCCAAAGACCCTAATTCAATCCTTTCCGATCGAAAACCCGACTCCCGCTATTGGATTCTCCTCTCCATCAACTACACTGCTCTGTTCCTGGGTTCTATCTCTTCCACCCTGCTTTCAAGGTTCTACTTCATTCATGGCGGAAAAAGCAGGTGGATCTCTACATGGGTCCAATCCGCTGGCTTTCCGATCCTCGTTCTCCCAATCTATCTATCCTCTCTATTCCTCTCCACCCAACAACCAAAACCATTCTCCCATTTCACCCCAAAGCTTCTCTTTCTCTCCATCGTCATTGGGTTTTTCATGGGTTTGAACAACTTTCTAATCTCGTGGGGAATATCATATCTCTCTGTTTCAACCTCATCTCTCCTCCTCTCTTCCCAGCTCGCCTTCAACCTCCTCCTCTCAGCTGTTCTCGTGAAGCAAAAGCTCACCTTCTCGAACGTAAATTGCGTGGTCCTGCTCACTCTCAGCTCCGTCCTTCTCGCATTGGGATCAAGCCATGACCGCCCGGAAGGCGTTGCCAAGGCCCAATTCTTCTTTGGCTTCGTCTCAATCCTCGGCGCTGCCCTCCTCTTCGCTCTCTACCTCCCAGTAATGGAGATGGTGTATAGGAAGGTCTCCACGTACAGGATGGTGATGGAAATGCAGGTGGTGATGGAGGTCGCAGCGACGGTGTTTTCGACGGTCGGGATGCTCGCTGCAGGTGGGTTTGATGAGATGAGGAAGGAAAGCTTGAGTGGTTTTGATTTAGGCTCTGTGAAGTATTGGTTAACGGTGGGATTTAACGTCGTTAGCTGGCAGCTCTGTTTCATGGGGACAGCAGGAATCGTCTACCTAACGACGTCACTAACGGGAGGGATTTGCATGACGGCGTTACTGCCCATGAACGTCGTGGGAGGCGTTTGGGCGTTTGGGGATGAGTTTGGAGGTGGAAAGGCGGTTTCGACGGTTCTGTGTTTCTGGGGTTTTTTGTCGTATCTGTACGGAGAGTACAGGAAGAAGAGGAAAGAAGGGAAGAGGGAGGAGAGAGAGAGGAAAGAGATGGAGATGGTGGGCCCTGCAAATGGACGGCAGGATGGACACAATGGGGTTTGATCATCGTTTCTTTGGGTCCCTTTTCTTTTTTTTCTTTTTTTACTTTTCCATTTTTGTACATCGATTGGGGTTTTGGAGGATCTTATTCTGAGGTTGGGGTTTAGGGTTATAGAAATATAAGAAGGGTTTTTAGGGTTTGTTAGGGGAATTAAATGGAAAAGGACTAAAAAAAATAATAGTATTTTTAGGTTTATTTAAATAGAAAAAAAGATCAGGTGTGGTTGCTTTTTTTAAATGGCACTTTATTCTATTTTATTGCTTTTTCTGATTTTTTATTAGAAAATCTAAAATCCTATCAAGGGACCACAAAAAAGTCCATTGATGGGGACTTATCGTCACCTAGTTGATATGAGATTTGGACGAATTTGGATCCAAGATGCAGATTATATATTGGACGGTGGTGATGGAATAAAAAATTCTTGGCACTAATAGCTAACGGTTGGGATTTAGAAATTGTGGGACAAATCAACAAAGGCCAGATAGAAACAAGAAAACAAAAGGATTGAAAGGGACTAAAATCCGTTGCCTTTTTGGGCCATTTGCAAATAGGAAGTGATAGGGTAGAGTTTTTCATAGTTCGATAGGGACACCCCTTAAATGTCCAAGTATCAAGATTAACGGACAGTTGGGACCGTACATCTAGTGTATGTAACTATGGATGGACCATGTTAAAAGATCAGATGAAAGCAGATGTTCTAATCATTCGATCGGTGCCCTTCAAATGTATGGTGTAGCTTTCAAAGATCCATGATTACAATGTTCTGTTAGATTGGTTTTTTAGCCATTGGTTCTCTAAGGCAGGTCCACCTAGATATACGGTTCAGATCCACGTTTTATTAATCCACGTGGACGTGGACAGTGCACCGTAATTCATTTAACATTTGAACACGAGCTTTTGAGAAAAGAAAATGCAGAGTTGGAGTCGACCGTACTCTCACTGTCCTAAGAAATTGTTGAAAATTGGAGAAAACAACGGAAAAAAGGTTGGATGGTCTCGTTGAAGAGTTTTGTCGAACACATCCCGACGCATAGGAATATGATGCGTCGGGACTCTCTTTCAACGATCCAAACCGTTTATACGATGAATCTCAACTTGTACGATCTATATAAAACAATTAAAATCTATACATTTGATTATTTCAACAATTTGAAATTTGAGTCTTTTGCTTTGAAAATGGATGGTCAACATAATCTTCTTGTGATTAATGAGTTGAAATATTCAATCTAATAAAAATTTCGGGCATCCCTCATCCAAGGAGATTTCTACCACGTAAACGGTTCGTGACTTTGAAAAGGACCCAATTTCAACGGCTAACGTCCCGACGTATCACTTTGCAATACATCGGGATGTATCCGGAGTAAACATCCTCCTCGGTGGGCGTAGTTATCACCATTCCTATAGAGTTTGTTTTGGCTCCATCGCGACTGAGAATCCCTAGTGTGTCAATGCCCACTGAAACCTGTACGCCAAGATGGTCCTATGATTTTGACTGTCCATGTTCTGGATGCTATCATGGAGAAGCTATTATCTCATAAAATGACTTCATCGATGCATCATAACCTTTGATTTCTAGAGTTGAATTCGATCCGTTGAAAAATTTCTTCTCGTCGTTTTAAAATCTTCTACATATAGTGGAGACCGCAATCATCCACTCAGCCAATATTATATAAATTCCACATATTAACGGTGCCGATCATTGGACAACCCAGCATGTGGCCGCCAGTAGCAGCAACTGACGTTAGAGAGGGGCAAAGCTATCTCTTTCATTAAGTTGGAATTCATAACTACCGTTGTTTATTGGTCGATTATTTTATGAAGTTTTTATTAAAGGGAATGATCTGGTGCATCTCGTTTGCACCAGATTATTGTATATCCCTCGTCATTCTACGCACTGACGGATGCGGATTGGGTGCGAGCCCGACGGTGGGAAGTTCCTGCGATCGGAAGCTAGGTGTGGCCAACCGTGATGTTTGTTAGAAATCCACCCCGTCCATCTGTTTTTCAGCTCATCTTAGAGTAGTAGAACCAAAAAATTGAGGCAGATCCATTACACAAGTGAGCCACACGATAGGAAATAATAGAGAGTCAATGGCCACGGTTGAAACATTAGTGGGGCAAAGAAGTTTTGGAATAGGCTAATATTTTTGTTTTTTCAGTTCATCCCACTGGGAATAACCTTATGAACGGTTTGAATGACATGCAAACATCACGGTAGGCCCCTGGAAGGCTGCAACGGTAGAGACATTTCGATCCCTACTTCTTTCTGTCTTGTAGCTCACTTGAGTTTTGGATCTATTTCATTTTTGGTATATTACCTAAAATGTGATGGCAAAACGGATGAACGGGGTGGATTTCTCGTGACCGTCACGGTAGGCCTCACCCAGCTTACCACAGCTGGAAGCTTATTTAGTCGGTGGTTGCAGGCAATCACGGGAGAGGATTAGGTGAGACCCCGGATCCACCAAGGTTTTTGTGACCCCTGAGTGTGGAGCTGACTGTGATATATATTCCTTAAATCCACACCGTCCAGCCATTTTGAAATATCATTTTAAGGGATGAGCCCAAAAAAGAAGCTGATTCAAATCTTAGTGGACCACAGCACGTAAACAGTCTTGATTGAATCCCCACCATTGAAAACTTCATGGATTCCACCGGCATGGTTATTTGCCATCCAACCTGTTGATAAAGTCACAAACACCTAGATGAAGAGACCACACAAATATCACCTTAATCCAAAGCTTGTGTGACCTACGAGAAGTTTTTAATGGCCAATTACCACTGTTTCCTGTACTATGATCCATCTGGGATTTGAAACTGCTTCATTTTTCTGGATCATCTCCTGAAATGAGTTTTCAATACGGATGGACGGCCTGGATGTAGTCACATACATCACAGTGGACCCCACAATGAGGTGTCCCACCGACCTCGGTGGATCCACGGTCTCACCTAGTCTGCTCCCCACACCGACTGCTCGGTCGTTCGTCCTGGTGGCCCATCTACTGGGCTCAACCTTGGATTGCCCTTGGCTCAGAAATTGATCTGATCGGTTAATGATAACCATCCAACGTGGCTTGGAAAGAAAATGTCACAACAATGTCTTTTTTTCTTCTACTTCACGAGCCGTTCACATCCTACTCTCTGGATCATTGCCTGACTGACGTCCCTTCTTCATGGTGGTCCATCAAAAGTAGGACACGCCAGATGGATGATCCGGATCGGTAGATGGATTGTATCACATGCTCCGTACATCACATACAGATAGTATTTGTGATCCGCATGGGATCATGTCCCACGATATCGGATGGATCGTTGCTGTTGTGTAGTTGGAGGAATCATATGATACATTTCGAGTGTGATGGATGTTACTCGTGGAGATCCAGTGTCATGAACAAAGACAGTTGGAAAAGGTTAGCCTCGCTAACGAAATGGTAGAGTCCATAAATCGTACTAATTGGATTTAATTACATCATCCATGCCGTCAAATGAATAGTCAAAAGAGAACGTCAACAGTCAAATTCAATGGCCTGATGTTGATTGTCGGTATCATCCATTCACTGTGATTTCGGTATTTAGACCATAAGGGGGTATTTGGCGCATGGTATTGGGAAGGATTAGGTGAGATAGAATTAAAATAAATCGTAATTATTACATCTGGGAGGATGGTGGGATGGGATTAAAAAAAACGTAATTATTACGGATGGCAGGATTGTCTCATGATAAGATAAGGTAAATTCCATATTATTTGTAATACGGTGGTATATTGAAGGGATATACCCGCCATCATTTGAAACTATTGAGAATAACACATATGTATTATATCTTAACTGTTCATCTGTTTTGTAATCTCATTTAACGGCATGGGCCTAAAAATGAGGCAGATCGAAAACTTATGTGGCCTCAAAGAAGTTTTAAATAGTAGGTATTCAATCCCCACTGCTTTCTATGGCGGGGTCCACTTGAGCTTTAGATCTACCTGATTTTTTGGTCCATGCTCTAAAATGATCTCGAAAAATGGTTGGACGGTGTGGATATAACTCACACATCATGGTGGGACCTACACAACTTGCTAACATTGAGTAAAATTTGCATGAGGCCCAATGCAATTATATCAAATCTAATTTCAAGCTTTTCCATTCTTCCCTGCGAGAGTGTAATTGTCACGGGAGCAAATGCAGTTCCATCCACCTAATCCCATCTATGCGCCAAACTCCCCCCGAGCCAACAAAAGCGGCTGCGGATTGCGTCCTGCCCTCGCATGTCTCTGTCCACGAACGGACAGTTATGTGGGTGTGCCGACCGTGATATATCTGTTTATCTATGCCGTACCTCTTTTTTCTTAAATCATTTTAAAGCAAAGAAGACAAAAGTGAGATGTATATCCAACGCTCAAGTGTACCATACTATATATGACTCTTGCATTTAATGTAACGTGTATGAATGCTTTAGGCATTTAAAGCAACCCAAGCTTATTATTTGGTGTGGCCAGCATGAGCGTTGGAACTGCCTCATTTTCATGGACGTACCTGAAAATGAAAATGACCTCGTAGAAGGAATGGACGACGTGGGTAAACGGACATATCACGATGGGCAAACCCACAGAACTGCCCATTCATGGCTACAGGCGGCGGGGGTAGGACGCAATCCGCGTCCCCTCTTAGTTCGAGCTCTTATATGATGATATACGGGTGCAGCTAGGATGGTCAAATGGGGCTATGGTATAGCCCATAAACGTACGTTCATCTAGACCGTCCAAATCATGGGCCCCATATCTTGAAAAGCGCAGTGATTAATAGCCATCAGATTTACAACTACAAAGAAACGGGTCAGCTGCTCATTTCTACGTTGACCCTATAACCTGGCGAAGTATACCATCTGTGTCCCTCTCTTCTATCTTTAACTTACACGTGGCACGTGTCGAGATTGTCAAGGACCCGAGGAACTATATAATATGGGCTCCTGTCCTTTGCACAGTATACACGTGTTTCGATTCTAAATAGTAGATCGCCTGGATCGGCAATCCAGACCATTGGCCTGTTGGGTACCGGTGTGGATGGACTATTGCTAGAAATCTAATTGATTAGACAAAATTATTTATTCTTTCCATCTGTCGGCCAAGGATAGGTAGTTAAAAGGCAAATACAACAACGGTTCAGATTCAACTGAAAAATGTCCTTGTTGTGTGTATCTGCAGGAAACAACAGAGATGATCTGGGTCGGGTTCTATAGTACCCATAATTCGGCCAACTGGGTTCGGGTCTTGCCGGGTCCAAGTCGTTCCATGTCCCTGACCAGTTCCTGCCCCGTCTTTAGACCTAGGTTTCAAGTTCAAGCCGAATAAGAGCATTTGCACGGTTGCGCCCATGTGATGAATGGATTAGATTGTACACACATGTGCACTTTAACATCTTGCACGGTGTCTAAACCAACTCTCTTATCTGAGTATGGCTTACTAAAATTATATATATTTTAAATCTACATAATTTTACAAATAAAACTAACTGGGCCTGCCTAGACCCAACCTGACTTTAACCGGGTCCATCACATGCATGGATGTCAATGGACCACGCTGCCCAGCTCAGCTTGGGTGACTCGGCCCTGTACAGCCACGGCTGGCTAAGGCTTGAAATCTAGGCTCAGTAGGGTGATGGATGATACATAGGCACTTATAAACTATAGAAATTGTAGACCCCACTTTAGATGGTGAATAACATATTAATGCGATTATTTAGTCCATACATATTTTGGATAATTGGGTGGAGCATATGCTTGGTGATGAATAATTTTATCTGCGCATGTGCGCCAAAATGCATACTGATTTATAAACAACTAATACTCACCAATTGTACACATGGCATAGTGTAACTTATCTATACCTTATAAGGTTAGCCTTGGCCCAGCCTAGCCCAGCCCTAGGTTGACCGATCCTCATCCTAGAGGGCTAGGGCCACAGCCTAATTAGCCAATTAGGGCTTGGGCTGTGTAGGGCATTGGACTCTATGGCCAAAACTCAACCCAGCCCTAGCTTAGTCCAATACCACCCCTAATCACAAAGACCTGACCTGAACCTGACTAGACATGATTTTTACCCGGGTCTGAAATTTGAAACACAAACTTGACACTACATCTAAAGGGGTCCAAAAAAGGGAACTAGATCCATTAAAATCAGATCGGGTTCATTGGATAACCGCAGGTTCAGGTACCAGTGATGGCCGCAGTAGACCATTTTCTCTTGGTACATTGTTGATCATGCACTCTAATTTTATTAGCCAAGTGCTATGTCTACCCACAAGAGCTGCCCTCTAGGGTGTAAATGGGTTGGTTTGGGTCAAAGGGAAGCTGGGCCTAACCCATTTAAGAATCAGGTCTGAACTTTGGACCCAAACCCAACCCTTTAATATTCCGGTCAAGTCGGGTCTAAGTAAAAAATAGTCACTCTAATGGGGTCAAGTTTGGATGGAAGAGCTTGTTGATTATGATCAAATTTTGTAATAAACTATTTGATATCACTTGATTGTAATCAACATATATAATAGTCTATCACATTGCGATTGTGAACGTTTGTGCTCTTATTGCCAGGCCCCAGCTGGAATAAAGGAGGGTTGCATCAACTTGGTAACCATTGTTAAACCTAATCATAACTTTCATCATGACTTTGAATGATATAGCATTCTAAATTTACATTAGGGTTTTTCTTGAGTCTAGCTCTTGATAGAGTGGAATGACATAACAAAATTTATGTAGCCAACCCTAATTAATTAGGAAAACGCTTATGTGATGATGATAATGATGTTAAGTCTGAGTAGAAGAGGACTCAGACCCAACCCATTTATTTCATTGATCAAGTTTAAGTTAGGTCTAAGTCAAGTCGTTTCCACACAAATATTCTTCTAAACTATTAAATTAACAATGCTTGTCAATTTCGATGATAAAGAATAAAATGGAAGCAAAAATTCAATGAGTAAAAGAAAATTGGTTATAATTCAGGTTGAACTTTTGGACCAAGAGTTGCTACATTGTTCTAAACTTTGTACCTAGGCACCCTAATTGCCAAGTTGGGTCCAAAATCTGTAGGGCCTACTTAACCCATTTGTCCCTTGTTGCAATATGATTAATTCTACTTCCTATCATGTGTGTTCCTCGAATTTGCATAAACTAACTAATGATCTCAATTGGATGGGTCAAATTTAAGTAAGTGATGGTTAGGTATATCCAGCTATCAATCATATCTTGATAAATACTTACATATGTGAATAGCTTTCATTCATCTTTCGACAACCTTTGATCTATGCATAGTCATTCAAGATTCTTCTTTTACTCTTTGTTAGTTTTTCGCACCCCATGAAGAAAGAGTTGCTTGACCATTATTGGCTGATGAAAGCAGAGGTAAGAAGCCAACCAGTCAAGTAGAAGATACCTCTCCTGGAGCTTTGTTATCTCTTATCACTTCAATACCTAAAGTACTGAAAGTCTCCCAAATCCTTCACCTCAAATTGTCTGTGATCTAGCATTTGTGATTATCAAATCACTTACATTAATAGCACATATAATTATTGTTTTAATAGAGTGATTCACAAAAGTTTATACATTGCAGAGAAGGGAAAAAACTGCTTGAATGAGAGAATTCTCTAACATTTGCAAATCAAGCTCCACGTACTTATTTTGAATCATAGAGCATTCTTTTAAGCTTATACATGTGCCTCCACTTTTTAGAATTTTCAGAGGACTTAGGTTACTCTCTCAGCTTTCTCTCTCCTTTGCCTTCCTTGACGTCACCAAGTTCTGTGGGGCCCACAATGATGCATGTGTTATATCCACACAATTCATCCATTTTGTGAGATCATTTTACCGCATGGGCCCGAAAATGAGATAGATCCAAAGCTTAAAAAACAAAACCAAAGGCACTGTCGGTTGAACACCTACTATTGAAATCTTCTTAGGCCAGGAAATTTTAGATCAAGTTTACACATAACGCAAAGATTGAATTTCTTTCTCATTACAAATAGGTCATTAATAATAACTATGAGTTCCCAATGCATGAAATCTCTTTTTAAAATAAATTAAACAAGTTTTAAAATCATGCGACCTATAATTAAGTTCCATTACTTTTTCATGCATGTAAAATATTCCAAAGCTATGCATCATTAAGTTCTTAAGCCTACTTCATAAGCTAGGCGTTTCTCTTGAATTGGGCTTGCATCAGCTTCTCATCATCTTCTTGCAAGAAAACTTTATTAGTTGCCGCAGCCCATGATCATCTTGTGAACTTTGCCGCATCATTATCAAAATATAAATTATAGAAAAATTATGGTTGTGATTGATGATGATTTCAAGTCAGAAAATATTATCAACAGCACGATCGACTGATTTTTTTATTTGAAAGAATGGTATGAAAATATTAAATTTATGCTTATTTGATGATGATAAAAGGTTCCATTATCGATTTGAATCATGCATTTCATGGGATACTCTATCCATTGACTAATGACTCTCACAATTATTTTATTCAAATAATCCTAACCATTGATTGACCATTATCGATTTGAATCATGCATTTCATAGGACACTCTATCCATTGACTAATGACTCTCACAATTATTTTATTCAAATAATCCTAACCATTGATTGACCATAAATAAAATGGATGTGCCAATTCATTTTTCACCATCATGGATCTATACAATCTGTCATGTAGTTCTTATCTTGCATCTCTGGAAAAGCTTTGAGTTTACAATTCTATCTGATCAATGGATAACAAAATGGATGGTTTAGATCATTTATGAAAAAAAAGTGGTCTAATCTCGAAGGTGGACCATCCACAAGGCAGACCCATGTCTGAATCTGCATGGTTTCAAAGATTCACTTGGATATAACGATGCTATAGCCATCAATCGATGATCAACCATGGATGATCCAAACCATTATTTATGGAAAAAAAATGTCTGATCATGGATATGAATCGTCCATGATGTGGGCCCCACCTGCATTTCTCCGTCCCTCTCAAGAACCATTTTGATAGGAAGATCTTAGCTAGCATACAAGTGGCTAACAACATGGGCAATCTACATCATTTATGACAAAATACATTTTGATCGTGTATCTGATCGTTAAGCTTATTGTCTCAACCCTGCTGCCCTTTTCTTCGTCACTTCAATAAGATGATCCTAGTCGTCTGATCAATGGCCAGTAAAATCAACGATCAACATTGTTTATGAAAATTTGTCCGAAATTGGATATGGACCATTCATCTTGTGGGGCCCACCTTTTATATATACCTGTTGTGGTCGAGAATGACTTTGATTTGATGATCTTAGTCATCCAGGTCAATGTGGAACAAAAGGACAATCTAGATCATATATGACAAAAGTTGTTTGATCATGGATCTAGACCGTTGATCTTAAGGACACTGCTGGCTGGTCCGCCACCGATCCATGCTGGCAATGGGCTGGACCTGGGCTAGGAAAAACCAATACTCTCGGCCTGACTAGCTCAAAATCTGGGCCTTAACCAGCTCCAAGAGAGCCCATTGACTTGCCTACCTCTTTTTCACTCGTTCCTCTCACGAATCATTTGGATATGATCATCTTTAGCCATCCTCCATATATAGGTCATTTATCAATTTTTTTTTTTTTTTAAAAAAAAAAAAAAATCATGGCTGGATTTAGATATTTCATGTGGCCTCACTTCCAATGTTCTAATCCTATCAAGAACCACTTTGATCCAATGATCTTGGCCATCCAATATGTGGCCAACAAAATGGACTGTCCAAATGATTATGTAGGCCCTACAATTCCAAATGACAATTCAAGGATCTGAATTATCAATCTGGTGGGTCCACATGATTTGGAGGGTCTATGTGGATCAGACTATCAATTATATGGGCCCTACAATTGTTCAAAGAGGGATACTCAATTCCAAATCATGACTTAATCAAAGGACCAGTAGTCCATCATTGCTTGTCTTGGATAGCAAGAGCAAGACGCTCTTCATTTGCATCCAAAACAGCCCTTACGTTCTGTTTGTACTGCCTGTACCTTACCATCGCCTCTCGACTCTCGCAAAGCGATCATTTCATAAAATATCCAACATGTACACTCAAATGGCGGGAATGGGGCCCAACGTGATGTATCTGTTTTATATCCACGCCGTCCATCCGTTTTAACAGCTGATTTTAGTCAATGATCCCAAAAATGAAGCTGATCGAAATCTCAGGTGGACCACCCTATTAAAAACTTCCTAGGTCCCACCAAAATGTATATTTTCCATCCAACCCGTTGATAAAGTCACTCAGACCTGGATGAATAGAAAACACAAATTTCAGTTTGATCCAAAATTTTTGTGGACCCCAAGGAGTTTTTAACGGTGGCATTCAATCACCACTATTTCCAGTGGTGTGGTCCACATGAGATTTGGATCTTCTTCGTTTGTGGGATCATGCCATATGGAAAAACGGATGGATGGCGTGGATATAAAACATATAAATCATGGTCAGTCCGTCAGTCACGGATCCACCGAGCTCAGTGGATCTGCAGATCCACCGAATCCGGGTCCCTAATACTGGCAGCTAAGTACGGCCTTTCCATCCACCCCTGCGAGGACACAAAATAACGAAACTAGCCGTCCTGACCTGTACGTCTCCGGTAATGAACACGCCTGTCCTTTCATGCGGTGGGCCAGAAACCGATGAAGAAAGTGATAGTTATAAAAGTCCACCAGCCGTCCATATTTGACCGACACGTTTTTAGGTCACATGATGGCCAGTTCGTCTTGATTTTTAGGCCACAGATCATGGGCGATGGAACCCACGTAATGAACGGACCAGATCTCACATATCCGTGATAGATCAGCACGTGTAGGGGAGAGCAGGATTCTTAAGCAACCTGCCTCTGGAACGGCATTTTCGTGCCCCAGATCGTGTAATAGAAACGTAGGACACGTGTCCGAAGATTGGACACGCATCCTGTGGGCTCCACCGTTGATTGGCCCCTAATTTGAATATCTTAACCATCAAATAAAAAAGCCTTTCCCTTTCTTCGCTTAATGGGAGCCGTTGCTGATTGTCTTTTAGTATTCTCATGCGTACCCCACCAATTAAAGGGACAGGATAATCCATACATTGTGATTTTCGGATCACCGACCATTGACAATAGAAAATACGAAATCAACGGTTTAGATCTCATCCAAGTGCAACAAATCAGCTCTCCATAACAAAATACTCACTTTTTCGGTAACAAATCCGAATAACGTTCCATATATAAGACCGTTACCAAATGTAAACAACTGCTACGTGCTAACCTGCACCGGGGTGCCTCTAGTGCTTTCTCAAGAGAAAGAGGACCACTCGATTTATGGACCAAAAAACGAACATGTCCCGATGCAAATCCTATCTTCCTAACCACAGTCTCACGAACCACAGGAAAATCATGGGTCGTTGCAATCCAAGGGCTACAGATGTACCTAGGCAGAACAGAGTCTGAGAGGTGTTGTCAGATAACCAACGGTAGATGATGAAACATCATGCTACATGGAATGGGTGTGATTGTTTTGCCTGAGCGAGCATCTGGACCACTTCTCTCATGGTGGGCCTCTCGACGCTCTGTTCCTGCACGCAGAGCATTCCAACAAAGAACACTTGCATTGCTTCATCCAACGGGACATCGCTCAACCGTTGATCTAAGATCTTGACCACACCTTCTTTGATCCAGTTCGTATTCATCTTGGCCCACTGGACGATATCCAACCCTTCTTCTTCGAAATCCCCGACGGGTCTTCTACCCGTTAAGAGCTCTAACAGAACCACTCCAAAGCTGTACACGTCACTCTTCTCGTCTACCTTCAATGTGTAGGCGTACTCTGTACATGAAAAAAAAATTAATTAATTAAATTAAACAATTATGTCTAAATGACAAATGGTGGAGATATCCAGACCATTCAAATTGTGGGCCACATTGTGGATGGATCATATATCTTAAATTGTACTGATCCAGCAATCATAATCATTAGAGTGATGGATACTGAATGGATGGTTAAAAGTAAAATTGTGAATGATATGCAATTGATTGGCCTACCATAGATGGGCCATGGCCTAAAAACATTCAATGTAGAAAATCTTAATTGCTCTCAGGTGGGCCACACCCACACCCACACCCACACTACAAGCTGTGTCCCACCTGAAGACATCAAGGTGGGCCACACACATTGCTTGTAAGCCAAGCTTAACCTGCAAAAGCTCTGTAGTGGACCCGCCCTCCTGTAATCAATCACGTACCCTTTTCCTTGCATTTCCAGGAAAGCAACAGCAACAGTAGAGAGGTCTTACAAAGCAAAGGCCGTTATATATACTTTATGTCAATCGACGTGTTTTTTCTTTTTCTTTTTCTTTTTCTTTTTTGTTTCTGGGGTTAGGGAAAATAAGATAGGAAAGCTTTAGATCCCAATCAAGATTCTCTAGAACAGCGTTTGGATTCTTAGGTTTGTTATTAGGAGAATTATGGGTTTCAGTCAAAAAAAGGCTGCCATTGATAGTTTTGAATGTTCATGGTTTTCGGTTTCCAAGACAAAGCAAAAGCTCACCCAAACACTGTCCACACATAAAAGCAAAAGGAGAAGGTTGCTTTGAGCTGGCATTCTTTCATGCACTGCTACACATGATAAAAGCTTCCCACCTTCACCCACCAAATACATTTTCTATTCAATCCAGACTTTCAATAGGCGGGGACGTGAGCTAATTTGAAAACAGCTATAGTCAAGCTTCGCTATGGGTGAATCTTATACCGTACGTGGTGAAGTGGGTCTCACTTTCTTTTACATTATGAAGATGGGGATTCCATCCGGGCCCATTTCCAACCACTGTCTGATTAATATGAGATGGTAAGGAAACTTGCATGCGTCATGTGTGTTTTTACACTAAGGTTGATGACCTTCTTTCTAGTGGGCCCTACTATGGATTATAGATAATTAAAGATGCACATAGAAAACGGAATTGGTTAATGGTCGGTATTTAGTGCATAATAAAGAAGAAACTGAACGGTCAGGATTGTCAGATAGGTGCAATTTCGAATGACAGCCCATTCATGATTGGACCCACTAGATTGTGTACTGTGTACGGATTCACATTCCCGTCTAATCATCAAAGAAAGTCCAGCTCTATTTCAATCTCTTTAAAGAATTTTATAAGGCGAGCCTTATTTGATGAACGGTTTGGATTGCCTTAAAGGTTGTATAGTATGATTGAGAGTACCGGTGGACCCCACTCAGTTGTAATTAATCTAAAATAAGGTATGGTGCAAACTAAAATTACCAAATTCGTGTGAGCCTTAGGTAGAGTAGTTTCCACGGGTTACAAACTCTTCAAGCCTCTAGGCTATATAAACAGGTTTGCGTACCCAAGACTACATACGACTGAAGCTTCCATTCCCATCTTCGTATTTCTCAATATTTCTCTGGTGGTGTGAGGTGTGAAAGACTAGGGCATCAAGTTTACAGTGATGGCATACCAATCAAGTATGCAAGTTAAATGCACTCGGATGTACTTAAACACACTTACAAACTATATTCAGGCACATTTATAATCTGTTTGGATGCCACTGAATAGATGAATTCATCTCATTTTAGTTAATTGCAATTACTAAAACTAATCTAAGAGGCACCCAAACATGCCCTTAGATGCACTTAAAACGCACTTAGACATTTTTGTACCATAGAAAGCTTTCTATTAGATTCAGTCTCATTTTCCTATAATCATCATAGAACGAAAGATCAAAATAATTCAATTCATGGAAAAAGAAAAACCAACATTGTTAATTAAAGAAAATACGTACCAGGAGCGATGTAACCATAGGATCCGGCGATGGCGGACATGCACTCGGACGTGCCGGTGTCCTGCAAGAACTTTGCTAGGCCGAAATCAGCAACATGAGCTTCGAAATTGGAATTGAGTAGAATGTTGTTGGATTTCACATCCCTGTGAAGTATCAGAGGGCAACAGTCATGGTGCAGATAACAGAGTCCCTTGGCTGCTTCCATCGCAATTTTCAGCCGGACATCCCATTTCAAATGGCCGCCTTTCTTCCCATGAAGAACTTCGCCCAAGCTTCCATTCGGCATGTACTCATAGACCAGCAATTTGGTTTCCTTGTTCGAGCAGAACGCTATCAGCCGGACGATGTTCCGGTGCCGGATCCTCCCCAATGTTTGAATTTCGGCGGAGAATCCATTGTCATGAGAAGACCCTTTGCTTATTCCCAACAGCCTTTTCACTGCAACTTCTTCTCCATTAGGCATTGTTCCTTTATAAACAATCCCAGCTCCTCCTCTGCCTATAATGTTCTCATCTTTCAAGCATTCCAGAATATCGTCAGATCCAAATCCCAGCTTCTGGAATGCAGTGAGCTTCCATGTCTTTGAATTTCTCTTTGCCGCTGACCGGGCTTTGATGATTGCCGCCGTGGCAAAAACCAACGAGCATGCCAGTAGGCCGAATGCGAATATGAGCTTGAATTTGCTGGGGCCTTGAGATTTTACACCGTTCTGCCTTTCAAGCTGCAATGGAGAGGTTGATGAGTAGTTGCATGGATTCAAGTAGGACCCACACAGATGGGGATTTCCTTCGAAGGAAGTGGAATTCAAGTAGGCAAACTGCCCATTTTCAGGTATCCGGCCAGAGAAATCATTGTGGGAGAAATCCGCCGATGTTAGGCTTTTCATACTCCCAATTTCCTTTGGAATGCTCTGGTTTAAGCAGTTCCATGAAACATTGAGGTAATTGAGTATATGAATTTGAGTGATGTGAACTGGAATTGGGCCACCAAGCTGGTTTTGGCTCAAATCCAGGTAAGTCAGCAATGGGCAGTTTCCTATCTCCGACGGGATTCTACCGGAGAAGTTATTTCTACTCATATCTATCTTCCATACATGCTTCAACAGACCCAATTCAGATGGAATTCCGCCAGTGAACTGATTTCCACTCAGAAGAAGCATCTGCAAACTTGAGAAGCTTCCAATGGAAGAAGGAAGAGACCCAAATTGGCGATTGTTCGAAAGATTCAACTGGACTAGCTTAGAAGGAACCTTCATGGGTTGTCCGGAAATTTTTCCAGAAAGGTAGTTGTTCTGCAATTCCATGAGTAATAGCTCTGGCAAGAAGAGAAAACCATGTGGGATCGAACCACTCAAGTAGTTCTGCCCCATTCGAACTCTCGAAAGCGTTCTGCACTTTCCAAGATCTTCAGGCAGTGGGCCGAATAGGAAGTTGTTGAGCAAGATCAGGATCTTCAGCTTCCTACCAGAGCAGAGAGATCTTGGGACTAGACCTGTTAGCTTATTGCTAGAAAGATCGAGTTCCGTCAGCCTCCCGTTCTGTCCAAGCTTAGGAGGGATGGTGCCAGTGAAATTGTTCTGCCAGAGCTTCAAGACCTCCAGCTTGGGCAGGTCCGCAATGAAATTAGGAATCTCCCCATGAAGCCTATTGATGAATAGGTTCAACAGCATCAGCTCCTGGAGATCCAAGAATTCGACCGGGATCTCTCCCGTCAGCAGGTTATTTGAAAGATCAAGAGATTTCAAGCTGCTCAGATTGCTGATTTGGGGCGGAATTGGGCCGCTGAGCTGATTCGTCTGTAAGAAGAGAGTGTCCAATTTCTTTAGATGGCCCAATTCAGGAGGAATCAGACCGTCTAATCCACAGTTGGCCAGGTCTAGATGGACTAGATTGATGAGCTTTCCTAAATCTGGCGGGATTCCTCCATCAAAGTCATTGAAATAGCCTAAGTAGAGCTGTTTTAGACTAGTGAGATTACCAAGCTCGGCAGGTATTAAACCACCCAAATCATTTCCTGCAAGAGACAGATAGCTTAGCTCCTTGAAACCTCCATAGCTGGAAGGAATCCTACCCGAGAAGTAATTCCCGCCAAAATCCAAATGCCGCAGCTTTTCCAGCTCTGGTAAGCCCGAAGGGAGAGACCCATCGAAGTTGTTGTCGTAAGCATCCAACACCTCGAGGGACTTCAATTGAGAGATGTCCAAGCTCAAACTCCCATTGAACTCGTTGTTGGATATATTGAGGAATCTGAGGCTTGTTAGATTTCGAATTTCAGGCGGGAATGTGCCAATGAAGTGGTTACCAGCAACAGAGAGGTGTGAAAGGCTTCTAAGTTCGGAAATTATCGGCGGGAAAGTGCCAGAGAAGTTTGAATTCGAAATGTCAATTGAAACTACAGACCGACCAGTGCGATCGCACCGGATGCCAGTCCATGAGCAGAGGGATGTGTAGTTTGATTCATTCCAACCATCGAAAGATGAATTCTGGGTGAGTAAGGATTGCTTGAGAGAAATCAAGATTGAAGCTTGGGTGGAGAGAGATGAATTACGCGGAAAATTCGAGGAAGAAGAAGAAGAGGGAACGAAAAGAAGAAGGAAAGAAGAAAGGAAGAGAAGCTTCATGACAGAAACAGCCATGGGAAGCTCTGTGGTTTGGGTAATGTGATTCCTACTTCCACAACACTCTCTACTCTGTTGTAATGAAGAAGAAAAGAAGGATTCTTCAGTCAGCATTTGAGAGAGAGAGAGAGAGAGAGAGAGAGAGAGAGAGAGAGAGAGAGAGCCTTGGATGCTGTTAAAATGAGCAATGCCTTTTTATTTTCTCTGTCTTTTCATTTTCTTTGATTTCTTTCCTTTGCTTTTGATGAAACAAAAACAAAAGCAAAAGCATTGTGTGGATTAAAGATGTCTGTGCGAGCCGCTGGATAAAAGGTGATGTATGAGTTGGAATCCAATGTGAGTTTGCCACAATTTTATTAAATTCTGGCAACTTGGTGCCATATATGCAGGTAGATCTAGGCTGTCCATATCGAGGGCTACCATTGCAAATGTTACATAGGCTGAAGTCACGCTCATAAGATCAACTTAAAATCTGATTCTGCCTGTTGAATTTGGACCGCAGATTAACTGTCACCATCTTCCTATCAGTGATTTTTTATTTATTTATTTTATTTTGTATATGCTCCATTCACAGTGGATTACAAGATCTGGACGGTCTGGACTGGTGTGTGCATATGTCATGTGTAATGTGGAAGGGTCACCACCATGTATGATATGGTGAGAAAATCACTAATCTTAGCTGCTTTTAAAATCTAAACAGTGATGGATAACTGGCTCCAATGTTAGTTTTGCACAATTTAAAAAATGTTAATGACTCATACTTGCATGTGGCACTGATGCAGGCCTATCCAAACCTTCCAAAATGTGGGTCCCATTGTGGATGGAACATATCTCCAAATCCATACTTATCAAGCAATCTACACCATCCATTAAATGGCTATCAATTGGATGGGTAAGGGTAAAATAGTAAGTGGTCCAAATTCCAAAGGAAAGATCAAGTACTTAATATATCTTCTTGATGCAATTTTTATATCATGCTCCATCCATAATTGAGTCAGCAATCCACTCCATCCAGAGTTGGGTCCATCATATGACCATGGCATACATAGGTCTGAATTAGGTGCAACTTAGGCAGGTAATATTTGTTTAACCTGACTCAACCTTAAGAAAAATCAGCCTAAGACCCAACCCAATTCAACCCAACCCAACTTAATCCAAAGCAACCACCTTAATCCAAGACAATCCATAGACAATCCTAACAAAATTCAAGATAGGTCAAGTCAAAATGGTTTGAATTTAGTCGAGTTAGATTAATGTATATAATAAGTAAACTTTTACCTAAAGTAAAACATCTAAACATAAAATAATTCATTTAAGTAGCACATATAATTACCAAAATAACATTATCAGAATAAATTAACAATTTTTTCAATATTCTAAGTTCACCTTTATATTAAAATCTAAAGGATAGCTATTGAAAATAAATAAATTCACTCATGTAAAACTTGTATGAACCCTATTGTTTATTTGGGCCATGATTTTGCATTTATATGATGTATGTGAGTCAGAACTCACATGTATACATACCTCATATAAGGCCAGATTCCCGACTATTCAACCCAACTTGGGTGAGATTATGGTCGACTTGAGGATTGAAAATCCAAGCCCGACCAAACGTTTGATTAGTTTTCACCAATATTCAAGTAGTGGAAAACTAGCAGTCTAGCCTGAAATTAAAAGAGGCCGATCGATCCCAATGTAGTGCACCCGAGTCTTATTAAATTAACAAGAGGGATCGATCACGTCCATCTACTATAAACTCTGTGTACCATCCGTACTGTCTGATCGATGCAGATATCTATTCAGTCACCTTATCCAATTCATGTCAACTCTTGAATGGGCCACTCTCTATAATGGAAGCAGTTGGATGTTCTATGCTCTCCAATAGCAGTCGATCAAAAAGCTCACTGACTGGAATCATTTGATTCGTTGGATTTTGAGCTATTGCTAGTCCAAATCATGGCCCATCAATTCGTTGATAGAGATAGTTTATAATTGAGTTTTAGAGGTGTTTGGATAGTAAGTTATATACTTCACGTGAGTTACCTTTAAATAACATCATACTTTTAAGTTTGTTTGGTTTTCAACACCATGTAAGTATTTATTTCTCAAGGTTGATCTTTCTTTGTTATCTATTATAGATCATGTGTACTGTTCATTATAGTTGCCTACATTGGCCATATATTCAACGTGAATTGTCCAACGTGTGGGGCCTACATTTAACATGGACGGTTTACTTTACAAGGCCTACCTTCAATTTAACCTATCCATCATGTGGGGCCTAACTTGGATGTGGGCGATTCATCATGTGTGCCCACCATTAATGTGGATTTCCATCATGCAGGGCTCAACATCAAAGTGGGTCATTCATCGTGCGGAGTCGCCTTGGATGTCGGTCATTCATCATTAGGGGTTGACTTTTAACGTGAACTGTCCTCGTGTAGTGCCCACCTTTAATATCTACCGCTCATCTTGTGGAGCCCACCTTTAATGTGGATCATCCATCACATGGGCCCTGCCTTCAATGTGAGGTGACGATCATGCGAGGCCTGCCTTGGATGTGGGCCTACCATCATTAGGAGTAGGGGTGTCAATGAGCCAAGCTCAACCTAGCTCAAAACAATTCAAGATCCGGATCGAGACTTATCCCAGGCCCAACACGTTGACAACCCTAATTAGGAGTTAACCTTTGCTGTGCGGATCAACTTGATATGAGTTATCCATCATGTAGGGCCTACCTTTAATGTTATTGTCCGTCATGTGGCATCCGTTTGGATGCAGATCATTTCATTTATCATTAGAGGCGTCTACCTTTGATGCGTACGATCCATCATGTGGGCTCACCTTGATGTGATTCATCCATAATATGAGACCTACCTTTGATGTGGACCCTCCATCATGTGGTCCCCACCTTTGATGTGGACCGCCTATCATGTGAGGCCTCCTTTGATATGCCCCATCCATCACATGAAGGAGAAAGATAAGTAGAAATGTTTACACACACACACACACACACACATTACTTTTATCATATAAATTACTTTTATAATGGTACTTACCAAACTAACTTAAGTTTTTTTTTTAAGTAACTTGATAACTTAACATAAGAAGTTACTTTAATAAAGGCTTGTGTGGATCATTACCCTCTCTTAATGGCACCAATCAAAATACATGTATACTTACATATATCATATGATCCATGACCAGGCGAATTCATAAGAAAAAGCTGTGCCCAAGCTTTAAGGCTGGCGACCAAGTTTAATGCGGGACATGACCCTCCTTTACGCCATAAGAGCCTAAACTAATGATATACGGCAGCGAAACAAGATTCGTGTAGCCAATCCTAATAAGTAGGGAAAAAGGCTTAGCCATAATTATGACAATGATGATATCAGCTTATTCATTCTGGCATTGGTTAACATCATCAACTCACATTAGTGGGGCCCAGTACACATGATCATTGAATTGTCCATGGTCAAGATTATACTAATTTTAAATACCAAATCTCCTCTTAGTGGGGAAATAGTGGAATGGCAATATCCACTTTGATGATGATGAGTAATAATAAATAATAAAAATGAAAAAAAAAAAAAAAAGAAGAAGAGGAGGAACAATAATAAGAAGAGCCTTATCAGGTCCATAAATCATACACCATCATTTGGTGTATAGTTGATTATCCCTCATCCATTTATGAAAGATAGTCGCCATGCTGGCTAGCTATTATCCCAAAGAGCCTAGCTCTAATGCAAAGCTTTCTCGGTAAATGATGTGTGTCTAAGGGCTGTTTGGAGTGTGGATTTGGAACCCCTAGATTGGAAATTCACTAATTGTGTTTGGCACCCTGTAGTCATAATCAACTTTAGTCTAAAAGTGGCTATGCATGGTACATTTAGAAGGGTTTGAATTTAATTACTAAATCGACTTTAATATTTCTAATTTATGAACATTTATAATGTTTGACACAATGGTTGTAATAAGCCCGCTGAAATATACACTTTGCCTGAAAATGATGAAATTTTCACTCTCGAATGGGCCACAAGCACAAGATCACGTCTAGTTCCTAACCAACTACTTTTAACAATTGATTTACATGGACAATATTTGGATGACATTGATCATCATATTAAAGTAATTATAGTGATGCAATTGATAATTTAATTATTTTGAGATATCATTAATGGGCCAATAGTTTAATAGTCTAGTGACACATGTTACACACATAACTCTTGAAAAGATTTTAAATGTAATCTAAGCTTTCACAGTAGATTTCAAACCTCTTTAAGAAAATCCTCTCAAATCTCCTGAAATCTATGATGCCAAACAACTCCTTAAGTGTGTTTAAGTGCATTTGAGTGTGTCTGACTGTGTATGTGTGCATGTAAGTATATTGCACTCAAACGAACTTAAATACACTTATAAATGCTATTTCATAAACATAAACCCAAATCGATCTTCATGATGGTTCCAAGACCGTTTTAGCCATCAAATGTGGCTGATCGACTATACACAAAACATCCGTGTATAGTTTGATCTACGTAATCATTTCTCATGGCAATAGTATAATAAGATGCTGGATCATTTTAATATGTGCACCTCCTTTAATCTGCATTGACTGACTGACTGCCTTCTTCTGCGGGACCATCGTATTCAGATCTGCGTACAAATAGGAACCTTGCTTTAGACTACACTGAAAAAGAAAAGAAAAAGGGAAAGGAGACTGGTTTTAAAGTACGCACCCCAGCTCCCACTTTAGATACTTTAGCTAGGGGGAAGAGAAAATTTTGATACGCTGGCTGAGGGTGATGGTTGATGCACAGACACTTAGAAATTGAATACTTCCTATAAGGGTATTTTAAATCAAGCTTCCTCATTTATGATCCAAGATTAGTTGTATCATGAATAAAATATTATTTCATGTCTGATTGGTGGACATTAATTGGACGGTTGGAAATGGAAAATAGCTAATGGTATTATCTCAACAAACATGCATATCCTAATCAGAGATTAGGATTGCTCTAAACAATCTGATTTCAAGGATGTGAATTAGCAGTAGCGGGCTATACGATTTAGACGGTTTAATTGGAGTTTCAACTCTCGGTCAAGGGTTCGAGTACCCATAGGTGGTGAAATTCCACCAGCGTGAGCCTATGGGGTGTGTGTGCGTGTGTACAAAAAAAAAATGGAGTTAATTTTTGACACGTGTACAAGTTCTATGTGCGTGCGTATCAAGCCATATACGCTGACAGAGTATCAAATAACCTGCTCACGAGGAATTTGAACCAGGGACTCGCGTGAGTCCAATGGAGACGGCACGTGTCACTGTGGCATACGGTTGAAAGATCTGGTCCATTCCTTTGACTGAGACCATCGTGAACGTAGATTGGAAAAAAGATTAGACACGTACGCACAAAAATGGAACCACAATAATACATTGAAAATGGAATTTGGTCATTTTTATTTCTAATCGTCCATTTTTGTCATATAAGTATGGTCCGTTGGGTGAGTGGACCACAGATATTGTCTGGACATGATATGACCAGGATGGCCTACCATTAATGGAAATTCCAGATTAGTAGATGTGGGCCACGCTGGTTGGTCTGTGGCGATGGCCCTCCACCATCTCACTCGCGTTAGTTTCTCATATTAAAGGATCGTGAAGTTTTTGAAGGTCCCTTTGCAGTGGGTCCCACCTAAGGGTATTGAGAGAATATGCAGAGGTGGAATGCATGAGGAGGAAATTCCAAATGTGCAACGAATATTTTAAGTGGGTTGCAAAGAGGTGGGCCATTGGTTGATCTACACTCAGTGTCACTCCTTTATTAGCTGAGCTGTGGATGGCTGTCCATTCCCCTGCAGATTTTAGGCCCACTAACCGGCTGGTAGATTGGTTGCACCTATATCCCATCTACCACATTTCACTTTTATCATTTATGTACGTTTGATTGATTGTGTTCCCGTGCATGTCACTGTTCACATGCTTGTGCTTGTGCACGAGAGAAATCTCTGTCTTCAGGTCCTTTTTTTTTTGTCGTAACTCGCACTATACCATGAGTGTCCGTGGACCCACATGTCTATAGATGGTAGGATTATAGGAATCGTCCATCTTGAACGGATTGATTTAACCACTGGAATAGACGGTCAGGATTCCGTTGACATGGATGGATCCGTGATGAGAGGGAAAGGAAATATAGGAAACGGATTGGCTACTCCCCCTGACACCAGCCCCGTGGCTGGTGGTCGGTACTCTATGGGCCCCACCATTATGTATATGTTTCATCCATTCTGTTCATCCATTTTTACAGATCATTTTAGGGCTTTATACCAAAAATGAGAGGTATATAAATCTCAGTTGGACCACACCACATTAAAACAACATTGATTGGATATCCACCATTAAAATCCTCCTAAGGCCCACTGTACTGTTTATTTGACATCCAATCTGTTGATTAGGTCATACAGGTCCAGATGAAGGTAAAAAACGAAAATCAACTTGATCCAAAACTTTTATGGCCCTGAAAATGTTTTTAATGGTCCACGCTCATTCAACACTGTTTCCTGTAATGTGGTCTAATTGACATTGGGTATACTCATTTTTTGTCTCATACTGTAGAATGTTCTGTAAAAATATATGGACGGCATGGATGAAACACATACATCATGGTGGGCCCCACAGAGCACCGACCATCAGCCATTGGCTGGTGTCAGGGGGAGTAGCCAATCCGTTTCCGGAAATATACGGTCATGAAGTACACGCGGATGAGCAGTGTCCTGATGTGCCAGTATGTTCATGTAAGACCCATGGATTGGGGATCCAGACCGTTGATTTGAAGGAACACCCAATGGTTCGCTACTAGGTAAAAAAATCTTTGAGGTAATTAGAGAACCCTAACCGTTGGACCAATGCCATACAACGGTCTACATTGACTGGATAGAATCATCCAACCTGGAAAAGATTCAGGGCGTACTCAATCCAAGTGCAGCCCATCCAATCAACGGAGTGGATCAGCGAATAATGGAACCGTTTATATGGAATGGATGCATCAGATGATTGTTCCCCTTCTCATGCATCAGGACCTAAAATGCCTGTTTGAATGGAGTGGGGAACACACAAAATCGAATACACCGCATTCTAATAAAAATAATTCAGAAAGGCAAAGAAGATTGTGACTTCCAAACAACACCCAAAAATGCCAATGAGGATTTACAAAATCAAATTGAATCATCAGCTTTTTCATGGATCAGACTGGGCTGAATTTTGGCCAGGGCATCTTCATGGTGGGCCCCACCTGATGAATGGTCCGGATCATTTAGAATTTACTTATTTTCCTATCAATCACAGATTCAAAAGGATAAACTACAGAATCACAGATTCAATGGAAGGAAAGGAGAGAGAACACCCCAAAAAAATGGAGCATTTGATACCCTGTCAGGATAGTACACATGCACTTAAAAATTAGATAGAAACTGTAAATTTGGTAGTAAGTGATTGAAATTAAACGGTCTGAATTATGGGTCCGAGTGTAGATATATCATAGACAAAAAATCATGTTCAATTGATTGATCTACCCATCGGATTGGTGGAGATCTAGTGGACGGTTAAAAAGGAAAAAAAATCCTAACGGTTCCTATTTCAACAAACAATTGCCCTTGAATCAGCGGTTAGGATTATTCAACCAGTCTAGTTTTGGGCATGTGATTTAAGAACGTTGATTTCCACAATGTAGTTGGTTTATTTTGAGCTAAGTTCCGAGTGCATGAGTATCGAGCGCCAGGCACTGCCACAGTATGAAATAATTCCCAACAGATTAAGGGTTTTCCCGCTTCTTTTGTAATATCATGCCTTTTGCATGAGCTCAAATACGTATCGAATCTCGGTCGTTGATTTTCTAGCTTCCACACACGTGGAATTGCTACTCTCGTCTAAAGATTCCTGATGTGATTTTTCGTCGTCTTGTTTACTTTCCAAAAGCGATATATTACGTTGAAATTTACCATGACTATAGGCATGTACAAGGCACACTATCTATAACGCTGCCACACGTGTCAGATTTGCACACGGGTATGAGATCCAAGACGTCCATCATGTGAGTCTCAGCTGTTAAATGGTATCGCCAAAAATAAGACCGTTTGAGAGAAACAGACAGGCTACAGTTTATGATACAAATGAGCGTACGAATAAACTTGCTAAGCTGTTTTAGACCATCCGACAGTTTCTATTGCTGTACCCTAATTGATGGATGGAAGAGTCTTATTTTTGGTCTAGATCATTTAAAGTGTGGGCCCCATATGATAGACTTCTAGGATCCACGGTGGCATACATGATAGGGTGTAGATTGGTTGCGTTATACACCTCTGTGGTGTCACACACAGGCCATTCACTTCGTTTAGCATCAAAACACATGCGGAATCGCCCACAAGACCGGTTTTACGCAGCGCGTAAAACATCCAAGCTATGTGGGGTACACCATGTTGTATGTGCAATCCACTCCGTCCATCAGGTAAGAACCATTACATGAGATATACCTGATTTAAAAATCATATGGGCCACACAAATGAGAAAAATGTAAAATTTCTCCTACAGCTGCTAAGTTCAAACGGTGATGATCCGCTTGAGGTTTATGTGGCTGATTTTTGTATCTTCTATTCATCTGGTGAGTTACACCCGATTGATGGGTTTAACGGAAAAATAAACACCATGCCTTTGGTTGGCATGATGGCATCCCATCTCCATTGTTCCATGTGGTGTGGCCCATGTGACCTTTGGATCTAGCTGATTTTTGGTCTTGTAACCTATCATCGATATTGGAACCTGATAGTCGGAGTAGATTTTAGCGGACGCAACAGACTTGGATGCTTTAGGCACTGAGCAAAACAGGGGTTCAATGGGATGGGAGCGGATTAGCTGGTTGATTGTTACACTTACTGTGTGGGGCCCACCTAGACGATTTTTTTTTGTATATCCACGCTGTCCATCCGATTTTGCAGCTCATTTAATGTTGTTATGCCAAAACTTGAGCACATCCGAATCTCTTGTAGACCACACCACGGTAACAGGTGGTGAACGACAATTAAAAGCCTTTTTAAGGCGCCATAGGTTTTGGATCAAGCTGATAATTTGTACTTTTCCTTTTATCCAGATCTGTTTGACCGTGTCAACGGGTTGGATGGCAAATAAACATTACACATCTTCTTTAGGTGGGCGTTGGCAAGTTTTTAATGGCTAGCATTTAATCGCCATTGTTTCCTATAGTGTGTGGTACACCTGAGATTTGGATCTGGTTAAATTTTGGGTCCACATCCTAAAATGGACTGGAAAAACGGATGGACGATGTTGATATATAACACATCATCAATGTGGGCCCGACAGTAAGGGTAACACCCACTAAGGGCAGGTTTAGATAAGAGTATTAAGTTGTATTAAATGGGATTACATTGCTAATCCCACTTTGAAAATCGAATTGGCATGCTTGGAAGGAGTGTTAGATGTGATTGAAATTAACTATATAGGCTTTGGAACATGTGCCTTGTTTTGGAAAGTATGAGAAGGAATTACTAATTTCACAGGTGACGGATTTTTTGCTTCATCCAGTTCAATCCAAATGCAATTTGAAAGTAAATCCTAGGATTTATTTTTGAATGCATACATTCTAAATATAGTATTAAAAAATATGGGATATACCCAATCTAGGACAATATGTTACACATGCATTTATTGTAACTTTTTACGATTCCATCCACCTTAATCCCGCCTAATGCAACTGGCCAAACAGGCCCTAAGGGTGTGTTTGGATGGGCGAGGAGCAATGGAGTAGGGTGGAGTAGGTTGGATAGGTTTTCGAAGTCCCATCCTGTCCGTATGGGTCTCTGTTTGGGTGGCGAGGGATTGAAGATCTGCTGCAGATCGCGCTAGATTCAGACAGCTTCATTTGGGATTGCAAAATCCCGGGCTGGATAGATCGGTGGATTACAATCCCTTCTTGATCCCATCTCACTCCCGTCGACAGTCCATCGCACGGGGCTGAAGATGGGATTTCTCAAGGTATGCATTTGTGGTGGGAGATGTGATAGATGGATGGTTTTTTTGCCGCGAAATTGCCATATAAAGGCTGCCTTCAGGTCGCGATGGCTGTTTTCAAATGACCGGGTTTGCCATCACGAGCTGAAAGGAGTGGTCAGGCTGAGGTAGGTTGTCTTCCTCGCCCCCGAGCATGAAACGCCCTTGTGTCATGTGCATATGTTTTGCATGTTCCAGGAATTGTTGATTTCTCTAACATCTGAGAGGGGCATGAATGATTTTCATTTTTTGTGATGTATCCCTCTCATCAACCGGCGAAATAGGCCCAAATGTCATGCATTTGAGCCTGTCAAGCTGGCTGTCATGGCATCGTTTGAAGTCCAAATATATATGTGCTGTTGAATTTCTTCTTCAAAGGTCTTAGAATGATGTCCTGTTATTCCTAATGCTTTAATCTGATGTATACACATGTGATGTATTTTCCTGCATCACATGACTTTTCTTGAAGTTCTTATAACTCCGATGGTGGATTTATTGTTGGAGCATGGCCGTCTAAGTTTTCTTCTATACTGCTTCTCAGGTTTTGGGCTTTTGGGTTCTGATTGTCGAAGTCTTTACAATATCATGATCCGGGGGGGGGGGGGGGGTTGGGTTCTTTGTATATATTTCAAGGATTTTGATTTTACCTAGGTTTCTTCAGTTTGGTAGATCACATATGTTAGATAATGTAGTCTTTTCTCTGACTTGGTGTCGATCCGTTGTTGTTCTTCATGAATCTGTCTTTACTTACTTCTAGTGTTACATTAGTATATCTCATATGTCTATCCATTGGACTTGAAAATCAATTTCTAAATTTTCTTCTTACCAGTGATCTCAGATGGATTTACTATTGTTGGTTTTCTTTGGAATCCAGTTATATTATCTTTATTTAAACTAAGTATATTAATCATTACTTGACCACTGATATCTTCATTTGCTGAGGAGGTTATATGTATTTTTTGTTAAGTCAATTGAGATGAAATCAAATAAGGGTAGAATGTATTCTTATAAATTTTTTTGTCTTCACTTTTCCACCCTTGAAAACTTATGACATAGCAAATATCTTGCAAATTCATTTACTTGCATCTATCAAGTGGTGTGTTTGTGCAAAGATTATTAAGTATCCAGATCTGTTACATTCAGTTTCATCCGTGGAATTTCTCTGAATATCTATGTATACTTTGTCATCTGTTATTAAGTATCATGTTTTCTCACATCTATCAATTTTGCTTTAATGTTTCTCAGTTATTATTTGAGCATATGGATTCTGTTTTCTATATTATATGAACTTCATTTAACATCGACTTCGCAGCATTTGACTATCTAATTAAGCATATTTTGTCATATGGGTTTTATTCAATATGCATAAAGTTGAATTTTGGACAATACTCTACTAATTTCATTCCAATTGATGCTGATTATTCTTCATGAATTGTTGTTTACTCACAGTAGGCAGTTAGTTTGATTGAATCTCAAAGTGCAATAAGATAGCTTGTCAAGTTCAGTCTGCTTTCTTTGTTACCACTTATCAGATTGTGGATTGACTATTGTTGGATTTCCCTAGAATCCAGTTCCGAGATTTGATTTACAGTACCAATAATAATCATTGTATGAAACACTTCCATTTTCATTTTCTGGAAGGAGTCCATGTGTATTTTCTGTCCAGTTCTGGTGAGATGAAATCTTTATTAACAGTAACATGTATTCTCACAAAAAAGATGCTTCTCACTTTCCCACCCTTGAAAACTTAAGACATGACAAATCGCTTGTAGAATCATTTTCTTGCATCTGTCAAGCAATGTGTGTGTGCATTCATTTGAGGATTTTTTTTTTTCACATTCCTTGTAGTATGTGGAATTGTTGTGCATATCTTTACATATGTTATCATCTGTTATTAACTATCCTATTGTTTCACATGGGTCTATTTTACTTTACTGTTTCTCAGGTATTATTTGGGCATATGGATTCTGTTTCTCATATTGTGTGGAATTTCATTCAATATCAACTTCGACTCATGTGACTATCTGTCACGCCCCAAACTCGGAAACCGAGCTCACAAAATTCTCGATCGTCGAATCTGGCGCCGACAGCCTCCGTAGAACCCCATTCTCGGCTTCTAGCGCCCATTCGCCAGGTTCCAATCCTGGGATGCTACGAAGAGGATTTTCAACATCAGTTTGATTCGTAATAAGCATAACCAAAGGCACAACCCACAAACAATAACCAAAAACGCCATCACATTTCCACTATGATCAAAAACTTTACAAGTACAATGAGCATAAAGGGAAATACAATGATGATAGACCAAAAGCTCCAAAATGATCTGCTACGTGCTCAAGCCTCAGCGCTGCTGCGATCCAACGTCACCTGCACGCAACGGTCGTGCATAAGCTTATAGAAAGCTTAAAGGGTAGTGAAAGTGTATGCTCAAGGTGGTAATGCAGTTATGCAGTATCAGAGTAATGCAGAACATGCTGATGAAAGCCAAGAATACCATTAGCCATACCAAGGCCATGCGGTACAAAGCATGAATGATGTCGGCCATACCAAGGCCATGCAATGCGAAATGCAACTCAAGCATACAAATCCTTATCTAAGTCCACATGTCGATATAGCTCAAAATCTGAAATATCACCTGGGTCTAGTACACTCCAAGCCAGATTGCCGCCCCATCGCGCGGAATAAGGTGAGTGGAAAAGTCCTCACTATCCGCCTGCCAATATCGGGCTCGGCTTGTCAATAGCGGACCCATTCCACGAGCTGGTCAGACTCAGCCTAGCATTGCCCCCTACTCTCTGGCAAGTAAGGCCGCACCCCCTTCCAACCGACCACGACACAGTGGAAAGCACAATCGTCTGGTAATCGGCACTCAGCGCTCATGCACCCACTCGGTTTAGACGTTGGAGCAACCTCTTGGTACCATAAGGGTTTATGAACTTTCACCCAGGGATATCTATAGCACCCCATGTAAAACAGTATTTTCGATATCCAATCCTGTCAACCACGATACGTCTGTGGAGGCTACGGCCCTAATGTCGCTAGGGCGTACAGTAACCATATCACACAATGCGAATGCATGAATCACACTATCCAGTCATACAACAATCCTGCGCGTATCGTGCGCTCATGTAGGGCAACACCCCCTGTACGGGAGCCCCTAAACAATCTGTCCGAAGGCATATGCTATGATCAGTCATTTCTCATATCAAGCATACGTATGATGCATATGATCATGAATCATGGAACTGAACATGTTATTTGGGATGGATGATGTTCATCACGAAGATGGGCCTAGACGGCCTACACATTACATGTATGGGCCCTAGGGGAAGTCATAATGCGGACATTTAACCAACACTATACTTGCAATGGGGACGTCAAACCGCCATTGCTCCTAAGGTATAGCCCGTCGTAAACATCACTACATAAATCATGTTGGGATTGCACATTACAATGGACCTTAGGTATATCCCATTGGGCCTTCAATACATCAAATGGGCCGTATCATATGGGCCTCATATTCATCAAGTGAGCCACATCAATGGGCCGCACCAATGGGCCTTATGTGCATTGCAATGGGCCATAACCCGTGGGCCTTAGAATGCATTAAATGGGCCTAATCTTATGGGCCTTATGTGTATCAAATGGGCCTCGCCAATTGGGCCCCATATGTACATCAAATGGGCCTCAACCCATAGGTCCCAATACATCTTAATGGGCCTTAACCCATGGGCCCCTAATACATCAAATGGGCCTCGACCCATGGGCCACAAGTAAACTGAGATAGGCCTCCCACCACCAGTATATTATATATAATATAATATATAATTTATATATATAGTACATACAATATTATATATAATATAATATTATATATATGTATATATAAATATATATACACACGTACACACCCACACACGCACGCACACGAACACACAAAAATCACAGTGGGCTCCACCATACAAATATCACAGTGGGCTCCACCGTCCACCTGGACGGTGGAGGCAAAACACTTATATCACTGTGGGCTCCTTGTGGGGCCCACCATAATGTTTATACTCCATCCAACCCGTTGATAAGGTCAAGTAGACCTAGATGAAGGGTGAAAACAAATTTCACCTTGATCCAAAACTTCTGTGGACCCAAAAAGGGTTTCAAAGGTAGAGGTTCAATCCCACTGTTTCCTACGGTGTGGGCCACCCGAGCCTTAGATGGACCCGAAATTTGGAGGGGGCCTACTACTGAGAGTGGCCCACCTCATGAACGGGTTGGATGATAATTAAACATCAAGGTGGGGCCCACGACTACAGCCGTGCTTCTGGTGTGCAAGCAGCACCTGCTGCCTTTCTGACACAGCAGCAGCAGCGCTGCTGCTGATATTTTATATATATTTTTTATTTTTCTGGTTCCTGCAGTTTGTCACAGGTGGGGTCCACATTTTGAGAATCCACTCCGTCTAATGGCCCTCCATGGCTCAAGACAAGCAAAACAAGCCTAATATTGGGCATATTTCAGCGTATAAACAATCAGGGAAGGTTTCAATGGTGAAAATCACCATTTGATATGGTATGGCCCGTCAGGACCTCGGGTTGACACCATTTTTCGGTTCAACGCCTAAAACGAGCTTGGAAAAGGAATGGACGGCGTGAATTGATTACATACATCAAGGTGGGGCCTATAAGAGTGGGCCACCCCAAATGCTTGTTAACAAGCTAAAATTTGTATTTTCCCTTTTTGTCCAGCGTCCAGGGACGCTGGACGGTTTGGCAGTCCACATGCATTGGGGTGGGCCCTGCTTAGGTGGGCCACCACATGATGGATGATGTGGGTACTACACATATAAGGTGGGCCCCACTTATAAATTGGACCCACTCAATCATATCATGATCTAAAAAAAGAAATGAAAAAGAGAGGGAGAGAGAGAGATAGAGAGTGGGACACGCGTGATGGAGGGACCCCGACACTATGGGCCCTCCCTTCAATGATCTACAACATAAATCAAGTGGGTCATTACATGTGGGCCCATTAAATCGAAATCCAACGGTGGAGATCCATTCTCCACTAAAATAGACGGTCTAGATGACCCTAGGTATGCAAGAAAAATAAACATCATGATGGGGTCCATGGAGAATGGCCCCATCATGGAATGATCATGATGATCCAAGTGGGCCATCGGCCACATCTTAGGGTCCAAAGTGAGATCCAAACCATTGATCGGTTGGCCTCACTTGGCCCATCTTAAAAACATTAAAAACTACCCTATCAAAGCACCCACCGCTTGATCTTCTTGCTCTCTTGGCTTCCTTAGCTCCTTGTGCTTCTCTTTGATGGAGGAAGATGAGAAATGGATGGCTAGGATGGGAGATCTAGGGAAGGAAAGGTGGGCCTCACATATGCATTTTCTCACCATAGGAGGGCTTGGACGTGAGGCTCTTGGGTTGCTTGGATTGGATTTGAAAATGAAGGAGAGAGAGAGTTGTAAAGAGGGATGGGTGATGTGTGATGGAGTGATGGATGGGAAAGAGGGATGGGTGTGTAAGGGACTTTTTGACTTTTGGAGTTTTTGGTGTAAGAAAGGTATGGGCTTGTAAGATCTTTTTGACTTTTGAGGCTTGCTTGGGAAAGGGTGAAAGGTGATGTGTACTTGACATGATGGGATTAATGAGATTGATTGATGAGACAAGTCGTAGAGATTCTCTCGGGTTTTGCAACGCGCGGTGTTTTTCTCGCACCGAACGCTGGCCCACATCTCCCGACCAGGGTATCGCTTCGGCGCGTGAGTCGCGGCATCGGAACCGCGGCGACGGCGCGGTCGCTATAGTAAAGGTCTTGGGTGGAGTCGACTCGGGTTGACGGCATGAGAATCAAGGTCGCGCGCAAATACCAGTTAAGGATCGAAGGTTGCCGAAATTCGACCGGGAAGACCGTGGAAGTCTATGGAACGGTACGGTCTAGGATACGGGGCTTACACTATCTTTATCATAGATTGTCATATGGGTTTTCTTCAATATGCATAAAGTTAAAATTTGTCTTACACTCTACTAATTTCGTTCCAATTGATGTTGTTTGTTCTTCATGAATTGTTGTTTACTCATAGTGGGCAATTAGTTTGATTGGATCTCAAAGTGGAATACGTTAGCCTGTCAAGTTCAGTCTGTTTTCCTTGTTGCCACTTATCAGATTATGGACTGACTGTTGTTGAATTTTCCACAACTTGATTTCTGAGATTTGATTTACACTACCAATATTAATCATTGTAGCAATCACTTCCATTTTCATTTCCTGAAAGGAGTAATTGTGTATTTTATGTCCATTTTTAGTGAGATGAAATCTTTGTTAACAGTAACATGTATTCTCCAAAAAAAAGGATGCGAGGGTCATTTTCCCACCCTTGAAAACTTAAGACATGGCAAATTGCATGCAGATGCATTTTCGCTGCATCTCTCAAGCGGTGTGTTTATGCAAAGATTATAAAGTATCTTATTTTTCACATTCCTTGTAGTCTGTGGAATTTCTCTGAAGGACATTGCATATTTTTTCATCTGTTATTAAGTATCTTGTTGTTTCACATGGGTCTATTTTGCTTTACTATTTCTCAAGTATTATTTGGGCATATGGATTTTGTTTCTCATATTATGTGGAATTTCATTCAATATCAACTTCAACTCATCTGATTGGCTTCGTATATTTTGTCATATGGGTTTTCTTCAATATGCATGAAGTTGAGATTTGTCTTATACTCTACTAATTTCGCTAAAATTGAAGTGGATTGTTCTTCATGAATAGTTGTTTACTTCACAGTGAGTAGTTACTTTGATTGTTTTCTCAATGTGGAATAAGTTGGACTACAACTTCAGTGTGTTTTCCTTGTTACTAGTTTGTTTTCGATGGATTTACAGTTGTTAGTTGACCTTGGAATCCAGTTCTGAGATTTGATATACACTACCAATAATAAGTATTGTTTGATCACTTCAGTCTTCATTTGCTGAAAGGATCCATGTTTACTTTCGTTTCAGTCATTTTTGCTTATTTGCTTCCTTTAGTCATTTTTCTTGTTTTTCTAATTTTATGCTGAGAAGCAAATTGTTTTACATGTTCTTTATTGTTACAATTTTCTTTGGAGCATCTATTTTTTTCCAGTAAGTCTTTTCCTTTTACTGTTTTAATTGATTCTATGATATCTTCTTCTTTTCTGATCAAGTCCTAATTGATCAAGTCCTAACTGGTAGATACTCATTTATGTGGTTTCTTTCTTTCTTTCCATTTTTTTCTCTTTCTTGTTTTAGGCGAAGCATAATTATTATGATTAGGCATTTGTCGCTGTATGGATGAACTTGAATTTTTTTCTCTCCATTCTCGTGTACTTACCTTATATATTAGGCTTTTCAATCTCAGCCTTCGATTGTAATATAGATATCTTTCACAAATACTTCCCTTGTATTTTGTCTTTATTGAAATTGTTTCCCTTTTTGTTGTTTCTTAGAATCTATATGTTACGAATTTCTCATTTGGTTAATCGCAGCTTCGTAGCTTTTCCGTGAAGTTTATCTGGTATAGTTTCTGTAATCTCACTGTTATTTATTATACATATCTGATATGGTTTCACAATGATCTGGTAGTTAATAATGCATACGCCATTCAATTTTCAAGCTAATGACCTATATGCGAACAGTTTGTTGGATATTCAATTTCTATTACAAGGGAAGGACAAGTGAGGCTGAATAATCAACCCTCCTTCAGTGTTGTTTCAAAAGGATACTCAATTTCTGACATCCGTGCAGTAGTTAGCTAGATATTCAATTTCTATTATTGTACTCATTGAAGAAGGGTTGATTTACTCTCTTATGTAGGTTCCATTGGTGAGACAAATACAACTATGATTGCATGTAAAGTTATAGTCACAAGGGGAGAGTGATTAATGATGTTGATTATATCAGTGACAATTTTTAAGGCTAACAAGAGAGAAAGCATAGAGGGTGGGTTGCCTTAGGAGATCATGTATTTGCATTTTGGGCCTTAGGGGTGGCTTCAAAAATTTCACGCTGATTTAGATCCAATGCTTGAATGACATGTTAACTAATTGGAGCCTCAAGCAGCTCCACTTGTCCTTCCATAAAAATAATTTTCATCTTCAAATCAACCATAAAAACCAATTCATCCTCTAACTAACCATTTACTTACCAAAATTCAACAATTGGGTTTTCTTTCAATTGCTTTAATATGTACAAACAAAGCATAGAATTGCCAAAATTTCATAAGAAAAGGAAACGTCTAATTTACATTCAATGGTGTAGCAAGGACTTGCTTATTATGGTCATTTGTTACTTTATCTTAACGAATATTTCTATTACATTTTGTTCCATTTTACAGGAAACAGTGTTGAGCACATCGTTCTTGTTCATTATAAAGACATTTAAGAGGTAAGTTTCTAGTCTTCTGTTTATATGGGAAAACGGAAATTTGCTGTATTGTTTGGATGGCGACAAGATCTCTGCAAAATGTACTTGATTCCATAGCTAGGATTAGCGATGAATACTTCCATTTCCACATCTGATGTGTTGTTGCCAATTAATCAGATGATGTTAACGAAATTATGCCAGGACAATTGATTGATATCATTCCAAAATATGCATGTCAGCATGTGCATGCTTTCAATTCATAAGTTACAGGAAAAATATGATTTCAGTTATCAGGACAACTAGTTGATCTCATTCTATCATGTAACATGGAATTGCTTGTTTCCTGGTATGTATCAGGAAAAATATATGTGTATGTTTTAACTATGTTGACAATTCTTCATATTTTGTATGAAGTCATGGTCAAGGTTTTGTGCAAATTCAATGGCAGTTTCATGATTACTTATGTACCATTTTCTTAATTATAATTAAGTGAGTAGTTTTTGTCATATTTTTTTTTATCTATTAAAATATATTCCATTAAAAAAAATGTAGCTTGATTTGTTGAGAACAAAGAGAATCTAAGACGACTAAACACAACAAAGCACCATTTTAGAAAAGACTTTAAAAAAAATAAAATAAAGATAGAAGTTAATTGGATTTCTTTATCTTTTACAAAGTTCTACTGGTAGAGCCACTAATAGTGAAAGGACAATCCTTACATCTTCTACCCTTGTTATTCTATTACATTTAGTTTTTTGTCGAAGAGGATATGAAAGGATTTCAGATGTTCCAAAATCCTTTCCATACAAGAAAACTCGACTTATAAACAGAGTCAAATTGAAGGAACGATTGAGTGTTTAAAATTTTTGATAATTTTCTAAGCTTGTAGAATTGGTTTATTCCTCATTTCATAGGAGAAATACTAATAAATATTATCAATGTGAGTATACGAACCTGATGGTGTTGGTTATCAGTTGGTGATGGAGAGTGAAGATTTACAGATAGTTTCATAGTTGCTCGGGCAATGATGGCTTATGTGGCGGCTGTCAGGGAATATTGTCGTGAATACATGTTCAAACAGCCGGCTCGTCATGGAGATGATGAGCGAGCCAGGTTCATCAACTCTATCATTAGGGCCAGTGACCGGGATTGTGTCACGCAACTTAGGATGAATCGAGAGACATTCTTCGAACTATGTACCCAGCTACGCGAGAAGACAATGCTGGGTGATACTCGACGTGTGAGTCTTGAAGAACAGTTAGTTATTTTCCTACACACATTGGGGCACAATGTTTAGAATCGCGTCATTGGTCATAGATTCATTCAATTAGGTGAAACAGTGAGTCGTCATTTTCGCCGTGTACTAGATGCAATTGTATCTCTTTACCCCATTTTCGTTAAACAGGCTGAACCAGCGACTCCCACTGAGATTCAGACAAACGCAAATTGGGCTACTTACTTTCAGGTATTAATTATGGTGGGTCAGATTTCTACATACGTGTTTTTTTACTTTCCTTCATTCATACCTTTATCCAATGCATCTAGGATTGCATTAGAGCAATTGATGGTATACACATTCTAGCTTATGTGCCTGCCAGTGACCATGCGAGCTTCCTCAATCGGAAGGGGGTCCTCTCCCAAAACGTATTGGCGGTGTGTTGTTTTGATATGAATTTCATATACATATTGGCCAGTTAGGAGGGTTCTGCTTAAGATGCGAGGGTCTTACATAACGCATTGAGTCGATCAGATGATACCTTGGTTGTCCTACACAGTATTGGTTATCTTTTAAGAGATTGTCAATCTATTTCATGTACTTGAATTATTTGATTGTTCACTCAATGGGACTTTGATTCAAATGTGTATGAAAATATTATGTTGTCGATGCCGGATATGCACATTCACTAGGTTTTATGGCTCCATACCAGGGCGTTCGATACCACTTATAGGAGTATCGAACCAGGAGAGCACCTGCCAACATGAAAGAGCTATTTAATTACCGGCACGTACAGTTGCGCAATGCAATTGAGGGTTGTTTTGGTGTTATGAAAGACAAATTTTCCATCTTAAAGACCGCCATGCAGTATGAATTCCACATATAGGTCCAAATTGTGATAGTTTACTGTGTCTTACACAATTTCATACGTACTATACCAGAATCTCAAAAAGAGTTGGAAAATGCTGAAATATCTATTGCTGATGGGGAGAGTAACCTAACGCCTCACGAGGTATCAACGAATGACGAGCGACAATGGTTGCTACGGGCATATCAGCGTGAAAAGGATGATTATATTCGCATGCGTGATGATATTGCAACCAGATTGTGGGCGGATGCACAACAAAATAGTAGCAGTAAATTATTGATTGTTATATGTTACAAATTCTATGACTTGCTGTTATTTAATTTCACAAAACGTTACGTACCGAACAATGGAATTGTAATCTTCCAACTTTTAATTGGATAGAATCATCATATGGAGATACCAGATGGTGATTTTCTAATCGTTCTTTTGAAATACTTGTCATTCTTATGATTATGGTTAACATTTCTAAATCATCATAAGTACTTGATATTCAGGTGGTGTGGCAGACAGGATGTCTAATGATCCATCGAACCAACATATTCACCGATTAAGATACCAGTGGTCCCCACACGATCTTCCCCACGCATGAAGACGGTGAAAACCCTTATCGAGCCTTCGTCTCGAGCCCCAAAAATAAAATGGACTCCCGATATAGATCAGGTTATGATCGATATATTTCTGGAACAAGTGGCACTGAGACGCAAGGGCGATAATGGTTTCAAACGTGAGGCGTACAAAATTACCGCCGAAGCCGTGACAAAGCACACCAATATAGTCCTCAAGTGGCAGAATGTGTTGTCGAACCGACTAAGGTATTACAAGAGGGAATACACTGCAGTAAAGGATATGCTGGCGGCTAGCGGGTTTGGATGGGATAGTGAGCGGATGGTGGTGACAGCTCCTGATGAAGTCTAGGAGGAATATCTTAAGGTATGATTTTTGAAATATAAAGTAGAGATATTCGCATCAGTATTTACTTCTTGTTGATATTACAAATGCTCAATGTACGGCTGCAGTCGCACCCACGTGCGGAAAGACTTCGCATGAAACGGATTGAGAGAATGGATGATCTTGCAGCTATCGTCGGTTCAGACCAGGCATCGGGAAGTTATTTTCAAGGTAGTAGGAGTATAGCCGCATCAGTATCATCATCTCATCTTTAATGAGAACTCAATGATGCATGGAGAGAGCTGGATGATGATATGGACGATACAATTGACCTGTCAGATGAATTTGTCACAGACTCCACAGGGACCATCACATTTTCGCCAGACAATCCTTCGATGGGACAACATGGCTCATGTAGCACTCCACTCACACAGCTGATTCCAATACTACTCAAAGTGGAAGCGCAGGAAGGAAACGATCACACCCTCCCCGTCCTTGTGAAGTACTCGGGGCCTCTCTGCAGACCGTTACCGAGTCAATGCTGAAATTTGGCCTCGGCAAGTCGTTGAATCGCACTTCCAAAGTACTTGATGTACTAGAAGAGGTCCAAGGCTTGACTAATATAGAGTTTTTTGAGGTTGGTCAGCTCTTGAGTAAGGACAAGGGACTGACATCATTCTTTGTGAGTCTGCGACCTGAGCGCCGTATTGACTGGTTGAAGAAAACTCTCCATGACCACTTTAGTGATCGAGGTGTCGGATCCATCTGAGGATTTAATATCTTGGGTTATGTTTTCTTGGTTGTTAGTTGTTGGTATATAATAACTTTGATATACTTGATTTTCTTGGTTTTTTTTAAAAAAAAATTTTAGATTTATTTTTTTGGACTAACAAATATGGTGGTATATACGTAGTATATACTAATATGATTTATGCGATGGCGATAACTTTTATGTAATTAACATCTTTTATATGGTTTCACATGCATGCATTGGTAAGTTTATTTTCTTAAGACAGATAAGACCATACAATCCGCTTGCTTGGAAGGGTACGTAAAAACAACTAGATTTTACTTTCATCTAGTAAGTTTATTTGTACTTTACGATGCTACTCGATAGGACAATACTGCATGTAAACTTCGTTTACGAATCTCTATTCTAACATACGAATCTCGTGCCAATTACGTCCATGTCATTGCAGATAAAAAATGATAAGCATTGTGTCGTCTTGGTGGGACGTAGGCCTGAAATATACATGTGTTGGGACGATGCTCGGTTTGAGGTGGAGGGCTTTAGTGGAGCGAGACACCGGGCATTCAAAAACTGGAAAGAGGTAGTTGTGTGCTGGGATGGTCACTTCAGTAAGGCATGTGCACTGTCCAGACCTTGCACGGATTCTCATGCGGTTCAAGTTGCCGCATTTTCTAATGAGCTGGACATCTGCCATTCTTCGTCTTCGTCCATCCGACAGACGATGTAGACGGCACAAGCGACGCAGGCCATGATTTCTAGGGCCGTGTCGACTGATGATCTTCCCCCATCAGCCCGATCAGATAGAGAGTTGTTCTGTGCTTTTCTAATTGGCGTCGCTATCCTTTTTTTTGCCATCCTTGTAATTTTTAAATTATAGCCCAACACGGATGACTGTAACTCTTTATATGTCACTTGTTTCTTTTCATTTCTTTTTCCCGCACAACTTATGTTTGACATTGTCTTTTGTTTCTTATGTTTTCATACATCTTTTTTTTTTTTACTGCCATATTTTTTTTGGGATCTATCTGTATCACACCACTGTCACATGATGTGGTCCATGCAGATACGTGGACATGTCCTATGGTGATAGTGATATTGATTGAATAAACTAGATATTAACGGCGTTGATGAGACATACATCAATGGGCCCCACACTATTTTATAACCCGAACAAGCTATGGGCATCTCAATGTAAGCGACGAGACTTGTTACTCCCACTGACATGAGGCACAGGCTGCTGGTCGGTGCTCTGTGGGACCCACCATACTGTATGTGTTTCATCCATGACGTCTGTCCTCACTTGCGCATCGTTTTACAGTGGGATTTTGTTCACTCCCCAAGTATAGGGTTGTGATGTAGTAATAAACTCGGTAAGACCGAGGTCGAATCCACAGGGACTGATACCTGTACGTTATCTGAAACCAAGTAGAACTAGAACTAGACTAAGATGTGATCTAAACCAAATAGAATTTAGGAAATAATTGTGGAATAATTATCTAAAACTTTAAGGAATTCAGAGGATCCACTTGTAGAGATCAGGGAGATCTTATGCCTGCGGCAAGGATTATGGAATTCAAACTGAACTTACTTGATCTGATTTTTAAGAGATGAAAAGTATATGAATTAGAATGGATTCTATCATCTAACCATGCCCAGGAGACAAAGCAAACAACAGGATTAAACTAATTACCAACTAATCAACAATGTATGAAGATTAGGAAGGGTACCGTCATCCTACCATACCCATGGAACAATGATGAACAACAGGGCTTCCTGGCTTCATAAACATAAAAAGGGGAAGAAAAAGGGATATTCAAAGCCGTTGCAGACCCATTGTAATTTCAGTCACAACAGACCATTAAAGACTAAAAAAATTCCATTAATACAAATCAACTTCAGTTCATGAATTTAAATGAAAAGCAGAAATATAGTATCTCCCATCTCGCCACAAGCTTCGCCTCTTAGCCCTAGCTAAGAGGACTAGCCACACACAGGCATGATGCGGCTAGAAAACAAAGTAAAATAAAACAAAAAGAAAAAGAAATAAACAGAAAAAGAATGCCAAACTCCACTCCTCGTCCAAGCTCCTGTTGCTCACGTCCAGCCTTCCAAAAATTCCCAGCAGCCAATCCTCCAACCGAGCACTCCTCCTTCTTTTCTTCTTTTATTTTTTTCTTCCTTTCCTCCTCACGCTGCCCAAACCCAAGACCGAGCACACCTTGCTCTCTCTCGATGCCAGCCCTCCAAACTTCCTCTCTCCTTTTATCCTTCCTCCAGACAGAGAGTGCCAAAGACCCATTTACGCACGGCAGCGTCCGTGTTCTCCTTGGAGACTTTATCTGCGCAAAACTTGCGCTGAGCTGCTGATGGGGCCCATAATCGGTTTTGTCAACGAAATCCACGCCGTCCATTGGAATCCTCGTGGAAATCCAGTCAGGAAAGAGTGATTTTTGCAGGTTCTTGTATGGCCCACTGGATATTGTATTCCGCCGTCCATCATGAGTTTCGGCGGTCGAAATCCGCTACACGTTGATTCCTAGAAAACTTCCACCTAGGTGATGGTTCCAGGCCTCTTTGGAATCCACTAGATGGTCCAGATTGAACCGATCGCCTCAGAGAGTGGCCCACAACGATCCGCCGCAGGCTCTGTTGCGAAACAGAGCCTGCGCGTTTGAGCGCTGTGATGGTCGGTGGACCCCACAGTGATGTATTTTGAGAAATCCATTCCGTCCACTAGGTTCAGGACGAAAAACCCTTCGAAAATGAGTATTTTTTGGAGAAAATCGGTGTGGTCCATAAGCTAGCTTACTCCGCCGTCCATCTGACGTTTATCAGGTAATCTGCCTTTGTGTGTGTGCATGGGCCAAAAAGGAAAGCTAGGCGACGGTGTTAGTCACCTTGCAGAGCGTATGGACGGTTCTGATTTCCGATACCTGTGATGGATGGGGCCCACTAATGAAAAACGGACGGACAGCGTCCGTCCACTGTTGATGCGGAAGAAGAAGACGGGTCAGCCCGTCTTTGACCGGGCTGATCGTCCGGTGCGGCGCGGGCAGCGGTGCACTATGTACACGCGCTGTGCATACGGAGTCCACTGTGATGATCGTGAGAAATCCGCTCCGTCCATCCGCTTTGACACGTGGTTTAAACAGTCTTGAACAATTTTGAAGCATATCCGGATATCAGGCGGGCCCCACATAATGATTAAAGGGGCTGATCTGTCCGTTGGGCCACTTCCACAGTGATCCAGGGGCTGAAATTTTACGTGTATGGTTTATTTATGATCCTCAAGCCACGTACGAAGTTTCGAACTGATCAGATGGTGGGAACCCTATGATCTTGCATTCTGGACACTTTTCAGGCCACTTGAGCTTCAATTCCTCGATTTCCGCGGACCCCTGGTGTATAATTCCGTCGCTCTTGGTCTTCTAGAGTCCGTTCCTTGCCTTGGTGCTCCTGGAGCGTCAAATCCATGCATTTACCACCCTTTTTCAGTCCATGCTCGTAAATACACTCTGCATCACAAACACAATTAAATCAGGCCATTAAACGGTATCATGCTTGTAAAACTATGCAGCAACTGGGTCTGATATGCAATATTTGACCCTCAACACAACCCCCAACCAGCATTTTGCTAATCCCGAGCAAAGTATGCGAAAAATAAGTTGAGAAATACAGGACAATTTTTATGAACTCAAGCGATTTTTTTATTTTTTAAAAAAAAATAGTCTAGATTCGAAAATTCTAAGATGCATGAATGTTGGATATTACTTCCTCTTGGAATCAAGTGCACAATAAATTTCATAATCAACTTTAAAGTATTTATGCATTAATTAGAACAATTCTAAACAATGAGTATCATGAGTGTATAATAAAATCTCGGCTTATCATCATTAAGAAATCCAATGGATAATTTTTATGATAACATTGATAATCAAAACAGTATTTAGGATACTCAAAACTTAAACCAGAATTTGCCTTTTAGTTCTTTTTTTTTTTTTCTTTTATCGAGGGGGAGGAGAATTGAATCCACACCTATAGGGAGCAAACCTATGGTGAAAATTATTCGCCTAACCTTTTCCAAAGGTATCTCTCTCTCCTTTTTTTTTTTTTTTTTTTCATCACAGGCAAATTTTCCAAGCTGGTTCCTTACATGCTTAGTGATTACCAAGTTAACCCTTTAATATCAAACTGAAATCTTAATATGAAAGCGAGATGTGACATGTGAACTCATAACTCAATCAATGTTTAAAACTTCCAATTATAGATTAATACTTCAAACTTAACTGTGAAATCTAATATAATAGATAACTGAATCTAAGAGTCATAAATTACCAACTTCACTTATCTTGTAATTTTAAATCCAAGATGGTTATCAAAATCACTTCAAATTCAACAAAATGTCAGAAATTTTTTTTAAAATTTTCACAACTTTTGTACAAGACCAAGAAAATGCTGATTAGGTGACCTAATCTCCCACCCCCAACCTAAAATCTACATTGTCCTCAATGTAAAAGAAATAAGCATGCGATGCACATGGGACAAAAAGTAATTGAGAAGTGATGGAAAGATAATACCTAGATGAAAGAATCAAGAGGCTTTTCAAAGATTTCTACGTAAGAGCGGTCAGCACAAGAGAGAAACCAACAGAAGTAAAATAAAATAACAAAAATACAATCCTACCTATACCACTTTCGTAGGTGCTCTCGATTGCATTTAGCGTATGCAACAAGCCCTTAAACCCCTAGGTTTCCCCTAGTGGACGAGTTGTAGTCTCGTGAGGGTTTGCAGTAATGTTACCCACAAACATTGAACTGACTAATGAAAAAAATGACATAAAATGAAGAACTGGGTTGCCTCCCAGGAGCGCTAAGTTTACCGTCTTCAGCCAGACAAATAAAGCAACTACCCTAGTCCTAAGAAAACAGGAAACTTACCTATACTTCCATCAGACTAGGAGATTAATCCTGGTAAACAGGATCAGTCAGAGGCATGGACATGTCCTCTGAATCAAATTTCTCGACAAATGGTTTCAATCGATGTCCATTGACTTTAAACTCCTTGCCATTGTCGGGATCTCTTATCTCAACGGCCCCATGAGAAAAAACAGTAACAACAATGTAAGGGTTGGTCCAACGAGATCGAAGCTTACTCGGGAAGAGATGTAATCGAGAATTGTACAAAAGGACCTTCTGATCAGGCGTGAATGATTTTCGCAAAATGTGTTGGTCATGAAATGCTTTCATCTTGTCCTTGTAAATTCTCGAATTATCGTACGCATCATTCCGGATTTCTTCAAGTTCATTCAATTGAAGTTTGCGTAGCGAGCCAGCGTTGTCCAGATTGAAATTAAGATTTTTGATCGCCCAGTACGCTTTATGTTCCAGCTCCACAGGCAAGTGACAAGCCTTCCCATAGACAAGTCTAAAGGGAGACATTCCAATAGGAGTTTTAAATGCAGTACGGTATGCCCATAAGGCATCGGTCAATCGGATTGACCAATCCTTACGATCTGGGTTAACCGTTTTCTCCAAAATGTGTTTAATTTTCCTATTAGAAATCTCGGCTTGCCCACTTGTTTGTAGATGGTACGGGGTGCTCACCTTATGAGAGATACCGTATTTCTTCATTAAGCTCTCGAATGGTCTATTACAAAAGTGCGAGCCCCCATCACTAATGATGGCTCGAGGCATTCCGAATCGAGAAAGGATGTTTTCTTTTAGGAATTTAATGACCGTGCGATGGTCATTCTTTCGACACGGAATTGCTTCGACCCATTTAGTGACATAATCTACGGCGAGCAAAATATACAGATTCCCAAACGATTGGGGGAATGGTCCCATGAAATCGATGCCCCAGCAATCAAATGCTTCAATGATAAGAATGGGATTCAAAGACATCATATTTCGACGGGACAATGCTCCCAATTTCTGACAACGCTCACAAGCTTTGCAAAACTCATGAGTGTCCCTAAACATAGTGGGCCAGTAAAAGCCACACTGCAGAATCTTAGCCGTGGTCTTTTTAGCAGAAAAGTGACCACCACAGGGCCTCTCGAGTGACGAAGGAGATGACGCTCGATGCTCATCGTCTAGTACACATCTCCTTAGAATTTGGTCGGCAATATTTAAATAAATAAGGATCATCCAGGAAAAAGTTGCGTACCTCGGTGAAAAATTTCTTCTTATCTTGCGAGTCCATTGTGTCGGTATGGCACCTGTAGCAAGATAATTAGCAATATCCGAACCAAGGTGAATGGGAAACTCGGAACAGTTGTTCATCGGGGAACATGTCGTTGATATGAGTCGCCTCAAGGAATCGAGGTATTAAGGCGAGAAAGGTGATCGGCTACTACGTTCTCTACTCCCTTTTTATCTTTAATTTCCAAATCAAATTCTTGGAGTAGAAGGATCCATCGTATCAAATGGGGCTTAGAATCATTCTTAGAAAGAAGATACTTAAGTGCCGCATGATCTGTGTAGATAATGATTTTGGATCCGATCAAGTAGGACCTAAATTTGTCCAAGGCGAACACTACAGCTAAGAGTTCCTTTTCTGTAGTCGAGTAGTTTACCTGGGCAGAATTTAAAGTTCTACTTGCGTAATGAATGACGTGGGGCCGCCTATCTTTTCTCTGGCCTAGGACCGCTCCAAGAGCATAATCAGAAGCGTCGCACATAAGCTCAAAAGGAAGGCTCCAGTCGGGTGGCTGCATGATAGGTGTAGTGGTTAACGTGCCCTTAAGCTTGGTGAAAGCTTCCTGACACTGCTCAGTCCACTCGTACGGAGCATCCTTTTGAAGAAGATTACATAAAGGACGAGAGAGAAAACTAAAGTCCTTTATGAATCGCCTGTAAAATCCTGCGTGTCCTAAGAAGGATCGCAAGTCTCTGATGTTCTTGGGTGGAGGTAGGTTAGAGATAAGATCGATTTTTGCCTTATCTACCTCAATTCCTTTGGACGAGATGATATGCCCAAGGACAATTTCCTTCTGAACCATGAAATGGCACTTCTCCCAATTAAGTACCAAGTTCTTTTCTTCACATCTTTTCAGCACACATTTAAGACTTTCCAAGCACTTGCTGAAAGATGGACCATAAACAGAGAAGTCGTCCATGAAGACCTCTAGATATTGTCCTACCATATCAGAAAAGATACTAAGCATACATCGCTGAAAGGTGGCAGGGGCATTACATAGTCCGAATGGCATCCTTCGATAGGCAAAGGTGCCATAAGGACATGTAAATGTAGTCTTTTCCTGGTCTTCAGGGGCTATCTCTATCTGGTTGTAGCCCGAATACCCGTCAAGAAAACTGTAATAGGAATGACCAGCTAACCTTTCCAGGATCTGATCAATGAATGGTAAAGGAAAGTGGTCTTTCCTCGTGACGGTATTCAATTTCCTGTAGTCAATGCACATTCTCCAACCAGTAGTGACTCTAGTTGGCACGAGTTCATTATTAGCATTGGCTACAATGGTGATTCCGGACTTCTTAGGGACCACTTGAGTTGGACTCACCCATTGACTATCAGATATAGGGTATATAATACCCACATCCAATAGTTTAAGAACCTCGGCCTTAACCACTTCCTTCATGTTTGGATTTAGTATACGTTGTGGTTGCCGAGCGGTTTTTGCATTATCCTCAAGATATATGCGGTGAGTACAAATTGAGGGATCGATTCCTTTGAGGTCCGCTATCGTCCATCTCAGGGCTCCTTTATGCTCAATGAGAGTAGATATGAGCATACTCTCCTGTTCTTTCTCCAGGTGGGCAGAGATCACCACCGGGTATGTCTCGTCTTGACCTAAATAGGCATATTTCAAATCAGAGGGCAAAGGTTTTAGGTCAAGCTTCGGCGGCTTGAGGTTAGACGGTAGAGACACTACACCAGTTTGTGGTAATTCTTCAAATTGTGGCCTCCACCGGTTAACTTCAAGTACCGGTGCAGTATCAAGCAAGGCGCACGTCTCCCTAATCATGTCATCATCAAAATCATGGGAGTGGGCCAGGCACGTCTCTAGATGGTCGGAGGATAAGGTCAGAGGTGTCGTATCTTCCACGAAAGAGTCAATCATGTTAATGTCGTGGAAATCGTCATCATCCTCTGAGTTGGTGCCGTTATTGAAAAAAATGTTTGACTCCAATGTCAAATTTTCAAAAGACATAGTCATGATACCATTCCTGCAATTGATAATTGCATTTGACGTGGCAAGGAATGGGCGACCAAGAATGACGGGAATCTGAGTGCTCATGTTATTGATGGGTTCGGTGTCCAGGATGATAAAATCTACAGGGTAGTAAAATCTATCGACCTTGACTAACACATCCTCAATTATCCCTCTTGGTATATGAACAGAGCGATCAGCAAGTTGTAGTGTGGTTAGGGTGGATTTTAATTCACCCAAACCTAACTGTTTGTATACCGAGTAGGGAATCAGATTGACGCTCGCTCCTAAGTCAAGAAGTGCGTGATCAATTCGATGGTTCCCGATTACACATGATATGGTTGGGCTACCGGGATCCTTGAATTTCTGTGGCACGTCTTGCTTCAGGATGGCACTCACTTTCTCAGTCAAGAAGATTTTCTTTTGAATAATTTTCCGTCTTTTGGTCGTGCATAAGTCTTTCAGGAATTTGGCATATGAAGGTATCTGTTTAATGACATCAAGTAAGGGAATGTTGACTTTCACTTGTTTCAACACCTCTAGTATATCCTGAGAGTTAGAGAGAGGTTTTGGTGAAACCAACCGTTGGGGGAATGGAGCAACTGGCTTCTCTAGAAGTTCCGGTTCTACTTTTTGTGGGGCATCACTGGATCCATCATTGTTGTCCTCTTTTGGTTCTTGAGGCTTTTCGGGCCTAACCGAAAGAGTTTTATCAATGATCTTCCCACTCCTAAGAGTGGTGATGGATTTAGCATGCCCCATCTGATTTGAAGAGCTGGGATCATTATTCACGTACTGCAGTTTAGGATTGGGGAGAGGTTGTGCAGGAAGCATCCCCTTTTCTATAACCGTCATACGAGAATCTATCTTTTGCATAAAATCTGTGATCCCCCGCATTGCCTGAGCCAGCTCTTGTATGGGATTTTGAACTGGTTCCTCTTGAGGTTTCACTTGATTTGGATTTTAATTGAAGAAACCTGGAGGAGTCGCCTTTTGTCCATTCCTCCAACTAAAGTTTGGATGATTTTTCCAACCAGGATTGTATGTGTTGGAGTTAGGTCCAGTAAAAGGTCTTTGATAGTTGTTTACGGCATTGGCTTGTTCATTCAACACTCCTCGAAAGGCGGGTATTGTAGGACAGTTTTCAGTTGTGTGAATGTTGCAATCACAGATGCCGTAAACAATTTCATTGACCTTATCCTTCTTTCCTTCCATGGCCTCAACTTTCCTTATGAGCGTAGTCACTTTACACTTGAGATCATCCTCTTCTTTCAAGAGATATAATCCACCTTTCTCCTTTAATTGAGTCGGCCTAGACGTGGTGTTCGCCATTGGGTAATAGTCCCATGATTGTGTTTTTTCAGCGAGACTATCGAGGTAATCCCATACCTCGTCAACATCTTTGTTGATGAATTCTCCATTACACATTGTCTCGACCATTTGGCGCATGGAAGATGTCAATCCATCATAGAAAAAATTTGTAATGCGCCACGTTTCAAATCCGTGTTGTGGGCATGAACTGATCAAATCTTTGAACCTTTCCCAACATTGGAAGAATGTTTCATCTTCCTTTTGGGCAAAGTTCATGATCGCTTTTCTGAGGGTAATCGTTTTATGATGTGGGAAGAATTTTTTTATGAATTCCCTCTGCATATCGTTCCATGTGCCAATGGATCTAGGACGCAGTGAATGTAGCCACGTCTTAGCTTTCTCTTTTAAGGAAAAAGGAAAGAGTTTCAGCCTAATTGTATCCTCAGATACATTAGGAAAACATAATGTAGCTATAATCTCATCGAACTCTTTCAAATGTAAATATAGACTTTCTGATTCAAGTCCATGGAATTTGGGAAGGAGTTGGATAACTCCTGGCTTGATGTCCATTTGTCCCATGTTTTCAGGAAAAATCATGCATAAGGGCATACTCACTCCCGCCGGTTGTAGATAATCTCGTAAAGTACGAGGCGGGGATGCTTGTTGCACCTCATTCTCATCTTGGGTATCCTCCACCCTGGGTGGAAGTAGAGGAGGTTGGTCTTCAGCCATAACTTCAGTTAACTCAGGGGATTTCGAGCGGTGTCTAGTCCTGCGATGGATAGTCAACCCCTCAACCAATCCTCCTTCAGTCAAGAGACGTTGACTGTCGTCACGGGCCCACTTGGGCATGAAAACACTCGCAGCCCTCAATTAAAAACCTAATCCTAAGAAAGGGAAAGAAAATCTAGAAGGAAAGAGAGAGTTGGAAAGAAATTACCAAATTGGAGTCCTAAGTTAAAAACCTGCAAAATAAAACAAAAAAATAAGTTAGATTCTAAAAAGAGAAGAATGATCCTTTAAAAGAAAAATAACAGTAAATTAATTTCTAAAAGAAGGTATTCTTAAAAGAAAGTGGAAATTTCTAAAGTAAATTACGGAAGATCTAAACTAGAAAGTAAATTATTAAAAGAGAACTAAAAAAAATAGAAAGTAGGGAAGGAGCTTACCGAATTAGGAATTTCTATCTTAAAGGCCTACAAAATAGGAAGGTTAGTTTCTAAACAAAAATTCTAAAAATAAAGTAGGAAACAAATTAGATTCTAAGATTAGAAAGTTACTAAAAATAAAAGTAGAAAGTTAATTAAGAAATAACCTAATTTCTATTTCCTACGGATGAGAGGATACTAGAATTAGAAAATTTCTAAGATTTAAACCTTAATAAAAAACAGAAAAAGTAGAGAATTTAGGAAAGAATTACCAATTTAGAAATTTATGTCAGGATCCTACAAAACAGGAAACAAGTTAGTTCTAAAAATCAAATAGAAATAAAAATCTAAAACTAAAGTTAATAAAATCCTAATCTCAAACTAATTCTAAAACTAATTAATTTCAAAGAATCGTAACCGTCAGTCCCTGGCAACGGCGCCAAAAACTTGTTCACTCCCTAAGTATAGGGTTGTGATGTAGTAATAAACTCGGTAAGACCGAGGTCGAATCCACAGGGACTGATACCTGTATGTTATCTAAAACTAAGTAGAACTAGAACTAGACTAAGACGTGATCTAAACCAAATAGAATTTAGGAAATAATTGTGGAATAATTATCTAAAACTTTAAGGAATTCAGAGGAAGGAAACTAGGGATTCAGAGGATCCACTTGTAGAGATCAGGGAGATCTTATGCCTGCGGCAAGGATTATGGAATTCAAACTGAACTTACTTGATCTAATTTTTAAGAGATGAAAAGTATATGAATTAGAATGGATTCCATCATCTAACCATGCCCAGGAGACAAAGCAAACAACAAGATTAAACTAATTACCAACTAATCAACAATGTATGAAGATCAGGAAGGGTACCGTCATCCTACCATACCCATGGAACAATGATGAACAACAGGGCTTCCTAGCTTCATAAACATAAAAAGGGAAAGAAAAAGGGATATTCAAAGCCGTTGCAGACCCATTGTAATTTCAGTCACAACAGACCATTAAAGACTAAAAAAATTCCATTAATACAAATCAACTTCAGTTCATGAATTTAAATGACAAGCAGAAATATAGTATCTCCCATTTCGCCACAAGCTTCGCCTCTTAGCCCTAGCTAAGAGGACTAGCCACACACAGGCATGATGCGGCTAGAAAACAAAGTAAAATAAAACAAAAAGAAAAAGAAATAAACAGAAAAAGAATGCCAAACTCCACTCCTCGTCCAAGCTCTTGTTGCTCACGTCCAGCCTTCCAAAAATTCCCAACAGCCAATCCTCCAACCGAGCACTCCTCCTTCTTTTCTTCTTTTATTTTTTTCTTCCTTTCCTCCTCACGCTGCCCAAACCCAAGACCGAGCACACCCTGCTCTCTCGCGATGCCAGCCCTCCAAACTTCCTCTCTCCTTTTATCCTTCCTCCAGACGGAGAGTGCCAAAGACCCATTTACGCACGGCAGCGTCCGTGTTCTCCTTGGAGACTTTGTCTGCGCAAAACTTGCACTGAGCTGCTGATGGGGCCCATAATCGGTTTTGTCAACGAAATCCACGCCGTCCATTGGAATCCTCGTGGAAATCCAGTCAGGAAAGAGTGATTTTTGCAGGTTCTTGTATGGCCCACTGGATATTGTATTCCGCCGTCCATCATGAGTTTCGGCGGTCGAAATCCGCTACACGTTGATTCCTAGAAAACTTCCACCTAGGTTATGGTTCCAGGCCTCTTTGGAATCCACTGGATGGTCCAGATTGAACCGATCGCCTCAGAGAGTGGCCCACAACGATCCGCCGCAGGCTCTGTTGCGAAACAGAGCCTGCGCGTTTGAGCGCTGTGATGGTCGGTGGACCCCACAGTGATGTATTTTGAGAAATCCATTCCATCCACTAGGTTCAGGACGAAAAACCCTCCGAAAATGAGTATTTTTTGGAGAAAATCGGTGTGGTCCATAAGCTAGCTTACTCCGCCGTCCATCTGACGTTTATCAGGTAATCTGCCTTTGTGTGTGTGCATGGGCCAAAAAGGAAAGCTAGGCGACGGTGTTAGTCACCTTGCAGAGCGTATGGACGGTTCTGATTTCCGATACCTGTGATGGATGGGGCCCACTAATGAAAAATGGACGGACAGCGTCCGTCCGCTGTTGATGCGGAAGAAGAAGACGGGTCAGCCTGTCTTTGACCGGGCTGACCGTCCGGTGCAGCGCGGGCAGCGGTGCACTATGTACACGCGCTGTGCATACGGAGTCCACTGTGATGATCGTGAGAAATCCGCTCCGTCCATCCGCTTTGACACGTGGTTTAAACAGTCTTGAACAATTTTGAAGCATATCCGGATATCAGGCGGGCCCCACATAATGATTAAAGAGGCTGATCTGTCCGTTGGGCCACTTCCACAGTGATCCAGGGGCTGAAATTTTACGTGTACGGTTTATTTATGGTCCTCAAGCCACGTACGAAGTTTCGAACTGATCAGATGGTGGGAACCCTATGATCTTGCATTCTGGACACTTTTCAGGCCACTTGAGCTTCAATTCCTCGATTTCCGCGGACCCCTGGTGTATAATTCCGTCGCTCTTGGTCTTCTAGAGTCCGTTCCTTGCCTTGGTGCTCCTGGAGCGTCAAATCCATGCATTTACCACCCTTTTTCAGTCCAGGCTCGGAAATACACTCTGCATCACAAACACAATTAAATCAGGCCATTAAACGGTATCATGCTTGTAAAACTATGCAGCAACTGGGTCTGATATGCAATATTTGACCCTCAACAGATTTTAAAAACTATATATATCCAAAAAAATCATGTGGACCACATTACAGGAAACAGTGTTGAATGAGGGTCGACCTTTGGACATACTAGTGGGGTCCACATGCAGTTAATATTCTTTGATATCTGTGTTTAATATTTCCATCTGGGCTTGTATGGTATTCATGAACAGATTTGATGTGAAATTTTTTGGTAAAATAATGGGATTGTTGATATATCTTAATGTGGTGTGGTCCACGTAAGATATTTAGCCCTCTAATTTTTGGGACAGCGGTGTAAGATGATATGTGAAAATGGATGAAGGGCATGGATGCAACATTTACATCATGGCCGGGTGCAGAAGCACAGACTGCCAGCCACGCGCATGATGGCAAGTGTTGTATGCAATCCGTCCATTGGCGTCAAACGGTTATAACCATCCTTTCCAATAACATTAGTACGCCTGGCCAATCTCATGGCTCGCATGTAATGTCACGCCCCGCCAAAAACATCTGCGGTTGCATTCCCTCGAGCTGTCCGCCCGTTCAAACATGCCACTAGCTTGCCGCTGGATATAGCAATCCAGTGGGATTGCATGCAATCCACTAACACACTCATTTATCATCTTGCAAGGCGTGCAATTCACCGTAATACAATCCAATCCCATCCAATCTGCCCGGCCAAACAGGCCCTGGAGGAGTCCGGTCCACCGACATTTTGGCAGAGATTTAATTAGCCGATACACATCCCCACAAACGCCTATGTGAGGAGGCATCCATCAGGTGGGCCCCACTGCTTGGATGACCGGCCAAAATATCAGACCAATACACTGATCAGATGCCCACACTCACATATGGAATGCGGACCATTTGTATTCTTTTACATTGTGACCCATCTCATGTTGTCCACCCTGAATTTTGTCCCAAACCATGGCACGATTGGGCCTACACAATGAACGGCTCAGATGTCTGACACATGTGTCATGTTGGTACGTTTGGTCGCATATATAGGCGCGGGTAGGCTTCGCCTAGCTCATCTTTCGTGCATGGCAAGTGGAAGGAGGCGGTTTGGCTAGTGTCGCTGCCACTAGCCCGGTGACTACTGGTCGGTGCTCTGTGGACCCCTCTATGAAGTATATGTTTTATCCATGCCGTCAATCCATTTTTACAGATAATTTTAGAGCTTGATCCGAAGAATGAGACGGATATAAATCTCAAGTAGGCCACACCACAAGAAATCAGGAGTGATTGGATTTCCACCATTAAAATCCTCCTAAGGCTCACTGTACTATTTATTTAACATCCAATCTGTTGATTAGGTCATACAGACCTAGATGAAGGGAAAAAAACAAAGATCAGCTTGATCCAAAACTTTTGCAGCCCCCAAGAAGCTTTTAATGGTGGACGTTCAATTAACACTCTTTCCTGTAATGTGGTCCACCTGAGATGTTTCTGTAATTTATTTCTCGTGATAATATCATAAAATGATATAAAAAATAGATGGACGGCATGGATGAAACACATACATCATGATGGGACCCACAAAGCATCGACCACTAGCCATTGGTTAGTGGTAGGGTCACTACCCAATCCGCCCTCAAGTGGAAGTCGCGATAACCATGTGAAAGCTACCAGTGATTAGGTCAACGGCCAGAAGCATCAGATACGCCAAAATCTCTCAAGGCAAAGTGCATCTGCTGATACATGAGGAAAACATTTCCAGTGTCCAGCGCCTATGGTACAAGTAGCGCATACGATAATCCTGACCGTTTATGTAGTGTACACAAACCACGATCCACTGACCACATAGATAGGCTGTTCTCGACATCTGTTTGATGAGTGGTCAGCAATTGGCCAACTCAAATATTGCTGTAGATGGACAGTTCTCTGCAACTGTTTCATAAGTTATTTGCTAGGGTTAGTGTTTCAAAATCCTAGTTCTAATATCACGTTGTAATTTAAACTAAATAATAATAATCTCCTTTCTTGTATTTACAGTACTTTTGTAAAAAAATATTAGACTAAAGCGTACCGTGATACCATATTCCTAATAAGATTTAGAAGCAAATAAGGTTCTGTTTTGACCAAGTGATGTGGGTCAAGTTGATTGTGACAGCTCATCAACACCATTGGCCACATGATAAAGGACATACGAAAAATTATCCTTTTGTAATTGGTTGCATGTATATGTGTGTGTATATAGTCATGCTCACCTGCGCTCCTGGGCACATGCGCACCTATTCATATGTGTCATGGGCGTCTAATCCGAACAGTCCATCTAATGCGGAATCCCATGAAACCCCAAGATATAAATTTTCACCCTGATTTAAAATTATGGTGGGCCATAGCAAATAGAAATGCAAATCAAGGGAGGAAACTGTTTTCAATTTTCATGGCCCACCAAAGTCTTGGATAAAAGTAAAAATTAGGGCCGGGAGGTTTCATGAGGTGCTGCTTCACGTGGACCATTCAAATTTTGGAGTCACATCACATATGATGAGTTCTCAAAAACGTTTACACCAGTTCTGTGCGAACCGGTGCGCAGCTTAGCATTCTGCTATATATAAAATTTTGGCAAACATAGCACGTGTGATTGTTAAAAAATATATAGTAGCATATGTGGTATTTACAGGGTATTTGTAGAGTGCTTGAAGAATGCATCCTAACATGTATAACATATGTGGCATATGTGACACATTTGATACATGCACAACTTACACTCGTGATACATTACAACATATAAAGGGCACCTGAAGGTTAAATGTGGCAAATTTGTCTAAGTTAAAGATGGATTGTACCATATAAAGTGCACCTAAAAGTTAAATGTGGCAAATTTGGCCAAGTAAAAGATGAATTGTAGCAGTAATGGTGCATTATGGCACATATATACTGTTTCTAAGAAATAGATGTAAAGAAGAAAGCATATGTAAAAACAAGAGAAGCTTCTCAGAAAGAGAAGCGAATATATATATAGAAACAAGAGAAGCTTATCAATGGCCAACAAAGATGATTGTCTTGGCAGATCATCCGTGACTTCGTGGATGTAGATGATTGTCTTGATAGATCACACCTGAATGAGCTTTATTACCCAATTTAAAGGTCATGTGAAATGATTTTCATCCATCTAAGCATTCATAAATGTTTCATGACAGGCATTGATCATTCAAGGGACCAATCAAAGGCATGAAATAAATCTCATCTATTGAAAATGAGATGTAACAAGAGAGATTGAAAGACTAGAATGAGGCATAAATTTCAAAAGAGAATGTTTTAGGGCATTTTATTTAGTATATTAACAACAATTTCATGTACAGAAGAAGGGAGAGCTTCCCCCAACCAATGGGTAAAAATTACATACAGCCAATGTAGAGATTATACAAAAATGATGATTTTCTACTAGCCTTACAAAAACTATATTTGCATGTATTTCTCATCCGATGCAAACGTCATCGTTTATTTCTCCAACTTCAACAAATATAAAATAAAATAAAATCTTCATTGAAAATCTATATCCCATCTCAATGCAATTTACTTTCTCCCCAATATACCAAAGCCATGTTTGGGGAATGATTTCTTGAAAATCTAGATTTTCAAACTACTATGATTTTTAGGGACCTGGACCGGGCGTCACATAATCAGTAGTGTGCCATCTTCCAAAAAAATCCTGATTTGTTAATGTTTGCCCGAGCAATACGAAGGAAACAACACATGCTCTTCCCACTCCAATCTATCCTTCCTAGGATGTGTGTACAGGCATCAGATTAGCTACCCCATTTCCCTAAAAGTACTCAAAATCAAGATGTGAGCCCTGAGAGTTGTTCTTATTTCCACCACCACCATTTTCAACCACCTTCTTCTCCACATGGGGCACCTCCTTACTGGCAAAGCTCTTCTCGGCATGGGCTACCTCCTTACTTGCAAAGCTCTTCTCCACATGGGGCACCTCCTTACTAGCAAAGCGCCCAAAGTCAACAGGCTCAGGTATGTGTGGCGGTGTGGCGCACCTCACCAAAGCCCAATTCACTCCCTCAAAGAATGGGTGTTGCTTTATCTCTGTGGCCCCCCTTCTGTAGGCTATCCGTTTTTGTGGGTCCTTCACTAGAAGGCCACGGATGAGGTCTCGTGCCACATGGCTAACAGAAGGTGCATCGGGGAACTTCAGCGGTTGGCCTACCACGTTAAAGAGAGTGGCGCGGTTGCCTTGACCCTTGAAAGGAGTCGTTCCATGCAGCAGCTCGTATAGGAAGATACCGAATGTCCACCAATCCACTGCGCTACCATGACCCTCCCCCCGTATTATCTCTGGGGCCAAATACTCATGGGTCCCGACAAAGGACATCGATCTTGCATTTGTTGGTTCTGCCATCAGTTCTGGGAGTGACCCATTAGAAAAGAGCCCGAAATCCGATTTAGACTTGCGGTTCTTCTTAGGTAGGATGCGTGGGAAGAAGGTTGTTGGCTGGATGCACCCGGCCACCACATGGTCAGAGTCGAGTATGCCTTCACCACTGACATGGGCAGATGAGGACTTGACGAGTGTCGGATTCACAGAGCACCGCAGCGAAAGATCAAAGTCAGAGAGCATGATGTGACCCTCCTCTCTCACTAGCACATTTTCTGGCTTCAGGTCCCTGTAGATGATCCCCAGCATATGCAAATACTCCAGAGCAAGTAATATCTCAGAAGCATAAAACCTGTCATGTAACAAAAATAGACAAACAAATCAACAAGTCTGGGGCTGAGGAGGCTCCAATCCATTACCAGGGGTGGCAATGGGCAGGGCTAGGGCCCCTAAATTTCACCCAAGGGCCTAGCCTGGCATAAGATTGAAATCTAGGCCTAGTGTTCAGGCCATGGCCTGGTCCAATCATCAAGTGGGTCACCATTATACAAAAGAATGGATGATTTGAATACACTTGTAAGGGGTCCCATTCAATATATATGTGAAGTTCAAAGCACTTTTGGATTCTGGGTCATGTTTTATGATCTATATATAAACCATTTATATGATATGATTCCTTCTAGATGGAGAGGAAACTACAGAAAGTTCTTGGATTGGGACTATTTCAAACCTCTGATCATGTCACTCTTTTAACTTAGAGGGCCGGGCCAGGCCCAGCCTGGTCCAAGGCTGGGACCTTTTTAACCCAATTAGGGCAAGGTCTTAGGGAACCTTCATGGAAAACAAATTTCGTGGAAAACCATGGAAAACAATCCACAGTCCATTGTTTGTTTTGCAATAAAATTTTCCATGGAAATCAATTGTTTTTCAATTGTCATTGTTTGGATAGAGGTTCTTTTTTGTGCGGAAAAAGAAAAAGAACCTTCAACAGTCAGTCTGTTGATGTCCCCAATCATCACCATCATCATCATAACCTTATCCCAACTAATTGGGGTCGGACATCAGCTGCATGAATCTTGTTTCACCATTCCACTCTATTGAGGACCATGACTTCAATTAGACCACAGGTCATCAAGTCTTTTATTACTACCTCCACCATGTCCATTTGGGCCCTCCCTTGCCCTTTTAGAGCCGCTGGTTGGTGTCCCCAATTAAAAGAGGAAATGCCCATGGATTAGCTTTTCTCAGGAGACATATAGTCACTCTTTTTAAGAGGAAAAGCATACCAACAGCAATCAATTTCCACAGCTACTTCTTGTATTACAAACAGCAGAAAACACTATAGCCATGGAAATCAATTTCATTTCCAACTTCGCTAACAGCCCGGTACCCAGTGCTAACCTCAACATCACACACCCAATGCTCATAAACCAAAGTTCAATTTCCTTCCAAATGAAAACATTAAATGAATATTTGTTTTAAGACTAGACATCCTCTACAAGTTCAAAAGTACAAGTGAAAATTCCCAGATGAGCAATGTAAGAACGACTAAAAGAACACAACTGTCATTATCTTAGCCTTTCCCCCAGCAATTTTGGGTCGGATTTTTAATGGTAGATTGGCAAAACTTCTATAATCGGCCGCCCACAAGACATCAACCTTAATCTTTTACACAAGCATGACAAAGCCAGTGAAACTTTCGAATCCAATACTTTAACAAACAAGTAAATACATACAAATTAGAAGAAAACCAATGCATGCCAAATGAGCAAAACCTTGGCCAATTCTCAAATATGGACTTTTAAATTGGGAATTTGGATATGATGTAATGTTTGAAAGAAAGATGTTCAGAAACAAAATCAACAAATCCTTACTATTAAGTGCACGAACATGAGACAGGAGACACAAAAAATACAAAATCAAAGGAGAAGCAAATAACCAAAAGGAAGAAAGAAAAAGAGAAGCACTAACCGTGCAGCATGCTCATTGAAATACTTGTTGGGCTGCTTCTGCCGAAGGGAATGGAGATTACCCCCACTGCAGAACTCCATGACCAGGCAATAGAACTTCTCCGTCTCAAAATAGGAGTAGAGGGTAGGCAAGAAGGGGTGATCCAGGAGACCAAGAATTTCCCTTTCTGTCTGTGCTCGGATCAGTTTATTTCTACTTGCAATTGACGCCTTGTCCATCACTTTCATGGCAAAGAAGGTGTTAGTTCCTCTGAGTTCAACGAGATAGACACTGCCAATGTCACCATAACCAAGACGCTTGAGGAGTCTGAAATGACTGAGTCCAAGAGGGGATTCTCTTGAGGTGGCCAATTGAATGGCATCCCAACGACCATCGCCGCCAGTGTGGGGTTTGATGGGTGCAGAAACAAAGCTGTCTATGCTGTTGCTGCCGATGCTACTATTGCTCCCTCGGTTAACGCTGTTGCTACAATCACTGATCTTTGCATCACTTGTTTTTGTGTTTGTTGTTGTTTCTGAATTTGTAAGTGCTCCTGAACATGAACTCAGGTTGCTAGTTGAATTAGTTCTGCTTTTATTAGGATCCATCTTTTTGTGTTCATGCGACATCTTTTCGGACGGAACAGTGATCATCTGTAATACAATGTTGATATCTTTTTATCATGACGACAGGATACTGTAATAGGTCGCAGTCAATTGCATTGCGCATCGATAGAAGCATGAACATATGCATTGTAATGGCTTAAAATGATTAACTCTGCAAAAGAATGGAAATGGTGTTGGTTGAGCTGTTTCCACAGCTTGGTTTTGGTGTACCATATCGGTCACCACCGAAACCAGATCATATCACCCCGTTTTGGGCTGATACATCCATCTCGGTTATGGATAAAACCAGTTCATATCGGGCATTACTTACCAGTTTCAAAAGATACTTTAAAGCTTAGTTTTTCTGTGTATAGATGTACTTTCGAATTGTAAAAATTACATCAAAGCCATCAAGAAACCACATCGACAATAAAATATACCCCCCCCCCCCCCCAAAAAAAAAAAAAAAAACTCTTCCAATAATGGTAGAAATAATGTATACAGACAGAACAGATTCTCCGATGCATTAAACTCCCTAATTTTTCTTGATAAGTCATTAAATTCTTTAAACTCAAACACATTAAAAAAAAATTTGATTGAAGACGGGATACCGATACCTCGAATGATTAATAGCCGTTTACAGGCTTCAATTGTCTCAAGGATGGGCCCACAAATACCTCTTGCCATGAATTTCTGATCAGACGTACATGAATATATCAGAGTGCTCATAATAAATTTTAAGAAGATATAAAGAAAGCTCAAAATATTTAAGGACAAAAAAAAGGGGAAGAGGATGATGAATAATCATCTTTTTTTTTAGACAGGATAAAAAAGATGTAGAAACTTAGATGACTACAATGCGGCTTAACTTCCCACACAACCATTTTAGAAAATTCAAACTAGATAAAGATCACAGAAATGTTGATCTTGAGATTAGAGATGAATTTTGGTGATATTAGCATCGACATTAAACTAATATCTAATGAAGATGAAAAATGCGCAATATATAAAACCAAAAAAGAAAAAAAAAAAGCACAAGAAATCCCATATACATTTACCAACAAACCTTCATAAAACCCAAAAGGAACAAGCATATTGTAGCAGGTACTAAATATAAATCACCAACTGCGGCGTTAAGGATTGAAAGTGGTCCCCATATGGTGATGTTATGACATCTGAGCTGCGCATCACATGCGCCAAGTGAGAAAATTTTCCAGGCCAATACTATCATCAGGTGGGCAACACCACGGGGAAGAGTGAGGAGGGACACCAACCATTGATAAGCCCATGATTCAGCATGGGCCCACCAAGGTTTGTGTATTTCATCCAACCCATGCATCAGGTGCACTCCACCCACAGCTCTAGAAAATGGGATTTATACTGGAGGTATTCAAGCCCCACATGCAGCTTTAGACATAGCACATGTGGGACATTTAAGCCATGCATAAGGTAAGCCCCACTGTATAGCTGACCTAGAGCAAAATTCAGATGGAATCCACTCATCAGGCAGGCTGCCTTAACAACAAAAGATGGTTGAAGGAAAAAACTTGCCAATGGTCCAAATTCAAAGTACACATGCTGGGCACCTGATAAGTGAACAATCCTTTTTTTTTTTTGAAAGGAAAGCAGAAGAATTTATTTACCCACCGAAAGAGGGCCAAAGCTCGAATACAAGCTAAAAGTACAAAGATAGGCAAAGAGGGGTATTCCAGCAGAGAGAAGATTATGCTGTACTCATTGAGCAAAGAATTTTGAAAGGCAAGCAGAGGAATTTTATTCACCCACCCAAAGAGAACCAGCCTAGTTTTGTGCCAGCTCATCATCAGTGAGGCCCACCTTATAGGATGTTCCACACATGTGCCGCATGAAGGTGCATGTGAAGCCATGGAATGGGCCATGGACGCAAAGTCACATATAATAAGACACCTATAACCACCTGATCATTGCAGTACAAATGAACAATCAACAGTCCAAATTCAACGAGCAAAGTTCACTGATTGAGCAATTGGGGTCATCCGAAAATGCAAATTTCAGCCAGAGGACAATCCATTGTGGAGCCTACAGGATGGATGGTCCAGATCATCATAGGCATGTGCCACGCATGCATTACATAATATGGGTGGGGACATGTAGCGATATTCCAATTAGAAATTTACAATTGCAAAACTATAAAAGCACAAGCTACAGCCAACTTCAAAACTTGCAGCAGCATCACTCAGACAGAAAGGTGCAAAATACAATTAAATAAATTACGGGATTTTGGGACAAACCGGCTAGAAGCAAGCCATCGGGAGCCGAATTCCTTAACAAATTTGCAGCGAATGATCTCCAGCCCATCTCCAGCAGTAATTTCCCATCAATTCATCAGTATAAATCCTCTTTCTCCTCTTCCACTCATTAGAAGACTGAAAGAAATCTCCAGATGGATAACCTTAGAAGGGAAATCCCATCTGGGTTTTGACAAAGAGGGTCTTGTCTACAAAACCCATCAACAGATTTGCGTGGATTTTTGTTTTCGACATATTTCGAGAATTCATATGGTTGGGAGAGAAAACCGATGAGAGGAACGAGAGAACGGAGGGAAAGAAGAAAATCCATAAATAAAATAAATAAATAAAGGAAATGTTGATGGAGAGAGAGAGAGAGGAGACGTGGCAAGGAAACAGAGAGACGAGGGAAACGGTCTCCACGAGAAGAATATGTACGGATGAACGCCAAATCCTGCGAAGGAATGGTGGAAGAAATCTCTCTCTTTCTCGAATTGAGGCACGGTGCAATAGATTAAAAATAATAATAATAATAATAATAAATAAATAATAATAAAATAATAAAAATTGTAGATTGCCACGTGTATATTTTACACAAATACCTGTGCCATTTGTCCCAAAATTCATCGTGACTGTGTATTACGGATTATAATTGTTGATTATCAAGATTATCATCTAATGTGAATGTTTGCACTGTAATCATATTGCAAACGAGCCGTGTGGGCCCTACTGTGATGTGTTCATTAAATCCACCCCAACCATCGTACATATCATTCCTCCTGTGGCCTTTGGCCCAAAAAATGTAGACAAATCCAAGCAGAAATAGTTGGAGGGGCGAGGCGTGCCCTCTCAAGTTTCCCACCTGAGTCATGGACGGGCATGAATTATGTGTCAACGGCCAAACATGAGAGAACTTGCACAATGGTTGGAGTGGATGTCATCAAGATTTCATGGTCAGGCCCAAAGAAGTCATTTACATGCCAGTTGTAGTGGAAACATTTGCAGTTGTCTATTTTTCTCTTTTTATTACTTATAGAAAAATATAATATCTATTGCATTATTATAATTAATTAAATTAAAATATAATAAATTTTAACTATTTATCAAGAAATTCAATTTTATAAATTAGCCATTTAAAAGAAGTGAAAGAGTTTTCTAAGGTAAAATGACATAAGCGGCTGTTAGGAAGAGTTTAGGACATGACAGCCTCTGAAGCCTTGCCCCTTCCCACACCACCCACATGTAACAATGCAAGCACCTATGAAAGACTTAAACTTATCATTACATGTGTTAAATTATTTAGATCTTACGGTCTAAAATCATAGCCATTGTACAACCAATCCAACCATAACATGCAAAGCAAATGAACAGCTAAAAATAGTAATTTTAACTAGCAATGGGTGTTATATGTTGTAGCCCACTTGAGGATCATGTCATACTAATTTTGAAGGAGAGGGCTTCACTTTAGGCAATTATAATCACGGGCCTAACTTTTTCTAATATAGAGCCAATAGATATTGTATAAAGACGGGTCACATCTCTAATCAAAGTTTTGTTTTTCTTTTTTTGCATTCACCCATTATATATATACGGTCAAACAACCATACACTCCAAGAGCTTAAGCCGTCAAAATATGGTATATCAATATATATTGAAGGCTTGATTTCCTCGTCGCTGAGCTAGACATGATTTTCGATCCTATGGCCTTTGAGTATGATACGATGTCAAACCATTTACTCCAGAAGCTTAAAAGTATCGGTATCAATGTATATCAAGGGACTATCACTTCAACATAAACACCCATTCAAAAACAATGCACCCACTAGGCAACGGTTAAACATTTAAGCAATCTACAATAATTTATATTTTAAACTTAAAATCAAATAAATCTTGCATTTTCACTGACAATTTCAGGGAGGATCTGATCCTATAATTTACATATGTGATGCTCGACTCGAATCGATTCTGAACTCGGGTTATGACTCGCTGAGTCACCGTTCAACTCACCCTCACACTATCTCTCCCCTCTCTTGGTTTTCACTCTCTTCTTATCTGATTCTGTTGTGTTTCTGAGGCCTCTTGTTGTTTCCAGGGGAGGGTTTTTATTATTATTATTATTATTAAAGTTCTGAGGGTCGGATTATCTTTTAAGTAAGAGGAACAATCGGATCAAACATGGTGTTACACACCGCGCAGACGAGTTGGAGACGATGCCTTCGGTCCTGATTTGCTGGGTTTTCTTCCAACGGTTCCTGATGAATTTCAACGGGTTTTTTTTAGCGTCTAGGAGGCCCACCAACTGGTCGTCTTTGATGTTTAGATCGGGTTTTACTAAGATCACACGGTTGGGAGGAGACAATGGACGTGTTAATGGTAAATCTCATGTCGGACCATATTTCTTTATTCCAACCTCAATGGACGGTCCAGATTTGTCAGAAAATCTTGTGGGATCAAAAAATCAGATGTATAGATTGGTTTAGACGGTAGAGGACCCGACGATTCTCTTGTCTCTATCCCTTTCTTACCTTCTGAGTTGGGTCAGGAAATCCTTCCAGATGTGGATAGATCTTCCGGTTTGGATGGGAGACAAAAACAGCAACAAAACGGACCGAGTTTCAGTTTGAAACGCAGATCGGGCGCGAACTGGGTTTCTGTAACTGGTTGCGTGCGGACGCTGATGACCGTTGGTTCATGCAGGGCCCATTGTGATGTGTTTCTGAAAGATCTTCTCCGCTCATCAGTTCCACTGCGTTTTGTTTAAGTAGGAGGTGAAAGCTACAGCTGATTGGCTGATCAGGTGGGCCGCATTGGTCGTTGTCTGGCAAGGAATGCCTACGGTTGAAAACTTCCTTAGGTTTCGTACTGGATGAATGGTTTGGATTCTTTGGTGGCTACCTAGATGGACGGCCCATATCAGGTGTGGGTAGCCAGTTCACCACTTCAACGGAAGGGAGAGATGGTCTGCGACTTTCGACCCTTCTTTCTCGAATAGCGCTCGGTCTACTGACAGTGTTTTTAATTTTTTAATTTTTTTTCTTTTATGTCGGGCCCACAATACTGTTGGCAGAGATCCACTCCGACTATCCATTTTTCCAGATTATGATGGGCCATGAGCCCAAGTATGAAGTAGATCTGAATCTTAGGTGAGCCACACGATTCTGTTTTTCTCGTGAAAACAGAAGTAAAAAACATGAAACATCCATCCATTGTGTTTGTCCCACTTGGATGACGGTTCACACTACATTTCAGGCCATTCCAAAATTCAGATGGGCCTCACCAAGTACTTTTAGATGTTTTAATCATGACTTTCCACTATGGTTTCGGATATTGTGGCCCACCTGAGTTTCTGATATGGCCAATTTTTTTTAAATCCCATAAAATAGAGGGGACCTATCCAATGCACGGAGTGGATGTTCATCACACATCACGGTGGGGCCCACAGATCTCGACCTCATGGGAAGGTCGCTCAAGGGCAAGAGCCAGGCCTCGTCCTCTTTAGCCCATTAGGACGTGGACCGGTCGGGCCCAACAGTCCATTGCCAACCCTAGAATGGCTCAGTTTCCGAAAATGGATGAGTTAAAGCTTATCTTTGTATATGGGGACGAGGATTTCCTGCGAAAGCCTTTCGCAGGAAGTTCCTGCGCAAGGTTGCCGGGTGGGGCCCAGTGTAATGTTTGTGAGAAATTTATTCCGTCCATCCGTTTTGCGAGCACATTTTAGGCGGTTATACCAAAAATGAGTTGGATACAAGACTCAAAGGGGTCACACGAGAGGGAGAATTGGGGAAAGAAATTCTCACCGTTGAAACCTTCCTGGACTCCACCTTGATGTTTATATGCAATCCAAACCGTTTATAAGGTCATTCCAAATTGGATGAAGTGAAAACACTAAAAATATAGCCTGATACAAAAATTTTATGGGGGTTAAAATGTTTCAACGGTGCTCGCTGAATAACAACTATTTCCTCTCGTGTGGCCCAGTTGAATACTTGATACATCTATTTTTTGGTCGAACATCCTAAAATTATCTCTCAAAAATGATGGATGGGGTAGATTTCGCACAAACATAACGGTGGGGCCCACCCAGCATCCTTGCGCAGGAACTTCCTGCAAAGGCTTTCGCAGGAAATCCACGTCTCCTCTGGACGAGGATTTCCTGCGAAAGCCTTTCGCAGGAAGTTCCTGCGCAAGGTTGCCGGGTGGGGCCCAGTGCAATGTTTGTGAGAAATTTATTCCGTCCATCCGTTTTGCGAGCACATTTTAGACCGTTATACCAAAAATGAGTTTGATACAAGACTCAAAGGGGTCACACGAGAGGAAAAATTGGGGAAAGAAATTCCCACCGTTGAAACCTTCCTGGACCCCACCTTGATGTTTATATGCAATCCAAACTGTTTATAAGGTCATTCCAAATTGGATGAAGTGAAAACACTAAAAATATAGCCTGATACAAAAATTTTATGGCCGTAAAATTGTTTCAACGGTGCTCACTGAATAACAACTATTTCCTCTCGTGTGGCCCAGTTGAGTGCTTGATACATCTATTTTTTGGTCACACATCCTAAAATTATCTCTCAAAAAGGATGGATGGGGTAGATTTCGTACAAACATATCGGTGGGGCCCACCCAGCATCCTTGCGCAGGAACTTGCTGCAAAGGCTTTCGCAGGAAATCCACGTCTCCTCTTTTGTATGCAACTTGCGACGTATCTTTTGAATATTATAGCTTGTTGGGCCCACACATCCCTAGCACGTGAAAGACATCCTAGCCGTGCATCAGGTGGACCACCGTGCTATTGTTATTGCCCCGCGAGCAAGAGAGTAGCTATCCGAAGTCCAAACTACACCCAAAGATCCAAAGGAAGGTTCTTTCTCGCAGCAAGGAGTGGGAATCACAAAGAAAGCCCGATGAGTAGAAATCAAGGAGACAAACCGCCCAAGCCCGAACAGACGCAATCCCAACCTCTCCAAGAATAGTGGCATTTTTAAGGAGTCAGGCATGCCACTGGGTGAAATGCCACCGTTAGAATGTTTAGTAGTTGGTGCAAACGGTTCAAAATTTGACGTCTGAGCTGTTCATAAGGTAGGTGCGTCTCACCATGATGTTGGGACGCCTCCAAAATCAGGTGGGCCACACCGCAGTAAAAATTTTCAAACTCTGTATATGTGGGGCCCACTGATAAACTTTAGCCAACCTCCTTTTTCAATCCAGGTCACATGCATGGGTCCCACCTAATGTGCTGCTCGGATGTCAGGTTCGCACGTGTGGGGTGCCTGCAATTCATCAACCCATTGTTTTTTTGGCTTAGATGTTCCCTAGGGGACCTAAGGTCACATTCCTGCTATCCAAACTGTTTACATGATGGGCCCCATCTTGGATGGAATTATCCAAGAAAAATCTCAGATTGTAATGTTTTAATATGAACCGTCGCCTTAACACCAATTTTATAGGACAGGTTTAGGGAGTTCGATAAGAAAATTTTTACGAAGTTACCATCAGCCGTCCGTCTGGTCAGATCAACGGTTCGGATCATTGAAATACGTGTCTATATCCAGCAGGACATGATCTAGCATCTTCTCCTCTCTTTATACACTTTACACGCTTCGGCTTTTGCCAAAAGGAGTTAGAAACAAGGGCCAACTAAATGGTTGAAACAAAAATGATTGTAGGCGTTAGAAACAAGGGCCAACTAAATGGTTGAAACAAAAATGATTTGAATCATGACATACACACTGGGGCACAAGTCATTTTCAGTACAACAACTTATCCAAGGCATACACCCTCCTTAGATGATTAACCCAAGGATGGCAGTTTTACCTCTGCAACTGGGCTAGGATCAATTAGTTAACCCGATGCATGAATTGATCGACCAACATCATGGTTGCTGTACCACTCAGCATGTTTACTTAAGCTATACCTAGATTGGGTGGACTGGCTTGTTGAAGTGCCGAGAGGGTATAAAATTCTAAACTTTACACTCTTTTTTGGAAACACGAGCCAATCTAATGTGGAAACAGTAATCTTTTTATTGTACAATGCGGCGAATTATCAACTAATAAATATGCGAAGCTGAAATAATTCACAAATTTATTAACTGACTCTGCATTTTCATGTTATATTAATTTGCTGCCAAATTCAGTTCAAAGCTAGCGAGAGATATAGAAAAAATGTTTCATGCCAAGTTTTTCAGAACCAAGCCTGAGTTTTCTTTAGCCAATCCATCATGTCTGAGACAGTTGCCTAATGAACTGGGAGATAAATATATAACCTGATTCAAAAAAGCAAAAAATAAATGTCAGGTTTCCCTCCCAAAAGTGTAGTTTGTTAAACTTGCCATGAAACGTTTAGAAATCAAACTTTGGAAGAAATTCAAATGAATGGACTTCGAAAATTTGATCAATTTGTCTAACAAGGTTACTAAATATGAGTAGCTTATGCGTGAAGAAAATCAATTGAAGAATTCGTCCCTTGAGACTTTTTATCGGGATCCAAATTATAAAATAGCATTAGCCGATGGAAGTTTAGGTAAACCTTTCGTTTATACGGCCTTGACAAAGGCCAACAACAAATCACCTTCTCAGGGTTCTAATATTATCAAAGGAATTTCAAAACAGAGTTGTGCTTTATGAATCCCAGTACCATGATGAGTCATGACCGTCACGAATGCTTAAAGATACGTGGTTATCTTATATGAGAGGATTGACTTGAATTAGAATAAAAATGCTCCATAATGAGGATCTAACTTAGTATAAGTCGTGCCTTTAACCCTTATCTTATACAAGAGTATGAGTGTACCATAGATATAAGATTCTAATATAGACCTTTGGACACTTACATTAGAGAATCAAGGTTCAAGTCAATTATCTAGGGGCTTGTTAGCTTCGACAATGATCATATAATCAATGGCTTGATAATGGACATTAGTTGATCTATCTTTAAACTTAAAAATATGCGAGGGTTTTAGATATTGACTAAGAAGCTATGGCTCACTTTACAAAGTTTCTTACGGGCCACTATAAATGGATGATGTTGGGTACGTCCATTAAAATCCATTAGTTCTTGCATAAGCCAATAAGAAATTCACTTAGTTTATTTTGTGAATTTTTAGGCCAGTATATTATTAAATCAAGGACTCATTAGGTGATTTTTCGCTAAGCCCCACTTAAAAGATTTTAATTGGTTTCAAAGAATTTTTAAATGTTAAATTTTTGTTTTACTTGTTAAAAATATTTGTATCACACTTAATGATGATATAATTGCCTGGATCCAACGGTCCATTTCTTAATTAGTATCTAGATCATATGTGGATAGTCTTGACAGTAGAGAAATTACATCAAAGGTATTTGCATTTGAGAGGTGGATTAATGAACTTCCTTTACACTAGGGTATGCCAAAGTTTATAGCATCAAAATATCATTCTAAGTACACCCTTGAAATCCCACCCCTATTCTATTTAAGTATATCCTATTGTAGAGAAGATTCTATCTCAAGATAAATAGAGCCCCATTTGGTCAGTAGATCTACATCATAGAGTTCATTTATGCAATTGATCGTGTCCAAGTATTATCTAAACCATTCATATAATTGTTTCTTTTTTAGAAATCTAATGTTATTGCATTCAGTTTGTTCATGGGACTGGTTCCTTTGAAAATGAGAATCAGGGTGAGACTCCTTTGATTAAAGACCATATGAGGCTATTTAGAGAAAATTGTGTGATGTTATCATATTTCTGAGTCTACCCTCCCACAAGTTTCATGTGAGAAGGTCATAGTATAATTGAAGATTTTGTTGACTGGAATTGGAGATTTAATAGCTTTTACCATCTTCTCTCAAGAATACAAGTTCTTCCCTTTTGACTCACATCTAAACCTTTGGACTGCTCATTTATCACTTTCATCCACATTGATTTTTGTTTACCATGTTTCTACATAATTCTCTTTCATACACTCATTACCATAGATTTAATTTATTTCTTACTTTATTTATTTGCTTATTTTCAAATAATAATCTACACCTAGAATCCCAAATATAAAGTAGAAATCATATATCTATATAAGTGGGAAATGGTATCTCACATCTTCCTTCCACATAATCATGCTTTTACTTGACATTTACAAGCGCAACTAAATAAAATTATTCACATCCAAATCGGATATCTCAACTCCTTGGTCATTATGATTATATGGTGTCTAGCCTGTTGTAGATGCCGTAACTTTACAAGTACCACCACCTCCGTAAAATAAAATTTTCACCCCTTATCTTTGCACCCTCTTATTTACACACTCAACTGGCAAATTCATGCAAAGTATATGATTTCTAAGTAATGTATAGGCGCCTGTGTATCAGTGACAATACTCTGCCAAAGTATTAATGACAATCTATAAAATCATGTGTTATGTACAGTAAGGCCTAATTGCTGAGCTGGGCTATCTATCATTCGCCCAAGCCCAGCCCAGAAAGAAATTGGGTCCTTAGATTTCGAGCCAAGTTCAGGGGTCGAGTTCTGGTCCTTCAGCGCCCTCAGCCCAGACCGGTGCAACCCTTGCTTATACCGGATAACCCTCCCCAGGTAGGAAGACTGGCTATCCAGGACGGGCTAATACCGGACAAACGCCAGAAAGCTTACTAGCGAGAAGATCAGATCTAGGTAGACGACGACAGACGCGCTCTCTCTACTCTCTCTCTCTCAATGGAAGTCGCACGAGAACCTCAAAGAGTACAAGCCCTAGCACAAGCCTGCCTATCCCACATCCCATCCCAATACATCCAACCCCCCGAAAAACGGCCGCAATTTCGCCGGAAAGCGTCGGATTCCGGTGTCCCCATCATCGACCTCCACAGTTTTGACCCCAATCTCTCTGGCGACGTACGTCAGAAGCTCCGTCAGTCATGCCGGGACTGGGGCGCCTTCCAGGTCACAAATCACGGTGTGCCGCAGCGATTGCTCAACGACATTAGGGCCGTCGGCCTCTCCTTTTTCAATTCTCCGATCGAGGAGAAACTGAAATACGCTTGCGATCCGAATTCCGCTGCTACGGAGGGCTACGGAAGCCGGATGCTGTCAAAAGACGATAGCGTCCTTGATTGGCGGGATTACTTCGATCACCACACGTTGCCGGAGTCTCGGCGTAATCCGAGCCGTTGGCCTGAATTCCCGCCAAATTACAGGTCTGGTTGCCGTTGGCATCTCCATTTTGTATAACTTATGGCTATCGTAGTGTTCCTGGATTTTTTTTGGGGGGGAATGTTTCCGTCACTGTATTCATCTTTTCTGGAAGAGTGTGTTTCTTCTCTGTTGTGACTTAGGATCGAGCGTGTGTTAAGTGGTCTGATGATCGGAACCGTCCGTGTTGTGAACTCCATGCTCTACGGGCCTCCGTAAGAAGCTTACTCTGAACGGATGATTTTGATCATCACTATCTGCAGGTGAAGTTAGGAAAATGAAAAAGAATATTTTCAACGGCTCACGTGCAACTCTAAAAATCAAAGGTTAGGATCATAGTTAAGCATAATTGTGGGGAATCACTTGTTTATGGTAGCTATGAGAATATAGAGAGGGGATGTCCCTATGTTGATTTGATTCAATCCCGACTTATCAAATTCATGAGACAGTTCAAATCATCTGTCCATGTCAGCATGTGGCCCCCAGTGGGCCGTGATACACCGGATCGTGCCTCCTGGCAGAGGCAAAACGAAACTCTTTGTAGAATGTAAATGCTTTGAGATCTCAATTATCAACTAGATCTTTGTGAATCCTTTTATGACTTGATACAATATGGGTTCAGTTGAATGATCATAGGATGCAAGTTCCACAGTAGTGTATATGTCGGCCCCACTCTGACTCATCTCAACCATTACCTTGTCGAGTTATTATATAATGATTGGGCCAGGTGTTTGTACAGTCACATTCAGATATTCATTTTGTACAAGTGGGGTCCATGTTTCAGTCATTTGAACTGTTGATATGATGAGCCCCAACATGGATGGCCCATGCACCAAAGATCTCCAAAATTGGAAACATCCTAACCCTTCAATAGGTGGTCAAGACAGAGACCACTAAGAAAACACCATTGCAGTTGGCGTTTCAATCAGGTAAAGGCTAAATACTCAGTGGCCAGGATATTTAAATCTTGGGGATTTTCAGTTCATGGACCATCCAGGGCGAGACTGATCTTACCAACTGTTTGTATCATTGAACCAGGGGCACCGTCCATACAAACAGAAAGGCAAATACTTACAAAGTCTCAAACGGGCATTATATAATACCTGCCCAAGCAATTAGAAAAAGAAAAAGAAGAAAAGCTCAATTCAGATAGTCCCAAGTGCATGTAATTGGATGGTCTAGAAATAATACAAGCAATGGTCCACACTCAATGACCAAAGCTCCATTGGGATTAGGACAGTCAAGTGAGGCAGTTTCTGAGCCATTTATCATCGTGGGGACCAATAGGTAGTATGTCAAGATCAATGATCAGATTATCCCTGTTAAAGTAGATGCATTTTGCATACAGTCTTTCCTTCTCTTCTATTTGATTGATTTCTAGTCCTGAATTTGTTCATCTACACAGAGAAGTTGTAGTGGAGTATAGTGAATGCATGAAGGTGCTTGCACAAAAGCTTCTGCGTATGATCTCTGAGACTCTCTCCCTGCCATCTTTGTACATTGAAGAGGCAATTGGGGAAGTCTACCAGAATATCACTATCAGTTATTATCCACCTTGCCCGCAGCCAGAGCTTGCTCTCGGCTTGCAAGCTCATTCTGACATGGGTGCCATCACACTATTGATACAAGATGAGGTTGGGGGTCTTGAAGTATTGAAGGATGGTGAATGGGTAACTGTACAGTCTTTATCCGATGCCATCGTCGTCATTTTGGCAGACCAAACTGAGGTAATGTTTCTCATTTTCTTTATTTGGAGTTCCAATCCAGTTTCTGTCATAGGTTTATTGGTGGAAAGGTTTTAATGGTTAATGATTGTTTCCATGTGCTGTTTTGTGTGTTGTGATTGTGTTTCATTCATTTATCAAATAAGGATGTCTTGCTGATTGGACCGAGGTTGTGTGGCTTGTCTTCTTGTGCATGCACACTTGTACATGCACCATATGGTTCTAAACCTAAGTTGGTTTCTGAAGTTCACCTAGTTTCAGATTCAATGGCTGGGATCAAGGGTGGATGCTCAGATCATATTGTTCACAGGAATATCACACCTTACTATTTGCTACTCTAGCATTTGTCTTGGATCTATTCTACATTTTTGTATAAATCAAAAGAAAAGGTTGCTAGGATTTGGTGTTTGGTTTTCAGTTTCCTTGCAAAAGAGCCTACCACTCTTGGGTTAGTACCACTGTTTAGCCCAAAATTTATTTAAAAAAAAAAAAAAAAAGTTAACCGAATGAAAATCAAATCAAATTAATTTGTAGTTTAGCTTTTCTTCACTTCTTTTGAAAATCGGGACAAAGAGGGAAAAGAAGATGAAAAAAAGGGGTTGAGTTCGGTGCGCAAGCTAGATATTGAAATGGCATACGGTCATGTGGTATGGTCTTTTCTAGACTATATGCTTGGCCATTTGGGTTGTGAGTCTTGTGACGAGAAATGGAAAAGGTGGATGAGCGAGTGCGTTCGGTTGGCGACGCTCTCTGTTCCTGTCAACGGTTCTCCAATAGGTTTCTTTCAAAGCTCAAGGAGTATTCGATAGGGAGCTCCTCTCTCTGTTCTTATTTGTGATAGTGGCAGAAGCCTTAGGCAGAATATTGGAAAGAGGGCAACAAGAGGGGCTTTTAGTGGCTTCAGGGTTCTTAGAGATTTAATACCGATTTCGCATCTTCAATTCGCAGATGAAACATTTTTTTGTGAAGCAAAGCGGGACATGGTGGACTAACTTCATATGGTGGTTAGATGCTTCAAAGTAGTGTCGGGTTTGAAAGTGAATATTGCCAAGAGCAAAATGTTGGGTATTCGAATGACAAACGAAGAGGTGGGTCAAATGAGGGTGAGCATCTGATTTATGGAAAGGTTTGTTGAGCATGAAAGCAAAGTTCATGAAAGGGATCAGCTTCTCTTTAGGTAATGGGGAGAAAATTCAGTTCTAGAAGGATGTGTGGGTGGAGAATCTCCTCTTCAAGATGTTTTTCCAACTCTAGCCAGAATGACGATTGACATTGACCTCCTGGTTTCAAGGTGCTTCTTGAGTAATGATGGTGGCTCACTGTGGTTGCCCCTGTGCTGTAGGAATCTTTGTGAGGTGGAGATCAATGACTTTGTTATGCTCTTAAATAATATTCAACTCTGAGTCAGTGGATCACTTGTTCATCCATTGCCCGTTTGCTCATGAGGTTTGGGCTAACTTTCTCAAAGTTTTTGGTATGTCATGGTTGATGCCAAGCTCAATGGAGGAGTTGCTTTCTTCTTGGCACAGGGCGATGCTCGGTAAGTAAGATTGGGTGGTGTGGAGATTATGTTTGCTAGCCAAGTTATGGTCTATTTGGGGGGGAAAGCCGGAAAGGAATGGGAGATGCTTCAAGAATTTGAGCCCTTGTGATTGGAAGGGCTAAGAATTGCTTGGTAGCTTGGATCTCTTATATAGATGCTCTTAGAGATTGTAATCTTCCTCTTTTTTAAAATGAATTGTTTGTTTTTATTCTGTATGGGTTGTAGTGGGTACGCCTTCTTGGCATTTTTCCAATAAAGCTTTGCTCTTAAAAAAATAAACTCAGTGTAAACTAGCAAGCTTACTTGGTCTAGTTGATGGGGCCACTGGTTGGGTTTTGATTCCTTTGTCCTTTTCGGTGGACTGGTAGGTAGTATACAAACATTGGGGCTTGTTTGGGAGGATGGAATTGAAACCTTGGATTCTAATCTTGGTTCTGCTTGGCAGCATGGATTTTCAAAATCCTAGATTTCAAAAATTGTGTTTGTGAGCCTGGATTTTGACTCTTGGATTCCTGGAATTATCTTCTAGCATATTCACAAGATAATGAATTTGATGAATTAAATGCTCTCAAATATTCTAAACATGATATAAATGTGTAACGTAAGACGAGATTGCACTTAGTCCATTCTAAGATAACATTGGCCTCAAAATAAGGCAATTTCAAACTTTTGGCGGCTCATAAAAGTGGGCCCAGTAATTTCATAATTGAAGCAAAATTCTATATTTCTTTTTTGGGTGGTTGCCATATTTTTCTCTACGGTGCAACCCCCATAATGATTGCATAGGCTTTATTTTTATAGCATCCCATCGTTATGCTGTGAATGCAAGTGAAAACATCTAATGGTATGAATGAATATGAATACCGTAGGAGAGGAGGAGATGGTAGTTATGACCGTTAGAGATGACCCCAAAGTCCTAGATTTTGCAAGCTAGGTGTATCCCTTGGAATTGAAAAAAAAGGTGAAAATCCTGGATTTTGAACCACCCCAGAATTGAAATCCAGGATTTTCAGGGGTGCCAAATAACCCCACTTTTACAAATTTTGGATTTCAATTTCCAACTGCCCAAAATCCAGGATTTTGAGGGGGTGCTAAATGACCGCTTAAATCCAAGGAATTGCAGTAACTCAACTGAGGTTCTTTATCTTGATCTCCTTCACTTTCCCATCATGTGAATCAGTTTTTTCCATTCATGTAGGAACATTCAGAAATACAAGCACATGCAAGCACATTCCCGCTTGTAAATGCCATATATAATGAATATTAGGGGTTTGCATAAACCCTTGGCACAAAATGCAGATTATGTAACTATGCTCAACAAATAAATAATACACGTTGCATTTTTTCTCTGACAACCTGCTGTGTTAATCTAGTTTTGGAGCAGATATAGTTCTACAATGCCACTGGTGAAAGACATCCTTCAGATCATATACTTCTGCAGGAATTGGAGTTTATCATTTTTCACCCTTAATACCGTATGGGATGACAAAATAAAAAAGTTCTGCTAGTATATTTTTTAATGTGGGAGTGCCATTACCGTATTATCATTGACTCTTTAAGATTTTCATTTTTTTTAATTTAAAAAAGACTCTTTAAGATTTTGAGTGGAGCAAGGTCGGGAATAGCCCTGGTTTAAAATCTGCCCTGATTCCAAAAAGTGTCATGAATGAATGGTATCTACATTCCACAATTATAGGTTTTTCCATTTTGGAGTCCAGTACTTCCGATTATAGTCGCAAGAAGCGGGAAGCAAAGCAGCAAGAGATTTGGGTGCAGGAGCAAGGAAGCATTTGTTTTGAGATGTTAGCAAGTACAAACAGCTAGGAAGTGAGAGGGGTGTGTGAGTCTGAGCGCAGTTCGAAGCGGGAATTGCACCTAGATAGAAGGATTGAGCACTAGGCTTTGAATGTAAGCTATACATGGGGTTGAGCAGTTTAGGCAGCATAAGCCGAAGCTCTGTGAGGAAAAATCAGGCTCCTACACTTGCTGTGCTAAAGGCTTAAAAGTATGGCCTGCAGATAGATCAATGTACATTTGCTTCCAAGATCAACCATGCAAACATGGATCAGGTAGTCACCAGTAGCCATGCATGACCACTCTTGATGATTGAGTTTAAGCTTCTGATGTGCGATTCTGATGCAGTTACCTAGATATCCTTGGACACTGTCTTTTTGCATTCTGGAACTTCCGATTGTATAATACTTCAAAATTGTCTAAAGTTACCGTGCACATGATTCTGTGTCAACCACAAGCATGAGTACAAGTTGTCAGAAACTTCACATACCACAAACCCGATATGTCTACATTTAAATTAAGTATCATACAAGAATATCAAGAAGCATGCTATTATATATGAGTCAGAAATATAAAATATAAGTTAAAAAAATCTATCTAATAGATAGAAATAAGGAGACATTTATGTTTTTCTTTTTTATCTTCTCCCCATGAATCCAATCATCTTAATCATCTAAGCCTTCTCCCAACTAGTTGGGGTCAGCTGCGTGAATAAAAGTTGTGGCAGAATTTTCACGCTGGCTGCCAACCCGATGCTACCCTCCCTTAATCCAGGCTTGGGATTGGCAATGAGTGTCACGCCTCGAAATTCGAGTACCCGAATAAGGTCTTCGGGACCCAAATCTCAAGGTGTGAGTTATAATATAATGACATTAATTACAATCCAGTTGATTTAATCAAATTCAATCAACACTCAACATCATCTAAAAGGAAATACAACTGAAATGTTTATTTAATTCAACCCTTTTGATAGTTTTCCCTTTCTACATCGAAATTTGAACATAAACTAAACCTAAATAACAAAATGATTTGAATTAAAACTAAACCTAATTAAAAATAATAATAATAATAAAAATAAAGCTAATAGTAGAGGCCCGCCTGCTCGTAGTATTCCAGCTCTGCACCTGTGCATTTGTTTTAGTAGGATGAGCATAACAGCCCAGTAGGGTCATTTCTTACCCAAAATTTAACATGTTCAGATAATATCAATTTTATAAAAATGAAGGAATAGAAAACAGATAATGGAATTTAACAACAGAATTGTGAAAATGCAATGCATGTGATATTTCCATGAATACTCCTAACATTTATATTATTTCTTACAACACCGTATCCAAGTGGATGGTCACGTTGCATTAACGCCCACGCACTGGTACCTCATGGTGAGAGACCCATTTATATGTTAGCTGGTCAAACTACTGTTCCAGTTATACTCCTGACGTATGTCCACGCACACAATTGTACTCATACGTCGTACATAAAGGAGATTCTAAAGGATCCAATGGGTTCTAGGGTCTTTCACCTAAGGAACACGATTGCCCTACTTGCTGACTTTAGGATCCTCACCCAAGAGACACGATTGCCCTACTTGCTAATTTAGGGTCTTTCACCCAAGGGACACGATTGCCCTACTTGCTTACGTTACATCTAACATAATAAAATTTAATGTTCAATGAATGGTAGACATACATGTAAGATTAATAATTATTTCACAACAAAATATCAACAATATAATTCTAATTAATAATTCTAGATTTAAATTTTTGTTGAAACTTTAATAATTCAAATACTTAATAAAGTATTATTTTACTATTATTTAATTCAGGAATTTCTGTGAAACAATGTACAATAAATTTTAGTTTCAATTCCAAAATTTTGAAAATTTTCTTAAACTTAAGTTCATTTAAATATAATTTAATTAACTCTTCAAATTTTAGAATTAAAATTTGAATTTTAATCTTTACAGAATAAAAATTATCACACTGAATTCTATAATACAACATTAATAATGTAATTAAATTATTATTTGATAATTTAAAATTTATTATTATTGTTTTTTTTTATCTAACTATTTAAATCTAAATTCAGAATTTTATTATTATTTATTTTTAAATCTAAATTGAATAAGGTTAAGGAAGATATTAATTTGGACTTTGGATACTATTATTATTATATAAATTATTTGTTACAACATTATGTCAGTATGATTAACCTTGTTTTATAATTGACTATCTAAATTAATAAATTTACTTTTGTTTGATACATTTAATATAATTATTATATTACTTTTATGTTAAATTGTTAATATCATCATTTACATAATTTTTTTAAAAATAAATTATATTTATTACAACTTTTATATATTATCAAATAAAACTTTTCTATTTTGTTACTTATAACATAATCATATAAATAATATTAAATACTTATGTATTAATTATATAATATAATGTTATCTTACACCTATTTACTTTAATTATGTTATATATTTTGTCATTATTTTTTTTTAACCTACAATTATATTGTATTACTACTATATTATTATGAAACATAATATTTATATTTTATTATACCTTAATGATCTTATAAACTTTTTTATTTTATTTTATTTTATTATATATCATATTAATACTGATTACATATTACAATTATATAATTTATAATTTGTTATTATTATTATATATTTTTATTTTATTTTAATAATCATATTTGCTCACATATACTTATCAATCTTACATCACTTATATTTACAATTCTTCATAATGAATCATCAATACTTTAAATAATTAATTATATATTCTGTTTGTACTGTAAAATATTATAAGATATTATAATTTATTTGAAATTTAATTTAATAAATTTTTTTTCTTAACAAAACATTTAATAATTAATAAAATAATCTTAAATAAACTATTTATTTTATTCTGTAAATTTATTTTATTTTATTTATATATAAATTATTTCAGTATTAAATATTAAAAAAATAGAAATTCCTAAACGAGTAGATTCCCTACATAAAAAATAAAAAATAAAAAAATCAACTGACAATAATATTTCTACGTAAATTTGGATTAAATAAACATAATAATAACTGAAAATGATAAATTTTAGGTTAAGATCACCTACCTTAAAGTCTGATGATCCGGCTCTGCTTTAATCCCTCTCTCTTGATTTACAGAGCTCTCTCTCTCTCTTACTCTATTTTTTTTTTTTAATTTGATTGCTTCCTTCGATTCTCTCTTCTTTTTTTAAAAAATAAATAGATGCGTAATGGAATGGAGGAGTAGGAATTATGGGACGGTTTCATTTAGTAGGAGGTTTGGCGGCCATTACCGTACAAAAAGGAAGGAAAGTGAAGAAAGTAGTTTAGTCGTGCGGAAGATATAACTTTTATTTTTTTTATTTTATTTTTATTTTTTAAGATATGGTGGGTCCCACTAACAATAATTTAAATCTACTCTGTCTATCATCTTGGCCTGGCCAAGAGAAGATATAAGGCAAAAAAATGAGGCTGATCCAAAACTCAGGTGGGCCACACGCAAACCGATAGTGGGGTTAGTTCCCACAAAAAAAATGGTTGTTACAATGAGAGCACAAAACTTTCAGAGGTGTTATTTTATGAAGCAGATACAAGGGAATGCTAATTTTAGAATAGGTGTTATTCAAATTCTTTTGCCAGAATTAGAATAGGCAAAAACCTACTGAAACCTGGTTCCAAATATGCTGTATGTGGTTTTGCAAAGCTCAAACCATGTAAAAATGATTACCAACAACTTAATTCAAGCACAGATGGGGCATGAATAATGGCTGCTCAGAGAGCTGCCTAAATGGCCAAATGACTTGCTGCTTTGTATCGGGGACACGCCAGTCCTTGTATAATTGATATGTGTATTGGATCAAATAACATCTGTGGATGGTTTTCATACTCTATCAACAGGATGCTATATTTTCTCTTTTTGGACTATATTTATTATAATATACTTTCTCTACTTTGATTCTGTCTCTGTGCTTTGATCCACGTTCTTCATTGTGAAAGAGAACACTTCTATTCATTCTGGTGTTTTTAATTTCTCTCATGCATGAATTTCCATTGTCACAGATAACATTACCATATTTTGTCTATTTTCCCTGAAACCCTTTTTTTTTAATAAAAAACTCTGCTTATGTAGATTATCAGCAATGGTGAATATGCTAGTTCTCAGCATCGCGCAGTTGTCAACACCCATCGCCCACGCCTTTCCGTTGCAACATTCTATGACCCATCTAAGACCACAAAAATCTCTCCAGCTTCTGAACTTGTCAGCAAGCAGTCTCCTCTTCGATATCGTGAGGTCATGTATGGGGATTATGTTTCTGCATGGTACGGCAGGGGTCCTGAAGGTAAGCGCAACATTGATGCTCTTCTAGTTCACCAGTAGAAGTTGCAATCGGGTCCTTTGGCAGTTCCATCAGTACATGAATTTATTTATGGTTTCTGGGGATGAATTAGTGTCTAGAGGCTTGCTAGATCGGCATGCATTCTTCTGGGCCACCACTGGCATGTGCAGGATATCCAATCTCTGCATCAGGTGTGCCCCACAACGAACATGACCTGGTACAAAAATCAAGGCCATCCATTCATCAGGTGGCCACGCATGCTTATTGAATGTGGACCATTGGTCAAGTTTTTTCAAATGTTCATTATTTTTTGCAAATTAGCAGGTTTCCTGATGTGTTAACTCGCCAAATGGTTGGTCCAGGTCATTGACAATTCAAATCCGCCTGATGCACTGATCTAGTGTCCCCTCATCTACCATGTGCTTGCTGTGTGCGTTGAGGAGGTGCATTTGGGGCCTAGCAAATTGATATGACATCCCCCACCAAAACACCATGTTAGATCAGACAATACGAGTATAAGGCCTATATTTTCAAGATCTGAGCATAGAGCATGCATTGATTCTATCCTGTGATCCACCGTAATGTAACTCCATCCGATTATACACAATAATTTCATGTTGTTGGGTGCGTCCAAATGCACCCAAATGTCAACGGTAGTTGGATATCCAAATTCCCAAGTGATACAAAAGTTCCGCTGAACTCTCCATGTGCCACAGAGACCTACTACACTTGTAGACAAAAAACCATAAAGATTCCTACTCAATTAAAGATGCAAATGGCCCACGATGGCTTGTGGATGATATCGAGTGGTTGTGCCCATGTTTAAAACAATGAGAATAAACATTAAAGGAAAAAAAAAAAAAAAGAGCCCAGTTGAATGAAGCAGCATCATCATCGTCGACGTGGTCATTGTGCCGTGTCGCAAATCCCATGAGCTTGAGGAAACTGCAATTCCTGCTGACCAACAAACAATGATAAAATTGGATTTGTCATCAATGAAGATCTGCCTATGATGATAAATTTTGCTATGTTGCGTCCGGAATTCTTGAATGGTTCAGCTTGTAGTTGAAAACTCAGTGACTTGGCTTGGAACTCAGCCGAGTCAATGTCCCCTGGCCTCAACCACTGCACCAAAAGTATGAACTATTAAGTTTAACATTTTTATTACTTTAAAAAACTGTAATATTTATTATTATAAATATATTTAATTCTTAGGCATCGAGTCGATTCTGGAGTCAGTGGACCCTTGAGTCGAGTCTGAGTCTTGAGAATTTGAACTATGCTTTATCTTGTCCTATGTTATTTTTTATCAAACACATTCCCCAACCCACTACTCACATCTGAAAACGAAATCCCTCGTGTCTCTCTATTTAAATCTTCCATTATCTCCCATTTCTTCCCTGCACTGGGCATGGGCTGGCTTCTTCTTTTTTGTTTTTGTTTTTACACACGCGCACACACCACCACACACTCATGCCATAGTGGAATTTCACCACCTATGGGTACTCGAACCTTTGACCAGGCGTTGAAACTCCTGAGAGTCTACCACTGGAGCAAGAGTAAGGACCCGGCATGGGCTGGCTTAGCCTCACCTTGATGCCTCTCAGTTCAGGCTCGATCGTGTGCAGCTGACTGGTTTGATAACTGGGTTTAGGAATACCAAAGCTTGCTGATCAACAGCTGTGGATAGGTGAAGTTGAAGTTTTAATCATAGGGAAGGATCGTGGTTGCTTAGGGACATGAGGACAGCCTCATCAATTGATCTGGGCTCATTGGGTTTGGTGCACCATGCAGAACCATGCTGTCTAATGGTTTTGCAAAGCTACTTTTACAACTGTGTACCAAACTAACTTTTTTTTTTTTTTTTTTACACGCACACACAGCCCCACACACTCACGCCACACGCACACACACCCCACACACGCACGCCGTAGGATTTCACCACCGTGGGTACTCGAACCCTTGACCCGGTGTTGAAACTCCAGGGAGTCTACCACCCAGGTAAGAGTAAGGACCCGTGTACCAAACTAACTTAAGGGGTCATTTGGCACCGTGGACTGAAGGGGATTTGAGGGGGTTTCAAATCCCCCAGTTGTTTGGCAGCATAAAGTAACTGGGGGTTTCAAATCCCCTCTTTGAGGGGGGTTTGCAATCCACCCTGTTAGCTGGGATTACATCTAAAATCTTTTCAATAGTTGCAAGTGTAGCATGTGTGTCACCATACTATCATTTTATGGGGCACATGGCCCACAAAAATGATGGTCAGCACTGTCCAAACATTGTCCATGTTAATCAACGTTTAAAAATTGTTGGTTAGTCACTCAGACATGATCTTGTGCTTGTGGCCCATTTGAGACTTGGAATTTCATCATTTTCAGGCAAAGCATATATTTCAGCGGGCTTATCACAACCATTGTGTCAAAAATTAGTACATATCTCACTAATTAGAGGTGTTAAAGTTGATTCAGTAATTAAATTCAAACCCCTGTAAATATACCATGCATAAGTACTTTTGGATTAAAGTTGATTCACACTCCAGGTGCCAAACACACTAGGACGATTGCAAATACAGGCGGTTTCGAATCCTGGGGACTCCAAATCCATGCTCCCAAACCGGCCCTAAGTTAAATAAAAATAAAAATAAAAGTAAATTACTTAACATAAGTTAAAAGGTAACTTATTTGGTAGTATCCAAATGGGCCTTAGCAAGCCGTTTCCCATACCATGGATGGGATGCTTAGGATCATTTGGTCGGGTAAGTATTTAGAACCATTAGTACTCTTTGATGGTCCCATCCAATGAATGGTTTAAACTTGTTATTGGGCAATCTCAGCCATCAATTTGTGGGCATTTGATCGGATTGCTAGAACCGTTCGGTTGCTTCTTTTTTTTGTTCTTTTCTTTTCTTTTCACATAGACCCGGATCTATGAGGCGAAAACACAAATGTCGGCTTGATCCAAAACTTCCGTGGCCCCCAAGAAGTTTTTAATGGTGGACGTTTAATCCCCGTTGTGTGGCCCACTTGAGCCGTGGATCTGGTTCATTCCCTAAAATGATATTTTAAAATGGATGAACAGCGTGGATAAAATCCGAACATCACGGTGGGCACCATAAAGCCGCTGGGCGGGGGGCAGAAACGCGATCTTCCGGTTGGGAATAGGAGAGCGTCGAGACTACTATGTAAGTTTTGCACCGTTTAAAACATAGTGGACCCTTCTTAGGTGTATGCATGGCCTAGTTTTACCGCAATCTGAACCGTACAAATATCTTACCCAACTCTGAATGTTACAGTGCCAAAAAATTGCATGGAGAAGATAATACTAAGCATCTGACGTGGACCACTTTGTACTTTACTTTTAACCATCCATTTGATAACATTAATTAGATGGCTAGGATTGTTTGATTCACGTGATTTTAGATATATGCTTCGCCCGCAATAGGACCCAATTTGGATGGTCTTGATAGTATTAGATAGTACCACAGAAAAAGTCACCACCGTTTTAAAAATGGTCCTAAACTCACATACGACTCCGCCACGGCAGAGTAGCGAAACTTCCATGAACCTGCAGCTGCGCATCTTGACGCGCTAAAAACGAGCGTCCCGGCCTTACAGACGCAACACACGTTTACGAGACGGTGGCCCTTCATCTGGTGGTCCTATAGTCAATATTCCTTGGCCGAAATATCCGGATGGTCGACTAATCAGGGTGCGGGTATGCAAAAAGAAATGGGCAGTTAAAAGCCGAAAATCAAATTTCCACATTCAACATATGAGTGATCTACCTGATGAGTGGGCCAGCCTTCTTTTCAGTCTTTGGCCCCCTCCGATGAACATCCTACATCTCACAATCGGCATATTTGGAGCGCTTATCATAGGCGTCCGCCATGAACGACTGCACTGTCCCTTTTTTAAATCCTTTTCAGGTTTGAATATTCTAGAAAAACGCTTGCGTACCTGGCTCGTAGACACCTACCGGGGTTACTTTCTCTTACGTGGGAGAAACGACATTATGCCAATGAAATCCACCCAGTCCATCTCTAGCGTTGATTAATAGATTAGGCTGATTTAACACTCGGGTGGTCCACCTCATAAATTTATGCCAAAAAAAAAAAAACTCAAAATTCATGTACCGGATCGACGTAGTTCAACCCACGTGGCTCTCTGTTCGCGAGGTAGGCTAGCAAGTCTGTGCAATGCGCAGGGCCAATCCGTCCCGGACTATGTGGGGACCACAGAGATGTCCGTGACAAATCCATTCCGTCCATCTGTTTTTAAAAGCCACAGTAGATCAGGACTCTACACCAAACGAAACAGTGGGAACGGAAACGTCCACCGTTGAAACCTTCCAGGATCTGACCTTTATATGAGATCCAAACCATTCATAGGGTTATTATTATCTGTATGCACAAATATCATCCTGATACAAAACTTCTGTCATCCCAGGCGTTCAATCCCCGCTGTTTCGTGTTGTACGGCCTAACTGAGTTTTGGATTTGGCTGATTTTTAGACTCGTATCCTATTGTGGTCTTTTAAACCAGATGAACGAAGTAGATTTTTCACTGGCATCTCTTTGGCCCCACACAGCCCCAGGCGCAGGTATATCTCCGTGCCCAAGTCACATGCAATGCAATCCCCTCCCGATTTTTGTGGTGTACGTATCCTTTTGGGGATGCATCTACGGAATGGATTGGATGGCGTATAAAAGGTAAGGCAGATGGAGGCGGTTTGCCTGTGCCAGCAAGTTCCTGTAGTTGGAACCTGTGTGGGGTCCACATAGATGCCTGTGATAAATCCACTCCGTCCATCTGTTTTGCAACACCACAATACAACAGAATTCTAAAAATCAGGCAGATCCAAAACTAATGTGGACCATGCCAGACGAAACAGCGGTGACTGAACCCAACGAAGTTTTGCACCGGCATGATATTTCTGCCTACGGTTTATCTGAGTACTATTAACCTTATGAACGGTTTGGATGGCATATAAACATCATGGTCGGCTCCTGGAAGGTTTCAACGGTGGAAATTTCTGTTCCAAATATTCGGTTTGGTGTGGCCCACGTGAGTTTTAGATTTTCCTGATTTTTGGATTTTTGTACTATTACGGTCTTTAAAACTGATGGACAGAGTGGATTTGTCATTAGAATCTGTGTGAGCTCCGCACAGCTTCCGACTATCGGAACTTCAGGGGCAATCCGCATCCACGGGGGATCGGATTCGTACACGACATCTTAACAGTTTTTAATTGTGGTTGTGGGCGCCACAGTCCCAACTGTTCCCTGGGTGTGGCCCACCTGAATCTATGATCGTCCTGAGTTTTTTAAATGCATGGGAGAAAACGATGGGCCGCACGTGATGGACGGATCGGAAGGCATGCAACATAAAGTTGGGCCACACACATCGTGTCTTAGGTTAAGCTTAACCTTTCTAACTTTTGTAGCGGATCCCACCTCGCTTTCCTGAGAAGTGAGAAGGTTACGTTGGAAAAAATCATACGTATTGCTTTTTTCTTTTTTTTCTTTTTTATGTCAGCACTGTAGCCTTTGGTCGGGGTATGTTGCAATGATCCAAACCGTTTATATGGCGTGCGTCATTGTGGATGGCTGGTGCTAAAGTTAAGATTGGGAGATTCTACGGATCTCCTACAAAACACCGGTCAAAGGACGCGCGTTCCCTTTTCAAAGGGAATGATTTAAATGTTCAAAAGCTTGAATTATTCCAACTATATCCACCATCCACGGTTAGGCCAATCAATATAAACGGTTTGGATCATTCCAACAAACCCCAGATCCGATAGCGCTGAAAATAGCAAGACGTCCGGATGCACTGTACCACACCTCAAGAAATGGAAATTCCCTGATTTTTCTGCACGATGAGCGCTTTATAGAACCGAAACCATGTTAATCTAGAGTGCACGAGGAAATTATGTGCCGTGATCGGGACCGTTGATTTACTAGGTCATCGTACAGATGGGACTTGGCCCGAAATCAAGGATATCGGATAATCGTAACCACCCAAACACTAGATACAAATTGATGGTTAGCTAAACGTTGACCCAACAAAGATTGTGTGAACATTCAGTGCGCAAAACTCACCAAAATCGGGTGGCCCTGCAGCTTCCAGGTATGGCGCGTCTTGGATTCTTCCTCTTGCTCTGGTGGTAGACTCTCCGGAGTTTCAACACGGTTCGAGTATCCATAGGCGGTGAAATCCCACCACGGGCGTGGGGGGGTGGGGGGGGTGTGAATTGCCTGTGCGCCCGCCCACGGGAAGTTCCTGTGGTCGGAAGCTATGTTGGGTCCACAGAGATGTCGGTGAGAAATTCACTTCTCAAGCTCACAACAGGACAGGAGTCCAAAATCAGGTAGACCACGCCACACGAAACAGTGGGGATTGAACGACCACCATTGGAAACTTTGTGGGGGCAACAGGTTTTGGATCAGGATGGTACTTGTGCCGACAGTTTATTCCACCTTATGAACAGTTTGGATCGCATATAAATGTCGGCTCCAGGAAGGTTTCAACGGTTGACGTTTTTATTCTCTCTGTTTCAGATTCCTGTCGTGTGGCCCACCTTAGTTTCGGATCTCCCTGATTTTGGATTCGGTCCTGTCATTGGGCTTGAGAAACTGATGGATGGAGTGGATTTATCGCTGTCATCTCTATGGGCCCCACATAGCTTCCAACCACAAGAATTCGTGGCGGTGGCAGAGGCAATTCGCGTCCTGGCGCATCCATTTGGTGGCCCATCTGTGGCTCCATCATCATAGAATCCACTGGTAGAACTTTCATGAAGAAAAAGGGAGCTACATGATGCTATGGCAGACGCTCTTGGAAACTGTACAAGTGGCCTGTGTTAAATCAAATAACACTTTCAAAATCTAATGACCCACATCAGAGGGTGCGGATTAGGTGCGGCCTGGCCCTCAACCAAGATGGTGGAGTCCTTATGTGGGCCCACCTTTATGTATGTATTTTATATCCAGGCCGTCCATCCATTTTGCCATATCATTTTACGACATGACCCCAAAAACAAATAATATCCAAATCTTAGGTGGACCGTACTATAGGAAACACTGGTGATCGAATACCCTACCATTAAAAACTTCCTAATGCCCTCGTAATGTTTCTCAATGTCTATTTAAGGGTTTTTTTTTTTTTTTTTAAACACCTGGAGGAAAGGTAAAAACATATATGGCCTTATCCAAAATAAAAAAATAAAAAAATCGTAGCCTATTAATTATCAATCACCACTGTTTCATGTGGTATGGTCCACCTGATAATCTGATCTTCTTAATTTTTGGGATCATGCTCGAAAATGAATCTGGCAAAACGGATGGATCCTCTGGATATAGAATAAATATATTGTAACACCCCGTATCTTCCATAATTGGGTGTTACTGTGGCCCATTGAACGATATAGACGGAGTGGATCTCTCAGAAGTAACTTTGGGCCCATTTTAGGACTGCGTGTGTGCATAAGGTGTGTGCACCTGCGATGTACCAAATGCATGCAATGGTCCAATGGGTGTTGACGCGTGGACTCTTGTAACGGAGAGACATTTTCTTTCCTCCGTTTTTCGTCAGCAATAAACATTGTCCGTTCATTTGCATTGGGGCCCACCATATTTAGGCTACTTAACGATCTGAACCGTCCATTGTGTGTGGACGATGGATATGAGCAAAATCATTACCACTTCATGCGTCAGAATTCTCCAGAGTTCACACACACTCAGGTACAAAATGAGTTGCTCATGAGTAGTGTTTCCGAAAATGGAAACTGTTTCTGGTTGCCAAGCTGGCAATCCGTGTGGGGGTTCACCACGCCATCCCAGCCCTTTATAGGGAAGATCCTAGCCTCTCGTTTTCTGCTTACAGGGATTGCTGAGCTGTGCATAACAAACATAGTTCCAGGAGGTTCTTTTGTTAAGGCGGTTAGAGGAGCGGGATTGAATGACAACCTAGACCGTTTACCTCTCATCCGACGGTCTGGGAGAGCTAGGGTTTTCTATAAGAGAGAAATGATTAAACAACAATGGAGTTTCTTCCGTTTCTTACAGTAGTTCGAGAAAATCGGCTGGAATGAAGAAGCTTTGAAACCACCAGGTTATCGTCTCAAAGCTTCGAAAATCCTCTTCCCTCAGACTCGTATAATCAATCAGAATCATCCAGACGAACCAGATCGATGAGATAGCCCTACGTTTGGAAAACGCCATTGGAGCTCCATCATCTTCCTCGTCAAGCTGCAATGTCGGTGGATCTTCATGTGGCCATCAATTTCAGATCTGATATGTTTATCGAGTGGCCCATTCGATCATATCAGCATTCAAAAAAGAAGGAAAGAAAGATCGAAAGCAGAAGAAAGAAAGATTTCAAAAGAGAGAGTGTCGAGTTCAGTTGAGTTGCGACTCTCTGACTCGCTAAACTGAGTTGTGGATCCAGTGTTCATTGCTGGTCGTGGTTTGAAGTGAGGAAGAAAAAAGAAAAAAGAAAAAAAAGAGAGAGAATAGAAAGGAAACAAAGAAGGAAGAAATTTAGAAGAGAGTTCAAAATATAAAAAGAGACTGCCGAGTCTCGGTGAGTTAACTCAGTGACCGGTTGAGTCCAGAAATCCATCTGGACATTTCACCAAATAGGAGAAGGAAGAAAGTAGAGAGAGAGAGAGAGAGAGAGAGAGAGAGAGAGAGAGTTTCCAACAAAGGAGAGAAAATTAAGAATAAGAAGAAGAAATAGAAGGTTGAAGAAAGGAAGATGGGAGAAACCGAATCCGTGACTCGCTGTAGACTGGGGTTGGACTCAGGGCCAAGTTAGGGTCTGGTTTGATCTGGACATTGCTGGTTGAGTTGTGAGAGAAAGCAAGACAAATATATATATATATATATATATATATATATATATATATATATATATATGTGTGTGTGTGTGTGTGTGTGTGTGTGTGTGTGTGTGTGTGTGTGTGAAGAGGAAGAAGGAGAAGATAAGAGGCAATGCATGTTTAACTCAGCCGAGTTGACTCAGTGATGTGAAATGGCTCGTAGTGGATCTAGTTGGGCCTGATAGCCTTACTGAACATTTTCCAGCAGAGAGTTTTATCTTGGTCGTTGCATTCTCATCTGTCAGCGGGGTGACTTCATCAATCAAGGTATCAACTAGATTTCAAATCTAATAGTATTTGGAAAATGTAGTTTTTAGCAAAGATTTGAGTTTGACTTAAATTCTAATGTTAATCATTTGTCCAACATGTAATTATTATTCTGTGGCTTTCTAACATTATCTGGATTGAGTCAACTGGGTTAGAACGGGCTGAATTGAGTTGATCGGGTCTAAATCAAGAAGTATCGACATGTTCAAGTAAGTTTTAAAATCTTTGTTTGGGTTTTTAATCAAGTCATAATTATATTATTTTAAATCTTATGGTAGAAACTAAAATTATCTCTCATCTAGGTTCAACGTGTTGAGTCGAGTTTGGACTGAATTAGGAGTTGAGTTGAATCAATTCAAGCTAGTGAAGTTAAATCGGCTGTTTTGGGCTTTTTAGTGATCTTTAGTCTAGTAAAAAGAGAATTCATATCCTAAGATAAGGATTCACCCTTCAAGCTTACTTGCATTATAATAATTAATTTAGTTCTTTTTTGAATTAATTTCCTAATAATGTTTATAACTAGTTTACATATATGATTGAGTTATAAATTGTTGATCTTCATTTTAAGATGACTCACATTTATATGTGCACATTCATTGATTTGTTTTGTATGTGCATATAAGTACATTTCTTGATTTGTAAAGATTAATTATCTAAATCCTATAGATTTATGATTTATTTGAATCATTTTCTCTGGTTTAGTTTCGATGGGTACTTACATGTGTATTTGTCTGATAATATGTATAAAATTGATTGTGATTTAGTTTGACATTTGTTTGATGTTAATGGATTGTATTGAAAATCTAGTACCATACTAGTGGTCAATTGTGAATAAAATAAATGTTATGTGGTCATATACTTACCATCTTGTGAATTATTTGTGCCAATGTGGCTTGTGGATTATATTATTTTGTTGTGTCCTTGAAAGACTTAGTGTCAATGTGGCTTATTGGAAGGACTCTTGTTATTGGAAGCATATCTGGACTTGTGAGGGTAAAATCTACATATCGAATCATGAGTGGCCACTAGTTGTAAAGATTTTTGTAAATGAAATGTCTTGGATTTTTATCTTACCATCACTACTTATAATTATTTGAGTGTGTTAAAATATTACTTGTTTAAGTCTCGTGAGCCGGGGATAGTGGAATGAGACACTATGTCCTAGCTGTCAGCTTATGTTGAGTTGCACGCCCCCCCCCCCCATAGTGACCTCTGAGCTTCTCTGATATTCTGTTTGTAAATTGGACTAATAACAGTTGGGTTAATCATGTATACATGGCACGTGGGCGTTATCGGATGTCTGGTCGATTGTTTGAAAGACCAGTGTACTGTTCGAACGACCTTTTTTGTATTTTGAATGGGTCGACTGTTTGAAGGACCCGATATCTTGTATGAATGGGCCAACTGTTTGAAAGATTCATTCATTTGTTCAGCTGGATGTGCATTCCCAAGCTGATTGCATTCATGCATTCATTCATTAATCAAGATTAAGTTGGTGATTAAATATTGTGTGTGAAGTGGATTGTATCTTCTTATGTTATACATTAAATTGTAGTTTGGATGTTATAACTGTTTGCGTTATATTTGTGGGGAATGAATTGAATCTCTACATGTTATACTTTGAATTCTGAGTGGATATGTAGTTGGTGTTGTACTTGTGAATTGTGAAATGTAACTTAAATTCTATAGTTCTTTGAATTGTACTTGTAGATTGTGTTTTCTTCTTATGTACAAGTGGTATCATCCTATATATCACTTAGGAAACATAAATTGTATATTTTTGTATTTTACTTATGAAGTTTACATTGGATATTGTATTCTACTGAGTCATTTGAATTCCATTCTTGACTATTGTGATGCTTGGTAATCTTAGAGGGTATACCTTACTGAGATAGTCATTGACGTTATCAAACCGTATTCAGTTGGTGTAGATTATGTAAATGACGTACAGGTTAACATTAATGTGGAGCATAGAGAACTGGATAATCTTGCGATTCTTGATTCTACATTTCCTACTTATATTAAGACATTTCGTTTTTTATATTTGAGTTATTAGTTTGTATAAGCCCTATGGGCAACCATTTGTATAAGTTAAGATATACTTGGACATTTCCTTTATGTTTGATTTATTTGCTTCCGTTGCGATCGCTCACTTCAAAAAAAAATTATTACTGTGAAATGTGGGCTATCCTTGTAGGTTAACTCTCAGGATTTTGGAAAACGAGTACAAAACTAAGGTTACGAAATCCAGGGCATTACATATATTGAGGTGGGCCCCACGGTAAGGGCCGCACCATCTTAGGTGAGGCCGGCTGGCCGCACCTAATCCCCTCCCCCACATCAAAGAGGTTTCAGAAATGTACTAATTGGACGTTCTTAAGCTTTGATTAATCGGAAGCTATTGGGTAATTTGGACCATTGACCGTTTTCATTTTTGGCTGTCTATTAAATAGCTACCAATTAGCCAATTGGGAAATCAAATCAATGTAAATTTTGGTTTAAGACCATCTGGATTGCGACCCACCATTTGGACTATTCAATTTAAGTTACCTACATGTGGATGCGGATTTGTACCACCCCACCTTGACCTAGCTAGAGACGATGGTCCTAACAGAGTCTTTGTGGGGCCATCTTGATGTATGTGTTTTATCTCAGCTTATTGCAGGGGATATCTAAAAGGGAGGCAGATTGAAGGCTCCACTCACACCACGGGAAACAGTTGGGATTGAAACATACCATTGAAAAGCTCTTGAGGCCCACAAGTTTTGTATCAAGCTAATATTTATGTTTTCCACATTTGTGTAATTTTATAAATAAGTTGAACGGCAAATAAACATCACGGTGGGCCTTTGAAAGGTTTTAACGGAGTGGCTGCGTTGTCACCGCTACTTTCTGCAGTGTGGTATGCTTAGGTATTAAACCTGTGAGAAATTTAGGATTGTGGACCCCACCTTTTATCCAATTGTTTTTATGAAAGAAGACAAACTTTGTTTTGCAACTTAGACCTGCACGTGCGGAGACTGAATTTCAAGATGAAAATACCCCTCCTTTCCACTGCTGTCCACTTTTCCTCTCCCTTTCCATTGTTTTCTTTTCATCTCCTTTTCCACTGCTACTTTCACTATCGTTGCTTTCACCCTCTTTTCTCCCCTTTCCACCGCTGCTTCTGTTGCTTTCACCCATTTCCACCACTGGTTTCATTGCTGCTTTCACTGCCGGTTTCTTAACAGCATTGGAGTGCATCCTCCCTGCACATCAGCAATCACACCCTCTTCCGAAAATGGTGAGTCTAGTGAAGAAAGCACACACCACAGGTATATTTTAAACTTTGTTGGCCCCACATTAAATGTATGTAGTATATCCATGTCGTCCATCCGTTTATCTATCTAATTTAAGGGGTTGAGCCCCAAATTGAAGCATATGAAAAGATCAAAGTGGATCATACCACGAGAAACAGTGTGGATAATGATTTCCACCATTGAAATCAAACCTGTTCATAAGATCATACAGACATGGATTAATAGAAAACACAATTATAAGCTTGATCCAAAACTTTCGTGACCCCTAAGAAATGATCAACAGTAGAAGTTCAATTCAAAATTATCATGTGGTGTGGTCCATTTGAACATTGGATATGTTTAGATTTTAGGGCTCAAGTCATAAAATTATTAGTTAAGTTTGCCCTGCTGATTTTCTAGTTTGCCCCTCTCAATTTCATATTTGCACCGCTAATTTGTTAGTTTTCCCCGCTAAATTTCAAGCTTGCCCCGTTGAATTTCATGTTTGCCTCGCTGAATTTCATGTTTCCCCCACTCAATTTTCAGTTTGCCCTGCTCAATTTCTAGTTTGCCCCACTGAGATTCATGCTTGCCCCGTTGAATTTCATGTTTCTCCCGCTAAAATTCATGTTTGCCCCACTCAATTTCAAGTTCGTGTTTGCCCCACTCAATTTCAAGTTCGCCCCACTCAATTTCATGTTTGCCCCGATGAATTTTCAGTTTCCCCCACTCAATTTCTAGTTTGCCCCGCTGAATTTCATGCTTGCCCTACTCAATTTTCAGTTTGCCCCACTCAATTTTCAGTTTGTCCCGCTGTTTTTTTAGTGTCCCTCCACTGAATCGTTAATTTACCCCGCTCAATTATCTAGTTTGTCCCGCTCAATTATCTAGTTTGCCCCACTGAAATTCAAGTTTGCCTCGCTCAATTTCATGTTTGCCCTGATGAATTTTCAGTTTGCCCCACTCAATTTCTAGTTTACCCCACTCAATTTCATGTTTGCTCCGCTCAATTTTCAGTTTGCCCCTCTCAATTTCTAGTTTGCCCCACTGATTTTCCAGTTTGCCCCGCTCAATTTCATGTTTACCCCGCTAATTTTCTATTTTACCCTGCTCAATTTCACGTTTGCCCCGCTGAAATTCATGTTTGCCCCGCGGAATTTCATGTTTCCCCCGCTGAATTTCATGTTTGCCCCGCTTAATTTCATATTTGCCCCGCTGAATTTCTAGTTTGCTCGACAAATGCAACACACCCAAGTGGTCTTTGTTATTTGTTGAAGGTGGAGTTTTCCTTCTCTGTTGGTTGCTTCTTCCTTTATTAGGTCTTTGTTATTTGTTGAAAGTGTAGTTCACTCACCTATTATGTAGTATTCCACTTTTCCCTTCACATGTCCATGTGTGTGTATTCCCATAAACTCAACTAAGTTAGTTCACTTAGTTATTGTGCAATATTTCCCTTTGTCTTTGAGAGTATTTTGCACACGCATGATGGTTTGGTGGCTCGAAGGTTATTGAGTTGCACTATTCCCTATTATTTTAAGAGAAGATTCAACGGAGTTGGTGTTGAGAATACAAACTCAACCTTCTATTAACCTTTTATTCTTATGTTTAATGAGTTTAATCCCACATCAGATACTTGTGGAAACTTGAGTTCTAACTCTTATCCACATAAAGTGGCTCAAGTCATCCACGATTCTCCTCTAGTGTGGAGTGTGTGCAAGCAATGTAATACCTTGTGCATATGGGAGCTTCAATCTAGTAAGAGTGCCCTAGTCCTTCACTTCATTTAGTTCGTTTAACACTGTTGAAGAATGTGCGAAGTCCATTTGGATTCATTTCATAGTGCTGAGGAAGTGTAGTTGTTGATTGTGAAACGCCATTGATTTCAAGAAAGAGAAACTATAAACATATTTCAAAAGCCAAAAAGAACATGAGGAAGAAGTAACCATTTTGAGTGAAAGAAGAAAACTACAAAAAGAACCAATCAAATTGAAAAACAGAAAAGGCACAATCACAAAAAGAAACCCAATTCCAATGCAAAAGAGAATGGAAAAGAAGGAAGCAATTGAAGAGCAGACAAAAGTGCATTTTATGTTTTCCATTTTTGTTTCAATAAATGATGTTTTAAATTCAAGCTTATTTAATGTGGTCATGCACGTCCTATTAGCTAGTGTATGATGTATGGTTTGGTTGCCTAATTGTATTTGTTTCTTAAAGATGTCTTAATCTCTAGCAATGTCATGATTTCGACAAGTACTGAATCGCTAACCAGGTAAATGTACATTCACATCTTTTTTATATATATTATTATTTTCATTGAGGATATTGCCTGAGTTGCTTATAGAGTTTGTTCAAAATGTGAGATTTTTTTCCTCCTATTTCATTCATCTGTTGTTTGTTATTGCAAGGAAATCTGCATTTGCTTGTATTTGTTTCTTCAAGAGACCTTGTTCTAATAATTTGACCATTTCATGGGGAAAATGTCTTAGCCGAAGAGTTCTAGTGACTCTCCAATGTGCAAGCTTACTAGGTTAGGACTACACAACAACATTTTGAGAGGCTCAAGATGAAGCATGGTTTTAAAACTCATCGAATTGAGTTGATTGGATTTTGTTTGGCCTCCACGAGAAACTCATTTCCATCGAGTTTTTAAAGGAAAACACAAAAGGCTCATCAAGTGGGTTTGCAAATATGACCAAGTGTGGGACAGGTCGAGTAACTTGAAAAAGTATTTTTGTCATTTAGTAGTTTATAGTGATCCTGGCAAAACCTTAATCCCAAAACTGACAGATCTATTCTTTGATGCGACTGCGTGAACTTCACTGGAGAATGCAAAACCTTGACAAGAGAATGAAGGACCTCGTCAGTTCCTTTTCTATCTTCTTCTCCTCTCTCTATTTTTTTTTTTCCTAGGTTACTTTCTCCTTGCCCTCATCTATTTCTAATGTTTTTCAGTTTCTCTTTCCGTTTCAACAATTCTTTGTTTATCAGAAGATTTCCCAAGTGATGATGTTTTCTGAGAGTTGAAGTCCAAACATGAGAAGATAAAAAGGATCCAAAAGTCAATTTCATGTTTGGTTATTGAGAACTCTTCCGGATATGGTTTGTTGGAGCCAAAGGGAGAACACTTTGGTTATTGGGATTTGTATGTATAATTTACAAGGGCATGCTTGAGTTGAGTATAGGGCTTGTGTACGTGTTTTGCTGTGGTTATCGGGAGAATGGTGACCTCCAATCAGCTCTCAGGTGTCCCTTGGACTATCATGATCTTGAAGCTCAGACGGGCAAAACATTGCCTTTTAAGGTTACATTCTCTATGGTGTCCTAATATTTTGTTTCTTTCTTCTTCTTCTTTTTTGCTTTACTTATTTATTTTTGCATTAGGTGTGGAGAAGAAAGTTGATAAAGTAATAGTACTTGTGGGGAAAAGAGATGAGAAAATGACCATAGACCTATGGCTACGGGTTATAACCATAGCGATAGATTGTCGATAATATCAACCATAGTTCGATAATATCGAAGATGAATGCCAAATTGTCCAGCAACAAAACTCAAAAAATGGATGAATTTTCAATAATATCAAGATATGTTCGATAGTATCGAGCATAAGTCATCGATAATATCGAGACATGATCGATAGTATCAATAACTAATATCGAGTAATGACCGTAGACCTATAGCTACGGATTATAACTATAACAATAGGTATCGTAGTCAATCTAGCATCAACCGCAACAGGGAAAAAAATTATAGCCTTTTACGGACTACAGTTATGGCTACGGCTATAATCCGTAGCTATCGCTTCGATACATATTGAAAACATTGCGATATGTATCGAAAATTGCAGGATTTTTTAGGCAAACTCACTGGACAGTTCTGGACTTTTTTGATAATATCGAAAGACTTTCGATATATCGAAGCTACGGTTATAGCTACGGTTATAATCCGTAGCTATAGGGTCCCACTGACCCTTAGTCACTAGCTTCTTCTTTTTCCTTCTTTTTTTTCGTTGTAATCCCCAGGGCATTTCAAAAGCATCTCTCATTTCTTTCTCCCCAAATAGCCCACAGGGAAGTTACAAGATTCAATCTCCATAATAATGAAGTGATCCATCCTAGTCCTACTCCATGCCAAATTAAAAACATGTACCCCACCGATTTGGGCATAACCCAAGGGATAAGACATTTAAAAAATTTTGAAGTGGCTATTTCATACTTGTCTAGTGAAAAGGTGATTAAGACTTGGGACATAAATTATGATGTAATTTGTTCAATAATGGGGTGCATTTTTCACAATATCCCTGGTTTCCTTCAGTATGAGAACTATTTTAACAAACCAGGGATCCAACTTCATCCCTGTGATGTTTGGGTGATTCAGAGTTTCTAGTTATGAAGTCTTAAAATCCATTGATGTTTCACTCCTGAAATAGACAATAAATCTTTATTGTCTTCCATTATTGAACAGCAGTTGGGATTTTCCTTTTCTTTTTCTTTTTTTTTGGGTGTCTTGGTGTTATTATTGAGAGAAAGTTCAAATGGTACCTCAAATTTCTCCAAATTTTCAATTTGGCTTCCTCAAAATCATGATTTTCCACAATTTTCTCAACAACATTGAGATTTTCCTTGTTACTCATACGGGTCTCTTCTTTTTAGTCTTGGGAGAATGTTTATAAGGTTTTTGATGGTGTCTAATAACACAAGCTTTCAGTAGAGATTAATGGGCAAAAGAATGAGAACAGAATTGGTTTGAGCTTAATAGAAATTGCATGATATGATTCCTTGAAAACTGATTATTCTCACTCTATCTAAACATAGTGAAGATTTTGATAGCGGGGCAAACTAGAAATTCAGCAACTAGAAATTGAGTAGCATATAGGGACCTACCAGGCAAACATCAAATTGAGAGGGGCAAACATGAAATTGAACGGGGCCAATGAGAAATTGAGCGGGGCAAATATGAATTTGAGCGGGGCAAACTAAAAATTGAGCGGGGCAAACTACAAATTGAGCGGGAAAAACATGAAATTGAGCGGGGCAAACTACAAATTGAGCGGGGCAAACATGAAATTGAGCGGGGCCAACGAGAAATTCAGCGGGGCAAACATGAAATTGAGCAGGTTAAACTAGAAATTCAACGGGGCAAACATGATATTGAGCGAGGTAAACTAGAAATTGAACGGGGCAAACCGAAAATTGAGCGGGGCAAACATGTACATTAAACAAATACCTTTTTTCTCTTTCTTTTTTTTTTGGTTTTTATGTTACTTAGAAGGTGTTTGATAAAACACCTATAAAACTATTCTAGTTCAGGTATTTATGAAAATGCCTCATGGTAAGGGCTGCATCACTCTGGGTGAGGCTGGGTTGCACCTAATATACTCTTGAAAATTGGGTGGCTTTTCACTTATAGGACAAGACGTAGCAAATCATTTGCATTCAACGGGGCAAACTACCATTATTAACAAGGAATGAATGTTTAATTGACCTACAAGTGAGGGAATAGAAACTTTACAGACATCATTTTTCGATAGTCAATGGAAGAACCAATTTTATGAACTAAACATCTCTCTTACGTTGAAAAGTTATCAGATGTGAGACAAACAAATTGTTTCCTTTTAGTGTTCAAATTAAAGGAAAAAAATGAAATAGCATGGAGCTATAAGAAATCAAAGCAATAATAAAGAAACCTGAATTAATGAAGAGGAGAGAGAGACCCTCAGGGCCATCTGTAAGGTCTCGACCTTGGCACAGGTTGTCGTAGCCACTTCCGGCTCCGCAACTTGGGCCTGGATCTACTTCATTTTTTGAAGCATGCCTTAAAATGAGCCATCAATTTCATTTTAGCGAGGCAAACATGAGCCATCAATTTGAAGCATGCCCCGCTCAATTTCATATTTGCCCCAGTCAATTTCATATTTGCCCCGGTCAATTTCATGTTTGCCTCTTTCAATTTGTAGTTTGCCCCGCTCAATTTCATGTTTGCCCCGCTCAATTTTTAGTTTGCCCGGCTCAATTTCATGTTTGACCCGCTCAATTTCTCGTTGGCCCCGTTCAATTTCATGTTTGCCCTGTTGAAATTAATGTTTGCCCCGCTCAATTTCTCGTTAGCCCCGTTCAATTTCATGTTTGCCCCGCTCAATTTCATGTTTGCTCCGCTGAAATTCATGTTTGCCCCGCTCAATTTCTAGTTTACCCCTCTCAATTTCATGTTTGTCCTGCTTAATTTCTAATTTGACCTGCTAGATTTCTAATTTGCCCCGCTCAATTTCTGTTTGACCATGAAATGCACAGAATTGACTGTGAAGTAAAGGGAATTGACCGTGAAATTCATGGAATTGACTGTGGAGTGAAGAGGAATCGCCAGTATTGATCGTAAAATGCATGAAATTAATCGTGAAGTAAATGAAATGAATGAAATTGATCGTGAAGTAAATGAAATGGATTTTCGACCATCGACCTAATGGAATCTTGAAAAATAACTAGGTTGGTTGGCTAAAGTAGCTTCTCCTACCCCAAAATCATATAGGGTACGTTAAGTAACTAATTTTGGTTTAGAAGATATTCTTGTTGCATGAATAAAGAAAGAAATGAAAAAAAAAAAAGAGGAATTTTTTTTTATATGCTTATATATACATATTTATATAAATATGTATTAGAGAATATTGTAGGTAGAATAAAGTTCTCCATGTAAAAAATAATAAAATAATTTTTTTTTTAAAAAAAAAAAGAAAGATAAAAAATAAAAAATTTTGTAAGACTACAGTTATAGCTACGGTTTTAATTCGTAGCTCCAAAATGTCCATAACTCTCTAGCGAGTTAGCCTAAAAAATTCTGCAATTTTCGATACACTATAGCTACGAATTATAACCGTAGTATACTGTCGCAGCGGCAGCACCGCGACCGTCTGTGGTTTTTTTTTTTTTTCTTTTGTTGTGTTGCTTTTGTGGGTCCCATCGTGAGGTCTGTATTATATCCAAACCGTCCATCTATTTGGAGAGATCATATTAAGTCTTGAGACGAAAAATAAGATAAATCTAACTGTCAAGTGTACCACACTGTAAAAGGCAGTGAGGAATTGAACGTCTACCATTGAAGCCCTTTTAGGGGTTACAGAAGTTTTAGATCATTATGAAATTTGTTTTACCTCTTCATGCAGGTCTTTTTGACCCTATGAAGGAACTTAGACGAGGAGGATTTCTCACAAACATCACAGTTGGCCCCCTAAAAGTTTTTAATGGTGGACGCTCATTCAACACTGTTTCCTGTAATGTGGTACATTTGAGAGTGGATATACCTAATTTTTGGTCTCATAACATAAAATGATCTGGAAAAATATATGGACGGCATGGATGAAAAGCATACATCATGTTGGGGCCCACAGACCACCGACCATCCGCCAATAGCTGGTGGCAGGCGGAGTACCCAATCCGTTTCCGTGAAAGAAGGGGTATTTTCGTCCTCAAATTCGCTGTCCGTACGAGCAGGTCTAAATTGCAAAACAACGTTTGTATTCTTTCATAAAACAGCTGGATAAAAGGTGGGTCCACAGTCCTAAATTTCTCTAAACCTGTCTCCTTTACGGTGGATGGATTGCGTGTACAAAACACACAATCTCTAGCTATGTTTATGGTGGTGTTAGTACCCAATCCGCCCCCCCCCCCCCCCCCCCCAACATTTGTGTTTACAGTTCATCCGAGTGAGAATAACCTTAGAAAAGGTTTGCATGACATATAAACATCACGGTGGGCCCATGGAAGGCTTCAACGGTTGGCATTCCATCCGACTGTTTACAATGGCGTCGTCTACGTCGAATTTTGGATCTGCCTCATTTTGAAACTGATGGGCGGAGTGGATTTCTCATGACATCGAAGTGGGCCCCACATGGGTTCTACAGGAACATTCTTTTAGCATGCGGCACAGGCGATTAGCGTCCGTCGAATGGACAGTCACTAGGTCCCAGTCCCAGAATCGGACTGGTCGAACAATACAAATCTCTCTGTTGAAATAGGACACTGGATAAAAGTCCTTTGTAACCGTCCGATATATGTTTAGCAATCGGATGATCAGACAACCGGATGAGAGTAATTTCTCGCAGTCTGGTGACCATCCATCAGACTCTGCCCGAGTATCAGACACTTCATTAATATCTCTCGTGTAGTATAAGCGGAAGGTGAGCGCGCTCCATGATATTGAGGAATAATGCTAGATGCTGACTCGCACCGCGCGCTCTATGATATTGAGAAATAATGCTAGATGCTGACTCGCATGTGCAAAAGTGCCAGAATCCCCATGCGTGTCAAAGTGATACACGTGCGTAGGATCGCAGCTGTTCATAAAACGTTACGTGCCATGATTGTGCCTAACCTGAAATCCGGCCGATAACCTATCAATTGAGACATGGACGTTACGTGCCATTGCCACGTTTTTTGGATTGGGGTACATTCACCATTGGCATGGAATACGTAAGTTTTTGTGCGCACGTGCGACATTGCCACGTTTGGAGATGAGCGTCTCCGCTTGATATTAAATAGCATGGGAGATGGTACAAATACAATAGAGCGGGGAATGACGGGAATATGGTAGAGCCCTCCGATCATAGTACACGTTATCGTTTTGGACCGTCCATCTAATTGCGCCTAGTGTAGATGATAGAGTTTGATCCGATGATCCTAGCCACCTAATCAGTGGAGTTGCAGGAGAACATTCAGGTCGAGTAGATGGATGGACCAGATTGATACAGAACCCTGCCACGTGTTCGGTAGAGATGGATGTAGCATCTAATTAAAGCAGTCGGCACTTAGCAAATCACGACAAGGGTCAGAGTGGTAGCTCTGCCGAGTCTCGTGTAGCTTTGGTACGTGTGAGGCTTCCCCATCGAACACGCAGCATTACCTTGAGCTAGAAGCGCCCATGTAGTGGGACCCTCTGTGGATGCAGTAGTACCCGAAGTCAAACAGACATATGTACACATGAAAAGTCAGTGACCTGCAAGGATTGTCTGCTCAATCTCATGTTAGAAACTTAGAAATGACCATTCTACAGTAGATTCTGTTATTTGAACGGCTCTGATTTGAGGTACATGTCACGCGTGAGTAGTAAAGAAGCACTTATGTCCTGACAACATGGCATATCATATGAACAACCCCAGATGGGGTATCCCGATTTACCCCATTCCTCTCCACCCACAAGCAACGTGGAAGGATCTGGATCGTTCATATGATGTCCCCATGCGCACGCGACATAATATGCAGGTCCGATCATCACGTCGGCACATAGATACAAAACGATGAGCCTGTTAGAATACGTTCACCAACGGTCCATGTTCAAAGTAGAATTGTCTCACACCTGATTATTTGACCGGCTTGTTTTCTCTATTACTGCCCAAGTGTGGCCACATTTTCAACGGCCTGGATCTTGCACACGAACCCCGCATTGGCACGTTAGCCATCCAGATGACTATTCACAACGGTGGTTATATCCATGCCGTTTCCTCGCACATCTTGCGGTATCCACCGTGATGTATGGATTTTATCCGCACCCTCCATGCATTTTTTTCCTACCATTTTAGGTTATAAGCTCAAAAATGAGCCAGATCCAAGGCTTAAGTGGACCATGAAACGGGGACTAAACGTTTACGAGAAATAGTGGGTTCAGATGGAGTGCGACTTGGCTACCACACGGGACCAGGAATGTAAGTGAGACCATGACCGTAGGAGCCCACCTTGATGTATGCTTTGTATATTCACACCGTTCATCTTTACTTCCAGCTTATCTTAAGCCATGATCCTAAAACTGAAGCACATCAAAATTTGATATGGATCACACCATATGAAACAATGGTTAGTGGCTATTAGAAATCTTTTGTGGGCCACAAAAGATTTGGATCAAGCTGATATTTATTTTTTACTTTGTGTGACTTTTATCAACAGGTTGATGGTCAATGAATATTACGGTGTATGACTAGGAAGTTTGTAATGGTTAGCATTCAATGACCACTATTTTCTATGGTGTGGTCCACGTGAAATCTGTATCTGCTTCATTTTTAGGACCATATTTAAAATAATCTGAAAAAATAGATGGGCAGGGTGGATATACAATGATACATTGAAGTGGGCCCTATGCTCAGGGTGTCACCCGCGTTCCTAGTTCCAGGGTCGCAGCCAAGACACGCTTGCGCTTTGGATTAATCAATGGGTCTTGAGTGGCCAGTAAAAGCAAAAAGTGATGGTCTACATTTTCTAAACGAGTCTAAATGGGGTGTGGCTTCGGTGGATACTATTGGAAATTTACGTTTGGATACACTAAAAATATAAAAATTAAATCAAAAATAAAATATTTCACTAGGCTGAATCACGTATAAAATACACTATCCTTAAAGCGTAATTCACCCCCTTATCAACTGCTGATGGGTTACAGGCGAATTGCTTCCAGGATAAGACAAGTCTTATCTGGATCCAGCGTACAACAATCACGATAGGTCCACTGTGGAACAGTTTTAACGTAGCAGATCTCTTCTGGCAGACTTAGACGATAGAGATGATCAGAGTATTCTATGATGGAGATATGGATCGTATTTGATTTGATGGGATGGTGTGTTGAGATGATGAAATCAGACTGGAATGGTCCAGTTTATGTAGGCATCAGATATAGCACCGTTGCTGTGTGGTATTCAATGGTCCAAAACGTTTGAAAACATTTATGGTCGTTGTCAATTAATCTCAGACGTTTCTAGTCGTCAGATCAGAAGATCTGACCGTTGGATCATCCTGGTCCGTCCGTTTTCGGACTATTTGGCTTTCAAGGCAGAGAGCCATTTTCAAAAATTGCTGAACATTTCAAATTTATGATCCGACCGTTGCAAAATGCACCATCTAACGCCACTATAGCCACACTACCTCACTGCCTCACTGCCCACACCCGTGCCCGAGCCCGAGCGCGAGCGTGCACGCAAATGCTTGCGTGCGTGTGTTCCAGTGCGTACCTGAGCATAACCTCCTCCAAAAACTCCAAGTTATAATACTCTTCACAAGTCCACATAAAAACCACAAAAGGATTTCAACCATTTTCAATGTAAGATAAAGCACACACCACACTTTTGGATTTGAAATTTTCAGAAAAGCATTTTGGCGACAAAATCCCAAAATTTTGAAAATTTTAAATTTTCTCTTTTTATTTTTCAAAAACCACTAATTTTCAACAATCCCCCACTGGTTTTTTAAAACAATGAAAACTTTGTCAGAATAATAATAGTTATTATGCATAAAGAAAAATATATTGCAATTTGAATATTTCTTTAGTGTAAGAATTTTAAAGTTATTTCGAAATTTCTGATTGCCGCAGCATTGAACCAGTTATTCTTATATGATATAACCAGAAATACCACACACATAATAGCTCCTGTGTTAGGTGTTCCTTTATAATCTCGCTTAACACTTTTAATGGTCATATGCTTATCCTGTTTCATGAACGATCCCGAGATAACTCTAACTCTCATGAGAAGCGGCACCACTTCTACGTTCATATAGGTAAAATTCTTCCAGTATTTCCGTTAAAACACTTGTCCTGTTTGACTGGACTTCATTAAGAGTTTAATACTCATCCCTCTTTTAAAACGGCCAGCACTATCATCCCGGATGAGGTTATTAATTTATTTAGTGCTGAAACTTTTCATTTATTAGTGAATTGTTGTTACCCATTAAACCCAATATTTAAAGATTTTCTAATTTAGGGTTGGGTTTCTTTCACTAGTGAAACTTTAAATAAAAAATTTCAACCCCATCTGTCTATATATTGTCCTTACTACCTCTCTCATTAGAGGTTTAGTAAAAGAATCAGCCAAGTTATTACTTGACTTTACATATGAGATCGCAATGATTCCATCTTAAATCAATTGCCTAACATAGTCATGTCTCAAACTTATGTGTCTGGACTTCCCATTATAGGTATCGCTATAGGCTCTCGCTAGAGTGGCTTCACTATCACAATAAAGTGAAACAGCTGGTATAGGCTTCACATAGAATGAGATTTCTAATAGAAGATCCCTTAACCACTCGGCCTCTTTACCTGTAGCAACTAAAGTTATGAACTCAGATTCCATAGTTAAGTATGTTATGCAAGTTTGTTTCTTGGATCCCCAAGATACAACTGCACCTCCTAGGGTGAATATCCACCCTGTAGTGGACTTGTTATCCCCTGCACTTGATATCTAACTTGCATCGGTATATCCTTCCAATACTGCTGAAAATTCTGAGTAAAATAGCCCTAGTTCTTTGATTTCTTTAAGATAACCTAGAACTCAACTTACTGCTTTCCAATGTTCAACACTTGAATTACTCGTAAACCTGTTTAGTTTACTCAAAGCGTATGCTATATCTAATCTCATGCATTGCATTGCATACATAAGACTGCCTATAGCACTAGCATACTCTAGTTGTGCAACTGCTCTTCTACTGTTTTCTTTTAACTTAATACTTAGATCAAACGGGGTCTTTGTTTCTTTATTTTTTAAGTGATTAAACTTGTTTATTATTTTCTCAATATAATGAGACTGGCATAATGCAAAATCCCTACTATGTTTTTTAATTTTGATACCTAATAGGTATCCACTTGTCCAAGATCCTTCATTTTGAAAACTGAAGAGAGAAACTTTTTTGTTTCAGTTACACCTTCCATTTTATTACTAATTATTAACATATCATATAAGCATATGATTATAACATAATCATTACATACTTTTGAATATATGCATTTATCAGTAATATTATGTTCAAAAACCATAAGACAGAACTTTAGAATCAAATTTATCATGCCACTATTTTGGTACTTGTTTTAATCCATACAAAGACTTAACAAGTTTACACACTTTTCTTTCATTTCCTGGTAGAACAAACCCTTCTAGTTACTCCATGTAAACCTCCTCATCGAGATCACCATTAAGGAATGTTGTCTTCACGTCCATTTGATGGATATGAAGATGATGTATGGATGCTAGGGCGAATAAGATCCTAATCGATGTTATTCGAGCTACTGGTGAATAAGTGTCAAAATAATCGATTCCTTCTTTCTGTTGGAAACCCTTAGCAACTAATCTTGTCTTAAAGGTTTGAATTGTACAATCTGTGTAATATTTTTCTTAAAGACCCACTTACAACCTATTGGTTTAGAATCTGGAGGTAGATCTACCAATTCCCATGTTTAATTAGATATTATGAAATCCATTTAATCATTAATGACTTATTTTCAAAAGGCAGAGTCTCTTGAAGTCATAGCTTCACTAAAGGTTTTAGGTTCATCTTCTATAGTTAAAACCATAGGTATTTTCCTAATCACTTTATCTTTATCACCATCAATTAGATGAAAAGAGGGTCGCTGAGAGTCTATTTGATCAGGATCAAGACTCTTTTCTACTCTTACTCTTTGACTCCTACGAGGTTCACTGGGAGTTTTCTTTTCTGTTTGTGTTTCTTTTATAGTCTCATTAGGAGATTGAATCTCAGCATTCTTTTTCTCCGTGAATACAGAATTCTCAAAAAACTCTACATCTCTAAACTCTATGATTACATTGGAGTCAAAGTCTAGAAGTCTATAGGCCTTACTATGTTGTGCATATCCTACAAGGACGCACTTGATAAATCTTGGTCCTAACTTAGTTCATTTAGGTTTTGGAGTTCTGCAGTATACAAGACTCCCCCACACTCTAAGATACCCTATGTTTGGTTTTCTTCCTTTCCATATTTCGTATGGAGAGATCTTGGTTTTCTTAGATGGAATTCGGTTTAAAACATGACATGTAACTAACAGCGCTTCTCCCCATAAGTTTAATGGTAATTGTGCTTGTATTAACATTGAGTTGACTATTTCTACTAATGTCCTATTTTTTCTCTCTGCTACACCATTTTGCTGTGGTGTATAAGATGTTGTGCACTGATGTATTATGTCGTGTTCTTTACAATAGTTAGAAAATTCATTAGAGAAATATTCTTCTCCTCGGTCACTACGAAGGATTTTAATATTTTTATCTAATTAATTTTCTACTTCAGATTTATAGATCTTGAAAGCATTAAATGTTTCATCTTTCGATTTTAACAGATATATATATACATATCTTGAACAATCATCTATAAACGTTATAAAGTACCTTTTTCCTCCACGGGTAAGAACGTCATTTAGTTCACATATGTCAGTATGCACTAGGTCTAATATTTGATATGATTTCTCAACGATAGGGAATGGTTTCTTGATTATTTTAGACCGTATGCATAATTCACATTTATCTTTGTCACTATCATGGTATGATATTAGGTCGTTCTTAGCTATGAGTTTTATGGTGCTGTAGCCAATATGGGCTAGTCTTCCATGTCATAGCATTACAGACTCAATCATATAAGTAGAAGAATTATTTTCATTTAAAGATAATTTGATCATCCCATTACAAGCGTATCCCTTACCCACAAAATTCTTATTCTTAAACAAGATCAGCTTGCCTGATTCAAACACAACTCTAATCCCAGGTTTACTTAAGAGATCCCCTGAGACAAGATTCCTCCTTATGTCTGGGACATGCAGTACGTTGATTAGGATTATATTCTTTCCAGAGGTAAAGAGTAATTTCATGGTTTCTTTTCCTGCAACTTTAGATCGTCTTTCATTTCCCATTTGAACCTCTTGACCATTGATCTGATCTTCATAAGTTTTGAAGGCAGATCGATCGTTGCATACATGGGTTGTGGCACCTGTATCATACCACCAACCAGGAATTTTCTCCTAGACTAGGTTCACTTCTATGATCATGGATACGATTTCATCTTCTACTGCATTAGCTTCTTTTTTAGGCTTTTTTCGGTCTCTACATATTCGGGCGAAATGTCCGGTCTTGTCGCAGACATAGCAAGCTCCCTTAGGTTTGCCATTTTTCTTCTTTTGGATTTTCTTGAATTTTTCTTAATTTTTGTTAGGTTTAAGGGAATCAGCTTTCTCATAGGTATTATTTTGGGATGGTCGTTCTACTGTGTTCACCTTGGATGAGGATACACCATTAGCGTCTCGGTTACGGGATTCTTCTTCAATACGAAGGTGCTTGTGGATTTGTTCCAGGGTGAACTCTTCAGATTTATGCAGTAGTTTCTTTTTGTAGTCTTTCCAGCTCAAAGGCAACTTTGCGATTATAGCTCCGACTTGAAAGGATTCAGGAAGATCAATTTTTATGACTTTTATTTTATTTACAATAAGCTGCAATTCTTGGATTTGGGTAGGCAGCGCTAGATTGTTTACCATCGTGAAGTCGAAATACCTGGCAATTAGAAATTTCTGTGTACCTTCCTCTTCAACCTTATACTTGTATTCCAGCGCCCTCCAAATTTCTTTCACTGATGTGGTCCTCGTGTACAAATCGTACAACCGATCAGAGAGAGCATTGAAGATGTAGCCACGACACAACAGTTCATCTTCTTATTGCTTAATCCTAGCAGCAATCTGTTCTGGAGTGTCAGTGTCCTTTGCTTCAGGTAGAGGCTGGAGGTCGGGTTCAGGATGTAGAAGATCTTCAGAGCGGTCAGCAGGAATTTCAGTTTGTCTTGCCATCTAGTGAAATTTGAACCATCGAATCGGTCCAATCGGATCAGATCCTGGTTCATCAGTTTGACTGATGCAACAATTTCGATGTCCATGGAATCACGCTTTAAGATTGTTGGGAATTTCAGTTTGGATACACCGAAAATATAAAAATTAAATTGAAAATAAAATATTTCACTAGGCTGAATCACATATAAAATATGTTGTCCTTAAAGCGTGATTCGCCCCCTTATTAACTGCTGATGGGTTACATGCGAATTGCTTCCAGGATAAGACAAGCCTTATCTGGATCCAGCGTGCAGCAATCACGATAAGTCCATTGTGGAACAGTTTTAACACAGCAGATCTCTTCTGGCTGACTTAGACGGTAGAAATGATCAGAGTATTATATGATGGAGATGTGGATCGTATTTGATGTGATGGGGTGGTGAGTTGAGATGATGAAATCGGACTGGAATGGTCCAGTTTATATAGGCATCAGGTATAGCACCATTGCTGTGTGGTATTCAATGGTCTATAATGTTTGAAAACGTTTCTGGCCGTTGTCAATTAATCTCAGACGTTTCTAGTCGTCAGATCATAAAATTTGACCGTTGGATCATCATGATCCGTCCGTTTTCAGATCATTTGGCTTTCAAGGCAGAGAGCCGTTTTCAGAAACAGCTGAACATTTCAGATTTATAATCCGACCGTTCTTAGTCTTCTATAAAACTCAGACCATTTCAGACCCCACTCACACAGGCACAGACCAGACCCATTGCACCGCGATCACACCGAGGTCACACGAAGTGCAAAGTGCGTCATATAGTGCCACTACTTCCTCATTGCCCACGCCCACGCCCTCGCCCATGCCCGTGCCCGAGCGCAAGCGCGCGCGTGCGTGCGTCCAAAAACTCCAAGTAAGAATACTCTTCACAAGTCCACATATAAACCACAAAAGGGTTTCAACCATTTCTGATGTGAGACAAAGCACACACGGCACTTTTGGATTTGAAATTTTCGAAAAAGCGTTTTAGTAGCAAAATCCCGAAAATTTGAAAATTTGAAATTTTCTCTTTTTATTTTTCAAAAACCACTAATTTTCAACGGATACCAGGACCACCAAGGTGGGTGGGTGGATACCTGACTCTCAGGCCCACCGTGATGCATGTGCCATGTTGTCCACCCATTCTGATGGCTCTTTTTACGTCATGATTTAAACAATGAAGAAGATCCAAATATAAGGCGGTCCGCGCTACAGGAAACAATGACAATTGACCATTAAATACCTTTTTGTGGGCCCCATAAGCTTTGAATCAATCTGATATTTATGTGTTCCTTTCATCCATGTCTTTGTAACTAGGTTGGATGGAAAATAAACATTCCAGTACACCCTAATAAGTTTTTAATAATAACCACTGTTTCCTACGGTGTGGTCCACCAGGATTTAGATATGCTTTTTTTTTTTTCTGTTCATGTCCTGAAATCAGCTGTCTAAACGGATGAATGGCGTGGATGTAAGGCACATACACCACGGTGGACCCGAAACCAGGGATCCAGTCACTTCGATGGATCCGGGGATCCCCGAAGCCGTGCCCCTTCTACACGTGCACTCATGGGGATACGGCCCATCCACGGTACGGGATCCAAATCCCACACGAGTGGCACGTAGCTTCTTTTTTTTTCATGCTTTGGAAGGCATGGATGTCTGTTTCCAGGCTTTGGTACCACCGCAGGACATGTACGGCAGTTCACACCTGTGCCATGTCGCTCGTCCCACTGGAAATGCTCGTGAGTATACACTGCAGATCGCCACTTATCATCGACTTTTGAGAAGGCCCGTGCACGTGGTGAGCGGCTTGGATATCGCATGGCGTGGCACACATTTTGAACCTGCGCGTAATGGCGTACCCCCACAGACTTCCCAAGTTGGCAGGGTAACAGATTACTGGGTGAGACCTGACCGTGGGCCCATCTCGATGTCTGTGTTCTATAGCCACGCGGTCCATCCGTTTTGGAAGCTCATAAATAAACATTACATTGGTCATTAGAAATTTTTAATGATGGCCGTTCAATCACCACTGTTTTCCTGTGGTGTGGTCCACCTTAGATACGGATCTGCCTTACTTTTTAACAAACCCTAAGATGAGTTGGAAAAATGAATGAACGGAATGGATATGCAACATATACATCGAGATGGGTCCACGGTCACTGCCTTTCCTGCTAAGCTGCGACCTTGGCCTCACCTAATCCGCCCTCGGTGTGGAAAGGTTGCGTGCGCAGCAGGAAAACATTGACGATTTTCCTTTCCTTTTGTTTTTTTGACCTCTTCCGCGACTAAGCGAGAAATCTGTGACCTAAGCTGACCCTGAAAGGCCGAAGATTGATTTACGTACGGGAGATGATACAGATACAGTAGAGCCTGAACGAATATGGTAAAGCCATCTCCCCACAGTACGCGTGGCAGGAGATCTGTCCGTTCTTAGGACACCGTTCAGATGAATAGGATAATCTGATAATCGTGTACCTGGAAACACCTTACACCCGAAGTTGGGACAACTAGATGAACGGACCCAATTGATCCAATACCCTGCCACCTGTACTTTGGAAGTTTGCTCTACCGTATTAAGGTTGGGCGCGGCTGACAACCCTGACTGTGGGGCCCACCTTGATGTATGTAAGGTCATCCACACCGTCCATCCGTATTGAAAGCTAATTTTATAGTATTATCCAAAAATGAGTCCATCCAAATATCAGATAGATCATATTACAGGAAACAGTGGTAATTGACCATTATAAACTTCTTGTGGGCCACGGAAGCTTTGGATCAAGATCATATTCGTGTGGTCTCTTCATTAGGTACCTGTGACTTTATCAACGGGTTGCATGGCAAAAAAGCATTCCGTGGAATCCATAGGGATTTTAATGGTGAGGATTTAATCATAACTGTTTCCTGTGGTGTGGTCCACTTAAGATTTGGGTCAGCTTCATTTTTGGGATCATGGTGTTAGCACGCCGAGTTGATTTCATCCATGTGAGAGACAAATAAGACAGGGTAGGTAGCTGATGAACGAGGTAAATCCCATGAAAGTTCCACCGACTATACTCTTGGCTTGGACAAATAACCCTGATGTGCATCTCGCCTGAGTTACTCAATACGGGCTCCAAACGTACAAATGTAGCCGAATATATTGTGATACACTTTAATTACAAAATCAATTCTAAGAATTCTTATTTACAATTATATTATTTTTTTTATAGTTAATATTATAATATATATAAACAATTGAGATTATAAGTACATGCGTGTGTACAAAAGAAATGTTTGTAATGTCAATTTGTCAACGTTGTCCTAATATCTACCCAACACTGAAAAATTGAATTAAGATAACCCAACGTCTACCATTCTAATAGGCATCAAGGAAGACATATCATCCACAAAAGTAGACCGTACATGAAAACAATAAAAAAGGATTGCTCTCTTTTATGGACGGATGCCCATGTGACAGGCATGGTCTAACGGTTACAAAGACATCACAGCTCTCTTAAGTTAATGACCATCGTATCCAATTCCAATTTACTATCAAATGAATCACTCATCGATGGAATCCAATGAAGAGTGCGACACTGAATTTCCCTAGAGCATATTACATGTCCGATCTAAAATGCATGGTGACCGTGATCAACGTTTAAGATCCATCCAATCACATCTACGTGACCAGTGGGTAATGGTACGAATGATTTTTTACAACACTAACTCCAGCACGTTATATTGTGGGGGCGGATTCAAAGGACTGTTGTCGCGCTAAGAACTGTTCATTTCAGGTGGGCCACATTCAGACTGTTGAATATCGATACAGTCACTGGACGGTTGCCCACGTCGGGGCCACCACAATTGAAGGTTGGATCATCAGAGCATGCATCTAGGTGGACCCCATCCAGAACACATGCTAGATGAGCCATCATTGCGACTCACACGCTGGCACGCCTCTTTAATTCATATTCCAAAAAGAAGAGGATGGTAATGCGCCCCAATCTCCACGTGCTTGGCCTGGACCATTGATATTGAACTGTCACTCGGTGGGCCAACAAGAGATAGGGCCGTGATGTACAAGTTGCACTAATCAGACCGATGCCCCACCATTGATAGCTAAAAGCCTAGAATAAAGTAGGGAAAATGTTAATACTCCCGCACAAGGTGATGGATGATACTCAGGCCCTCAACAAATTATCTAGAAATTGGACACTTGGCAGCAAGTAGATCTAATTAAACCTTCCCAGTTTAGATGGATCATAAACCAGAAAATTACGCTTAAATGATGATCTCACCATCGGATCTTTGGACAGTTATTGAACGGTTAAAAATGAAAATCCATTGGTCTTCTTTCAACAACCACCTTGTTTTCCATTCGTACAAACTCCGAGATCCTGCGCATCAAGTGTCATGCCCTACCAGATCATTAAATGAACCCCCAGTAAGCCCCACCTTGCTTCGTTGGCTACCGACCGGAGCCCAGCATGCAGCCTTGTACCTTAGCCCAACCGTAGTGGGACCTATCATGTGACTGGCATTGACGACCGGCGCCACGCACAGTGGAGATGGAGTTGAAAACCAAATTCCTCTTCTTCTTTTTCCGTCTTCCAGCCTCACACAAGCGGATCGAGTCTTCAACAATCCAGATCATCAATGCGGTAGTCGCCTCCGTGAATGTGAATCGTTGATGTTTTGTTCTTTCTTGACCATCTGTTTGCTGGTTGATCAAACGATTAGGATCGACTTTCTTATTGAAAGATTTTTAGTCCACGGTCGTTGTTATTGGATCCCATTATTTTAGCGGTTTGGATGAACCCCAGCCCCACTGGTACCGGATGCAGATTGCGTCCTACCCTGCGTCTCTAGCCACGGACGGGCAGTTCTGTTGGCGGGTCTCATCTATGGTGTGATCCACTTGATCGTTGGATCTGCCTCATTTTTGCGCTCATGTCTTAAAATGATCCCATAGAAGGGATGGACAGCGTGGATAAACAGATACATCACGGTGGGCCCGCCCGCAAAACTGCCCGTTCGTGGCTAGAGACGGGAAGGGGAAGGACGCAATCCGCGTCCAAGTACAAACATAACGCACGAGCAGGCTGTAGATATCCTGGGGTCCAGCGTTTTAAAGTTGACCGGGGAATCTGATGCATGCTCCGGTTTTCAGTTTGTGAATAGTGGACCACGTGGTTCAGTGATCCAAACCGTTGGCGTGATGGGCCTCATGTAGATGCTTTATGTGCGAGAATTTTCTTTGATCAGGCTATCCTAGCCACTGGATTTATGTCCCTTTTTCTTTGAACAAGGAACATTGCAATATTTTCTTAAATCTCGGTTTGCTGACCACCCATCACCCATCATGAAGACTTTTACACGCACACTCACCCCACACACTCACGCTAGTGGAATTTCACCACCTATGACCGGGTGTTGAAACTCCTGAGAGTCTACTATTCAAGCAAGAGTAAGGATCCACCCATCACGAAGACTTTCTGGTACATGGCCCACCCGAAGTTGGGCCATTACATCAACAATTCGGTCCCGCATCATGAAGCTCATGTGCATGAACTGAAAACCAGAGCACAGTGTGGACCGTAGAGTAGACCATTGTACGGGGGTAGGGCTGTACATGAGCTAGGCTAGCTCGAAAATCTTGCTCGGCTTTGCTCGATCCAGCTTGACTTGACTTGACTCGAACGATGAATCAAGGTGAGTTAAGCTTTATATAACCCAGCACGTTTTGAAAACAAGTCAAGTTCAAATATAGTGGAATTTAACCCGACTCGACTCGAACTCGGCTTGACTCGACTCGAATATATTATTATATATATTAATGTATATTATATAATATTTAAAAATTTTAAAAATTAAAATGTAAAACCCTAACGTACCCTTCTGTCCCTCTCATACCATTTTCCTTCCTTACCTAACTTGCCGCGCTCAAGGTCCTCTCTCTCTCTCTCTCTCTCTCTCTCTCTCTCTCTCTCTCTCTCTCTCTCTCTCTCTCTCTGTATCAACAACAAAGTACTATCTATGGTTTTTATTTAATATTGTATATATGTGTGTGTATTATTAATTAAATATTTGATTTGGGAGTTGGGTCAGTTGGGTCGGATTGCTGGGTTAAGTCAGGAGCGAGTTGTGAGTTGGGAGCAAGCTCGACTCGACTCGAGGTAAGCTCGCCTTGAGCTCAATTCGAAAGTTTTTGCAAACAAATCAAGCTTCAATAGTAAGCTCGAAGCCGAGCTCGAGCTCGAACTCGAGAAGAGCATGGACAAGTAGAGCTGGGCATCGGACCGAGTCGAACCGGATTGGGTCCTACTCGACCAGGATCGAAATCTGGAGGGCCAAACCCGAACCTGATCCGATCCGGAGCCGAGTCCGGGTCATCTGACCCGAACAGATCCTAATCCCTCTTGGCCTGAGCCGATCTGAGTCCGTCTCGGTCAGGACAACCGAGTCGGATCAGATTGGTCAAGGGTCGGATCATCATTCTTTTCAACGGTGTAAAAATCATTATTCACACTATTTCTTATAATGTGATCTACTTGATTATTAGATATATTTAAAATTTAGCATTAATCCCTAAAATCATCTGAAAAAACTGATGGACGGTTTGGATAAACCAAAAAAATTCAAGATGGGCCCACATAGTTTACTCAGCTAACTCAGTACGAAATCTACTTTTAATTCTACAAGTACTTGTATATAGGCTATGGATCTTGCTGTCTTATAGGCTATAGCTCTTGCTGTCTTATAGGCTATGGCTCCTACTAGGCTACCAGCTATACAGCTGCTCTATGTACGAGTGCGAACGGATTGGCTACTCCGGTCGGTGATCTGTGGGCCCCACCATGATGTACATGTTTCATCCATGCCGTTCATCAATTTTTACAGATCATTTTAGGGCTTGGTACAAAAAATGATAGGGATATAAATCTTAAGTGGGCCATACCATAGGACAAAAATAATGAATGAATATTCACAATTAAAATTGTAACATCTCGTCCAATCGGTACAGTGTCCTGAGGCGTCCACGTAGGACTTTTCCGCAGGACCGAACATTTGAAAAGTTCGCGGCAGGGATGCCATGAGCTAATTAATCTAGGATTAGCCCCTTTGCCTGTACTGGACAGGCCATGGCAAGACCAAGTGCGGGCCGCCAAGCCGGATGACCATTTACAATGAGCTACAGTCCGTCCGGGCTGTACCGCGACGCCGAAAGGTCAGAAAAATCTAGAAACTTAGGGGGTCGTAGGGCTCACTGGGCTTGTGGTCCATCGCGGACCGCGGACCCGGCAGACGCTCAGAAGTGGGATCTGGCACTGACTTAATGCACCGCAACTATGCCAGGACCAATCTGGCGCTGGCAGATGGAACCAAGATTCCAGGTTATCCGACCATTGGATCTCTTCCGTATTTACCGTGGAGGCCTAATGGATTTTCCTGTGCCTGTCCACCAACTCTGGGACCCGATCGTGGGCCGGTCACCGTCGATCACAAATCGGACCCGTGCGGTCAAACCCCTGGTCCGATCGTCCCCAAATTTTACGTGGCCCTTCATCAGGCCATGAAGCACCCATCCTAGAAATCTCATAGCCTGAGGACCAACAGAATTACTCAAATCACTAAAATGGACCCCACAGGGCCGTTTCAAAATCAAAGCCTTTGACTCAAACCCCACTTTCGTCTATCCGTTTATTCCCAAATTTTACACGGGCCCTAGACGGGCCATAAGGCACCTACCCACCGAATTTAGTGGCCAAAGGAGCATTAGGGTCACGCCAACCCCGAAAATGTCCCTTGTAGGCTATTTTGGGAATATGAGGGAACTTAAGGCCAAAGGGGCCAAGTCTAGGAAATAAACCCAATCCCTCATAACTCCCTCTCCCATTTGCTACAACCACCAAGAGAGTAAAAGGGAGTAAAGAGGAGAAGAGAGAGAGAAGGAGGAGATCAAGGTGGACCCTAGATCAAGGTGGGCCCCAAGAAAGCCAACCCTTCCAACACTTTGCCACTCTTGCAAGGAGAAAACCCTTTTTCTTAACCTCAACAACTATCCGTGGGTTGCCTAGGTGAGTTTATCACCCATCCTTCTTGAAGTTCATGTAGTAATGTGGATTTGAGTTGGAAATCTAACATGCAATAACTTGATTTAGAGATTCCGGCCGTTCCACCCGAAAGCCCTCTTTCCTAGGGCGTTTCCCGAGTCTCCAACGAGCCATAGGTGCGGACTATTACTCCTAGGTGGCCTAGCACCAATTACAATATGAGTTTAATGATTATGATTGTTGGTTGATGTATTTAGAGAGTGTAGAGAAAACCTAGGGATGTATGCCTATTGTAATGGTATGAAATTGCGTGTTTTTGTTCAATTTCCTCACATAATGCTATTCGTGTTTCTCGCATGACTTGTTGAAATTTGATGACTACTTGTTGATGGCTTGATGGATTGCTCATAAGATTGATGCCCTATAATATGCATGCCCTATTTGCTACATGTGTAATTTGTCTTCATGAGTTGTAGGAAGTGAGCAACTTCCCCACCAACACATCCAACACACATGCCCCATTGCTCATAAAATGTTAGCTTGCTTATTTGGTGAATCTGGACTATGCGATTGATGTATGAGAACATGATAATCTTGCCTGCTGATACTCCTGTCCGTTGACATGTTGTGGACCACCATTCAAACCTTGCGGTTGGCCAAGAAAACAAGGAAAGCTAAGGAGGGCTCGTTGGTAGGACCGCCTTGAGGCTAAACCCTCAGATTTAGGCGAGCGTGTGTGGGCGGCTGTAGTTAGACTACGTGGGTTGCTTGCACCCGATGTCGTTCCGCCACACGCTTGCCTGGACTCATGCGGTCTAGCCTACTGTTTGGTCAACCCCGATTGTTAACCCTGTTTGCTCACATTTGTATGGAACCTTGGACTCCCCACAACCATTGTAGCCCAACGACAACCCACTCGAAATCGGCCCACAGCCTCGTGAGCCGGGCATCGTGGAATGGGACACTGTGTCCGAGCTGTCGGCCTACGCTGGGGTACCGCACCTCCCCGTAGTGACCGCGAGCGATCCCTTCCTCTTGGCACTCCTCATGTGCTTGAAGTCGGGGATGAGGAACCCGACGGGATCACGGACCGCGGGGCCTCGGCCTCACGCATTGGGGGGTCTTGGCCTCGCAACCAGTTTAGGGCATTAATTAGATGGGGTGTTCCAGATTTCCAAATCTGCTGGATGAATGAACCTAACTAATAACTCGGCTAACACGACCGCATCGCATCGCATTAGTTAGGTTGGCGACTCGGCAGTCGAGGTCGCACTGAGGGAGTGTTGGCATTGGCGATCGTTAGATGGCGTCGCACGAGGGAGTGTTGGGTGAGGGCATACATCATATCATCCTGCATGCATGCGCATTAACAAGACTAGGCAGATGCTGATGATTGATCGCTTTTCATTAAATTCTTATTACAATTGATGCTTGTTATAACTTATGGCTAATAGCACCCACTGAGTTGATCACTCACTCCCACTTTGGGACGGTGTTTTAAAACACCAACCAGACCCTTTCATAGATGCAGGTGACTCAGGACTGGTGGAGCCTAGCGAGGAGAGATAGAGAAATATAGTTGGGGCTCAGGTGTACATTGGGCGGGGTTTTTTGGCGCCAAACGAAAAGCCAAAGATGTGTAGAGAAAGAATTTTACAAAAACGAGGGATATTTATATCCCAGGTTGGGTCAAGTCGGGTCAGTTCGGGCTCTTTCGGTTCGGGTTTCGGATCAGTTCTGTTCGGATACACCCCTATCCGAATCCGACACGAAAAACGACCGGATCTCGATGGACAAATTCGATCAGGGCCGATCCAGGCCGTCGGTTCTGTTCGGAACGGTACCGAGTCGGGTCGGATCGGGTCGGATCCACTGGATTGGGTCCAACTTGCCCACCTTTACAGACAAGCCAAGCCAAGCTTGGCCCACCTTGACTCGACTCGGCTCGATGTATAGCCCTAAGGGGGGATTGGGTGGTGAACCCCAACCGCCAAGCTAGGTGATGTTGGGCGATGTGCGGCCCACCTTGACATATGTGTGTTGTTTTCCATGCTGTCCATCCATTTTTTTCAGCTCATTGTAGAGCATTATTTTAGGGCATGAGCCCAAAAATGAAGCAGATGAAAAGCTAAAGTGGACCACACCACAGGAAACTGGGTGATAGAATGCCTACCGTTAAAAATTTGTTGGGGTCCACAAGAATTTTGGATCAAGATGTTATTTGGGTTTTCCCTTCATCCAGTTCCGCGTGACCTTATCAATAGGTTGGATGGAAAATAAACACTACGGTGGGCCTAGGAAGGTTTCAACGGTAGGTGTTATTATCCCCACTGTTTTCTGTGGTGTGGTCAACATTAACTTCAGATCTGTTTCATTTTTGGGTTCATGCCATGAAATGAGCTGGCAAGACGGATGGACGGCGTGGATATAAAATCCATACATCAAAGTGGGCCTCAACACCCATTGTAAGATAGCTAAGAGGAAAACATTCTTGGTCCGGCTAAATCTTACAAGTCTCCTGCCAATATAGTACGTTGGAACTTCAATTTCGTGCAAGTATGACCCGAGATTCATTGATCTAAACCATTGATATCATGGGACCCACATTGGGTGACCTATGAATTAGAAATCTTCCATATGGAAGAATTCATCTCTTAAGACCTAGCTTAATTAATAGTATATTAAGAAGAAAAATAAAAGTCAATCAGGGTGGATGGTTCATCCTCTATGAGGCCCATCACATCATCGGTTTGGATCGCTGAAAAATGGGCCATGGTTGCACAAGTGGGAAACGTACGTTTGTTGGGCCCCTGAACTAGGCTTGACGGCTGGGACAGGGCTTGAAATCCATGCCGGTTGTCAGGGCTGGCCCGGTCAAGGCTAATGATGAATGGCCTGGTCCAATTGTCAGGAGCGTTACTCTTATTAAGAAGGAATCGATTTTTAAAGAACCAATTTTTTCGTTGTAGTTTAAATGTGATGCGGTTTCGGGTTGGTGGATCTCTGTGGGGCCCACTTTGATGTATGTGTCTTACATCCACGCCATCTATACATTTCACTGAATCATTTTATGGTGTGAATCCAAAAATTAGGCATATCCATGTCTCAGGTGGACCACACCAGAGGAAATAGTGGTTATTAAATGCCCACCATTACAAATTTCTTGGGGTCCACTGGAATTTTTATTTTCCATCCATCCTGTTGATAAGATCACCCAAACTTGGATAAAGGGACCACACAAATCTCAGATTTATCAGAAACTGCGTGGCCCACTAAAAGTTTTTAATGGTTAGTTGCCACTGTTTCCTGTGGTGTGGTCCAACTGAGATTTAGATCTACTTCATGTTTGGATTCGTGCCTTAAGTTGATCTGAAAAAACGTATGGAAGGCGTGGATATATGACATCTACATCACGGTGGGTTCCACAGTCAGGGATCCACCTGCCTCGGTGACAGTCGATTTGTACCGGCGGTCACAGCCAGGGTCATACGTTTCATGCAGTCGTCTCCAGCATTATATGCTACCACTTCGAGATTTACGGGTTCCACACGTGTGTAGGCGCCTTACACATCGGCACGCAGGCACATCTGTCATGTATGAGCTTTATTTCCATAAGTGAGGATCAGGTATTACGTGTTATCCTTACCGTGTGGGGCCCACGTTGCTGAATGTATTGTATATCCACGCCACTAATCTATTTTTTCAACTCATTTTAGGTCGTTATTTCAAAACTTAGCAGATCCAGCTCTCTAGTGGACCACACCACTGTAAAAATTGGTGAATAACTGTTAAAAACCTTTTCTAAGCAAAAGTTTTGGATAACTGATCTTTGTACGTTTCTTTCATTCAGGTCTGATTTACATTATCAATGGCTTGGATTGCAAATAAACATTATGATGATCTGCTTACAGTGGGTGGGTCCAGGAAAGTTTTTAATGATGAGCATTAAATCACCACTATTTTTTGTGGCATAGTTCATATGAGAGTTAGATCTGTTTAATTTTTGGGACCATATTCTAAAATTGACTTGGAAAAATAGATGAACGGAGTGAATATACAACCTTCATGAAGGCGTGGATATATTCTTAGGCAAAAATCAGACAAACTTGGGTGAACAACATCATATCAAAATAAATGAATTGCTAGGAAATCTAAGTGGGAATTCATTTCGTACGCAGCAGATGACCCAAAGAGTTAAATTGCCGGGTGCAGCTTTGGTCGATCCCCGGATCCACCGAGGTGGGTGGGATCCCTCACTGTGGGGCCCACTGTGATGTATGTTCCTTATATTCGCAACACGCCGAAGTAGGATTTCAGCACCTATGGGTCTCGAATTCAAGACCTCGTGTTGAAACTCCTCATGGTCTATCACTGAGGTAAGGACTCGAATCCATCCAAATCTCAGTTAGGCCATACCACAACAGTGGTAATTGATAGTTAAAAACCTCTCATGGGCCACATAAGTTTTGGATTAAGCTGATAATTTTTTATTTTTGTGGGCCCTTGATCCATATATATTTTATCTCATCAAGAAGTTGGATGGAAAATAAACATTTCAAGAGCTCCCAATAAGCTTTTAATGGCGAGGTTTTAATCACCACTGTTTCCATGGTTTGGTCCACCTAAGAATTGAATCAGCTTCATTTTTTGCATCATGCCCTAAAATTAGCTGCCAAAATAGATGGACAACGTGAATGTAAGTTACATGAATGACAGTGGGCCCACAGTGACGGATCCCACCCACCTTGGTGGATCCGGGTATCCACCTAAGCCGCCCCCTAAATTGCCTGATCTTTCAAGGAAAAAATGGGAGCATTATATAAAACCTTATAGCAAGCTGACATCTCACCCATGTTTTATTTTTGCACACGTGCCTAGTGCGTGGATGTGTACGTCAGTTCTACTCGCTTGTAGAATTAATAAACCTCCCCCCATCAACTGGTACTTGTTTGATGTTCAATCCCCCACTACTTTCCATAGTGTGGTCCACTTAATAGTTAGATATGTCTTAATTTTGGGTCTCAAGCGTTAATACAATATTGCCAAATAGATAGATGGTTTGGATATAACACATACCTTGTAATCAAACCCACAGAGCTTGCTAACGTTATACTCACAAATCCACTTCGTACACCAACCAATATGCTTCCGTCAACCAGCAGGTAAATAGTTGTATGCCAACCATGCCTGCTACTACTCTCTCTCTCTCTCTCTCTCTCTCTCTCTCTCTCTCTCTCTCTCTCTCTCTCTCTCCGGCATAGAAATCGAGCTCCAAAACCCAACGGCTCTCCCTGTATATTTCTCTCCACTAGAGAAATCCCATAAAAGCTCCAAAACCCACCGCAAGACATCTAGCTAACCTTCTTCTTATCTTCTTCAACAAAGAGGGAGAGACGGATACAGAGAGAGACAGATATAAAGAGAGATAGAGAAATATAGTTGGGGCTCAGGTGTACATTGGGCGGGGTTTTTTGGCGCCAAACGAAAAGCCAAAGATGCGTGGAGAAAGAATTTTACAAAAACGAGGGATATTTATATCCCAGGTTGGGTCGGTTCGGACTCTTTCGGTTTGGGTTTTGGATCGGTTCTATTCGGATACACCCCTATCCGAATCCGACACGAAAAACGACCGGATCTCGATGGACAGATTCGATCAGGGCCGATCCAGGCCGTCGGTTCTGTTCGAAACGGTACCGAGTCGGGTCGGATCGGGTCGGATCCACTGGATCGGATCCAACTTGCCCACCTTTACGGACAAGCCAAGCCAAGCTTGGCCCACCTTGACTTGACTCGGCTCGATGTATAGCCCTAAGGGGGGATTGGGTGGTGAACCCCAACCGCCCAGCTAGGTGATGTTGGGCGATGTGCGGCCCACCTTGACGTATGTGTGTTTTCCATGCTGTCCATCCATTTTTTTCAGCTCATTGTAGAGCATTATTTTAGGGCATGAGCCCAAAAATGAAGCAGATGAAAAGCTAAAGTGGACCACACCACAAGAAACAGGGTGATAGAATGCCTACCGTTAAAAAAATGTTGGGGTCCACAAGAATTTTGGATCAAGATGTTATTTGTGTTTTCCCTTCATCCAGTTCCGCGTGACCTTATCAATAGGTTGGATGGAAAATAAACACTACGGTGGGCCTAGGAAGGTTTCAACGGTAGGTGTTATTATCCCCACTGTTTTCTGTGGTGTGGTCAACATTAACTTCAGATCTGTTTCATTTTTGGGTTCATGCCATGAAATGAGCTGGCAAGACGGATGGACGGCGTGGATATAAAATCCATACATAAAAGTGGGCCTCAACACCCATTGTAAGATAGCTAAGAGGAAAACCTTCTTGGTCCGGCTAAATCTTACAAGTCTCCTGCCAATATAGTACGTTGGAACTTCAATTTCGTGCAAGTATGACCCGAGATTCATTGATCTAAACCATTGATATCATGGGACCCACATTGGGTGACCTATGAATTAGAAATCTTCCATATGGAAGAATTCATCTCTTAAGACCTAGCTTAATTAATAGTATATTAAGAAGAAAAATAAAAGTCAATCAGGGTGGATGGTTCATCCTCTATGAGGCCCATCACATCATCGGTTTGGATCGCTGAAAAATGGGCCATGGTTGCACAAGTGGGAAACGTACGTACCTTCCTTCAGGGGTGGCAATGGCCCACCGCAAGCCCGGAGTTGGGCCCCTGAACTAGGCTTGACGGCTGGGACAGGGCTTGAAATCCATGCCGGTTGTCAGGGCTGGCCCGGTCAAGGCTAATGATGAATGGCCTGGTCCAATTGTCAGGAGCGTTACTCTTATTAAGAAGGAATCGATTTTTAAGGAACCAATTTTTTCGTTGTAGTTTAAATGTGATGCGGTTTCGGGTTGGTGGATCTCTGTGGGGCCCACTTTGATGTATGTGTCTTACATCCACGCCATCTATACATTTCACTGAATCATTTGATGGTGTGAATCCAAAAATTAGGCACATCCATGTCTCAGGTGGACCACACCAGAGGAAATAGTGGTTATTGAATGCCCACCATTACAAATTTCTTGGGGGCCACTGGAATTTTTATTTTCCATCCATCCTGTTGATAAGATCACCCAAACTTGGATAAAGGGACCACACAAATCTCAGATTTATCCGAAACTGTGTGGCCCACTAAAAGTTTTTAATGGTTAGTTGCCACTGTTTCCTGTGGTGTGGTCCAACTGAGATTTAGATCTACTTCATGTTTGGATTCATGCCTTAAGTTGATCTGAAAAAACGTATGGAAGGCGTGGATATATGACATCTACATCACGGTGGGCTCCACAGTCAGGGATCCACCTGCCTCGGTACAGTGGATTTGTACCGGCGGTCACAGCCAGGGTCATACGTTTCATGCAGTCGTCTCCAGCATTATATGCTACCACTTCGAGATTTACGGGTTCCACACGTGTGTAGGCGCCTTACACATCGGCACGCAGGCACATCTGTCATGTATGAGCTTTATTTCCATTAGTGAGGATCAGGTATTACGTGTTATCCTTACCGTGTGGGGCCCACGTTGCTGAATGTATTGTATATCCACGCCACTAATCTATTTTTTCAACTCATTTTAGGTCGTTATTTCAAAACTTAGCAGATCCAGCTCTCTAGTGGACCACACCACTGTAAAAATTGGTGAATAACTGTTAAAAACCTTTTCTAAGCAAAAGTTTTGGATAACTGATCTTTGTACGTTTCTTTCATTCAGGTCTGATTTACATTATCAATGGCTTGGATTGCAAATAAACATTATGATGATCTGCTTACAGTGGGTGGGTCCAGGAAAGTTTTTAATAATGAGCATTAAATCACCACTATTTTTTGTGGCATAGTTCATATGAGAGTTAGATCTGTTTAATTTTTGGGACCATATTCTAAAATTGACTTGGAAAAATAGATGAACGGAGTGAATATACAACCTTCATGAAGGCGTGGATATATTCTTAGGCAAAAATCAGACAAACTTGGGTGAACAACATCATATCAAAATAAATGAATTGCTAGGAAATCTAAGTGGGAATTTATTTCGTACGTAGCAGATGACCCAAAGAGTTAAATTGCCGGGTGCAGCTTTGGTCGATCCCCGGATCCACCGAGGTGGGTGGGATCCCTCACTGTGGGGGCCCACCGTGATGTATGTTCCTTATATTCGCAACACGCCGAAGTAGGATTTCAGCACCTATGGGTCTCGACTTCAAGACCTCGTGTTGAAACTCCTCATGGTCTATCACTGAGGTAAGGACTCGAATCCATCCAAATCTCAGTTAGGCCATACCACAACAGTGGTAATTGATAGTTAAAAACCTCTCATGGGCCACATAAGTTTTGGATTAAGCTGATAATTTTTTATTTTTGTGGGCCCTTGATCCATATATATTTTATCTCATCAAGAAGTTGGATGGAAGATAAACATTTCAAGAGCTCCCAATAAGCTTTTAATGGTGAGGTTTTAATCACCACTATTTTCATGGTTTGGTCCACCTAAGAATTGAATCAACTTCATTTTTTGCATCATGCACTAAAATTAGCTGCCAAAATAGATGGACAACGTGAATGTAAGTTACATGAATGACAGTGGGCCCACAGTGACGGATCCCACCCACCTTGGTGGATCCGGGTATCCACCTAAGCCGCCCCCCTAAATTGCCTGATCTTTCAAGGAAAAAATGGGAGCATTATATAAAACCTTATAGCAAGCTGACATCTCACCCATGTTTTATTTTTGCACACGTGCCTAGTGCGTGGATGTGTACGTCAGTTCTACTCGCTTGTAGAATTAATAAACCTCCCCCCATCAACTGGTACTTGTTTGATGTCCAAGATTTCCGAATATGTGAGGTTCCTTTTTAGGGAATTTTACCTGAAAATTCTTGAAAAAAGAAACTGAATTTTACCAAATAGTGGTTTTCATTAGCAATGCTTTTAATGAAGAAAAATTACAGAAATTATATTACTATCTTCCTTTGATTTTTCTCTATCACAAAGTGAAAATTTGAAAATTGTGGGGCCCACGTGGTATCTATCTCACATCCAACTCGACAAATAAATGCACACTAACATTATTATTAAGATACATTAAAAAAAAAAAAATGACAGATCTAATAGTAAGGTGTGCCGATCCATAAAAAATAATGTGTACCATTCAAAAATTTCCAATTGGCCCATCTAATTATCTAATTGGCTTGATGTTTTATTTGTGTTATGACGATGTTGTGGTGCATATGTTTAACGGGTTGGATATGTTGTGTGGGCCTAACAAGTCTTGAACTTCACTATTTTTTAAATAAAAAAATTTAAATGAAGGCACTTTTGTTATTTCATCTATTAAAAAGCACCTCCATATAATTTTTAATTGTGGAGACATTATTTGGTAAAATATAGATTTTTTATTTTAGAATTTTGCAGTAAAAATCCCTTCTTTTTATATAAGGTTCACATATGGCTCATTACTCGGATCAACAATCCCAAGGATTGAAGCATGAGTCCCTCTAGAATTTAGAAAGAGAGAGACCTTGAACATTCCTCCTTCCATGCATTTTCACAATAAGTTATGGATGCCCCCCTCTTCACCCAATGTCACATAAGCATAAATGTATACAAAGAGGGGACCCTACCCTTGCAATTTCATAGGAGGACATTGTTGTCCTAATATATGCACAAATAATTAATAAATACATAAGATGGCCCTCATTATTAGACACAGTAATTGTTAGTGTGCATGGTTGTATGTTAGTACTCTATCTCTCTCTTAATTTTCTCTTTCCCTCTCCTATTCTTCTCCCTTCAGCATCACCCACTGTAAATAACAACAACCCCATCCATTAGCAACGTTGTCGCAACTTTTTTTTTTAAATTTTAAAAACACATGCACACACTCACACTGTAGTGGGATTTCACCACGTATGGGTACTCGAACCCTTGACCAGGTGTTGAAACTCCTAAGAGTCTACCACCGGAGCAGGAGCAAGGACCCAACCTGATAGCAATGGCATTCACCGAGCCCGCAACGCAACCACAACTACTAACAACAATAGTTGGGCATTGCACCACCTCACACGACCATCAAAACCCTCGTCATCATATATAATATCACCTTCCTTGTTTTAGACTCATGTATGTGGTTGTCCAATTGTGTTTGAGTTGCAAAGTTTGAATTGCTATTTAGTGTCTTCCATTTATGATTGATAGTCAAAATGGTACACCTGACCAATATTTCAATTTATGTATAACTATTGTGAAACTAGATAGCCGTAATTATCCTATATGGCCTCAACCGATTAATTATATATCTTAGCGTAATCACAAGTTGTGATGTATTAATAGAGTAAAAAAATAAATTAAAAAAAAAAAAAAACTCTGAATTAGATGTAACCTACAGGGATTAAAAGTGTGATAATTATATTACAATTGGTTGGCTTCTTCACTCCAGAAAGCATGTATTAAGCATATCTCTTATGATGTATATCATTGCTAAGAAAATGTGCGATACAATCACTATAATATATTCATATGAAGATAATTTGACATGCACCATCAACTCACCCGAAAAAATTACAATTTTACCATAAGATGAACTATTAATTAAGTCATATTATACATCACTATGCCAACAGTAGAATGAACTTGATCATTGTATGCTTCAAGTTCCCATTCATGATGAGCAGAATTGTACACGAGTTAAATCGAGTCAAGTTTGTCATAGCTCAACTCGGCTCTCAAGCCTGACTGACCAACTCGGCTCTGTTTGAGCTGAGTTCAAGCCTGTGCTACATTTTTTCAAACATATGGAGTGCATCTTCAATTTCTCACGGAATGAAAAACAATAACAACACTTTACAGGTATTTCATCAAACATAGGACAGTCTTATAATATAAAGTTTTTTTTTTTGTATTGATTTGTTTCGTATCCATTCCTTCCTTGCCACCAACTAAGCCCACAAAAAATTGTATGCATCCAAAACAACACTTTATTGAGTCATTTTATCAAACATTTGGCGAGCAACATCAATATCAAAATAACCGAGTCACCGAGCCAATTCGATTCGAGTCCATTCGATTTGGGGTTCAAACCAAGTCGATTCGAGATCAGACAAGCTTAACTTAACTCAAAAAAATTTTCAAGCTCCAAAAACCAGTTCAACTCAGTCCAAATCCAATTTCAAGCTGAGGCGAGTCAAGCTTTTCCGAGTTGAATCGAGTGAGCTGACCGAGCTAACTCGACTCATGTATAGCTCTAACGATGATATACACAAGTGACATAAAAATTTATCTATAGTTGTGTTTCTCCATAGCCTTAATAAGGAGTTTGAGTCTCAAAGGGTCCACTTGATGGAAGGAATCCATAGCACATCTCAAATTATTCTATAATCATATTTGCAGAAAAGCTCTTCAACTTATTTATGGTGTTTTTTTTTTTTCTCAAATTAGTTTACAACTATATTTAGAAAGGTTTGCTTTTGTGGAATCCAAATTAAATAAGAAAGTGAAAATGTAAACGAACAATTATATTGACCGTAGTGCTTCTCACCCTTTGGATCATGCTAACCTTGTCTGCATGCATTGTGGTAGGTGTTAGCACATCAAGGATTTATATTATATCTCCATCCTCATCCTTAGCCTAGAACTCGAATGAGAGCTAACGTTGTTGTAATTAAGGGAGAGCGTAATGTCATTGAAGTACATAACAATTATATATCAAACTTTGTCAAGCGATGGCCAGTATTCATATTAATTCACATATTGTCTAATTAGGAGGCCCTTCAAGTATATTTATATGACCAAGCCCCCCTTAAGTCCCAATGAGTCTTGAATTAACGACTATAAGATCACTGGTCATATGAGTAGTCAGGAAAATAACTTCCTATCATATTCACCATTTACCCATCATATCAAGTTAACTAAATTATTTCTCATGTTCTTAAAAAAGAATCTTTTCAACTAAATTCATTCATAACTTTACCTTTTATTATTCATGTTCATTTAATTTACTTTTTGTTAACTCTCTAAGTAATATATTTGCTTTATTACTTTTTTTATAAATTCGTGTGTGATTTAGGATATGTAGACTAGACAAAAAATTAGCGGCATATATGAGAGTGGTGAATTATACTTTTTCAACCTAGGTGGTAATTCATTTGTCCATTACACCATCTACAATGAAGAAAGACAATCGCATGAACTTGTGGTACTCTCGTCTTTGTCATATCTCTATTAGTGATCTGTTATAGTTTTTTTTTTTTTGCATTTATTATATTTTTTAAATTACCTTCTAGCATAATTATTATTAGGTTTTTAAGCATACTCGTATTCCTTACATAATGAATAAAATACATTTTGTGAAACCATTTACTTTAGTAAATTTTGATGTTAGAAGATTAACTCACATGGTGTCTTTATTCGGGTATCATCGATTTATTTTTGTTTATAAATGATTATTTAAATTTTACGTAGTTATTTCTTATATAAATAATAATAATAATAGAGGCCCCTTTTATTATAAAATATTTCATAATGCACATTCAAACTTAGTTTTGTCATGCGGTTAAAGTGTTTAGATTGGACAACTTTGAATTGCATGATTTTTTTCATAATCTTAGGATTTAATTTCAAACAACATATATGTATACTCTACATACATTCGTAAATTGCTTCAACTTCAATCTCTTTTGTTCGTATTACCTCCCAAAGTGTTTACATGTGTTTGTGAAATAAAGAGCTAGCGATGTCCAGAGGGGGGAGGGGTGAATAGGACAATGCCAAATAATCGAAATAAATGCGGAATATGTAAATATTACAAAAATCTTAATCGCTTGAGTATTGAAACCTTGATTCCAAATAATTCATAGGACAACCTTCACCTAAAATATTAGGTAGGACAACCTTATTTCACGAATGTCTTTAAAATCAATATTTCAAATTAGTAAGAAAATATAAAAAGATTACAACATTTAGCACAAGAATAAAATAATAAAAACATCCAATCATCAAAAAGAATAAAGCATTCACCACATGGCACAATGAGTTATAGTGGTTCGGTGCTTAAAATAAACATACCTACTCCACTCCCAAAATTACCACCCTCGTAATTTTGGCTTTCACTATAATAAGGTTTTCACAAGTTCACCTTAACAACCTGATACAGTTCATTGTTATTTTGATGGGCTTACCATAATAAAGCTCATTTTGTGATTTTCACGGGCTATCACAAATAGAAATCCCACTGAGATTTTCACAGGCTATTTCAGACAAAACTTCACTGAGATTTTCAAAGGCTATCTCAAAAAAACCTAAACAAGAAAACAGTAGATGTACTTATCTTCAAATGTAGAAGACATGGCAGAAGCTTGTAATAGAATGACTTCTTTCTTGAACGTAGATGTCGCAGTGTTCAATCAGATAGAAAGAGTCTAGGGTTGTATAAATTTTAAAAATGAAAAACTCAAATGTTATTGATTCAATTATGTTATATCTTTAAAAAAGTATAGTTTACTCTCTTAGAATAAGATTAAAATGATCTAGAGATAATGAAATTGAATAAGCTATAAAATAATTTTTATAAATACCACACTGATAGATATGCCAAGGACTTGAGCTTCTCTTTCTTACAGAAGGATTATATTAATTTTCGTTATTTTTTATAATGAGAGAAAGCCTCAATTTATAGGCAAATAGTTTGCAACTTCGGCTAGCTTAAAATTGACTTCAGCTTGCCTGAGGACAAATTCGGTTGGCCGAATTTGCCACTCGGCTAGTTGAATTCCCACAAAATTCAAAGATTTGTGTTGCTGGAATTTCACCCGAACTTTCTCGGGCTGGCCTAATTTCAAGATTAGGCTAGCTGCACCAAAACTTCGGCTAGCCAAATTTACAATAGAATTTGTTATTTTGCTCGGGCTTGAAGTTGGGTTGGCCGAGGAAGTTAGGTTGATCGAATTCCATACCAAAAACACTAATAAAAAATCATGATAGAGAATTTTTTAAAGCACCTATTCCTAAGGTCTTTCTATGGTTATACCACCTGTGTTTTAACAAATATTTGAGGCACATTGTCTTGAACTTTGACTCGACTTTATCTTGAATATGGGCAACGATTTCTTTGAGAAGATATGCCTTGAAGCATGTAGAGTAATTGTGATTTCATACTTGTGTTTCTACCTTGAAGCGCTTTTGTTTTACGAAATTTGACAATCTATGTGTGCTTAACATAATAGCACTTACAATTCATAATATTCATATTGTTATCCCTAATCAGAATAAACCTATTTTTAAATCTATTAAGTGTATTTTTCTTAGCTATTTCTTTTCTAAAAACTGATTAAGTGTTACTGTCTTGAAAGTAGATGTCGGTATATGTCGTGAGATATTATATTTTTGGAAGACATGTCATATTTTTTCAAAGTTATATTTAGACAGACCTTCAACATGCATACCTATTATGAAATACTACTCAAAATAATAGTATAAAAAACACACAAACTATGTTGGGAAAGTATCCAAGAATAATACTTCTCTAGCTACTTCATACACTTGCATCAAATATTTTACATTTTATGACATCAGAGCCGTAACACTCTAAGAAAAAAACATTTTGAATGTTTTCTTCTTCTTTAAGCTTAAACATGGATGTCAACTAACTCACGAAAACCCTTTTTCCTACCCTCATTAATTGGATCTCGGTTTAAATCACCAAAAAAAAAAATTTACCTCACTTAAAAGCGACAATTTTTTCCTCTTAAGATTGGCTAGTACCTACTTGGGTTTCTTGAAGATGTTCTCTCCCTATGCCTTCTCTTATCATCGCAATTACTGATGATGCTTCTATCCCCACACAAACTTTGGCCTTTTATTTTACCTTTTAATGGCTACCCTAGAAAAGTAAAGTACCTCGGATATAGTTGATCTGCTTATAAAATGTTGTATTATTAGGTGTATATGGTGAAGAATAACTATGATGAATTGTTGTTCGTTATAAGGCCACCTTGTTCCAAAGCTTTACTCAGAAGTTTAATGTCGATTATCATTACACATTCTCTCTTATAACTAAATGTAGTCCGATGCATGTCTTATCTATTGCTGCTAGTTGCTCTTGGCCTATTTATTAGTTGGATGTTCAGAACACTTTTTTTTAATGGAGATCTCCATAAAAAATCTACATACATTCTCCTTCAGGTTTCCTTTATGAAGGATCAAGTGAAAAAAGTTTTTTCACCTCAAGAAAGCATTGTGTTGACTCAAGGAGTCTTCATGTAGTTGGTTTGAGCGCTTTACTAATTTTGTATTTAACATTGGTTTTAGCGTATACTTTTGATTACTTTATCTTTGTCGTACGTTATGGTGGCTTCATTACTATTGTGGCAGTATATGTTAATGACATTATTATCACTAGTGATGGTGATGCTGACATCTACACAATCAAATATTTCCCGGCAAAGCTGTTTAAGATGAAGGATTTTGGCTCATTATGTTATTTTCTTGGGATAGAGATCGCCTGTTCTTTGAGGGGTATTTTATATTCCAACGAAAGTGTGCTCTTAATCTTTTTAAAACTGAATGGTACCTTGGCTTTAAGATATATTCACATTTAGCATTTTAGTTAAAATTATTATTAGTTAAGTAAATTATGAAAATACTCTCTGATAATCAGGTAAATGGGCACAAATATGTTTATATATATATATATATGACTCCCTTCAAAGTTGTTTAAAACTCCAAGTGTAGGGTTGCGATGTAGTAATAATGTCGGTAAGACCAAGGTCGAATCCACAAGGACTGAAACTTGTACGTTTCTGAAATTAACTAGAAGTAGAATTGGAAGAAGATGTGAAACTAATTCTTAAGTATTTGAGAGAATAATTGTAAATAGAGTAATTAAAACTAAAAATTTAAAGGTGGGAACTAGGGTGTCAAGGATCCACTTGTAGTGATTAGGGAGCCCTCTTGTTTGATTCAAGTAACACAATTAGAATTGGAGTCCTATCCTATCCAATTAGAAAATGTATCAATAAAACCAAATCTGTACTTCCATTGACCTAATTTTCAATAAAGGAGAACCATGATAATTGGCAGGGATTCCATCACCAAACCATTCCCAGGAAACAATGGCAAACAACAAGATTTAGCAATCATATAATCTCAAAGCAAGAAAATTTTAAAGATTAGGAAGGATTCCATCACCCTACCATGTCCAAGAGACGATGGTGAACAACAGGACTTACTAATTTCACAATCTCAAATCAGGAAAAGAAGATACTCAAAGCTATTACAAATCTACTATAATTTGAGTCACAATATACCATTAAAAACTGAAAGTATTTCTTAAATATCAAATTAGAATCCATGGAGTTCAACATAAACATGAATCAAAGCAATAGAAACATCTCATCATGCTACAAGCTTCACCTCTTAGCCCTAACTAAGAGGTTTAGCCAATTATAGACATGATTGGATCTAAAATCCTAGAAGAAAGTATGAAAAACAACTAAAGAAGAAGAAGAAAAACTCCTAGCGAAAGCTTCTCCACCCTTTTGCTCCACTCCTTAAACCCTAGAAGATGCCCAGTGATGCCCTGGGGACTCGTATTTATAGTTGTGCAACACCAACTTTCACATCTAGTTAGGAAACTCTAGAAACTGCCTCAAATTTATGTAGTTTTTTAAAATAGACTTCACTCTGTGCAGTTTTTCAAAATAGGCTTCACTCTGCACAGTTTCACAAAATGACCAGAGTTTCAGAATATACTTTTTTAGGATGATTTTAGGATTCCTTTTCTTCACTTCAAATCTTTGATTCTCTTCATTGATCACTTGGTTTTCTTGGATCTTTAGCATGTGAATTCTTCAATCTTGGTTTTCTAAGATCCATCCCTTGCCTTGGTGATTATCGAGCATCAAATCCATGCTTTTAGCACCCTTTTCAATCCAAGCTCTTAAATTCACCTTGCAACACAAACATGAGTAAAATAAAACATTATGCATTATTATGTTCATAAAATCAAGATATAAATGGGGGATAATATGCACTATTTGACCCTCAACATAATCCTCAACCAGCATTTTGATAGTCTTAAGCAAAGTATGCGAAAAATATTTCAAGAACCACAGGATAATTTCTATAAACTCAAGTGGTTTTAAAAAAACAATTTAGATAATAGAATTCTAAAATACATCGATCTTGTGCATTACCTTCTCATAAACTCTAGCACACCTAGGTTTCATAATCAAATTCAAAGCATTAATCCTCCAATTAGAACAATTCTAAACATTGAGTTCCATGGGTGTATAATGAAGTCTAGACTTATCACGATCAAAGGTTCAATTCTTCACTTTCATGATAACATGGATAGTTAAAAGAGCATTCAGGACAACCAAAACCTAAACCGAAACTTACTTTACAGTTCATCTTTTAATTTCCTCTTTTATTCTTCTACCTTTTAATTTTTTCATCGATAACTTTCACGTTATGTCAATCTTTTTAAAGATTTTTAATAGGTGACCTTTTCAAAGATAACTATTTTTTAGCCGGGCTTTTTTTTTTTCAATTCTTCTCATCGAACATGATGAACAAATTCTCCAAGTTGGTTCATTTCATGCTAAATAATCACCAAGTTAATAATTCAATGTTGACTGAAGTTTTAATGTGAAAGCTAGATGTGACATATGACATCATGACTCGATCAATGTTTAAAACTCCTAATCATGGATTAATAATTCAAATTTACTTTAAAATCTCCAAGTAACTGAATCTAAGAGATATAAATCATCAATATTAAGCATATTAAACTTCAATTTTTTTTTTTAAATTTTAGGTAATTTTTGCTCAAAGACTACGAAAATAACTGATTAGTTTACCTAATCTCTCATCTCCAACCTAAAATATACATTGTCTTTAATGTAAAAGAAATAAGCATATAATGCAAAAGAGGCAACGAAAAGAAAAAGGAAAGTAATAGGAAGATAATACCTAAAAAAGCAATTTTGAGGCTTTTCCAATGATCTCAGTACAAAGATGGGTTGGCATAAAAGACTCAAACAGACAATGAGCAAACTATCCTAAACATCGAAAAGCAAATTATCCTAGTCCTAAATCATATAAAAGCAATAAATTTTAATCATCAGCTGTGAAAGCACAGGAAATCTACTCAGTCATGCATCCAAGTTCTTCCTTCGGCCAGTATGTTGATAAATTTATCAGAAATTTTCTCAACAAGATTATCCAAAATCCCTTTTTGTAGTAGGCTTGGATGTCCTGGAGCATGAATGTCTAAAGAAATTTATGGACCTCAGCATAAAGTTTCTTTTTAAACTCCTGAGGTGTCCAAGGTATATATGATTCAACTGTGATAGAAAAGGTTTTGAAGTTAGTACAACATGGTGAATCAGAGACTACAAGTAGATGAAATTCAGAAAAATTCACAGTAGGTGGTGTAATCTCAATACATTCCAAAGTTTCAGACCTTGGTTCAATTTTCAGTTCCTTCTCCTTTGATGGTAAACACTCAGGATCAATGGAAAGAAGGACTTCAGAATGAGGGTTCTCTCGGTCAGTAACAACTACCGAGGTATTGTCTTACAAGACATCCACTATGCCTTATATCAATGGATCATTTGAATTCACCAAGCGCACCAAGCAATCTTCTAAAGAGTCGAAGTATTCGGTTGAAGGAGTTCATTTATCACATCGAGATCTGTGATGATAAGCCTAATAACTCATTTATCTTTTTCGAGAGTAAAAATGTGCACACTCTCCTATTTTTTCTCAAGGTAGGATGAAAGCACCACCGGGTATGTCTCTTCTTGACCTAAGTAAACTTATTCAAGCTCAACGGGCAAAGGTTTTAGGTCAAGCTTTGGTGTCTTGAAGCTAGACAGTAGAGATATTATATCAATTTGGGGCAAATCTTCAAATTGTGGCCTCAATCGGTTAACTTTAAGTACCAACATGATTTTAAACATGTCATCCCTCTCCCTAATCATGTCATCATCTAAATCAGGGGAGTGGGCCAAACACATCTCAAGAGGGTCAGAATATAGAGTCCAGAGCGTTCTATCTTCCACGAATGAGTCAATCATGTTAATATTGTAGACCTCGTCATCATCCTCTACCTGTTTGCTCACATCGAAAAAGATATTGAGCTCCAATGTCATATTTTCGAAAGATAAACTCATCACCCCATTCCTACAATTAATAATTACATTTGATGTGACAAGGAATGGGCGACCAAGAATGACAGGAATTTGAGTGCTTATGTCCACGATGGGTTGAGTATCAAGGACGATAAAATCTACTGGGTAGTAGAATTTGTCAACCTAAACCAACATATCCTCAATTATCCCACTCAGTACACGAACTGATTGATTAGTAAGTTGTAGTGTGGTCCGGGTGGATTTTAATTCACCTGGGCCCAATTGTAAGTAAACCGAGTAAGGAATCAGATTAACACTTACCCCCAAGTCAAGAAGTGTGTGCGTGATTCGATAGTTTCCTATTACACAAGTACGTTGGGCTACTAGGGTCTTTGTACTTTTGTGGCACATCTTACTTGAGGATGGCACTCACTTTTTCTGTCAATAAAATTCTTTGTTGAATAGTCTGTCGTCTCTTGGTAGTGTATAGATCTTTCAAAATTTTAGCGTATAAAGAGATTTGTTTAATAGCATCCAGTAGAGGAATGTTGACCTTCACTTGCTTCAGCACTTCTAAAATATCATGAGAGTTTAATAGAGGTTTTGGTGCAATCAACCGCTGAGGGAATAGAGAAATCAGCTTGCCTTGAAGTTTCGGTTCTAACCCATGGGGGGCAATGCTAGGTCTATCATTCATGTCTTCTTCCGGGTCCTTAGACTTTTCAGTCTTTACCGAAATAGATTTCTCAATTATTTTACCACTCCTAAGAGTGGTGATAAACTTAGATTGCTTCACATATTGATTTGAAAAGCTTGGGTCACTCATTTTGTATTTCGGTTTAGGTTGTGGAGAGGTTAGGCCGGAAAGATCCCTTTATCCCTAATCGAAATTTCTATCCCACACCCTTATATGGCCTTTGAAAGGTCTTGAATGGCTTGCAATATACTCTGATTGAAAAGCTCTTGATTTTGAAGGTGTTTTAAGACCGGATCCTCTTGAAGGTTCCCTTGATTAAGGAATTGGTTAGGGAATCCTTAAGAAGTAGTAGTTTGTTCATTCCTCCAGCTGGGGTTGTATGTATTTGAGGTGGGTCCACTGAAAGGTCTTTTGGTACTTGTTCACGGTATTTGACTGCTCATTTAGAATTTCTTGAAAAGCAGGTATTGTTGGACAATTTTCAGTTGAATGTATATTGCAAGTGTAAATACTGCAAACTACTTCCTTAGCCTTATCCTTCTAAAGTTCCATGGCCTCGACTCTTCTTGTGAGATTGGTCACCCTTGCACTCAAGTCATCTTCTTCTTTTAAAGCACACATTCCTCCCCTTTCCTTTGATTTAATAAGCTTAGAAGTGGTAGTTTTTGAAGAGATGTCCCTGATTATGTGTTTTCAGCAAATCTGTCTAAATAATCCCACACGTCATTGACATCTTTGTTCATGAATTCCCTATTGCACATCATCTCGACCAATTGGCGCATGGAAGATGTCAGTCCATCGTAGAAGAAATTTGTGATGTGTCACGTTTCAAAACCATGTTGTGGGCATAAACTGACAAGATCTTTGAACTGCTCCCAACATTGGAAGAATATTTCATCTTCCTTTTGGGCGAAGTTTATGATTGACTTTCTAAGGTTATTCATCTTATGATAGGGGAAAATTTTCTTAATGAACTCCCTTGTCATGTCATTCCATCTATCAATTGATCGTGGACATAGTGAGTGCAACCACGTCTTGGCCTTTTCTTTTAAGGAGAAGGGAAAGAGTTTCAACCTAACCGTGTCCTTAGACACATTAGGAAAGTATAAAGTGGCTATTATCTCATCAAACTCTTTCAAGTGTAGATATGGATTTTCAAATTCAAGTCCATGAAATTTTGGATATAGTTGGATCACTCCCGACTTGATATTCGTATGTCACGTATTTTCTGAAAAAAATCATGTATGAGAGTGTGCTCACCCTCACCGGTCGTAAATAATCACGTAAAGTACAAGGTGGGGGTGCTTAATGCACCTCATTCTCATCCTAGATTTCCTCAACCCTAGGTTGAGGTGGATTTGAAGGTTGATTGACCAATTGATCAGCAGCCATCACTTCAATTAACTTTGTGGATCTCGAGTGGTATCTCGAGTAGTGTTTAATCCTATGATAGATAGATAACCCTTCAACCAATCTTCCTTCACTTAAGAGACATCGAGTGTTATTACGGACCCACTTGGACATGAAATGCTCTCAGCCCATAATTTTAGAATCTAACCTAAACCTAAAAAGAAAGAGGAAAATAGAAATCTAGAAATAGAAAGAAGTTACCAAATTATATGTTTCTATATTGGAATCTTGCAAAAGAAAAAGGAAATAGAATTAGTTTCTTAAAAAAAAGAAGAAAAAAAAGGAAAGTTTCGATTTAAAAAAAAAGTAAGTTAGTTTCTAAAAGAGAACTAAGAAAGTAACCTAGTTTCTAAAAAAAAGAAAAAGGAAAGTTTCTAAAAATAGAAAGAAAGTTAGTTTTTAAAAACAGAAAAATGAAAGAAAATTAGTTTCTAAAAATGAATTAGGAAAGTTTCTAAAAAATAAAAAATTAGTTTCTAAAAGCGTATTAGGAAAGTTTCTATCCTAAAATTAGAAAGTAAATTAGTTTCTAAAAACAAAAATGAAAGTTCCTAAACCTAGAAATAAAAAGCTAAGTTAGTTTCTAAAATAATTCTGAAAAAAACCTAACCTAAAAATAGAAAGTAGAAAAATCTTAATTTTAACCTAATTCTAAAACTAATCAAATGCAAAAAATGCAACCATTAATCCCCGGCAACGGTACCAAAAACTTGTTTACAACCCCAAGTGTAGGGACGCGATGTAGTAATAATCTCGGTAAAACTGAGGTCGAATCCACAGGGACTAAAACTTATACGTTTCTGAAATTAACTAGAAGTAGAACTAGAAGAAGATGTGAAACTAATTCTAAAGTATTTAAGAGAATAATTATGAATAAAGTAATTAAAACTAAGAATTTAAAAGTGAAAACTAAGGTGCCAAGGATCCACTTGTGGTGATCAGGGAGCCCTCTTGCTTGATTCAAGTAACACAATTAGAATTGGAGTCATATCCTATCCAATTGGAAAATATATCAATAAAACCAAATCTGAACGTCCATTGACTTAATTCTCAGTGAAGGAGAACTATGATAATTGACAGAGATTCCATCACCAAACCATGCCCAGGAGACAATGGCAAACAACAAGATTTAACGATCTCATAATCTCAAAGCAGGAGAATTGTGAAGATTATGAAGGATTCCATCACCCTACCATGCCCAAGGAATGATAGTGAACAACAGGACTTACTAATTTCACAATCTCAGATCAAGAAAAGAAGATACTCAAAGTTATTGCAGATCTACTGTAATTTGAGTCACAATAAACTATTAAAAACTGAAAGTATTCCTTAAATATCAAATTAGAATTCATGGAGTTCAACATAAACATGAATCAAAGCAATAGAAACATTTCATTATGTTACAAGCTTCACCTCTCAGCCTTGGCTAAGAGGTTTAGCCAATCATAGACATGATTAGATCTAAAACCTTAGAAGAAAGCATGAATACAACCAACGAAGAAGAAGAAAAACTCTTGGTGACAGCTTCTCCACCTTTTTGCTCTACTCTTTAAACCCTAGAAGATGCCCTGAGGACTCCTATTTATAGTTGTGCAACACCAACTTTTGCACCTAGTTGAAAAACTCTAGAAATCGCTTCAAATTTATGCAATTTATTAAAATAAACTTTACTTTGAGCAGTTTCTCAAAATCGACTTCACTCTGCACAATTTCACAAAATGACCCAGAGTTTAAGAATATGCTTTTTCAGGACGATTTCAGGATTCGTTTTCTTCACTTCAAATCTTTGATTCTCTTCTTTTCTCACTTGATTTTCTTGAATCTTTGGCATATGAATTCATCAATCTTAGTCTCTTAAGATCCATCCCTTGCCTTGGTGGTTCTTGAGTATCAAATCCATACTTTTAGTATTGTGTTCAATTCAAGCTCTTAAATTCACCTTGCAACACAAACATGAGTAAAATAAAACATTAAGCATTATCATGTTCATAAAGTCAAGATATAAATGAGAGATAATATGCAATATTTGACCCTTAACAAAAGTCGAGTAATCAAGAAAAAAATCCTCTATTGGTATCCGATTTTCACAATCTAATATGTTAGGTGATCAAGTAAATGAAAATTCATTACCAACCTTAGCCCCCAAGCTAAGGCTTGGACCGTTAAACTTGGCTTGAGGGGTTGGTTGGGCTTTGAATCTATGCCTCTTGTCAAGTTAGGCCTAAGCTAATGATGAATGGCCCAACCTGGTCCATTGGTTCAGTCCATTCATCAAGTAGGCCATTGTTGTACAAAAGAAATGGAAAATTGAAAATGTTTGTGAGCAATTCTCAACTTACATGTAATTTACAAAGCACACTTAGATCATGGATTATCTTTCAATAACTTGGACAGTTTACACAATGTGACTTGTCGCAATCATTTCACTCTTTTCATTATAAGGCTAAAGCCTCTTTAAGCCCAATTAGGCCTAAGGCTTGGAGAATCAAAGCCGAGCTAGGGCTAACCCTAGCCAAGCCCATTGCCAACTTCTGTTAATATGAAAAATAAATGTGAGAGAAGATTTGAATGGTGACTGTAGGGCTAGTCCAATTGTTGTGGGTGTAGCTTATTTCTACTTATGTAATTCATGATATGCAAAGCTAAGTATGAGAAAGCTCGCAACCGTCAATTATCACACAGTACCTAAAATATGGTTAGTGGATCTGAAATGCCCATCTAATACATCCTGCTTTCTAGATAGACATGACTATACTAGCTGTTTTCATCCCTCACTCTTTTTTTTCTAAATTTGTTATACCTAAAAGGCTTATTTTAATTTAAGCACAATTATATTATTGACAAGGATTCAGATAAAATACTTGTCTATGATTTGTTAACTTTGTTTATGCACAACGTCTAGGCACTTATCCCTTGTTCAGAGCACATGACGAACATACTCATTTGTGGATATATATACTACATGTTCCAAATGTGTTGTGTGTGATCTTTCAACTTCAAGCACCGCACATGTGAACATTTGTAATGATAAATCCTCAAGCACCTAAAAATTTTTAAACATATGTTAATATGTATGTGTCAATGTGCTATAATCCCTGTTAGGCATCCTTATACTCTGAAGTGTTTGACAAATAAAGAACAGGATAATTATTCATGACTAAGTGTCTATGCATAGCCCTTGTTGCACAACTTTACTTGAATCCAAATGTGTCCATGCATAGCCCTTGCCCACACAATTTTAATTGAATCCAAATGGCTGGTAAGATCGTTTGTTGGATGGCTATAATTGTTAAATGAGAGATTTTTCAACTATTTGAATCCATAAATTGGAACCATTAGGGCTTGTTTGGGAGTGTGGATTCGGAACCCCCAGGATTAGAAACCTCCTTGATTTGCAATCCTCCCAGTGTGTTTGGCACCCTGGGGTGTGAATCAACTTTAATCAAAAAGTACCTATCCATGGTATATTTACAGTGGTTTGAATTTAATTACTAAATCAACTTTAATATCTCTAATTAGTGAGATATGTAATTTTGACACAATGGTTGTGATAAGCCTGTTAAAATATATGCTTTGCCCGAAAATGATGAAATTCCAAGTCTCAGATGGGCCACAAGCACAAAATCATGCCTGAGTGACTAACCAACATGTGCCCAATAGAATGATAGTGTATAGTGACACACATGTTACACCTGCAACTATTGAAATGATTTTAGGTGTAATCCAAGCTCTCACCTTGGATTACAAACTCCCTCAAGGAGGGGATTGGAAACCCCCTGGATTTGAAACCCTCGGTTACTTTATGCTGCCAAACAACAAGGGGATTTGAAACCCCCTCAAATCCCCTCCAATCCATGGTGCCAAATGACCCCTTAAATGGTTAGTTTAAACCTTGGCCATTTGGTGGATTGCATCCTTCCCCTACCCATCTCTAGCACGAACGGGTAGTTCTTTGGGTAGGCCCGCTATGATTTATCTATTTATCTATACCATTCATCCCTTCTCTTAGATCATTTTAAGGTATGTACATGAAAAATAGGTAGATACAATGCTCAAATGGGCCACACCAAATAATAAGCTTGGCTGCATTAGATGCACAAAGCATGAAACGTAAGTTGCATTAAATGCAAGAGTAATCTGTGGTGTAGTCCACTTGAGCGTTGGGTCTGTCTCACTTTTATGCAAATACCTTAAAATAATCTAAGAGAGGGGATGGACGGCATAGGACGCAATTCGCGTCCTCTCAGTTGAGGCCTTGCAACTAACACAACTTGTGTGATGCATGGTTGGATTATTAAGGATGTGTTTGGTGGCTGCTTTTTTTTTTTTTCATTACTATTATCTTTAGGGGTCATTTGGCACCATGGATTGGAGGGGGTTTCAAATCCCCTTAGTTGTTTGACAGCATTAAGTAACTGGGGGTTTCAAATCCAGGGGGTTTCTAATCCCCTCTTTGAGGGGGTTTACAATCCATGGTGAGAGCTTGGATTACACCTCAAATCATTTCAATAGTTACAGGTGTAACATGTGTCACTATACACTATCATTCTATTGGGCACATGGCCCACTAATGATGATCAACATCGTCCAAACATTGTCTATGTAAATAAGCATCATCCAAATATTGTCCAGCACCGTCCAAACATTGTCCATATTAATCAACGATTAAAAATCGTTGGTTAGTCACTCAGACATGATCTCGTGCTTGCGGTCCATCCGAGACTTGGAATTTAATCATTTTCAGGCAAAGCACATATTTAAGCAGGCTATTCACAACCATAGTGTCGATAATTATATATCTCACTAATTAGAGATATTAAAGTTGATTTAGTAATTAAATTCAAACCAATTATACCATGCATGGGTATTTTTGAATTAAAGTTGATTTACACTTAAGGGTGCAGACACACTGGGAGGATTACCAATCTAGTGGGTTTCCAATCTTGGGGTTCCAAGTCCAAGGGGGTTCCAAATCCATGCTCCCAAACAGGCCCTTAGGGATCATTTGGCACCATGGATTGGAGGGGATAGGAGGGGATTTGAGGGGGTTTCAAATCCCCAAGTTGGTCGGCAGCATAAAGCAACGGGGGTTCAAATCCAGGGGTTTCCCATCCCTTCTTTGTGGGGGTTTGTAATCCACCGTGAGAGCTTGGATTACACTTAAAAATCATTTCAACAGTTGCATTACCGGTAACATGTGTGTCACTATACACTATCATTCTATTGGGCATATGACCCACTAATGATGATTAGCATCGTCCAAACATTGCCGAGCACTGTCTAAACATTGTCCATGTAAATCAACGATTAAAAATTGTTGATTAGTCACTCAGACATGATCTTGTGCTTGCGACCCGTTCGAGACTTCGAATTTCATCATTTTCGGGCAAAGCATATCACAACCGTTGCCGCAAAATTTACATATCACTAATTAGAGATATTAAAGTTAATTTAGTAATTAAATTCAAACCCCTGTAAGTATATATGCATAGGTACTTTTGATCACCGGTGATTCACACCCGAGGGTGCCAAACGCACTGGCCATTGCAAATCTAATGGGTTTGTAATCCCGGGGGTTCTAAATCCACGCTCCCAAACCGGCCTTTACTCATGTTTCTCTAGGCGCATGGTATGAAGCAAGGAAGTGACATTATCTGAGAATGCATTCCCCGAAAGCCAAACAGGCTCTAACAGGGTCATACCAACGTCACTTTTACGGATGGTTTAACTGTCAACCAGGTCCATTCCTACCGTACATTTGCGGGACACATATTGAAGGCTGTTATCGTCCGAATGGTATGTTTTCAAAGGAAACCGACGGTCTGGATCCACAGACCCACCAGCGAGCGAGTACGGTGCTGCGCAAGGAGTCTGGAACAAAAGTTGCAGGGGCAATTCAGGTATTCCGACGAGGAATAGGGGTATTATAGACAATTTTGCTCAATAAAAGACACTAATTCACCCCATTTCTGAAACTCACTATCTTCGTCTTCCCTCTCCCTCTCCCTCTCCCTCCTTCTCTCCGCCTCTGGTTTTGCTTCTCTTCTTCGAAAGAACGGAGCCGACGCTGGTTTTCTTCTCTTCTTCGAAAGAACGGAGCCGACGCCATTGATGCTTTGTTCTTGAAAAACTATGCGATTTGCGGCATTCGTGCCGATTCCCACACCTTTTCTCGAGACAACGATCGTTGCTCGGTTTCACGATTCCATTCGGCGTTGAACATGATGAGGTTCGCAGTCTTCCTCGAGAATATCAAAATACCAAAGAAAATCGGAATAACTTCAATCCTCTCTCTGTTTCTCTCTGTCTCTCTGTCTCTCTGTCTCTCTCTAGATTGAGGATTTTTCATTTTCCTTGGTTCATGGAGGGCGTCCGATCCATTCCATCGCAGAAGGAGCGGATTTTCAAGAAACGGACGTTCTACTCCCATTCCCCTTTGAAAGATCTCTGCTTTTCAGCATTTTCGCCTGATTTCCAGCGTTTTCAATTGCTCCGACGAATCACATGCCTGCTGGAAGTTCCTCGACGATTACTGTCGATTTCCTGCGATCTTCACCGATCTCCTGCGAAAGATCCTGTCTTGATCTTGCTGTAGAGCATATCTGCTTATACCAGCGAAACTGCTGCTTTCGTCGATCGGTCGACTGTCTGCGGCTGCATATCGCAGGAGAAGGTCTTATCAGGCGATTCTGTCGATTTCTGTTTATCAGTTCATTTCAGCAAAGGAGCTGTTGCGGTTGATTTGAATGTCTGGTCTACTAATCGCCAGTTATAGTCTCTCATTGGAGAATATCTGTAGATTTCGTCGAAGCAAAGCTTCACTTTTTTATGTTCTCTGAAAGCCTCTGTAGATTTTATCAGGACAGCTTCTACAAGATGAATCGAATGTTCTCTGGTGAAGCAGAGCTTCGAATCTCATCGTTTATCTTTGTAATCTAGTTTTCCACATAGCTTATTGTTTCCTAAATTGGATGGGAATTGCCGGTCTTTGTTCCTGAAATGGGTGAAATCGATGAGTCTTAGACTGTCTGTGGAGACAATCTGCTGGTTTCTGTGAAGGAGAGTTATGGTTTCTTTTATCTAATTTACGTGGTTGTAATTAATTCCAGTAGAAGAGAGCAGTGATGCCAAAGATTTGTGTGTGTGGGTGTGTGTTTTTTCTTATTGGCGTTTTTAGGCAGTTATAAACCATCTTTTCTGGCTTTTCATTGAATCTTGGGAAGGAAATCGTAAGATATCATTTCTGTCGAAGAAAGTTTTGAATTCTGCATTAGTCTTTGGAATGTGTTGATCCTTGTATTTTTATTTTTATTTTTCGCTTGTTCATCTGGCGATGATGAAGCTATGTTTAACCAGTCATCTTGACTCTCTGTACTTTAGAAGAATCTCTGGATTTACGAGGAGAGGACTCTTTTTAGATTCATATCCTTTCTCTTTTCTGCGCTCTTGCGTTTACAGGATCTTTTAGAAGTTGAAATCATGGAATTTGGTCTGTTTGCAGAGAAAATGAAGGAGGTCGTTTTCTGTTGCCGTGGAAATTGCAGTCCTTTGATGGGTTTTACCGTCATATGACTGCTTTGATCTCTTAGGCTCTGAAATATACTTATTTTTTGAGGTGAAAGGGACACCCAGACGGTATTGCTGTGCGGTTCCGATAAGAGACCTATCTCATGGCGGCCTGTCTTCCATGGCGACAGATGAAATTGCCGTCGTTGGGTTTTCAACACTGGAACCATGAATTCCATGTCTTGTAAATGAGCAGATGATTTTTTTCTTTTTTTTCTTTTCTAGTGTAAAAGCCAGAAACTTATTTGTGTTTATAGGGTTTCTGGCAAAAAGAGGAAAATTAGAAAGAAAACGTCATCTGCTCTAATCTCTTTATTGAATGAAGGTGGCTTTCTCAAGTGGAGGGGCTTCAGCTCCTGTCTTTGATGCTCTAAAGGTCTCATGTTCTCGTCTTGTAGAACTATGAGAAATGTGGTTTTTTTTTGGTTCTGGTTTTTAATTTTCTTCATTATCTTTTTGTTTCTGTTTTGGAATTGATGTATGCATGATAATGAGATTATCTTTGATTTGTTATATTCATCTTTTTACCGAGTCGCCTATGATTTTCGCAGATCTTTGCATTTAGCCATTGATATTACTTGCTAACTTGTGATCTGCTAACCCAGCTTCCCTCTCTGTTGCAGATACCAGAGAGTAAGCCCGGATTATCTTCCATTAAGTAATGGAAGAAAACCTAATCTCCGAACATGTAAGGAAGACGACGGTGACAGCAGGAGAATCCTAAACTACAGCAATGGCTTCGAAGGGAAGGCCCTGAGATTCCGGCCTGGAACCGCCCCATCTACCAGCCAAGACCAGAACTTCTCACAATTCGCTATTCCCCATTCTCCGCAACCCGAAAATCACACAGACGTGAAGAGCCCGAATAACCATGAGAGCGGCCCGGTCGGGGACGTTCTGTTGCAGTGGGGTCAGAACAAGAGATCGCGAGGGTCACGGGCTGATAACCGGTTGGTGACGGATGAGTCGTCGGTTCAGGCAAGGCAAGGAGCCAAGATCCATAGGAGAGTGGTATCAAGGGTGGAGAAGCTGGCCACCGCCATGCATCCGCCCTGTACTACTCCTTACAGCCGGGGCGCGAATCTGAGACCTTGTATGCCCGTCCGTGAGCCTACAGGATCTCTGCCGAGCAGGTCTGCAACATCTTGTTCTCTTTTGCTTTGCCTTCTCCATCTCTGTGTCCTGGATTTGATTGAGATGATTTGTGCTGTCCTTGTGTGATAAGTTCAACCTGTTTTTCTATAACTGACCTTCTTCTTCCTTTTTTTCCACTAAATGGATGAGCCGTTCCTGATTGTATATGTTCTTGGTTTAGAGATTTGTCTTAATCTGATTTTTGGGTGGGAAGTAGCTTTTGCAATGTTGATCTCTGGAGAGGTAGTCATAGAGATGTTTTTGGAATCCTTTTTTCTGCCACGCTTGTTTAGTCCTTTGTTTTTACCCCTGAATTCTTCTTCTTTTTTTTTCTGTTTTTTATTTTTGGCTCTTCTTCATGTTCTGAGTAACGTTTTTTTTTTTTTTTTGGTATTGATGGGATTTCAATGACTGTGGTTTATTTTATCCATAGTAAAATCACATTGTTATAGATCTGTGTACGCGTCTCCTGTAGTATATAGTTCTAGCATTCTTACTTTTTCTTTATTTGCTTGTGGGTAGCTAACTCTTTGCAACTTGCAGTATACGAGGTCTGTTTAGCCATTTTTCTTGCTTCTGTTTTTTTTTTTTTAAGTGGAAATGACATATTTTAGATGTTCTTTATTATTATTATTTTTTGTTTTTTATATTTTTTTTATGTTATGTCTGTTCCTTTTCTTGTTTTGATTGAGTTTATAATATCTTTTTCTTTTTTTATCAAATCCTAATTGGCAAGTAAAATTTCCTATTAGCCAAGCTTTTACTAATACGTAACTAAAATACATCTTGAAGTCATGGTGTTTCTTTTTCCCTTTTCTCCTTTTGCTTTTACTGTGGTTTACTGGTAGAAACTTATTTCCCTGGTTTCTTTCTTTCTTTCCTACTTTTTTTTTTTTTCCCTATCTTGTTATAGGCAAAGCATTAATATCTTGAATTCAGCCTATGTCACTGTGTGGCCACCTTGAATTTTTTTTCCTCCCCCAGTTGTTGAACTTGAAATAACTATTTGGTTTTCCAATCTCTGCCTTGTATTGTGATATAGAGATATTTCACAAATCCTTGCCTTTTTATTTTGTCTTCTTTGAAATTCTTTCCCCTTTTGCTTTTACCGGAAAATTGTATGTTATGAATTTCTCCTTTCTCTTTCAACCTAGTAAAAACAATCTTTGTGAGTTATATGCTTTTTTATATTTTATTTAAGTGGTGTGAAAGATCTATGGTCACTTGTTCCCCTCTGTTTCTGCCTTTTTGCTTCTGTAGCGAACCTTTGCTTTTATAATCACCCTGTAAAAACTCAACCGGATCAAGGTCATTGGTCCTTTCTACCTTGCAATCACCACCTTCTCATATTCCTCTTACCATGATCAGGGGCTTAGAAGAGCAATCGGGTCCTGGAAATGGGCCCCCACCCAGCAACGCCCGTATTAATTCTCGTTCCACGGATAAGTGGTCTCGATCTCCTCCATCACCCGGCAAGCCCGATAAAACAGCTGCTTCGTCTATGACCGCTCTCAAGGAGAAGCCGAATGGATCTGTGACGCAAGCCAACCCCATGAAAATCGAATCCACGCCTCAGTCGGAACCGGAACCAGGTGCCACCGGGGAGAAGCTGAATTTTGATATTTTCGAGTGGCCCAGGATATACATCTCCCTGTCAAGGAAAGAAAAAGAAGACGATTTCCTCATTATGAAGGGCACAAAGCTCCCCCAGAGGCCTAAGAAAAGGGCAAAAAACGTGGATAGGGCCCTCCAGGTATAATCTATATATAAAATCATAGAAAAACAACAAACTGGAAGAAGAAGGCATTTTCCTTTCTTGAGATTTTACCAGTCTTCTATATATTTTTCTAACTTCCTGGGTATTTTTCTCATATCCTTTTTTCTTCTTCTTCTTTGATGTGGTTTTGGGCAGTACTGCTTTCCTGGGATGTGGCTATCTGATCTGTCGAGGGGTCGGTACGAAGTCAGGGAGAAGAAATGCGTGAAGAAGGTAGGTACCTTTTCTTCTCCTTACCTTTAATACCTGTGAAGAAAACTCTTGCATTTCTGAGGATGCTATTTTGGAAATGGCATACCTGTCCCTGGAACTAGAAGCATCTTTCGAGGGTACGTTGGTCATTATTAAAATAACATGTCATTTCAATGTAGATCTGTGTGGAGTGAGAAGGGTCACCTGGAATTTCAGGTGCCGGATTCTGTAATTGTTTCAGAATTTCATGGGTGAATCTGAACCATTGTTGTGAAATGTTTCTCTTGTTTTTATCGGGGGATTCTCTGTCTTTCTTTGAAAATTAGTTCTCTTTATCAATCAATCGAAAAAAAAAAGTAAAAAGATTTAGTTTCCTACAATGAAAAAAGAAATGGAAGAGTTATTTTTGAAATAGTAGTGACCTAATTAATTATTTGTATTTTACATGCACACAAATTTTGTTTTCTGATCTTCATCGATTCGAATTCATACATGATTTTCAAGTTTTTCCTCAGAGAGAACTCCATCTCTTTTTATTCGCCTTTCCCTTTTGATTCTCATTGACTTGAGGTTTGCAGTGGGTACTCTCTTTGCCTGAAGCCTGTCATTTATTGGTGACTGATCTCTTTCTTCGCCTGCTGCCGACAGTCTCGTCTCGAGCTTTCTTTCCTCGGCCATCTTTGCTTTCTTTCAACCCCTTCAGTGTTTTTTTTTTTTTTTTGTTGTTTTCTTTTCTATTCACATCTTTAAACCTGTAGAATTCTTTCACAAATGGGAAACAGAGTCACATTTTTTATGTATTTATTTTTCTTTCTTCTGATTTCTCTACATTTTTTTTAATGGTGTATGATAGTGTGTCATTCACGCCATCTTTGTATTTATACTCTTCCTGTCTGCATTGAAATAAAATCCAAAATAAGAAGTGGGCCCCCAACTTGTGAAGGTGTAATGAAGTGGATCCCCTTACCAACTATTATTGGTGATGAGGTGTACCAGGATGAAGATGATACCTAATTAAAATTTTGATTTTGCCGTTTTTTCTTGATAAGATAAAGTGGTCCACTTCTTTAAGCAATGATCCAATCGAATTATCTTTCCATTGGTGGCCCATCAAATCAGCAGTTAAAAAGGGAGTTGAAATTCAAGGGCCTAAATTAGATGGTCCAGATTGTCTGATCTCTGTGACCTTTCGAGCTATGGTCCATCCACGAATGGACCCATGCGTGTACCGTCTGGATCTACATGCATGCTGCATGTACGGTGGATGAGATCTTTTTCAATCTTTGCAAATAATTTCTTATGATATTTCTAGCAGAACAGCATTCGTGACACTGGGCGGAATGCGAGCCTCTCAGCTTTTCAAATGGGTCCCGAGATTTATGTATAATAATAGATGGTGGCACCCATTATCTTGGGCCCCAAAATATGAGGTTTGCGAGCCCCACGCCCCCTTTGCTCCTGTCACTTACACGCAGCACTCTTTCCAACCTTGCAAGTGTCGGCTCCAAGCCGCAGAGATGTCCATGTGCAAACATCATATCGGTGGCCCATGCATTTTATGTTGTATGGTGGACCATTGGCAAGTTTTCTGAACTGTCCATTCTTTCTATATGGGGGTCACCCACTTGATAAGTGGACCAGGATGATTTCTGTATAGCTTTCTTCCCCTTAGGATAGTAATTTTAATGAGATTTGTTGGTGCGAAACTAATGGTATCGATTATCAGGTGTTCATGATGGGAAGTGGGCCGCTCGTTCCTATCATCTTTGGGGTCTAATGATCTTGGATGGACTGTGGTGATATTCATTCACTGCCGAAGTGCTTCATGTCGGATAGATTTCGGTTGACTCAGTGCATGTGGCTTGCATTTAAACAATCCGGTCCATCTAAACTGTGGGCCCATTAGGATGGAGTGTTATCCAATGATTATTTGGGCCAAACCGTTTTCGTTATTACTTTCCATCTTGATGGCCAACGATTCAATGGTTAGGATAATCACCATAGTCTAATTGGATTACTCACCAATTGATTCCGTATTGTGTAGACTTGTGGTATTTTGTTTTTTTCTTCTTTTTTTCTTTTATGATTGATATTGGGTTCATGGTTTCTGCAGAAGCGAAGAGGGTTAAAAGGCATGGAAAGTATGGACAGTGACTCGGAGTAGTTGGCGAGAATCTAACCGTCCGTTGAGAAGATCCGTATGGATCAACAGGGGTCTGGAGAATCCAACCATGAAGCGCTAGCGACGTACGCACGGGCGTCGCTCGTGTTGCATCCGTCATTGTCTATTCCATCCCTTGGTTTTGTCCTTTTACCACATTGTAGGGGGGGCGGAGGATTCCTACGCCACCCTTTATTGTTGAGCTCGTGTACAAATTTGCAGGTGGTTCAGTGATTTTTTTTTTTTCCTTTTTTTCCAATCCCTCCTCCGTAAATTAGGAAGCATATGTTTTCCTTCCGGGAACATTTTATGCGAGTGCCATGCACTGAGTGGCACATGTGTGAGAGATCTAGGCAGTCCATCCGATGGGCTTTTTCTTGGTTGTTCCTTACCCTGAAAAATGGGGCCATCCACTTATACGGGTGGGTACAACTGCACTTTGAATGTGGACTGTGGTTCTGTTATTAAACCATAGTAAGTCTTTGGATCCTTACTCTTCCTCCGGTGGTAGACTCGCAGTAGCTTCAACACCCGGTCAAGGGTTTGAGTATAGGTAGTGAAATCCCACTACAGTGCGTGCCTAAAAAAAAAAAAAAAAAAGGACAGTCTTCTAGGCTTAAGATTCTTGGGAGATTTTCAGATTTTGACATTTTTCTTACAGTATTATCCAGATAATCTAAGCTGGAAATAAAATATTGAAATTTATATATATTATAAATTAATTAAAAAAATTAGAAACTTGAATATAAAGGTAGATCTGAATTATAGGTAGGGCCTGTTTTGGTAGCCTGAAGAATTATTCATATTGAGCTGCAGCCCGAAGAATCTTATGATACCGGGTACATATCTTTTCGTAGCATACACAACCTTTAGTTCTAAGAAGTGGGCCACGATTGGTAATCCAGACCATTGGGCTGTTAAATCCCACTCAGGATGGAGAATTCCTCGAAATTCTCAGAGATTGAAAGAACCTAGCAATGAACATTTGGAACTTCTTACTGTAATAGGGATCGATGCTGTTGTTAAGTTCTTAACTGTCCATCTGTAGGCCACCAAATCGAGAGGTTAAGGGTGCCATGCCAAAGATAATCTGAGGTATCAACCATCCAGAGAACAGTGGTCCTAAGGGCAAAAATTTGATACTCTGCAGAGTGTGATTGCTGATACGCAGGCATTAAGAAATTGTACACATGGCATGCATGCAATTCAAATTAAACCGTCTTAAGTTCTGGGACCCATTTCAGATGGATCATGATCTAGCTAGACGATTGTTGGACATGTCATAGACGGTTGAAATGTAAACTAACTAATGGCATGAATTCAAAGGTTAGGATCATCCAAGTAGTCTAGTTTTTGGAAGACGACCTATCTGCATGGCTTCGCAGTTTTGACATTTGAATTTGAGTTATTCTGTGGCAAGTGGACAACCTGGGATTGCGTGCGTATCAACCATTACCCTCCGCCTGAGGATCAGGCAACTCCCTCTCGTCTCAAAATGCCAAACTAAAGCGGGACGGGACAAAACTCGCATGTCACTTCTTACGATTTCACTCACCTTTCGCCAGTCGACACGTGTCCTCCAGCATAAAATCAGAGCCATGCATTTTGGATGGGCCCTGCGGTGCAGATACTGTGTTTCATAAATCAAGAGATCGCGCTCAACAGGCTAAACAACGTAATGTACGTTGAATGCGGGCGTTGACAAATACGTGAGTGACGCGCCTGACGAACGGTGGAGCCCTGATTCTTTATGATGTGCGCATCCGATGAAGAGTTTGGTTGATCATTACATGCCATTTTGGTCCTTTATTACTGGGTGCTTGCTTGCATGAACTTTCGCAAGCAACCAATTGGGAGCTTATATATGACATGGATGGATAATTATAGAGTTGTACACTAGTTGAGCCAAGTCCAGCTGGGCAGAGCTCGGTTTGGCTTGGCCACTAGCTGACCTCAGTTTGAACTCGGCTCGGCTTGGTCTTGGAGCCTGACTGGCCATCTTAGCTCGATTTGGTCAACAACTCTGACCAGTTCAAGTCAAGTTTGAGCCAACATGGAACATGTAGGGCATTTTCTCAAACACATTGGAGTACACTTTCAATTTTTCACAATATATAAAAAAGCACTAGCAATTTAGATTTCATCAAACACTTAATAGGCAACATTAAAATCAAGATACCAGAGTATTTGTTTCATATCTATACCTTCCTCGCCACAAGTCAATACTTTGTTGAGTGGTTTCATCAAACACTTGGTGAGCAACATTAATATCAAAATAACTTATTCACCGAACTGGTTCGATCCAAGTTTGATTCAAGTTGGGGTTCGATACAAGTCGAGTCGAGTCGAGCCTGGGCAAGCTCGTTTTCGAACTTGGTTCGAAATTTTTTCGAGCTCAAAAAATCAGCTCGACTTGGCTCAAACTCAGTTTCAAACTAAGTCGAATCGAGCTTTTTCAAGTCGAGTCGAGCAAACTAACCGGGCTAACTCAGTTCACGTACAGCTTTAGATAATTATCATGAAATTCATGTAAATTGGAATAATTGTTATGTTTAACTACCTTCCAATTGAAATAAACTTGAATCAAGATGAATGTGTTTGGCCTCCTTGTATTTAAAGTGCATTGGTGAAGAAAATAAAATAAAATAAAACTTTATCCTGTGCGCAGGTCGTATTCAAAACTTACGTGAAATGAAATCACATGCATTTATTGATTTCCAAAAAATAAAAAGATAGAATTTTTTTTAATACATTTGATGTGAATTTTACTCTAACACACCTCAAGTGCACTCTCCCAAAGGCATTAATGATGACTAATTCACACTAATTACTACATATTGTGTAAAGGTGGCCACCAAGGGCCTTTATATATATATATATATATATATATATATATATATATATATATATATATATATATATATATATATATATATATATATATATATATATATATACCCACATCACACACACTCACATGGGCACTCAATCCTATGATATATATTGAAACATAGTTTGTCTACCATGGAGCCATGAAGCCAAACCCACTAACACATGTTTGATTTAACCATACTAGGCTGTAAGTAAAGGAATTATGTCATTTCTATGATTTTACCATAATCCGATTAAACAAAGGAATGACCGGTCAAATGCAATTGTATTAAGGAGACATGTAAATTAAATTGTAATCATGGTTCATGTTCATGTAATTATGGTAAAAATTTCTAATCAAGCAACTAATTTTAATTTATTTTGAACATGATGTGACATTAAAAATATATAAAAGGTCATTATTATATTATTTTCATGGATAAATTAAATATTGGAAAAAATATATATACCATTGCAATCAAATACAATTAAAGGGTCATTTGGATGAAAGTAAATAAATAGAGGTAAATGGATCGAAGCGGGAGTAAATAGAAGCAAATGGTATTTGAAGGGTATTTGATGAAAGTAAATGCATGTAAATGAAATGAAATGGGAGTAAATTAAATACTTTCCATTACATATAATTTGAAAGTAAATGGGGTGAAATGTCTTTTTGAACTCTCTTAAAGAGTTATACGTGTAAACAAAGTTGTTGTTGTGTACATGTCCTCCATATACGTGCCATGCTAATGATACTTCAAAACAAAGCAAATATCAGCTACATCACTAAAATCATACCAAAAGAATGATACAAATAGTCCAAAGTATAGCCATTTAAACAAACAATTAAAAAGCGTTGGCAAGTTTGTGTTCTACCCGAGATTCGAAATTTCCTCATTTTTTACTAAAGTATATATTTCAATTGACTTATTATAATCCATCTATTAAATATCGCATATGTACACTAAGTTATGATATTCAAGCTTATTTAGGATATCACATATATTCCTGTGAATACATTGACAAATTCAAATACAATTCGATTCTTTCCATTTACTCACATCTAAAGAGATATTTTGATTTCAAATGCATTTCATTTACTCTCAATTAAACATAATTTTGTAAGTCATTTACTCTCAATTCATTAACCTCCAAATTTATTTCTCATTTACTTATATTTACAAGTTCTCAATCAAGCCCTAATGCTAAATAATCCATCTATTAAATATCGCATTGAAGACTGGGCTGACTTTGAAGCTTCCTCCCTTCAAACTTCCCCTTCCTCATACGTCCTAAATTCCCTTGATGTTTGGTCTCCCTGCCCCAATAGGTGTTTTGAGAAGCGGCAAACAGATAAGCCAATTAACCCTGAGGTTGATCAAGCTTCTTTTCTCAACAAAGAAGGCCCGGAACAAAAAAGCCAGGAAGGCCAGGATAGTGAAGTAAGGCCTGTCCAAGTAATTACAAATGCAGATAATACACAGCTTCAAACTCAACCAGCCAATGAAGATTCTCAGGACACAATTGGAGGATGTTACTCAACAAAGTAAACAAATCAAAGCTAAGAAGACCATAGGCAAGAAAAATGCAAGCATAATTCAGTGAATAACTCCTGCGTCGGAGCCAACCAAAGATTGGAAACATAAACTAAGAAGATTGAAGAAGAGGACAGTGAAGTATGGTTGGCTTACTTATGGATAGTTTTCATATCTATAACGCCCGAGGAGTAGGCAACGACCCTACCATTAGAACGATCAAGAGGCTAATCTCGAAGCATAAACCATATATTTTGGCGATCCTCGAGCCCATGATCAATGATAGTAGGAGAGTTTGGACAGGCTTAAAATTAGGCTTCCATGCATCAATCTCCAATGTAGACAGGGTAGGAAAAATATGGGTGTTCTATAACAGCCCCATTAACATTTCTATTGCTGTTGTTTCCAACCAAATGCTAACAATGTCTGTTAGTTTGCTGAATTTTCAGGTTCAAATTTAGCTCTCAGTAGTTTACGCCAAATGTTCTATATCCCAAAGAAGAGAGCTTTGGGCAGACATGACCGACTTATCCAGATCCTCCGATGTCCCATGGGTAGTTTGCGGCAATTTTAATGCAGTTGCTGAATCTTCGAAAAGAAGAAGTAGTAGGGCCTTCGATCATGCTAGTGCTGAGGAGTTTACTGAGGAAATTAACACCTCCAGGCTGGTGGATGCAGGTTTCACTGGAAACAAGTTCACGCGGTGCAAAAATTAGTCTGGGAATGTGAGAGTTTGGGCCAGACTAGACAGAGCGCTCCTCAACATAGCATGGATGACCTCCTTCCCTATATTTCGTGTTGACCATCTCCCGCAGGCCTCGTCAGATCATGCCCCCCTCTTCCACTTTCCTAATCCACATAGCAACCAAGTTGTGAAACCTTTCAGATTCCAAAGAATGTGGCTTCAACATGAAGGATTCATGGGGGTTGTTAAATCGGCTTGGGAGGGGTATGCATCCCCCCAACCTATGGTCAACATGATGCTCAAAATTAAAAGGGTCAAGTTGGTGCTCAAATTTTGGAACAAAGCAGTTTTTTGTAATGTCTTCGAGCAGGTCAAGGTAGCAGAGAAAGTGTTGGCAAACACTGAGAGTCAGATGCAAGCCATGGCAGCTCAGTTAGGTCCAAACGACCCTTTTCAGCAGGTTTTTCTAGCAGTTAAAAGCAATTTTGCAAATGCAGAGCTGAGAGAAGAGACATTTTAGAATTAAAAAAAAGAGGAATAACTGGCTTGAAGTGGGCGACGGAAATACTAAATTCTTCCATGTCGTTGCAAAAAGCAACCATCAGAGGGCTGAAATCAAGGAGATAGAGCTAGAATCGGGACAAGTTGTAGCTGATCTGAAGGGTATAAAAGCTATGGCAGTGCGGCACTGCGAAGCTGCTTTCAAGGAAGATATCTCGATTGCAAATCCACCTATCCTATCGGCTATCCCTCGGTTGTTGTCCGACGCGACAATTCATTCTTGGTGAGCATGCCTTCCTTCCAGGAAACCAAGCAAGCAGCTTTCTCCCTCCCCATTGATGGCGCAGCAGGCCCGGATGGCTTTACAGGTGCGATCTTCGTCGGGTGCTGGGACATAATTGGCCAGGACATCCACAGTGCAACTGAGAGTCTCTTTCGGGGTGAAGTTATCCCTAAAGTATTCACTATATCTCTTATATGCCTAATTCCAATATCCCAGAACCCTAAGAGACTCTCAGACTTCATGCCAATCAGTTTGTGCAACTGTGTTTATAAGATCCTTGTAAAAATTATTTCTTCTAGACTTAGTGCACTCCTCTTTAAGTTGATCTCTACAGAACAATGGGCTTTTATCAAAGGCCATAACATTGCCGAAAACATTGCTCTTGCCCAGGAAGCCATCAGAGATATTAGAAGAAAAGTACATGGTGGCAACCTTGTGATCAAGCTAGACATGAAAAAAGCGTACGACATGGTTGACTGGAATTTCCTGAAATCAGTGTTAGATGCCTTCGGTTTTAGAGATGGTTGGATTAATCTTATGGAAAAATGTTGGTGTATCAGCTGGTTTTCTACTTCGATTAATGAGGCGACTGCGGGCTTCTTCAAATCATCCAGAGGGCTTCGCCAAGGGGACCCCATCTCCCCAAGCCTGTTCATTCTTGCGACTGACACTCTTAATAGGGGCCTCCATCATTTGATGAACAGTGGTCGCTACAAGCCATTCCAGCTTAGCCAGAGATGCCCCTGGATCTCTCACCTCCTCTAAGCCGACGACACAATTTTCTTTCTTAATGGTGGGGTTGGGTCCCTTCGCGAGCTGAATAGGTTTCTGCAGGCCTACCAAGAGGTGTTTAGGCAGAAAATTAATCGTCTCAAGAGCTCCTTTTTTCTGTTCGGAGAAAACATCTTCTAGCAGGGTCAGGGCCATTGAGTCATATCTGGGGATCCCTCAAACCAGGACTTGTCTAATCTACTTGGGAGTGCCTCTAGTAGCTGACGAAACAAAGAGTGTGATTCTTCGTCCCCTATTGGAGAGAGTTGAGGCACGCATCACTAGTTGGAAAGCCAGATGTCTCTCTCAAGCAGGTAGAACTGTCCTCATTCAACACGTCTTAGGAAGCATCCCCATTCACACCTTGGCTACCCCTCAGGTCCCGTTAGCGGTTCTCAATGAACTTGATAAGAGGTTTGCGAGCTTTTTCTGGGATTGGGCTGATGACAGGTGCAAACTCCACTGGAAGAATTGGAAAGATTTATCTATGACTAATGACGAAGGAGGAATCGGTTTCAGGAAATTGATGGAAGCCATGAAGGCTCTTCGTTTAAATATGGCTTGGGCAGCCAAGTTTGGTAATCAATACAGTCTTTGAAGCACAACCACGAGGGCCAAATACTCCTTGGACCTCAATATTGGAACGGCAAGGTCCCCTTCTTCTTCTCCCTCTCCGCTTTGGAAAAGCATCAGTTGCCTCCTCCCTTTGCTCATCCAGACCACCTTGTCAGAAGTTGGCCAGGGGTTGGACAATTTATGGTCCTCTAATTGGATAGGTCTCAACCCGCTAGCTCTTCGGGTGACCCAGCCGATTCCCCCTGGTTATTGTCGCTACAGATTAAAGACTTCCTTGGCCCAGATGACCCTCTTCCTCCATCCTTGGTGCTCACCTTCTTGCCTCGGGAGGTCTTACATCTCATCTTTTCGGGAGGATTCTGCCTCTCGGAAGAACCAGCCAAGAATTTCTGGCCGAGGGAACTGTCGGGTCGGTTCTCGGTTAAATCCGCCTAGACCATTATCCGAGATAGGTTGCTTCGCGTTGGCTGGGCCAAGTGGGTCTGGCATACCCTTCTCCCTCCCAAGATCTCAGTTTTTGTGTGGAGGCTGCTGAATAATGCTATCCTGGTCGACGTGGCCATCTAGAGAAAAGGGGTCCACCTGCCATCGAGATGTTCATGCTGTCCAAGCACTCAAGGATCATGTCCCGCCTCTAAATCTCTAGTCCATCTATTCATGAGTGAGAATCTAGCATCCGTCATCTGGGTATTTTTCTTTCTTCCTCAACGTCAATGGAGGGCTTCCTCTCCAAATGATGGCGGCCGAATCAGCGCTCTAGCCATGTTCATCTTCTGTGGGGCATTACTCCCTGTTTGGTCTTATGGGAGATCTGGTTGGTAAGGAACTCGGCCAGGTTTGATAGGTCTCCCCCGATTGCATCATCAGTGATTGGCAGGGTGAAGTGGAGGCTTTCTTGTATGATTTCGCTGGAGTCGAAGGGCATGAGAGGCTTCCGTGTCTGCCAGCGATGGATCAAGAGGCTGGGCATCAGCGCCCCTCCCTCTACTCCTCCATCCTTCTCCGTTGTTAAATGGATTAGGCCATGTAGGGGGTGGGTGAAACTAAATGTTGATGGATCTGCCTTGGGGAACCCTGTGATGTCAGGAGGAGGTGGAGTCATCACGATGGGGATCTTTGCTTTGCTTTCGCGGTGGGCTACGGCCCAGGCTTTAACACAAGAGCAAAACTCAGGGCTATCTACAACAGTTTTGTTCTCTGCTTGGAGTTTGGGCTCTGTCAGGTGGAGGTTAAATCTAATTCGAAGCATCTGGTGGCTCTTCCCAATGGCTCATTTGACCCCAGTTGGCGCTGGAATTCCTGGTTGAAGAGAATTAATAGGCAGAGGTCCTCCGGGTCCTTCAAATTTGGGCATGTGTTAAGGGAAGGTAACGGCCCGATGAATGTGATGGCCCGAATGGGGTCCGAGTTTCAAATTTCTTTCCCAACCCATCATACGTTTGAGCTGTGTCCGGCTATTAAAAGCTTCATTCTTCTATATAAGGTGGGTCTCGGCGCTGTTTGAGAGACCCATCATTTTCCCGCCTTTCCCTAGTATATTATCCTACGTGTGTATTTTCCCCTTTTACGATAGGTCTTGGCCTGGGCTTATTCACCTGGCTTTGATCCGAAAGACTTGTAAAGGTTCGTTTTCATGAAATATACTCCCCATACATTTGGGGCTTCTTATTAATTTTTATTTTTTTTTAAAAAAAAGCCCTAATATAGGGAGATAATGTACTTCTTTTTTTTCTTTTTTCTTTTTATTTATATTTTTTTAATTCATTAAGGTAAATTAAAATGGCCTTAAAGATAATAAAAATACTTGGGACCGCAAGACCGGTACGGACGGAGCTTACTTTCAACAATGGAAGATAAATACCTTTAAAAACATGAAATCCAGGCACACCTAAGGTTGTCAATGGGCCAGGGTTGGGCCTAGCAAAATCAAAATTTTAAATAAGCCTGGCCCAACAGCATGGCTCAAAAAGCTGACTCTAGGCCTAGCCCATTGACAGCCCTGTGTACACCACACCCTTTGCTAGGCGTTGATTAGGATAAAGAAGGTGATCCAATTCTCAATGTGGCTACCCAAAACATTTATGCCCAAAACCTCTAAATTCAACTGGTATGGCCTTCCTAAGTTATGGAGCACTATGAATTTTAGGTAATTCTTTCACCCCAACGAGTCACATAAGATGAATGAATTGGATCCCATTTAAACACCACGGTGGGTCCTAAAAAAGCCAATGGTGGGCGTTCCATCTTAATCGTTCGATGATGACAATTTCTTGGTTCAGTGGTTCAAGTGAGGCAGCTTGCGTGATGGATGGGGTAGATCTTGTGTGAAATCGGATGCCCGTGTGGCTCTCCGTTTGAGAAGGTAACCCCGGTGGGTTCATTGCAAGTTACTCAAGCTCGGTTCAAAGATAGGTAGATAGGTCTGGTAGACTCACAAGAGTTTCAACACTGATACCAGGCACTAAGGGCGCATGTACTGCGAATGGGTGTGGGAAAGCAGATTGGCTGGTGTATTAACGTCAGCAAGTGCTTTGGGTCTCATCAAAAGGTATGCATTATATCCAAACCGTTCGTCCATTTGGCAAGATCATCGTAAGGCTTGAGCTAAAAAATATTTCAGATCTAAAGATCAAGTAGACCACACTACAAAAGGCAGCGGGGGATTGAATGTCTACCATTGAAACCCTTTTGGGAGTCACAAAAGTTTTGGATCAATATGATATTTGTTTTTCCTCTTCATCCAGGTCTGTGCAACCTTATGAACAGATTATATGGGAAAAAAAAAGGGTACAGTGGGCCTACGAATGTTTTAATAGTGAGAATCATTATCCTACTACTATTTGTGGTGTGATTTACTTAAACTTTGGATATGAATCATTTTTGAGATAATGCCCTAAAATGATCTCGCCAAATGGATGAACGGTATGGATATAATAAATGCATCATTGTAGGGGCCGTGTAACTTTGATCTCCTTTGGACCATTCGTACAACTCAAAGCTCACGGTGCATCAGCCCTCGTCTTAGTGGGACACATACCCACACTAGCCAGGTCAATGGTATGAGGCACACCAGCAAATCCACTTCTGGGTGGCGATGTGTGTAAAAAAATATAATAATAATAATAATAATTAAAAAAAAAAAAAACATAGAGTAGGTCCGGTCAAAATATTTTAGCAAGAAATCATGGAAAAGAAAAACTTTTACACTCTGCAAGGGACGCGGATTGGATATTGGCAGTAGAGTTGTACACGAGCAGAGTTAGCTCGATAACTCACTCGACTTGGCTTAAAAAAGATCTACTCGACTCGACTCGAATTGAAACTCTGTTCAAACCGAGTCGAGCCAATTTTTGAAAGCTCCAAACATTTCAAGTCGAGTCCAAGCTGGACCTAGCTCGACTCGGCTCGACTCGTATACTGCTCGAACTCAGCTCTACTCGGTACAGGGTATATATACCCCTCAAGCTCCCTCTTTCATTCTGTGTTTTTCAAGCTCTATACATTGTACATTCAACTTTCTTGTACTCAGGCTTGAAGAATATTTCTAGGTTTTTGTTGGTTTTTTTCGAGAAAAATAAAAACCCTCTCTTTCTGTGTTTTTCGAACTCTAGAAATCAGTAGCTAAGGCTCTGCGCATTAGAAATTCTTAGTTTTGGTGGGTTTTTGTTGGGAATTTCGATGGACAATACAGACCTTTATAGAGTAGGAAGTTTGCGGCGGAATGGCTCTTCGATGTGAAGGAACACCACTGTCGATAGTGTTTTCTCGCAGTCTTCTCATGAGGAAGATGTCGAAGAAGCTTTCAGGGTATATATACCTCTCTTCCTCCCTCTCTTCCTCGGCTCGAACTCAGCAGAGCCAAGCAGGAGCAGTTGTTCCGAGCTTGAAGGCCGAGCTGAGCACAAGCTGGAACTTGAGCAGTCCGAGTCAAGCACGAGCTGGGCAAAGCTTGGCTCGACTCAACTCGTGTACACCTCTAACTGACAGGTTGAGTACCAAGAGTTGCTACTTAAGTGACGTCACCAAGTTTTGTGGACCCCACCATGATGTATGTGTTTTATCCACACCGTCCATGCATTTGGAGATATCATTTTAGGGCTACAAAGAACGAGACAGATCCAAGGCAGGGGTGGACCGCACTACATAAAACAGTGGTGAGAGTGATGCCCACCGTTGAAACCTTCCACAGGTCCACCACAATTTTTTTTTAGTTTTTTTATTTTTTGAGATCCAACCTATTCACCTGTTAAATCAGACATGAAAGAAGGGAAAACAAAAATATTAGCTTGATTTAAAACTTTTGTAGGCCTTAGAACTCCTCACTGTTTTCTGTGATGGGTCCTCTGTAGCTTTGGATCTAATTCATTCTTTGGATCATGCCCTGATATGATCTCTCCAAATGGATGGGCGGTGTGGATACAAAACATACATCATAGTGTAGCCCACGTAACTTGGTGACGTCACTTCACTAGCAAGTCTCCCTACTCAACCTGTCAGTAGCTAATCCGCATCCCTCTGCAAGAGTGTGTTAACTGATACGCAGGCAGTAAGAAACTGTCCACGTGGCATACAGGAAACTCAGATTAAACCATCCATCTGCGTGGTAAATCATAGATAGATCATAAACCAAAAGTTATATGTATTTAAGTATCTAAATAATCAATAAGTAGGTATTTAATGGACAGTATAAATTATAGACAGGGAGTTCACCAAATATATATACCTAATCATACGTTGGGAATGTTGAACCAGTCTGATTTTTGGGCGATGGCCTACCTTCGGAAAGTCATGCAATTTGAGCCATTTAAACTTAGTTTGATTATGCAACTGGGATGATTTATTACTGCCGGAGTATCAACCATCACGTTCTGTGAAAGGATCAAATAACTATCCTTAATTACCAAAAATTAAAACACCAAAAGACTTAAATGCCCCTCCACTTGCATGGTAGAATCACGTGGACGAGATATGATTTGCTACACACCGAAGAACGCCAACTTGGGGTCTTCCAATCAGGTATTTCCAGCCACTAGGAAGATCAGCTGACACAAAAAATCATGTATCTCTGCACATCAGGTGGACCGCGCCTCTAGGATCGGTGGACAACCGATGGTCTGATTTAATTGTACAGATGTCCCATTTGATGAGCGGACCGGCCGATCTTTATGGTGAAGGTACTGTTTTCACGGTAAGGACGTGTAGGGTTTGTTGTTTGCAGGAAATAAGTGGTCTAACCAAGGCCGTACCCGATCCTGCATACACTTTGCTGGCACGCACGCTTGAGTACATGTCGGACCAGGCATCAGTGACGGGCCACACTGTTCAACGTTGAAACATACCAGAATATTACAAACCTTTTCAGATCAAGGTGGACCATTGTTGTATTTTATTTTTTCTTATCCGTATGTACACGGGCCACAATCGAAAGGTTGATACACACACACACCCAATCCATCCAGATCATCAGTAAGTCACCTTATGTTAGAGCTAGGACTCAAAAATTAACTACATCGTTGTTCAAGCAAGACTCCACGATTGAAAATTTAAGTCACCTTATGTTAGAGCTAGGACTCAAAAATTAACTACATCGTTGTTCAAGCAAGACTCCACGATTGAAAATTTATATAGAGAAAATGTTCATCTTTCAAACTGTATTCTTTGATATGGCCCACTTGCATCACAAATAGGACTAACTATTGAGATCTAAGTATAGGTTTTGTTGTGTCACCTAATGGTTGAAAATGATTTCCTATACGCGTAATGATAAGTCATGTATAAATCAAGGATGAATATTATTTTTTTTCTCAATTATTTTATTAATGAATTACAAATCAACCTAATATTTTTATTCTAAAACTAGTATGAGATTGCACATTTAATGATTGGATTGAATCTATGTATAAATTAAGGTCAGCCTATTGAAAATCAATGCTTAACTTAAGTATCCCAAGTGTTCCATTTCTAATAGTATTAGGGCACATTTGGCACCGTGGAATGGGGGGTTTCAAATCCCCTGGTTGTTTAACAACAAAAAGTAAATGGGAGTTTCAAATCCAGGGGGTTTGTAATCCACCGTGAGAGTTTGGATTATACTTAAAATCATTTCAATAGTTGCAGGTGTAACATGTGTCACTATACACTGTCATTCTATTGGGCACATGACCCACTAATGATGATCAACACCATCCAAACATTGTCCATGTAAATCAGCACCGTTCAAACATTGTCCAGCACTGTCCAAACATTGTCCATGTAAATCAACGATTAAAAATCGTTGGTTAGTCACTCAGACATGATCTTATGCTTGTGGCCCATCCAAGACTTGAAATTTCATCATTTTCGGGCAAAGCATATATTTCATTAGGCTTATCACAACCATTGTATTAAAAATTACATATCTCGTTAATTAGAGATATTATGGTTGATTTAGTAATTAAATTCAAACCCCTGTAAATATACCATGGATAGATACTTTTGGATTAAAGTTGATTCACACTTTAGGGTGCCAAACACCGGGAGGATTACAAATCCAGGGGGTTTCTAATCCTAAGAGTTCTGAATCCAGGGGCTTATAAATCCATGCTCCCAAACAGGCCCTTAGGTTTGATATCACATCCCTTGAAAGAAGCTTTTAAGTTCAAATGGTTGGATAAAAAGCAATGATCCATCATTTGATAACTTACAAAGCATGAAGTGCATGTGAAATCTAGCCCTTTTAACATGTTCACCCCACCATTTGGATTTTTGGTTTAAATGCACAATATTTTGTAAGAATCAAGTAGTCCACACCATTTAAAATAACATTCAAACATCAGTAATAATAATAATAATAATAAAGCATGTCTAACCCATTACTATTGCATATTTCAAAATGTGATGCTCATGATGAACAATTCATTAGACAAGTTAGATGTCATATACACAAAAAATTGGGTGTTTTGACAAATTGGAACTTAGCTTCTAGTCGATCCTTGTGTACTTTCTGATAAAGTTTTTATTACCACATTTATATTATCGGTATCGTGCCTGTTTGTGCTAGTTAGTCCTCTAGAAGACTCCACCATAATTTATGTGGATGCGGATTTCCTGCAAAAGGAGAAGTTTAGGTGAGGCCATTGTCATGTTTGTAAGAAATTCACTTGTCCATCCATTTTGCAAGCTTATTTTAAAACACACAACAAAAAATGAGACGGGTTCTAAGACATGAGTGGGCCACCCAAGAGGAAACTATTAAAACATTTGTATAGCCACAAATTTTTTTTATTGGGCTAAGAATTTTTGTTTTTCAATTCATCACAGTGGGAATAACCTTATAAATGATTTGGATGTAATATATAGATCATAGTGGATCCTAGTAAGGTTTCAATGGTAGGCATTTCTTTCCCCAAATTTTCATCTTGTGCGGCCCCATGAGTCTTGCATCCGGCTTATTTTTAGTGACCTATTCCAAAATGATTTCCCAAAACATATAGGCAGGGCAGATTTCTCGCAAACATCACGGTAGGCCCTACCTGGACTCACAAGGTGAAACTTATATGGATTGTATTTCATGCGCAACATCCATCCAAGAGAATGTAATTTCAAATAGAGCTTAAAAGCTCAATTTAGAGAATGTAATCTAAACCTAACACTGTCAATAACGGAACATCTAAGAGACCTAAGTCGAACATTGATTTTTGACATGCCCACCTTAATTTATACGTAAATCCAATTCAACCATTAAATGTGTAACTTCATCCTAAGTTGAGAATAAAAAGCTTTATAATTCAAATATACCATATCATTCGAACAAATGAAAAAGAAACGTTCACTATTGATTTATACATAGCCTATTACCGTGAGTATGGGAAATCTTCTTCAACCATTAGATGACATGACAAAACTCATGATTGAGACCTAACAATCAATCCCATTTGTGATGAAAGTGAGCCATATCAAGGAAAACAACTTCAAACCTTAGCTTTTTCTTACACAATCTTTCTGATCCACATGTACAATTTTTCCAACCGTGGAGCCCGCTTGAATCATACTTGCAACTGATTTTGGGACCCTAACTCTAACATGGGGCAATTTATGATCAGGTGGATTTCATAGTAACCTCGTTGTGGGGCCCACTTACAGAACCATTAGCCGTTGTCTAGGTTGCGGAACCCCGCCTTCGAATACCCTACGTTCCTACCCTACCCGCCTACTGTTCCGACTTCAATGGCATCTCAGTGATTTTGACGATCGAACGGGTCAATCTTCAACTTTCAGCATTTCCTCTCTGACCCGCGGCAAGACAGAGTGACTGACACCTGTTAGCCACTTTGTCCATTTACACCGTTTCCCTGTGTCGCAACTGAGGGTTTACTTTGTGTGCAACCCACTGTGGGCCACATTCTGACATTTTCAGATAATTTCAACCGTCCATGTTTTCGTTTCTACCGTAGATAAGTGACTATTATCATAATCACACTTCATCGGTGATCATAGCCTTTGATTTTAGAGTTGGATTCGAACCATTGAAGAAATTTCTTCTCACCGTGCTAAATTCATCTGGAGAGTAAAAAACATCCATTCAGCGTAAGTTTCTCTCGTCGGCGTGTATACCACCATCGGACCACCCAGCATGTGGGCCCCAGTGAACCGCGACACACGCTGGAATCTGAGTCGCGACAGAGGTAAAACGAACTCCATGATAAAGAAAAGCCGAAAAATCTCCGGCTCCTGCATTCTCGTCGCATTCCGTCGCCGCTTCCTTCGATCCTACTACAGAAAATGGCGTTCGATAAGATCAAGGTCACGAATCCCATCGTAGAGATGGACGGTGAGTAGCTACCTTCTATCCGTCGCTTTCCATCTCTACGTTTTCTCAGTCTCCAGATCCGAGCTTGCATTTCTTGTATCCTGTTGAATTCGGATGTATTTTGCTGTAGTAAGATCTGTTGGGGTTTGATTTAGAGAGTAGATTTTTTGCTTGAAGGATGGGAGAAAGAAGCATACCAGTAGTTGGCTGTGGTCGAATAGGAGAAAGAAAGAACCATACCGGTAGTTCGCTGTGGGTGAATAGAGTGGGCCCCACTTTATTTTTATCAAGTTATAAAAGATTGTCACCGCCTGTCCGATCTTGACAGGAAGGTTGTAGTACTGGCCGTATTTGATCGATACAAGATTCATCCCTAGCGAACTTTTACCGAGTAATCCACTATCTGATGATCCAGCCCGTTCCTCGAATGGGCCCGATCGTTGACAAATGATTCCCCAAATATCTTCCAGAGTAGATGATCCTAGCCATCGAACCTCTTACCTTTTGCCACTTAGTGTGGACTGCCGCACTTTTCTTAACCGTCCTTTTGTGTGCATGGATCAGAGGGTTAGGATTGTTCATTCGGGTTGATTTTTTACGCACCGTTCATCTGCGACTGGGGCCGTTATATCAGCAGATATGGATGGCCGAACTGCCCGGCCCCCACCCTATTTGTTGCAATCCAGGCCCTGAGGATCATATAATGCCTTTTCTAACAACTGGGCTTGTATGGTGTTATTGAACTACAAAGGAATTTGCAATCAAACAAGATTGCTATTAAGAATTAAGAAAAAGGCCATATCTTAGAACAGTTTACTTTCAAAACAACTGTGTTTATTAGCACCAGTAGTGAAATATGCTAATTGAAATTGTTCTTCAGTGAACAATTGCTATGATGTTTTTATTTTTTAAAGGCCCGGTTGCACCACCAGCCCCCATTTTGTTAGGGCCTGTTTGGATGCCTGTAAGTTCTTTTAAGTTGCAAGTGACTTACCTGTAAGTGACTTACAAGTGAAAGTTACTTACAGGTAATCTGATTGGATGTAAGTCGTAAGTCACTTACAGGTAAGTTACTTTTTCTGTTTGGACAACCTGTAAGTTACTTACAGGTAGAAAGCTGTATATTCACATCGAGCATAGCTTAGATTGAGGAATCGTTCTAAAATGTTATAATCATATAAAAAAACATGGGATCAAATATGTTATTTTGTTAAGCCCATCAAGATGAATATTTGAGATAATTATTAAGCTAAACCAATCATCAAGTGGGCTATAAAAGTGGGCCCACGAATTCAAAAAATCTATAATATGGAGTAATAACTCAATTTAAGCATTGAGAATAAACTTAAAAACATTAATAGAAAATCTAATAATTAAATTACTTGCATTCCAACTGTGCAATCTAATGTAATTTCCAAGGGCCAGCGCATCATCAATCCCACTCTATCATCAAAGTTGTTCTCATTCTCTAATGAGGAGTTTGATGCTCAGGATCTAAGAGATTCACCAACACTGATGTAGATCGTTAAATTACTTGCATTCTAACTATGCAATCTAAGAGATTCACCAACACTGCGAGTACATCACAGGATCACCAACCACAGGCCACAGTGAAACCAACCAGATAAACGATCTACAGGATCACCAACCATAGGCCACAGTCCCTGACAGTTTCATGGGATGCTGCATCACATGGTCCGTTCGGATTAGAGGCCCATGACACGTGTGAAAAAATACGCAGGTGCGTATAAGTGACTGTTTGGATGCCAGCGTGCCTTATAGAGTAACGTCAAACCACTCCCGTTTTCAAAGGAGAAAAAAAGGGTAGATGAAACCCTACCGTTTTAGGAGGAGAAGAGACGGAAGGTAGTCACTGCAGCGAGAGATTGCAGAGACGGAGAGAGATTTGGTGGGTTGGTGCGTTTCTCCCTCTTCCCCTCTTTTTAAAAATCTGACCGTTGAGCCTGTAGGTGACTTACAGGGAAGTGACTTCCCACCCCCATCCCCCTGCAGTTTTTTGGTAGATTTGCCTGTAAGTGACTTACAGGTTGTAAGTTACTTACAGGTTATTTTTCTCCCCCAAACACCACCTGTAAGTGACTTCCCTGTAAGTCACTTCCCACTTACCCAACTTACAGGCATCCAAACAGGCCCTTAAAGAAAAATCACATATCAGCTAGGGTTCGATCATGGCATTGTCAAGATTTGCCACCTCCGTTGGGAATTGGATACGATGTTAGATAGATTGCGAAACCATGGGATTGGGAAATGGATACGATGTTAGATAGATTATGAAACCATGGGATTGGGAAATGGGATATCTATGTAGAGGCTTCTATGTCCTCATTTTACTCAATTAATGGTCTTTAGTTACCAACAAAAATATGTTTTTCTTTTTTTGAAGCTCTGAAGCTCTTACTAAAGTATGAGTGAAGTGTTCATGTATATAAGTTGCTCAAAATGTTGAAGTATGGGTGCTGGCACTGGATATCGATAGCATAATCTATATTGGGATTTGTTGGTTGGCCGGCTTTTGTACCATATAGGAAACAATGTGCCAGCTGGTCCTAAGCTCGGTGTGGCAGGGTTGATGATAGGCTCAACCATGCAAGCCTAGTGTAGAGTTTTTGTGAAGCTATCATGAGAAAAAGCTGACCTCAAATAGCTGGGACAATGAGATGATGATATGTACATGGAAAATTGGAGACCATAGTAGCTGATGGGCAATGGGGCACCACTATAAAGTGTAGGCAACATGTGTCTCATTAACTTGTTGATTTCTACACCACAAAATATGCTTTGGAAACATGAAATGACTTTCAGGGCACTCAACACCATGCAGTAGGGGGAATATTTGAGATGGTAAAGAATTGGGTAGGACCCTTTTCAAGGTTACTTTGCAACCATTAAGAATGGCTTCAAAGAACTTTATAGTATCATTCTCATTTAGTGTTTTAAGCATCGATGATATCGACCAATATATTCCACGATATATCCTATATCCCACATGTTTGATCCGGATAAGCATTTTCGACTTTCGATCCTTTTTTCTTCTTCTGTAAATCATGTTAATTCAGTATCAAATTGTTACAAATCCATGATTTTTCATATTTTGCATGAAAAATCATGAATTGGCAACTTCAATTTCGAGATTTGGAGGAAATGGGCCTAGTTGCAGAAAATTGAAAAAGATAAAATTTCCCAATGTCTCGTTAATCAATTGCAATATGTGTCCAAACATAAAATCAAACATGGATGTAACCTAATCTAGTGATTCTTCTTTTGCTTTTGAATGTATTGTTTGTGTTTCTACACATTTTCTTACATTTATAAATTATATGAATAGACTTTCAATATATTTGCATCAATTTAGTTAGACAATGCATAGATTAGGACCCCATACAAAGAAAACTTATTATGTGCACTGGTTTTTTGTAATGTTTTGATTTATAAGTGTGTATTGATGTCTTTTTTTTTTAACAACCACTGAAGTTTCATTGAAAAATTCAACCAATTTCCCAATGTTTTCAACAACAATGATACATTACGTGATACAACTGATATATCCCATGCGATAACCTATACATATCTGTATCCCAAGGATGCGATACGTAACGCGATACCGATATTTCAAATCTCATTCACCCTATTGCCTCTCTCTCTCTCTCTCTCTAGCTAAGATCATTGTGTTTTTTCTTTTATCTTCTTATGGTTTAATTCGACGATGCAGGAGATGAAATGACTCGTGTCTTTTGGAAATCAATCAAGGATAAGGTAATCAATTAGATATTTTTTTTGCATGATGTAAAAAAATTTAATCCTTTGTATGTTGGAATTTGAGGTTAACGCTAATTTTAGTCCTCTGCTTTGATGTACCCCACAGCTTATTTTCCCATTTTTGGATTTGGATATAAAGTACTTTGACCTTGGGCTACCTCATCGTGATGCTACTAATGATAAAGTTACGATTGAAAGTGCAGAAGCCACTCTTAAGTAGGTTTTGACCTGGTTATGTTTGAATCTATTTTATCCTTTAAAGCTTATTTAATGTATATGTTACTTTTATAGATCTGAGCATAAATTACCTTTTTTCATTTTATTTGTTCTTTTTGTCATTTTAACTCTTCCTCATTTTTTGTACATATGATATCTTGTAGCATAGTTCGCCATCCCAGACTTGGACTGTCACGGGATTGGGTTAACTAGGGACTCGTCGGCAGGTTGACCATGCAGGTCAAGAAGTTAATTTATATATCTTTATTGTCAAGTATATAGTTAACCAAAAATCTAAAAAAGAAAGGATCACATGAACCCAGTAGATCAATCACGTGCTATGTTTTGTGTTGATCGACGCATCACCTTGCGAAGTGTACCGAAGATAGATGGGTGGATCATTTTTTGGTCCTCCATGCTCTACCATGTAATTTGCCGTACGAAAAGAAGTTCCAATTCTCTAGCATGTGGTGATGGTAGATAAATAGGCATTTAGGAATTGTACAGGTGGCATGGATTATCAAATATGAAACTGTCCAAATTGTAGGTACGACTATACATAGGTCATCGGTTCAAACTTAGCTTTATTAACCTATTTAAATCTTTGGTTAATGGACATCTATTGGTTGCATTTAGGCTATCGATTATTTTCATTTCAACAATGTAATACATTTACATTAATCTTTCAGTTGAATATTTGAATAATTGTAGGTTTATTTGATAATCCATCCAAATAAGGCCCTATAGTTTGGGGGGTTAAATTTTAGTAAATTCTGTGCCAAGTATGTAATCTATTAGTGCCCATCTATCAACCATCAATCGAACTTTTTTCTCAATAGTAGAACTTGTTGTCTGGTCTTGTTCAACATTGACAGGAGAAGAATGAGTTCATTTTTCCTACACCGCAGCTAAGGATCCAGCATGTCCACACCCACTAGGGTGAACATGCTGATGTGGTAATGATTATTTTAACTGTCCATATTCTCTTCGTTACCATAAATAAACTATTGTTCCATTTTCAAGCTTCAGTGATTCCTAACCTTTGATTTTTAGAGTTGAATGAGGACCACCAAAAATTTTCTTTACATTGTACAAATTCATAGTAGATAGAGGTCCGTCACAAGGTAGTGTGCTCGTGGGTGTCAGGGACAAGATCATCCTTGGGAGGTGGATTGCATAGTTAAAGAGATCAAACTCCTAGCCGGGAGTTTAAACATTTCATATACCCCTTCAACCAAGTTGCCCAATCCCTTAGTTATTGATCTTGCATGTTTTGGGGCTCAACGCGCCTTTCTTGTATGGGAAACTCCCTTCCCCCTTCTTATTTTAAAGTTCTGTTAATCTTTCAAATAAAACAAAATCATTATTAGATAGCAAGGTATCCAAATGGTTACATATGACTGTTATAAAAAAAAAAGGGTTTATGACAGCCATTACAGAAAAAAAATGCTATGTAATGGTGGTTAGGGGGCCAATACAAATTTGTTTACAGAAAAAAAAGCCATAGTGGCTGTTATGACTTGTATCGTATCAATAAAGACAGTGGCTGTAACAATGGGTACTATTATTTAATACCTTGCTAGATAATGATAGTCAAAATCATCCTTTCATTGTAAGACTGGTTTATATAACATATAGTTCACAACCTTGTTGTTCTGATCATCAGACCACTTAGTGTGTGGGCCCTAGTGGCCGGCGACGCATTGATCCCAGGTTGCGACAGAGGCAAATGGATCTCGTAATAGATAGATAGATAGAGAGAGGAGAACGGAGAAAGAAGAAGAGGAAGAGGAGGAAAGAAGAAGCTTCTTTGACCCTACACATCTGAATGCTACCACACATGCCGCTGTGCACCCGTCTGCAAGATCTGAGCTTTATATCCACTGAATGCATTGTTTAGATCTTTTGGCCACAACCCACAAAACTCACTTCTTTCTTTTCATTCTCTTTTTCACAGAGGAGAGGTAATACTGATAGAAGCATTTATGGATGGGAGACAAGAAATCAGAAATTCACTCTTTCACTCTTTTTGTTTCTTTTTAAACTCGTGTGAGTCCTTATTACCTGGGCGGGTCGAAGACTCAGTGGTGACTGGGCAAGTCAACCTTGAGTCAGATGAATCTGGGTTGAACTCCACCTAGTCACCTAGTTGGTGATGAAGCCGAGTTGACTCAACCGAGTATTGAGTCAACCTGCCAGAGTGACGAACTATGCCCTGTAGTTTAAGGTCATTTATTAGAGATGTTGATGATCTTCGTTACTGAATACTGTATGCGTATTACTTGATGAGAAAGGGCTTTACCATACATTCCAAAAAAAGAATAAAAAGAGAACTTCATCATTTTTTATCTGATTCTATTATGTGCTTTGGACTGCTCTTCTATCAATGAGGTTAGCAATATAGCTGGAATGCCTTAGCTGAGGCTTCTTTCCGGTAATCTGGTCATATTGTATTCCTTGCAAAAGATGAGCACTGTTTGCAGTATCAATAATATCAACTGATATTATTGGTATTGCAGCTCAGTGATACAAAACCCTGTTGGAGTATAAAAAATCCAATGTATCGTAGTACGTGTTGCAATGTATCATGTGATATTGCACATATTGTGAAATATCACAAAATATCAGCACAGGCTCTTTTATAATTTTCCTATGTATTGACGATATCTGTCGATATCATCAGATATCATCGATACCGTTGGGAAGTGCGGCACTGTGTTGAGAAAAAGCTCAAAATACTTCGATTTTTTATTTTTTTTTTAATTTTTCCATTTTCCTTCTTTCTTCCCTCTTATAAACACCTCTACGGTGGATTTTGGTCCATCCTCTTGAATCTTTTGGGAGAAAAACAAAGTTTTTGAGTCGGAATCAAGATCAAAGCGGATTTTGGGCCGGTTTCATTTCGGTGAGTATTTTTATATTTTGATCCCTTTTTAAAAAAAAATAAAAATTTAATCATATCAAATTAGTTCCGAAAAGTTGGAAATGCTCAATTCTTCATGTTTTGCATGGAAAGTCAAGGATTGAACATTCTATTTTGAGATTTGAGGGTAGGTGGTCCAATTTGGGGGAAATCAAGGAAAAATCGAAAATTCCGCAATTTTTCCCAAATTTGTTGCAATCTTACTATCCAAACATGAAATTAAATATGTATGAGGCATGATCTACTGATTCATGTAGTTTTGGAGAATTTTTGAGAATTTTTTTTTTTAATTAAAAAATAGTTATATATATATATATATATATATATTCGAAATTCCCCTTTTATCAGTGGTCAATTAGGCCCAATTTCTCTCTTGCTTGTTAGATGTGCTGGTGGAGACAATGTAGTGTGTGTGAGTGATGCAGGGTTCAAGCCGTGTGTGTGAGTGATGCAGGGTTCAAGCCCTGGTAGTGTTACCTTTCAAAAAATTTAGGCCCAATTTCAAATATTGCAGGAGTTTTGGATGAAATTATCTTCACACACTCTAATTTTGGGATTTTGGGGTAGGTGGTCTGATTTGGGGGAAATTGGGAAAAAAAATGAAATTTCTACAATTTGTCCCAAATTGGTTGCAATCTTACTGTCCAAACACTAAGGCCTAATCTACTGATTCATGTAATTTTTGAGATTTTTTGATTTTTTTAATTAAAAAATAATTCTAGTTTTGTACTTCTTCTTTTGCTTTTGAATGTATTACTTGCGTTTCCATACATGTCTTTTTATATTTATAAATTATATGAATAGACTTTGAATATACCTGCATCAATTAGTCAAACAACACATAGTTTAGGACCCTATGCAAAGGAAATCTATTATGTGCACTTGTTTTTTGTGATATTATGATTTAGAAGTGTGTATTAATGTCCTTTTTAACAATCCCTGAAGTTTCATTGAAAATTCAACCAATTTCCCAATGTTTTCCAAGAAGTGCAATAAATTCCCTGATACAAATAATATATCCCGTGCGATAACCGATACATATTTGTATCCCAAGGGTGCGATACGTGACGCAATACCGATAGGGTAAACACTGACTATGAGGATTTTGTTTTTGTAATTGATAGTCTTGTTTCTCTTGTATGACTAGATGAAACACAAAGATACACTGTTGCTTTTGTTCCAAATCCCTGTTTAGTTTAGACTAAATTGCAGGCTATTGTTCCATGATTCTCTGTTGTTGTAGTTCGAGCATTTCTTGTTTTCTTAACACATCTTGTAGTTTTCAAATTTTTGTGCAGAGCTCAATCTAACATGTACTTGTTGCAGGTATAATGTGGCAATCAAATGTGCAACTATAACTCCAGGTAGACATCATTGAACTGATTCAAGGGAATCTTTTTAATTTTCACCAGACTATTTCTTTCAAGGATCTGTATTCTAGCATGACATAATCCTATTTTTCATGATTAAAATTGATTTGGCTATTAAGCATTATCAATTTTGTTATGACTGACAGATGAAGCTCGTGTGAAGGAGTTCAACCTGAAATCTATGTGGAAGAGTCCAAATGGGACAATCAGGAATATTTTGAATGGTCAGACAACTTTCTCTGGGTGTTAGAAAAAGATCATTTGCACCTCACTGTTTCAGTATACCTTTTATTCTTGGTGCAGGTACCGTCTTTAGAGAACCAATTATGTGCAAAAATGTCCCCCGGCTTGTTCCAGGTAATGAAACTTCTGAATCATGTTATCCCTTTAGAGTAATGATTAAAAAAGGCGTGCCTTGTACGTATAATGGTATATAAGCAGTTATAAAATAATCTACACAACTATACAAGAAGCAAAAGGAAACCATCATAAACTAACCTACACAAGCATATGAGAAGCAAAGGAAGCAATTTAATGGTCTTACAGACAAAAACCCTATGAAACAATTGTAATAGTCGGGCTAGATATCAGTACTGAGTCCAGGAGCATTACTTCCGTGTAGTATTGGAGAAGTCAGAAGGCTAGTTTCGTAGAGGAACATTCTTTAATTTTCCTTAAGATTCTCTGTATTTATGAATTTTGAAAACGTAAAAATTTTGTTGCCTTTTGTAGTGTTGATATTTATATTGCTGAGATAACTTAAATCTTCCCATGTGCTGCTTACCGGTGATGTTTTCAGGTTGGAATAAGCCTATATGTATTGGAAGGCATGCATTCGGTGATCAATACCGAGCAACTGATACAGTCATCAAAGGCCCCGGCAAGCTCAAATTGGTGTTTGGTATGATGAGTTTTGCATTGACGAGCTTACTTTTTTAATGTTCTTTTCTCTGAATTCAAGATCTGATGCATGGAAATTGTTGTTTAAGTGGACTAGTGACATCTTTCATGCCCATTTTCTCAAAGCTATTGTTACTAAGTTTCTCTTTGTTATGCTTGTACCAGAGGGAAAAGAAGAACAGACTGAATTAGAGGTGTACAACTTCACAGGTGCTGGGGGAGTAGCCCTATCTATGTATAACACTGATGAGGTTTGGATTCTTCAACCCTTTGTTTTGTCTCAATTTAAAGACTAATTAGCTTGTTCCAAGCTGCTAATTAATTCCTTTTATTTTTTTCCGTTGTCAACAGTCCATCTATGCTTTTGCAGAGGCATCAATGAATACAGCTTATGAGAAGAAGTGGCCACTGTATCTAAGCACAAAAAATACAATTCTTAAGAAATACGATGGAAGGTATGTGAGTTTGACTCTGTTCCTAGCAACAACCTTCGCTGCATGCTTATGTTCAAGAGCTTGCTTTCTTCATATGTAGCGTGCTTCAGGTGACTGCCTGACTGGGTGCTAGTGGTATGATCTATTCTTTTCCTCTATTTTTATGCAGGTTCAAGGACATATTCCAAGAGGTGTATGAAAGTAAATGGAAATCCAAGTTTGAGGCTGCAGGGATATGGTGAGATATCCTGTCGTGGCATGCAACATGCATTTGAGATGTGATTAATGTTTGCGTTAAGTTAATAGTAATTGGGTCGACAGGTACGAACATCGGCTTATTGATGATATGGTAGCCTATGCACTTAAAAGTGATGGTGGTTATGTCTGGGCATGCAAGAATTATGATGGAGATGTACAGAGTGATTTCTTGGCTCAAGGTTTGTATGCAGTTTTATCAGCCGTGTCTGTGTTTATCATGTATGTAGAGGGAAGGGGCTATGAACATTTATTAGTTGCTTTTGGAGTGTTAACAATTGAGCAAGCTTATGATCTCACTTTTTTCTTTGTCCTTATAGGTTTTGGATCTCTTGGATTGATGACATCAGTTCTGGTATGTCCTGAATGCATGTCTCTCTCTCTCTCTCTCTCTCTCTCTCTCTCTTTGGGGTGGGTGGTTTTGGTGTGGTCCGGGTGATCTTCTATTGGGATGTGAGGAACTCAGCCAAAGCAATAACTAAAGATTAGAATGCTGGGAAATTATAGGGTTGCAGAGATGTGTCAACTGGAATACAAGAATACATAGATGGTAGTTCATCATCCGTAAAGGAGAAAAAGGCTTGTATACTTTGGTTTAAGACCATAAGTATTGCATCTGCAGATTGGTATGCTAAAAATAATGCACTGTATATTGCCTGCATGCAAATTCCAGGAATGTTCTTTAGTGGTATGCTGAGACATCAATCATTAGTTGAGACCCATGCAAACGAGCAAGACATTTAAGGTGGTCTCTGTACAAAAATATGATTGGAAGAGTCACCATGGTGACCTCCTCATCTGGTCGGTTTTCCCTACTTTTTGTCTCAGACTGGAGAAACTGGGGAAGCAAGGGAAACCAGTTCACTAAAATACTCCTGAACACTCTCCCCATGGCTGTGGCACTCACTTAGTTGGTAAGCACCTCAACTCTACAATCCCACAAAAGCCTGGGTGCTCATTTGGGCATGGCTGCCAATGAAATGAGCCTCTATTGTAGCATTTTGCTCAAGGGTTAGCAATAGCTGTGTGGAAATTGGGAATTTTGTTGAATGCCAGTAACTGGTTCATGTGAAGGTGGAGCTTGGGGAGTCATGTTTTGAATGCTACTAGGCTTGATCTTTGTAGCTAATCATTTAATGTGGGGGATAGTTCCAATGGGTACAGCAAAGACTCTTATATCTGCATTTTACTGACACATAACAATTTGGTTTCAGGTGTGCCCTGATGGGAAAACCATTGAAGCTGAAGCTGCACATGGCACAGTTACACGTCATTACCGTGTTCATCAGAAGGGTGGTGAAACCAGTACGAATAGCATTGCTTCAATCTTTGCCTGGTCACGAGGGCTTGCACACAGGTATAGCATCTTCATCTTCCATCTTTTACTATTAAAGCAATGATTCTGTTTGTCTTCTTTTAAAAAATTGTCAATTTACTTCAGATCTTTTGAAGCTGACAAAACATAAACAGATATTTCATGTTTTTCTAGATTTTGTCTCAGTGCTATAATTTTGGTATCAGATGCCATGTCGGCCAATATCAGACTCCATACAGTATGAAACATATTGGCCATCGTGAACAAACGGACGTTTTCAATGATGAGTTTTGATCAAGATAGTATGCACATACCTGATACTCCATTCCTGCTGTAACGGACTGCCTTTTTCAAAATGCTTCTCTCTTAATTTCTAAAAAGGCTCTAATGGGTCCTTTTCTCAATTTAAATGTCTGATATCTTGTTTGCATTGGAAACGTTAGGGCTGGTATTACATTTGCACAAGTATCTGGACTCAACAAAATGTGTCTATGTTGGCAGGGCAAAGTTAGATAACAATGCTAGACTGCTGGATTTCGCTGAGAAACTGGAGGCAGCTTGCGTGGGAACTGTGGAATCAGGGAAGATGACCAAAGATCTTGCACTTATCATTCATGGATCCAAGTAATCTTAACAGGCTATTCCCCCAATTGTTGTTGCTGTTGTTATGTTAACCTTGTTTCATCTTTGGAAGCCAAAAAGTGCAGAAGGAACCAATTCAAGGTTTTTGTTTTTGTTTTTTTCTGTGCAGGATTACCCGAGATCAGTATCTGAATACTGAAGAGTTCATTGATGCAGTGGCAGAGGAGCTGAAAGCAAGGCTGTCAGGCACATCAAAGTTGTAAACCCCTTGTCACTTGGATTCACCCAGAAACATTGTTTTGGTAACTCCTTTGGTTTGAAGTCATTAAATAAGATATTTTTGCACGTCTTTTTGCCTCTAGTGCCTGATCCATTCAGCCCATGATCAAAGCGTAGTTTGATTTGAAATCTGATTGGCCTCACTTTCGATGGTGGATGCCCTAATTTTCTCCCAATTACAATGTGGATGCGGGATGCCCTGAATTTCTCCAAAATAGGGAGATTCCAGCCCTCTTATCAGTGACCTGCAAATGAATGATTAAGAAACACTTAATTCTTCCATGTAAAAGCCAAAGGTTGGATTGATATGAAAGATTTTGGGAGATCCCCCATTCTCTGTGAGGCTCATCAGGTGAAAGGTCTCGATCAACTAACCATGGGCCACTACTTTTACAGACTGGATGCATCCAAACAACATTCTTGTATTGATGCATCAAGGCACTATAGTCTATAAGCATCAATTAAAAACACAAGCCATGCTTCTTATTAGCCAATGCAGTTTGTGGTGGGTCTTCGGTTGCAGTCTTTCTTCTTCTTCCAATTCATTCTCTTAGTCCATCTTGCTAAAGTAGCTGAACTTTCTCAAGGGGAAATATGGAAGCACATTTGCTGAGGGGTAGGATTCTGTTGGCCAACGTTGCCTTTCATGGCCATGAATATCTGGATATGTTTCTTAGTGTTTTAGGTTGGAAACATGAGGGTTGTCAGGGATGCCTTCTAGAATTATGGGGTTTTTGTATGATGAGTTTGGTGGGGTCATTGTTGGCGTGGTGCTTTGGCCATCTTTTCCCCAAATATTTTAAATATATTTGTAGATTTTTCATCTATTAGTTTTGATTTTTTTTCCCTTATTCTTTTCATTTAGGGATTTTGACCGTACTACCCTGCAGGTACGGTCAAAATCCACAAAAGGGAAGTTTAAAATATTCTGAGGGTAGCCCACTGACAGATTTTTAAAAGTTTTTCGGACCAAATTGTCCCTGTCCTTGGATCAATAGTTGTACTGATTTTGAGCGAAGAAGAAGTTACGTAGTATCCAATCCCGAGGAAGTGATGTGGATGAGATTTGTTATTGGATCCACAGGAACCTAGATTCAAGCTGTTCATTTTCTTTTTAGCCCTCTATTTATATGAGAAGATGTTAATTTTTTGCTGACACGTTCTTGGTGTGGCCCACAAAACTTGATAACCTATAACGATGTTCATTTGATACGAAATATTTTCTTATGATGTGGTCAATGTGATTGGCGGATGTTGATCATAATTCCAACCATGGCCTTCCATAAAATTCTAAGGTTAATTGATGAGTGGATTCTACACATGTGATGGTGGACCCCACAGACGGTGTACAAACGCCCTTAAAAATGGCCAAATGTTGCCTTTTTACACTTTCTACAGAGGTCATTTCTTGAAAAATTGAAGATTGTGAGACCCACTACCACTTTCCCTCCGTCGTTTCTCTCATCCGGCATGTATATGGCATTCTTTGACGTTCATCAAAAAACATTGCTTCTTTGAAGTCCTTTTCTCTTCACAAATTCTCTCCACCAACCTTTATTTAGCATTCTCCGGCGTTCATCCCATAACTCTTCTTCGTTAAAGCTTCATCCACGATCGTGTAATTCTTTGGTGTCCCTACTATCGTAGTAAATTATAATGTTAGTCATTTTTAAAGGTAAATAAAACCTTAAATTTTGGCATTGACGATGTTGTTTTTTTGAGGGACTAGGTTGTGATGTGTTTTGGCATTGTGTTAAGGAGGGTTGAAGTAGAGAAGTAGTAACAGTGTAGAATGTCATCCGATAAGGGTCGTGGTCATCTTCTAATAAAGGTCGAAGTTAATATCCAGTAAGCTCGACCCTTACTGGATGTTAACCTCGACCCTTATTGGATGATAACTACGACCTTTATTGGATGACATTTTACGCTGTTACCACTTCACTTCCACTATCCTTAACGCAATGCCAAAACACGTCACAACCTAGTCCCTTTAAAAAAAAACCTCGGTAATGCCAAGATTAAATGTTTTATTTACCTTAAAAAATGACTAACACTGTAGTTTTCTACAATGATAGGGACACCAGAGAACTGCACGATTGTGGTGGTGGGAGTAGTAGACGAAGCTTCAAGGAAGAGGAGTTTTGGGATGAACGCCAGATGAGAGAAATGATGAAGAGAAACAAAGGACTTCAAAGAATAGGAGTTTTTGAATGAATGTTGGAGAATGCCAGATGTGCGCTAGATGCATAAAATGTCAGAGAGAAACGACGTAGGGAAAGTAATAGTGGATCCCATGATATTTAGTTTTATAAGAAAGGACCTTTGTAGAAAGTATAAAAAGACAATGTTTGGTCCTTTCTAAGGGCGTTTGTACACCATCCGTGGGGTCCACCATCGCATATGTGTGGAATCGACTCCATCCATTAACCTCATAATTTCATAGAAGATCATGGTTGGAAGCATGATTACCATCCACCTATCACATTGACTACATTATAAGAAAATAGTTCGTATCAAATGAACACTGTTATAGGTTATCAGGTTTTGTTGGCCATATAGAGATCGTGTCAGTAAGAAGCTAACATGTTCCCATATAAATAAAGGGCTACAAAGAAAATGAACTGAATGGATATAGGTTCTCAAATATCGTCCACGTCACTTCATTGGGATTGGATACTGCGTAACTTCTTCTTCAATCAAAATCCATACAACTCCTGATCCAAGAACAAGGACAATTTGGTCCGAAAAACTTTTAAAAACTTGTCAGTAGGCTATCCTCGGAGTATTTTAAACTTCCCTTCTGTGGGTCAGTACGTTTAAAATCCCTTAGAAAAAATGTATATAGCTATTTCAAAGTCAGCTCTATTCTAGCTATGGACAGACTAATGTAAAGAATTTTGAATGGATAAAGAATATTTGCAGGAGGAGGCTTAATGGTCATGTAGGAAGAGAGAATTGAGGATATGAGTGAGTGTATGGAGGAAATGGTTTTAGGAGTGAGATGGGGGATGCTATCCTTGATTTTGCTATGGCATATGGTTATTCTTTGGCAAACACAAACTTTGAAAAGAGAGTTGAACATTTAAGAACTTTCAAAAGTGGATCACATAGAAGCCTTTTTTATTTTTTGAAGGATGGCAAGAGAAGTTTTATGAGTATCTAGAGGGAAAAACCACTCATATAAGGAAACTTGTTGGTGGAATGACGATGCCAAAAGGCTATTAACAAGAAACATTCGTGTTTCAAAGCCTGGCAAGGGGCTAAAATGAGGAATATTTAGAACATAGAGAAATGTCAAAAAGAAAGCTAAGAAAATAGTATGGCTAATCTTAAGGCGCATGATGATCTTTATAGATTGGGGGCACAATAGGAAGTGACTTAGACCACGTAAGATGCATTAGGAGTGATGACTACAGGGCATTGGTCGATGAAATTAGTGAGATGCGGAGAACCTATTTCTAAAACTCGTTAAACGACGACCAAGGTATTCCAAATTGGTTACATAATGGCCGTTACGTAATAGTAACGATCATAACTAAGGTGTACCATTGCGGTAACGGTGGATGTAATAGTACCCACCGTTATCGATACGGTTACGGGTTGTTACGGCCTCGTAACTGTTGATACGCCCCCCGTAACGGTCAGAAATTTTTTTGTTTTAAAGAAATCCAAAAAAAATATCCATTAAATCCAGAAAATTCTAAATATTCCAAATATGCATTCATTTATAAGTTTGAATGTGTTTATGGTAGTGTAACGGTTCACTCTTTGGTGAGAAAGCTGTATCGAGTGGTTTTGATGAATTTATGAACCTGAAAACCTGGAATTGACTACAAAACTCGTAGATTTAATTTTCTAACTATCAAAATATCTCACCAGTGTAGGTGTTTGTCAATTTTTAAAAATTGACCAATTTTTTTTTTTTTATAAAGAAAATCAGTTGCATAATCTGTAAAATGCACATTCATATGTTCTAATTTGAATAATGCATCATATTCAACTATAACAATAGAGATTTTATTTATTTATTTATTTATTTTTATTTTTATTTTTAAAGACGGTATAAATACCTATTTTTGAAGATTTTTCAGAAAATGGCCAATGGAGCTTCGATTCAACAAAATCCTTGAAATAACTTGTTTTGAGCCTCAAATTCAAGCTAAGAGTGGTTGGAATTTGCAGTAAAATAGTTTATGAAAGAATTTGGAAGAGAAAAGTGTCAAAAATGATAAATTTGCAACTTAAAATGACAAAAACTAGCCGTTTATGAACGTTACGGAGCAGTAACAGCCGTTATGGGGCGTAACGGCCAATCCGAGCAAAAAGTTGGGGGATTATTGTTTCTACCCTTTTAACGGGTAACGTATTCGGCCGTTACCATTACGTATTGGTCGTTACGTAACTGATTTGGCACACGTTGGTCATAACCGTTATGCATTACGAGGCCGAAACGGTCGTTACAACGAAAAAAAAAAAGCCCTATAACGGACCATAATGGCCTTGTAACAATTTTTATTTTATTTTTTTGAGAGAAAAAAAAAAAAGAAGAGCCATGACGGCCAATTCGGGGGTGGTAACGGCCGTTATGGCCCGTATCATAACGGTAACGGTTTTG